>NC_143078.1:3755000-5005000 GCF_052426305.1 Pelodiscus sinensis
TCGGGCCAGCTCACCCTGCATGAGTTCAAGCAGTTTTTCGGCTTGAAAAACCTGAGTCCAGCATCAAACAAATACATTGAGCAAATGTTTGAGACATTTGACTTTAATAAGGTAAATATTACCGTCTCTGTCTAATATGTATGTACCTATGCGTATGTATGTTTTGATAGACAGACAGACAGACAGACAGACAGATAGATAGATAGATAGATAGATAGATAGATAGATAGATAGATAGATTCTTCTGCTTTAAAGCTCTAGTTCATGATTAGTGGTTCCTAAGGTACTATGATAATACAAATGAAAATCATCATCATAATGTATAAATATGCCCTGTGTTTCCATTGCCTTATGTGTTCTGTAGTCATTTGCATCTGGGTCAAGGGGGTTAAAAACCACTACCAAATCCAAATTTTCCACTCACCAAAACCAGTTTTGGTGGCATTTTGCACAGCATTGTCAATGTCTGCACAATTTGCAAGGTGGCAGATAATCAAGTTCATAGAAATATATTTATGTGAAATAGAGATGTTAAATATTGGTTAATTGAATAGTCAATTAACCTCATGAATTCTTATTGGTTACTCGACTATTCTGTAATCCCTGGGGGCAGGACCAGCAGCCAGTGCGCTCCAGCCCCACTCCCAAGGAGCCCCCTCTTACTCCACACTGCTGCCTCTGTATCAGAGGCAGCAGTGCAGGGTGCCAGGCAGGAGCTGGTTCGTGAGGGGAGCCAGTTTAAAAACCAGCTTCCCTCATGGATGGGGCTGCCTGTCACCCCATGCTGCTGCCTCTGATACAGAGGTAACAGTGCGGGGTGGCAGCAGCCCCTGTCCGGGGGGGGGGCGTCTGGCATGAGCCGATCTGCTGGCCAGCCTGCTAAAAAATGTACTGGCGGAAGAGGGGGAATGTTTGTAGCCTATAGCATTAATCTATGAGCTTTTGCTTATCCATTAATTGGTTAATCGACTACACTATTACATCCCTAATGTGAAAATATTTGACATGAATGTCCCATATGAGTCTGTTATATGAATGTAGCTGAAAGACAAGGGGATCTTTCCAAAAGGAATATTCAATTTTTCAAAGTTTAAATTATTTGAATTGTAGGTACAGATTGAACCTCTCTAGTCCAGAGCTCTCTGGTGCAGCATCATACATGCTCTGGCATGACATTAGTTTGCTGGGTGTCCACTTATTATGGGTATGGCCAAGTTTCACGCAGTCTCATAAAGTTTGTTTACAGCCCCCAGTCCTGGCTCCCAGTGTTCTGTGCTGTTCTTTAGCTCTGATTTACCCCTAAATGACTTCTAAGAGCCCAGTAAACAGTGGAAGCGTTGGTGATGCTGCCAGACAATATTGACCTCCTGTGGTCCAGTAAATTCTCTGGTTCGGCACCAGCCAGGTCCCGAGGGTGCCGGACTAGAAAGGTTCATCTGTACTTAAAAGACTTGAAAATGTTACTGAAAGTCTTTACGTCAGTATTTACATTGATTGACTAAGGCATCCCATGTTTGAATGTACACCTCATTAATGAATCAGTGGACAGGAAATACAGGTTGGTAATTAGGCTGAGCAGCTGTTTATACCTAATCAGGATTTTGTGACTGTGGAATAAAGCAGATGATCTGTTCTTTAACTGGGACCTCAGAGGCAATGGGTTGACTCCATGACAATAGATGGTCCGTAATTCCTGAGTATTTTGTACAATGTGCCATTTTTCATGTGAAGTATGTGTGGGACTATGTGGCAAATTAAGAAGTTGTGAATGCTGGAGATCACTACTTAGAGCCAAGACACCTCCTGCACAGCTGCTATGCAAATACATCTCAGTCCTGACCTATAACCTCCTCAGGACTAAGGACTCTCCAGCTGAATGCACCTAACTATAGGGGATGATTTAGTAAGGGGCAAATGTAACTAAGCAGAAAAATGAGGCTAAAAGTAGCCAGACCCAGGTTTCTAGAGGGGAAAGATTACAGTACAGAACTCCATGGTACATGCTCTTTGTGAATTCTCTTCTTCCCTTGACGTCTGCATGCAAATCCCATTAGCAGTGAAAAGAATTACTTAGACACATGGCTGGGAGAGCGTTGGGTAACCCATCGGATTTAATCTGGATAAGCCTGTTCTTCTTTGCTCCCTGAGATAGCATTGTATTGCGTAAAGAGATTCCCATAGCACAGACTAGCTCTCTAGGTTTAATTCGCTTCTAAGCTGGTCAGATGTTTAAATTAAGGAAATAAATATTTTGCCAACCTACACACAGCTAGGTTTCCCATCACTGCTATTGGCCAGAAATCACTGCAGTCCATTGTATAATATTATTTATTATTATTATTTATTAATAAAATAATTCATCTGAACTTGCTTATGTTTTTTCACTAAATGATTTGGGTAAAGAAGAAGGATGGTCTAGTGGTTAGGGTCCTCTCCATAGAGATCTGAGTTCAATTCTCGACTTCACTCCAAACTTGTGTAAATTACTTTGTCTATGGTCAGTTTTCTCATCTGTACAATGGGGATAATAACACCACCATCCCTCAAAGAGGTGATGTGAAGATAAATACACAAAAGATTGTGAGGAGCTCCATTTACTACAGTGATGGGGGCCAGATAAATATTATCAATACCAAAAATAATTCTACAAATGCATTAGAAGCAAAAGGAAGACCACGGACAGGATAGGACCGTTACTCAATAAAGTGGGAAAATTAATAACAGAAAATGAAGGAATGGCGTGCTTAATGACTTCTCTGTTTTGGTTTTCACCGACAAGGTTAAATGTGACTCGACACCTAACACAGTGAATGCCAGTGAAATGGGGGAGGTTCAGAACTGAAAATAGGGAAAGAACAAGTTAAAAACTACTTAGGCAAGTTAGATGTCTTCAAGTCTCCAGCGCCTGATTAAATGTAGCCTAGAATACTCAAGGAGGTGACTGAGGCGATATCGGAGTCATTAGCGATTATCTTTGAAAAATCATAGAATATGGGAGAGATGCCCGAAGACTGAAAAGGGGCAAATATAGTGTCCATATATAAATAAGGAAATAAGGACAACCCAGGAAATTATAGACTAGTTGTATTAACTTCTGTACCAGGAAAGAAATGGAGCAAGTAATTAAGGAATCCATTTGCAAACATATGAAAAATAATAAGGTGATATTATGGAAGAAAATAAGGTGATCTTGACAAATCCAGCATGGACTTGTCAAGAACAAATCATGTCAAACCAATCTGATAGCTTTCTATGGTGGGGTAACAAGCCTTGTAGATGGGGGGAAGTGGTAGATGTCATAATATGTAGACTTTCGATACGGTCTTGCATGCCCTTCTCATTAACAAACTAGGGCAATACAACCTAGATAGAGCTACTATAAGGGTGGCTGCATAACTGGTTGGATAATCGTTTACAGAGCGTAGTAATTAATGGTTCAATCATGCTGGGAAGGCATAACCAGTGGGGTTCCCCAGGGATTAGTTCTGGGTCTGCTTCTGCTCAATATCTTTATTAATGATTTAGATAATAGCAGAGAGTACACTTACAAGGTTTATGGGTGATATCAAGTTGGGAGTGGTTGCAAGTGCTTTAGAGGACATGATTATAATTCAAAATTATCTGGACAAACTGAGGGAATGGTCTGAGGTGAATAGGATGAAATTCAATAAGGACAAATACAAAGTACTCCACTTAGGCAGGACTGATTGGTTGCACACACACAAAATGGGAAGTGACTATCTAGGAAGGAGCTCTGATAGCGAACCACAAGCTAAATATGAGTCAACAGTGCCACATTGTCACAAACAAAGCAAACAGCATTCTGGGATGTATTAGTATGAGTGTTGTAAGCAAAACATGAGGGCTACGTCTACACTGGCGGCTTCTTGTGCAAGAACTCTTTTGTGGAAGAGTTCTTGTGCAGAAAATCTTCCACAAGAGTGTGTCCACACTGGCATGTGCTTTTGCGCAAGAGCATCCATGGCAGTGTGGACGCTCTCTTGCGCAAGAAAGCTCTGATGGCCATTTTAGCCATAGGGGTTTCTTGCGCAAGAAATTCATGTTGCCTGTCTACACTGCTCTCTTGTGGAAGAGCTCTTGTGCAAGAGGGCTTATTCCTCATGAGGAGAAGAATAACTCTTCCAGAAGAAGCCCTGTTTTACAACGCTAGACTGTAAATTTACTTGCGCAAGAACACTCTTGCAGTGTACACAGCAGGCACGTTTTTGCTCAAGAAGGGCTGTTCTTGCACAAGAAGCTGCCAGTGTAGACATAGCCGAGGAGTAATTCTTCTGCTTTACTCTGCATGGATTAGGCCTTAACTGTAATATTGTGTCCGGTTCTGGATGCCATGTTTCAGGAAAGATGTGGAGAAATTGGAGGTCGAGAGAAGAGCAACAAAAGTGATTAAAGGTCTAAACAACATGACCTATGAGGGAAGACTGAAAGAATTGGGTTTGTTTAGTCTGAAAAAGAGATGACTTAGAGGGGACATTATAGCAGTTTTCGAGTACCTAAAAAGTTGTTATAAGGAGGAGGGAGAAAAATTACTCTCCTAAACCTCTGGTGATAGGACAAAAAGCAATAGGCTTAAATTGCAGCAAGCGAAGCTTAAGTTGGACATTAGAAAGCTTCCTAACTGTCAGGGTGGGTAAGCACTGGGATAAATTGCCTAGGGAGGTTGTGGAATCTCCATCACTGGAGATTTAAAAGTAGACTAAATACCTGCTTTCAGGGAGTGTCTAGATGGTGCTTAGTCCTGCCATGAGCGAGGGGACTGGACTTGATGACCTCTTGAGCTTCCTTCCAGTCTTATGATTCTATTTGAAAGTGCTTCTACACTTACTGGGCCAGATCCTCAGCATGTATAAATTACATCGTTTATTGACTTTGCAGGAACTACAGCCAATATACACCAGCTTAGGATTTGTTCCAGTAGTTAGAGAAAGGTAAGTAATATCCCAGTTTTATTACACACATGCAGTCAGCTGTTCCAATGCCAGGCAGAACCTTTAAAGCCATGACTCTCTGACTCCTCCTGGCCTCTGAGATAGCCCTGTTCTTTTGTTTTTTAGGATGGCTACATTGATTTCATGGAGTACGTGGCAGCTCTGAGCCTGGTCCTGAAGGGAAAAGTGGAACAGAAGCTGAGATGGTATTTCAAGCTGTATGACGTGGATGGGAATGGTTGCATTGACCGAGGAGAATTACTGAATATCATCAAGGTGAGAAAAATTTCCGCTCAGCCCGTAACTGTATTGTCCTAGCGCCTTGGAGATCAGCCATTAGACAAATATTCAAAGAAAGGCCACAAGGACGCATGCCCAGAGGAAGGACATTCCAAGCCAGCGAGGTAATTGCGTTCAGTCAACTGGCAAATTAGCAAGGATTGGCCAACTCTGTAGTCCACTCACAATGCTAGGGAAAAGGACCTGCAGGCTCAATTGGGTGTGACCTGGGACGTTGTGCAGTGGCTCGTGCCAAGCCAGGTGTTGTCCCGGCGGCTGTTCTGATGGACTGGAATCCCCTGGGCCTCTACAAATCTCCCGGTGAACTTCCAGGTGTCACCTACAGCAGTCCAGGCCAGCCTGTTTAAATACATTCATTTAAGACGAGGCTGAGACTGGCCCTTTAATTGAAGCTAAGGATTTGAGGCAGGATTTCCAGAGGTCAAATGTCTGTGAATTATCCCAGTGCGCCTCTGTAACTACTTAATCTTTTAATGGACTTAATGTAGGTTAAATTGATTTGAATCTTTTTCTGAATGTACTTGGTAGAGGACCCATCCCCCACTGGATGAAAATTTGGTAATTTATACTACACCCCTTCGTTACTCACTGTCCAGGGATTTATCAATCTACACAACATGCTCGATACATGTTCTTTCTGTCCTTCTCTGCCTCCAGGCTATTCGAGCCATTAACCGATGTAATGAAACAATGACAGCGGAGGAATTCACAGACATGGTGTTCAATAAAATCGATATCAACGGAGACGGTAGGGATGGAGAGAGCACTGCTCTGACTAGAAACCCCCTAACTATAATTCTTCCTGCCAAATTACTACAAACTCCTGGCGAGCCCAAAAAAGAGAGCTGAAGATCTGGCCCATAAGCTTTAGGATGGGAGGGGAAATCTAGCCTTCAGTCCTTCTAAATTTTGTTCAGTGTCTCAACAAACAAGAAACTGGCACTGGGTAACCTGTCCGTTTCCTTCTCTCCCATTCCCCTTCCCTGAACTCTAAGTGTTCACACATTGCCTACTTTTAATCGTAGGTTAGAAGGTCCTTTGTCCACTAACCATCTGGGCATGCAGCAAGCTGTCTCTATTCGGAGTGGCTGGGGAGAAGGTGGGATTTAGCAAGCGACTGGATCTGTGGAGAGGATGTTGCACAGATAGTTGAACTTTATTTGGCAGGGGGCTGAGAACCTTGGCTCACCCTTTCTTATGTTGTGTCCACGTAGTTCCTCTGGGTCTTGCTCTGAAGGTAGGTGGAGTCAGCGGAAGCGGGTGAAGGATTTAACAGACCCCTCTTTGCCTGTGTCCCTGCCCACAGGCGAGCTCTCCTTGGAGGAGTTTATGGAGGGAGTCCAGAAGGACGAGGTGCTCCTTGAAATCCTCACCCGAAGCTTGGACCTGACGCACATTGTCCGGATGATCCAGAACGACGGGAAGAACCCGCAGGCCGCGGAGGAGACGGACAAGGCAGCGAAATAGACAGTTCTTTAAAAAAAAAACCTTTCATGTTATTGTCCAACAGTATTAAAAAACGGGGGTGCGGGTGGGGAAATTGGCAAGCTGTGCTACTGCCCCCATGACAAGAGCATCCTATGTGAGAATATCACCCTCGCCGGGGAGGCAGGAGCGCCTCCAAACACGTGACACCAATTGCCATGCAGTCCAGCAGTGACAGGAGCTATTCGGCATTGGGGGAAGGCTGCCCTGGCAGCCGTGGCCACCACTGCTGCCTCCGTAAAAGGGAGAGATCAGCATTTAAAGAGCACTAGCTGCCGAGCCGGCTCATTGCTCTGGAATCAAATGATGCCGGGGATTTCCCGAATGGTGCCTCCCGGGCCTTGTGCCAGCTGGGTGCCTCTGGATGGGGCTGCTCTTGTTCCGGGAGAGAAGAGAAGAATGTGTTCCAGGAAGGCGAGAGCAGTGTCGCAACACTTTCAGAAGGCGCGTTGCTGCGGAGTAGAAATTCAGCCCCGTGCAAGGGGCCCCACAAGGTGTTCACTTAACTCTTAGACCTGCCTTCTTTAACACCAAGGCTCTATGAAATAAGGCATAAGGGATCTTTCGGAAAAGGCTTTATTTTCTGCAAGATCAGCATCTAGACTGGCGCTTTTTTCCGACAAAGCTCCGTGCGGAAAAAAAGCGGTAGCCATTTTTATGCGAATGAAGTGGGGATTTAAATCTCCCCCACTTCATTAGCATAAAAATTGTGATACGTCTAATTTACATCCCTTTTTACGAAAAAGGGACGTAGTCTAGATGTAGACTCAGAGTAAAATAAAACACACACATGCGCACAGAGCAGTATCCCGGGTCACATACGTGACAAGGAAAACAAACCCAATCTTTTTGACAGGATAATTTGTCTCCTTATTATGCCTTTGAAAGGAATAAAAGGGAGCTGGTCACCTAAGCAAATTATATGTAGTGAAGTGGCAGGAGAGCCCGATGTTGCTTCAACAAGTTGCTTCAGCAAATCACTTCACAACTCAAACGAGAGGGTGAAATTCAGGGCTCTTAGGCAGAGCTTGACTCTAGCGGAATAGTGGGGCATGGGTTTTGTGTTAACGTTCCTCTTGAAGTGTATTTTAACCTGGGTGAAATCTGCCCAGAGGGATAATGGGCTGTGGAGCAAAAATTGACTCTTGAGAGTGGCCAGTCTAATCTCTTTTGCTTTGACCCTGTCACAGGGCTAACTTTCCTGCTCCCTCCAGTGGGCAGGGGTAGTGCCTTGAGACTCTATATAAACTTCCTTTAACACAAGGCCCCTGGCCCAGGTCTTTACGCAAAGTCACCGGGTGGCCCTTTAAGGCAGGGCCCGCTGGCCGGAGTCTCTGGAGTCACCGGTTGGCCCTTTAAGGCAGGGCTGAAAGGTCTGCGATGGCAAGTCGCTGGGGAGAGAGGGGGAAGAACGACACCCCTAGTAGGGGGACCCAGGCCCACCCTATTCCACCGAGTCCTGGCCCAGGTCCCTGTGAGTGACAGGATGGCCCACCATTCCCTTGGCGGGGAATCCGGCCGAAATGCGCCAAGGTCTGCTCCTGCACCCTCCCAGCCACTTCCTACGTGGTCTGACAAGTTCTCCTCCCACATTCTTTCTGGGTCCTCTAATACCCCAGGGGCTGTTCCTTCCCCGTAGACACCAGTGGAGTCGTCCCAACGCGCATGAGTGGCTCGGCTGTCTCCCCTCCGGGCGGTTGGCTGATGCTGGGCAGGAGCTCCCCTCTGAGGTCCTTCTCCTCCAGCAGTCAGCTGAGATTGACCTTCTTCACAGGCTTTTATAGCTGGGCTACAAGCTGAGCATGCCCAGCAGGGTCATGGGGCCAGAGCTCCTTTAGACAGGGTAACCTGACTAAACCCTGTGGCTATGACTACACTAGCCGGTTCTTGTGCAAGAACTCCTGTGCAAGAATACGTCTACATTGCCATGTGCTTTTGCACAAGAGCATCCATGGCAGTGTGGATGCTGTCTTGTGCAAGAAAGCGCTGATGGACATTTTAGCCATAGGGCCTTCTTGCGCAAGAAACCCCTGCTGCACATCCACACTGCCCTCTTGCGCAAGAGCTTGTTAGAAAAGAGCATAGCTCTTGCGCAAGAAGTCCTCTCTTCCCACACTTTACTGTCAATTTTCTTGCGCAAGAGCGGGCGGGCAGTGTGGATCCTCTGTGGAAGAACGGCCGTTCTTGCGCAAGAACCCGCCAGTGTAGACATAGCCAATGTGAGTTCAGTGCGGGGCTGGCTTACCCCATCACAGACCCACCGTAACTCCCTAATAGAGGGGATTCCACAACCCCTGGGGAAATTATCTGGGTCCTCTCCTTCCATAGGTACGTTGAGACAACTGCCCTTTGGTAGTAGTAGCCCTGATGCTTGCCATGTAAACAGATGAGCCCAATGAGGTTATGTCCCTCATCCTTTGGTTTGAGGCTGTCTTTAAACTAAAGACAATGCACAGTTAATAAACCCCTACAGCATGAGCTGGAAAAATAAGTGTTGACAGTAGGGACTTTTTTTCTTCCTTTTAAAATGTAAAAAACCAAAAACCAAACATAAATGTGCCTTTTTGCTAGTGTCTGAATACTTGCATGGCCCTGTTTGTCCAGAAAGGAATTTGAAAAGGCAGCCATGACAGTGACTTCTTGTGCCCGTAGAAACACCTGTGTATGTCTCCTCTGTACAGAAAGGGCAATGAAATAGTGTCTACTCTTTGGTCTTGCAGAATACTTTCCTAGTTGACTATTGATCCCAATGAGCCAAATTTTGTTCTCTGTTATTCTGGATTTACACCAGTGTAACTCTACTAATTGGCCCAATTTTATAGGCAGGGGGAAGAGCTTTTTCACAGAAGATTTCAACCTCATTAATGATTCTTACAAAAAATTTGGAAGGGGAAAAATCCAGAGGCATACAACCTCTCTAGCTAAGCCAACTACAGTATAACATAATGTTTGGCAAATACCTTTAGAAAAGGTTGTTGGCGCGCGCACACACACACACACACACACACACACACACACGATTTGTGAAGACTAACAATCTGGTCTCCAGTTTCCAGCTGCTGTGGGGATGTTTACATGTGTGATCTGGCCACTGCTTCTTGAATATAGACATTTGTGAGTGAGAATCATAGAATCCTAGAACACTAGAACAGGAAGGGACCTTGAGAGGTCATCAAGTCCAGTCCCCTGCCCTCAAGACAGGACCAAGCACTGTCTAGATCAGAGGGTGACACCCTCTGGTTTATTTTTTTGCATGCTGGTAGCCAGAATGCCCTCCAACTTCACAAGGCAGGTGCCTGAGCTCTGGGAATAACAAATGGGGTTTAGAGTGCTTTGAAACCAGTGGGTGTCCACTTCTAAGGTCTTGCCTCTGTTACAAAGAGGATCGATGCTGCAGTGATTGGTCCACCGGGGTCGATTTATCTTGGCTGCTTAGATGCAACAAATCAATCTCCGAGCACTCGCCCATCAACAACTTTGGTACTCCACTGTGACAGGGCGCCTGCCCTGCACTGGCCCTTTAACACCAGGACGCAGGCCCGGAGCCGGAGCTAGCAGAAAAGAGGCCAGCTGGAGCTAGTTGGGACTAGAGAGATAGTCCAGCTGGCAAACAACTAGGGCAGCACAACTGGCTTGTAGAAGCCAGCTGTAATTATTAGGGCGAGTGTGAGCCCAGCTGGGACGTATATATAGAGAAGCCCAGGTTGCTCAGGGGGGAAGCCAGTAGAGAGCTAACTGCAGAGGAGGCAAGAGCTCCTTGAAGGGAGATGAGCTGGGGATAGCTGAAGGAGGGCCAGCCAAGGCTCCCCTGGCTAGGGGCTGGAGGCAAAGCCCTGGATTGGAGGCGGACCTTGATGCAGCCTAGGTAAGCAGGGCAGGTGAGACAACCCTGATGCCTATGATGAGCAACCCATACAGACTGTATTTTGCCCTGAGAGGGGCTATATGAGGACAGTCAGGGGGCACTGAGGCACACTGGGGTGTGAACCCCCTGACATCCACAAAGACAAGAAGAGTAGCCAGAGTCAAGGCATTTGCATAGCTAAAGTTGTGTAAGATTGATTGATGGAGGAGGGAGGGTTTAGTGTAGATATGGCTTGATAATCAGATGACACCTGTACTGTCACTTTGCAAGCTCCAGTTATGGAAGGCTTGGCAGTGGGACTGGCTCAGATCTTTGTCCCAAGACTTCTCACACTCCTGCTTCTTTAAAACACAGGAATGTTTACTTGTGTGATTGTTGATTTCTTTGCTGGCAAATCAGAATGGAGCAAAGTGTCTAATTTGTATGTGGAGCCCACTCTGCCAGATACCCATGTAGGCTTAGGTATCAAACACAAGATCCAATGGAAGGTGACCTAGTTTAATACTTCTAGAAGGATTTGCTTTTTCCAACCCAGAGGTCTGCATGGATAATTTTGTGCTGGAGGAATGCACGTTACTGACAAGCTGGTGGATACATGATTTAATTTTCTGTGCTACCTTTTAGTGATTGCCCATTTTTTGTACAATGGTAGTGAAATGTCCAGGTGCAGTTCAAAGGAATCCATGGTTAGAGACAGGCCAAATGCAACATGACATCTTTCCCCAGTAATATTCAATTCATGTCCTTCCTGGAAACCATTTCCCATCTCTGCAGAAAAAGACTTGGGTGTGCTAATTACCTAATGCAATAACCTCTCTCTGTCTAATGCCAGGATCTAGGCAACATTTTGGCTGCCCCCTGTAACCATACTACACACAGGAAAGGTTGGTAATTAATGGATAACCAGACCCTGCTCTGCAGTGGATGAGTGGGGATGGCTGTTCATCATTTGCTCATCTCTCTTATGTGCACACGGGATGGAGAGTTGCTTCATCCCACAGCAGCAACAAACACACATGTGACTAGGCAACACTGCACACTGGAAGCAATTATTTTTCCCACGTTCGGTGTTTTGTTATTTAGCACTAGCTGTTGGCCATGTCTGAGCAGTTTCTGATTTTTCTGGGGTTTATTTGTGCATCTGACTGCATTTTGCCTCTTAAGTTTTATACTTCTGATCCTATAGTGTAATTAAAGAAGAAGTAAAGATATAATTTTGTAAAATTATTTCACTTGGGGCTTTTTATTTTTTTAAATCAACATTTCTATTCCCAGCAGGATATATTAACTCCCTGGTATACATCAAGAGCAATTCTATTCAGGGGATTAAAGCGACAATACAGCTTAACATGGTCCCAGAGAAGAGAGGCCTGTGGTTTTTGGACTCAAGATGGGCCAGATTCTGCTCCTGCCTTCACTGAACCCCATGTGGCTTTGGGGCTAGCTGACTGTACTGATGTTATTCTGGCTTCAAAAGGGTTCAGTCAGTCTGGCTTCCGGTGCTCCAATTCCTCAGTTTCCCTTCTGCTACAGTTAATACAATAATTACCCTTCAGGCATCTTCCTAGTCACCCTGTTTCTGGAGTCTGGCTCATTAATAAAATTCAAGGCAGCCCAAATTTTCTACCTGCTGTCCCACTGCCTGTCAGCCTTTGGTACAGGGTTCCTAGACCTGTCTTTGTTGAGGCTTCCCCCTGGCTTTCAGAAATAGGCCTGCTCTTTGTAAGCCTTTTACCTTGGGAACTAAAGTGGGGCCACCCTGATTTCTCTGCATGAAACAGCTCAATGAACCTTACTACATTCTCCTTTAAATCTTCCCTCTGACTACCTGTAGGCTGCAATTATATGCCCCAGCAGGCCTGGCCCCTAATCACACACTCCAGTCACATGGCCATTGGACTGAGAGGGGAAGTAATCATAGGTGAGGCTGAACTCAGGTCAAAGAACAGATCACCAAGGACCACAGCTTTTGCCAATGCGAAACTGGGAGCAAAATTTTGCTTTACAGTAAGATCCTGAATGAGCTGCTTTTTGGGCATATACATTTCCATATGAGCTTTGTGGGTGGAATTTACTGTGGGGCAGGAGACTCATATAGGACCTAATGCATCACTTACACACTCAAAACAGAATTTATGCTGGATCTAAATGATGCATGGACCTTGTTCTGGCCAGCTGCATAAGGATGAAATTGAATTTCACTGTCTTATGCATTGGAAACATGGCCTTTATTTGCTCCATACCCTCAACTATGAAAGAAAGGACAGTGATTCCCATAAAAACCTGCATAGACAAAAGTTCTGTTTAACCAGCAACTTCTAAGGACTAACCTATCCTGATGCCAAATAAACCACTTGAGGGGGTGACTCTGAAGGTAGATGCTTGTGTGTCAAACTTTCCCCTCTGGCCTTAGGTGCTGCTTTCCAAAGTTTCTGACAGCAAACTAAAAAGAAAGAGAAACAACCCTGGGAATCATTTTGACCCAGCTCATGAGCAATTTAGTGAACAGCAAAATGGTAGCAACCACTGAAGGATTGTTCAACTGCCAGTGCTCTTTGTTCACTTATTATCAGCTGATGTAGTATTAGCATTGCTGGTAGATAAGCTGGCGTGGTTACCCAAGTGACTTAGGAGCACTAGAGAAGCTTCCTTCCAGCCACTAAGAGCAAATTAATAAAACACAAACTGGTCAGGGTGGTGGGCAAAACACAGGAGCCGAGGGAATGGGGCTCACTGGATCTCAGTTCACCAGGGCAAGTTCCTTAGGGCTAGATGTTTAACGATATTTAGGCACCTAAAGATGCAGAGAGTAGGATTTTCTATTGTGCCTAGCTGCTTATGTCAGTACAGGCCTTCTGTTCCACATC
The DNA here is from genome assembly GCF_052426305.1 of Pelodiscus sinensis. Classification (NCBI taxonomy): domain Eukaryota; kingdom Metazoa; phylum Chordata; order Testudines; family Trionychidae; genus Pelodiscus; species Pelodiscus sinensis. The sequence continues at coordinate 3,768,467 of NC_143078.1, forward strand.
TATAAATTAGGGATAATAGCCACCATATGTCTGTCCTCACTTGTTAAGTTTATAAAGTTCATGGCAGTGGCTGTCTCTTACAATGTGTTTGTACATTATGGGCATAGATCTCCACTAGGACCTCTGTGTGCTGCTGCCATACAAATAATAAAGTGCTTACCATTTTCCCCATGGTCAGGGAATTTCTCTTGCAGCTGCAGATTGCTACAGTGGAGCAACCATGCCACCATCTGACCAAAGTCAGAATCACTTGCGTTGCCTGCTGCTGTAATCTTTCCAAAGCAATCCCCTGTCTCCTCCCCATGCTAGGAGATCATACTGATTATAAAATCCCACTGGAGTTATTGAGGAAATAGAACCACATGCAAAAGTGGGCTGATTGCAAACAATGCAGCTTTTAATCCTGCAAGAAATACGGTTATTTTAAATTTTAGGAGTATGCCTGTCATATAGGAGATTAGTTGTTTTGGCTCTTCAGTCATAAGAATAACTCTTTCTTAGCTGAACCCCCATCCTCTCCTCCAATTTTCACTCAGCCCTGTTAAAAATGACATGTTTGGTCCTCTAAAATTAAGACAATAATCTCACTCCCATTGAAAATTAACTTGGGTAATAGGGGACATCAGAATCTCCTCTCTGCCCTCTTCTAATTTACATCACTTGCATAATTCTGGCAAGGGGACTTGCATCAATTAGAAATCCCACCTAGCAGATCAGGAAGGAGATTAAGCAAGGACTCCTTGCTGCATTTGCTCTTTCCTGGTTTAGTGCTGCAGAAGAGTGAAGAACACTAGCAAAAGGAATCCAGAATAAATAAATAAAGATGTAATGTATCCAAGTTGCAAACATGCCTCCATTTACACCCTATTACTTTATGGTGTGAGGCTACAGAAAAGGACATAAAACAGATTAAATTAGGTCTCTACAAACACTTAGCTACGCACAGGCTCTTGATTGCATTATTGCCAATCCTACATGATCCAAAATCAAGAGTCAGGCTCTAAAATGTCATGAAATTGGCTTAATTTTTTTTTTTAAATAGCATATGTTGAGGGCTCTTTATGTCCATGCTGGATTCTGAAACTTTACGGTGAACCTGCTTCATAGTTTCCAGTTTTTCTCCACAGTCACGAGGGCTAGAAACTTAACATTCTTTTAAAAATGAAAACTGGGTTTCACGAAAAAGATGGAACATCCGGAGACTTACAAAAGTTGTTTGCAGTTGGCAGCAGATTGTGTGGATATTTACATGGGGCACAGCTGACTTGCATACTGGAATGGTCCTCCCTTCAGAGCAGGGCCCTGCTGTGCTCACTTCCTATCTTCCAAGGCTGTGGGTCTGGGGACAGATAACAGGCATGTCAGAGGAGACATACCTGTCCTTGCCCTGGTCACAGCCTGCTTTCTTCTCCAGTCTCACTCTTTCTTCCAGGCAGGGATGATCTTCTGCCCATCCAACTGTGTGTTCACTAATGCAAACCTGTGTCCTCTCATCTTGCCGCTGTGCATAGCAGTCTGCAATTGGAGGCAAGTCCTCAATGCGGGGTAAATTGCCATGGCTTCACTGGTTGTCCCTGATAGTTTACACTAGTGAAGGACTTGAACCTCTGCCCTGCGCAGGACCAACCCCCATACAGAGGAATTTGGGCTGCAGATGTGGATATGATCCTGAATCGAGAGTTATTTTGCGGGGTCATCTCTCATTTAAAGCAGAGACAGTTCCCGATCAAAGCTTAGCCACAGAATCCTAGAACACTAGAACTGGAAGGAACCTCGAGAGTTCATCAAGTCCAGTCCCCTGCCCTCATCACAGGACCAAGCACCATCTAGATCATCCCTGACATGTGTCTGTCTAATTTGCTCTTAAATATCCCCAGTGATGGAGATTCCACAACCTCCCTGGGCAATTTATCCCAGTGTTTGACCACCCTGATAGTTGGGAAGTTTTTCCTAAAGTCCAGCCTAAACTTCCCTGGTTGCAATTTAAACCCATTGCTTCTTGTCCTGTCATCAGAAGTTAAGGAGAACAATCCTTCTTCCTCCTCCTTGTGACACCCTTTACTTAAAGGTACTTGAAAGCCTCTGTCATGTCCCCTCTCAGTCTTCTTTCCAAACTAAACAAGCCCAATTCTTTCAGTCTTCCCTCCTAGCTCATGTTCTCTAGACCTTAAATCATTTTTGTTTCGCTTCCCTGGACCTTCGCCAATTTTTCCCCATCTTTCCTGAAATGAGGTTGTGACGGAGCGGGGATTGTGTTGCTTTGTGTGCTGTGTGGTTCCCACTGTCCTGGGCAGGGCAACACTGTCTGGAGGAAGGGGGATGACTCACTGCAGAAGTGGATTTGGCCTCTCACACCTGAGGGACAGACAGAGGAGATAACAACTCCTGTGCAGGAAGGGAGACAAAGGGTAGGCAGGGCTGACACCAGGCCTGGGGGATGAGTCAGTCTGGGCTGGGTGAGGAGGAGAGAAGGGGCTTAGAGCAGGAAAAGTGGGGAGAAGGGCCCAGCACCCCTTCTCCTCAAGAGGAATAAACCTGTACTTCTCTGGGTCCCAGTGTTAACATCCATCTTATGCGACACTGTGTCCCTGTGAGCCAATAAACCTTCTGTTCTACTCGTGGGCTGACAGTCACATCTCACTGCGGATGGGGTGCAGGGCCCGATGACTCTCCCACACCCCATGACAGAAGTGATGCTCAGTTCCTGGAGAATCTCTCTGCACAGAGCACGTCAGAGTACGATAACTCTTCCTGGCTCCTGTTCCCTGTCCCATCTTCTGCACAGCCTACCTCTGCACCAGCAAACACTGCAGCTTGCTAACCTCATGATTCCACCTTCAGGCCCGTCTAACTTCAGTGAACATCAAAAATGGGAGCAACAGATGATCAGCTCAACAAGTCAGGTGGTATTTGTCTCTAGCAAGCCTCAATGCCTACTCTCCAGTTTCCCAATTTAGGCCAATGAGAAATCGGATCAGGTAAATCCAATTTCAGCTCGGCAGTAAGTCTGGAAAATGGATTAATACTGTAGCTGACAGCAAGAGCTAACACAGAGGTCAAACTGAGGTTCAGAGGAGATCAAAGCATTTAGTGCCTATAGACTTAGCATGGGCACTACAGTTCCGGTGTCCAGTTTTGGACAAAAGAGGACAATGCCACTGATGACAGACAGCCTCAGAGGGGTAGCTGTGTTAGTCTGTAGCCTTAAATCAGTGGTCCTTTGACATCTTAGAGGCCAACAAAAATATCTGTAGTATCGTGAGTTTCGTGGGCAAACCTCACTTCCTCAGGTGAGCTGGAGAGGGATAACAGAAACCTGGAATTTATAACAGAAAAAAGAGGAGAGGAAGGAAGGGAAAAAGTACCTGTCAATTGTAGGACTGGTGCTAATGAGGCTAATTAAGTGGGCTGGAAGTGTCCCATACTTAGCTTTTGATGTAAAAATGAGGTGTTAAATGCAGGGAAGGCTGGTTTTACAATGCGACATCCAGTGAATGTCTTTGTTCAAGCCCAGTGAAACAGTGTCATATTTGCAGATGAATATCAATTCTGTGCTCTCTCTCTCTTTCTAATTGGCTGGTGAAATTCCTTTGTGGAAGAATGGCTACTTCTAAATCCATTAATGAGTGCCCAAGCAGGTTAAAATGCATCCTTACAGGTCTGTGTGTGTTACTGTTTCAGATGTCTGACGTGTGTGTGCATTTATCCTTTGTCGTAGAGACTGTCCAGTTTGGCCAATATACACAGCAGTGGGGCATTGATGGCACTTGATGACATAGATCACATTAGAGGATGTCGAGCTGTATAAGCCACAACCTCAGGGGCTCATGTGGTTATGGAGAGAGACAGAGATTGGGGCTGATTCTTCATTTCATTGTTTGATTTATTCCAATGTAACAGAGTGGCAAATTGGCTCCTTTATGTCTTCTTTTAGCCAGAATATGCATTTAGGGACTTTTTAAAAAGTTTAACCAGCTCTTGTCCTCCTTGTCCTGAGCTGCCATTCTTAGCAAGGTCCTTGCACTAGAATTTACAGAAGATAGCATGCTGTATTTTAGTAAGATGAGCCAGCTAATCAAAATAGCCCATCTAGACACACTAATGACTTTTCTAGCCTTTTTCTGTGCAAGAGAAAATAACAAGTGTCTCAATTTGAGCTGCCCTTTTGAGCCTGAGGTCCAGGCTAAATGGCTCCTCCTCTGATTAGCCCTGACAGTTGTATACGACCAAGTGCTATGGGCAGGCAGCAGGCAGAGTCACTGGAGGACTGCCCTCTGGCTCAACTGGGCTTGCTTCCTCTAAGCTGGTCAGCTAGGAGTTAACCTCTTGTCTGGGATGATCTCTGCCAGGTCTTTATACAGGTCACTGCTGTAGACCCTGATTGTTTCGCTCTAGAGGCTGCTGGCTCAACACCCACAATGGTGGTCATCCCATTGCCATCTCGCATGGGGCCTGGTTTTGTGAGTGCTGCAGTATCAAATCCAATTTAGAAGAGAAATGCATTTATTGCTGGCATGCTGTAGATTGGCAGCTACACAATGGAAGAGACCTGCTAAGTCTTTAGTCCATCTCTTTGTAACTGCAGGGTCACCCCTTGCTGAATATTTTTCTGCCTCCATTCCATTTAGTTATGGAAGACCCATAGGAATGGCCATACTGGGTGAGACCAAAGGTTCATTTAGCCCCGTGTCCTATCTGCTGACAGTGGCTAATACTAGATGCCTCAGAGGGAGGAAATACAACAGGTAACCCTCATTTGATCCCTCTCCTGTCACCCATTTCTAGACAAAAAAGAGGCTAGGGACACCATTCCTACTCCACCTGGCCAATAGCTATTGATGCACCTAACCTCCATGAATCTATCTAGCTCTTTCTTGAACCCAGTTAAAATCCTAGCCTTCACCACATCCTCTGGCAAGGAGTTCCAAAGGTTAGCTATGTGCTGAGTGAAGAAAAACTTCCTTTTGTTTGTTTGAAACCTACTGCCTATTAATTTTATTTGGTGACCTGTAGTTCTTATGTGCAGGAATAATTAAATAACTTTTTCTTATTCATTTTTTCCACACCAGTCATGATTTTATAAGCCTCTATCATATCCTCCCTTAGTCTCCTTAGTCTCCTCTTTTCTAAGATGAAAAGTCCTACCCCTTCTTGAGTTCATTCTTGGTAGTCTAAAAGTTCTCTCTTAGACAAAAGGTTGATTCTGAGACTCATTTTACTAGTTTCACTCCCATTGTTCTGCCTTACATCCCATGGGCCACCACTTCAGTTTGAAGAGAAATGAGAAATTGTGGGAAATGGAAAGAAAACACACCACTTTAGTAAATAAATAATCTTTATTGAATTAAAATATTACAAAACTCTAAGAATGATTCCACACACGCTCTCACTAGCATATGTTATTTGAGTAGGGACAGGAGATTTCAACCAGTGTTCTCTGTAAGCTGTGTGCTTGGGTGGCCATGCAGGAGAGATTAAGATGCTCCATAGCTGATTATCAGACAACCCATGGCAGCATATGATTCTACAGGTGGTACATATTCACACATGCCTTGATGCACATAACAAAACTTATTCCACACATGGATGGAAAAAGGGAAAGCGAACTTTGCTTTTTTCTTCACAATCTGATTGGCTGACTAGAATAAGGAAGCTGCTACTATGTAATGAGGAATTAAAATATTAGCCAGATGAAATCTTGAAAAGAAATTGAAAAATGGAATGGAAAAGCAGTCATCAAGTTGTGCTAGGTTGGTTTGGATACTAGAATTTCACAAGCTGTAGCATTTAAAAACCACACATTCCTACTATGAAGGTAAAGTATTGGTTGATTTCAATGAGCTTTGGATCAGGCCCTCATACCTGTGTAAAGACGGAATAACTCCAATTAAGTCAAGCAGTTATAGGTATGTGAAACTTGTGAGTTCAAAATCTGGTCCTTAGTAAATAACTACAGAGGCGGAAGGCAGAGGAGAGCAGGGCTCCGTAGAACAGCTAGCAGTAGACTTGGTATGAATAGAGCTATATGAGTAGAAGGAGTCTAAGGATATCACTTAAGCCATTCTCCATGTCCCTTCTGAATTTGGCTGATCAAGATCCTCAGCTAGTATAATCTCAGCAACACAGAACTGAAGTCACTAAAGCTACATTATCTTATGCTATCTGCGCATGTGGTCCAGGATTTATAGACTGTTTCTAACTAATCCACTGGCTCCAGGGATAGTCTTTATTTTAAGTGAAAGGAATATCTCTGGAATTGGTAATAATTCTGAACTTAGAATGATGTTTTCAGAACAAGTATCAGAGGGGTAGCCGTGTTAGTCTGAATCTGCAAAAGTGGCGAGGAGTCCTGTGGCACCTTATAGACTAACTGAAGTGTAGGAGCACAAGCTTTCGTGGGCAAAGACCCACTTCGTCAGATGCATGCATAGCTACTTCCTTAGAACTAAAAAAAACACTTCCTCTTTTCTGAGCTATGGAAATAGCTTTTATAAAGTATATTTTCTTTAAAAAAGACCACCACGTATGGATTTATGTTTTAAACATGAGCTGCAGTAAAATATGAATCTTATTGTGTTTCCACCTATTCCTCTCTATTTAAGAAACCAATAAAGCCATAAAAGAACAAACCAGGAAACAAACGAGAAGCAAGAACATTACAGTAAGAGGCCACAGAAAAATGAAACGTGATTGCAAATCTCCCATAGATATGATTACACCTACTGCTGCAAAGAGGAAAAAATACAGGTCTAATATATTCAACACATTTTCCCCGGGGTTTAATTTTTTGTATTGAAAATAAACTAATTCATAAATATGTTCTTTTTTTTCCTGTGCACTGTTCAATCTGAACTCTGCAGATATGTTGGTTAATCATAAGTATAAGAACTCCCAAGCTAAGGAGTGCCTATAAATTTTCTTAATGAGCTGTTTACTCTTTGTGGTGTGCAAGCTGGCTTAGAATCTCTGGAGTACACTCACCCATTGTATAAATATAGGTCATTTTTGTTTCATTCTAGCAGTATTCACTACAAACCAATGCCAGTGTTCCTGTTAATGTGAAAATTAATGAGTCAAATTCTGCCCTCCCATACTCACTCATTCACAAACACAAACCACCTCTAACTGACAGTGGAAGTTCTGCAAACTGAGGCTATGTCTAGACTGAAGGCTTCTTTAGGAAGAAGCTTTTTCCGGAAGAGATGTTATGAAAAATCTTCTAAAAGAAAGTGTCCATACTGCAAAAGCGCATTGAAAAAATGATCTGCTTTTTTGAAAAATAGCATGCATTCAGTGTGGGAGCTATCTCTCATGTAAGCTGTGATTGCTATGGACGGAATGGCTATCAGGGCACTTGTCCTTTTTCCTAGAGGCCTCTTCTTTTGGGGAAAAAAATCAAAAACCTTCTTCACCATCCACACACGCCTTTTTCTGAAAAAGGCTTCTTCCTTGTAGAAAGATGTTTACCATTGTTGGAAAAACCCCTCTGTTCTTTTGATTTTTTTCCCCCCAAAAGAATGCAATTGCAGTGTGGACGTAAATGAATTTTTTTCAGAAAAAACGGCCATTTTTCTGAAAAACTCTGCAGTAGACATACCCTGAATGAGTTGAGAATAGAGCTGCAATAGGGAGAAACTTGTCTGCCAGCAATGTCCCAATAAGAAAACAGAAGTAGGCTTTAATTATGTCAACCCAGCATCTAACTCTTAGAGCAGAACAATCCTGCCCTTTCTAGTGCTACTCCAGAGCTTGGAGATTTTATTTCCCCAGCAGAATTGGGCAGATAGAAACAAGAGACAGAAAAGACCAGGATTCCATCTCCCAGCCTCTACATGATTTTTATCTACAGTATATTTTCCTGTGCTCTGTATACAGACACAGCACAGAAAATGCAGAACATAATATTGTCTTGCTGGTTGCAGTGTACTTTCCACGAGTGATGCAAATATATTGATGTCTAATGATTTTAGATTTAGCAGCAATGCACTTACTCCAGTTATCAATAGCTTGTGTTCCCATAATGCCTACATCCCCCAGCTATGGACCCGCGCCCCATGGCGGTAGGGCTGTACAGACACAGAACAAAAAAACAGTATGGCTACGTCTACATTGACAAGATTTTGTGCAAATACTTTTAACTCAAGAGTGTTTGCGTTAAAAGTATTTGCGCAAGAGAGCATCTACACTGGCATGTGCTTTTGTGCAAAAGCATCCATGCCAGTGTAGTCGTTCTCTTGCGCAAGAAAGCTGTGATGGCCATTTTAAACATCGGGCTTTCTTGCGCAAGAAATTCATGTTGCCTGTCTACACTGGCCTCTTGCACAAGAACAGTTGCGCAAGAGGGCTTATCCCTGAGCGGGAGCATCAGAGTATTTGCGCAAGAAGCACTGATTTCACACATTAGAACGTCAGTGTTCTTGCACAAGTACTTGCAGCCAGTGTAGACAGGTGGCAAGATTTTGTGCAAAAGCAGCCACTTTTGCACAAAATCTTGCCAATGTAGATGTAGCCTACCTGTCCCAAAGAGCTTATTGCAATCTATGAAATGCATATTAGGACTCATAACAGACTTCTTGAGTGCTCAAAGCCTGTTATCAAAGCACTTATTTTTGGTAGCTGTTTTCCAGTATTGTTCATCTCTCTCTGTAGGCATTGATGACACTGACTGACTCTCTGTTCTCCAAGGAAAGCAAATCCCATTGTATCAGGAACGCTCATTTTCCAATCCCCTTCGGCAGTTTCAGCAACAAGCATTGCTCAGAGAACCATCTGTGGGTAGATACTGTCAAACATTAGTTCCTTTGGGAGTAACTAGGAATGTGGGCTGGTAAATAGGATAGCATGTGCACAAAGAGGTCTATTCCCCACTGTGCCTGCCAGCCGTGGTCTCATGCTATATTCGGCATAGATGTGGGGCATATGGAGAGATGCTTTCTCAAGCCACCTGAAGTGTTCATTTGGATGCTGAGACTGTGTTAAAAGTTACAGGCTATTGCATTCGGTGATTTCACCCTCACAATGCAATAGCCACTAGTGCACTCGGTATCGCACGTTTTCATCCACATCGTGTTCACAGATGATTCAACTAAAACAAATCACTTTTCCTTCTCTGTTCCTGGATCCAGCCTCCAGGGTTTACATCCATTTGTAACATCTTCATCACCCATTTGTCCTTCTGTGCACCATCAATGAACTCGTCCAGGGACAGTTGCCCTGTAGAAGAAATGGAGGAAGATAGAGATTGATAGTGGGTGACAGAAAGGCCTGGTTTACACTTAACATTTAGGTTGACGTAGCTATCTTGGCCATCGGTGTGAAAAATCCACACTCCTGAGCACGGTAGCTGTTCCAACTTAAGCCCCCGTGTAGACAGTTTGTCAGAAAGCTGGGGATGGGATAACCAGGGAACAATCACTTGTTGATTCCTTGTTCTGTTCATTCCCTCTGAAGCACCTGGCACTGGCCACTGTCGGCAGACAGGACACTGGGCTAGAGGGACCTTTGGTCTGACCCAGTCTGGTCGTTCTTATGAAAATGGAAGACTGCTTCTGTTTGCCTCCTTGGCAGTAGCTAGGCTATATTCCTTACCTGACAGAAAACACCTTTCAGTCAGCACAGGCTGGTATAACTATGCCAGAAACAAGTATTTAACTATCACTTTTCTGGTATAATTTGGCTATTCTAGAATAGCTCCTCTGTGGACTCTCTTTTATTTGAATAAAAGTGATTTTGTTCTGGAGGAATTATTCCAAAGCAGAGTAATTATTCTCCAGTAAAGGCACTTTTATTTTGCAATAGTATCCACACTAGAGGCTATTCCAGAACAGCTAATATTCTAAAATAGTGATTTTGGCCAATTTCCCTAAGACAGAAAAATATTCAGGCCTATTCTTCATAGAAGGCGCCTTTGACTAAGGACAAATGTTGCTATAATTTGATATCTGATACTTCCTTTCTCAGGTGTCCTCCATGCCATCCTCTAAATTGTTGATGAAGATATTGAACAGAACCGGTCCCAAAACGGACCTCTATGGAGCCCCACTTGTTATGCCCTTCCAGCATGACTGTGAACCATTAATAACTACTCTCTGAGAATGATTATCCAGACAGTTATACACCTACCTTTATAGTAGTCCCACCTAGGTTGTATTTCCCTAGTTTATTGATAAGAAGATCATGAGAAACCATATCAAATGCCTTACTAAAGTCTAGGTGTACCACGTGCACCACTTCTCCCTTATCCACAAGATTTGTTTTCCTATCACAGAAAGTTACCAGATCGGTTTGATATGATTTGTTCATTACAAATCCATGCTGGCTGTTACTTATCACCTTATTATCTTCCAGGTGTTTGCAGATGTATACCTTAATTACTTGCTCCATTATCTTCCCTGGCATAGAAGTTAAACTGACTGGTCTATAATTTCCTGTTGTTCTTATTTCCCTTTTTATAGATGGGGACTATATTTTCCCTTTTCCAGTCTTCTGGAATCTCTCCTGACTTCCATGACTTTTCAAAGGTGATAGCTAAAGGTTCAGATACATCCTCTATAGGCTCCTTGAGTATTCTAGGATGCATTTCATCAGGCCCTGGTGACTTGCAGACATCTAACTTTTCTAAGTAATTTTTAACTTGTTCTTTTTAAAAATTTTATCTTCTAAACCTACCCCATTTCCACTCGCATTCACTATGTTAGGCATCCCGTCACCATCAATCTTCTTAGTAAGAACCAAAACAAAGAAATTATTAAGCACCTCTGCCGTTGTCAAGTTTTCTATTGTCGTTTCTCCCACTTTGCTGAGAGATTGGCCTACTCTGTCCTTGGTCGTCCTCTTGCTTCTAATATCTTCTTGTTACTCTTTATGTTCTCCCTCCCCTTGCTATTGACTTTAGCGGAGTTACTTCAAGATTTACCCCAATGTAACTGAAATCACAATGCAGTCCATCATATCTAATATGATTAAGATGATTCTTCTTCTACATGATCTAGCCAGCAGAGGTATCCGTTGACAAGGCATGAATCCCGCCTAAGCTGTAGATTTCTTACCGTCTCCATTTTCATCCACTAACTGAAATATCCTGTCCACAACCTCCTCAGGGGAGAGCAGTGGAGTCCTCTCCTCAATTTCTGACCGACACGCTTTCTTCAGCCTGTAAATAGACTGGAAGAAAAGAAGCTTGTAAGTATAAAGGGCAGCTAAGCAATGTTTTCTCTAATCTTTTCCATATGTGTGCAGAATAATTTTATGTGCACCACCAGCAGAATAAAAAAACCTAGCTGTGGGTGTCTACTAATCGACTGGCTAGCATTTGAATCTCTCCTGAGGGATACACAAACTTACAGGGAACTCTGCATGTCAAGAACAAAACAGCAAAGAAAGAAAGTTATTAATGATGACACTGAGCACTTAGACACAGGCAGACTGCAGATTCAATCATGAACATTAATCAAACCTCAGTGCTCCATTGTAAGATAGGCAAGCAAATATTAATGTCCCCATTTTACAGACAAAACTGAGAAGTTAAATGATTTTCCCAAGGCTATATCTCTGTGGCATATCTGGGGAATGAACCCTAGGGCATTCATCCATCCATCCATGCCTCCCAGATCTGTATTTAGGTTGCTTATTGATATCTCATTATTACTAATATATTAAGCAGTCCATGTGCTACTTCTGACTCTGCTGGCACTCTCCAGTTGCAGAGAAAATTTTTCTGCTTAGACCACACTAGAGAAACAGGAGAGGGGAGGGGAAATAATAATAATAGTCAGTGAAAGCAAGAGGAAATGTTATATTGTTTGTTATTAAGTTAACCAATAAAAAGCTAAATCTTCTGGGGTATGTCTACACTACCCCGCTAGTTCGAACTAGGAGGGTAATGTAGGCATACCGCACTTGCAAATGAAGCCCGGGATTTGAATTTCCCGGGCTTCATTTGCATAAGCGGGGAGCCGCCATTTTTAAATCCCCCCTTGTTCAAACCCCGTGTAGCGCGGCTACACGGGGCTCGAACTAGCTAGTTCGGACTAGGTTCCTAGTCCGAACTACCGTTACACCTCATGGAACGAGGTGTACCGGTAGTTTGGAATAGGAATCCTAGTCTGAACTACCTAGTTCGAGCCCCGTGTAGCCGCGCTACACGGGGTTCGAACAAGCGGGGATTTAAAAATGGCGGCTCCCCGCTTGTGCAAATGAAGCCCGGGAAATTCAAATCCCAGGCTTCATTTGCAAGTGCGGTATGCCTACATTACCCTCCTAGTTCGAACTAGCGGGGTAGTGTAGACATACCCCTGGATTGTTTCCTCTTCTGGGTCCAATTCAGCTCTCATGTAAGTTTTTTTGCCACTGAATTCAATTGGAGCAGGAAAAGTTCCTTCCATGCAAACTCCTAGAACAGGGGTTTGCAAACTTCATTGCCCTGCAACCCCCTTATGACAACAAACATTACTGCACAACCCCACAATGAGGACTGAAGTCTGAGCCCACCCAAGCCCCACTGTCTTGCTCCCCTCCTGCAAAAAACCAAAAGCTTGCATGTAACTAAGGGAACATCTACATTACTAGGCAGATTGACGCTGTGAAGGTCAATCTTCTGGCATTTGATTTAGTGGGTCCAGTGGAGACATGCTAAATCAAATGCTGAGGGTACCCCTGTCTTTACCAGTACTCTTCACAAAGGGAAGTTGACAGGAGTGTATCTCCCGTTGCCCACCCACAGTGAGGACGCTGCCCTAGCTCGGCTTATAGTCTGTCGACTGGAATTGTGTACCTTAAACTGACCTTCCCCCACAGTGTAGATCTGCTCTGAATTCTGCCACTCAAGACTGAAACCTTCTGACTTCAACTTAGGCCCCGGTGGTGGGGCTTGGCCTTTGGCCCAGGTAGTGGGGCTCGGGATTGGTTCTTGTTTCTCAGCAAGTCTAAGCCAGGCCTGGTGACCCCATTAAAATAGGACTGACACACCCACTTTGGGATCCTGACCCATAGTTTGAAACCTACTGCCCTAGAAACCTTTTAGTCTGTACATACTTCTAAAGTGCAAAACCCCGGTAATAATACTGACCTCAAATATATGTAGCAGCTTTCATCCAAGCAGATCCCAAATGGATGTAAGAGACAGCTTCAGCCCCCCCCCATGCTCCCTAAAGGGGGAATGGGAGGCTTGGGGCTGGCGTAGTCCCGGATTGTGAGGGGAGAGCCCATCCCCAGCCATCCCCTTTCACTGTCTGGTGATTCATTCTCTTCCCTGTATGACTGTCTGAGAAGCTGTCCCTTTCCAGGCACATCCCATTTTCCTGATACAACCCAACCTTTATGATGCTTTAAGTCAGCGGTTTCCAAACTTTTCGGCATCATGCTCCCTTTTTGATTTTTGAGAAACCCTCATGCCCTCCTCCCCCCAAATAGCAATGGCAGCAAAACTTGTTGAGCAAAGAAAAAAAAAAAAAAAGGCAATGCCTGCTCTGCTTTTAAGGCGGCCAGTTTGAAGTCTGCCCCAGCCAGCCGAAACTGCACGTGTTCCAGCGGCCGAGCAGATGGACAAACCGGGCTCTTTCTTGGGTGAGATTGGCGGGGAGGGACTGGGTCGTCTCATGTTCCCCTTGGAATTTTTTCACCCCCCCCCCCAGGAGGGGCATGCTTCCCAGTTTGGGAACCCATGCTTTGTTATGACAAGAGGGAATTGCATGCTGAATTTCGTGGTCTTTGGTCTTACCGTTTAGGAGTTCTTGAACTGACAGACAGACATACTCTCTGAAATCTATAGCAGATATCACCTAGCACAATGGGCCCCTGGCCCAGATGCTAGGAATAGAGGGTCCTACTTACATCAACTATTTCTAGGAGCTCAGGTTTATCTATGCAGCCATTCCCATCCTTGTCGTACACTTTGAATGTCCATCTCAGCTTATGCTCAAGTTTTCCTCGTAGGACGAGGTTCAAAGCAGCCACGTACTCCAGAAAATCAATGGTGTTATCCTGCAGACACAACAGAAGACACAGTCACAGGAACACGTTGTGGGTACATTTACAGTACAATGCTATTTCGCATCTCCACAGCAATCCTGTTATTTCAGGCTCGCTATTCTGACGTCTCTGCATATCTCATTCTACGAGGAGTAAGGGAGGTTTTTCAAAATTTGGCCTTGTGCAGACAGCGCCACATGAAGAAATAAGCTATTTCAAAATAATCGAAATAAGAGATGCAATTTGCCTAGCTCGAATTGCATATCTTATTTCAAGTGACAGCACTGTGTAGACGCACCCCTACACAATGCAGTTGTGAAAACAAGGATGAAAAAATAGCTGAGGCTATGTGGTTATATATTTATTTGCTTCCTTCTATTTTTAAATGAAACCTGTGCACTGTCAAGCTAATTGATCCACTGATTGATTCTACAAAGTGGGATCTGTAGTTCTGTTGTTGCATCTGATCGGAAGGTTTCAGGTGTTCACTGTCTTAGACAAAAAACAGAGCCTTCACCAGGTGCTATGTTCAACTAGTGAAAAGGGAAAAGACATGGAAAAATTCATCTCAAGTCTTGTATATACAGACGTTAAGCTGCAGTCTGTCTATTTCAAAAAGGCGTAAAATAACTGGTTAGAACGTACACTGATTTTCATACTCTCTAGTGTGTTCTAGCACTGCTCCAAGTGGGCGAAATTCACCCCTGTGCAAAGGGTCAGCCAAAGTCTCTGCTTTGCTCAAGTCTCACTTAAGCTCTGCTTTGAGAGTATTAACTGAGACTTAGTACTGCACAGGCCTTTGCTTAGGGATGAATTTCACCTTCTGTGACCCAGCTGGGTTGAAATGGATATCAGCACGGCGTAATCTGCACTTCCAAGGAATGGAAGATTTTTAATGATATAAAGATAAATAATGACCCAGGCTACAACAGTACTTGTGAACTGGTGTAACTCCAGGAGGCAGACAGAAACCTGGGACCTTTAAAGAGAGCATAGCTGCTCTCAGCTCAGGCTGTAGAGCAAACTCCTTTTTGCTCTCTGTAGGCGGTCTAAGTGCCACTACATGGGACAGTGATCTACAGCCAGTAGGTGTGTGGGTTACACTGACCATCTATAACCTGACGTGCTGCTGTTTGGAGACCTGAGATTCAAAGGGAAACCATGCTGACTTTTCATGAATTCCTAAAGCTACAGACCAGGGTCTAGATCAGGGGTGAGGAACCTCAAGCCCGGGGGACGAATGTGGCCCCCATCTTGCCTGGATCCGGCCCACCCCAGCATTGGGGAGCACACGCTGGCACTCCAGACCTCCCACTGCCCCCCCATGGGGCTGGAGCACACAATCTCTTCAGCTGGCCCCCCCCAGGCTCTGGTGTGGGAGGGAAACATGGGGAGTTTCTTTCTCCTCAGTCGGGGGCCACATCAGTGAGGGAGTTTGTTTTTGTTTTGTTGTTTTACTTCTCACTTGTGTGCAGCCCCTGACTGATTTTTCTGTGGGTCATTGGCCTCTGATCTGAAAAAGGTTCCCCGCCCCTGGTCTAGATCTTTAACTGGTGCAAATTGCTGCAGCTACATGGACTTCCATAGACTTACGCCAATTTACCCAAGCTCAGGGTCTGCCCCCAGACTCTCTACCACTGAGTCCCAGGACTGTCTCCCTTCAGGCCCTGCTCTGTAATACCCGCATCGGCTTGTGGCCCTCAGAAGGATTTTGGTGTGTACAGAGGAGATGGCCTCCCAGAATGTGCACTTCTTGCAGAGCACTGGAAGTAGGAATCACTTGTCAGTACTCAGCCTGCTCAGCAGTGTTGTCTTCAAGTCGTCATTGTCAAGTCCGAGTCGAGTCTCAAGTCACTACAGTTTTAGGGGTACTCAAGAAAAGTCTGGGGGGTACGTCAACACAACTGAAATTTGGAGAAAACTGAATTTTTGTTTCAAGTTTTATAGCGCTTTATTATTTTTGTACATTTAACACCCAAAAATTTCACTGCCCGCCTGGCTATGATTAAGTTGTTTAAACAAATGTGTTGTAATGGTAGAAAATTTTTTATGTCTGAAAACTGTAGGTACTGGGGGTACTTATAATTTTTTTTTAAAGGGGTACTTTATAAAAAAAGGTTGAGAAACATTATGCTAGAGCTCTTCCTTGGGCTGTCACAGTTCAACCCTGTTAAATCTGTCTCTAATTTTGTCTCAAGTTCAATAAAAAATGACAATGGGATGTAATGAGTCAAAACAATTCCCAAATTTCAGAAGGAAATGGAGCCTGGTCCTTGACACTTACCCCATTGACACTGGTACTTCAGGTCCTTGACACTTACCCCATTTTTATCAAAAGCTTTGAACATAGCCTCAATATATTCTGCTGCTTCCTGGTTATCTTGGACTCCAAAGAAGCTTTTGAATTCATGCATGAAGAGAGTCCCACTGGGACATTCCACCACAAACTTCTTATACCATTCCTGCAACTCGGCAACGTCAATGTCTGTCGGTTCCCCTTCCTCATTGGTGAAATGTTGCCCCATGTTGCTCTCAAAAACAGAAGAGAGAGACAGAAAGGAAAAGAAGAAAAGAAAATGTAGTTAATGTCCTTTAGCTTATATTGTTCCTCTTCCTCCTTCACTTGCTTTTTCTTTCTTCCGTTTCTTCTTGGGATATTTCCTACCTTTGTTTCTCTTTCCAGTCTTTCATGGATACTGTCTATTTCTGATTTGTCACTTTTCTTGCTTGCTTGCTTTCTTTTACTGATGTCTTTGATCACCCCTCCAATCTCATTCCCTCACTAGAGGACCGTACAGTGGGTTTCCTCAGTTAAATTAGTACATGTGGTTGGTAGCAGACGTGGATAAAAATAACTAAGATCATTAGGAGATTCCCTCTATGCGTCACACAGACCTTCATGTGCTCCAGAGCTGTGACTCATTTAAGAGCAAACTCCAGGCAGGGTCAAAATGACTTCTCATGTCAATGTAAGCATTTGAAAGCTCAGGTTCACACTAAAAAGTGATGAATAATTCCCATCTCCCTGACTCGGTGCATGATTTGAATGATAAAGTAATCAGAAATGATCACTGTAACAGTAGTGTCTAGTTGCTGACACAGGAAAGATTCTTTTTGGGATGGACGCTCTAAGCCTCGCTGGAAGTACGTTAAATGTTTATGAAACAGAGGTATTTTTACTTTAACCCCTTTCCACATACAGGTTTATTTTGGTGGGAAATGTTTGAAAAATAGCACATTTTCAATGATAAAACCTCTCCTTTTCCAGTGAAAATTAGTTTTTAGGTAACACTTTCAAAAACATCTACATTACTCATGAGGTTTGTGCTCCATTGGAAATCTCACCCATAATACCCCACTAGGAGAGAGAGCATAATTTACACGGAAATTACTTGGAGATGACCATATTGCCTCTTCCCCTATGTTGCAACTGCTATTTACACTTTCCAGTCCCATCTCACTATTACTCTGTGTTCCCCATCTGTCTGTCATTTGTTGCACAGAACAGTTTCAAACACTGTGTGGGCACTTAAAACACAGGAATCTTTGTACAGGTACATTTTCTCTCAAGGATGAGTGCAGTCCAAAATTTCCCATTATCGCTCAAAGTTAGGCATCTGCTCCGAAACCTAGGTCTCAGAGTTGCAAAACTTCCATTGACTTCTGATGAAATGTAGGGTACACCTCTGAAAATTATTCCCACCTAGTTGCATTCGATATAGATGTAGGTGCTTGCCTTCAGGGACTCATGCTTAAAAATCTGGCCACTGGATTTTGCTTTTATGAATATTTCATTCTCTGACACTCTGTATGCGTGCCTATGGCCAGTTAGTTAGTAATAACAACTGACTCTTATTTATTACAGGCCCGGAGTCTACAAATACTAACGCATATGGGTAACTTTACACAAAGTTAATCCTGAAATGAAGATTAACTAATGAAATTCTGACTATTCCTATTAGTCATGTGTGACCTTTGCTATGAGAATTGATACAAAGCAGGATAATTTACATATATCTATATTAATGGTTCATATGTAAGATGTTTCATACATGTATTAATTAAAAAACAGAAAAATAATATATATTTTTTACAAATCCTGTATCTGTCATTGGTTGAAATGCTTTCAGTGTTTAAAACATGCAGTGATGAAATAGTTCATCTCCTGTAGGGAGGAGAACCATCAACTTCTAGTAGCTTAATTATTAATTATTTATATTATAATTGCACCTACAAACCCTAGTTAAAAATAAGGGCTTTATTGTGCTAGGCACAGTGCGCATGTACACAGAACACAGCTCCTGCCCTGGACATCACTCCCAAGGACTGGGCCCTCATTTCTGTATGTAGCTGGCATTATTTTTATTTTATTGTAGTGTTTTTATGACAATACTGGAACTTTATCCATTGCCACACCTGGTGTTGGAGTCCAATCAGTCTTTTCATGCGAGTTGGAAACAAATGACCTATTGCTATAAATATGCCAGAGCAATCCTGATTCACAGAAAGGATTCTCCCCTAAGAGGATTGGCACAGCAAGAATAGGAAACAATAGACTCCACATTGTAATAATAGCAAGGGGCAGGATGATTAAAGTCACTCTCCTCAGCAGTAGGCTGGAATTCATAATGTGGTGGAAGAACACGGTCAACAGCTCCGCTAGGCACACTTCCCAGGCCATTTAGAAACCCAGCTACAGTTCCTGGCCCTGTAACTCTTTACTTGCTCGGGACGACCTTTTACTCAGGCAAGGAGCCCCCAGGATGTGACTCAATGCTTTGGTGAGAGTTTGCAGGAACCTGTCTCTATTTTTCATTTCCACAGCACTTCCCAAGCTAGGATCTACAAGCGCTCTGCTGACTCACATACAAGTCTGCACAAGAGGGAAGGACACATTCAGGGCAGGCAAAGTGTGGGTCCAAATGGGGTCCAGTGGAATCTCCATGGAGATTAAAGCTGCTTTCCCCTTGCAAAAATGCCAGACGAATCTCACTGAAAGGCAGCGTCCCGGGATAGTGCTGAGAAATCCAGTTTCCACTTTCCTGCATCAACAGGGATGGATTTGGCCCAGTGAAATTAGGCTGTGATCCTGCAAATACTTATGAATGTGTTTCACTTTAGTACCATGAGCAGTGTCAACATATGCACTAGGGTTTGCAAGATCACTGCACCTATCAAGGTAGGCAGGATTAGCTCCATTTCACAGGCTGGCTACACTGAGGGGATTGTCTACACTGAGCAACAATGCAGGCTCTCAGTGTACTAACCTTTTGCATGTGAACTCAACTGGGTAGACCCTGCTGGAGTGAACTGAAAGTCCTCTGGTGTGCTTTAAGGTAGTACTGTTTCTATAAAATTAGGCTAATAATATTCCCTGAATAGAGCTAATTTTCACAGAAAAGGCGGTAGTGAAAAAAAAAGAGTAGGCATTTGAAAACCACAATTATTCTATGTACTTAAACTGCAACCAAAACATAAAACTTTTGACTGAAAATGTTTTCTTTTTTCCATGTTTTTTTTCTTGAAGAGACACCCCAGCTTCAGCTCAGTTTTTCAGTCAGAAGATTGGGCAACAGTCAAAAGCTTTGTCAGTTTTATGTGACAGATCTGCACATATTATTCCAAATTATGTAGTCTTTGCAGCAGCATTTCAAGAGACCAGTCCAAAAAGAACGATAGCAAAGAAGTAGTGGAAAAGATCAGCTACGCTTTCATCAGGTATTGGATAAAACCTTACTAATTACTCTCACTGAAAATAAGAGATTGTATTCAGCCAGTTGCTATTTCTGGGCCATTATATACCAATAACTGTGAGGTAAATTGTACATGTTGATATGTGATTAATAATACATGCTACATATTTACCTTTACTCTTCTCTTTCAAATCATGTTTATATAAACTCCAAATAAACATGCAACATCAGGAATTCCAATGGCTGGAAATTTGAAGCTCAGCAAACCTAAAAATTAAGTACACATTTTTAACAATCAAAGTAATTAACTATTGGAGCAACTGATCTACAGATGTGATGAGTTCTCCATCACTTGGAGACATGACATCAAAATAAACATCTTCTTTAATGGGTGCTATAGCTCAACGAGAAGTTCTGAGCTTAATGCAGAAATTACTGGATGAGCAATTATTTGGCCTGTAGAGAGATGCTGCTGTAACTTGGGATCTTTTTATGGAAAAGGTTGAATGCCAAGAATGCAGTACATTTAATCATTTTCTGCTGTTACGTTTGTAAAACTGCTGCATTTTGGAATGTGGCTACTGTGTGCATAAAACATGGTTCTACATGACTGGGACATGATGTTACCTTATTATGTAACTTGGTTTTCCCTTGTGGTAATTTTGTGATCTTTTCCCATAAAATACAATAGCTACTCCCTGTTTATTTTTGCTCCTCCCAAGTAATTTTAAAACTCTGGCTGCTGGTATGAAAACTCCTGTGCATACACTAATTCCTAGCTGGTCAGATTTTTTTACACTGCAGATTTTGCAGTGGCAAGAGTTCTCCCCGTTCTGCCAGAATAATATTGTTTTATGGAATAGTGATAGAAATGTAGCTGTGTTAGTCTGGTGTAGCTGAAACAAAATACAGGACTATGTAGCACTTTAAAGACTAACAAGATGGTTTATAAATAAAGATGGTTTATAAATAAGATGGTTAATAAACCATCTTGTTAGTCTTTAAAGTGCTACATAGTCCTGTATATTGTTTTATGGGGCAGCTTTTAATGATTACAGTCCAGCGGCTTTCTTCCTGCACTACTGCAGCTGTGCAAGTTGCTGTACATGTAAGCACAGATTATTAGTTTTTAAAACCGCAGAGATCTCTACAGAACTCTGAACTGCACTATATAGCTGGTACTCGGGAAATGATCAGCACTCCATGTGATAAGGAATAGATGATCCTCTGGGGATGACCAGCACTGGATAAAATGACACACAGATTGGAGCACTGTTTATTATGCGTCTGAGCTGCAAAAGAACGGGCGAGGTCTGCCAGATGAGCCATCCCTAAACTATCACCAGCAGAAGTTGCTGCACTACCCTGCCCAGCGCATGAGCAGCTAGAATGAGGCCAACTAGACTGCTCTTTCCCCTGTCACTCATTGACAGAGCGTGTTCCCACATGCTTGCTTTGGTGAAGCCTGGAGGAAATCCAGGAAATAACTCCAAAGGGGTAGGATGATTCAGCAATTTGGCATCTGCATTAGCAATCCCCTGTGTCTTTGCTGAGCACAAATGTGGAACAAAGAGAATAGAGGGTATCACCAGGTGTTAGCTGCCCCAGGCAAAGCCATGCCAATCCTTGTAAGTCTGAAAGACTGATAAAGCATAACTCACTGGCAGTATTGTTCCATGATTCTGAAATAACGTGGCCTCCTTCTCATTTACAGTAAGATCCCTTAACTGCTCTGTAAGGTGAGCATGAGCTGAGCTAAGAACTACACCACCTCCGTACCCAGCTGTTGGCATGGTGCACAGATCAGGGTGTGTGGCTAGAATTCACTTGTCATGGCTATTTTCTGTTTTCCTAAGCCCAAGGGGCCCCGGAAGCAGTCTGTAAATTGGAGAATACCTGAAACATCTCTAATGTACCCCAAGGACCAGGCTGCTCTATCATGGCCTCCGAATATAGGATGGCTTCAAGTGATCTGTGCCCCCTCTTTGCCCGAAGTGCAGAAATGGAGAAACTCTGAACCAGGCTCACTGTTTCTCTTTCTTCTATAGGCTCTACTTTCTCCCCAGCTGCCCGTGGAAACCGTTGAGCTGCCCTTTGTCTTATGCAACACTCACTAGTTGGAAAATTGTCTCTAAAATTAGGCAATAGCCAGAGCCAGATCACAAGAAGCTATCTGTGATTTTGTACTGTCTGTCTCTTTATCCATCCCCATACATATCTATCTATCTAGCTAGCTAGCTCATCACCAGGGGATTTGGACTGTCATACGCTTTTTATATGCAGAAGAAAAAGATAGCAAATATAATATTACAGTAGTACCCCAAAGCGCCATTTAAACCCAGGGCCTTGGTATCACACCAGTCTGTTAAATAAATAAATGATCAAATTCAGTAATGCAAACTGATAGTACCAAGAAGGGTGCTAGTCTTTAAGTCTTTCCTCAGTTGACTGCCTTTTTGGTGTGGGAGTAATGGTTCTGTGTATTGCTCAACAGTGGCCATTTTCTACCCCAGAAGTGGCTGCATTTTAGTGGCAGAGGTTGTGATTTCTATATGAAAATCCTATAAAGCACATGAGAGAAGACTCAAGACAAATGCAAGTTATGTCTTCAATACTTGTTAAAAAGTTCTGAAACTACAAATAATCAGAACACCTTGGCATAGGGTAAAACATGGGCATAGTCCAAAATTAGGAACATCATTAGGTGCTGCGTAAGCTGCGTGGGAAGTATGGAGAAGGGAATTTCCTGCTGTTTTTCTGATTCATGGAAACTGATTTGTAATGTTCAGCTTGCTCTCTCGAAACCAAGATTCACCCTCTTGACTCACTGCTGTCCAACTGTGGAAAAGGAAGGTAAAGTCGGTAAGGAAATGTAGAGAGACGTCATTTGCTGACTGAAGCCAATAAAGGTGCTGGGGAGAAATAATACAAATATCGGACTCACAACCAAAGGTATGTTTATGAGCAGCAATGGAGCTTTATTATGAGGTGGGGAAGGGAAGAAGTCATTTTACAGATCTCTGAGAATACCATTTCTGTCTGTGCTTTCATCTCTTAATTGTGCTTCATCTCAAAGTTTCTTAGGCGTTGGTGCTAGGGATCTGTTAGGACAAATCTCTCTATGTCAAATTGAGAAAAAGACGGAAAGTTCAAGTTTCTGCAAGGAGTAAAATAGAAGAACATATTGAAACATGCCAAGAACTTGAGCACTTGCATCTAATTTGCTTATAATTCTTTGTCCTTTAAAGGGTTTCCCCCCCTTGAATTCCAGGTCTACTTTGAAAAGAGACTGAATGAATCAATGGGCTTAAGCTGCAGCAAGGGAGGTTTAGGTTGGACATTAGGAAACACTTCCTAACTGTCGGTGGTGAAACACTGGAATAAGTTGCCTAGGGAGGTTGTGGAATCTCCATCTCTGGTGATATTTAAGAGCAGGTTAGATAGACATCTATCAAGGATGGTCTATACAATTCTGGGTCCTGCCATGAGGGCAGGGGACTGGATTCGATGACCTCTTGAGGTCCCTTCCAGTTGTAGTATTCTATGATTCTATGAATCACAGGACTGAATAATTCTTAATAATTTGCAATTCAGGATAAAGACTTTGTTTTCATATCTGTGTCTTTTACCTTCCCCAATAGGACCTCCCACCCTGACTGGAGCCTCTGGCCATACTTGCAATACTTTAAGTAATTGTACATGTGCTGTTTATTAGTGAGGGGATGTGCTTCCCCTCCATAATTGCTAGCCCTGCCATCTCATCGTAGGGTCTGGAGTCAAACTTGTCTATTGGGCAGCATTGTAAAGATTCTGCACAAGCCAATTCTCCCGTTGGTTACACTTGTGCAGTCCCATTGTTTTACGTCATGTCCTTAATGGCTGCCTGGACTCCAGGTTATTTTCCTATCATCTCCCACACTGGTGTTACCAGTTGTTCAGCTTCACGGGCAGAGGCTGAGTTAGTGCAGGTTTAGCACCATGTCCTCTCATCTTGTCCAGATCAGGCCTAGACAACAGTGGTTAAAACGTGAGCAGCCACCACCATCTTTTCTCACTACGGAATTTTAGAGGAAAAAACCTACTGTACTCCAGGTCTTACTAGCTTGTGACACTGTGTTGTATTTTCCCAGGTGTTGCCCATGCAGAACATGGCTCTGAACTGGTATGTTAGCTAACTAAGAGTTTTGTGGGTGATGCAGGAGCTCTGTGTTGGTTCTTACAGGCTCCCAGAAAAAGTGAAAGCTTAATTACGGATTGTTGACTGAAGCAAAGTAATTCTACTGGAGTGAAGTCACTTTTATTCCATAACAGTGTCCAGACGGAGGCGGGGGGTTATTCTGCTATTGAAGAATATTTACTTCTTTAATTTTCCTGGGCAGACAAGCATGTACTTCCAGCAGAGCAGAGAGGGCCCTGCCAAAGAGCTTCTGTGATCCCTTTAGAAAAGTGAGTTCCCGGTCTCAGAGGCAGAGAAACTGAAGAGGGAGAGTGACCTGCTCAAACTCCCAGCCAGTCTAAGCAAGGAGTAGAAGCCAGAGCCCAGATTCCTATTCCTGGGGTAACAAAAAAACACACTTGAATTTAGCACCAGAGAGCCAGCAACCCAATGCATCCATGGAGAGACCCTATGTGGGCTGCCCTTAAACCTGCACCCCCAGCTTCCTGTGGAACTGGTACCCAGTGGGGCAAGGTTACAACAGCGGAGCCACTGAATGTCCCCCACTGCTCAGTAGCGGCCCCAGGAATTGAAATTGGGGGGGGGGTGTTAGAATGTACAAGGGGGTGCCAGGGCCGATGAGGGGTGAGAGGGCAAGGGTGTAGGTGGGCTGAATGGCACTATAGTTCACAGAACTGGGGGGAGGTCTTGGGGAAATTCAGGGGGTATACACCCCCATGGGGGTGTAGGGAAAATCCTGCCACTGCTCCTTCCATTTCCCACTGCCCCCTACACCCTCTCCCGACCCATCACCCCAACATCCCCCACCAGCCCCCCCACCCCCAAATCTCTCCACTGCCCCCGACACCCCAGATCCCTCCACTGCCCTCCCCCCCGCCCCGACACCTCCAGACTCATTACTCCCCAACTCCCCCACTGTCCCCCCATCCCGCACGGACCCCCCCCCCCCGCGCTCACTGCTCCCCATCCCGGAGCGCGGCCGGCCCCTCCCCAGCGGCGGGGGCGGGGCGGGCGCTGCGGCTGCGCCGGGCGCACCTGGCCAGGTGAGGTAAGCGGCGAAGGGCGGGGCCGCGGCCGAGCCAGGAGCTGGGGCAGCGCCGGGGCCGGCTGCGCGGTGAGTGAGCGAGAGCCCCCCCCCCCTTCTACTCCCTTGCTCTGCCCCCAGCCCCCCCCACACTTCAACCCCCCGGTGCCTAAGGCTGCCCCCCCCCCCCGCCCCCCCCCGCCCCCCCTTGAAACCCTCCCGTGCCTACGGCTGCCCCTGCCCGCTCCCAGCCTTCACCCCCCTTAGCCTGCTTCTGCCTGCCCTCCCACTTCAACCCCCGCCCCAGTGCTCCCTTACTGCTCCTCCCCTGCCACCCCTGCCCTGGTCCCCTTCCCACACCCACTGGCCTCCCCCCACAGCCCCTTCTTCTCAGGCTCTTTCCCTTCCCACTCTGCTGCTGTGTCCCCCCCCCCCAGCCTGTCCCTTCCCACGTCTCAGTCCCATACCCTAACCCCGCCCCCGTGTTTCTTCCCAGCCTTCATCCTCCAGCCTGTCCCTTCAACCCTCAGTCTACTGCCCTTTCCCACGCCACCCCCACCCTATGGCCTACACCTACCACCATCTGCCCTGGGAGATGACCCAGGCTAAGCCTTGTCCAGACTGGGAAAAGAAAGAAGGTGTGTTTGTTTTTTTCAACTGAGCTGGATTAACCCGGTTCAGACCCCCTGTGAGCAGGGGTGCAGACAGCTTGAACTTGTCTAGACTGATTCTTGCAGGCTGAACAATAGCCTTGGCAGTAGGGTTACCACCTGGATGGTTCTGAACCATCCTGGCTGGGTTATTTTTATGGATTTGCCTGTTGCCAAAAAAAAATAACTCTGTCAGGTTTTTTTTACATGAGTCGAAAGATTTCCGTCATTACCATACACCTAGCTGTCTAATGTTAAAAGTTTGTGTCCTGCTAAAGATGCAGCAGTATTCTCACTTCCTTAGCTTAAATATGAAAATGATGTTGTCCATCTTATGTATATGTGATCTCTCTTGATTTTAGAAGTGGTTGTTGAAGGTTGCGGAGTTGCCTTGAGGTTAGGTTTGGGACTGCAGCAGTCTTGCCCTGTTGGAAAGAGTTCAGGTTTCTTTTTGTTTGGTTGGTTGGTTTTACTTGGCCGGTGCTGTTACACCAGAAGTTATAGCTAGGTTCTAACTCAGTTAACACAGGTAAAGGTACCCTGTACCTATTCTAGTGTTAAGTTGATCATTAAAAGCACAATTTTCCCTAGACTATAAAAAGCCTTAGGTCACTTACCCACTGTGTGTAGGAGACCCTTCTTGTCTTAGTCTATTCCAGAGATTCCCAACCTTTTCCAAAAAACAGGACTGGGTATCACTTTAAAGACTAACAAGATGGTTTAGTAGTCTTTAAAGTGCTACATAGTCCTGTTTTTTGTTTCAACTACACCAGAGTAACACAGCTACATTTCTATCAACCTTTTCCAGATGGGGACCCATTTTGACAGTTCAGGAAGACTTGGTGACAAAAGGCACTTCGAAAAGAGGGGGAGGAAAGGGGGCGGAGCCACCTGGGGAGACATGTGGCGATCCTTTTGAAATGTAATGGTGACCCATATTTGGGTCCCGACCCATAGGTTGGGAAACCCTGGTTTATTAGGTAGGCCATGGACAGCCTTGGAACTTCTCTGTATGGTGATTCAGTTTCCCCAAGTAGATAAGACTTTAGCCATGTGGGAATTCTCATAGGCAGCCCACCCCTAATCTAGTGTCTTGTTGCTGAAGACTGGCCCACATTTGGAAAATGATGTTCCATCAGTGTTTGGCCACTGGCATTTTAAGCACTGTTCTCCTGACCATATGTATCTGTTTGGTGTTTATAAAACTAGTGGCAGCCAGTAGCTTGTCTGCTCTAGGCGTCACAATTTGGCTAGCGGTAATGGAGCTGTAACAGTGTTAGCAATGGTAGGAATCGGCTGCAAAATTTCCCAGTGTAGATAAGATCTGAGTGATGATGGTGAATCAGTGGCTCAGAGGACAGCACTTCAGTGATGTAGCTTACTGTGCTTTGCTGTCCCTTGCGGGGAAGTTTATTCCTCTAATATACTTGGAAAATCTGGGAGGAAGACCATGAGACCCTGGAGTAGGAATGACTGTTCCCAGTTAATCCAATTTCCTTTGAGTGATTTGCTGTGTAATTGTGGCCTCTCTTAGCGTAGGCAATGAAAAGGGAGTCAGTTTCACTTCTGTTTAAAGGTAGTTCAGATCAGCTCGGTATTTGCAACCCAAACATTGCACCAGGGGAATATGGTGCGAACTGAGGACAACATCAATAGCCTGTCCAGAAAGCCATCTTGGTACATTGGGGTCAGGGTAGCCAACTCTCCAGGACTGTCCTCGAGTTCCCTGGAATTAAAGATTAATCTTTAATTGAAGAGCATGTCTTGATGTAACCTCTAGCAATACATCCAAACAAAATTGGAAAGCCTAGGATGGCAGCTTTTTCTACCCTTTACAGTAAGATGGTCCTAGCTACATCGCTCAGGAGTGGGAAAACTTAAGTATGGTGTTATAAATCTTAAAATGATCTGTCCTTGTAATGATGCTAGGGCTACATATTCACTGCAGAGTTAACTTGAGTTATCTACACCTGAGCCTAACTCACCTGAGAGCATAACAATTGAGCCACATGGAGTGGTTGGAATATTTTGTGGAGTTGTGCTAACTCAGGCCAAATCTCCACTTGCCGTGCTGGAGATGATTCTTGTCACATTTGATTCAGTGGGTCTAGTAAAGACCCAATAAATCAAATGCTGAGCATGCCTTCATCCTTGCCAATACTCAAAGTCATGAGGAGTAAGGGAAGCCAACAAGAGCATTTGCTCTAGTCAGCCTACCGCTGTGAAGATGGCGCCAAGCTTGGTTTAAGGTATGTCGGTTTAAGGATTTGCGTACCTTAAGCCAAGCTTCCGAGTTGCTATACCTTCTAATGGGCTAATTCTAACTCAAGTTGCAGTACCACGCTACCACAGGTGAGTTAAGGGGTGTTTTGTGTGTGGATGGGAGTAGATCTAGGAGTGAACATATGTGTAATGTTACTTTTTTTTTTTTTTTGGAAAATTCACTAGATTGCATTTTGTCTTTTTCACCAACATAATCTCTTTGTTTTAATAGTGTGCGGTAAACTAGGATGTGAATCTACAACACGAACCTGCTTGTAGTGCACTTAGGTCCCATGTGGTCACTGTTACAATGCAGTGAAAGTCTTGGAAGTGTGCCACATGATATGTTAGTGTGAAGCAATCTGGTGTGCTGTAGGGTGACGACATGGCTGGCTGCACGCTAACTTGACAAGCCCTTAGTCTGAAATAGACGGAATGTGGTGACCTTATAGTTTGATACGTTTTCTGAAGAAAGCTGAGGGTATGTTTTCCAGAGCAATAAAGGAACAGAAAGGAGCTTTTTTTGGTGGATAGCTGAGTTCCCGTTGATATTATTTTATGCTGCGTGGGTGTTATTTTATTAACAATGGTGTATCTAAAGTCTCAAACAAGCATCTTTAATCTATTTTTTTCATCTAAATTACATAGCAATTTGCAACAGGATTGGAGTATTTTCACTACTTAATAAAACAAACTCTGTTCTGGTTACAGATTAACTTTCTTTGATCACTTGTATCACGTGCCTTGGAATTGGACTTGCAGGTATTTCTACAATACATTGATATATTTAGTCATATGGTAGTTTCTTTAGAGCCATTTGCCTTGTGCTGAAATCATATTTTGTAACTTTTATATTAATAATCATCAGTAGATTGTGAGAGAATCATATATCTTACAACTTCTCTTGATTAGGAGAAATATATTTCTGTTGTAAGATCTAACATCTAACACTTAAGTCCTTTTGGATCAAGGTTTTATATGTTAAAAATCAGGCCAGATAAAAAGATATAAGGAAAAGCTTTGAACTACACAAAGATGCAAATGATAAACATGTACAAGTAATTTGAGCCTGAAACTGAATATGCAATACAACTGTTTTCTGAAGAATGCTCTCTGTATTCTAAATGTCTTAAGTTTTTTTATAGAATGTAAATCTTGATTATATGTACTTTTCATGTGATGTGTGTTAACTGTTTTTCTCCTTGTCTTGTTATTTACTTTAATTTTGAGCTGTTAGTAGTGTAGTAATACAGGTTAGGTGGTTTTTACTTTTTGTTTCACATCTGGTTTTCATACACTGGTAAAGTACTGCGATGTTGTGTTGCAAACAGAGTAGATGAGTATTTAAATTTCAACACACTTTTAAAAAAGAAGGTATATTTGTTAACAAGTTTAATAATTTTTTCATCACAAAACCTAAAGATTGGAATAGTGTTCCTTGAATTGCAAAGGTTTATTCTTGTTTAATTTCCTTAGAAAGCTCTTGTATAACCAAACTACAAATGTACTGGTTAGTTTATAGTTTGGCATATTGAATGAGGTATATAAATGTCTTTCACAAATACCTGAAAGATTTGAACTGCAAATGACTGTATTTGTTATCCTCCACTCTAAAACTGACCCATTTAAAACACTATTTTACAATTGTTGTATCCTTTTTGGTGGGGGAGAGGGTAGGAGGAGAGAAGAGGAAGAAAAAGAATATTGTGGGATAATCTGATTGCGTAGTTCAATTAGCTGAAGTATTTGAAGAGTTTTTTAAACTCTCTAATATCTCTTCTTTCACTGTTTGTTTTTGCCCTTATCTCTTGCATAAGAAGCTTTGTAGCATCAAAAACAGCCTTCTGATTGGGGTTTATCCTTCGCTTTGTTCAATTATTAACACAAATCACACACCAATTTCTAGTGTAGAACACTTTGGCTTTTATAATGATTTATCCCAAGCTGTTTGAAAAAATTAAGGTCTATTTTAGTCACAGATTAGTAACTTTTTTAGTATAATATACTCTGAGTAAACCTAATAGCTATCACATATTTAAGACATGCTTTCAAATAAATATAGAAGAGACACAACTAATTAAGCCATCCCATGTGGATTCCTGATTTAGTTTCTGTGGCTCAGTTTAAAAAAACTGTGCTAACTTTTTTTAGTGAGTAAGTAGGGAGTGGGAGGGGCAAAAGTGGTAGTTGCTCTGAGGCCCAGAGATTCAGAGAAGTCTGGAGCTCCCCAGCCCTTAGCTGCTGGAGCATTGCCTTTGCATGACCCTGAAAGCTGGTGAGTGGGCGCTGCAGTCTGGGTGGCTCTCAAGGCTGACTGCCCTCAACTGTCTAAGGGTGCGGAATCTCCTCCTCCCCCCGCACACACACATTTGTCCTGGGGCCCGTGGTGTCTACTGGCCCTGCTGTGAATAAGAGACTCAGCTAATTCTTGGTTGCTTTCCTACTGTTTGGTTTTTGTTTTTCTATAGATAATGGCCTTACATCCCCGCAGAGTTCGTTTGAAACCCTGGTTAGTAGCCCAGGTAGATAGTGGTATGTATCCTGGCCTCGTATGGCTTAATCGAGAAGCAAAGCGATTTCAGATCCCCTGGAAGCATGCAACTCGACACAGTCCTCAGCATGAAGAGGAGAACACCATCTTTAAGGTAGGGGGGAGGGAGGGATGTTCCACTGCTTGTCCAGCTATTTCTAAGCAATTTGAATCGTGTTTGCTTGTTTGTTTGCACAAACTGTTTAAAAACAAATCCTTTCTGATGCTTTACTCTCTTACTGTCTAGCTTTGATAAATCAGGCCAGAAACTTGCTACGAAATACACAAGCTTTGGTGCTTAACTTCCTAAACAAAGTGAACACACCTTTTGGTTAGCTATGATTCTGTGAATTCCATCACATGAACAACAGCTCGAGGCTGGAAACAATGTTGAGAGTTGTTTGGAATGATTATTGAGCAGTGATTCTAATAATGATTTGTAGTCATGTTCTGCCATGTAAGGGTATGTCTAAACTACATTGCTTTTTCAAAAAAACTTCACCTACATCCACACTGCAATCGTATTCTTTTGAAATGAAATCGTAAAAACACAGGGTTTTTTTCAACATTGGGAAACCTCAAATTATGAGGAATAATGCCTTTTTCGAAAGAGCTCTTTCAAAAAACAGCACGTGGACGCAGAACAGGGACATTTTTCGAAAGAAGAGGCAATAGAAAAACGCACAGGTGCCCTGGTGGCCATTCTGTGAATAGCAATCAGGGCTTCCTTTCAAGAGAGTGTCCAGTCTGCATGGATGCTCTCTTTCGAAAAAGCAAACTGCTTTTTCGATTGGGTTTTGAGCTTCTTTTGAATGAAGCTTTTTCGAAAGAAGCTTGCAGTCTAGACATACCCTAAGTGCACTCAATTCTTTTGACTCTAGAAGGCATGTTGCATGCACCTGACTGGGAATTTTGCTGTGAGAGAAACTTGTTAAAGGTGTCACTATATTCATTGGTCTTTTTCAAACAACCAGCCTAATTCCATTATTGTAGATGATTTCCTAGTTCCTGTTGATTTTTAATAGGCTTGTACCCTCTACTAACCACCTTGCCTGGGAAGTGGCTAGCTTGTTCTAAATATTTAATGGCACACTTCCATTTAGGTTAATGTTTCCTCTGTGCAGAATTTGATCTGAAATGGATTGCTACATAACTTGGAGTGAACACATTCAAGTGAACCTCTCTTGTCCCCCCATTGTGGTAACTTTATTCTCCCAAGGCAGTCTCATGTGGAATCACAGGACTAGCAGGATGTTACACTACACAGGCAGCATTTAGGGCTGTTTAAAAGAACTAGTATCTTGACTAGTGCTTTGCCCCCTCTTTGAACCAGCTTGTTCTTCCTTAACCAACTATGCCCCAATTTTCAAGAGTGATTAATGACTTTTGGGAATCCAACTTGAGAACAGTAAGCTGGGCGCATGTGCGGCCGCTCAGGAGCAACTCAAGTGCCACCTAGCTGATTAGCAGAGCACCCACAACTACGGTTTTTGTTTCTACGGGTGGTGCACATGCCTCAATGCACATACAATTATTCCACACATGGAAGGAAAAGATTAGTGAGAACATTGTCTGAGATTTTCAGAATGCACTTGTGCTCAGCGTTATGTAAATCAGACTTCCTTGAGGTGTCTCAAGTTGGACTCAAATCATTAGTCACTCATAAAAATCTGTGACTTGTGTTTTGGGGGAAAGATGATAACCAGGGGAATAAAGGCACTTCAGTTGCTAATGGCTTTAAGAAGTGTTGCAGCTTAGGTTTCTTGTAAAACAGTGTTTACAATGCATTTGCTTGGAAACCTGGCATGATTAAAAACTGGCATCACAACAGGACTCAGATGAACACTGTGTACTTTGCCCCCAGGCTTGGGCTGTGGAAACAGGGAAGTACCAGGAAGGAGTTGATGATCCAGACCCTGCAAAATGGAAAGCGCAGCTCCGATGCGCTCTGAACAAAAGCCGGGAGTTCAACCTGATGTATGATGGCACGAAAGAGGTGCCCATGAACCCCATTAAAATTTATGAAGTGTGTGATATCCCACCATCCCAAGGATCAATCATTAATCCAGGTGAGGAAAAGGGCAAGGGTGGTGCTGTTTACTACGCAGGCATCAGTCCAATATAAGTGTCTTGTTCCACTGATGTATTGACTCTTCATCTACTGCTGCAAACATTGCTGATGGGTGGAAGGTCCCTGATGACTCAGTAGATGAGCAGATTTAGACCCAAGTTCATCCCTGGCATTTGCTGAAATTAAAGAAATTCTCCTAGGGTGAGTTTAGCTCCTTACATAGGAATGGTCACATTGGATTAGACCACTGGTCTGTCCTGCCCAGGATACTGTCTTATGAAGTGACTGGATCCACGTACTCTAGAGTGAATAGACAGAAAGGGGGCAAAAATCCTCTGTTGTCCAGTCCCAGCTTCTGGCAGTCAGAGGTTTAGGAACACCCAGGTCATGTGGTGGAGTCTCTGATCATCTTGGCTAAGGACCATGAACTTATCTAACATAGTTTTGGCCTTCACAGTGTCCCCTGGCACCAAGTTCCACAGGCTGGCTGCATGTTGTGTGAAGAAATATTTCCTGATTATAGTGTTCAAACCTGCTGCTTATTCATTTCACTCAGGTGACCTGGTTCTTGTGTGATGTGTCAGGTGTAAATCCCACTTGCATATTCCCATTCTGCACACCATGCAGGCTTCTATAGACCTGTCGTAGCTCCCCTTCATCGTCTCTGTTCTAAGCTGAAAAGTTCCAATCCTTTTAATCTCCCCTGATAGGAAAGTTGTTCCAGGGCCCTACTTGTTTTTGTCGCCCTTCTCTGTACGTTTCCCAGTTCCACTATATCTTTATGGAGAGGGCCTGATCAGAGCTTTGTGCAGTACCTGTGCCTCATACTATCTTGCATGTTGCACAGTCCTTGGTTGTGCCTCTCAGCCTGCATCCTACCTCTTCAGCACACATGGGTTGATGCATACTATGCATCCGAATCATGTTTATCTCTTCTCAGGGTTGTACCCAGGTAAGGGGGTAGGGGAGAAGCAGGGGCGCACCCAATAACCGGAGTGAGAGTGGGGGAGGGCACAGAATTCCTCTGGCCACAGTGGCTGGGTGTGTGTGGGGTATCTGGGTGGGTGGGATGAGAAAGTGAACTCCTTTAGCCACTCGGGGGGTGTGTGTGTGTGTGTGTGTGTGTGTGTGTGTGTGTGTGTGTGAGAGAGAGTGAGAGAGAGACAGACAGACCTCCTGGGGCTGCTTGGAGAGGTGATGGGGGGTATGATAGAAAGTGCTCTTCCAAAAGGCTCAGTTTGTTTTATTCCCGCGCATGCCCCCGACATTTCTGATACTGGTAAAGCATGCAAGTTAACAACTGATGGTCCACAAAACTAGTTTGTAATCTGCAGTATTTACCAGTCAGTGCAGCACAGTGGAGGATTGTTCCAAGACTTCTCGGGCAGGGCGGGGTGGGTGTCAGAATGCTGTGAGCAGGACCCTTTTGACCAATGAAAAATGTCAGTTTGGAAAGAAGAGGGAAATGGGCCAGAGATGAAGAATTGGCAGCCATCGTCACTGTGTGTGTTGAGTTGTAACAACGTTCAAAGTAAAGGGGATAGAACTGAAGATAGAACATAAATTCACATTGGGCAAAACTCAACACATCCGTGGAGTCTGACCAGTAACGAATTTTGCCACCTATCTTGAAACTAAGCTTTGACTTAAGTTTGTAACAGAGATGGTTCTCTTGGTGCTTCAGCAAGCGCATCTGTTTGTCCCATGCTGCGGTGGAAGAGGGAACAGATGTTCTATGTCTTTTTCCCATAGTTAATGAAGTTGAGTATTGCTTGCTAACCCCATACTGTATGGTTGCATACAGGCTCCACTGGGTCTGCTCCATGGGATGAGAAAGATAATGACCTTGAGGAGGAGGAGGAAGAGGAACTCAACCCATCTCAACATGTCCCCATACAGGACACCTTTCCATTTCTTAATATTAATGGTTAGTGGAACAGGATACAATGTCTATCCACCTCTTGTAACTATTTGAACCATCTTCTCTCTCTCTCTCTCCCCCCCCTTCTTTTTTCTCTATTTTTTCCTCCTCCCCTCTTTCCTTATTTATTTTTGGATCTGAACTTCTAATACTCCGGTCATCTGAAGAAGTGGGTTGTGCCCACGAATGCTCATGATACCATCGGCATGTTTTGTTACTCTTTAAGGTGCTGCTAGACTATGCATTGTTTTTTAAGTTTTAAGTGCTTATACAGTGCTATCTGCCTGAAGTTTACCATCTCAGAGCTGTTTGAATCCACATGCTTTGTGATTGCTCAGCCCAGCTCTCAGTGCATAGGCAGCATGCAACTGCTGCTCTAATTGGCACTTTTTGGCAGTCTCGGACCATGCGGTCTGACAGTGCCTGAAGTCATCAACTAGGAATTCAGCAGGCATTTGTGTCAGGTCCAGCGGAAGCATGCTGGTAAAGTCAGGGGAGAAGCGCAGTGTAAGGAAATTCATTGTGCATGTGCCACTAGTCCTGTGATTAGCGGCTGTAAGAACACACAGCTGCACCAGTTTTGCCTTACAGCAGCTTCTTCACTTAACAGACTATCGGGGAGCAAGGGGATGAGAGCAGATGTTCTTATTCATGCATCTGTCCCTCTGTAGTTATCATTATGATAAACTGACTACACATTCCATTAATTCTGTGCCACAGTTTGGTCTAGATGTTAATAAAAATGCAGTCATTACTGGACTAAATTGTTTTGAAACTATTTAGGATGTTAAGTTTCCAGATCCTTGGCATGTAAATATGTGAACAAAAATCTCATGAAAACAGCTAGCCTTTTTTACAGGCATTTTTCAGGAATATTATCTATCTAGAGCCGTGGTCACCAACAGGTCGATCGCGAGCTACTGGTCGATCTCGAGGCCTCGACCAGTAGCTCGCGAGGCATCCTGTCCGCCCCGCCCCCATTTCCCTCCCACCCCCCAGAAGCCCCACTACTTACCTCAATGCCAAGCACACGGGGACAAGCACACGTGGGGCTTCCCTGCGCGGGGGAGGGGGTTGGCTCCGGGGCAGGCACACGCGTGCGGGGCTTCCCTTCAGGGGAGGGGGGGGTCAGCCCCTGGGCAGGAAGCATGCGTGGGGCTTCCCTGCACGGGGGTAGGGAGGGTTGGCCCCGGGGCAGGTGCGCTGGTTTCCCGGGCGGGGGGGGGGGGAGAGAATGCTGGGAGGAGGGAGATGCAGGGGACTCTCTGCCTCCACTGGCACCCCACTCCCGAGTCACAGAATGCTGTCTCCACTCCCCTGGCCCCAGCCACAGAACTCGGTCCCCACTCCTGACCCCTCTCCCCGAACTCTGTCCCCACTGGCACTGTCTCCTGCTGCAGAACCCTGTCCCCACTGGCACTCTGTCCTCTGCCCTCCCAGCACCCTGCCCCCAGCCGCAGTACTCTGTCCCCACAAAATGTATAATTATAAATACTTCATTTTAGATTTAAATATCATGAATAAAAACCAGACCATTTATTTCATAACTATAAACATGTGATTTTAATTGTATGTATCGCATAATTTAAAAATAAACTGTTTATCAGAGTGCGTAAGTAAGGGCTGGGGATAGCAAGTGATGGACAGGAGGAGAATAGAGAGGGTGGGGCTTCGAGGAAGGGGCAGAGCTTCAGGGAAGGGGTGGGGCGGTAGATCTTTGCCTGTTCTGAGATTTAAAAAGTGATCTTGGGTGTAAAAAGGTTGGAGACCACTGATCTAGAGCATGGGTTCCCAAACTAGGGGGTGTGAAGAAATTCCCGGAGGGGCACAAGACAGCCCAGTCCCCTCCCCCCATCAAGTTTTGCTGCCCTGGTCAGTTCTTTTTTGTTGTTTTTTTTTTGGTTTGCTCAGCAGGTTTTGCTTGTGTGTGTGTGTGTGTGTGTGTGTGTGTGTGTGTGTGTGTGTGTGTGTGTGTGTGTTCAAAAATCAAAATGTTTGAGAACCACTGATCTAGAGCATCTAACAGGGATGCTTTATAATGGTCCTTGGTCCTACCGTGAGGGCTGGACTAGATGACCTCCAGTTCTAGTATTCTATAGTAATAGGGTCTTTCTGTTAACAGGGTACTACCATATTAGAACAAGCATTATTACAACACCTATAATATGTTGTATCTAATGAATTTATTAATGGAGTGAAATCTCTGCCTATGTGTATTAATGGACCAGGCATGTAAGTCAAATATTAAAAAAAAAAAAAAAAAAAGTCGTGCTAGATTTTTGCAGGTGAATGCAAATTGTCACCGTTTTTAAATACACTTGTTTTCAACGTGATTCTTTTGTGTAGATTCCCCCATGGGGCCAGCCAGCGTGGGAAACTGCAGCCCTGAAGCAGTGTGGCCAAAGAATGAACCTCTAGACATGGAGATGCCTCCGTCTGCTCTGCAGCATGACTTCTTCAGCTCTCCTGAGCTTTGGATTAGCTCTCTTCCTAGTAAGTGTATCTGTGGACTTCTAGTGCATCTGCCCCCTTGGCTGAAACAGTCTCTATTACTGTACCATTACTGCATTTTGACGTCTTCCACTTCTGCACCTAGACAACTGTACATATTTAGAATATACCTTGTTAGCTCTAATGTAAATTGAAATGTTATCCTTGCCGTAATTTCTGTCCTGTCTTAGCTGGTGCATGCCAGAGTCTTTGCTGAATTGGAACAGTCATCCTAACTATTTATCTCTTAGTGACCGATCTAGAAATCAAGTTTGAGTACCGAGGAAAAGAGATTGGCCAGACGACGACCGTCAGCAACCCCCAGGGATGCAGACTCTTCTACGGAGAACTGGGCCCTATGCCAGACCAAGAGGAGCTGTTCGGACCTATTAGTTTGGAGCAAGTCAAGTTTCCCGGGACAGACCAAATCACCAACGAAAAGCAGAAGATCTTCACAAGTCGGCTACTAGATGTTATGGACAGGGGACTGATTCTGGAGGTCAGCGGCCATGCCATTTATGCCATTCGGCTCTGCCAGTGCAAGGTGTACTGGTCTGGGCCATGCGCCCCTTCCTCCATTGCACCAAACTTGATTGAGAGGCAAAAGAAAGTCAAACTCTTCTGCCTGGAAACGTTTCTAAGTGGTAAGTAACCTGAAATGCTTGGCAATAATCCTGAGTACTGGCCTTTCGGTCGACAGCCTTACTCCAGCTCAGGCTGGAAAATTCAGCCTGCAGGTCGATCTTCATAGCCTTAATCCTCATTTTGACAGCCTGAGTACATGCGAGTCCCCAGTCACTGGCCGCTGAAGTAAACAGGAGCCTTTCCACTGATTTGAATGGCCTTTGGATTAGGCTTAGGGTGAGGAGGAAAAAGGAAACAGGTATCATCTACTGCTAAACAAACTGTTTCATTCATCGAGCAGTATTGGCAGCCAGTGTAATTCCTGGAGAACCTTAGGGTTGGACATTAGGAAAAACTTCCTAATTGTCAGGTTGGTTAAACACTGGAATAAGTTGCCTAGGGAGGTTGTGGAATCCCCATCTCTGGAGATATTTAAGTGCAGGTTAGATAGACATCTATCAGGGATGGTCTAGATCAAGGGTCTCCAAACTTTTCAGCCCGAGGGCCGCATTAACTATCAAACAGCAGTTCGGGGGCCGACTACACATTTGAGGTCCAAATAAAAAACAATCAAAACATGGATGTTGTTTTTAATTATTTATTTAATATTATTTTATTCAGTTATTATTTAATAACACATTGATACACTACACATGAACACCTGTATTAGTGTGAATGGTGAAATTGTTTCCTGGATGCCAAAATAGCAGACATTTCTGGCTTTAGATTTGTTGTCCCTAACATCAACAGTGACCTGAG
Source organism: Pelodiscus sinensis (assembly GCF_052426305.1). Classification (NCBI taxonomy): domain Eukaryota; kingdom Metazoa; phylum Chordata; order Testudines; family Trionychidae; genus Pelodiscus; species Pelodiscus sinensis. The sequence continues at coordinate 3,806,636 of NC_143078.1, forward strand.
ATTATCATCGGACAAGTTTGTTCTCAAATTGTTCTTCACGTATTTCATTCTTGAAAATGTTTGTTCACACAGGTATGTTGTTCCAAAGATTGAAAGGTACCTTGATGCAAAAGTTTTGACATTAGGAAAGTCTTCCTTGGGCAAAAACTGGTAAAAACCCACCAGTCCTATTTTGAACTTGTCCCTAAGGAGGTCATTTGCTTGCAACTCAATGACTTCCAGCTGCAGTTCATCTGGGCAACTGGCCACATCTGCTTCAAATGGGTTTTGAAACAATCTCACTTCTTCTGCCTTTGAATCCAAAAAGGTCTCCACGGGCCGGATGAGAGGGCCTCGCAGGCTGCATCCGGCCCCCGGGCCGTAGTTTGGAGACCCCTGGTCTAGATGATACTGAGTCCTGCCGTGAAGGCAGGGGACTGGACTTGATGACCCTCGAGGTCCCTTCCAGTTCTACGATTCTATCCAGGAGAGCAAAAGAAGTTCTGAGCAGTGAGGGTGGAAGGGAAAACATTTCCCCTCTGCTATAGAAGTGGAGGTTCTGACCAGGATGTGTTGTAAGCACTTGTACTGAGATGGCAGGACGCTCTGACCACTAGCAACATAAAACCTTTGGATGTTATCCCACTCCTTCTTTCCTTAGAGCTGATTGCCCATCAGAAGGGACAAGTAGAAAAACAGCCACCTTATGAGATCTACTTCTGTTTTGGAGAAGAATGGCCTGATGGGAAACCTAGAGAGAGAAAGCTGATTGTGGTTCAGGTAAGGACGCTGTGACTTTTCAGAACAAACCCCTGTGAGAACAATAGGCTGAATCAAATACAGATTTCCTTAATAGATTTTTCTCCATATCCATGTGTGAGACTTCATGAGAGAAGAAACCAGAACTGCAAGTTGGAGGATTTGTTTGGCTTTTAAAGTAAAATGGAAACCACTTACAGGGACATGGGATGTTTCGGTGTAAACTGCAGGCTGGGTGACAGGGAAACTTCGGAAGAAGTGTGTCGTGCCCACAAAAGCTCATGATACCAGCTATGCATTTTGTTAGTCTTTAAGGTGCTGCAAGACTATTAGTTTAAGTTTTTCTATGGTAGGGGTGTTGGCATGTAACTGACTAATGGTGTAACCAATAAGCTGATGCTTATCAGTTAATGGTGATGGTTAAACTCAGCTGGCTTTTGGGGGGTGGCTTTTCTGCAGCAGGGCAGGGAAGCCACCTCCCCGGGAGCTGGGCCAGCAGGGCCCGGTGGCCCTATTCCTAGGGAGGCTTCGCTGCAGGCTCTGCAGTATAAAGCTTATTTAAGCGTTATAGTGCAGAGCGTGTTGCATGTAACCACTGAAAATTTCAACTGTTACACGGTTCCTTATTTAATCAACTTTTAACATCCCTATTCTATGGATAAAGAGTCTACCACTACTCAAGTGCCTTGGTAAACCTGAGTATTTTGGAGCCTTACTACGTCATCCTCGCTAGACTAAAATAGCCGTGCTCTCTTTTCAACAGGTCATTCCAGTTGTCGCGCGGATGATTTATGAAATGTTTTCCGGGGACTTCACACGCTCCTTCGACAGCGGCAGCGTGCGGCTTCAGATCTCCACCCCCGACATTAAAGACAACATCGTCGCCCACCTGAAACAGCTGTACCGCCTCCTGCAGAATCACCAGGAGGGCTGGCCGGTGCATGCACCAGCTATGCATATTGCTCAGCCGCTCCCAGCACAATGATGTATTTTTGGTGTGTGACTTAACTCTGCTCCACTCTCTGGTTTCTTCTATGTACATAAGAAAGGATATTTTTGAATAGTGCCTTGCCATTTATAAATAAAACCTGTGTAAATCCTGTATACAGATGGTAAAACTCAACAGTTTATGAAATTCACTTTTTTTGAGAGTCTAAAATGAAAGGCTTTGAAGCAGAACCTTTAGTTACTCTACACTTTTTATCGCCAGCTAGTTTGCTTAAGCAATCTAATATGTATAAAATTACAGTTTTGAACATCTTAAATATTTTTAAATAGCTAATGCATACAGTCTTGTGTATAAACTAGTCCATCAATGTAAAGAAGTGTTTTTAATGATCAACTATCAATATGCTTTTTATTCGCCATTAAAATTTCTTTGAGAAATAACAGGCCAAGATTTGAAATAGTCGTTTTGAATTTTCTGTAGCAGAAATCTATTAGTTGGTGCTTCATATACTGTCATGTTTTATATTGATACCTAATAACTTCACTAGTAAGTGTGTATTGTTCAAGATGAAGGTTTTAACTTTACAGACTTTAGAACAAGGGACTGGACTTGTTGACTTCTCAAGGTCCCTTTTTAGCCCTACATGTCTGATCCTGTAACTTCAGTTCAGAGAATGCTACCATGGAGGTCCTTATCTAGCTGCCAAAATGTAGCCTCCAGTGTCAAATGTTTCCCTATGTTATTGGTGTCTACATGTACCATGACCATCAACTTCTCAGCATTAAACGTAAATGTTTACATGAGTCCCTAACCTTTAGGCATGGCAGGTAATTATTATGTGGTTTTTCCAGTCGTCACAAACCCAGCTACCTATATTTTGGTACAAATGGCCTCGCATGTAAATAGGAGAAAAGAGACTAATAGGTGTAACTTAAATTTAGTTGCCTATTTTGTTTCCTGACTGCAGTTGTGCTGCTTTAAATATTCCTGAATCTCCCTTTAGTGAAGTATCTTTTAGGTAAGAGTTTTGCATGCTTGATCATTACATTATGCATCTGGTTTTCCAAGAGCACATGTCTTCACTTGCTGGAAGGTTGATGCTCTGGCAATCGATCCTCCGGGGTTTGATTCAGTGGGTCTAGTAAAGACCTGCCAAAGTGAATGCTGAGGATGCTTCTGTCTGTGCCGGTACTCCTCACTGTCACAAGGAGTGAAAGAAGCTGACAGGACCATTTTTCCCGTCGACCTCTCATTGTGGGACCATGCCAGAAAATCGGTGCAGGGTATGTCGACTCCAGCTACGCAATTCACATAGCTGGAGTTGAGTATTTTGCATCAATTTACTCTGCCATTGTAGACCTGGCCTTAGGAACCAAATTCTTGCTTGTCTGAGTATTGGTGTAATGTAATCATGGGCTTTGTCAGGGAAATACACATAGCACTGCCACATACCTTAATGGTCCCAAAAATGCTAACCATGAGCTCGTTTCATTTTCTAGTAGCAAGTGCCACTCAATTGCAGGAATATAGCATTCACAAACCAGAAATGCTGAATGTAAAATTGTTCCTTTCTAACTAGGTTTTAACTTGGTAAAGTTGAATTTTAAAAGGAGAGAAATAGGAAAGAAATACCTATTGTGAAGCTAAAAATTAAGAGTTTTCATATTTAATGTACAATGTATTTGTGTACATATGTTTCCTAGGAGATGAATATGACATTGTTGTACTGCACTTTTTAACAAAGGGCAATTGTCCAGCTTTCTATCTGAGTGTATTTTATCTCCTAGGGGTAACTGTGTTAGTCTGTGAATTTAAAAACTATGAGCGATCCTGTAGAACCTTAGAGACTAACCAAAATACATTAGATTATGAGCTTTTGTGGGTAAAACCCACTTCATCAAATAAGTTGGAGTGGAAATTATAGAATCTGGGGTATTTATAACATCAACTACAGTTACCTGTCAATTGTGGGACCAGTGTTTAATGAAGCTAAATAAGTCAGGCTGGATGTGTCCCATTCATAGCATTTGATGTGGAAATGTGAATATCAAAGGTGGGGAAAATTGCCTTTGTAGTGCATTAACCAGTTAATCTTTTCTCAAGCCGGAGTTAATAGTGTCAAACTTGTAAATGCTTTATGTCTATTTACGTGTATTTGATGTCTTCCCCTTTTAAACATGCTTAGTTCACTTCTCTCCCTTTTAAAGCAGAGAATGATGGTAAGATGCTGGGGGGGGGGGGGGGGGCATTGAGATGCATGCTTTAGTGATTATGAAATACATGAAATTTAACCACAGAAGCTATTTCAGAGAGATTGTTACCAAATAGCTAAGGCATTAAGTTACCTAATACAAACGGATAACCAGAAAAGAAGGGAAAGATCATGCAAGTTCTGTTTTCTGATAGAAAATAGATTTGGGGACAGGCAGTTCCCTGTAACTTCATGTCGCCTTGCTTCTGCATGCCTTTACAGATGTTGAACAGTTGACTATACATCTCTTAACTCAACAGCTTTGCCTTGCTCGATGTGTGGAGAGAATCTGTTGAGTCAAAAATGACCCACTCCGATAGAGCTTAGCCTTTTCCCTTACTTATGAACAGAGACAAGCAGAGTGCTCAGGACCGGCATAAGGTGTGTGCAGTGGGTTCCCCCCACACATGACCCTGCACTTTATTTTTGGCTCTGCCTGCCTGAGCAGCGCATTCAACCTGAGGCATGTCCCAAAGCTGCGGGCTGCACATGGCAGCAGCCTCCCACCTAGCCGGGTGCCCAGCTTGTGGGAGAAGAGAGGACTGCGGATACCAGTGGGGGTGGTGTTGCTGGCCTAGGAGTTCTTGGTGCTACTGGGAGAGCAGTGCTGTAGCCCTGTGCCCTGTGTGTGGCTGCCAGCAGCCTGGGCTACAGCTCCCCATTTGAACTAGGCCCGCTGTGAGCATGCTTATTTGAATTCATAAAGCAAGAGGTGCCTTTGTCAGTTGACTTAAAATTAAACTAATATTCAGAAAGCAGTCAGCAATAGAAGCAAATCATATAACGATGGTGTAAAACAAAGCGACATGCTATTTTTCCTATCACAGCAGAAATGAGGTGTTAGGTGTCCTAACAGAGGATGTGAACTATGGCAAAATAACAAATGTGCACAGACCTTTACTGCGCTGATCCTGCTCTACCATAATCATGGATAAACGAACTCATGGCAGTGTCAACACTTGAGTCTACTAAAATGTATTGTGGTAGTATTGGAATGGGTTACCTAGGGAAGTAGTGGAGTCTCCATCCCTAGAGGTGTTTAAGTCTCGGCTTGACAAAGTCCTGGCCGGGTTGATTTAGATGGGATTGGTCCTGCCTAGAGCGGAGGGCTGGACTTGACGACCTTCTGAGGTCTCTTCCAGTTCTTTGATTCTATGATAAGGGGATGGTTGGATGAAATAACATGATCTTGGTAACTAATTGACCATTCATTACCAGTTGGAAATAGGTCGATGGAGGAATGATAGGAGTTGCTATAGAGAACTTTCTGGGTGTCTGGCTGGTGAGTCTTGCCCACATGCTCAGGGTTTAGCTGATCGCCATATTTGGGGTCAGGAAGGAATTTTCCTCCAGGGTAGATTGGCAGAGGCCCTGGAGGTTTTTCGCCTTCCTCTGTAGCATTGGGCACAGATCACAGCTGAAGGACTCTCTGCATGTTGGGGCCTTCAAAGTATTTGAAGGCTTCAATATCTGAGACATAGGTGAGAGGATTATTCTAAGAGGGGTGGGCGAGATTCTGTGGCCTGCACTGTGCAGGGGGTCAGACTAGATGATCATAATGGTCCCTTCTGACCTTAAAGTCTATGAGTCTATGAGTAGTACTAGCCTCCTGGTTTACTGTAACCCAAGAAAGCTGGTGTATTTAAACACAATAAAAACCGTGGGCTGCTTCCTGAACACACAGTGCCTAGAGGCAAAACAGCATTATCTCTCTTTGTGTATGAACTGGCATTCAAAGGTCATGGAGCATAACTTCCTTAAATGAATTGTGCTTATCAGTAATAGATGGGCAAAGCACGAACCAAGTACACGAACGCCAAATGATTTGAAGTTTGGAAATGCATTTAATTTGTCTTTTGAGTTGCCCCTCTCCTTTTTTCCAAAATAACACTGCCATGGCGATGTTTACAAGGGTTTAACTCTTAACATTTCTGAAGTGCTTGTGGGTTTACCTATTCTATGTACCCCCCACCTCAGGCTGTTGTCAGGTCTTCAGGGTTTTTAGAACATGTCTGGATAAAAATCTGAATTGGTGCATGTTTTGAGGGTTACCGATCCTCACCCTCCTGTGCTAGAGTAAGTCTTTTGTTCTCCTAAAAAGGGGATGAGGGGGGCTGACCAGACTTAGGCTTCATGAGCATAGAAGAAAGGGAGCTCAGCGGGTGTGGAGAAAGTTTGCCCTCTTAGTTTACCAGACTGCAGGCTGCCACAGAGGAAAGTGGGGTGATGTAATGGGGAAGCCTTTTTTAAAGCCCTGCTACAGTAGTATGCCTACAATAGCACAAGTCACACCAGGGTCCACAAATTATAGGGTGCATGCAGTGGCAGAGGGACCTCCTCTGGTTCCCCTAAAGGGTGGCAATGGCAGATACGGGGCTGGGTGCTCATCCTATCTCTGGAGACAAGATTGTGGCTGTGGCTCAGGCTCTTAGGAGCTTGGATAGTCTCTTGGCAGCGCTGCTGGGTTTTTAGCCCCGTTCCCTGGGCTCTCACATCCTCCCCTCAACAGCAAGGAGCTCATCTGGAGGCAGGAGGGGTGGGGGCTGCACCGAGATGGGCCTCAAACCCATTCTTGCCTCAAGCTCACTGGGGCTTGTGGTCACCTCTTTCTAGAGCAGCTGCGTGGGTGAGTCTCCCAGCCGCCTGTGCTTGCCTTGTATTTCTGTAGTAAGGCTCAACCTCTCTAGTCCGGCACTAGGGCTGAGCCAGAGAATTTGCAAGCAGCACTTAGGTTTGCCAGGTGTCCTGTTTTGAACGGACAGTCCAGTATTTGAGCTTTCTGTTCGGGAAACAAACTGAGAAAATAGAAGTGTTGGGTATTTGCTAAATCCGATGTCATGTCAAGTGTGTCCGGTATTTTTGTTGAAACTGGCAACCCTAGTAGCACTGCCACTGTTTTCTGGGCTCTTAGAAAACAGGGAGGGGTAGGTTAGAGCTCAAGAACAGCGCACAACCCTGGGAGCCAGGACGGGTGGCTGTAAGCAAACTTTAGGGGACCGGGGAAACTTGGCCACACCTGTGCCACGGTGGACATTCAGCTCACTCAAATCATGCTGGACCACGGACGTGGCTGGACTAGAGCGGTTCAGCCTGGGCTGCAGGTGGCGTGGCTGGGGCAGCAAAGCAGCTCTGCAAATTGCGCAGGCAGCGAGAAATACCCGGTGGGGAGATGAGCTGCGTGGCACCCCCGACTTGCCCTAGTCCATGCACACGCCAATCGACCTTCTACCCGGGCCATCTTTTCCCCAGGAAAATCGCCCTCGAGGGAGCTTTGCAAGGTGCTTCGGCCGCTGCTGGTGCAGCCCTAGGCTTTATCCTCCGGGATGCCCCTGCGATGCCACCCCAGCCGCCAAGCCCGCAATGCAACAGGGACAGTGTGTTTTTCCCGTGTGCGATGTGGGGGGGGGGGGCTATCTCTGCCGCGGGACCCCTGCCGGCCAGGGCTGCGATGCAGCCTGCTCTGGGGCCGGCTGAGCGCAGCTTGCAAGGAGCGTGCGCCCGCCTAGCACAGCCTGTCCTGTCCCTTTAAGGGCAGGCTCGCCCGGCCTCTGTTGATGCGGGAAGCGGAAGCCTGAGCCGGTCCCCACCCCTTGCTCCCGGCTTCCCGCAGCGGGGACGCTCCCGGGCGCTCCCTGCACGCGCAGCGCGGACTGCACGCGCATCCTGCGCCCGCGCGCAGGCGGGGCTCCTGGGGACACTGACCCGCGCCGGGCTGGGGTCCCCGGGCGGAGGGTTGCATGCAGAGGTAGGCTAAGGACAGCCCGCTCTGCGATGCTGGCTTTCCGGGGCTTCCCTTTCATCCCCTCGCCTGTGCGCTTTGGTCCAGTTGGGAGTAAGGAGGAGACCCTGCTGCCACCAGCAAATATTTTGCAGCTCTTGGACTCCAGGTGCGAGATCTCCAGCGTCAGGGGCTTGTATCCTGTCCCTGCTGCTCTAAACTGTAGGGCTGTCCTTTGTGGTGTTCTCCTCCGTCTCTTAAAGCCCCCAAACCTGGAGTGGAGTCCCTAGATTGCTTCTAGAGGGTGGTGGGAAAAGAGTACTGTCCCAAGAATCTTTGTTAGAAAGTAGGTCGGAATAAGGCATTTTTGTCTCTGCCCTGTTCAGGATAGATGGGATTGAATGGGGTTTTATTAGTTCTCACAAGGGTGAAAAGGTGTAAAAATGAGGATTTGTGGGGTATATTTCCTTGTGCGGGCATTAAAGCCAGAAAAAAACCCAATCTGACTTTCCAAAGTCTCAGGGGGTGGCTGTGTTAGTCTGCAACTTTAAAAATGAATGATCCCATGGCACCTTAGACACAAACAAATATATGATATCATGAGCTTTCAAGGGCAAAGCAAAAGTAGGTTTTGCCCATGAAGACCACTGATATGATATATATATGTTTAAAAGTCTCAGAGGGGTAAAACAAGTGGTCCCTTAGCACCTTAGAGACTAACAAAAAAAAAAAAACCCAAAAGCTTTTGTTCCACTCATCTGAAGTGGGTTGTGCCCACGAAAGCTCATGAATCTATCTACCTATCTATTGATCTATCATATGACTGCTTGTTGGTCTTAACTTTCTGAAGTTCACAAATACATCAGATTCCTTTAAAATACTAATGTCTATTTCAGTGTCTTTCAGGAAGTGACTCAGGGCAGCAGAATGCTATAGAAAAGCAGATTGTGGTGGTGTAGAGAACCATGATTCAAGATTTCATTCTGGATCAGCCAGCTCCCAAATAATCCCGAAGCTAGAAAGCAGATGGCAACTCTGTCACCTCAGTCGCTAATTGCGGCAGCTCAGCAGAACCTGAGACCAGGGAGGAAGAAAGGTTTGTCTCCGGCTGACTCCTTGCACCTGGCTGGGGAGATCTTAGCTGTAGCTTCTGGATTGAAACCTGCTGTCTTGTACGATTACAGTTCAGTCGGAGTAGACAAAATCGAGAGCTACCTTCAGCAGGTCCACAGCATCGGCCTGACGAGGCATCGGCTGCACCTTCTAAACATAGCAGGCAACGTCCTGATACTCAACCTGGAGAAGACCGCACGGTGGTTGGAGACGCTGCTACTTACAAACCAAGTGCCCTTCGTCGACGTCTCAGCTTCTCGGACGTGTCCCGGGCACTGTGCGCCAGAATACGTGGAGTCTATCAGAGGCCACATTGCTGAAATACTGGTTCATGTTCAAACCCTGGCAGGTGTCTCATCCCAGCCAGTCACCACCAGTGACATCTTCTCTGCGGACTGGAATCTGTGCACCATCTTTGGTGCTCTCCTGGGCTACCCGGCTTCCTACACTTTCACCACCGAGCGCGGGTTTGACAACTGTTTGTCTCTGACCCCACTGAGAGTTTTTACTGTCCAGGCCTTGTGCTGTAGGATAAGTAAAGACCTCCGAGTTCGAATTTATTCCTTCAGCGTCCCAGAGAACCTGTATCTTGCCATGAAGGAGGGGCTGGATGCCTGGAGTGGAAACCTGAAGGACGCGTTTAGTGCACAGAATGACTTTGCAAACCTCTGTATCTCCACAGAGGTGGTTTCTCTCCCTGCGGTTGCTCTGTAAATCTAGTTGCTTCATTTCTTTTCCTTACAGGTTGGAGGGGAGGGCGGGGTCGAGGCATGACATTTGAGTGGCACTCTTAACACTCCGGTATAGACAAAGGTTCATCTGCTGACATTGGGGATGTGAATGGTTAACTGGTGAACCAGTAACCCTCACCCTTCACGGGGGATGCTTACTGGTTAAGGTTAACCCATGGGGCTCCGGTTGTACAGAGCAGCCCCTGTCCATGGCAGACCCGGGCATGCCGCAGGCAGGTGCTGCTCAGGTGTCCGGAGCAGCCTCTTCCTCGCAGTGGACCCCCCCTCCGGCTGCAGTGCTCAGGCCAGGCTGGAGTAGCCCCTGCCTGTTGGGGGGAGAGAGGGGTGCACCAGCTCACCCCAGTGAGTCTTTAACCGGTTAACGAGGATTTTACGTCCCTAGTCAGCACAGCGCTCTGTACCCCAGGAGCATGGCTGGTGCACCCCCTGAGTGGTGCACTTATACCAACGTGTGTTTGCAGGGCAGGGCCTAGTGACCTCACGCTAATGGCACAATGGAACTCCACCTCCTTCTGCCTTCCACATAGGCCAGTGGTAATTCCATCCCTGCCCTATCGCATGAACCCCTGCTCCTAAGGAGTGTGCACAGGGGCAGGAGGCAAGAAGCTATGGGGCCTAATTCCGGTTTTATCTCTGGCTCCGCTTGGTGACATTTTTCTCCCCTATGTGACTCGGTTTCCCCGTCTGTAAAATGGCGATATTTACTTCCTGGAAGCATTGTGAGGATTAAAAAAAAAGACTCCTTATGCGGACAGTGCTTTGAATAGGTGAAGTTTGATAAATATTGTTACTACATTACCGAATGTAACCTGCCTCTGAGAGACTACTTGGGTAACGGCACGACTGTGTGTTTGCATCTGAGATACGGGCTGTTCTCCAAGCAGCAGAACTTGGCGGTTAAAGGCATTTCAGGAAGCACCAGCGCTGACTTAGATTAACAAGTCAGTATTGACATTGCTCAGTTTTTCTCCCCACACGTAATTAAAAACAAATCAGCAACCTCTGTTGCTTTGTCCGGATTGGAGGATGGCAGGGGTGTGGGAGGGGAAGAGGAACTGGATAAGAACTGAGGCCGTCTTGGCAGAGAGAAATGGGGCTCAGGGTTTACTGTCTACTTTCAAGTTCTTTCCCCAGCAATGAGAGGTTTTACGTGTCTGTTTCTATGCAATAAAAACGTACAGTTGCTGCCACGCAGACATGGAACTGTCCAATTAAAAAAAACAAACCAAGCCCCAGCACGATCTCATGGCATTTATTGGACCAGTGCGAAGTCCTGGAGGAGTGAGACCAGCTCAAATGCCCCCGAAACACCCCACCCCGTGACAATGAATGAAGCTGAGTCAGTTGCCGAGATGAGGTAGTTGAAATGGATTCTCAGGGTACAAAATTAGCTAAGAAAGCGGCTGCGGCTGCTGCTACCACCACCATGAGGAGAGGGACCCAGGGGCCACATTGTCTCTGAAAGGGAAAATTAGACGTGTTTAGTGAATCGGTGCAAACACAAAGGGACTTTTAAATTCACCCTCTAACACGGGCGCTGTTTCTCCCCCACTGTCCTGGTGCCATCACAAACCTTACTGCCTGCTCTGACATGTCCTTGACTTGGCTTTCTCCAATATAACTACAAAGCAATCTGTATTTAAATGAAAGACAAACAACCCCCATCCTTCACCCCCCCAAAAAAATCCTACTGAAACTAGACACTCCCATGGACCTGCGCCTGGGGAGAGGAGGGAACCAAGGGGAGGGATGCGGAGCCATGGTGCTTAATACACAACTGGCCAGGGCGCAGGCACTACACGGGTGCATACAGCAGAAGAGCCTGAGTAGAACAAAACTGAGGCACAACTGGCTCACACTTGGAGTCTGCACACGTGCCCAATGACTCCTAATCTGTGTGGCAGGGAACAGTGGGCAGAGTAAAGGTGAACTCCTACATTTGACTGCTTGCTCTGGAACAGCTTGAGCTCGTCCCGGCACTGCCGTAACTTGGTCATGCAGGAGCGGTACTCGTCACTCAGGGCCTCCAGCTCAGAGTGGAGCTCTGCGCACTGGAAACAAAAGCAGACAAGTGTTAGGGAACAGCCCCTGGGCACCAAGAACTGGGCAGGGCTCCATGACGTTTGCAGTGGAGCCGGGCCCGTGTGGTGGAGGACGGGTTTCCCTTCCACCTCCCGCAGTGTGACATCCTGGGCAGCACTGCAGTTTGGTGTTAAGCGGTGCCTGGGGAAGCATGTGCTGCCTGTGTATTTCCTCTCCTGGGGTCTTAGCCTGGCACCATTCAGCAGTACGTGAGTCACGGGGGAAGGGAAAATGAGCGTTCCCCCTCAACCAACACATACTCAACCCCCTCCTGGGCTAAGTCTACACTGGCAGCTTCTTGCGCATGAACTCTTTTGCGGAAGAGTTCTTGTGCAAAAACTCTTCCAGAAGAGAGCGTCTACACTGGCATGTGCTTTTGCGCAAGAGCATCCATGGCAGTGTAGACGCTCTCTTCCGCAAGAAAGCTCTGAAGGCCATTTTAACCATAGGGGCTTCTTGCGCAAGAAATTCATGTTGCCTGTCTGCACTGCCCTCTTGTGCAAGAGGGCGTATTCCTTGTGGGGAGAGGAATAACTCTTCCGAAAGAAGCCCTGTTTTACAACGCTAGACTGTAAATTTACTTCTGGAAGAACACTCGTGCAGTGTGGACAGCCGTTCTTCCTCAAGAAATGCCAGTGTAGACAAAGCCCTAGTGTCTCCGGCAGCAGCAGGGGAACGCCCCCCCCCTCGTTCATGCAGAGCTTCACCAATGTGGAAGGCAGGAGCCAAGTCAGTAGGACTGAGTAAGAAAGGGGAGGGAAACGCATCACATAGAAGCAGCCCTTCCTTCCCCCCAATTTCCTCATTATTAGCTTTCCCCATTGCATGATTGCCCAGAAATTTTTTGTTTCCCAGTTTGTTTCCCAGCATGCTTTTCTGGGCGTGACCCTTTAAATTGGGCAGAGTCAAGCAGCTGCAGGCCTCAGAGGGCTGTTTTGGAATGAGCTGCTGCTGGACACCTCTCCTTTTCTGCCAGCAGGTAAGTAGTTGTTACATTTTGCCTTTCTGTGTGTGTGTGTGGGGGGGAATTGTGCTCTCAGTGACTCCCCAAACCCCAAGGTTCTGGCTGTGGTAGGTGTGCCCAGTGGAGATCTCTTGGTGCTGCTGTGTGGGTGGCAGTGCCCAGTGGATTGGGTGTCTGTGGGGATTGTTTCCAGGCTGCAGCGTGTGAGGAGTGGTCTAGGGGAGGTGCAACACAACGCTGTGTTGGGGCACACCATGGTGTGCAGTGGCACCTGGAAAAAACTTTGCAAAGCAAGGGCTTCCTCTCCTCTCTTTCTTGATGGGATGTGGCCACCTCCCTCCCTGTGGGGGTAGCTGAGTTAGACCCAATTAGCAATGTCTGGTGCTTGTTGCCACAGTGTGGGTTCAGGGAGACATGCTGAGCCCTGACGGTAACCCTGCCTATCTACCACAGAGAAGGCTAAAATCCTGTTTTATAAATTCAAGGCCCTTGGGGCCTCAGCCTAGGTACTATATATAAGCCAAAAGAGAAATGAAACCCTACAGCTCTCCCTCCCCACCCAAACAGCTCCCCTGAAGGGTGTGGGGCTGAGGAGAACATAAGGGAGGAGAAAGAGATGAAAGCACAGCAGTTGAATTCCCCAGAGCCCTCCCTGTAATTATCTGACCATGTGCAGGCGTGTTTGGGGAGGGGGGGGGGGAAGGGGTAATTGCCCTTCCAGCAGATGCCAGGGCTTCTGATTGCAGAGGACAGACTGTGATAGCAGCTTTGTGGTCAGGGGAAGCCCACTGAGATGGAAACTGCTGTGTACGGTGGGGGGACAGGGGTGTGCTCCCCTCAGGGGCTTTGCTGACACATGCTTGTCCCTGGGAAACACCTGAGGATTCTACCTGCCCCCTCACTCGGATGCCTACAGGCCCCCTTTGCTTTCTCTGCTCCTTAAACACCCGTCTGCCCCCATGTCTGCACCCTGCCCTGCTGCATTGTGCTTTGCAGGAGTGGGTGTTTGTTGTCCAGCTCTGCTCTTGCCTCCCACACCTGTGTGTGCATTGAAATATGCCTACGGGCATTTTGACTTGGCTGATTGCCTTTGGTGGATGTCAGCTCTGTTTCTGTCACTCACTTCTCTGGTACAGGAGCTAAGTTTCAAAGGAGCTAGCTTGGGGAGGAGAGGAAAGTCTCTGGGAAGATGGTACCCATGCAATGAGTTATTTTGATAGTTTCTCTGGGCACAGGCTATTCAACTTTGCATGCCAGGCTGACATACCTTTCTGCTTCTGTGGGGGAGGGCTTTCTTTGGGGTATGAACTATGTTGTGACTTGAAGGGGGTCTGTGCAAAGGACTTGCTTGTGGGGGTCACGCCATGACTATTATTTCACCTGGAACTACTTCGAGGAAGGTGGGGGTAGCTGAGGTCAGAATCAAAATGCAGTGACTGAGTCTCCACGCACAGATAAATGCTATTGGCCTGGTTACTCCTAAAAATCACCACCTCCCTCTTTTTATTTCTGCCTGGAAAGCCTTTCAAAGCAGTGATTAATCTCCTTCTGAGAACACTGAATCTCATTAACAGCTTGTATCACCTCCTCACCTCCTTTTCCTTGGCAATCAGCTGGGCTGTCCTCCTTTGTATCTGGTCCTTCAGATTTTCCTCTCCCTCATCCTCAGGGTGATTTAACAAAGCACCTTGTTTGTCTCTGATTGGGCAAGGGGGTTGGATCTGCATAGTTAAAACCTGATCTAAAAAACAGCCAGACTTCCAATGAGAAATGCCTCCCGGCTTTTGGTCTGCACCTTCCTAGTTCTACAAGTTGGTTATCTTTAATTCAGTACATTTACACGCGTATTCAGATTGCAAAGCAACTGGAAATGAACATGGGACATGGTTTCACATTCTTACTGCTCCATTGTGGGTGTGAACTCAGAATACTTATATTTATAACAATCATTAAGTGTTTGATCGTAGCATGGCAAAGTAAGCTACCTTTGGGGAGGAGAGAAGGGAGAAGTCAAAACTCCTCAAACTTTGATGAAGTTTTTCTCTGTGTCCATAAGTGATAGAGCACATCAAGTACATGGCCTCTAAGGAGTGTTGACATCAAATCAATTTATTGTTTAAGGCATTGCCATCACAGATACATGTATTTGAATAGACTGAGGCTAAATTTGGTATCAGTCAGGAATACACAGCAAGCTGTTATGAACAGTACAATTCCTTTACACTAAACCGATAAGTGGTTTTCACTCAAAGTTACTGTTTAACCTTTTCGTGGGAGATTAGGAGCACATGGGGTAGCTAGAGTCTGATTTACAAAGTTTGCTGACCTTTTCTTCCTACCACTTCTTCCTGAGCCTTCTGCTCTTTGGACTGGTTCTGCAACAGGTCTGCAAATAGAATAAGCCATGATGGTCACCCAAACTATGTGCACAAATCAGTTTCATTTGGAGCATTTCCTCATACTCTTTTAATCTGTCCCTTTAATCTGAGCCCTCCTTGTTTGTTTTTAGTTCACTGTAAACTGGTTTTACTGTGTGCTGGGCTTGACTCACTTCATTCATATAATTTTTTGGAAAACTCTGCCACGGGTTACATGCAGAGTACTCTGTTAAAAGCCCAGGGATTGTACAGTTATACCCTATAGCAGAAGAATTACGTCTTCTGTTGCTGACATTGCTATTGTAAGAAATACCCACACAGATGCTGTGAAGTCTGGATAGGTTTACTTAGGCGAAATCTTATTTGCTTATGATTATTTAATATTGACTCGAGCGTGGCTTCCTTCTCAGTGTACAGAGAAGTGCAATGGAACCTGTCAGCAGCTTCACTGGCTCCTCTATTCTGGCCGATAAGTACCAGACAAATTGGTTGAAACTATAATAAAGAGATGACTTAGAAAAGAGATGACTATGATGCGGGGGAAATGTGATAAAGGTCTATAAAATCATGACTGGTTATGAGAGAGTGAATTTATTTACTCCTTCTGATAACACAAGAGCTAGGGGTTACCAAATGAAATTAATAGGTAGCAGGTTTAAAACCAACAGAAGGAAGTATTTCTTCATGCAGCACAGCCAACCTGTGGAACTCTCTGCCTGGGGCTGTTGTGAAGGACAAGGATTCAAAAAAGAACTAGCTAAGTTCATGGAGGTTAGGTCCATTGATGGCTATTAGCCAGGATGGGCAGGAATGGTGTCTCTAGCTGCCGTTCATCAGAAACTGGGAACAGATGATGGGATGGGATCACTCAATGGTACCCTGTTCTGTTCATTCCCTCTGGGACACCTGGCATTGGCCGCTGTTGGGAGATGCTCAGCTAGATGGACCTTTGGTCTAACTCAGTATGGCTGTTCTTATGTTCTTAGGCAGGTGCCAAGTACTGTCTGAAAATCAATCCCCTTTAAGGCATCTCAGGCTGTGTACCCAAAAAGGCTGTCACTCACTGATCACTCTGGAAAATGCAGGGCCCTTGTGTTTTAACTGGTTTTGCTCCAGCCTCAAAGCCTGTCTGTGTCTGTCTCTCCTCTTCCTTTTCCCCTTCTGTCCAGTCCCAATATCCTGATTGCAGAAGCCAGGTTGTATTTCAGTGAGAGCCGTCTCCTCTGACTCGCCTGTTGCCAGAAATGGCTTTTCTTTTGCCCTCCACTGTATCTCCATCTCTTTCCCCATATCAGGCGAAAACAATCTCCTTTGCCCTCTTCTCTTGTACTTTTTCTCGCTCTGCTAATATTTAGATGTCAGACAATCTGGGATAAAGTCTGCATCAAAGACGCACTGCAAAATGAGGTTGTGTGCTGCTACTGATCAAGGGCTGGTGATGTGCCTAGATGATCAGGCTGCAGTGTCAGGAGGGGGAGGGATATATTTTTTTTGCCCTCCCTCCAGGTCACGGGATTTTTTGTTTGCAGCATCAATCAGCTGAAACGGTCTGATAACCTGGTCACCGTTAGAGCCAATCACGGCATCTATGGGTGATGGGTAAACCGGCTCGTGTATAACTAATAAACCAAACACTGCCACTGGTGTCTGTGTAGTGCTACTTACTGTGTAAATGAGTGATCGTGGCCTCCAGCGCCATCTTTTGCATTTGTTCATTTTGCAATTGACCTGAAATTGACAAATTGCTGATTAGTAGTCAGGGATGATTTAAAAAAAAAAAAATCCAAGGAAATCTGAGGCAATGCTGCAGGTTTACTTTTCTCCAAATCTGTACAACTTCTGTACAATGGAAAGAAAGGTGTTGAGAGCCTTAACGAGCTAATGGTTTTTCCTTAAGACTCCAGGGATTTCACAAATAAATGCAATTTAACCAGTGCTGGCAGCTTTTCTGCAGTTCTTCACACTCTGTTAATAAGGCTGTCGGTTCTGGTTTTAGTTTATATGCTGCTTTGTAAGACATTAGTTGATTACATAGATGGGACTGCCGCTAGTTTATTGGTCATTAATTTTATTTGTTACACTTAAAATAGCCACATGAGTAATAACTGGATTTCAGTGTCTGTCTGAGCTGCTGGTTGCCAATATGATTAGCATTTATTTAGGGCCTCATAATGCCCAGGCAGCTTGAGTGTTAAAGAACTTGCCAACAATCCCATGAAGTAGGTTAGTGATATCCCCATTTCATAGGTAGGGAAACTGAGGCAGAGAGCTGCAGTGACTCTCCCTAAACTAGAGTCTGTCATAGAACTCAGGAATCAACCCAGACTTCTTGGCTCCCAGACGATCTCTCCTTGTGGGAAAGTCACCTGACTTCCTTATAATTCAGTGTCACTAGTTGGAGAAATATGGGATAATACTTAATCTGTTCTCCCAACTGGAAACCAGAATCTGCTTCCAAGTGGAGATGTTCAAGATGCTTAAAGAAAGGATTTTTATGCTGGGCTTTAACAACTGGGATTTTAAAAAAGAGAGAATGTCCTGCAGGTAACCTGTCAAGGAAAGACCTTTGCTATTACTGATCCTGCTCGTCTCTTTTCAAAGCCAGTACCTTGCATTGCCCTAGTGTGCTCCATTTTGAGCTTGTTGTCTTCTTGTAGAGCCTCGATTCTCAAATGGAGATCTTCACGCTCATTCTCCAAGTTGTGCAGGGCCTGGTGAAGCTGCTCGTTCTGGGTGTCGGCCCACTGCATGCAGGAAAGAACCTCAGCTTCAGGGCATGGGTCGGGAGAGAAGTTATACTTCGCAATTCAACAGAGGCACCCGGCGGGGCCTGCTTGTCAGAAGTCCAAGTGAGCTGAATGCTCAACGCTTCTGAAAATGTGGTCCTGGCTAGTAAATAACAACCCAGCTTTGTTCAACCAAGGCCTCGTTTTCAAAGTGCCCTGCGACTCTGGCCTGCGGAAGCTTTGCACCCCTAAAAGCGCGTCTTTGTGTATGCAATTGCTTCCACCAGGAGGGGACCTGTTTGGCCTCCAGTTGCAATATTGCCTCTTCAGAAGTGGAATATTTAACAGTGTGCAGAAAGACTACGCAACCAAGCGGGGCAGAAAGAGACGATGACTCTGCACCACTGACTTTCAAGGGGAATCCAGGTACCTGAACTAGATAGCCCGGACGTGAGGGTGAAGGTCATGTGGAGCAGATGATACTATATAGAGATTTAATGAGTTTATCCATGTTTTAGACCAAGTTCCAGCCTGGGGAAAATCTAATGGTCCCCTAACAACTGTGATTTAGAAAGGACATGGATGGTGAAGTTGTGTTAGAATTAACCCCTGGAGGGTCATGCATCCGTGGTCTTTGATAGCCTGCCCAGACCAGCAGAGGCAACAAGGCAACCATACAGTAGAGCAGGAACTTACTTGCAGTTTGTTCTGCAAAGCATACAGCTTGTTCTCCAGTTGAGCGTGCTTCATCACGGTCTCACTCCACTCTGCTTGTAATGTGTCATAGTGTTCTTTCCAGAGAGCACAGTCATCTTCCTTGACTACCAGGGTCCTCTGAACAACAAAACACCATCCAGGACTCAGCGTGGTTAGTTCAGGACTGAGCTACATACAACGCTGCTGCACGGGGTGATTTTTATAGGCCAGGCTAATGCTAAAAGGGAAGGTCGAATCAAGATACGCTACTCCACAGGGGGTGGTAGTGGGAGGGGTAGGGTCTCTGATGGAAGGGGCAGGGCTAGGACTTGCCTTCTCCAGTTGGGCTTTCACCCACCATCCATGCTGCTGCTGATGTAATTTTGTAGGATTTTGGTTCCAAAAAGGCCCCCCAAAGGGCACTCACCCAGAGCTCTGATGTTACCAACTATGCAGCTGTCCAAAGCAGTAGCATTTCTCCTTCCCCCCACAATATTTAATCAACGATTCTTTGACCAAGACAGCTTAGATAACATCCCCACACACCCACATGCACTTACGAGGCCATGTTCTGATAAGTGTAGGGCGGGGGCTGGGGAGGAGGAGAACTGCTTCCGTCTTTGTTCAGTCGTTACAATATATCACTTTGCACAATTGTTGAAGATGGAAAAGAAATCCTCTTGTTACTTAAGCCAAGGGTTGTGACCAGTGGTTTCACCGGGAGCAGCATTGGATCCAGCACGATTGAACTGGTGGTGTAATTGCATTTTTCAGAAAATGTAGCTAGGGCATGTGTTGTGGGATTGGTTCCTCACCTGAGTATTCTGTAACTGCTGTTCTGCTTGGAGTTTCTCTTCCAACATTTTCTGCAGAGACTCTTTTGCTTTCTGCTCATAAGTCTGCTTTTGGTCCTCCATCTCTAACAGGATCCTCTTCACGCTGTCCTTTGAGTAATTCTTTAAAGGGACAATTGACCTGAATTATCAACGGGCTCTTAACCCGCTGGTGAGACATAAGGTTTAAAACAAGCAAAAGGCAGTATTTCTTTATACAATGTGCAGTCCAGTCAACCTGTGGAACTCTTTTCCAGAGAATGTGGTGAAGGGCAGAACTTCAACAGGGTTCAAAAAAGAGCTAGATAGATTCATGGAGGTTAGGTTCATCAATTCTTAGTAGCCAGGATGGGTAGGAATGGTGTCCCTAGCCTCTGTTTCTCAGAGGTTGGAAATGGGTGACAGGGGAGGGATGCCTTGATGATTTCCAGTTCTATTTATTCCCTCTGGGCACACCTGGCATTGGTACTGTCGGCAGACAGGCTACTGGGCTAGAGGGACCTTTGGTCTGACCCAGTACGGCCGTTCTCATGAAAGCTTAGAAATTTGAACAAATCCACCAGGGTCCAGTTCAGAATTGTTCTCGCTTCTTTTCCACAGCTTTGTCCTGATTCAATTTTAAATGTCTCAAACATCACTACTGTGGATGGTCTACTCCCTAGTCTCAGAGATCTCACTGGATCGGAGCATTAGTGTGTACAGATCGAACCTCTCTAGTCTGGCACCCTCAGGTCCTAACTGGTTCCAAACGAGAGAATTTTCTGGACCATGGGAGGTCAGTATTGTCTAGCAGCAGCATTACCAACACTTCCACTGCTTGCTGGGCTGTAAAAAGACGTTTAGGGGTAACTTAGAGCGAAATCAGAGCACAGAACACTGGGAGCCAGGACAGGTGGCTGAAAACAAACTTTAGGGGACCACGGGAAGCCTGGCCACACCCATGGAAAGTGGACATCTGGCTACCTCAAATCATTCTGGACGACGGATGTTTCTGGATGAGAGAGTTCTGAATTAGAGAAGTTCAGCCTGTACATGTGTAAAAACAAAAAGCTGCAGCAAACAACATAACGATTGTTTGACTCTATTTAATAAGAACCTTCTGGAACATCAGACCTGAGGTAATTACATTGTTCTGTGCTTTTATGTGCACGCAAAGTTCTTTTCTTTCTATATATTCTCTTCGCTTTAAAAAAAAGTTGTGTAAGTTACCTGGGTGCAAGCGTGAAGCTGATTTTCAAGGGCCCTCAGTTTCCCCTTCAGTTTGTCTTCATTCAGTTGACCCTGGAAGAAGCAATTGAAGCAAGGTTGGGAATACTGAATTATACAACAACCTGTGCAGGGGTCTCAGTGAATCCATTGTCATTTGGCTCACTCGTGTTTCTGATTTTTCTTCTGCTCTTGGTGTCATATTCAGGGCTGGTTATGTTATTTTCCAAGTTTAAAATTTAAATTAGTTTTCAGAATTTGCAAAATAAGTGGGGAAAAAATTAGAAACCCAAAGCAGTGAAAAAGGGGTTTAAAAAAAAGAGAGAAACACTTGGAATTCCTCCTCCATCCCCCCCATTTTTTCCTAACTAGCTTTATTAGTTAGAGGAATGCAGGATCTCCCAGAAAAGTCTTGTTGTTACTCTGGATGAATCTGTACTGAGAACAGAACTGCTGAACAGTCCTCCTTCCCACAGGCTCATTTTCTGCTTCATAATTCTCACTTGCGACAACATTTTGGCTTACGGCCCTAGCTGGAGCCCGCACCTTGGCTCATTGGCTTCCATAGGAAACAGACTGGGTTTGCATTACAATGAGCTTCATGGAGGGGTGGTAAGAGGAACAGGGAAACAGAGTCATCATGTATTTTCCCCAGTGTGGGTCAGGTTTTGCAGCGGGGTGTGAAGTGCAGGCTGTATGCAAATCCAGATAAAGCTTCTAGCAAAAGGCTCGCCTGGACTATCTTCTGCCATCTCTGATGTTCTCAGATTCTATGATTCCTTGGTTCTGTGTCAACACACAGATGTTTGGGCAAGTGTAAAGCCCAATGATTCCAGACATCAGTTCATATAACAAACTTTGAGGCCCATTGAAACACAAAAAAGAAGGCGAGGGTGCAATTTAAGCCAGATTTTACTGGCAGCTTTTTTAAGCCTGTGCCAAAGGGGTGTAAAACACTGCCAAGACGGAATGGGAGCGTTTTTCACCCACTCTAGGTGTAAATGCACATGGAGGGCCATATGGGAGACAGACAAGTTCTATGCTATAAAAGGGCTCTTTGGCCATGATTAACTGTATCTGTCTACATTGGGCTTTTGCCAGTACAGCTGTGGTAGTTACAGGTGCGCAAAAATATCCCAACTCTGGAGCACAGATTAGGCCTCAGCTCCAGTATGGTGTTCTGTTCTGGGTGCTGGATGTGGACAAATTGGAGAAGGTCCAGAGAAGAGCAACTAAGAATAATTAAAGGTTGAGAGAACATGAGCGACAAGGGAAGACTGAAAGAATTGGGCTTGTTTAGTCTGGAAGAGAGAAGACCGGGAGGGGACATGAGAGCAGTTTTCAAGTACCTAACAGGCTGTTGTAAGGAGGAGGGAGAAAAATTATTCTGAAGCAAGGACAAGAAGCAATGGGCTTAAATTGCAGCCAGGGAGGTTTAGGTT
This sequence comes from Pelodiscus sinensis, assembly GCF_052426305.1. NCBI lineage: Eukaryota > Metazoa > Chordata > Testudines > Trionychidae > Pelodiscus > Pelodiscus sinensis. The sequence goes on from NC_143078.1 coordinate 3,828,484, forward strand.
GGACATTAGGAAAAACTTTCTGTCAGGGTGGTTAAACGCTGGAATAAGTTGCCTAGGGGGGTTGTGGAATCTCCATCACTGGAGATATTTCAGAGCAGGTTAGACAGACACCTGCCAGGGATGATCTAGTTCTTGATCCGGCCATGAGGGCAGGGGACTGGACTCTCCCAAAGTCCCTTCCAGTTGTAGTATTCTAGGATTCTATAGTATAGCTACGCTGGCGAAACTTAAAACTGTTGACCAGGCTCAGCTTGTGTTTACCCGTCCAGAGGGGTTGCTAAGGAGACACCACCATGCCCCTCTCAGCTTTCCAGTCTCATGGTTACATTAGGGTTGTTCCTCACGTCTGAGTTCTCTTAACATGGCAGCTCCCCCTTGTCACAGAACTCCAACAGCCTGACGGAGGCATAGAAGGGAGCTCAAAGTCAGCTGGAGGCCCGGTGGTTGTGAAAGTGGGCACTGATTTTTGGATGCTTTGATCCTCGTGCCACCCCGGGGTTTGATTTTCAGAGCCTGGATAATTTTAGTTCTCGGTAGCATCGATACACGCTATGGATGCTTGGCACTCTGGATCCTCAGGTTGGGATCCCCAAAATTGGGGCATCCAAAGTCAGTGGCCACCCCAAAATACTTGGAACCAACACCCGCCACCCCCACATCTCTGTTCAGCCATCAGCAAATTGCAATGTGTTTTCGATGGTGTCCTGGCTAGCTTCGTGATTGGTAGATTGCACCTAATGTTCCCTCCCTCTTTGCTTTTTCATAACCTGTCATTTTAAATTCCTGGTTTACCGAAGCAATTTTAAGCTTTGCATTCTCTTTGCTCGGACTTCATGCTCAGGCCAATTCAAATGGAGAAAAGCAAGTCCTGAAAGTGGCAGCAGGGGGTGGTGGAAACAACCCAGAAAATGTCCCAAACTCCCCAAGCTCAGATAGCATTTTGGGGGATCAGAAAATATATATTCAGGTGGTGTTTTTACACTTTAAAAGGCAGGTCTAAAAAGTCGTTACTGATTACTGTAACAATATGAAAATTAACCCTACTTCTGAAGGTCTGAAAGTACTTTGCAAACAGTGATTAAGCTTTACAACCGCCCTGTTTTTATCTGCTTCTTGCACACAAGGAAACGGAGAGGCACAAATGGGTTAAGATGTTTGCTGGAGATTAGTGGTAGAGCTGAGACTAAATGCCAGAAGAAATTGATCTTTATAGTTTTGATATGTAGCCCCTTGGTCTAACTGTTGAACAAATTCCAATTGTACTGATGAACACGTTCAGTATATTGCTCTAGATGCACCTAGAAATATTAAGTAATATGTCATAGGGATTCTCAGCATACTTGTGACCCAATCATTGTTGTAGAGTATGATCACATTTTTCTTTTGTCTTCAGACTATCTGTTATAGGTGCTATTGGTTCTAAAGTGCTGGTTTGATGTCTCAGCTAGTTATGGACATGCAGCAACCATCACTTAATTTGCTTTAGAGAGGATCCCTGAAAGTCTCTGGCAATTTCATTTGCCGGCCATGGTCTTGCAGTAGAAGACTCTCTGGGCAGTTTCCTCCTGGACCGTGATAAACTATTTCCAGAGGACCAATTCCTAACTTTCATCTACTCTATTAGATGCAATACCAGCAACAAATTATTTTTGATCATCTCACAAAAGGTTAAAAGAAGAGGGAGCAGAGAAATCTATTTTCTATAGCAAAGACATTAAGAAGCAAAGTGCACCCACCTGTTTCTAATCTGAGGTTTCATGGCTACTTCCTGCCAGCTTGTGTGTCAGCGTGTTTTTTCCTGCTCGTATTATATTTGTCAGAAGCATTTTACGGAGGAAGTCTCAAACCGCAGTACATCTTAACACATTTTTTTCCTCCATTGCACCCAATCATTTGGCTCCTTGACTCTGACAAAACTATTTCAGATCTTTTTTTTTCCCCCTAGCCTCGTTCAAAATTAACTTTTTGAACAGCAATATTTCGGGGTGCAGCTTGTTTTTAAATCTCTATTTTAAAATTTGCTTTCTGACGGAGTCCATAACTGGTTGTACTTTACACAAACTGTTGCTTAATGCCCCCTCCAGGCTGCTGGTTACACAGCTACTGTGGGTCAGCTGTGATCAGAAATTGTTGCCTGTTTGGTGAGCCATGGGAGTTAGAGTTGGGGAAGAGGGGCGGTGTGTAATGCTGGGAGACCCTGGTTGTCTGTGGACAAAATCAAACCTGGGACTTTGGGAGCTTAGTGAGTCAGCCTCTACGGCCTGAGCCATAAAACCAGCTGGCTGTCAGCTAAGGCTGTACAGCAGACTCATTATTTTCTCTGTAAATGGTCTCGGTGCCAGTAGACGTAGGGTTGTCAGATACTTTAAAAAAATACCAAAAATGGTAGGGAAAAAATTGGTTGACCAAAAAACAGGGGACCACACTTGTTGAGGGGGGAAAAAAAACCCACACAAGAAAGAGGCACTGTGCCTTTAAATCCCCATGTTTCTCCCTTCCAGACGTGGGGGAATGTCCTAAGTGGCCTTCCGTCTGTAAAACATTTTACATAGCCGGTATTTTCTGTTTTTTTTATTGGACAGAGGCCGCAAATACCGGACAGTCTGGGCCAATACCGGACACCTGGCAACCCTAAGTAGATGGGACAGTGCACCACACCCAGTAGGTGTGTGGGTTACATGTGGAGGCCAAAATTCAGCAGAATGCGTCCGGGTATGTTTAACATTGAGAGTGTTTTTAAGTGTTCTGCTGGCCCATGCGGCGTGAATGAGTGTCCATCTAAAATAAACTGTCACCACAGCTGGCACTAGGTTGCCTCCTGACTGACAGGCTCAACGGGGCGGCCTTTTGCTTTGGAGAGGCTCCCTCCAACGTACATCAAGAAGGAATTAAGACAGGCTGCATGGGAGACACTTGCGCTGCTGCTGTCCGCGATATCGGTTCTGGCAGGATAAACAGAGATGTTGAGGCTCCAGGAGGGAAAGTCTAGCACCTTCACCAGAATGAAAGTCTCTCACGTACACAGGTAGTTTAAACAGAGGAACCTGCTCCGTCTGGCTCTGCATTCGTTCTTGGCATCTTATTTAGGGGAGTCTTGGCATCGTTTGGCAGGAGAACACACAGAAACAAGCTGTTGCAGAGCTTATGGAGGCTACCTCCTTGTTAAAATCCCTCCTTTCCCCCTTGGTTTCTCAGCACAAAATGGTACAACATGGGGTTGCTTGAACAAAAAGCAGTGTTTTCTCCATTGAAAAATGGCTTTTCAATCTAAAAGAAAAAATTCATGTTGGATAAAATCTTTTTTTTTTGTCTACTCCTATTCCCCCAAATTTAAATTTTGTTTCAAAGTGAAAACTTTTATGTTTTGCTTTTTATGGGAGGGTTATTAAGATTTTTAATGCCTGCCCCCAATATCTCAGGCTAAATGAAAAATTGTATGGAAAAATTCAAGTTGGCTAGATTTTTTTTTTAATTATTTTTTTGGCTGCCTCTGTTACCACAAATGAAAGTTTGTTTCAGAGTGAAAACTTCTGTATTTTGCTTTTTATGGGGGACATTAAGATTTTTAAATGTTTCTCCTCCCCCGACATCTCAGATTTTTTTCTGCTGTAAAATGGTGGCAAACATGAGTAACAGAAAATGGGGGAGAAGTTTCAAATCTCCAAAATTCTGAAAAAAAATGTGTCCAAACGTCATGAAAATGTATGGTTCATCCCAACATTTGTCATCTAAGAAAATGTGGAGGGGGCGGGGGGAGAGGAGGAGAATGAAAACTTCAAACAAAAAGAAAGCTTCCACAACAACGGAAATTTTGTTTTTCAGTTGACCCTAAACAGAAACAATATTGGAGTGGGAGGGGAATGATTTTCACATGCCAAACAGTTCTGAGCACTGTCCTGTCCTCTGACTGACATAGCTCTACTTCAGAGCTATCCCTTCTCCATTAGCAGAGAAGGATCATCCCAAAATAATCATCCCAGAAGCGGAGTTGGAATTCAGCTGGCAGAAATGAGCAAGGCCTGATGGCGTTCTCCTCTGTATATGCATGGGACCCAGATATGGCAGATCCTAGCATAACCTTAAAAGTCTCTAGAAATAAGCAGCAGTTGGTACCTTCCAAGATTTTTCAGAGGCTTGCAGCAATGTGGATAAAAGCTCCTGTAAAATCACCATCTTCTGCTTCAGCAGCAGCTCTCGTTGTAGCGCCTCCTGTAGGAAAAACGAGAAAGCCAGGCTAATATTGGTGCTATGAATGTGTGTCTGTGACCCTAGTTCACCTGGACATCTCGGGTTAGCGTCTTTCCCCTTTAGGACTCAGATATTTTTGCGCCTCTCTATGGCAAAGTCTTCATTGCCAGGAAGATCAACGCTGCAGCGGTTAATCTTCCAGAGTTTGATTTAGCAGGTCTAGTAAAGACCCGCTAAATCGAACACAGAGGGTGCCCCTGTCAATGCTGGTACTCCTTGATTTGTGAGGAGTAAGGGAAATTGCTTGCTCCCATCGACCTTCTGCTGTGGGGACAGCTCGGAAGGTCCGGTTAAGGCACGTTGACTCCAGCTGTGCAGTTAATCTATCTGGAGTTGCCTATCTTAATTTGACCTCCCAGATAGTATAGACAAAGCCTGGGCTTCAGTAGCTGCTCTTTTTTCCCCCCTGAACACCTTAAAACTAGGTGCATAATACCATTTCAAAGCTTCCTCCTCCCACTCACCACCCATTTCTAGAACTGAATTTATGATTTTGGGGCTTACCCTGAGGTAGTTGGAAAGTTGAATGATTTCCTAAAAGTGAAAGAAAAGTACAGTAAAATGCAGATTCAGCTTGTGCAAACCTTCTATTTGATTATATTTTTTAAAAGTCCATAAAGGAAAAGATTTTGCAAGCAACTGTGATCAGTAGTATGAGTTCTAACAAGCATTAAATTGGAATCTTAAGTTATCACATTCTTTGGGCAAGGATAATAAACTGCACAGACCTTTGCTGTACTTAGACTTGTGCAATAATACAGCTGTTCTGTCATTTACCGGCTAACCCCAAAGTAGATATTTTCTCATATGGTTAGTGCTTTCCCTGGAACAAGACTGTGTCGGTCTACTGCATTAAATGCACTGTTATAGATCTTCCTCTCATTAATTTCCAGCAGTCTCGGTCATCTACATTCCAATCAGGAACAAAATCTACTTGCAATGACACTATTCAAACCCAAGCAGTGCAGAATTTGGCCCTTTCAATATTGATGTGTCTTAGGACAACAGGATTCTAATAGGCATTTCTGTGTGATGTTTTGCTTACCTTATCTAATACTGCTATTCCACAGCTAAAATGAAAACAAAAAAAGATTTTTCTTAAGATGGACATGGTACAGGTGTATGAAAAAGATCACAAGAATGGGCACAATGAAATCACTTGCTAAGCAAGGGAGAAATCCTATGACAAGTTGGTAGAACAACAAATAATGCCAATAATAATGATTCCTCGCACTTGTGCGGCACCCTGCCTGTGAGTACGTCAAAATGTCTTTATAGTATCTGTGAATCCCCAGCCCTGCAGAGGCAGGAAGAACGTGCTCCTAAGAGGAAAGATGACAAAATACTTTACTCTGTTTGTTGACTTGAGTCTTTCTTTATTGCTCTGGAATCTGTTAATGTCTGAGTGCCTGTGAAGAGAAAATGGAGAGGGTGGGGTACTAGTATCTAAACTCTCAGCCGATACCTAGTATAAATCCCACATCCACAGCTGCGCTGCTTGTTGTGACGGTTCATAAAGTACACTGCCAGCTCTGTACGGGGATCATTTCAACCTGCACCGAAATGCGCCTGCTGTTGGGGTGATGCATGACCCTGTAAACTGCACACAGCAACACAACGTAGCCATTTTGGGCAGGAGGCAAAGTGGAATTTAGGCCATTTACCTAAGATAAAATGTGGCATAGTGACTGGCAAACGGGCCAGTGTCTGAGAAAAGTGCCGTGATGTTGTTAAGCATCACAGGAGTTCAGAGCCGCCATTTTGTATCTGTATGGATCGATGGCTCCCTCTGTGGCACGATGCCATTTTGCCACAGGCTGGGACACTGAAGTCATTATGGTAGGTGCTGAGTCGTGACCCAGGCCTCGGTGGTGGAATATCAGGCGCAGGGTCTCGGTACTGCAGGGGGATCAGGTGAGCAGTGGGGGCTAAGGCAGCTCCCTGCCTGTCCTGTCACTGCACACTTTGCTGCACCCCAGAAGCAGTCGCAGCAGGCCTGGCTCCTAGGTGTGTATGTGAAGAGTGCACAGGGCTCCGTGCATTGCCCCTACTCTGAGCTCTAGCTCCACGCTCCCATTGCCTGGGAACCTGCTGCCGGCTGCTTCTGGGGGCAGCATGGTCTGTGGTGCCAGGAGAGGCAGGAAGCTGTTGTAGGTCCTCTGCTGCACCCCGACCGGGAGCCGCTCAAGGTAAGCCCCTCCTGCCTCCCCAACGCCAGAGCCCCCTCATACCCCCCAAAGTTCTCAGCCCCGCCAGAGCCCCCACTCTTGTCAAATTAATGTTGGATCATGGGCATTGACAATTTTTTTCAACTGGTTCATAAGAAAAAAAGTTTAGCAAACCGCTACAATATTGGCTCCGCACAAAGAGTAGCACCTAACGAATCTTCTCACATGTGCTTTGCAAAGGGGCAAAAGTCTGATATGGCTGCTACAGAGCCCCCCCTCCACTCCCCCTTAACCACGTGAACAGGGCTTCTAGTAACAGAAGCTCTTTTGGCATGTCTGATCCTTGATGCTCTGCAAATCTGCAGGTATCTGCTTTATATCCGCAGGTGTGCACATCACCCGATACAGATGCAGATAGCCATGCCTCATTTTTGCAGAAATACATTTTTTTATGTAGAGCCCTGCAAATTTGTGGATACCTGCTTCGTAGCCACAGGAATTCACATCCCCAGATGTGGATGCAGATAGCCACGGCTCATTTTTGCAGATGCAAATTGTGTATCCACGCAGGGCTCTCCAGATCCTGCACTCCCATACAATTCAAAGGCAAAACACCCAATTGATTTCAGAGGTGCAGGTTAAATTGGATTTTTTTATCAGTTGAGACCCTCTTTCTCTGCCTGCTTTGGGTATCCCGACCAAAATAATGCATCCGTTTCCTTTGGACCTTGGCAGTTTAAATAAAAAGCAGCCTGGATGCCAATCATCTTGAGTCCTATTTTGTAAAACCTAGGTCTCCTTTAGCCCAGCTTCTTGTACCTCGGCTGCTCCTGGAGATGTATCTGGGGAGGATGTTTTCTGATGAGATGCCACAGGAGAGCAAGTTGTTCTGTGGGTGAGGATCAGTGGGACGGTGCTGGAGGGGCTGGCGATGGGATGCGGCGGTGCTGTGAAGCTGCAATGAAATCAGAGTTCAATCTATATATTGGCCTATGAAAAATCAGCAGCAAAAAGGGAAAGCACTGAGCCAAATCTCATGGTGTCACTTAAAACACGGCAGATAGTGTGGCTGACCTGAGGAATAACATGAGTGGAGATGGAGGTTTACAGGGAGACTGGGTGCAAGGCCTAATTTTTCAGAGGATGCTGAGCACTTACAACTTCCACTGGAGTCCGTGTAAGGATCCGTGCAAGTGCTTACAGCTCCCACTGGAATCGGTGTAAAGGTCCGTGCAAGAGTTTACAACTCCCACTGGAATCCATGCAAGCGCTTACAAGTCCCACTGGAATCCGTGTAAGGATCCGTGCAAGCGCTTACAAGTCCCCCTGGAGTCCGTGTAAGGATCCATGTAAGCTCTTACAACTCCTACTGGAATCGGGTAATGTGGGAACCAAGGTAAAGTGGGGAACCGTCTCATGGCTGGCCGACTGTGACACTGAGTGGAAGACGAGGTGTGTGGGGAAAGGAAGTGCTTCTGGGAGGCCAGGGCGGGGGAGGGCAGTTGCTTCATGAATCGCACTGAGAGGAAGAAAAGAGCTTTTTGATGCTCTGAGTTATTTCCTGGCTAACACTGCTGCTGGCAGCTGGCGAGCTATAGGCCTAAATCTTCATTCTGTTCTATCTGGGTGTCTCTCCAAGATCGACTTCTGCTCATCAGAGACTCCTGCAGGTGCTAGGGTGAGAGTCTAGAAAGACTCAACCTGAATTATCGGCACATGGGTTGCAAGCATATGAAAATCTGCCCCAAGATTCTCACTGCCTGGCTTGTAATTAAACCTGGAGACCAAAAGAAGTAGATGGCAGCATGAAGTAAATATCTGTCCTCCACACTCATGTCATGTAGAGAAGCCCCAGGGCATGTCTGTGCTTCTATTTTATTGCCTTGGTTATGCATTTTAGTTAAAAGTCCCTTGGATAACTTTACTTAGGTAGGAAAACAGATGATTCCCCATTGATTCCAGTGGACATTGGATAAGGCCCGTAGAAGACAGCCAACCACCCGTGAAAGGTATGACTGTGTCATAGCCGTGGCTGTTACCTGGAGGGATATGGGTGACCTCAGATCCATCCAGGAGGATGCTTCTTTGGATATGCCTGTTGCATGCTCTTGGCCCAGGGATGCTGGTGTCTCAGCAGGAAACCTCCCTTGTCTCTTGCCTTCTTCAGTGGCTAAGTTCCTTCTCTTCAGGAACTCTTTCTGGCGAGGACTCTGGGGTTGCTCCTCCGCCTCCTTCCTCCGATACTGCCCCACGCGACGGCATGTGGTGACATTGTTCCTCCTCCACAAGCTCTCGCGAGTCTCATGCCGGCGCTCGCACTTCTCCTCGTAACTCTCGCTCGAGGGCCTGCACCGGCGCGGGGACTTCTCCGTCTGACTGATCATCCTGTCCACAGCTCCACGCACAACTCACCAACCTGTGAGGGTCTGGCTGCTTTGGAGAAGCTCCTTCCTGACGAAACCAAAGGTGGGGGAGAGAAGTGATCAAGTGAGAGCCAATGATCAGGATGGAGGCTGAATAAATGTAGGAAGCGACACCAATTCTATGAATAGTCCCCATATTCAGTGTGTGCAGGTGACATCGTTGTCAGAGTTGTGTCATGAAATCACAGGCATTGTGCTAAACACGGGGGGGGGGGGGGGGAGGGTGTCTAGACTACAGGTTTTTTTGGAAAAAAGTGGCCTTTTTTCGAAAAATCTTCCCCGGCATCTAGACTGCCACCACGTTCTTTCAAAATTAAATCGAAAGAACTTGGTGGTTTTTTCGACCGCGGTAAACCTCATTTTACGCGGAAGAATGCCTTTTTTCTAAAGTACTCTTCCAAAAAAAGGCGTTCTTGAATGCAACCAGGGCTTTTTCGAAAGAGAGCATCCAGACTGCCTGGGTGCTCTCTTTCGAAAAAGCGGCTCACTTTTTTAAAAGAAGTGGTTGCAGTCTAGACACTCTCTTTTGAAAGATTCTTTTTTGAAAGAGGCTTGTAGTCTAGATGTAGACTCTGCCCCATCTTCTCCATCTCCCTATCCCCCCCACCACCCTCCCACACACGAGCTAATACAGGATTGCTCCTTGCAGTAAATTTCCCAGTTCTCTACTCTGTTTCAATCATGCTCCATGAGATGAAGCTTCCACCACCTTCTTTAGGAGGTTTTTTCTGCAGCATCAGATCTGGCCACGATCAAATCCTTCCTGCTAGTCTACATTTTCTTTTGCTCGGTTTTGTCCTCCTGCTCCCAGTTATAAGACTACAGTAAGAATAACGGCTCCTGGCATTTCTGTAAGAATGAACTTGTGTTCTTTTCCCACGTCCCTATAGTCTTCCAGTCTGTTCCAAAAATTGACTGTTGCTGTAGGAAGTTGGCTATTCTGTCATTTATGTTTCGTGCAGCTGCATGTATTTCTAAGCCCTGTTTGCCTTCTATGCATGCTCAGAGAGAGCTGGGACATGGAGCTTGTGTTACCATACTGCATTGCCTTTTCTACAGAAGAGTTGCAATATCTAGTTATTTCTGTCTCACCTGTTTTAAGAGCTCCCTCCATCTGAAGAGAACGGTCCCCCTAACACTGAAGAGTGACTGATTCTTTTAGTTCCTATTCTTCACCGCCCACCTTCTGCAAGAGTTTGACTTAAATGGTACATTCCAGTTCCTTTCTGTTTCCTCACAAAGACTCAGCCGGCTGTAACACCGTGTCCTTACGTGTCTCCAGGCCCTGCCGCCTGTCCCTGTCGACTGTAAATATTAAATACATTCATGTGTACGCCCAGTAGAAACATGCTCAGACGAGGGGAGAGCCAGAAGCAGAGCAGAGTGGCACTGCTCGGCCTGGTGCGTTTGCCTCCATTTCTCTTTGGTTTACAGCTCGAGCAAAGCAGGTAGACGGCAGCAGAGGCCTGCCCTAAGAATGAGCCTCCTGACACTGTGAACATGTTCAGAACGCATGATAATACCTTCTCTCTGCTTCCTCCTACAGAAGTCTCTGCTCACTTGCAAGTTTCCCTCTTTACTTTACCAGGCTGCAGCCATAAGGATGGTGTTTGGGTCTTTCCCTCTTCACCATCAAGGGAGAACACAGAACACCACATGACACAGACACTGACAAGACCCCTAAAAACATCACATTTTCCCTCTTACTCCTTATTAGCTAGCACAGAGTTTCCCTGCTCCTTAATCCAAAGGGATAATCCTCATTCACATTCCAGAAATGTGGCTTGGCTGATCATGTGAGGATGCAAGGCATTCTGCTGAGCAGTTTGGGATTGGATGAATGCACCAGCAGACAGGAATGGCTGTCAGCTGAAATACTTCACTTTGTTGCCTTCCAGACCAACTGTACGCTTTGCTCTCTTTTTTTTTTTGCCTGCTGTATTTGGACAATTCTTATGCAAACTTCTCCTATCTCTTGAGATTCTTAGTTAATTTGGCTCATGCTTATTGTGCTGTGCCAAAAGTCAACAGTGTGATCCTGTGTCAAAAAGAAGGAAACATGATTCTGGGATGCATTAATGGGAGCGTTGTGAGCAAGACACGAAAAGTCATTCTTCTCCTCTGCTCTGCGCTGATTAGGCCTCAGCTGGAGTACTGTGTCCACGACTGGGCACCAAATTTTAGGAAAGCTGTGGAGAAATTGGAGAAGGTCCAGAGAAGAGCAAGGAAAATGATTAAAGGTCTAGAAAACATGAACTATGAAAGAAGAGTGAAAGTATTGGGTTTCTTTAGTCTGGAAAAGAGAAGACTGAGAGGGGATAGGATAGCAGCTTTCAAGTACCTAAAAGGGTGTTACAAGGAGGAGGGAGAAAAAATTGTTTTCCTTGGCCTCTGATAGGACAAGAAGCAATGGGCTTCAATTGCAACAAGGGAGGTTTAGGTTGGACATTAGGAAAAACTTCCTGTCAGGGTGGTTAAACACTGGAATAAGTTGCCTAGGAGAGTTGTGGAATCTCCATCATTGGAGGCATTTAAGAGCAGGTTCCACAGACATCTATTCGGGATGGTCTAGATCAGTGTTTCTCAACCAGTGGGTACGAGTACCGTTAGGGTATTTAAGAGAAGTCTTGGGGGAGAGGGGAGGGTATGTCAGCACAATTGAAATTTGGAGAAAACTGAATTTTTGTTTTAAGTTTTATTGCACTTTATTATTTTTGTACTTTTTACACCTAAAAATTTCATCGCCCGCCCGGCTACGATTAAGTTGTTTAAACAAAAGTGTTACAATGATAGACGAAAATGTTGTGTGTCTGAAAACTGTTGGTACTGGGGAAACTTACAATTTTTTTTTTTTTGACAAAGGGGTACTTTATAAAAAGGTTGAGAAACTCTGGTCTAGATGGTGCTTGGTCCTGCCGTGAGGGCAGGGGACTGGACTTGATAACCTCTAAATGTCCCTTCCAGTTCTAGTGTTCTATGCGTCTATGAAAGGACCAGCACTCGCTATGCTAAGCACTACACAGACCCAGAGTTGGGGGAGAGGCAGAACACACCAGCGAAATGGATAGTGTGATGGCAGTGCTGGAGGAATTAGGAGGTGATCAGCTAAACAGGAAAGGGCGGGCGAGGGGAGCAGGGTGGAGGAGGAAGGCGAGAGGCAGGTGTGCAGAGAAGCTGAAGTGAAGCGTCCGAGGGTGGTGAAGAACTGGATCCAACAGCCAACACTGCTTTGGCCAATTTTGCTTCTACCCCTATGGCAGGAAGCCCAGGTTGGTCTCTTCCTATAATTTTTTCCCAAGGATGCCTAACTGGCAGGGGGTAGACAGTAAAGTGCATCCCTGGGTCCTAATGCCCCTGAGATGTGTACAGTTCTGGGTGTTGGGAGGGGAATTGCACTGCAGCCCTGAGATGGCATATCCATTTTATTTTGACCAGCTAACGTGATCGAAACCCAGGGTATAGTTCTCCTCTTGCTGACTCCATTGAAAAAAGCAAATTCCCATCTCCAGATTTTCAAAAGTCTCTGGCTTGGTACCCACACCACTGGGCCAAGAAGCTAAGGGTGGGTAGCCACATCCATTCATAGCAAACATTTTTCAGATTCTCATCAACGTATATTACATTGTTTTTATAGCAACCCTGTGATAAAGTCCTTAATGTCTTCATAAGCATAACAGCGTCCTGCACCCTCACATTCAGTGCTGAAAGACAGATTGAGATGTAGCTAGATGAGATCAAAAGCCTGTTCAAGCGCTTTCAAAGGTCTGGATACTCTCTGTCTAGGTACCTGTCATGCTCCCACCACTGTTGAGTCAGAGAGCCTGGCTGTCCGAAAGAAAAAGTGGCAACTAAAGTGATGAGAAAATAGGGAAATTTAGTCTCTGAAAAAATAAACAGGTTTAACTTTGTTCCTCCTAAAGCCATTTTGCTAGCATTTCTTTGTCCCAAATAACTGGAAAGCCACTGGCTTTGAAGGGCATTTAGTGGTGTCAAATTAAAAGTCTGCAAGATTTTGGGGAAGGGGAGGAAAAGTTGGGGGGACGTTTATAATAACCTGCCCCATAACATAGTTATAGCTACATTTAAAGAACCAGGACAGCTAAGCACTCTTCTTGTGATGGCACAGCCAAAACATTTCACTGAAGTCTTTTCCATTAGACTAGGAAGTCCCTTCCGATATGACCGTGAAAAGGGATCATGCTTTTATGTAGAAAAAATATATGGAACCTGGCCATGAACGCATCACCGTAAATGTTCCCCCAGCTAATCAGGGAAACAAGGACTTCCAAGACAAAATGGAAAGGACTCACTTTCTGAATGGCCCTGCACTTTGGTTTGTTTGTTTTCATTATTTGTTTGGAGATGCTGTTGACTCTCAAACGGCTCCCTGTCCTTGAAAAAAGCTCATTTTTTTCACGTAATTTTCCCACTCCTCCCCCCTCCGCATCTCATCAAAACCTGCTACTTGGTGTTTATCGTTGCAAACTTTCAGCTGGAGAAATAACAGAACTGGGGAACTCACGTTATACAATCCTTAAAATGCTGTTTCTACACAGTTTTATGTTCTTACTGGTTTCATTGTGGCCCTCATTCTGGGGTTTCTCTTTCACGCATAGTCTCCGCAGCACCCCTCCCGCAGGAGGGTGTGGGTAAAGCTGGTGAACAGCTTCGTAGACATTGAAATGAATAGTGATTGGGCCTATACCAACATGCCGGAGGTGAAACTCCTCCAAAACTGAATCAAATTCTGCTACAGTAGGAAACTCCTTCCCCTGCAGACAACTTGCCCCCAAACTTTTTAGGCCCTGCAAAGGAGATTTTTCTCTGTTTTTTATCTATATATTTTAAAAATGACCCAGTCCAGTGTTGAATGTGGGAGCTACTACCTATGCATCCCGGTGTAGGACTTCTGTACTCCAAAAGACCGGGTTGGTTAGACTCTTCTTACAAGCAGCTCAGCTACCTTCTCACCTGCTCTGACTGCATTCTTTCAGAGCCTGTTCAGTATGCATCCCAGGAAGCAGGACTTGCTTTTACGCTTGATTTATACAGAAAGTACCTTCCAACTTTTAGCGCAAGAAAGAAAGGCAAAGGAATGTGTGATCTATTACTCGCCCCACGCTCAGAAAGCTGATGAGTTATGGGTTTTATTTCCTTCGGTGGCAACCCAAAAGGACTCTTTCTAATTAACGAGCGTGCCCTTTATCTCTCCCTTGCATGCTGTAACACTCATAACTTCAAGGAAAAAAAAAAAAAACCTTGCCGGTTCATGTTACAATCTCCAGTGTCAATCATGCCGGCTGAAATCAGGGGGAAAAGCCACAAATTGCCTCCCTTCACAGGGCCAGCGTTTTCTGCACATCCATTGCCAGCCACAGATCTAAAGGTTCTTACCTCTGCTCAGCCAGCGCAGCCCTGAGTGGATTCACCAGAGGTTCAGAGGCCCTGTTGTGCTCCCCGGGCTCCGATACGTCCCAAGGCAGAAAGGAGAAGGGTGAGCCCTGGGTTACTGTGCGCTAACGCATTGCAACTGACATCTTCGTTTGAATGACTTCTCTTTGCTGCTGCGTGGTATGATGGTTGTTTTTTTTTTTTTTTTTTGGAAACAGGAAATGTACTCAAAGCCGCAACACTTAACACAGGTTCCTGTCTCTGCTGAGTTTGTGACATGGTAGGGGAGGCGAGGGCACAAGCTTAGAGCACTGGTGCTCAGTCCAGGCTAGTCGTTTGGTTATCTGCTTGTGGGCCAGGCTGCATTCTACTATCGCCGGGGTCCGGGGCTGTTCCTCCCTTTATCAGTCGCTGCACCTTGAGGCTCTGCCATCCCCAGGAGCTGTTCCAGGCGCTCTGTGGCTGACTCTGCCCTGCTGTCTTTGGCACGAAGAACCCTGGGGTAGGCAAGGAAGGTAGCATTACAGAAGAACGGCCACCAAAGGTCCATCAAGATCAGTGTCCTGTCTTCCAACCGTGGCTGATGCCAGATGCCTTAGAGGGAGTGAACAGAACAGGGAATCAGCAAGTGATCCCTCCCTGTCACCCATTTCTACCCAACATGGCTCACAGCCATTAATGGACCTATCCTCCATACATTTATCTAGCTCTTTTTTGAACTCAGATAAAGTCTTGGCCTTCGCAACATCCTCTGGCAAGTTGTTCCACAGGTTGACCGTGAGTTGTGTGAAGAAAAGCTGCCATTTGTTCGTTTAAACTTGCTATCTATTCATTCCATTTGATGACCCCTCCCCCTCCCAAGTTCTTGTGTTTATGGAAACAAGTACAGTGAAATATTTATCTGGCACTCTGTTAACTGGCCACAGTACTGTCACATCTTCAGGCGCACAGGCCTGGCTTGGTTGACCATGATTGGCTTACCAATTTTTTATTTAAGAAGTACTAATCATCTTTAACTCAAAATAGAAATGTGAGACCAACTGTCTCACACTACAAAACTACCAATATCAAAAACTTGAGTTTTACTATTATTGCCCATTGGTTTTCCTAGGTTGATGGGACCCTCAGATAACTGGAATTTTTAGATAACCAGAATGAAAAGTGAGACTCTCCTGTAGCGCTGCCTTCGGTATCCCAAAATAAACCCTCTTGGGGACAGGACACCAGATTTCCTGTATGCCCCTTGCTTTCTCTGTATTTGTGTCCTACTGAAAACACCCTTGTTCCGTTGCATATGTTAAGTTTCTGAACGTCCTGTGGGATTATTTGGCCCAGAGGGCTCCAGTTATTGCTGTCCAAGGGGAATGTCGGCTGTCCATCTCCATTATCCTGGTAGGCATTGGGCCGGGAACCTCCGTGCACTGTTCCAGGTGTTCTCAGGAGCAACAGCCTCCTTGCCCACCCAATTTGCTGTGCACGTAGCCCAAAGTCATGCTGGCTACCGTTCAGCCTCGTCACTCTGCAATACTAGAGCGCCTGGAATGGGCTGTCCAATGTTACCCCAATGGCTTTCAGGCCTTATTGCTTTGAGGCACCTCCATCCCTTGGGGTATCTTCTAGTGGGCATCCCCCGTGGGGAACAAAGAACCTGCCCTCCCTGTTTTGCCTCACTTCTGAGATGGGAAGGTGCCCATGTACCCAGACTCTGCTATCAGCAGGTGGCAGTGTGAACTCATTGATACCGACTCGGTGTGAGGAGCATGGGGTGATTCCACCTGCCACAGGAGAGAGGTGGATGTGGGCGGGAGGGGAGGGTAGGACCTGGGACAGAGAGGGAAACCTAGGGACACCCTTGCTTGGATGAGAATGTTCAGGCTGAGCTTTGCCATTTTCACTGCAAATAAAAGAACTACCCCAGGGAAAGGGACGTCTTTGGCCACCAGGCCTGTGCATGTGCACGTTCTCCATCCTACAGCCGGGCAACATTTCAGCACATTGATAGTTGTTAACCAAAGCCGAATGCTGCCCACAAACCCAATCCAAAGCTCATTGAAATCAATGGAAAACCTCCTCTTGATTTACGTGGGCTTTCCTTTCGGCCGCATAAGAATAAACACTCATCCTTTTCAAATCTGTGTTTCATTCAAGCTCCCATGATGGCTTCCTGCCCCTGTGGAGCTTGCTGTATTGTGTCTCGTTGCTTTATTTGTATTTTTTAGATCCAAACTTTGGGGAAATTATATAAAATCACAAACAACCTAAGTAATACGCCAAACCATTGTAAACAACTGGAGAGAAATATGTAAAATACACCTTTCACAGAGTCTCCTTTATTCACATCCTCTGTTACTCCATTACGCTTTATACATGATTATTTTTGATAATTTGTGGGACTCCGCGTAAGTTTTTATCCCACTGCACTTAATTTTGAAGAAGCATAAGTTCACTGTGCTTTTGACGCCCAGCAGTCAGTGACAGGAATAGTTTTCATAGCTCTTAGTATGGTTTCCTGATGTACATATCAATAAGAACTTAAAAATGAGGTTGCGGTTTCTTAAAGCTATTATGTTCCTGGTGCTGCTATAGGTTTTCTACCACCCATTGCAAAGATTTTTGGACGGGTCTCCTGAAATGCAGCTGTTTTCAGCCACAGATGTGCCTGCACGTCCGTGCTGAAAGATGTGATCTCTGAACTTGGAAGATTCTGCCCAAAAACTAGTGAAGTGGGTAGGAACTTGAAGTCAGGTTTGACTGGAGTTTTGGGTGTTCATGGAATGCAGAACTGACCTCTAGATGTGGGCATTCATGTGTGCAAAACTGTAAGTTGTTTGGGACAGGAAATCTTCCGACGTGTGCGTCCAATGCACAGCAAAATAGGGCTCCAATCCCTGCCTGGGCTCCTAGGCACCACTATAATGCGGCTCAACGCTGCGAATGATGATGATTAGTATCTAGCCTGAAAGGATGTTGGGAGACGCGATGCTTGAGGCTGCTCACCCTGGGTTTTGCAAGAGCATTTAAAATGCAGATTTCTTCTTAAGCAATCTGCAGCAGAGAAAATGGGAAGGCTGCTGTTGAAACAGCCTGAGCTGTCTGCAGCATTGGGAGATGTAAGAACAGTAGTGGGCAAAAACCAGCCCACAGGCTGGATGTGGTTTGCCAGAGTTAGCCCCTGGCAGGCCACTGTACTGTATTTACCTGTGCCTCTATAGGAACGGGTGCTAGCAACTCCCATTGGCTGCAGATCACCGTTTGCAGCCAATGGGAGCTGCAAGAAGTGGTGTCCTGTTCCAAGCTGTTTTCCACAGCTCCCATTGGCTGGGAACTGTGGTCTGTGGCCAGCAGGACCTGCAAGCACCCCTACCTATTGCGACACAGCAGTGGCCCACCAGCAGATAACCCTGGTGAACGGCCATCTTCCTATTGTCCACCCCTGTCTAAGAATGACTGCTATGGTTCAAAGTCCAAACCCATCCCAGCAACCATGAACACAGCCATTGCTAATGCTGTTCTTCCCTCAGTGGAGAGTTTGCTGGTTTGCCCAATCATCTCATTTCCAGACGGAAAACATAAAAATAAAGGAAACCGATTTTTCAGAAGCACCAGAGGGCCTTAGATATACAAGCCTCACTGCAAGTCCATCGGATTTGTTGCTGCCAAGTCATTCAGATGCATTTGAAAATAGTGTCCAAAATATTGAGACTGAAAACAAAATATCCCCTTCACCTGAAGTTCATGCCATTCACTCTATTTTCTAGGTCCTGGTGCAAGTGACAACCTAACTTCTTTTCACATTTTCCACATTTAAATTATTTCTTGTGAGAGAGTCCAAAAATTCTGGGGCCCAGTCTCGTATTAAGAGGGCGATTTTCACAGAGCTGTAGGGATAGTGTAGTTCCCGTTTCCGCAGAGCTCCACTCTTGATAATCTCCAGTGCGCATTCCTCCTTCAGTGCAGCTGGGCTCCGTAACACGTGGGAAGCCATTTTCTGAGAAGTTTCTGGGAGGAAAGGAAATGCAAGAAAGACAGTTGTGTCATCACAAACCTGGGCAGCGCAATGGAAATCGCATTCTGAAACCTAGTTACTAAATATGCTGGATTAAAAAACCCCAGGTGTTGAGATGAACTAAACTATTTTTTAGAACGTAAGAACAGCCAGACTGGGTCAGACCAAAGTCCATTTAGCGCAGTGTCCTGTCTGCTGACAGTGGCCAATGCCAGATGCCCAGAGGGAATGAACAGAACAGGGAACCATCAAGTAATCCGTCTCTTGTCACTTGTTCTCAGCTTCTGACAAATAGCAGTTAGAGATACCATTCCTGCCCATCCTGGCTAACAGCCATTGAATTTATCTAGGCATGAATTTATCTAGGTTTTTTTTAACCCTGTTAATGTCCTGGTCCTCACAACATCCTCTGGCAAGGAGTTCCACAGGTTGGCTATGCCTTGCATAAAGTACTACTTGCTTTTGTTTGTTTTAAACCTGCTACCTTCTAAAAAAGAAACTTGGTGAGATGTATTACTTCTCCCCTGCTTTTTGAATATCTATAGAATGGAAATGTATTATTGTTTTTATTTATTTTTGCTAATTTTATTACCAAGGCTAAGATAAAATTTTCAGAAGTACTCCAATCCCATTTTCAAAAATGACTTGAGAGTCATGAGTGCCTAAGTGCCTTTTAAAAACAGGACTTCAGCTACTAAGTCAATTAGATGTGTATGAAAATTCTGTACCTTGCCTTTTAGTTGTTTGCCAAAATTAAAATAAAATATGTTGTAAAAATAAAATAATAATGACCTCAACAAGTTTGAGACCCTCATATTTTGGCTGAACTTCTTGTGACTATAAAATCAGCGCTGCTGCAGTTTTGAGAAGCGCTGAATAGGTTTGCATGAAAGTTAAGGCAATACTCTGAATTAAATAACAATAGTTCTTTCATTTTGAAGGTGACATGGCGAATTTCTAGGAGATTTGGGTTCAGTTTGTAAAGAGTCCTAAGGAGAATAATGAAACTACTTTTAAAAAGTATAGCATTACATTAAAAACATTCATACTAACAAAGAAAAAAAGCGTCCATATGTCAGCATTCTCTACTCTCTGAATGTGAGTAATATTTTTATGCCCAGATAGTGTATGTGCAGAGCTCCAAATTAGCAAGGCTAAATAACAATGTTGATTGTACCAGTAGCAATGTGGCCCAGGATGCAGAGTGTGATGGAAACATTGATATTCTCAATGATTAATTCCTGTCGCAAGGAGCTGAAAAACCCATCCAGGGCAAACTTAGTCGCAGAATAGGAAGCAGCAAACGGAATTCCAATTTTACCTGGAGAGACATGCAACAGTGAAGTTTGAGTCTAAATACTTTCAGTGCACAGAAACATTGTCATTCTATCTTCCTTATCCTTCAGCTGATGTCATATTTTGACTCATGATAACTAATTATGTGAATAGGCTGCAAGGTATAATAAGTAAACCAACTAACACTAGACTTGGCATGAGGGGTATGGTAGAGGATTCTAAAACATCTCTAGCATAGTAATATGTAGTGTGGACAAAATATATGATAGCCTGGGATGATATAAATGTATTATCAATAGGTGGTCTGAATGACCTCATGAGAAACGTGACCCTTGCATAGAACACGTGTCCATGTTTAGAACAGTGAATGTGTAAGTAACAGACAAACAAACACACTGCATCGTGATGGCAGATGTTATGTGGTTGTGTTGCAGTCGTACAAGGACTTTTGCTTAGTGTGCGAAGGAGTGTTCACTGTTAGGAAGACACACAGGGGCGGTGTTGTTTTTTGGTTGTGCCTGGTTGCGTGAAGAGGCAGCTTCAGAAGATGGGAGTCAATTCTTAAGGCAGAATTGCTCTCTGGGAACTAGGCACTAGTGGTAGGCTCAGGTTTCTGGAAGCAGAGTCTGCCCGTGTGCTGTCTGACCATCTCATTTTCACACTGGCGTATGTACGTACGTAAGACAAGTTGCTCTTGGAGCAGCCCCCTCCTCCAGACTGTGCATCACAGCTTTCTCCTCCACCGGGAAGCTGAGCAGCAAAGTGGAGTCAAAGGGAATATAGTATATAAATCATGAAGACTATTTCAGTCTTCTCGGCTGATCCCCCCTCCCCCCCCCTTCAAGAAGCAATTTCACAGGAGGCTTCCTTGGAAAAGCAAGAGGAATTAAATCGAAGGAAAGACCCCAGCCTTACGGAAGCTAAGGGCCTCTTGTCTGGTTTACTCTCACCTGCTTTGGATGAAACCACCACGATGCTGCCCGTGCTCTCCTTCAGCATGGGCAGGGCCGAGACCGTCATGGCCACGTAGCTGAGAAAGTTAGTCTCCAGGAGCTTTCGTATGTGCTCCACGTCTCCATTGAAGTAGTTAAAGTAGGTGTAACCGATGTGATTGAGGATCAGCATGTCTAGGCCCCCTGAAAGCAAAGTGGAGCGTTTTTAGCCTCCACTGGACCAAGGCAGGGCAGGGGGTGTATAAGAAGCAGAGGAAAGCAATGCCTTCTCAAACTGCCTGGGAGGCCTTGCCCGCAGAGTCCTGCCCCCATTCATTGCCTCAGAGTCAGCCCTGAATTGCCAGCCTTCCATGTGCTCTGGGGCTGGGGCAGAGGAGGAGGTGCCTGCCTGCCTGCCCACTCACCTGCCCCATGCTTCTGAAGAGCCAGGGCCATGTGCTGCCTGCTCTTCCTGTGCTTAGGGGTGGGGGAAAGAGTTAGGGGGCCAGGCCGTAAGCGGCCTGAGCTGGGGGGGGGGGGGGGAGTCATGCCTAGGGTGGAGGTTGCTCCTTTGGGGGGGAGTTGGCTCCCATGGGCACCATTGGTGGTAGAAGTGGGATCTCAGGCAGAAAGGGCATGGCTGGAGGTTTGGCTCCCCCAGCCCTAGGTTCACCCACAGCCCGTGGGCTGGACCAAAACGAAGAACCTGTTTAATGAACTTGTGCCCTCATCATTTGGTCCCAGGACACACAGCATAGCATAGACCTTTTACTAGGTTCAAGGAAGGAGAAAACACCCTTAATTAATAGCTATGGGCACTTATTATTCTCCAGAGATTAACTGCACCTCACATTGTGTTGCATCAGTGGTTTGAGTCTGCAAGTACATCTCAAAAACCAACCCTCTTATTTAGTCTCTAACATCCTGTGAAAAATGACAAGCAAACAATGTCACCACATTATCTAGCATATGTTGCCAGCAATATTAATAAGAATGCTTCAAGTACGAGTATACTTCGGATTGACCATAGTAGATCTCCTCAAAACACTGAAACAGTTCAACGGCTCTTCCTCTCTGGAGACCTACATGGATAGCCTGGGAGTTAGTGGGAAGTGAAAATAAGACTGGGGTTATTTGTTGCTATTGCCTGTGAAGGGGCAAGGGGAGATTTCCAGATAGCAAGTATAACCCACACATCCGCTGGGGTGTGGGTCACTGTGCCATGTAGCGGCATTGAGACCACTTACAGAGAGAGAGAATGGGTTTCTTCTGCAGACTTAGCTGAGAGCCAGCTGGCTTTTAGCTCAAGTGGTTCATGCACTGAGCTCCAAAGGTCCCCGGTTTGGTTCCGCCTGTCGGCATTACACCAGCACTTAACATACCCCATAGTTGTTTGGCTTCCTTCACTACAGCCTCTGCCAGTCTCATGTCTTCCATGCTGCCATTAACATAGTGAGCAGATGCGGCGCCCAGCTCCAGACACTGTGCGACAACCTGAGACAAACGCAACATTCAGAGAGGGGCTCCCCATCTATTTAGAGCAGGAGTATCCTTTGGAGTTTCAAGGGATACCTGGCTGCATGGACAGGGCGGTTAGGTTGTCTGACGTGGGTGCATAGAGTCAGATTCCTAGCTGGTGTGAATATGTGGACAGCAATGGAATTACACCATGCAGCCTTTTGGTCCTGGGCCTCTGCCTGAAAAAAGTTGGGTAAGCCCTAATTCTGCAAACATTTGGCTATAAAGTGTCACATTTTTCATGGTATTTTAGCAAATGGTTATTTTTGCACAGCCCTTGTATTAGCACCGGACACCAGAGACTCGGACATAGCAATCAGAGGTTAGTAATTATATTGGTCACCTTTTCCTGTCAATATTTATGTAAGAAAATAATGTGCCCTCTACAGTTCTGTTTCTCGCTTAAAAATTTAAGTAACTAAAATTTTGAATGTTGGTAAAAATGACAAGGTTCTAATCAGCTCTTTGCACTAGTTTTTCCCAAGTAGCTATGTATAAACTATCGATCCTTCAATGCAATCCACTAATTAGTCTCTGCATGTACGCCAGGAGCGGGGCAGATAAGTCCCTTTGCAGAAGCGGGACTTGGAACAAGCATGGAGCTTTTACATTTAACAGTGTTTGACTGGAATAAACAGTAAGAACAAGTAACAAGAAGTGAGAAATCATTACTTTCTCAAAAGCTCGTAGCTCAAAAATGGCCTGTCCAAATAGACCTCTCAACTTTCAGTAACAGTTTCTTCTGGGCAAGAGACATGAAACTGGGGAAAAATTAATGAGCGGAAGGAAAAGGGACATAATTATGTCCAAACAAAATACAGGACTGTGCAGCACTTTAAAGACTAACAAGATGGTTTATTAGATGATGAGTTTTCGTGGGCCAGTTCTCACTTCCTCAGATCAAATTGTGGAAGAAAATTGGCATGAGTGATCTTTGTCTTACGTTGCCAGCACCAGGGACACCAGATGAAGGTGTAAGAAACCTGGCAGTGGTCAGTGAAAAACAAACTTTGAATCGGCAGTGGGTGGCAATTGGAAAATAGGCTTCTGTTGGAAAATATGGTATCACCGTCATTGAGACGTGACTGCATCTGCACAAGCTGGGTATGAGTCTGAGCATGTGAACCTCTTTAATCAGGTATCCCCGTCCACGCAATGTATCTGTCGTCCTGGGAGCTAAGTGCAACGGGAGTGTTCGGCCAGTGTTTCCCAAGTGGGGTTCTGTGAAGTGAAACTCCGGGTTCCGTGAGAAAATTCGACTCCCCGGCCCTCTGCAGAGCCCGTAGGCAGCTCTTGTTGGAGCTGTGCTGGTGGGGGCGGGCTTCTGTCGGCATGCCTCTCTGGCCACTGCACCACCCACAGCGGCTGCTCCGCCACCACGCGGCCCCCTCCTCACCCCGCAGGACTGCCCCATCCCATGGAGCCTCCAGTGCCACACAGTCTCCTCCTCCTCGTACACAGGCGGCGGCTTGTTACAGTGGCCGCTGCTTCCGGGAGGGGAGGGGTGGCCAGGTCCAAGGTGCCAAGTAGCCGCTCCCGGACCTCAGCATTTCTAAACTGCTGCCTGCACCACGGCAGGGGCCGCGAAAAACTCAGCTGGGGCTCTGCTCCCCCCCCATCAGGGCATGCTCAGGCTCGCTGCCCCCCATGCGCTGCCACTCTCTCTTCCCCGTGCAACTTCCCACCCTGCTGGGGAAGCGGCAGAGTCTGGTCTAGAGGGGAAGGTCGGGGTTTCTACCCCCCCACCCCCGCCCTGCCAGCGGGAAGCCTGACCTGGTGCTGCAGCTGTGCTGAGATCCCTGCTGCATGCGGGGGTACGGGGGATGACTGAGCTCCCTCTCCCGCCCCCCCTGCTGGGGGAACAAGAGCGTGCTGCCTGGAGGCTTCCCCTGCTGCAGCGGGATGCCAAGCCAGGCAAGTGTCCCCCCTCAGGCCCAGACCCCACACCCAAACCTGCTCACTTGCTCCCCTCCTCTGCCAATTCCCAGTTTGCTCTGACATCCTGCTCCACATAGAAGACTGTTATTAGGGGTGCCGCAAAATTCTTTTGCGTTTAAAAGGGTTCCGTGGCCAAATACAATTGGGAAGCACTGGCTAGCCATTTACTTTCTGAAGCTTGGCTTCTGTCCGGGCTGTGACCAGAACGTGAGCTCCCATCTGTGCCAGGTGATAAGCCATCTGCTCTCCAATTCCAGTGCTGGCGCCAGTGATGATCACTCGCTTTCTTCTCAGCATCTCTGCAGAGTAGCGCATGGCAAATGTTACTTGCCCCACTAACCTCATGCACAAAAACACTTGCGCCCAAAAGACTAGTGAAACCAATTATTCCTGACCCAAACCATACAAGTACAGCCTCAGTTCCACCCGTCCTCTTCCTCTTAGATCTTGTCTACACTTGAGTGTCTACAACTAAAGCAAGCTAAAACCAAACTGGGACAACTACACACTCTAACCACCTAAAATCGGGGCTCCGAAAGCATTTAAAGTTTGGATCTAGAACTCACAACTGACCTTTGTTTCTCCAATGAGGCAAGCGTAGCCCCCAAACCCATTTCCTCAGCTAGTGTACATCAGTATGGCTCCATTGTCCGCAGCTGAATTCTGTGGCTGAGTCCCATCATGAATTTGAAAATGAGGCATGTTAGATTTCATGGTGCTAAACACTGCATCCATTGGACTCTAAGTTCGACTTTGTTGATTACAAATAACTTGCCTTAGAAACTCCTGCCCCAAATAAATCCCCTCTATTCAACTGCAAACTAGAATACGCCTGCCCTTTTCTACTACAGATTGAACCCCTCTAATCCAGAACTTCCTGGTCCAGAAAATTCCATCATCCAGAATGAGTTAGCCAGATGTCCACTTTTCATGGGTGTGGCCAAGTTTTTCCATGAAGTTTGTTTACAGCCAACAGTCCCAGCTCTCAAAATTCTGTGCTACTTAGCTCTAATTTACTTCTAAATGCCCTCTAACAGCCAAGTAAGCAGTGGAAGTGTTGGTCATGCTGCTAGATAATATTGACCTCCCATAGTTTGGCAAATTCTCCTGTTTGAAACTGGTCCAGTTCTGAGGGTGCCGGACTAGAGAAGTTCAACGTGTATTACATAACTTGCAATGTTCTGCTAGAGAAAACAATATCATTTCAGGTGACATTCTCGGACATGCTTCATTTCAAAAGTCTACAGTCAGGAATTTGAAAGGGAACTGCAGCATTACCTCCGTGCAGATCCACTGGTTTTAAAGGACATTGGCTTGAATCCCTTACCTGGTTTAAAATCTTCCTTTGAATAAAAATAGACGGCCAAGAATAATCCCACGAGCGGAAGAAGAATCTTTAGCAACAGCCCCATCCTCCTGCAGAAAAACAAGCGTAAGAGATGAACACTGCAGGTCCGAGCCCCACAAAAGCAGAGATGTATGAATATTTTGAAGCATAGGGAGCAAGTAAAGGCAGCTCTGAAAACAAACCTACACTGGCAGCTCACAGCACTGTAACTTTCTGGGTCATGGGTGTGGAAGCCCTCCTCCCAGCACAAGACGTTACAGGGCTTATAAAGCGCCAATGTGAACCAGGTTAAGGGTAGACAAAACCTTTAGCCTTGGTTTACTTTTTCTCCAGGTTAACAATTATTAACCTTTAAACAACAGTGTCCTTTGGGACCTCCTATTCCTTACTGCCTCTGTTCTTGCCATGGGCTGCCGTAGTGTCCTCTGAGCAGGCTGAAGGAAGGATATCCTTTCTCTAAAAAGAACCAGCCTCTGAGAAAAAAGGGGTGGGTTTGTGAAGTTTGGTTCAGGACAATTGAATTCATATACTGGCTCTCTCAGACACTTTTTCAAGCAGGCGCTTAATCTCAACCTGCCTTGGTTTCCCTGTCTGTATAATGGGGATGATACTTCCCGACCTCTTGGGGGTCTCGTGTCCAGTATTTGTGGCCCCTGTCTGGTTTTAAAACAAACAAAAAACAAAATATGTAAAATGTCCGGTATTTTCTGTTTTTCTTGGACGTAAGGCCAGTGGGGAGATGTAATGGCGCAGTGACCTTTTTTTTTTTTTCTCAACGAGTTTGGTTTCCCTGCCATGTTTGGGATTTTTTTTGTGAAAGTATCTGACAACCCTATTAACAATTAGGAAGTGCTCAAATGAGGACCATCTAAGAATCTCGACCAAACTTTTTAGCGTTTGTAGTACAAACTATGCAGGATTCTGTTATACAACCACTTATTTGTACAATACCCACCACATGCTAGATCATTTATACTTATACAAGAACACAGACTGTATGTTGAGGAGCATACATAGATGACACAGACATGCAGGGAAGGATTCACTGAAAAACAATGGACAAGCAGTCACACGAAACGTGTCTTGTAGCTATTTTTCTCCCTTATTAGAAAGGGGGTGTGTGTGGAAACGCTTCCCTGGGGAAATAGGGATTCGGAGAAGGTTTTCTTAAGGAGGAGTGTAAAGGTGAAGAGGAGGAAGTTCTGGTGGACTGGATTGGGGTTGGAGGTTGTAAGGTTAGGGGAAAGAAGTAAATCAACACCTAAACTTCTATAGAAAATTAATGGAAAGTTATTGCTACTTGTTTGCTTTTGGGAGGAATTTGCATTTCAGCGAGGCAAAGTACAGTGTTTTCAGTGCATTTCTAGGCAGACAAGTGCTGTGAGCCATATCAAACCTCACTTATCTGGGGAGTTGCAAGAAAACAAGTCTGAGCAAGGTCAGCTCAACTCAGCTCCAGTGGAAAACTCAAACATAGAGGGGGGGTTTCTGAATTGTTTCCCAAACACAATCCTTTTCAAATCCTTTCTTTTATGAACTGAAAGAGGAAAAACAATCCACTTTCTAAACCAGGGGAGTCCACAGAGTCAAACCATAAAACCAGGCAAACTCTGCAAAACTGCGTCCGAGAAAAGTACCCATGTATAATCTTTGGACCTTGTTCGTGAGTGCCTGCATGATAGAAAATATGCTCACCTTTAAAGACAGTCTGCAGACTTGCTCCCCATCTGCGAAAATGCCAACGGTTGGAGTGGATTGCCTTTTGCACTGTTTACCCTAGCCTTGTTTTGGAGGGCATCGTTGTGTTTACACATTGAAAAAGAGGAGGGGTTTGTACCAGAAAAGAATGAGTTCCTCTTGGAAAACCAGTTGCAATGTATCTTCAGCTGGTGTTTTGTTGAAATTTTTGGTTTGTCCTTTGGCAGCGGAGATCCCGAGATCCGCAGGGGAAGATTTCTGGCTGATTGGCTGAGTCAAGAAAGTAAAGACATGTTCAGTGACTGCCAACAACCTTTTTAAAAGAAAGAGAAAAGGGAAGACCTGGAGAATAAACATTTTAAAAAGGAACTAGAAATAGAAATCTGGTGGGTTGAGGGGGAGAATGGGAAAGTGAATGGGTGGAGAATGAGGGGAATGAATGAGAAGATATGCACATATTCTGTCTTGGTAGACATTAACAAAACTCAGGCCTTATCTGCTTTGGAAAAAAATTGCACCTGCCAAACTAAAATGAGTTTTTAAAGTGATGTCATCTCAGTGGTTCAAGCTCCTGTCTGGATGCTCTGAATCCAGTTTAAGTATTTTGTCTATGCAATGGGGCAATGTCAATTTATGAAACTCCAGCGACGTGAGTACTGTAGCTGGAGTCGACGTCCCTTAGGTTGAGTTGCCGGAGAGTCTCCACTACAAGGTGTTGATGGGACAAACTCTCCTGTTGAGTTCATTTAAGGTTCTTGTTTCAGAGGAGTACCTGAGTTAATGAAAGAGCAATGGGTGGTCAATTTAGTGATTCCCCTTTAAGTGTAGACAAGCTCCTACTTGGCTGCGGACACTCAGCCCCTCTGAAAATGAGGCCACCTGGCTTTGGAAGGAAATCGGTCATGAGGAAACATTAGGGATGTTAAAAATATGGGAACTGTGTAGCTACTAAAAATCTTAGGGGTTACACACATTGCAGAGCCTCAGCAAAACCTCCACGAGAGCAGGGCTTCCAGTCCCTGCCCATCTGGCTCCTGGGGAGGAGACTTTGCTGCCCTGCCACAGTGAAGCCACCCCCACAGAACTGGCTGAGTTAACAGATAAGCCTCAGTTTATGGGTTAAACGGTTCATCAGTTACACTCTATCATCCCTAGTAATCATGTTATGTTTCTGGAGTAGAAATTGTCTTTTTTCCTGGGACAGGAAACTAGTTTTTCCACGTTACAGTGCGGTCTCCAGGAGCTGGAGAAACAGGAAGGAATTGCCATCTTCATTTAAAACACAAAGTGCTGCCTGTTTGCTGAAGAAACTCAAACCAAAGATTTTCAAGACAAACGTAGACAGAATTCTGCTGTGAAAATGATCTTGCCCCAGCGTGCTTGATCAAAAGGGCCATCCTAATATTGATAAGGCATTTCCTCCTTCTGTGCATTTCAGCTCTCCCTTCTGCAAGGGTATTATCTGCCAGGAGAGGGAGGTATGGGATAGAGTATACTCCTTTCCCTTCTGCAAGGGTCTCTTCCTGGGCAGCTGACACATACATAGACTATCAACGGTGCAACCAGTCGAGCCTAATTCCTTTAAATAGAAATGTCTCATACAGACTGCAATGAGGCCAGGGGGGTGCGGGTAAAGGCCATAAGCATTGCATTTCACTGGCCAGGTCAGCTGGGCTTTTACTCTGTTCAAATGCAGAGCAGTGTGAGCCTAAGGCAGAGTTAGAGTAGGAAATGCAAAGGTGCCCAATTAAAAAATCTTCTCCACAAGCATGACTTCACCATGCTCCCAGCAGCAGGAGCAGGAGTGCCTGCGTTTGTATCCTGTCATGGCCAGGAATGGCATATGGCACCCCTGGGTGCCATTTCAGATTTTGGTGGGGGTAGGGGGGAAGGCGGGGAAACTGTGCACACTGATAGTGGGCAGGTATGGGGGGACAGACTGAGGACAGCAGCTTCTGCAGTGTTACTGAGCATGCTTAATACAAGTCAAGCAGCAAATGGAGGGGGGACCCTATCCACCCTCCCCCACAAACATCTTTTTCCAGGGGCTTCTGAGGAACTTACAAACTAGGGTGTTTTTTTTCCCAGCAAATAATTTAGCAATTAGCTGGCAGGAGCACTGTATCTAATTCTTATATAAAAGAAAGAAAATCAAATAAGTATTAGACCCACTCAGTGCTAACACTAACATATTCTGACACCTTGTGGCAAGTCACTCACGGGACACTGGTTAGCCTTAACATTGTAATGTTCATTCCTACTTTGTTACTAACTCTGCTGAGAGAGAGAGAAAGAGACTGTCGGGACTCCTGGCTCTCTCTCAGCTCTAGTGGGGTACAGCAGGGGGCAGATACAACTGGGTTGTATGTAAGACCGTCAGAAAGGCCATAGTGGGTCAGACCAATGGCCCATCTAGCCCAGTGTCCTGTCCTCCAACAGTGGCCAATGCCCCAGAGGAAATGAACAGAATAGGGAATCATCAACTGATCCCACCCCTGTGACCCATTCCCAGCTTCTGGCAGACAGAGGCTACGGACACCATTCCTGCCCTGCCTGGCTAGTAGCCATTGATGGACCTTTCCTCCTTGAAATTATTTCATTCTTATTGGTACTCTGTTATAGTTTGGGCCTTTCCACCATCCTCTGGCAAAGAGTTCCACAGGTTGACAATGAAGAAATAATTTATTTTCTTTTACATTTGCTGCCTATACTTATCATTAGGTGACCACCTTGTGTTATGAGAACCTTAAAAACAACAAATAGTCTGGTAGCACTTGAAAGACTAACAAAACATGTAGATGGCATCTTGAGCATTTACCATCTACATGTTTTGGTAGTCTTTAAAGTGCTATTAGACTATTTGTTGTTGTTTAAGTTTTTCCTGTTACAGACTAACCCGGCTACCCCTCTGAAGCTTCTTGTGTTATGTTAGTGAAGGAGTAAATATAATTTCCTTAATTCTATTTTTCCACACCATTCATCATTTTCTAGACATCTAACATATCCTTCCACCCTTTAGTCATTTCTTCTTCAAGCTGAAAAGTCCCAATCTTTTAAATCTCTCCTCATATGGAAGCTGTTCCTTACCCCTAATCATTTCTGTTGCTCTTCTGTGTACCTTTTCCCAATCTAATGTATCCTTCTTTTTTTAGATCAGGTGACCAGCACTGTTTGCAGTATTCAATATGTGGCATGCCATGACATTGTATAGAGTCTTTCTTATTATCTATCCCTTTCCTAATGATTCTCAATATTCTGTTAGCTTTTTAGACTCCCACTGCATATTGAGTGGATTTTTTTTCAGGAAACTATTCACAATGAGTCCAAGATCCCTTTCTTGAATGGTAACAGCTGATTTAGATCCCATCATTTTGCATGTATGGTTGGGATTATATTTCCCCCTGTGCATTACTTGGCATTTATCAACACTGAATTCCACCTGCCCTTGTGTTGCCCAATCACCCAGTTTTATGAGACTCTTTGCAGTCAGCTTTGGACTTAACTATTTTGAGTCATTTTGTATCAGCTGCAAATGTTGCCACCTCTTCGTTTACCCCCTTTTCAAGATCACTTCTGAAGAGCACTGGTCCCAATACAGACCTCTGGCATACCACCATTTACTCCTACCCTTTGGTTCCTGTCTTTTAAGTAGAGTACCTGGCAATATTTTCATGATCATCTAACGATCCTGCAATTACTTGAATGACAACCCTTTTGCTACCTTTATTTATAAACAAATTCCCTACCCCAAAGGCAAAGCTGGGAGCCGCACAAGTTATGTTGCAGTTAAAAGCAGGGTTTGGGCAATGTCTCCTCTAAACTTTGCCATCCATGTGCAGAATAAATATTTAAGTGCACCGAGGCATGTGTGACTGTGCACCACCAGCAGAAACAAAGAACCTAACTGTGGGCACTGTGCGAATCATCAGCATTGGAATCTCCCCTGAGTGGCCACACAAGTGCATGGCTTACAGGGAACACTGGGTCTGGGGATAGGGCTGGGGCAGGCAAAATACAGCCTGCGGGCCAGATCTAGCTTGCCAAACAAATGCATCTATCCCACTGCCATCCCATGGCCCAGCGGGACCCTCAAGCAGGCTCTCTGCATGCCATTGTCCCTGGATGCCGCTCAAAGCTCTTGTGCATTGCACACCGCAAGGAAGGGCCTCCGTGTGCTACCTGGGCCACAAGCATGGTCCAGGCAGCTCCCATGGGCCAGTTTCTGACCAATGGGAGCTGCGAGATTGTGCTGGGGCTGAGGGCAGCATGCAAAGCTCCCTGCTCCCCAGTATGTGGCACCCAGAGAGCACATGGCTCCTGCAGCCAGCTGCTTTGAGCGGCATACAGGGCTGGCCGTCAGGGAGCCTTCAGAGGGCCTCTGAAGGGGAGGTGCCTAAGGTAAATGTGTCCTGGCCAGAGCCTGCACCTGGCACTCCACTCCCTCCCGCATGGCACCCCCTTGTCCCGGGTCACAGCCCAAAGCCCTGCACCTACGCTCCTGCATCCTTAGCTCCTCCAGGTAGGAACGGAAGGACTCTGGGGAACTGAGACTAATTTTTCTTTAGGTTCTCCACATTGTAGCTTCTTCTGATCAGATAGTCCAGGAACTCCGGAGCCCAGTCCCGGATGAGGAGGGGGATTCTGGTGGCGGCGTATTTGTAGTACACTTCCCGTTGGCGGAGAGCTCCCCCCTTGATGATTTCCAGCGCACACTCCTCCTTCGGAGCCGGGGACACCAGTACCACATCTGCAACTGCTGTGACTGCACTTTCTAGCACAGGAGAACGAAAGAACACTTGGTTAGGGTTGCAGTGCCAGTGAGCTCCGCACCCCCAGGGCCAGATAACCCCACCTTGGATTTGCTTATTTTAATTGTTTTTAAGCCAAGTACCATCAATTGAGCCGTGGGATATGAACAGGTAACCAGTTACCCAGTAAACATCACCTTTAACAGGTGATGCTTACTGGGTAATAGTTAACTGCTAAGTGGGAACAGCCCTCTGACCGCAACCTGCTGCAGGCAGAGGGTTGTTCCAGCCCGAGTGTAGTGGGCTAGAACGCCCCCATGCCTCAGATTAATCAGTTAACCAGTGAAACTTAATGTTTTACTGGTTAACTAATTTAAAAGAACTTTGCATCCCTAATTAAGCCCTGCGCGGCTTACTGAGCCTTGGAGAAAAGCACATAAAACCTGCCCTTGTTGTGTGTGATCTGCATCGGGGCAGCTCGAGAGGTCCCAGTCAAGACCAGAGAAGAGCTCCACCTGTTCCAAATCCTGCACAGCTGCAGAGGTATTACAGTCCTTGCCCCGAAGAGTTTAGGATTTAAGCAGATGAGCAACGTAAGAGCTAGGGAGAGGGAGTCGCTGCAATGCCAGTGATTTTGGTAGACACCCGGCACCTTGTACAAACCAGGCAAAACAAAATCCAGGTTGACATTTCACCAGAAGAAGAGCTTTTGGCAAAATGTGGTAAATTTTGCTCTTCCCTCTTTCTAAGCCCTTCTCATGTGTCTGCTTTCACTTGTTTTACATTCATGTTGTAATTACATCTGCCCCTAAATATACAGCAACAGCCTCCGCTGGGGTAAATCGGCGCCATTCCCTTAGCGTTATGGGGCCTAAGCCGGTTTAGTCCATCTGATGCTGGACTAGCCAGGACCATCCTGAGGACTGATGGGACCCTACGCAGTGCTACTAAACTGGTGCCCTGTGCCCGACGGCAGCCTGGGGCGCAAGGAAGGATGGGATTTTTAGTGATGGGTACATCTAGATGACTTTTTTTTCCAAAAGGAGATATGCAAATTAGCACTGAATTTGCATATCTTCTTCCAATCGCTTTTTCAACAGCGGGGTTTTCAAAAGTGAAAGTAGTCTGGGCGTCTTTTTTTCTGAACGCCCCCACCCCCTTTTTTGAAAAACCACGTAAACCTCCTTTTTTTAAAGGAAGAGCGGGTTTTTCAAAAAAATTGGGTTTTTCCCCCAAAAAACTGTGTCTAGACTACTTTCACTTTCGAAAAACCCACTTTTGAAAAAGCGATCGCAAGAAGATATGCAAATTAGTGCCAAATTTGCATATCTCTTTTCGAAAAAAACCCACGTAGTCTAGACATACCCATGTGGCTTTATACGCTTCAGCAACACACCAATGAAGTAGATTTCAAGCACATTTCACACTCAGGTCCTGTTGACTGACACAGCAAATTCAGAAACTGACAGTCTAGATCTGGAGTTGGCAAATACCTGTTAAATGGCTTCATGGCCACTCGAATGGCTCTTTCCCGGTTCCCTGTGCTGCTAATCACTCTGGCAGGCTGTGTCACTTGTAAGTTAACTAGAGCCTCTCGGAAGGAAGCCGAGCCTCAGGACAGGGATAGGAAGAGGCAAATGTGTGGATAGTAAGACCCAGTGGTGCCCCACATTTTTGGAGGCCCTACACAGCTGCATATTCTGCATATAGGTCAGGATGGCCCTGGGCCTAGCCATTATTCCTTCACTGATTTCTTTGAAGTGGCTAGTCAGAAACGGGGCTGAGGGTATGTCTGCATTACAGAGACGTTACTATTCTAGTTAAGTCACCGAAGATGTGCTGACATCACCCCCTAGTGGAGACATAGTTTAGAATGACAGAGTGAGTTTTGCACCTCCCCTTACGATAGAGGTTCTCAAACTATGGTCCATGGACCTTCAGCGGTCAGCAAGCTCGATCCAGGTGGTCTGCAGATAGCTCCCTCTGAGGTGCGTGCCTGGGTGGCCACATACAAGGGAACGAAGGGCCACCTAATTAATGGTGCGCAGGCGTGGCTTCACTAATTAGGTGCTTGGTGCTGGAAGAGCTGCACATGTACATGTGTGGTCTTGGCTGGGAATGGGGAGTAGATGGGAGGGGGTAGTGGGTTGAGAAGAGGGGGTGGGAGGAATTTGTGATGGGCAAGGCTGTGGTAGCCAGAGAAAGGGGTTCACTTTCCCTAGCTCCAAGCCTTCAGCTGCTCTGTGGCTACTGTGGTGGGAAGCAGGGGAGACCCCAACTGATATTAATACCAGTTATGTGCTTTTATTTGTGGAACAAAAAAAGTTCATTATTAATAAAATTGTATTATATAGCACTCTTATCCACTGTGCTTCACAGTCATTAGCTAACGGTACAAAGAGTATTGTGAAGGATCAATGAGTGGTCCAGCAATTTTCCAGCGGTCCACAAGTGAAACAAAATTTGAGAACCATGGCCTACGACATTAACTATATCTGGGGAAGCACTCTTCTGTGGACATAGCTGCATCTACACTACTTGTTTGTCAACATAATTATGCCAGTCAGGGGGTGGGTTTTTTTCATTGCTTGAGATGGTTACGCTGGTGTAAGATTTCAGTGTAGACCAGAGCGAGGCTGGGATTTGGGGGAGAGCAGAAGTAGTGTCCATCCAGAGAGGACATTCCTTGTATTCGGGGTGGCATACAAGAAGACAAGAATATTTGTGAGGAGTTGACAAGTAGCATTGGTGGAGAAGAGACAAGAGAGGAGAAAAAAAGGGAGGGGAAAGTTGTGAACCAACTTGAAAGTTGGGATAAAATATTTGAACTTGAAGGGTGACTCGTTCCTAATCAGCAGTGGCCACACCATCCGGCTCCTACCTGTATCAACGAAGCCGAGGATACAGAGTGTGATGGAAACGTCAATGCTCTGAAGGATTAATTCTTGCCGCAAGGAGCTGAAAAACCCATCCAGGGCAAACTTTGTGGCAGAGTAGGGAGCGGTAAATGGAAACCCAATTTTACCTAGACACAGAGCAGCAATGTTGACACAGTTAAGGTCTGCAACAGAGATGAGTAAAGCTTTGATTCTGCACCAGATGTAACATTCTTTCCAAACGCTTTGAACGCCAGTCAAGTGTCATGCCTCAGAGATACAGGTTGGGAGGGATCTGAACATTCAAACTTTATTGGCTTTAACCTTGATGTGTAGACATAAGAGAGTTATTTCAGAATAACGGCTGTTATTCCAAAATAACTATGCGAGTGTCTACACAGCAATTCCATTATTTTGAAATAATTATGAAATAACGGGCGGCTTATTCCAACTTCTGTGAACCTCATTCTATGAAGAATAACACCAATTCTGAAATAGCTATTTTGAAATAAGGCGTGTGTAGATGCTCCACTTCTGCTATTTCAAAATAGCCCCCCACCAGGGCCATTCTACGTTATTCCTTCTGGGCTTTAAATCGAGATAGCACATCTGCATTAGGGAAACCTGCCTCAGACTAATTTTGAGGCTTTCCTGCAGTGTAGACTTGCTATTTCAAAATAAGCTATTTCGGAATAACTATTCTGGAAGAGCTTATTCCAAAATAACTGTGCAGTGTAGACATAGCCTTCAAGTCCTCCGAATAGCTCAGCCAAATGTTCACGAATAGGTGATTTCACAGTTGCCTAACTTCAATGCTCTCAACTGATGTGCTCAGAGGTGGCCCAGAGAAATCACCTACAGTGTTGAGCTAAGTTTCATTGGCCCTTTAGGTCCTTGGATCCTCAACTTAGCTCAGCAGCTCAGTTGACTACAGATGGCAAATTTATAATGGGGGACACCTGGCACAAAACACTTCACATAGCCAGCAAACTATCCCCTTCAGCTGACTACTGAACTTGATCCACAAAGACAAGATGATGCCATTGAGTCAGTCAAATAGCCAATACAAAAAGAGAGCCAGTCTGTTCCATTCAGATTGTAATGCCAATATTGTTCACGACTGCTACTCATGAGCCACTAGGGGGAGCCAAACCCAATCAAAGAGTAATGGGGACGGGGCAGGAAGATGCATTGCTGAGTTTTTTTCACTCCCTTGGGTAACTCTGGGATGCTTCATCACTTCTGAAAACCAGCCCCCAATCTCTGCCCTCATTCACTGCTCACCTGCCATGGATGAAACCACCACGATGCTGCCCCTGCTGTCTTTCAGCCTGGGCAACGCTGAGACTGTCATGGCGATGTAGCTGAGAAAGTTAATCCTCAGAAGCTGCTGCATGTGCTCCACGTCCCCATCAAAATAGTTGAAGTACGAGTTGCCGATGTGGTTGAGGATCAGCATGTCGAGGCCTCCTGGAAGCAAAGGGGAGAGCCAGGGGTGCTTTAGTTCAGGGTGAAAGAGAATTGAAGGAAGTTCAGAGCACACTGGTTGTATAAGCTACTTATCCTTTCCTACAGTCACTCTGAACCTCTGCGGGAACTGATTCCCAGGAATGAAATAAGTTGTTTATTATTAGTAGTAGTAGTAGTAGTGGTAGTGAGATATAAACTACTCTATTTTTTAGAGAGCTTGTCTGTTTGATCAAGAACTCCTCCTAAATGCTAAGAGCTAGGACCACCAAATTTGACAGGCAGCTTCCTCTTCTCATAAATTAAAGCAATGTAAGGGCTTGTTTGTGCTAGGAAAATGGGATGTGCCTGGAATGAAATTGTTCCTCATAAAACCATACAGAGACGAGAGAAATTTGGAGTACTGCTCCATATAGGCACAGCTAAATCAATTCTTAAGGTCTGAAAAGTGACTAGGGCCCTTTTTTGTTGAAACACAGTGAATGATAAGAGTTTATAGGTCTGAAGAAAAAAACACACTTCACGCAATTCCTATTTTAAAAAAATTACTAAAATTAACTTCATAAAAATAACACTATTTTTGAAAAATACAACCATTTCAAAAAATCATGTACATAGTCCTTTCATTAAAAAAACCCCTTAATTGAGTTAAGGACCCAAACAGCACTGGATAAATCTGCTAGTAAATCATCATCATCATCATACTATACAAATATTATTATAATTAATGGAGGCTCTTGGGTCCCTGCAGAGGCCTTTCATCTCTGCAGTGTTGGGTCAAAATCAAGATTCTGTTTACCCATACAAATGGGATTGGTGTGAATTCACCAAGTCCCAGCCTTCAGCGTATATGACAGAACCGCTTTGCTAGATTGGCTTTGGCAGAGTTGTGGCAAATGCTTGCACAGAGCTGCCTAGGCTGTGGTTGGCTCGGGTCTGTCCTGTTTGTGTCACCCATTCACGAGGGGCCGGTTTATGCCTTTAATGATTGTACATATAACTTGATATAGTAACTAAATGGTGTATGGATGGGCCATTTGCGAATGTGAGATACAAATAGGAATATAATCCTTCATGCCTTCATTCTTCCCATTACACTCATGCACAGATGTGCATATGCACACCCTGTAGTCCTTCATTCTTCTCATTACATTCACGGAGACACAGAGATATCATGAGAAGAATGAAGGCCATTTCCACACCCCTTCTACTGTATTTTGTTTCTTCATATGGTCCAAAGCAGTGTTTCTCAACCAGTGGTACGAGTACCCTCAGGGGTACTTGAGAGAATTCCGGGAGATACACCAACACAACCGAAATTTGGAGAAAACTGAATTTTTGTGTTAAACTTTACAGCACTTTATTATTTTTGTACTTTTTACACCCAAAAATTTAATTGCCAGCCCAGCTACTATTAAGTTGTTTAAACAAATGGGTAGCAATGGTAGAAAAAAATGTTGTGTGTCTGAAAACTGTAGGTACTGGGGGTAGTCATAATTTTTTTTTTTTTTAAAAAAAGGGGCACTTTATTTAAAAAAAAAAAAAAAAAGGTTGAGAAACACTGGTCCAAAGAAACCTGGCTAAGAAGTGGTGTCGCGTCTTGCTCTATCTTGTCACTTATGAAAGGTCTCCAGGCAGTGACCTGAGAACATACCCAGCATCCCTTCAGCCTCTTCCACCAGATGCGTGGCAAATGCCTCTTCCTCCATGCTGCCGCTCACGTACTGCGCGGAGGCTGCGCCCAGCTCCAGGCACCGGGTGACTACCTGGAAGATGTGACCAGAATGTTGTACAAACCCATTTCCCGTTGACCACCTTGGTGCATTCCATCTGCTGTGGGATAGACGCCACTCTGTGGAGGGAACGTGTTGCACTCTGCCCGCCAAGTGTTGCTCACTTGAACACACTCGCTCTGCCTTGAAGCATTGGGCACAAAAGGAGCCGAAAATGGGATCGGCACCTCCTGGGGTTTCAAAGTGCGTATACCATGAAAAATCCCTCCACTGGCGGAGGTAGCTGATAGCCAAGCTGCTTTGGGTAACGTATTTGTCTATGTCTCACTACAGTCTGCTTTTCAGTGGAATTCTGTGCCTGCAGGGAGACTGGAGGCGTGTGGGTATTACTGCAATGTGGTGAAAGGGCCTGCTTGTGTCTTAGTGCTCATATGATGATGTGCACACGACTGAGTGTGAGCATGGATACTAGCACATGTATAAGGAGAGTGCACGTGTGCATCACCATGAGCATGGGTATGTACTTGTGTTGGTGCACTCACATGCCTGCATGTGCGAGTGCGCACCAACGTGCATTTCATGTAACTGCAGTGGCCGATGTGCCTGCACTTGTGTATCTATATGGGGGGCATAAGACTGGCCTTCACGGGCACGTGTCTGCTCACTACTTACTTTCTGAAGCTTGGCTTCTGTCCGGGCTGTGACCAGAATGTGGGCTCCCATCTGTGCCAGGTGATAAGCCATCTGCTCTCCAATTCCACTGCTGGCGCCAGTGATGATCACTCGCTTTCCCCTCAGCATCTCTGGATAACATGGCACAGGGATATTAATTTACCAGGGGACCAGAGAAAGATCCCCCCTGCCACCTCTGCCCCCTCCGTGCCCTCCAGGAAACCAAAGTGCTCAAGAAGGCAGTCCAACCCGTGCTAGCTCGCAGGCTCATCCTGCACCAAGTAACCTCTCTGCCTTTTCCCAAAAAACCTGTAGTAAGACAAATTGTTGTAATTCCTCATGTGAATAAATCAGTATAAACCAGAAAACAGACACATTGTTTTAAAAACTATCACGTTTCAAATCAGGACATCAATTTTTTTGGTGATAAGTAAAATTTCTATCTATCTATCTATCTATCTATCTATCTATCTATCTATCTATCTATCTATCTATCTATCTATAGATAAATTAAAAATTTGTAAAATAGCCTTTTTCTAGCTCTTTTTTTACAAACTTAATCATTTGAAATTGAACGTTAATCCTCCCCCCCCCCCAAAAAAAAAATCCAAATAATAAAACTCCCACTTCATGTGTTTCCTCAGAAAAATATTTGTGTGTTACTTGCCTGGTGTAGTTTGAAAGCCCTGCAAAACACAATGTTCTATTATCTGCCGAGTTACAAATGCCCAGACATGTTTCATTTCAGGCTTTGTACACATCCTCTATAAAATGTTCAAACTGCTTTTTTTCGGTTACATTTTAATAACTTACCGGGTTTAAAATCCTCCCATGCTGAATACAAATAAACGGCCAAGACCAATCCTACAAAGGGAATGGAAATCTTTCTCCAGAGACCCATCCCACTACAGAATCAGGAAAAAATAAAG
The DNA here is from genome assembly GCF_052426305.1 of Pelodiscus sinensis. Lineage (NCBI taxonomy): Eukaryota > Metazoa > Chordata > Testudines > Trionychidae > Pelodiscus > Pelodiscus sinensis. The sequence continues at coordinate 3,867,875 of NC_143078.1, forward strand.
CATGAGAGAAGAGAAAAAACAATTCCTCTTCCACAGAGCGGCTCCAGAGAGAAGCAGTCATGCCTACCCTTTAAAAGTCTGTTAGTGAAATCACTGCAACTCCTCAAAGATTTAAACTTTGGAAAATCAGTGTTGTGGGTCCATCAACACCTTTAATTTGCTCCTCGTCAGAGTTGTTCAGTCTATGCCTAAGGGACAGCTTTGCTTTAGGATCTGGCAAGCTACTTTATTGTCTCCTGTCCCTTTAAAATGTGGAATTTTGCACAGCACCCCGGAAGAGGTGTGTCCTTGCTGGAAAGCATCATGCTTCGCTGTAGGGCACATCGGAGGCTGCCTGCTGACAGTGGGAGAAGGCTGCGTTGTATTACCATTTGTCGGTTAAGCACTATTGTGTCTGGCTACTATTGAGATCTATGAGAGGAAAGAGACCCTGCCCCAAAGATCTGACTGTTTTATTGCAGTGCAGGCACAAGGAAAGCAAATCCCAGCTTGTGAAATCCGCCAGTTGAGGATATTGGTTCAGGCTTGCAGAGATCTTGACTGGGCATCATTTAATTCACACACTTTGGTTATGTCCGCCTTGCAGCGGGGGGTGAGCCTCCCAACCTGTGGAGATGGAGTTGCTCTAACAGGGCTCAGGCTAGTGTGCTAAAAACAGCTGTGCACAGGGGCACCAACAGCCTCCGCGGGAAAGGTGTGTGTGTGTGGGAGGGGCTTTGTGCTCCTGGAAGGGGCGGGGCCTCAGAAGAAGTGGGGCTGTGGCATCCAACCCTCAGCGCTGCCTAGAGCACGGTGCCTCCCTCCCCACGCTCAACCACCTAGAGCGTGCAGCATTGTGCTCTGGCGGTGATTTAAAAGGCCCAGAGCTCCAGTGCCCCTATGAATCGCCAGGACCCTGGACAACTTCCCCTTTGTCCCCCTGTGGGCAGGCCTAGCTGTGTAAACACTGCCGCTCTCAGAGACTCAGGCTAGCCACCTTCGCTCTGGCCCCAAGGGTCGGGTGGGCTTAAGAGCAGCCCCTCCCCACCGCTCACGCTGGCAGGCATGCTCCAGTGTGGCTAGCACCAGTCTGTCTCCCCGTCCAATCTGGTCATCTTTCAGGGGCTACAGGAGGCCTTGTGCTCCCAGTGCTGGGCCGCCCATGCAGTGTAGACAGACCCTTTAGAGGCTCGATCAGGCAAACGTTTGCCGTGTGGGTGCTGAGTAGGAGACAGCAGGCTGCTTGGATGATGCTTTCCCAAATTAGCTGGTTTTATCCTAGGGGGCTAATTCACTGCCACTAAGTGTCTGTCTCTCTGGAAGAGCCAGGGGTTCGGCATCTGGACTGAATTCCCCTGGTCCCTCCAGAGATGGGGAAAGGCAGAAGGACAGTGCTGGAAAAGCTGTCCTGCTGCGTTGCCTGCTGCCCCCTGCTGTGCGGGTAAAGGCAGGTCTCTGCTCTCCAGGAGTGTCCGTCCAGCATCTATTGCTGGCCCTCCATTCATTGTCTGATTAAAGAGGAAAAAACTCAAAGGAAGCTGCTGAACAGCAGCCAAAGACTCGGTGTGTCAGGCTGCAGTAAAATCAATTAGAGAGGTCTTATAGTACTGTCAGCCTAGCTCTAGCTCTGGGATCTTCTAGACAGTACAGAATGGTACAGTACATCTTGTGACATGCAGGTCTGGGCTTAGTGCCACGGGGCGGCCTTGCCACTGGGCATAATTTACTGATGAGATTACTTCTCTGGACCCTGTCCATTTATGACGGGGAAAGTCCCGCGTCCAGGGCCAAGAGCCTCATCAGCAAGCCAATGTGGCTTGAGGGACAGATGCACAATACGAAGGGTGCCTGAGGTCCCTCCGGTGAGGCCAGCAATTATACCCACCTCCAGGAGTGGACTGGCAATCAGAATAGGCCTGGAAACGGCCCTTCCCGTGACATCACCCTGTGTCCCCCTCAAGCCCTGCCTCCTTACCCCCTTTCTGGCACACAGCATAAGTGGCGGGTCAGGCTCCATGCACTGCATACAGCGTGGACGCAGAACCTCTCGGAGTGCAGGGCAATGGTGGCTCGTCACGGGTGAATATGACGGCCCACCGGGAAATTCCCCGTATTCCGCCAGACCAGTCCGCCCCTGCCCACTCCACATCTGTTCTGAGAAACCTCCGTGTGTATCCTCCTCCGCAGGGCTGAGGAGTTACCCTGAAGCACTGCACTCTCCCTCCCTAAGCACCCCAGTTCTGTCTCCAACCAATGGATGCTGTTGAGTGCTCAGGAGCAAACCTACAAGAGCAAACCCATGTTTGCGTGTGCAGCCCAGAACCCACGAGGAGCCCTACACGGTGAGCCAGGCACAGTGCTTTGTGGTAGCTTTCAGGGGACAGGCGATTTGGGTGAACATTACTCAGTAGGTGTGTCCAGCTGCCAGTGCAGCGCTGTTCTTATCTGTAGATTTCACTTCACTCCTTGCTCGGTGGATGAGAAGCTCTTAGTTTATGTTCGGGTCAGATAAGTAACCGTTGCGTTTTGGGAAACACTGCTGCTTCCCCGGTGTCTCCTTCATGGGATTGGCCACTTGGCTCCGTTGGCAGAATATTACAAGAATGAGCTCTTGGTTATATGCAGCACCTGTGCACTTAACATCTGTGGAGGGGGAAGAATGGTCCATCTGCAAGGGCCCCATGTAGGCCCCCAGCTTGAATACTGTGTACAGATGTGGTCACCTCCGCACTGGAAAAGGATCAGATAAGGGCAACAAAAATAATGAGGGGTATGGAATGGCTGTCCTATGAAGAGAGATTAAAAAGACCGGGACTTTTCAGCTTAGAAAAGACAAGACTAAGGGGGATAGGAGAGAGGTCTATAAAATCATGACAGGTGTAGAGAAAGTGAATAAGGAAAAGCTATTTACTTGATACAAGAACTAGGGGTCACCAAATGGAATAAATAGATAGAGGGTTTAAAAACAAACAGTTTTTCTTCATGCAGCGCACAATCAACCAGTGGAACTCCTTGCCAGAGGATTTTGTGAAGACCGGCACTTTAACAGAGTTCAAAAAAGAGCTGGATAGATTCATGGAGGTTAGGGCCATCAATGCTTATTAGCCAGGATGGGTAGGAATGGTGTCCCTAGCCTCTGTCAGAGGCTGGGAATGGGTGACAGGAGAGGGACTGCTTGATGATTCCCTGTTGTGTTCACTCCCTCTGGGACACCCGGCATCGGCCGCTGTGGGCAGACAGGACACTGGGCTGGATGGACCTTTGGTCTGAATCAGTACGGCCATTCTTATGAGACATGAATTCAATTCCATGCTCTGCCAAAGAGTTCTTGGGGGACTGTGGAAATGTCCGCGAGGCCAGATTTGTAAAGGTTTCCAGGTGCCCAACTTCCACAGATTGCAATGCGAGATACCTTTGGGAATCTGGCCTTTAGACTGTCCCTGCCTCCTCTGTGCAAAGGGGATACTAGCACTTCCTTACTCCTTTACGGTGTTGTGATAGTAAAAAGGTTAAAGATGGTGAGGTGTTCAGATACTGCAGCAATGGGAGGGCCGATCAGTGGGTTGTGCGGGTGGGGCCACGGTATGATTGTTGTTTGTAGCACTGACAGGCCATGGCTCAGATCCCCGTCATGCAAAACACTGTGTGAACATACAGCGCGAGACTGCCATGGCCCCCAATGGCCTTGCAATCTCAATAGGTGGGCCGGGAAACTAAGGCACAGAAAAGGGCCTCACCCCAGGTCTCTCATTGGAGCCAGGAACCTCCTGATTTCCAGTGCTTTTGGGTGTCTCAGTACAGCCATCCGCAGCAAGCCCCGCGGTGCAGGTGGTGCTAGGGTTTGGGCTGGGGCTCACACACAGAAGCCTGTGAAGGGGCGGGGGGCGGGGAAGGAGCTTCTGCCCCGACAGCTTTTTTTAATGGTGAAAACAACATAAGGGGCAGGGCTGGTGAAATGTGTAGGATTGAGAGCCCCACTTGGTTTGTGGGCTGCCCCGCCATGTCAGCTGGGACCTGACCCTCCCCCCATAAGGCTGACGTGCTGCTGCTTTCAATCTCTAACCCACCTGCCACTCTTGGCACGAATTGCAACAGCTGGGCAGGGGGAGGGGCTAATACACACCTTGGGCAAGTGGAACAGGGCTACTGTCCCCATAATATTTCCCATTAACTGGGCTTTTTTCCGGAGGAAACCATTGGTGGCATTGGTTGGTATGGAAACGTGGGGAGCTAGTGAGTTGGATTTACCATCTCTGTATGGGATCTGGAGGTGGAAAATGCCCCAGCTGGTCCCATCCTTCTCCAGCAAGGCAGGTTTGTCCCCTGGACAGGACAGGACAGGACATTTCCTCATCTTTTACCCAGGTGAATTTACACCTTTGAAACAGTGGATCTTCCTTCGTATTCCTGGGAGGCTTTTCTGCAGCCTGGCTCTCACTCAAGAGTCTTTGCCATCTTGCTATTTGTCCAAATATCCCATTTTCTAATTGCTTCCTGTTATGCCAGTTGCTTCCCCCTCATCTCCCCCAACCCCCGGCTTGGCACAGGACTCCTTTCCAATACTTACCGAGGATTAGAATCTGCCCATTATTTTGCCAAACTGGACAGATTGAGGTCCATTCTGTTCCTTATATAGCTCTCCATCCTGTCACTTTATCTGAACATTTACCTGTAACAGAGTGGAGTCCCCGTATTCCTGGTGTGGTGTCTCCAAAGACAGAGCCTTCCTTATCCATATGCAACTGAGTAGGGGCCCTGAAAATTTGGGGCACCGCTGGGTCTTACTTCCTATCCGTGTTCTGTGGCTCTGCTTCCTCCAGAGAGGATCTAGCTAACTTACAAGTGACACAGCCTGCCAGAGCTCTCAGCAGCACATCGAACCTGTGAAAGAGCCACTTAAACTGACAATGACACCATGTAACAGGCATTTGCCAACCCCAGGTACATACTGTCAGTGTCTGAATGGACTGGGCTAGTCAACAGGACCTGAGTTGAAAATGCGATTTAAAATATTTCATTAGTGTGCTATTGATGATTATAAAACCACATCTCTAAAAATCATCCCCCTCTCCTGCCCACACTATAGGCTGCCATTGGGCACAGGGGCATCAGTTTAATCACTCTGCATAGGACCCCATCACGGCCCTGTCCAGACAGCAGAGTATGTGACGCAATCCCAGGTCATATTAGCCTGTTTTGGGAGCTATGCAGAAATGGGAGCTCCCTTCATTTGCTATCTGTCACCCTACCCAGGTTCCCCCCTCCTGTTTGGGCACCTGTGGTTTAGCGCCCCTCACTAATCCCCCTACTTTAATGGTTGATTTTACACTGCTTCCCAGCCCCTTGCTGTCCGATTGCCTTCCGTATAAAATCAATACAGGTAGTCCCCAACTTACAAACGCACTGACGTGCGACCAGCCGCACTTACGACCAACCTCCCATTAAGCGCGGCCCCGACTTACGAACAGCGATCCGTGTTTACGAATAGCGCGGCCCCATTGAAATGAATGTGGTCCGACTTACGAACACATTGAGTTACGACCAAGTGCTTGGTACATAACTCGTTCTTAAGTCGGGGACTATCTGTAGTGAAGTCCTTAGCTCCATGGAGTCCCTGGCTCTCTCCCTTCTCAGGGTAAAAACTTTGCTTAGGGTAGTTTTTAAATGTTGGTTCTTTGGCTGTTTGACTTGTTCGTTTTGGGATGGGGGTATCTGATGAGGAGGAGGTAATGGGGGAAAGAAAAGTTTAGCAGCATTTCCTAAAGCATGTCAGATTCCAGGTTTGACCTTGCATTGTTATTTCCTGCCTGTTTTTCTTGAGTGTCTATTTCTCTGTCCTGGCAGGGGCTTGCAACATCTCCCTGGTTTAATGTCAGCTGCTAGTGTAATTAATATGGTACTGCCCAGATCACGCCTTGGCAGGGTATCAAAGGCAGTGCTGTGGATTATAGACTAACACTGCCTTCCTGAGGAAAGTGCTGACGTTCCGTTGTCCTTTTGTCACTATGTCATTTTTCAGGACCAAGTTGAGTATTTTGCATCGAAACAGTTTTCCAGTGGAAAATGGCTTTTGTGCAATGTGTTCACGACCACTTCCCTGGCATTTGTGCTGTGAACAATGTAACCATTTGCTTTCAATGACTTTTCCAGTGGGGAGATATGATGGACCTGTTGTGTTCCACTCTGATCGCACTTTCGCTATCACTCACGGGTAGCTGCAACGTGATTCACTCTGAACAGCCACCATCTTCCTTTGGCCACGGAGCGTGACTTCGGTTTCATGTGTTTGGAGGCCAAACAGAGGCAGCACAGTTTGCTCTCCAGATGTACAATGTTGTTCATAAATAGCACCTCTCCAGCTGCTGCTATGAACACATTCTCCACACTTGGGAAGGCCTGCCAAAGGGGCAGATCTTATAACTATTCGTCACTTTTCTCACACCCACACGTGTGCCAGGGGCCACCTCTCTATCTGTAGCTTCTAAATTAATTCAGAGACATGCGCAGTGCATAGCCACACACCAGCAACTTGATCGTAAAGCACGTGTGAGAGCAAGCGAGAGTGCCCTTGAGGGAGCTGTTTTGGCAGCATGCAGACTACATAGCTGTTTCTGTGTACAGGGGGTGCTTTTCGTTCCTTGAGACCCATAGCCCATTAGAAGGATGATTTCATGACACGGCAGGCCCACAACATTTTGGCACCTGAGGTGGGGAGCTCAAATGATGTTCCCATGCCCCCTCGCTCAGGCCCAAACTTTGAAAGGTCTCAATTCTGCCATCTTCCTGTTCTACTCCTCTCATGGGACTGCTCTGCTCCCTACATATGCACCAGCAGCAGACACAACTTTCTACACTCTGGGTCCTCATGGCATCCCCCCCCACCCGCCCACAGTCTGGCACCTGAGGCGGCTGCCTCAGTTCGCCTCATGGTAAGGCCAGACCTGTTTCATGAAAATGTAAAGGTGTGTTTTTATGGGTGGTCAGTTGCAGCTTCCCTCCCCACACAGTCCACCCGGGCCTGAGTATTAGAAGCAAACACAGTGAACAGGGGAAAGAAATGTAGACAGGCAAGGCAAAGTGGAGGGGTTTGCAACAGTTGGGCAGAAATTAAAACAGCTTTTTTTTTTTTAAAGCAGTTTTGTTTCTGTTTCATGGTAAAGAAAAAGCTCATGTCTCCAGCCAGACTTCCTGTGCTTACTAACGAGAGGCTTTGGGAACGTGGGATTTCACCCCCCCCCCCGGTCGTTATTGATTACAACCTAGCCTTGAGTCATTGAAGGCGGGACTCAGCATCACTATGGCGCTACGAGGCCCGGTGGTCGCAGGCACCAGAGCGAATGGGCCGTGGCACCTGAACTCCCAAGACAACGTCGTGTTTGTTTTTCAGCATCCGTGGCCTTCAGGAACCCAGTGTCGGGAGTGACTGAGCTCTGGGCACCCTAGAACTTTTGCCGGCCCTGGGGCAGCTGAACGGGCTCTGAGAAACAGGTTCCAAATGTGCTTGTGTCGACGTAGCCATCGAGGCGAGCCCTGTGGGTGAAGGTCTAACTGTAGGGACTGTGTAGACAGTAGGGCATCAAGAAGGGCCCCCCCACACACCAAAAGCCTCCCCCACCCTGTCCCCATCACTGGGCAATCTCAGGTGTGAACACGGCTGCAAGGAACACTACAGCATTGGCTTCTGGGAGCTGACTGTGCTCTCTAAAACAAATGGGTGTGGGGTGGGTGGACAGCTTCTGGAAGGGGCAGACCACGGCACTGTGCCTCCCCACCCTACCCCCAGCACTCAAAGCTGTGTGGAGGAGCACTCTGATGGCACTTTAAAGGGCCAGGCGCCCCTTTGAATTGTCCACTTTGCTTCCACTCTCCGAAGGACTGCCCGTATGCCTGGGACGACAGTCAGTTCACTCAGCACTCCCAAACCACTGGTTGTTAGGGTTGCCAGGTGTCCGGTTTTGAATCGGACTGTGCAGTATTTGAGCTTTCTGTTCAGGAAACAAATTGAGAAAATAGAAATGAGAAAATGTCTGGTATTTTTCTAACTAAGATGTAATGTAGATTGTGATATAATGTCAAGTGTGTCCGGTATTTTTGTTGAAACCATCTGGCAACCCTACTGGTTGTTTCTGGAGGTGATCTGGGAAACTGTCGAATGCATGAGAGAGCATGAAGGACATTTAGAAAAACAAGCAACTGGCCCATGCCCGTTAGCTGAAATACAGTGGCCAGTGGATATGAATTTGCTGCATCTCTGTGTGGTTTTGTCTCCACAGCAGCCCCTGGGTGTGTTACCAGCCTTTATGAGGCCATTGCAGCTGTTGCAGTTGGATGAGGTGATGGGATGAGGCAGTCTGTCCCCTAGAGGAGTGCACCTGGATTTGAGGGAAAGCTGTCTCACCTTGCGAGTTTTCCCAGGAGAAGGGAGGGGAACAGCTCTGCCTGCACTTGTCCAAAGAGACGGGCACGCCTCTCCTCAGAGCACCTCACCTCGCTGGTAAACCTTATCCCAAATGGGTACAGTGCTTAGCAGAGAGTGGGAAGGCCTATAAGGCAGTCCGGAGGAGGTTTCAGATGCTATTCCTGTTTGAAGGGCTCAAGGAGAGTTCCCCGCTCACTAGGACCATGGGCGTTTGCACATCGCCAGTATGGGGGGGAATAGGATGTTTGTGGTTTTCATAGCTGACCAAACCCAGTGTTTCTCAACCTTTTTTTTTATGAAGTACCCCCTTTAAAAAAAAAAAAGTACCCCCAGTACCTACAGTTTTCAGACACACAATTTATTTTTCTACCATTGCAACACATTGGTTTAAACAACTTAATCATAGCAGGGCAGGCAATGAAATGTTGGGATGTAAAAAGTACCAAAATAATAAAGCGCTGTAAAACTTAAAACAACATTTCAGTTTTCTCCAAATTACAGCTGTTGACATGTCCTCCCACCCCCCGGACTTCACACCAGTACCCCTGATTGAGAAACACTGACCTACCCCATCTCACTCCTGTGAAAGATAAGCCCCCAGGCCCTGACACTGGAGGCCTGGGGGAGCCCAGCACACCAGCTACATTCCCTGTACCCTTGAAAAAACCTCTTGCTTGTTTCTCTCCAGGTGTTGATTGCTCAAGTCCCAAATTTAGTTGGGAGGCTCTTGAACCATGCGGAGCCTACCCTGCCAAGAGCAAGTTAGGCAGCTCTGAAAAGCTAGCAGTTTGAGACTCTAAGCAATTCCATTCCAGTGCTCTTGGCTATTGGGATATAACTGACATTAAAAAAAAAAGTTGCAAAAGATTATTTATGATGCAGTTACAACACTTTGTTCTCGGTGTCTGGCAGATACAGTGAGCTTATTGCATGTAGTTGCAAAAGATTGTATTTGTGCTGCTTGTGTAGCCCCAAAACTGTCACAAGCATTCCTGGCTGTGGGTGCCTTGAGGCCAGGGGCATGAAATTGCCAAGTGCCTGAAATTAAGGGCTCAAAAATTGAACCACCAAAATGACAGGCCCCTTTGAAAATTGCAGTCGTAATGTGCAAAGAGAGGTTGCTGAAACCTGCTCTTCTTTCCTTGGCGTTTCCTGCAGCCCTCCATTGTTACCATGACATTATTTTGAATTCACAAGCGCTGCAATTACAGCACATTGCTTGATGGAAAACTTTGCATTGTCATTTTTGCATGGCACGTTAGTCACTGACACTAACTTGCACTGCTATAGAAAACCAGTGATTTCTGGGCACTAAGTGCAAACTCATGTTGCAGAGCCAATGAGATACAGACCTAATCTCTGATGGATCTCAGAGGAGAAATACTTGCAAGGGAATGACCTCCAGGATCACGGTAGATCAGAAGGTAACATCCTGGAAGGAAGGACTCGCTCAGAAGATTCTAGACATACCGGCGTAACCATGGCTATTCTAGCCGTCTAATCCAGTTAGCTGCCTAAGGTGCAGCTATTTTGCACAAATCTCTCTGCTTTAAGCTCCTAAACCCTGAAAATTAGACAACACTATTTTGATTCAACAGGGGGAACGGATGGAAAGCCAGGATTGCCTTCTCCCAGCTGTCATGGGCAAAATGAAATACACTTTTGCATGGTGTTGGGGGGGGGGAGGGGTGATAAAAATAACCACCGGCTCATATTAGAAAAGTCTGAGGGCTCAACAGAAAAGTCTGAGGGGTAGCTGCATGAGTCTGTAACTTTAGAAACAATGAGCAGTCCCGTAGCACTGTCAAGACTAACAAATATATAGGCTCAGTCTCTGAACTCTGTATCCCAGGGATATCCTGTCATGACAGCAAAGAAGAAATGTTTCTCTTCATTTTCTAGGTTTCCCCATTATCCTGTACCAGGTATTATCTGTGAAATAGTTCTAGTCCTGTGAATGAAAAAGATATTGAGAGCGTGTGAAGCCAAAAAAGACTTAACTACAGTTAAAACCTGTGTTCCGTCTATTTTTTCCATCTATGTGCAGCATAAATTTTGTTATTTGCACTTAGTCCTGTGTAGCTGTGCACCACCAATAGAAACACATGGTGCCACCTGGGAGTGCTCTGTTAATCACCTGGACAGCATTTGAATCTCTCCTGGGTTGACTGCCCAAGTGCTCAGAGTATGGGGAACACGGGCCAAGACTCAGTTGTTCTCTCACTTAAACCATACCCAAACCGGTAGCCCCTACAAGTCCCAAGCATAGCTCAGGCCCATGCTGTTTTAGGAGCTGTCAAAACACAACAAAACTGGATTGCAGTGAGCTGATTAAGTAAGGTGCAGTACTGGGCAGCAAGGCGAGCAAGGGGATTGAAGTATGGCCCCAAAGTTTTCCTTTCCACGGCAATAAGCCTTCTGTCTCATAAGGATCCATATATGCTGCAAAACAATCAGGGTCCTTGATCTGGCATTATTCTGGGACATGGTTCAGCTAAATTCAGCTTCAAGCTAAATTGTGCCTTCCCCTTTGCACATGCAACACCCAGAGACGTGAATGAGGCACTGGCCGGTCTGTCTTGTCTGGGAAACTAGAAGCCTGAGGAATGCTTGATTGACACATAACACCGTATTTCTCAAGTGCTATTTTAGGTTGACTTTTCCCCCAGTTTTTTTTCCCCCAGACGGACAATGTAGGTGCACCCTGGTGTTTAATTCAGAATGTGAAGTTTTTGCAGCCCTAGGGACGTTCTCCCCCGATGGTAGGCCCTTTTTGACAGCAGGTGCTGGTTACGCAGATGAAAGGTAGAAGTTGATGGATGTTTTTAAAATAAATTTAGCACTTAGAAAATTATACATGGTCTTTCTAGTGAGAGCATGTTACTTCCTGCTTTCTTACCCCCTTTTATCTCTGTCTTATCTAGACATAGGCAGGTTGTTTGCATGTTTTCCTTATGCTATCTCCAGCATGTAGCCAGCAGGGCTGTAGGGTGAGAAATGTTTACCCTGCTTCACGTATGGGATTGGGCATACTATTGCAGCGTCTATCAAGTAGAAACCAGCAGTTCAAACGACATGCCCCTTCCATATTTGGATGGCCCAATGACTTCTGACTGGGAGAGTTGGCTAGCTTTGTATTCTATGCAGCATTTGGACACCCATCATATTTTTTAAAAGGACTGTGGTAACATAGCAGCTTGTTAATTAAAATGTGTGGGGTCAAAGATGTGCTGCCTTCCAGGCGAGAAATTGGGAGCAGTGTGTCTGAGTGGGTAGAGCACTAGATTAGGCCTCATGGAGTCTGTCCACAACTCTGCTACTGGCCTGGTGGGTAACCGTGGGCAAATCACTTTACTGCTCTGTGTCTCAGTTACCATCTCTGTACCATGGGGTACTTATGAGAGCTATGTAAGCAATGTACAGCAAGGTCCCTGAGCGAGGCACCATCACAATTAAATGGAGGTGGGAATCAGGCTCTTTTTATTATTGAGAAAAAGAGTAGACCAGAGATACATTTACACCCATCTCACAGGGATCAACATGTGGCTACACACCCTCTGCCTCCCTCCTTAACCCGCCCCCTCCCCCCCAAAATCGATCTCAAGGTACGATTGTAGATCTAGAGATGTGAGCAGTATCTCTTTTGCATTAAGAAGTCAGTATATTGTTTTTTGGGGTAGAGGTAGGAGCCCCAAACCTGCAGGTCTTAGCAAACAAAAGCCAGGGAGCAGAAAAACAAACCACCACAGGTGTCACACTGCAGTGTGTGTTTGTATTCAGTGGAAGGCAACAACAGTTAAGCTGCTCCTACAACGAATTTGTTTCAGCAGGGGTAACTGAATTAAGACTCCATCTCCCTTGGGAGATTTACAAAACAAAGAGGCATGGTAACGTATATAAAATATTTATTTAGAATGCAAAATATAGCTGAAGTTTACTCCTAATAAAACCCCGGTGGATGCAAAGTGCCACGCACCTCACACCTTTTGATACCGACCAAAGGGTCCATGGCCAACAGGCGGCCTTTTCCCACTGCTGCATGGCAGCAAATAAAAGAATCGCTTCTCGAGCGTCCCTGGGGTTGCTTTCCTGGAGTCTGCCTCTGGAAAGCCAGCAGGCCACAGGTGTCTTGTGCACCTCATGTGGCTGGATTGTCTCATGAAGCCCACGGTCTGATGACGGAGTCCCTCTGCATTGCACCCTTCGCTTTGCTTTTCCCCACAGTCACGTCGCCATGTTTCTGGGGGCTGGTTTCTGGGGGCTCTTTTGTCTGGGGAGGTTTCTCCTCCTCCTCTTGTAGCTGCTCCTCCGAAGCGAAAGGGCTGCAGACCGTCTCCACCAGGCTAATGACCACCCCGAAGAAGGCCAGCACGCTGCCCAGCATGTAGATCTTGACCATCTTGCTGGTGGGCTTCTGGCGGAGCATTTCTTTGGCAAAGGGAATCAACTCCTGCATGGTCTCCATGCCTCAGGCTGGGAAGTCACCTGGTGAGCAAGAGGGGGAGAAAAACAAAAGGACACAGGTCAGCTGCTAGCTAGTGAGGTGCTTCCAAGAGAAGCAGCATCTGCCTAGGGGGGCAGGGACTCTTGCACAAATGCAGCCATGAAAGTAACTTCCAGTTTCTGTCCTATTGCAACCTGGGGCCCTGCCCGCTGTCCCGATAGCTCCCTGCTGGCTCTGGCTGCCCCTCAGCCAGCTCTTGCCGGAGCTGCCTAGCGTCCACTCTAGGAAAACGCACCCGCGCCTGGACGCGGCGGGGATGGGCACCTATGCAAAGCCCTCTCGGGAATGCCACCCCCGGGAGAGGTCTCTAGGCAGAGCCGCCCGGCTGCCCCCCGAGCCTGCAGCCCTGTTTTCCCAGAATGTGGGTCGAGCCCCGGAGCTCGCTCTACTTACCCCCAAAGCGCTGTGCCCTGCGGGGAAGCAGCGAGCGAGCGATCGCGGATCCGGCTTCGCGCTCAGCTGTCACTGCACCGCCGCTCTCCAGCCCGCGGCCCCGCGCCTTATAGCGCCCGGGCGGCGGCTCCGCCCCCGGCCTGCGGCGGCCAGCAGAGCTGTGCACGCCCCCGGAGCGTGCCGCGGGGCTGGGCTCTCCAGCTGCGGGGCGGGATCCCGGCCGGAGCTCGCAGCCGCATCCAGCCCCGGGCCCCAGGGGATGGCGGGGAGCAGGCGAGTCACGTAGCAAACGTCCCTGCACGCTCCGGTGCCGGGCAGCCGGCCAGGGCTGGGCTGGGTTGGAGCCTGGGGGGGCCGGGGCAGCTGCAGGACCAGCCCCCTCCCCACCGCTTGTCTGCCCAGGGCTCCCCTGCACAGCTGGGAAAGCAGCGCCGGGTCCCTGCCTGCCGTGGGGGGAAGCGGAGGCCGTGTGGCTTTAAAATGGGGGTACTGCCCTGGGAAGGGGATTGATCAAGTTTGGGGAGAGAGACCCTGTGTCAGAACAGGGGCCTTTGCGGTGTGAAGTGCAGGGGCAGTGCAGGAGCTGTCTCTTTTGGGGACTGTCTGAAATTGCAGGGCCCAGGGGTGCCAAGCAAGGGCAGGAAAAGCGGGGGCAGAAAACTAGCAGCTGGTAAGACTATGGAGCTGAATACGGACTGTCTTACAGCCTGGGCTGCATAGAACAAAATCTCCCAGTAGACGAACTACCCCCTCTTGGAGGTGGATTGATGGAAAAACACCCTTCTGCCCAAACACCTCTGCTACAGAGGGGTAGTTGTATTGCAGCAGTGGTGGCCGTCAATACAGGCAAACTAGTCGGGTCGCCTAGGGCGCCAAGATAAACGGCCGCTGAGGGCTTTGGAGGCAGGGGCGCCGATCTCGTGTTTCACCTAGGGCACCAGTTGCTGGCAGCTCGTCTAGGGCTGCTCCCGTGTTGCTGTAGTGTAGACACACCCGCCCTCTCTGCTGCATCCTGCCCACCCCACTTGCTGAAAGTTGTTTCTCCCCTGGCTTGCCTGTCTCGAAAGCAAAAGAGGGTCAGTTGCCAGCAATCTTCCCTATTGAAATGAGTGTGGAGTCAAAGCACAGCACATGATGTTCAAGGAAAGCATGTCACAGTCTGTCGCACTTTGACATTTCCTCGGCTGCTCCTTGTGTGTGGCATCAGCCGTGCAAAGCCGACTACGTCACCCACTGGGTTGGTGAATGCTGAGCAACAGAGAGGACATGGCCTTGTCCGACAGAGCTCCCTAGGCTGCTGATCTGAATGCCTGCTAAACCCAAGAGGAGGAGGCAGTGAAACTCTGCCGACTGCTCCCCCAGAGCCGCTTAGGAAACGTGGTCAGAATTCTCTGGTCGGAGCCAGACTGGAGTGGTACAGTATAGGGCCAGCCCCTCGGCCCTATTCAAGTTGTTCTGAACTGCTCCGGCTGCATAAAGCAGCTGAAAAGACCGTCTCAGAGGGGTAGCTGTGTTAGTTTGCAGCTTTAAAACTGAGTAGTCCTGTCAGTTACCCTGAGCTTGAATAAAGACATTAACTGGTTGGCGCACTACAAAGCCAGTTTCTCCTGCCTTTAACATTTGCATGTTCACATCAAAAGCTATGTATGGGACACGCCCAGCCCACTTAATCATTAACATGGGTCCTACAACTACTACTTCTGCTGTTTTTTCTGTATTTATATCTAAATCTATATCTCTATCTGCTATTTCCACTCCAACTCATCTGAAGAAGTGGGTTTTACCCACGAAAGCTCATGATCCTATATGTTGTTGTTAATCTCTCAGTGTCACAGGACTATTCCTTTGAAAAGACAGTGTTCACCAGCTGGGAACGATGACTCTTCCTCCTCAGACCTTTTGGTGTAGGGCTGGAGACAGCATGGTCTTGGGGCTGGGGGCAGTCAGTGCAACTTGGAGTTGTCTTGGGGATCTATGGGCTAAAGATTGATTGGGGGAAGAGCGTAAAGGTGGCTTGTCCCCCTGTCTGACCTATATCAGGCATTAAGCCACCAGTCTGATGTGGGCCCCTGTGTAAATATGCAGCACTTAGTATGTGCAGATATTTGTGCCTGAAATCTAGAAGATTATTTCTGGGCAAGAGTTTCATTCAATACATGAGTGAGTGCTGGTCCGTGAGTCACTCCGCTCCCACACATCCTGCACGTCACAGCAGGGCTACAGTTTCTTCACCCTTGTAACACTCTCTTGCCCTTCCCAAAGGCTGCTGGGGACAGTTACCGTCAGCCTGGGAAAGGAGCTTTGAAAGATTCTGGTATTGAAACTGCTCTGTTGTTTTATGCCCTGATTCCCCCAAGTGCATCAGAAACCGAATTTCAGGGTTTGTTGCAAAAGTGGCAATAGAACCCGCGGGTTCATTTTGGTCTCTGTGGTTGCCCTTTGCATCTTCTTTAGTTTTTCCTCCCACCTAGCAACATGTTTTACAGCTGCTTACTATACGTATGGCATTTTCTCTCCATCAGTACATCGAAAAGTGAGCATTGCAGAGAAGAATGCTGAGGAGACAGCAAATAGAAAAAGTCCAGGGGCTTTGTAATTATTACCAGATTGTTTGTTGACTGCTGTACAGCCACTGTCTGGCAAGACAGGACTCTACTGGCTCCTTGAGGAATAAAGTCTGATGTGACAGGGGAGGGCTGCTCATAGCTTTTTGTGTCAGTACCTGGGGGCAGTAGCCGTGGATTTGTACAGAGCCTCGCATGTTATAGGAGCAGATCAAAACTACTGTCCATCCCAAGCGTTCAAAAACGATGAGTCAGATTCCCCCAAACCATGAGAAAAATGCAATTTTTTTTCTTTGCCATCTGGGTTTTGAGCACTTATGGTTGGTTCTTCACTTTTTCTTCCCATTGTCTTTACTTTCATTTTTAAAAAGACAGCTGAGATTTTCACACAAAGCGACAGCCCCTTTGGAGTTAAGAAAAACAAATGAATTCTGTGAGATTCCGGTCAAATTGCATATATTTAATGACACTGGTTTTTACATCACATTAGTTAAGTCAATGCAGCCTCATTGTGTGGACACATAAATTGGATTAAGACCGGCTATTATTAATGATCTTAATGCTAAATTAAACTAGTTTTAGCTACTCTTAATTTTGAGTGCCCAATTAAAGCATTTGCATAGGTTTAACTTAAGCTTTCTCGGCACAGGAACATTTCACCAGCTTGAATCCATTTGCAAACCCCTGTCTGATTGCTCTTATTTTGGTGTTAGTGGGTTATTTGTCTTTAAATGAAACTTGTTGCCAATTAATTCAGACTGGGGCAAACCCCTGTTTGGACTCTCTTATTTCAGTTTATCTTAACAGGATTTAGTTTACGTTCACACTTTGGGTTATGCCAGGGCTGCTTTCCTGTGTAGACAAACACTGAACCAGTTTAGCACAGCACTACAGCACAAGAGCACAACTCCTGTGGTGCTGCAATAGTGCTGTTGTGTAGACGGCTCTGCTACCGATGGAAGGTGTTTTTCTATACTTGTAGGTGAGGAATTAATCCACCGCTCCGAGAGGCAGAAGCTAGGTCAATGGAAGAATTCTTAGATCAACCCAGTGGCAGCTACCCCAGGAAGGCATGTCAGGCAGAGGGTTAATGTCCACGATTCATGTGAATGTCTGAAGAGTCGGGGTGCTACGGGCGTGACATCGAACAGTGTGTTAATCACACGGCAGGGAGCACAACAAAACCAGTGAACATCACGGGCAGTCGGGAAGATGGTATAATGGACATAAGAGCAGTTTGAATTCTGAGCTCTGTAACCTAGAAGGGTGATGAACAAATCTCCTTCCCTCTTTAAAGATTCGGGAATTGAGGAAAGATCTGAAAGGAAAGCTTTGTCATAAGAACAGCCAGACTGGGTCAGACCAAAGGACCATCCAGCCCAGCATCCTGTCTGCCGACAGTGGCCAATGCCAAGTGCCCCAGAGGGAGTGAACAGAACAGGTAATGATCAAGCGATCTCTCTCCTGCCATCCATCTCCACCCTCTGACAAACAAAGGCTAGGGACACCATTCCTTACTCATCCTGGCTAATAGCCATTGATGGACCTAACCTCCATGAATGTATCTAGCTTTTTTTTTGAGCCCTGTTATAGTCCTAGCCTTCGTAACCTCCTCAGGCAAGGAGTTCCACAGGTTGACTGTGTGCTGTGTGAAGAAGAACTTCCTTTTATTTGTTTTAAACCTGCTGCCCATTAATTTCATTTGGTGGCCTCTAGTTCTTATATTATGGGAACAAGTAAATAACATTTCCTTATTCACTTTCTCCACACTGCTCATGATTTTATAGACCTCTCTCATATCTCCCCCCTCTCCCCCACTTAGTCTCCTCTTGTCCAAGCTGAACAGTCCTAGTCTCGGAGAAAGTTTGTAAAACACTGGACTTCAGGGTGAGAAAAAATAAATAGAACAGGAAAGGGGGGTAACACCAGCAGTAAAGGGGCACAAATAATAGCTATGAAACCAACCTGCAAAAACAAAACAAGCAAAGGAACGACACAATCACTCTCTCTCCAGGCTGCTGTTTTACCCTGCTGCAAATGGAGTTAAATAAATACGAATCATGTGCTTTTTAATTAAATTTCTGTAAAGCTAGCAATACTTGAGAGCCAGAAGCACTGGCATAACTGTTACAGAGAATAAGGATAAATCTATTTTAACTGCAGCGCAACATGCCTAATCCAAGCTAAAGGCTTCTCAAGGAGAATAAGGCTGAGATAGTGATTGTTCCCTAGGAAAAAGAATCCATGCATATTGACCTTGGAAAAGCAATTAATCTAAAACTAAATAAATGCAACCTGAACCAGACTGTCTCATCCAGCTAGCAACGGGCAAGGAATGTGGAGGGCTGGAAGTTAGCTAAAATCTTGAGGATTTGGCTTAGTGGGATTGCACATAGCAAAGGGTGATGATAAGTGAGTGGTAATTTTCCATTAGACATATCAGATATACAGCAGCAGCTGCAACAAAATATTGCTATGTTTGAGGGAGAACAAAATCCACTCTCGGTCCCTGTTCTACAGTGCCAGCCGGAAAAATGCTTCTGGGTTAGAAGAGCGTGTTGAATAAGAAGGGAAATGTTTTGTATTTTATAGCCACACACTTTAAAAAAATCACAGGTTTTGTCCACAAGACAATACAGTTCATAGTTGTAGGCTAATAAGCCTCTATTTGGTCATGCGTGCTTAATTTGGGGCTTGTGTATAGGATGTGAGGGCTTAATTGCTAATCGGCATTAGTCATTTGCTATTCAGATTTCAGTTTTCATTTCAGTCAAGTAAATATTGCAATTCAGAGGCTGTAGTAAGCGGCCAGGGAAGGAACTGTCATGTGCAGGTACAATGGATTGACATTACAGATGTAAAATCCCATTTAGGTTTAGGTTAGATTTAACTGGTTAATTGATTAAGCGGGATCCCTGGCAGGTGGGGGACTGCTCCAGTCTGTCTGGAGCAGCCCTCAGCCTGCCGGTCTGCCGCCTCCCAACCCCAGATGGGTCTCCCAGCTCTGCTGGCCCCGTGAGGCTGCTGGCTCTACAGGGTTCCCAGCTCCCAGCCCAGCCCAAGGTACGGTGGACCCAGCAGGGTTGAAGCAACCCTTTGCCCGTGGCAGGCCACAGGCTGTTCTTGGGCACCGGTTAATCGTTACCGGGTAAGCATCACCCGGTGAGAGTGACGGTAATTTGTTCCGATCCCTAACTGACGTTGCTAGAAAGCAGAGCCCAGGAAGCTAGCAAACCTCACAATTCCCTTTAGCAATGTTTTCATAAAGAACACAAGCACTACAGAGTCCGTCTCCAGGCATTTGTGCATCTTTATACAGCACACTCAACAGCTCGAAACCTTGACAAAAAGGAATGAATGAAAGCTCACTATATGCCCCCTGATTATCCCATTTTACATATGTGGAAACTGAGGCTCAGAGAGGCGATGTGACGTACCTGATGAGGGGTAACAAAAGCAGAAAGGGGAAATGACATGACTGAAGCTACATACCACGTAGGTGGCAGAGCTAGGAACAGAAACGTGAAGGTTTGGCTACCGTGTGCAAAAGATCCACAGCTGTGACTAGCCTGGAGAAGGTAACTTGGGCTCACAAGGCTCCAGCTGCTTGGCTATAAAACTGCAGTGTAGCTGTTCAGAGTCAGGGCTCTGTGAGCCTGGAGAGGGAGGATCTCCGACCCTGGGCTCCAGCCGGAGCCCAAAGATGTATGCAGACGTGTGTAGTCAGCTGGCCAGGCTCAGATTGAGTGATTTTTTTAATCACAATGTAGGTGTACTCTCCTAGCCCCAGACTAGTGCCCTAGCCCATCTCTACCTCTGCATCAGTGCTCCCTGTTAGCTGGGTGCTTGTGCAGCCACTCAGCAGAGATTCCAGGGCTGTGCAGCTGATTAGCAGAGTGCCGACAGCTAGGTTTGTGTTTCTACAGGTGGTGCATATTCCTCGGTGCACATACAATTATTCTGCACATAGATGGAAAATTCCACACATGAATTGAAAAGATTAGAGGGAACATTGCTCTGCATCCTCCTTATGAGTGCGTGCCTGAACACGTCAGACCAGTTTGGATCCTCGATTTGTTCAATTTGTTCTCTCCCTCCTCTTGCCAAAGTTGGACCTACCACCCTGTCACTCCGTCCCAGAGAGGAAAATGCCGGAGCCTTATCCGTGACCTTTGCGATCAAAGACCTGTGTGGCGAGGAAAGTGTCCTTGTGTAATCTTTACAGCTACGATAAGGCCCACCGGTACTTGTGTCGCTCATGCCTGCAGACACATCAGCAGGGATGGAGCATCAGGAACATAGGTCTGGCTCCTGATCTGTTGTTTCATTAATGATCCCAAAGTCGTAAAATTATATTGACATTGAGTTCCTTTGCGTTGATCTTTAGTGACCTTTTATGTTTGTAAACATTCCACAGCTTGTAGTAAAGCCCTAGTGATGTTAGATGCTTTGATATCATCTGTGGTCCAGCCGTCAGCACCACTGAAAGGACATCAGCAGCTACGTATGATGTCCCATGCTTGTCTACGCCTGAAGTTACGCCATGTTGCATTGGGATGCTGTCAGCGCGCTCTGGCTAGCACCGTGTCAGGCCGTGGATGAGAAACTTTCAGGGTGCTGAAGGAAGGAGAGGAGGTGGCCTCTCTGTGCAGTAGCAGATGTTGGTGTGAGCTGTCAGACCAATACATCCTTTATTACTGCTCAGTATAAGCATGGGCAAAAGCACAATGTTGCATCTGTTTAGTTAAACAGGTGCAGCTTGGGGCTGAACGTAAGGATGTGAATGGCTAACTGGTGGGGGCTGGAGCAGCTTCCTGCCCACTGTGGCAACTGGAGCAGCCCATATCTGTGGCAGGAGGACTGCACTACGGGGGGGGGGGGGCGCTCAAGACCCCCCCTTTAATCAGGTAACCAGTTAAACATTACATTTCACCAGTTAACCAAGTAAATGGATTTTACATCCCTAGGGTGAAGGCTTTTACATCTGTGAAAGCTAACCCAACGCAAGCAGGGGCAGGTCGAAACTCGTGCAAGCATATCTGCACACAGAGGTGCACCTTTTAACTAAGGCCAGGTCTACACGGAAAGGGAAGGTTGAATCAAGATACGCAACTCCAGCTACACTAATTACATAGCTGGAGTCGACATACCTTGTTTTGAGTTTCCCCACTGTCCCAACAGTGGGAGGCTGATGGGAGCAAATGCTCTCACTGGCTTCCCTTACTCCTGGCAGAAGCAGGAGTCCCGGCGCTGATGGGGGGCACCCTCTGAGTTTGATTTAGCAAGTCTTAACTAGACCTGCTCAATCGAACTCCAGAAGATTAATCGTGGCAGCATTGATCTCCC
The DNA here is from genome assembly GCF_052426305.1 of Pelodiscus sinensis. Taxonomy (NCBI): domain Eukaryota; kingdom Metazoa; phylum Chordata; order Testudines; family Trionychidae; genus Pelodiscus; species Pelodiscus sinensis. The sequence goes on from NC_143078.1 coordinate 3,889,080, forward strand.
TTTAGTGAAGACGTGGACTAAATCGATTCAGCCTCCCCGCCTTTACTTAAACTGGTACAGGTTTATCAACAAACAAGAAAGTGCTCCAGCACATGTGGGACTTGGTATTCCTGAGAGAAATGTGTGCGTGTGGTGGGTGGTTGGGAGGTAGAGAGAGATGGTGTGCTTTTGAAAGCATGCCTGGGTGTCTGCACCGGGCCATCATGGTCTGACACATGGATCATGCAAAAACCTTGTATCTGGCATACCAATAAGTTTGAACCCAAGTCCGATATTTTTCAATTCACGACTCCAAAAGGCTTTATTTATACAGTTGGAGGGAAAGTCTCAAAGACGATTCAGTTACATACTGTTTTTGCACAAACATCTTGCACCCAGAGTTCTCACTGCCGAGAGCAGTCCAGCCCAGTCAGCCCCAGGGAGATGCCCACTTTCTGCCAGATAGCGAAATTTCCCCAAATATTGCACAGCTCTGTTTTCATGCTTGTATTGCTAAAGCAGGAGGCCCATTGCCAAATCTCCCGGTTCCACATGTCCCATATACGGGCAAGGGTCAGATGCCTTTGGACTTTGTCTCTAATAAACACGTGTTCAGGTAAGTAAACGATTTGATGGCTGCCCACTTGGAGTAGAAGTTACATAATATCGGCCATAGTGTCTGGAAAATGCAGTTGCTGGGACTGGTAAGGAAGTCTGCTAGCAGTATGTGGTCTGGGATTCTGAGAGCAGGAACGGGTGCAAAACAAATGAAGCAACCCCCCTTTTGCAGAGATGGGATCAGAAGCATTGCACAGGCAAAGCACAGAATTCCAGAGCGGCTGCTTGAGTTGCATGGGCAAAGCCCTCATTTGCGTGTACAAAATCAGCACTTAGAAGGGGCAAATGGGTAATTGTCCACTATGCCTGCTGTTTGCAATTTCAGTTTCAATTGGGCTTCTGGTCTGTTTGGTAGGCAAAGTGAACCCTTGCATTTATTCTTTGGCTTTGTCTACTCCAGGCAGCGTTTAGTGATGCGTCTATTTAGAGTTGCCAGGTGGTTTAACAAAAAATATCGAATTTCCCCCCCCCCCCCCAAAAAAAAAACCACCGGGAAAAAATTCTATTGAGGAAAAAAAAGGGGGGAGACCAAAGTTGTTGAGCAAAAAGAAAAAAAACCAGCGTGGCCTCTTTAAGAAACGCTTTGCTTTTGAGGCTTTTTTCCCCTCACAGGCTGCAGGTGGCCTTGCCTCCCGGTGCCAGGCTGGACAGCTCCCCTGCGGAACCCAGTAAGCACCTGGGATTTTTGCCTTCTGGCCGGGAAAAAATCAGAAAATGCCGGACATTTTAGGTATCCAGTATCTTCTGAATTTTTTTACTGGATGGGAGGTGAAAATACCGGACTGTCCACTTCAGTACCGGATACCTGGCAACCCTATATGTGTTGCTAAAAGTCCAGCAGCAAAACCACTGCTTGTTGGCTCTTTTGCTGACAAAATAATTCCACACACAATGAGGAGTGTTGTTTTGTTTTCTCTCTAGCTATTATAACTTACCTCCATTGCAAAATAGTCCATTCCCTGCCATTTGGGCAATTGAGTTGCGTGAATCAGTTGACTAATATCTGGTTATATGTTTGCCCATTTACTAGTTAGACAAACAGTGGTTCCTTCTGAGCCATTGCTAACTGGAGGGGTGGATCATTTCATAGCTTGTCTGCCGGACATAATAAATAGGCCTGTTTGCATCCTGTTTAAGGGTACTTACCAACATCTGACTCATACGGCAGTCAAATCCTAAGCAAAGGCAGTGGGACCTGATGAGGCACCTGAATAACAGAAAAGAGGCCATAAAATTAGAGCAAGTCAAACATTTTGTGCCGAAACTTTTCTTTCAATGAAAAATCTTTGTTAAAAAATGGATATTTTCATAGAAAAGCATCCATTTTAGCTGAGATTTATTGAGTTTTCACTAGAAAACCAGAATCATCTGTCTCTGAAAACCCAGGACATGCTAAAGAAAGTTTGACAAAAAATGAAAATTTTAGGTTTTCATCCCGCTTCCCCCAACCAGCTCCTATTTAAAATGGGAAGAGAAACAGAGGGAGTAGGAGGGGACATTTTTCATTTTAGCACCTCAGCTTTGATAATAGTGTCTGAAATTGCCATGTCTCGACGTCAAACAAGTGACATGATGATTTGTGGATTGTGTTTCACATGTGCCCGGGGGGTGGAGGGCACTGGGTAGGCAGGCAGTGGGGCAGTGCAGGGCTGGGGTTGGAGCTGGAAAGTGGGTGGGAAGTGCAGGAGTTGGGATGGGGGGGGGCACTGTGCAGAGATTGGGGACAAAGCAGGCACAATGCAGGGGCATGGGGCGAAGGGGGCACAGGATGGGAGTGCAGCGACTGAGGAGCCCGTGGCCGCCAGGGAAATGGGTGGTATCAAAACACAGGTTTGCCGAGGGTGCCATTTTCCCTCAGGCTGGCCCTACTGTAGAGCACTTATATTCAAGCCACTTTGGTCTCGCCCACGTTGTGGTGGAAGCCAAACGAGCAGCATGTTTGCTGGCTGTGGCTAGTGTAACATGGATGGGGTCTGTTAATAAGCTGTCCCCTTAGCAGCAGCTTGGGCGTGGCCGCTCTGTCTGTAAACAGCTACGGCTCAGGGGGCAGCCACCCACGACAGACAACATAGGGTTGCCAGGTGTCCGATATTGGCCTGGACAGTCCGGTATTTGCAGCTTCTGTCTGGTAAAAAAAAAAACCCAGGAAATACCGGACGTTCTTCTCCTGCCACGTCTGTTGGGGGCAGTGGGAGTGTGGGGATTTTAAAGACACCATGACTTTTTTTTTTATGGTGCGGTTGTTTTTTTTTTTTTTCAACCAATGTTTTCCCCGCCACATTCGGTATTTTTCGTGAAACTATCTGGCAACCCTAAGAGAACGCCTCCGGGCGGGAAGTGCTGTCTCCGAGATGGAGGATGGAGGGTGTCTGGCTGCTTGCAGCAATACTGCCCTGTGGAGTAGGGCCGCAAGTGGAGAATGCCCTGTCCAAATGAAGCGTCCCTGGGTGGGCTGGGAAGCAAAACCGAAATCTCCACAGGGCAGCTCAGCCAGGACACCAGGCTCCTGGGAAAAGCGCCATAGAGCGTTGGTGGCCGTGAGGCCATTGCATCCCACAGAGGGCACTTTCAGCAGTGCAGAACCACCCTGGGGCACCGTCTCTTTGCTGATTCAGAGTGCTGGGTATTGAATCACCAAAGCCACTTCCTGCCAAGACTCATTTTTTTCTCGAAGGTGTTCTCTGGGGGTGACTGGGCCTAACCCTGGCTTGTAGGAGATGATGGTAGTACACAATTGCTATAGACAACTAAAAAAAACATTCAAAACTTGTCTGGGGTTATGTCCCTCCAATTTAGGAACGTAAAATCCTTGTTAACTGGTTAAATATTGTGTTTAGCCCATTAACCGATTTAAAGGGGGAGGTAGGCACTGCCCCACTCCAGCCTGGTGGGACTGGAGTGCCCCCACGATAGGCAGGGGCTACTCTACCCTGGTCGGAGCGGCTCCTGCCTGCCACATATCCAGGCCCTCTTGTCGATGGCAGGCCCCCTGCTGGCTGGAGCAGGTAAGCAGAGAGATGCTGTAGCCCCACCGGTTAACTGGAACCCCCCTGTTCAAGGCGATGCTTACCAGTTAACCGGTTAACCTTTCACATCCCTACTCTAAACTCCTTTTTCCACCCATGGACGCTCCCTCTAAATCAATCAATCAATCAATCAATCAATCAATCAATCAATCAATCAACATTTCCCTACAATGCTGCAGTTCTAGTGGTTTTAGGTACTTATATCCCCCCAGTCTTTAATATATTTTACTCCCTGTTATTTACTCTTGCTAGTAGTGTTATGGTAGTGGTGTGGGTCCCAGGATATGAGACACACCAGATGGGACAGGTAATATCTTTATATTGGACCCAGTCTGTTCGTGAGAGAGCCAAGCTTTTGAGCTACCCAGAGCTCCAATGCTCCCCTCTGTCAACAACAGCAGTTAGTCCAATAAAAGGCCTCACTTCCCTCCCTTGTCTTTCTATTATCTACTAGTCAGTGCTACTCTCCCCATTGTGCAGATGAGGGCATGGAGAATATCCACTTTGCTCAAGTCAAACTCAGCTCTCCCGAGTCCCGGGCTGGTCTCTCATCCCAGAAGCATCCTACTCCCAAAGCCCTAGTTGCGCTCCGCTTCCGGGCCTGGTTTGCTGTCTTTCTGAAATGGGGCTTTTGCCCCTGTTCAGCCTGCAGAGCCTGACTCACCAGGTGTGTGTTTACTTCCTGTCTGTTCTCCTGGGGCAGGAGGAGGAGGGTGGAATCAAACGTTTTCTAGAGACCCCAAAGCAGCTGGGGATTTCTCTCTGTGTCTCTGCTCCGCCCTGTCTGTTCCTCAGAATTGCAACACTGGGCCTGGCTTTTATGGCAGGCTGGGATTTAGCATCCCCTTATCAGGCTGTGAATCACCGTGGTATGTGGCAGCCAATGCTCCACAGCTCTGGATTTCCAGATGGGAGGGGAGAGCACACCGGGCACGGGGACCCTTGGCAAGCCAAGGTGCCCAGTTTGGCTTTGGAAGGGGCCGACAGAGGAAACCCTAAAAGGATGAGTTCAAGACTTGGATGGTAAGCGCCTTGAGGCCAAGAGCTGCCTTTTTGTTCTGCATGTGTTTGGCTCTTCGCATCATGGGATTCGGGTGTTTCATAACACAAAGAAAAACATCTTCTTTGTGGGGTATTGCGGGCCAGATCCAGCTCCCACCGAAACAGATCACCTAAGTACTTCTCCGGGGTGCTCAGGCTCATATGTGGTTCCCTGGCAGGTCAAAGATTCACAAATTTGTTTTCAGAACCTAGCAGCGGTCAGCAAGTAGCCCCATCCTGTGCCTGGGAAACTGAGGCTAAAGGAGACTCAGTGACTTGCCCCAGGTCACGCAGAAAGTATGTGGCAGAGGTAGACGTTGAACCCACATCTCTCAAGTTCAGTGGCCTGGACACCAGACCTCCCTCTTCCTTTGTTTCAGTACCCAGGGGCTAGGCATACAGGATGAGGGTCATGAAGAGGACAGGTAGCAGTTTGAAAACAAACCAAAGGAAGTATTTCTTCATTCAACATACAGTCAACCTGTGGAACTCCTCACCAGAAGATACTGTGAAGTCCAAGACTTGAACAGGGTTCAAAAAAGAGCTATATAAATTCATGGAGGTTAGGTCCATCAATGGCTATTAGCCAGGATGGGTAGGAATGGTGACCCTAGCCTCTGTTTGTCAGAAGCTGGGAATGGGTGACGGAGGAGGGAACACTTGATGCTCACCTGTATATTCCCTTTCAGGGTACCTGGCACTGGCCACTGTTGGAAGACAGAATACTGTGCTAGATGGGCCTTTGGTCTGACCCAGTCTGGCCGTTCTGATGTTCTTATGTACAGTGCAGCATTTATTGAGGTACCAACGCTCTTAGCTTCATTGTGGGGGCATTCCTCATAGGTATAGTGACCCGGCTGGTTCTTAGCCTTGTCAGGTCACTGTTAATGTTACTATCTGAGACCTGCTGAAAGGTGTTACATGAGTGCAAAGTGGTGGTGGAGTTATTGTGGGTGAATTTGCTCGTGAGGTTTGGATGTGGAGTTTTGGGACCCTCCCCCGTCTAAGTTAGCCCGTTCAAAGGGGCAGTTCTACTAAAAGCCACTCATGTGCAGACACCGCATTTACACTGGGGAGGGGATGCTTCAGTCCCTTTTTTCCGTTCAGATTCTGTTGTTTCCTGCTAATTTCTCCAGACATGCCATGAGCTGCTGGGGTGAGGCTTCGGCGGATTAAGATTCCAGGGTGAGAAATGTGGTATTACACCATTATTAATCGGCCTGTGAACAGCCCGTCTGAAGCAGGCACACCCAGACTGCTGTCTGCTCGCACAGCATACCTGGCACACCTATGAAAAGAAGAAACCTCTGAGCTAAGGTTTCAGATGATGTAGCCTTAGGAGACAGGTTATTTTTGAACCTTTGTTGTAAGGGCCAGCTCCTTCCTCTGAACAAATTGGCACAGCCCCCGCAAAACCAGCTGAGGATCTTGACCTAAAAGTCAAAATAATTTTTTAACAGCTGATGTTCTGGTGCAGCAGCTTTAACTGCTAGAGATCAGATGTTTATTGGGATGGTTGTTTAAGTGACTGTAAGGGCCTCATTGGTGTGCCATTCATGTTCATGGGGCTTGGATCTCAGGGCAGAGAAATGCATGGCTTAAGAGCAAGGGCGGGGAACCTCTTTGGGCCAGGGGTTGTTGGCCTACAAAAAAATCAGTCAGGGAAGCGACCTGATTTTCTTTGTGAGAAGCGACCCCTTTCTCCCTAAAAGCCCCCTCCCAAAACAAACAAACAAACAAACAAACAAACCTTCATTGACATGGCCCCTGACCAAGAAGCAGAAAGAAGCTCCCCATATTCCCCTCAGGGCCCTGGAGGGCCCAGGCTAGTAGATTTGTGAGCTCTGGCCCTGTGGTGCAGCAGCGGGGGTGGGGGTGAGACAGGAGTGCCAGTGCGGGCTCCCCAATGCTGGGGAGAAGCCCTGAGCCTTGTGGGGTTGGATCCAGGCATGTTGGGGGCTGCCTTTGGCCTCCAGGCCTAAAGTTCCCCACCCCTGCTCTAGAGAACTGGCAGTGGAACAGACAGCTTTCTGCCTCTCTGCATCTGTTCAAATGTGGCACTCAGAGGCAATGCTTGAAAGCTACTGCTCTCCAAACGACTGGGTGGTCTCTTGTGTGCAGCAAGCTGGTGGGTCTCCATCCAACTCTGCATGAAGTAGTGTTCACACAACGCTAGGCAGGTTCGGCAAAGCAGCTCAGAACTAAACAAGGCCCTCCGTGCTATCCCACACTCTTCATCTGCAACTTGACAAGCAAAGGCTGTGACACTGGTGTCCGTGTACACCAGGGCTGTGTCTACACTGGGCCACTTATTCTGGAAAAGCAGACGCTTTTCCGGAATAAGCTGCGAGCTGTATACACTGGCCGCTTGCTTTTCTGGAAAAGCAATGACGATCTACTGTAAAATTGTCAGTGTTTTTCCGGAAAAACTATGCTGCTCCCGTTCGGGCAAAAGTCCTTTTCTGGAAAAACTGTTCTGGAAAAGGGCCAGTGTAGACAGCGCAGTAGTCTTTTCCACAAAAAAGCCCCGATCGCGAAAATGACGATTGGGGCTTTTTTCCGGAAAAGCGTGTCTACATTGGCCATAGACACTTTTCTGGAAAAGTGCTTTTCCGGAAAAGCATCCTGCCAATGTAGACGCTCTTTTTCTGGAAATACTTATAACGGAAAACTGTTCCGTTTTAAGCATTTCCGGAAAAGGGTGCCAGTGTAGACGTAGCCCAAGAGTGGTGCCGCTCATCGAAATCTAGTGTAAATGAGACCAGACTTGGATCCAAAGCAGGGAAGGGTGCCGTTGAGGGACTAGAATGGGCTTTGGGAGTCTGAAGCTCTGTGTTCTAAATCTGACGTGTTAAATGCTGGCCTCTTTTGGCCAAATGGGAACTGAACTCCTTTGAAAATGTGGCCCCTAATTTCTCTGTGTCTCAACTCCTCATCTGTAAAATGGGGCCAATAACGACACCAATCCCCAAAGTCCTGTCAGGATACATGCCCTCCAGGTACACATCTGCGCTGCTGGGAAGCATTCTGGAATAGAATTCTCTGCACAGCTGGAAAGTGGCGAAGCTCACACTCCTCCAGTGTTCTGAAAGCTGGAGTGTGTATGCGTAGAACTGAGTCCCTTTGCTGGTTAATTGTGGGGGGTTTTCACAGTGCAGAGTCTGAGGCTGTGCACACTGTCTAGGGAGTGTCTAATGAGTTACAGGGCAAATGGGTGTGTATGTCTGAGGATTCCTGAATCACTCCCTTTATTGTTGCTGCACCCACAGGAACTTCCTTCCTCAGGTGAGGCTGTATTTAAAAGCGGAGAGTGAAAGGAGGTAGCCCCTCAGAACTCCGGGGTGAGAATTCATAGCGGCTGCTCAAGAACAGGGGGAAAGGAAAGAAACATCTCACGCTACACCAGGTATGTACAATACTGCCTAGGAGACAAGGAAAGGCAGTGAGCTCTGCCAGCCAGGTGTGTTACACAGGGAAAATGGAAGTGTCGAGATCTGCGGGCAGGCAGGCTGAAAGCAGGCGCCGAGAGCATGCCTGTGATTAAGTTACACAAAAGGAAAGTGTTTGCACAGTGCACCAACTCGCTGCGCTTTTTAAACTTTGCAAAACCCATCAAAGACTTTGAACCTCCAGCAGGAAGGGCGAGATCTGAGCTGGAATAAAGCCCGACAAAGAAGGGGCAAAGGGCGGGACGGCAAACAGAGCTGCAGTGTAGGCAGGTGAAGAAATGGCCGGGTTAGAGTATATTAATTTGTTCCAATGGGTCGATTTGCTGCGTATTTGGGACCTGATTCTCAGAGGTCCTGATTTTCAGACAACTCTCATGAAAATCCATGAGATCTGTGGGTTCTTAGCATCTCTGAAAAAGTAGGCTGCTTGTTAGACACGGAAACAAAATCCTAGCAGAGTGAATAGTCCTGGTATACCTATTGGTCATCTTCGAGATTAAAATAAAGACACTAAGATAGAGCGGATTACTTCACTGAAGAGCATCTTGCCTGTCTTTCGAGAGTTGGTATTTATACTAAAAGGTTTAAAACAGAAGTTGGGGCTTGCCCATTTGTTTTCCACATTCTGTGATGTAAATATACACTCTGGGCAACCAGAAGGGATGGGTCCTTTCACACTCTGCTGAAGTCAAGAAGCTCCCTGGTTGTAAAACGGGAAGGGAAGAAGATGAAAGGAGGGGGAATTGTGCTTTAGATAGTGATTCCCTGTACTGTTTCATTCATGCTGCAAATTCTGTCTCAGGTGAGTCTTCGGAGGCATGGAGTCTCCCCACCGGCCTGTTGTGTGGACATGCTTCATTCTCCTGGGTAAGCTTGACCATCAAATCTGCCACGCTGAGGAGGCCTCTCCTTTAATATTTGCAATTGTTCCATTTTGGTTTTGCCACTTTAGGGAGTGTAGCCACGATATATGGGTGGGGGACAAGTCACGTTGCCCTTAGCTCCTGTAAAACTCTTGTTCAGCCAAGTTGGTTGTAAATGCTACCTATGTTTCCTGCAGAGATCATTACTACACAGGGTAGTCCATTGGGGTTTCCTATGAGACATAATTGATTTAGCCTTTAACGAGTGGCTAGGCATTTAGTGTGTTTGCCTCTTAAACCTAAGAGATGCTGTGCAGTTATAAAAGTATTTGCTGTTATTACGTGCATTGCCATAGCATCTCAGAGTCATGGACCAAGAGCCTCATGGTAGGAGATGCTGTGGAAACCAAACAAAAAGCAAGTCCTGTCCCAAACAGAGCACAAGGAATCAGTGAAACTGTACTGGTCAACGTGGTAAGCAGTGATCTCAACACACCCGCAGCCTAACCGATGGCACATTTTTGGGAGGCGTTTCGGCAGAGAAGAGCTGGAAGGGCCGGTTATTTAAAACTCACTTGCCTTATGTGCAACTCAGGAAGAAAAGGAGTTTGCTTTTTTCCCATTTGGGCTGAGTGTTTTCATCCTCAGCGGGGGGTCAAGCAATCCACCCATTCGTTCCTCTCCCTTACTTCAGAGGAAGCCCGTTAATTAGGCCAGTTACTTCCACCAGCAATGGCGATTGTGTGGCTTTGCCTATAACATTCTTCAAAGCTTGTTCTTCTATTGTTTTAGCATTACCACTGCTCCAGGAAGCACAGGGCTCCTGTTCTCACGGCGCCTGCTACCCCCCTGCCGGGGACCTGTTAGTAGGAAGAATCCATCACTTGAAAGCCTCCTCCACGTGTGGCCTCGTGAAGCCCGAGACGTACTGCACATCCCATGGTGAAGTATGTTCAACTCTGCATTCACAGACATCTCTTAGGGAAGCTAAAACTAATCCTGCCCCCCCCCCCCCCAGAGCACTGCTGTATTCTGTCTAGATATGCTGGAGCATATTAGAAACTTTAATATTTTTATCCTCCCAGGCAGGGCAGTGCTATTATCTCTGTTTTGCAGCACGGAGAGACTGTGACTTGACCCAGGTCATGCAGGGAGTCGGTGGCAAAGCTAAGAGTTTGGCACAGGTCTTCCAAAACTATAGCCACTGTTCTAATCCTGCCTGTAAGGATTTGCCATTGGAAAGCTCCAAGCAGCTGCTAGGTGCTGGGAAAGGGGGCTTTTCATAAAGGGTGACGTGCTCTGCAGCTGGCGCGAGGAGGCATCCTGAGCTAGACAGTATTTTATATCATGGGCATGTTAAAAATGACACAGACAGGTCAGTTAAATGGTCCCCAACCATCCAGCCAAAGGCTGGGATAATAAACCCAAACCAAAACATAACCTAGTGCTGCTAACTCTGGCAGACAGTACAGAAAGTGAGGTTTCCTCGCTATAAGCCAGAGAGGAGTAAGTCCTTTCAGCCATTTATGACTGGTCTACACACAGCTTTTGTACTGGTATAACAGTTTCAGTTTGGAGTGTGATGTTTGTACTGATGTGTTCTGTGTACCCATAGGGTAGATGCAATTATCCCAGTGAAAGAGTGTCTTAGACATTATATCTTATTGCCCTTCCTTTGGGGGAATTAATTACACCAGTGTATACCATGTCTCCACTTACCAGAGGATCAACACGCTGTTGATCAATCTTTTGGGGTTAGATTTAGTAGGGTCTTGTAAAGACCCACTAAATCAAATGCTGATGGTGCCCCATCTGCACTAGTGGTCCTCACTGTCGTGAGGAGTAAGGGAAGTCTATGGGAGCATTTTCCCGGCGACCTCCCACCGTGGAGACAACTCGTGTGTGTAGATGATGACTGGTATAACAGGATTGATTCATGCAGGATACATTTGATCATCTGGATTTGTTAGAAGCAACATTTTCAGGTGGAAACTATGGCAAACCATTGAGTTTCCAATGATCGAGTTTCCTTGGCTTTTACATAGAACTGAATCAGCTCAGACTTAATTCAAATATTGTTAACTCTCTAGCTTAGCTTTCCTCAAAGATTTTTTCCTCTCCTGGGGCTCAACTGAAATTCAGCTGTGATGGATCAAAGCCCTTCACTAAGCTATGCTAATTTTGTCTTTCTTTAACAACCTCCTAAACCAAGTGAGTGGCTGGTTTTTTTGTGCAAGAGGTTTCTTTGTGGAGCTAATTTCCTTAGCTGGACCATTTCCTAAATCCTTGTGGTTGCTAATCTCAATAACTGCCACTAATGGAAGTGCAGATAAGAGAGGGTTTAGCGCCGGAGTGGAAGTTGCGGTCTGTGAAAGACAGTGTGGCTCATAAAGGAGGGATGTTTGGGAGGTAGTGATGGGCCTTTATTGGCCAGTATTTCGCAGAGTAGTTTTTCGAGCTCCAGTGAATCAGACTCATTCTGGCATTGGTTCCTGGCAAATGAGAGGAAATTCATGGGGGTTACTTGTTGGCAGCCATGTTCATGAGTGCAAAGATCTCCATGCTTCTGTAGGTGTTTGAAATTGGAAATAGGACCTTTTACCAAACTACTTGCAATAGTGTGGATGTAATAGAACCTAGCCTAATCTCAGACCTGAACTCTTGACTCTGGTGCAGTATCTAAAGCTTTAGCCAGATCTGTTTGCTGGGCTGATGTGTGCATGTCTGTCCGTATGTCTGGGTGCCTTTACACAGAATTGTTTTGGGGGTGTGAATGAAACAGACATAAGCCCTATTGTCTGTTGTCTTGACCTCTGGATGATATAAATATGCATTTTCTTTCTTGGTTTCCTAGCAAGGTTGATTTTTCTCCCCATTTCCCAATGACACACAGTGGCTGAATTGTACCAGTATGGGTCATAAATGTCACGTTCTCAGCTGTGTCATTGCTGACTGCAGGCCCATTCCACAATATTTGGGTGAAGCCCTACACAACTTCCTACCCCCGTGCTCTTCTCATGACATTTGGGAGCCCAGAGGGAACAGGAAGTATCTAAAATCTTCTGTGAGATCTTGCAGGCCCAGAAAGTTCAGAGGAGCATCTGGTGGATGCTCATCTAACCAAACTCAACTTCCATGACAGACGTTGATGGGTGTCCAAGACTCGCCCTGGGTGGAAGCTCTGAGGCCAGACAGCTGGGCACAAAATCCCATCAAAATGCACTTAAGGGGACATTTTATTTGGGGAGGAATGGGGCAGCAATTAGCTGTGAGCATTTCTGTCTGGACTGTACCTCTGACGATTAACTTACTGTGGAAGAAACCGCATGTGCTCACGGTGCAGACCCTTGATTTAAAGTAAGCAGGGATGGGTGATGCCTTTGGGGATTCGAGGGTTTGCAAAGCTTGGAAACTTTATCCCCTGGTTTTAATAAAGGAGGGCGGTGGGGAAAGGGGGGAGATGTTCACAAATGAGAGTTAAGTGTCCAACTCTAATTTACTTTCAGTGGTACCTAACTCCTCTGGTGCCGTTGAAACCTCCCCTTAAATAAATAATATGTTCTCCTAGCTCAGGGGTGAGGAACCTTTTTTTGGATCGGGGGCCACTGACCCACAGAAAAATCAGTCGGGGCTGCACACAAGGGAGAAGCAAAAAAAGGAAAAAGAACCCCTCTCTGATGTGGTGCCCGACTGAGGAGGAGAAAGACACTCCCACATTCCCTTCCCACGCGGGAACCTAAGGGGGCTCATGCTAGTAGATTTTGTGTGCTCCATCCCCACGGTGGGGCAGCGGGGTGGGGCTGGAGCTCCAGCGTGGGGTCCCCAGTGCTACAGGGGGAGCCCTGAGCCTCAGGGGCTGGATCCAGGCAAGCCACAGGCCACCTCTGGTTCCTGGGGCTTAGGTTCCCCATCCCTGTCCTTTGTTGTAGGGAACAAAGGTGTTCCAAAAGTTGGTGGTCTGCATATGGTAGATATAACAGGCTGAAGCTTAAACCAGTATAACAACATTGACTTACCTTGGGAGGTGATACATTTTCCTTTGCCATCTGTTTTTAAGTCTTTCTGAAAGGTATGCTGTAATCCAAACAGAAGTTGTGGGCTTGATGTGGAAATTATTGGGTGAGAATCTTTGGATTGCATCGGACAGCTCAGACCAGAGGACCCTGGTGGCCTGAAAAATCTCTTATTTCAATCCTGATGTTCTCTCATCCCACCTGATTTCAGAGAGAGCAGAACCAAGCCCACTGCACGATAACAATCCAGACACTAATTCTTTGCTTCCAAAAATGCAGCTCAAACGGAACCAGCCTTAGGGCCCTATTGCCTGAAGCCCTGAGTGCCTCAGATCCCTTAGAAATGTAACGATGGCCAGGTCACACCTAGTATCATGCAGAAGCAAGCCCTTGGTTTGAGGTAACTGAGATGGCAGCACAATTTAGAGGAGAAATCTCCCCTGTTTTTTGTGTGTGATTCTTTATTTCCCCTGGCATCCCCTTACAGAAAGGATAGGCTCAGGCTATGTCTACACTGGGAAGGTTTGGTGACAAAAGCGCTGTGGACTTGGAAAAGTGAAAACTGGTCAAACTGGTTTTTCTGCCTCCCATTGTTGGCATTTCATGGCCACACTGCTGGCTCTGCCTGTTGGAGCAAAGCAAAGTGAGTATCCCACAGAGCAGAGTCGTGGGAAAGCACTACAAGTTTTCTCAGCCAAAATATGCTAATGAAGGACTCTGTTTTTTCCTAGGGGTTTTTGCACAAAAAAAAGCAGCGTGGATGTTTTCTTTTTGCGCAAACCCCCTTTTTCCTCAAGATCCTTATGCCCCAAAAAAGTAGGTATACCGATCTTTTTGCTGAGAAAACTCGTAGTATAGATGTAGCCTCACTGTTTTTTTTAATAAAAGGCAGTTTTGGGGGGCAAAACGTGCCAGTGTGGACACTCACTGTCACCTTCTTTCCCAACTTCAGTGACCAATGAGTGTCATGACTTATTCAGCTTTTGCTCGTAGGACCACTCCGCATTCCCTAATCGTTTCCCTATTGAAATACCCCTACTGCCTTAAAATAAGATGAAACAATGCAGTGAATTTCTCCCTCCCCCATACCAAAGCTTGTTCTATTCATTCCCATTTTTATTCCCGTGCACGCTTATTAGACAGCAGTGCTATGTGACTTCTTCTGTGCCAAAGAGCTGCAATTTTAGAGTCTGTTTTGCAGCCTCAGCAGAGGTCGTGCAATAAGGGCTTGCTCTCCTTCTGTCTCCCCTGTGGCTCCCTCCCCTTGGCCTGCCTTCTGGCCACTGTGTGCTGTCTGATTTTGGTGCCAGTTTGGATTGTCCCAATGTGTGCTCTTTTGCAATCCTGGTTGGTGTCTTGATGCTGGCCTCATCCCAGCCCCCCGCTCTGCTGTCTGCCTCCAGTGTTCTGACTGTGATTCCCTCTAACCTTTATCCTTCATACCCACTGGCTGCCAGGTCAGGACCTGAAATTCAGGCACAGAGCGAAGTCCAGTGATGCCATTTATAGCAAATAAGGGTCGATAGCTCTTAGAGAAGGGAGAGAGGAGGAGACTCTGACAAACCTAAAAGCTCCTCGGAAAAACACTTAGAACTTGGGAGAGGAGGATGGAAAAGTGGGAGACAATGAATTAAAACAAATCATTGCCAAGGGAAGGTTGGTGCTAGGAAAAGGAGACTTGAGCATGTTGCAGCAGCCATTGATATTAATGGAAAGAATCGTATTGATTTCCTTGGGATTTGGACTGGCCCACATATTGTTAATTTATCTAAATACTCAGCATAGTATTTCACATGGGACAGGGTAAGTCTTGGCTCCTGTGAGATCATTAACATGAGGTAAATTCCTGGTGAAGACCGGACAGTTCATATTTTAACTTGTGTCAGCAACATGATGGCAAAGGTTAAGGGGGAGCCACGAGTTTGCCTTGAGCGAGTAACATGTCCCAACTACAAGCTGTCTTGTCTGAACTAGGAAAAAAAGGTGTGTTCTTACTGTATGTTTGCTGACACAAAGTAAAATCCCAGTGGAGATTACAGGGTTTCTCTCTAACATCCTCACCCACCCCCCACTTAACATGCCTCCCTCCTCACCAGGGATGCCATCTTAGTGAGTGATGAGGGGAGGGCATTCTCCATGGTGATTAACAGGTGTGTTGTGAGCAAGACACGTGAAGTCATTCTTCCGTTCTACTCGGCGCTGGTTAGGCCTCAGTTGGAATATTGTGTCCAGTTTTGAGTGCCACATCTCAAGAAAGATCTGGAGAAATTGGAGAAGGTCCAGAGAAGAGCAACAAGAATGATTAAAGGTCTAGAGAACATGACCTATGAAGGAAGGCTGAAAGAATTGGGCTTGTTTAGTTTGGAAAAGAGAAGATTGAGGGGGGACATGAAAGCAGTGTTCAGGTATCTAAAAGGCTGTCACAAGGAGGAGGGAGAAAACTTGTTCTTCCTGGCCTCTGAGGATAGAACAAGAAGAAATGGGCTTAAACTGCAGCAAGGGAGGTTTAGGTTGGACATTAGGAAAAAGTTCCTAACTGTCAGGGTGGTCAAACCCTGGAATAAATTGCCCAGGGAGGTTGTGGAATTACCATCTCTGGAGATATTTAAGAGCAGGTTAGATAAATGTCTAGCAGGCATGGTCTAGACAGTGCTGGGTCCTGCCATGAGGGCGGGGGACTGGACTCGATGACCTCTCGAGGTCCCTTCCAGTCCTAGTATTCTATGATTCTATGATTCCCTCCTTGGCCTGCCTGCACAGAGCCAGTTCTGATTCAACCCCCAGGTGGAAAACTGTGTCCCTGTGCAAATCCATGGGAGTTTTGCCATGGATTTCAACAGGGCTCGGCTTTCACCTGGATTGAGGAGGGCCCTCCTTCTGCCATTTGGCTAAGCATGTGAGTAGTCTCATTGACCTCAACAGGCTTATCAGAGAGTGATCCCCTGAGAGGCCTTTCCAGCCTTAGCAGTTTATCAAGACAAAACCAGGTCTCTTTCCCCACCGCTGTATTTTATTGTCCCCTCACTACCAGAGTCTGGGCCTGCTGGGTTCTTTAGGTACATCCACAGTCCCTACGTGCTTTGGGAAGGGGCACAAAACTAGCTGATATAGTCCCAGCTGCTGGGGATGGTCCCAACCAGTTAGCCCCCAAACTGTATCTGCAGTCAGTTAATTGGCCTTCCGGCAACTGCCTGTCCTTCCGTCAATGCCCAGTTCAGGGGATTTGACTGATGGGGGCTCAGTTCACTCCTGAGCCTACACCCCCTGTTACAGGGCTTTGGGCTCCTTCCCAGAATCACGTATTCCTGTGAAGCTTGGCTCAACAGCATGGCCTGCTGATCTATTTACCCTATGTCTGCTGCGTCTTCACTTGGCTCCCTTTCCAGTCACAAGAACGACCTGCTGTATTAAATCCAAAATCTCAAGCCCCCTCCCCAAATTACTCTTTCTTTCTATTTGCTATTTGTATTTGGTGGCAGCCAGAGGCCTCTGTCAAGATCAGGGCCCCACCGTGAGAGACATTAGCTTGCTGGCTAAGATGGGCAAAGTGGCCAAGAAAGGATGTGGTGAGGGTCACAGAGAGATTGTGACATGTCTCGGGTCTGTGGTCACACCGTCAGTGTATGGCAGGGGTAGATGTTGAACTCACACCTCTCTGAGGCATAACACGCGTAGCAGGCAGGTACCCAATTCCCAGTGATTTTCAATGGGAGGTCAGTGTCTAGCTGGGTTTTTTTGGTCTTTGAAACTCTCCCCCTTAATCACAAGATCTGCTGTTCTTGAGTGCACTGGGGTGGGCGCCGGTGCCCTGCAGCTTGCTTTGATATGAACGCTGTTGCCTGATCTAAAAGTACGCATGAATGTCCAGTGACCACCATTAGGGCTGTCAGATCCTTTATCCCAGGATCAGGCCCAGTATTTAATTATTCCGTGACGGGGACCACTGATGTGCACAGGTGCAACACTCACCCTATTGGAACTCTTGTGTATTTACAAGTAGAGTTTATTAATACACTTTGCACAAACAGCCCAATTCCATAAGGGAGATGGGGGATGTCCGTCTCGATTTCCATCCCCTATACTCACACCATTTCACCGAGGTGTTAGCCATCCTCCTGCTCATCACCTTCATCTTCCCCATCATCACCAGTGGACTCACTCCGGCACCACCCGAGGCCTATGTTGTCTTCTTCTACCGCCCCTAGGCTAGGATGGCATTTTCATCATGGGTTATGCTGATGTTCTTATGTTTGATGCATATTCAGTAGGGGATGTTCCCTTTTCTCCTTATTTCTATTTCCTCACCTTACTAATGATGAAGTGTCTTTTTCTAATAGGTCAGTATATCATTGATCTCAACTTGTTATCATACTCGTCAGTTCGTTACTGTGGGCTTTTTGTGGATGTCTGTCCCAGTTGTTATTTCTGTCCTACCCGGTTATTCAGTCTGGTCTTAACCAGTTATTTCGGGTTTTTCTGCTAAGTTTGAGGGTATTCTTGGAAGCTTCCTATACCGCTGACGGTCGCTTTATCTAGGTGAAAGGTCTAGAATATATATACCATTGACTTTGCGATCTGGGTGAAAGGTCCCAAGTGTGTGCATGCTGGCTTTGCCTTAGCTCAGTATACACAATGTGGCCTGTCAGCCTCTTGCGAATGGCGATACAGCCAAACTGCCAATATAATCCACAGAAACTTATTATAATAAGCATATAATCAAAACCATAAGGAAATTATACAGGCTACAATGCAGAGGCGCAGTTGATGGGGCATCGGGCTAGCCGTGCTCCACTGAGAATCTTTGTGACTTTCCTGCATGACTGCAGAGCACAGAAGGCATAAAAGAGTAGCCTCATCTTAGAAATAAATGTGAGTTTGCTGCTCGCTCTGTGGTAGTTGTTTATTGCAGCACCCCAAGTTCCTTGCACTTCATTGCAAAAATCTCCTGAAATGCACACAATGCTGGATAGAAACAAATCCACATTTGGGAGGTGCTGCTGGGGTCTCAGCTTTCCTTGGTGAGGCTGCTAATCTGCGAAGATTACGGGTGACCCTGCCACCCGAACTTTCTCAAGAGGTTTATTGTATGAAAGACCTTGAATACTCAAACCTTGTTTGCATAAGGTCAAGGATAGTCCCTTCATTATCTTGCTAAGCAGTCAATGCATAACAGCCGGGAAGAGTGAGAAGACATCTTTATCGTGGTGAGATATGGAGTGATAACAGGACTGTGTAATGTAGGCATGGCCCGGGAGGAAGTGTGAAGTGATATCTCTGATGAGAGATACACCTAATCCCCAAAACGCAGGGCTAGGGGGCCGTAATACAGGGGAGAATCTTTGAATGACAAATGAGAGCTATACACGGACAATCTGCTAAGGTGCTGCTGCACCTCATCCATCAGTAGAGCCCTGCAAATCCGCGGATATCCGCGGATAAGAGAGCACTTATATCCATGCATACCCACATCTGCAGATGGGGATATCTGCAGCTCATTTTTGCAGATATGGATGCGGATGCAAATTTTGTATCTGCGCAGAGCTCTCTCCATCAGTCTTTGGTTCATTCCTAGCACCCATCTTGCTCCAGGCGCTTAAACATTTTGGCTACTGCCTAATAGAAGATATCAGTAAAAGGGAATATGTCATTGATCCCAATGCTGGGCCACTTGCTGTTACCATTTGATGGCTGCTCAACATACTTTTGCATGTGTGGTTAAACAAAACTATATGGTTCCTTTAGATTGGTGTGCTAGCAGATCTTAAATCATACTTTGCTGAGGGGACTTGATGACTGAACTGACTCTAAATGATCAAAATGGGTGCTCACATGTTTGCTTTTCAGAAAAGCTAATGAACGGAATGTTGCTTAATTAGACCCCCAGATGTATTAGGCTTATGAGATATGGGGTGAATATGTCCTGCCACTTCAGTGTTTTGGATGTATTTTTCAATTATATCCAGATACTCTTTATAAACAAAGATGTGAGCATCTTATGTTTATCATGATTAGTGTAACTGTAGGAGCTAATCTCATTCTTATGATTAGTTACAGGTTTATAGAAATGTTTGCCTTGTTAGCATCTAGTGTCAGAGAGTTTCACAGGTTATTAGGGTTTCATTAACAAAAATATTATCTTCTGCATGTTTTAAAAAGCTTCTCTTTTAAATGTAAATGATGTCCTCAGTTAGTTTTTGAAAGGAAACCTTATGTGTGTCCTTCCTTGATTTTCTATCCGCCACTGAAATCAGTCCTGGGGCAAAGTATTATTCCCCATGAAGAAGAGTAACAGGTCTGGTCTTAAGTAGTTAGAAATGCATGCACCACATGTCTGTTCTTGCTGTGATCAGGCTTCATGCAGTCATCCTCAAATACTTTGTAGGTGTTTGTTTAAGATGTTTGCTATTAGACGTGTTTCTTGATTAGAAATGCTTATGATAAGCCTCCACTGTGGAGCTGTGTGTTAACTGTGAGACAGCAGGAAGGGAGTCATGCTAAAATATAGAGATGATTAAGCTCCCCAGAGGAAGCGAGAGCCATTAACCTGAAATGATTGCGCTCTTGTCTTCGAGTGACTTCTGGTTAAACTGCCAAGCTCTCAATATGATAATGAATCAGACTCCAAATGAATTAGGCTCAGAGCAGAGGACTGTTCTTGTCACAGCTTTGGGAGCCAAGGTCTTATTGGAATATTTATTTGGGGAAAGGCTCAGTGTAATACCTTAGACATCACTGAGGAAAAGCTGGTTCCACGGGAAACAAGCAAAGCTGAGTCTTTGATCCAAGTGGTTCCTTATACCGAATTGTTCTCCTAGCAATGCAGTGAGCTTACCTACAGATGACATGGCGCACAAGAAGCAATAGCCCAAGCTTCCTCTTACCCTAACTTAAAGCAAGGCCAGGATTTGATTTGTGCCAGGACAATGGGATGTGTTTCTCATAAAATGGAAAGGGAGGAGTCTGGTAGCAGAGACAGCTATATTGCAGAATGACCACAAGGGGGCAGCAAAGGGCCAGGGATGGGAACTGGGACAGCTATAACCCCACTGGGCCAGTAGGGGCAAAGCTGGGGGACAGCTATCTACTATATATTTGAGAGATTTTGTCTGTTTGTGTGTCTCTCTGTCTGTCTGTCCCCTCCGCTGTGCTCGCTGCTGCGAGTACTTCTCACCTGGCCTCAGCTGCTGTGGTGAGAGAGGGCTGGGGTCATCCTCTCCCTCCAGGGCAGCCTCCATCCTGAACCCCTCATCCCCCGACCCACCCCAAAGCAATGATTTAAATGAAGAAATACAAAAAATATTTGAGTTAAGGACCCAAGCAATGCCAGGTAAATGTTCTAGTAAAAGTATTATCTGTCCCGCCTTGCCAACAAAGAATCAATCATAAATCACCTAATGGATTTCACTCAGGTTATCAGACCACAATGATTTTGGCCTGTATTAGCCTCAGAAGAAATATCAGATCAACTCAGTAGCTGCGTAGGCAATAACAAAACTGTTTTCTCTTTTTTCAGGCTATTAGGGAAATTCTGTAAGTAGTGAGAATGAGTGTTGCCTGGTTTTGGGTGTAATTACAGACCCTAGCATATGCCGGCTTAGCTAAAAAGCTTGCTCATACCTCAGCTGATATCAGCCCAATTTATAACAAGCCTGGGCAGAATTATGGCTTCAGATAGAACCAAAGGGCATCCTGGGGTGAGTCTCCACTGCAGGACTTAACTTGAAATAAGCTGCGCAAACTGATCCACGTCAATTGCGTAGATTATTTCAAAATAGCATATTTCAAAATTGGGAGCATCTACACAGCACTTATTTCATAGAATTAGAGAATCCGAGGGCTGGAAGAGACCTCAGGAGTCATCACATCCAGCTCCCTGCCCAAAACAGGACCAATCCCAACTCAATCATCCCAGTCAGGGCTTTGCAAGCCAGGATTTAAAAACCTTTAGGGATGAAGATTCCACCCCCTCCCTAGGGGACCCATTTCAAAATAGAGTGCTCTTCCTCCGACTTCCCTTACTCCTCATACAATGAGGGTTACAGGAGTCAGAGTAAGAAGTCCTCCAGCTTGACAGAATTTCGACATTATTTTGAAATAACTGCCTGCTGTGTAGTCGCGGACTAAGTTATTTTGAAGTAACGCTAGTTATTTCGAAATAATGGTGCTGCGTAGACATACCCTTGGTGTTTCTGCAAGAGATTGCCATAAGCATAGCCTAGTATCCAATTGTCCCAAACGTTGGGGTTAGGATAAAACAGGTCTCAGGACCTACATCAGATTCATCCTGGGATTTGATGTCACTTGACCTATTTAGAGATGGGGCAAAACTGAAATCTTTTATACATTCCTCCCCATCCCCACCCCCACCCCAGTCCCTTTCTAGACTTTGAGGCTAGATAGTGTCAAACTGGGATCTGAATCACCTTTGGTTTTGCTAAACCTGGCCCCATCCTCCTTGCCTTATCTCTGGGTCTGCCTTGAAATACCCTGAGAGGTAACGATTTGGATAGAGTGTCACATTCCAGGTTGAAAATCAAAGTGCAAGTTGGGAGCCGGGGTGGGATGCCAAACGAAAACAACCTCCTCAGATCTTTGGAGCTGGAGCAAGGGTGACATATTGGTCAGTATTTATTTAGTGCTCTCTGTTGAAAAGCTTTGGGGAGTCTCTGGTTTGATGGGGTGCTTTATGGGTGTAATGAGACTACCCACACAGGTCTGGCATAATTTTTTCATATATTGGCTGTTAATGGGGAATTAAAATACATTGGAATGATACATGACCCAGCTTCATTGGGAGCCCTTGTCCTGAGATGATGTAGCTGGCCACTGCTATTGTTCCTGACAAGCCTGTGTATTTTAAAAAATACCTGAAGTTTTTCAGCTCAGACTAGCAATAACACTTTTCATAAAAGCTCTCATCATGCAAGGCCCCAAGAGGGGAGGCTGGATTTTGGCAGCCAAACTGACATTGATGCCTCTAGAAGCTGAGTCAAAAATGTAGACCTGAAGTCAAGAGAAATCATGGGTCTCCATACCACGGCCAGAGAGGGCTGGACGGGGAGGAAGTTTTCCGTTTTTCCTGAGAGATGAGTAATTCTAGTTTATATTGGTGTATGCACCAGGAGGTTCTATTTTAGGGCTCTAAGCCAGTAATACATTGGCAGCTACAGCTATTTAAAATACTTCTGGCCGGTCTGTCAGCTTACAGTTCTCTAAGTGGCATGATAACCTCTCCCTACCCTTAACCTGCACTGCGAGGATAAGCAGCCATTGGCTGACAAGGTCACTGGAAAACAAGGACAGAGTGGAGGTGTGCAAAGCTTCTGACAGCTTAGTTTTGCCTCTGTAGGAAGATGTTAGTGCTTTGGACATGCACACAAAGCCACCCGTACCCTCACTCAGAATATGTGCAAACCAGCCACTTAACACACAATCTCTGATACCCAGACACAAGCTCTGAGGCCTCACTTAAGTGCATGCAATTCTATCTACCCGTCGTTAATCTCTCATCTAACGTTGGGGCAAATTTTCCCTCGGTCTCCTTTTGTGAGCACAACTTGTGCCTACATTTGTGTGCACCCAGTTGCAGAAAAATAGGAAGGTGAAGTGACTTGTCCGAGATCACACAGCAGGTTTCTGGCAGGGCTTGGAACAAATCTTTATCTCCTTCCAGTCTAGTTCCCTATCCATGTATCCTGGGAAAATGAACCCTAAACAAATCTATAGTGAACTCTGTAATGGTGCAGTGAGAGAAGCAGATGGAAAAAGGTTTTCTCTGAGTAATCTACAGTCCTATTGCAATATCCAGTAATTCCCTCTGTCCTGGGGAACTTTGAGACACATACGTTCCTGCTTTCAGCTCAAGATTCATGGCAAAATGTGCTTCTTGTGCAATGCAAAAGTTACCCAGTTTGTCCAGAGCCAGCAAAATGTGGTTTCGCTTCCAACATTAATTTTAGATAAAAAAAAAAAAAGGCGGGTGAGATTTCAACACTCTCGTCTGCTGCCTCATGTCATGATTATTTTGGTCTCTCAGTGAGGACGTGTTCGGTCTGGTGGGGAGGCAAGGGGCAGGGGGGAGCTCAGCCAGGGCCTTGACGCTGCTTTTGGCCAATGCCAGGCTCCAATTGATTGCGGCAGGCAGACCTTTCACACAGTAACAGAGTGATGTTGAGCAAAAACAGGTGGGATTTCAAGAGCGCCACGTCACTCAAGCACCAAGGGAAGGGGGTTGTGTGTGGGCGGGAGGGCGGGGGGGGGGGGTGTGTCTTTGCCAGTAAATTGAAACAGAGCTTGGCTTAGGAAAGAAATTCCCGATGAGCTGAGCTTCAGTGGTTTTAGTCTGACCTAGATGTTTTTTTACTATGGCTTTATATGGAGCTGCATTTAAAGCTTGATTGCTAAAACCCAATATTGTGTTTCAGCTGCTAGGAGCTTCTTGTGCCAAAGTCTGTATGACATGGTCTTAACAAAGACCTAATGATTAGCATAATTCCTAATGAATAATTTGTATGATGAATCTGGCCGGTCTGTTCCCTCGGGCTGTCTCTCATCACATCAGCAATTTTCTCACGTTTAATCTTTATTGGATATTTTCTGTTAATTTTTGCAGATTATCCCTGGTCTGTAGCATCTCTGTGATTAATTTGTGAGTAATCAGAATCTGAAATATGAACTCTATTATTGGATAAATGGTATTTGTTCCTGTTCCTAGAGTGGGTGAACATAACTCTCAGGATTATGAATGGGAAGTGTTTTATTCTTATTAATCGTATTTACTAGGGTAGTGCCTAAGAACCAATCAAAACTGTCCTGTTCAAAACTAGAGTTGCACGGTCCTGGCTCCAAAGAGCACTTAATCCTCATAGAGCCGACAGACCTCGGGTGGGGGAAAGAGTATAACACTCAAGTTGAGGACACTGTCTGATGGCGGCAAATGCCATGAATTTTGGGAGGGAGGAGATCTTCTAAATGGAAAGAAAAGTGAAGGGAGAGAGGATGCTGGAGGGAAGGAAGGGAAGGAGTAACGATGCGAAAGGTTAACCAGTTAACCAGTAAGCATCACTCTTAACCGGTGATAATTGCTAGTTCCGGTTAACCAGTGGGGGCTGGAGCAGCTGGAGCAGTTAACTGGTGAAATACTACATGTAACTGGTTAACCAACTGAATGGTATTTTACATCCCTAGTAAGGCATACAGGGCAGGGGAGAAGACGGTCAAGTATGGAGGGTGCTACGGGGAAAAGATCGTGAGTGAGATGGAGGGCGAGGGCAAACAGCCAATCAGCATCGGGCAGAGAGAGTTCTGTCAAAACTGTCAAAAGTTTCAGCTGCTCTACCTATCTGGAGTCTCTGGCTAGTTCCACTGTGTAGTTCCTCCCCCCCCCCCCACCCACCCCAAGGTTTGGGATAGGAGGGCGACAGGCTAGGTCCTAGTTTACCCAGAGCATGGGGCAGTCTTTGGTACACTTCTCGGTTAGGAGGTGCAGGGGGCAAGGATGTGTTTCTGGCTGCGCCATTTTACTCCCTTCTTCCAGGGCAGCTGTCCCTGCTTTTGAATAGATGCCATTTTCTGGGTTGTTTTACCACTTTAGTTTAAAATGGGCTGTTTCTACAGCTGTTCCTGCAAGGACACTCCCATGTTAGGGTATTTACAGAAAGTGACCACAAAGGGTGCGAACACAGCTGACGTGAATCCATTTGGAAATAGGGATGAATATTCACAGAAACAACTCTGTCAATAGCCACATAGCTCTCTTATTTTAACGGTCTACCTGCAGATCTACCTGCAACTCTCCTGGTTCTGGACTTTTGTACAAACTAAAATCAAACCAGAAGCTCCATTCAGATCTGGTGGGAGCAGCGGCAGTTCCATTAATTGAGAGGTTTTGTTGTCTTCAACAGAGCAGTGTCAGGTTTGAATTTGACCTCCAGTTTGTGTCACTTTCAAGCAATGTGGAATAGATCCGGGGCTGATCTATGGTTTTCCATTGAAAACCCTGCTAGATTTCATGTGTTTCCTGACAAACCCAGGCAACGAATGGCAGATTGAGGGTAAGGGTCTTCCTTTGAGTTGTTGGGCTTTGTTTATACCCCAGACTTAGGGATACATCAGAATCTCTCTGTGGGTCAGGAAGGAGAAGAAGGAAGGTCCAGTAGTTAAGACTCTAGCCTGGAATTTGTTCTGTTACACACCCTGTTGCTTGGGTTCTTTGGTCTAATTCCTCGCCATTTGTGGTGGATGTGTTTCTGACACCACCGCGAATGGTGAAATTCACAAATACTGGGAGCCCATGGCTCCTGACTCCCTTGGTGAGTTTGGCAGGTGCAGGGAACTCGCTACAGCTGCTGGGGGCCACTGAGAATTCATCGCGTCTCAGGTCAACTGTGGGGAACCAGGGGCCGGTGTGTTCCTCATGGCTCCTGGTCCCCGCTAACCCACCCCCAGGCCAGGACAGTAGACCCCTGCGATACGATGAGCCAGGAATAGCGTTTCCATTAATCATGAGGGTCTCCTGTGATAGCACTGACCTATCATGGTGAAGATCTAACTCTGTGCTAAGTTCAAGGGTCGTCAGTTAGTCTGCGTGTCGCTCTGAAGCCTAGAATGTTTACTGAGTCAGTGTGAAGTAACGAGCCAGCTACAAGCATGGCTGAGAGCTCTCAAAGGAAGGAGTCTCATTTTGCCTGCTCACGATCAGGTGTACCACCTGCCAGCCATGGTCCTCCCTCTGCTGGGCCTTGTATTCCTTGTTTAAACCGTTTTCCCCAATTTAATTTTATGGACTCCCCTGCTGCTGCTTTGTCAAACTTTGTTTATCGTATTTCCTGATTGCTCTGACCCTGCACAGTTGTGGGGCCCCCTGAAGTTCCTGTTTATCTCCATCTCTAGAAACCAGTCTGTGATGGATCCTTTGTGCATACCCCACAGTGGCCCAACTGCTGTGGCATTTCATCTCAGTTTGCTTCTTGAATTACACTCTCAAATTAAGGGATGAACTTTGCTCCGCTTGACTTTCCACCTACTAACCTTTCACCCACTAAGCTGTTTGCTCGGCCGGGAGCAGAAGAGGCTGGACTAAGCTGTCGCATTTTAGATAAAGGCCTTTTCTGTTCACCCAAATAAACAGCCCCACTGGCTGATGTGGAAGAGACTCACTAACGCTGAGAACGGGTGGGTAGAGTTGGTAGGATTTTTTCAGCAACAAACTTTGTATTCAAAAGATTTGTTGCAACCAAAAGTTATACAAAACATGTAGGCTCAGGATAGGGGGAAACAGCCCCCAAGGTCAGGAGAAAGACAGGCGAGTGTTCCCCATCAGCCTCTCCAGGTACAAATTCCAGAGAAAAGCTGGAATGCCACGAGGCAGGCTTGGTTAAGCATCGCTTAGGCTACACAGGTTATAAATGCTTTGGGGTAGGGATTGTGTGTGTGTATTAGTCAGCGTGTCTGTGTCGTGGCCAGTACTATGGGGCGCTGGGCCCTGACTGGGAGTTCTCCAAGCACAGTCATCATACAAATAAAGAACAGTAAAAGTCGAGTTTCTTACTCCTTCCAGAACTCATGGGATTTATGGTCTCATTATGTGCTGAGTACTTGGACTTGATGCCAGAGCAAATCTCTGACTAAGGACATTAAAAACCCACTAAAATAGTTAACCAGTTAAATTATTTGTTTAACTGGTTAGCCATTGGGTGCTGTTCCAGCCTGCTGTGCCACAGGTGCGGTCCAGCCAGCCGGGTAACTGGTTAACCTCTTTCATCCCTACCTCCAACACCTTTTGGAGCTGGCTGACACCTGCCAGTCCTGACAGAGGCAAGTGCATTCACATGCTGCTCAGGCCCATGATAGGCTCCCAACAACAACAATCACCTGCCTCATGAGTAGCTGCTTTTCGACTCTTTGGCCCAAAAGCCCCTAAACTCCTCACAAGTTGCGTAGTCAGTGAGTGGGAAGCTGCCTTCTCAAGTATGGCCCATTTATCTGCACCGTGTACAGTTTTCAGTCTTGGGTGGCTTGTTCGAGTCTCAAAGTTTCGTGTTGCAATGCTGGAAAACTCCTATGTTTTCCCTTAGGCTACGTCTACACTACGAGTTTTTGCAGCAGAAAATATGCGAATGAGGGACTCATTAGCATAAATTGTGATCTCATTTGCATATTTTCTGCCGATCCATTTTTGCACTAGGGGTTTTTGCGCAAAAGCAAGCAGTGGGGCCATTTTGCACAAAACCCCCTTTTTGTGCAAGATCCTTATGCCTCAAAAAAGGAGGTATATCGATGAGATTGCGACTTATGCTAATGAGTCCCTCTAGCATATTTTCTGCCGCAAAAACTCGTAGTGTAGATGTAGCCTCAGAGTTTGGTGGTGGCCAGCAACATGAGAAAAGGGATGATCTTTACTCACTAAGCTCTCTTCATCTCTGATATAATAGAAAATGCGGGTTTATCTCACATCTTCAGCGAGGTTCTAGGAATAGCCCAGAGAGTTTGCAGCAGCATTTAGTTTCCATTTGCTACAGAATCTGCAGGCCCTTGCCCACAGTCCAGATCTGATCTTTGTCTCCTTTTTCCTTCCAGTGGAGGATGAAATGCTGCCGATGTGACTCCCGCATACCTCACGCTTACAACAGTCACCGGGTGGAAAATGTACTTTCCTCCAAAGGACACATGCACTGGTGGCAGTCCCAGAATGGTCAGTACTGGATTCTCTTCCAAGCTGCTGGGATGCATCCCAGAACCTGCAGCTGCTTTTCCCAGACACCTTGTGGGTGTGATCAGTCACATCTTGGGGACTGCCAGCCAGTGTTACTTGGCTTTATACATAATGGACCACTTATTAGCATAACGACAAGTCTCCATTATGGACTGCCATTATACATGCTTGGCACATGGTCTGCTAGGACCGTATCTATAGCTCTCAATACAGCTGCTGGGAAAATGGGGTTGGGAAATCAGCTTCAAGTCCCTGCTCCCTGTCCTAGGCTGCTGGCTGTCCTAGGCTGTTTGTGGATTTCCACTTCTCTGGAATTCCATTCTGCACTTGAGGCCTGAACTACACTATAGGTAGGAGAAAGTTGAACTAAGATATGCAACTTTAGCTACATGAATAGCGTAGCTGGAGTCGACGTACCTTAGATCGGTTTACCATAGCATGCCCACTATGGGAGATTGATGGGAGAAACTCTCCCGTCAACTTCCCTTACTCCTTGCAAGCTGGTGGAGTACTGGATTTATGAGGGTATGATCAGCGTTCGATTTAGCAGGTCCTTACTAGACCCGCTAAATCGAACCCTGGGAGATTGATCTCCACAGTGGCAATCTGCCAGTAAGTGGAGATGAGCCCTGAGAAACCATCTCAACAAAATGTTCATCCAAACTGATAAATTTCTACCAAAATTTTCTGTTTTGACAAATTGGCATCTACTGATTAAAAATACCCAAAACATTTAAACAGGCAATTCCCCACCAGCAGCTCCAACCACAATGGTGAAAGTTCTCACACGCACCTTTGATATAAATAATCCCACTGAAATCCAGGGATGTTTGTTGAGTTACACCAGCTGAGGATCTGTTTCCACGAAGTGTGGATCTGGATTTGGATCTGGACCGGAACAGTCTCAAAGTGGTGGTTTGACTCTGGGCCCCAGTAGGAACCCATCACTGATAAAACCAGAACAAGAGTGATTTAGAAAGCACCAGAAGTATTTCCCCTGTGGCTATTAATGATGGAAATACCAAGGAGAGGGTTGTGAATTCAGCATACAGGGTTTTGGTTTGGGCAGGTTATGGGGAAAGAGGAAAATGAATGACCTGGCTCTGATGGGTCAAGGTTTTGTTTCTCTAAAGTCCCTGTGGTCTGCAGCTCTCAAAAATTGTCCTCTTATGTCTCCTCAGATGTGAATCAGGTTTCCTTGCAGCTGGATCTCGACAAAAAATTCCAGCTCAGCA
This sequence comes from Pelodiscus sinensis, assembly GCF_052426305.1. Lineage (NCBI taxonomy): Eukaryota > Metazoa > Chordata > Testudines > Trionychidae > Pelodiscus > Pelodiscus sinensis. Next base: position 3,918,017 of record NC_143078.1, read on the forward strand.
ACATTCTGCTAGACTTCCAGGTACGTGTGCAACTTGCATTTGAGTTACTGGGCTGCAAATGTTGATGGCAGGGGCCCATAGGCCCTTGCAAGCAGAGAAGAATGTAAAAACTACAGCCCCCTCCACGCTCCGGATGAGACAGACAGACAAATAAATGTCTCCCTCTTGGCATGAGGGCACCAGTATATATTCTGCTCCTTCTAGAGCTCAGTTTATTATTGTTTTAAAAAGTTAATTTGGAAAGTGAGTGTAAAAACACTCACCCCACACATGTTTCTTTGCTTGTTTGTTTGTTTGCTTGCTTGGTTTTTCTTTTCTTTTCTTTTCTTTTCTTTTCTTTTCTTTTCTTTTCTTTTCTTTTCTTTTCTTTTCTTTTCTTTTCTTTTCTTTTCTTTTCTTTTCTTTTCTTTTCTTTTCTTTTCTTTTCTTTTCTTTTCTTTTCTTTTCTTTTCTTTCAGTATATTTGTATCACCCATAAAGAACTGGCTGTTTTCTAGAGGTGACTCCGCACCCAGCTTCCATGATCTTCCATGGGTGCATCCATATTGGTTCCTGATCAGGCCAGCCAACCAGCCAGCAGGGAGGCCACAAGCACTGGGAGATGGGTTGATTTGGAGCAGGCTCTGGCTAGGGGCAGTGGCGAGGGAGCGAGCTGGCCCAGGCCGGGGAGGCTTTGTAGAAGGAAGTAGGGCTGTGAGAGGAGAAGGCAGTTCTGTTGTGGGGAGGAGTACGCTTTCTATGATCTGTGCCTTCTTTCCCCCATCCCCGCCCTCTCTCCTCCAGGCACCTCTGCCAGCCGGGATGCTGATCGAGCGCTCCACCGACTTCGGCAAGACCTGGACGATCTATCAGTACCTGGCTTCTGACTGCACAGCCGCTTTCCCACAGATCCCCCAGGGCTCCCCTCAGAGCTGGCAGGACGTCCGCTGTCAGGAACTGCAAACCCACCAGGGGCACCCTCTGCACGGGGGGAAGGTATGATGTACGTGATCCTCCCTGCCTCAGGCCCACAGGGAGGGCCAGATTAGTAGCCTGCCAGGACCCAGAAGACCATAAGCTAGAGCAGATTTCAGCCACCCTCATCTTGGATAGGGAGGGGTGCCCCGTGAAGACTTGTGTTCCCGGCATGCAGTGCTCTGTCTTGATCCCAGCATTAAGCCCTTGGGAGCCCTTGGGAGCGTTGCATACCAGGAGATTCTTTGGGCTGCATTTCATATTCAACATGAATACAGCGTGGGCTGATTATGGAACCTCTGGTTGCTCATGGCCTATGGATTGGAACCTCCATCCCTGGAGATATTTAAGAGCAGGTTAGACAGACACCTGTCAGGGATGCTTGGCTGTGCTATTAGGGCAGGGGACTGGACTTGTTGAACTCTCGACGTCCCTTCCTGTTCTAAGATTCCATGATTGGTGTTGGCCAACCCTGCATGTCATAGAGTCACAGGTCAGAAGGGGCCCACATGATCAGCTCGTCAGAGCCCCTGAGTAGCACCAGCCATGGAATTTCACCCAGGGATCTGTGCAGTGGAGGGAATTGTTCTTCTCTGTTGGATTAAAAGGAAAGCGGGGAGATGTGAAAAGGACAGGAGAAGCTAGGGAGGGAGACTGTGGCCACTGCGGGCTGTTGAACGAAGCACCGCTCTGTGCTTGACAAATGGAAGAGCTCGCCTCCACCCTCTAGGGCTTCTTCAGACAATAAAACACGGGAATGTTTTTGCCCTAGTCATGTAGTCATGTAGTCCGGGAGTCAAGCCAACTGATTGTTCAGCTTCCTTATTGTGCCAACATGGAAAAAACGCAACATCCTGTAGCCAACTCCCTTTCCAACATCTCGCCTTCCCAACTCTCCAGTAGCCCCATCTCCTTCCAAGTAGCATTCTTTGTCCATGCATGGAGTACCATTCGGCACTGGCACCACCCAGCTGCAGAGATCCTTCCACTGATGTCCTGTCCAGTGGTGAGACTGGCCAGTGACCGGAGAGAGTGTTCTTGGGGAAGTAGAGAGTGAAGGCACTTTGGGTACATCTACACTTGCTCCCTATCTCGAGATAGGGATGCAAATGTAGAGTACCAAAATTGCTAATGAAGCGCGCGATTTAAATAACCTGCGCTTAATTAGCATAATCGCGTCTGGGTGCCATTTTGAAATCATGTTATTGCGAAATAAAACACCCCGTGTAGCAGCGTTATTTCGAGAGAAAACCCTTCTCTCCATACAATGAGGTATAACAGTTATTTTGAGAGAAGGGTTTTCTCTTGAAATAATCCTGCTACATGGGGTGTTTTATTTCTCAATAATGCGATTTCAAAATGGTGCCCGGACGCAATTATGCTAATTAAGCGCAGGATATTTAAATCCTGCGCTTCATTAGCAATTTCGGTCCATTACATTTGCATCCCTCTTTTGAGATAGGGAGCAAGTGTAGATATACCCTTAATGATTTGCAGGCAGCTGGGCATTTTGGTGGCATTCTTGCTAACTCCTCAGCAATGGTAATCCGCTCTCCAGCATGGTACTTAGAAACTGCTTGTCTGCAGGAAAGGCAGCTCCAGATCAGACATTTCATTGTTCAGATGGTTGGTAGGTGAAAAGAAAGACCCATATTCTCCCCTCCCCCCTTTAACCATCTTAATTGTTGCTTCTGTGTTCTTCTCCTAAGGTCAAATTCAACCCCCTGGATTTGGCAGCCGGCATCACCACATCTCACAGCCAAAGCATTCGTAGTATGCACATTTCCTCATTTATATTTTGGGGGGCAGGGGGATTGCAGGGTTGCTTAGGCTTCTGCATGCTACAGATGTGCAAAGGGGAGGGTGATCGGCCTTCGGGTCTAGCGAAGCACCCGGTGGCATTAAGTCAGCCTTTGCAAAGCTGGGCAAGATGTGGCACGGTCAGGTGCTGTTTTTGAATGTTGGTGGCGGGTGCGCTGCTCTAAACAATGAGCCCACAGAGCAGTAGATGTCTCTGTGCGATATCCCCCAGACATGCTGCAGGCCTGCCGTGGAGACATATTTCCCAAGGGGAGGAGAATAGTTTAGTCTTTCTTCTCCCTGGCCTCTGTACCGATGCTGCCAAAGAAGGGGCCCAGCTGACACCTGGTGTTTTCTGCACCAGGCACTTCCCTGCCCTGCTGCTCTGTGACTTCATTGCTGCTTTCTCCTCATTTGTCCTCTTCTCCCATGCAGACCTGGGCGAATTCACCAACCTGAGAGTGAACTTCACTCAACTACAGCACCTGCCCCACCAGGGCTACCGCCAGCCCAGCGCCTTCTACGCTGTGTCCGAAATGCAGGTGCAGGGAAGCTGCTTCTGCCATGGACACGCCGAGCGCTGCGCCCCCTCCAGGGACCCCAGTGCCGTGATGCAGGTGAGAACACAAGGGAAAACCAGGCGGCAAGTGATTCGATGCGTCGGTTCTCAGTACCATGCCTGGGTTCTGCTCTTAACACCAGGCTCCGGCCCCAGTCCTGACCTCCTGTCCTTCACACTAGTGCCAGGGACAGGCAGTGGTGCATCAGAGCATGGTCAGCACTTAGAAGGGAGGACCCCTTACCCCAGACCCCATCCCAACTGAAGGACAACATCAGTGCATGTTGCCTGAGCCAGGAGGACATGTGGGGTGTGTGTCTAGCACTCACCTGGGCTCTTTTTTGCACAGGCAAAGCAGGCTGTGGTTAACGTTTTAATGCTCAAGGAGGAAGGTGGAAATGCGCAGGAGGTCCTGCTTGTGGATTGCATAGGTTCTTCCTCCGAGCAAGCTTACGCTCCAAACCAAAGTCATGTTGCGTTTCCGTCGCAGCGGCAATTAAACTGCTGTTGCACGTCCACGCTGTGGTCTTTATGACGACGGTGCGTGTCCTCCCCAGGAACGTTGACACCAACTTTACTGTTGGTCTGAGGCATTGTGGGATGGCTTCTCAAAGGCAGCAAGTTGTTGTAAACAATGGAGTGCGTTCCCCGACTCTGCCTTGACCTATCAACGTCGACCTAAGCGCTTATGCCTCTTGTGGAGATGGAGTAACGTTGGGGTAGGGGTGAGTTATGTCCGCAGGAGAGACATTTTAGTGTAGACACTTAGAATTCAGTTGACATAAGCCGTCTTACATTGACCTAACTCTGCAGTGTAAATCAGGGCTCAAGGACAGGACAAGAAGCAATGGGTTTAAATTACAATGAGGGAGGTTTAGCTTGGACATTGGCAAAAACTTCCTAACTGTCAGGGTTGTTAAACACTGGAATAAGTTGCCTAGGGAGGTTGTGGAATCTCCATCACGGGAGATATTTAAGAGCAGGTTAGACAGACACTTGCCAGGGATGGTCTAACGGTGCTTGGTCCTGCCGTGAGGGCAGGGGACTGGACTCAATGACCTCTCAAGGTCCCTTCCCGTCCTAGTATTCTATGATTTTCTATCCTGGGGCCATTGGAAACCTGCACTTTCCCTTGCTCCAGAAGACCATTCCTAAATGACATTCAGCATTAAAGGCTTCTGCCTGCTGCTGTATGTACTAGTCCCCTGCCATGAGATAGTGTGTGGCTGGGGGGAATTGGTGTTAACAGCATTAGGCCATTTCTACAAATAATTCCTAGAAGCAGTTTCCCCCACTGCTGTGATCCGGCAGGCTGACAGGAAGAAGAGGCCTTGTCGTCTTTGTCAGTGAGCCTCAAGGGAGGGGAGGAGGGCGAGGAGTGGGGCCAGGGCCAGTTGCTACTGCCAGCGTGGCAGGGGTGTGTGTGTGTGTAAGGCCAAGTCTACCTGGCACTGTACAATGCTGTCACTTTCTGGCCAGGGCTGTGAAAAAACACCCTCTCCCCCAGACCCGGAGCGCAGCAAGTAACAGTGCTGTAAAGCCCCAGTGTGAACCAGGCTACAGCGCTGAGGGCCACGCTACCGGTGCTGGGAGCTACTCCCCTCACGGAGGTGGTTCCATAGAGCGCTGGGAGAGCTCTCTCCCTGCACTTGTGCTGTGGCCGCACTTTCAGTTTAATGTGCTGCCCTGACTGTGCTGCAACCTGGTAAGTGTGGACAAACCGTAAGAGACAAGAGGGATAAGACACGGGAGCTAAAGACTGGCTGCGAATGGATTGTGCAGTTGTGTTTCTCTCTTCCAGGTCCACGGACAGTGTGTGTGTCAGCACAACACCGCCGGCCCCCACTGCGACCGCTGCGCAGCTTTCTACAACGAGCAGCCTTGGAGACCAGCAGAGGACCGCAATCCCAACGAATGCCGGCGTACGTCTGTCCTCTCTTCCAACTGTGCTCACAGGCTTTTCCTCTCGCCCTCCGCTGCTCTCACCGAACCCAACAGAGCTGCTGGGCTCTGTTACTACGTAACTCTGGTCATTGAATTTAATCCCCTGGGTTCTTCATTACGTCTCATCGACGTTGAAAAATGGGCAGCTCCCCCGATTAGACCTACGCCAGAGTGAATGGCTTCCCCTCTCCCTTGCTGTCTGTGCTCAGTTCGGAAAAGCACACCCAGCTCTGGTGGGTAGAACTAACGTGGAGGCTGAGGACTTTCCGAATCGTAAGAAGCCAGTTGCATCACAGTAGTTAGAGAGGGGCAAAAATCCGGGTCCAATCATCAGAACAGCTCAAGGGTTCAGAATAATAATGGACCTTGAACCCAAACCACTGGCTTCTGCACAGTCAGTCCCAGGAATGTCTGCTCCTGTGATTTATTGTACACTGCGATGCCATAGGATTGCTGGAGTGCCTAGAGTACCCCCATAAGGATCAGGGCCCTGACACGCTGGGCAGCCCTCCCTGTGCTCCAAGGAGCGTTCCGTCTTGGCAACCGCCTTCCTCAAAGGCATCACTAGAGCCCTGAAATTCTGCACATACCCACTTTCTAGCCGTGCGTATCCACAGCCGCGGGTGGGGATGCAGCTGTCTGTGGCTCATCTTTGTGGCTACAGATGTGGCTGCAGATACACATTTGAATCTAGAACCCTGCAAATTTGCAGCTACCTTCTTTGTATCTGCAGCTCATTTTTACAGCTGCAGAAGCAGATGCGGATGCAAAATGTTGTATCTGTGCAGGACTCTAGTCATAACCTGCCAGTGCCCTTTCCCAGTGCGAGGGTATGGTGAAGTGATTGTGAATGTGATGCACAAGGATGGAGTGCCACCTAGTGCCTAGCTGGAAGAACTTCAGCTGCTGGTAGTTCCCAAAGGAGCAGCACTTATATGGCGTGTTCCTTGCATACTAGAGTGCAATTGCAATGGTCACTCGGAGACGTGCCACTTTGACCCAGCGGTGTACCAAGCCAGTGGTGAGGTGAGCGGGGGTGTGTGCGACGACTGCCAGCACAACACCGCCGGGAGGAACTGCGAGCTCTGCAAGACCTTCTTCTTCCGCAACCGGCGGGAAGAGATCACCCACCCGGAAGCCTGTCTGCGTAAGTGGCATCCCCCGGGAAGGGCTGGCCCTGCCCCACTCTCCCCATCTAGTGATGGCTCCGTGGGCTTCTTGTTGCAGTTGTTTAAGAATTGGGTGTGTGTGTTTCAGCATGCGAGTGCGACCCGGATGGCACGGTGCCAGGGTCCGCCTGCGACCCTCTGACCGGGCGCTGCGTTTGCAAGGAGAACGTGCAAGGGGACCGCTGCCATCTCTGCAAGCCCGGATTCACTCAGCTCACCAACGCCAACCCCCTGGGATGCCACAGTGAGTGAGCACGCAGGCAGCCACCCCTTCCTGCAGGGCGCTGGGGTCAGACACCAGCGACCGGGCTCCATGCGGGGGCAAGAGGGAGCTCTCTGGCCTGGGTTATGCAGGAGTCCAGATTTAGTGATGAAACAGTCCTTTCTGGCTGGGAAATGAACGATCTGTGAAAGCAGATGCGCACGTTGGCATGGGGAGCAGGCGGCTTTTTAAGAGGGTGGGGAGCAATGTTCCCTCTAAACTTTTTCATGCCAGTGTGAACTTTTCCCATTCCTGTGCAGAATAATTTTAGGTGCACTGAGGCACGTGGGAATGTGCACCACCACTAGAAACAAAAATAACCCCAGCCGTGTGCACTCTGTTAATCAGCTGGGTGGCATCTGAATCTCTCCTGAGTGGCCACACAAGCTCACAGCTTACAGGGAACACTGGTGGAGGACACACACTTGTCTAGGTCAAATCAGAATCACCCTGAGCTTTCCGTCGGTGCTTGAACTTGGAGAGGTGGCCTCCTGATACATGCTGGCTGCCTGCTTCTAGGGGCATGAGAGAAAAGTGGGTCCAACTAGTGTTCCCTGTAAACTGTGCACTTGTGCGGCCACTCAGGAGCGATTCAGATGCCGCCCAGCTGATTAACAGTGTGCCCACAGCTGGGGTTATTTTTGTTTCTGGTGGTGGTGCACATTTGAACATGCCTTGGTGCACATAAAAATATTCTGCACATGGATGATAAAAATGAGAGCATACTGGGTCCAGCCCAGCCCTTTTACATGGCTTCCTGGAAAGTGCTGAATGGGGTTTGCTTCTAAGCCAGCCTCAGTGTGGGGCTTGCAGAACAAAACTCCCACCAGCGAAGGCTTTCCAAACCCAGCCCCTGCGGCGGTCGCGCCCCATCCAGTGGAAGGTGTCAAGTCACAGGGCCAAGGGCCCAACAAGGTTGTGGATTCGCTTCAAGACAGAGTTGATTAGGGATAGAAAGTTGCTTTTAGTAATCCCACTACCTCACTGCTATTGCAGGCTTAATACTGACAGATGGTTACACCGCTACTGCAAAGTAATGCAACCCATCAGCACAGGCAAATCAATGCATAGAAGTGAGCAACAGGCACTGGGAAATGCTTATGCCCGTGTAGGTTTGCGGGGAATCCCATTCCGGTCATCTCACGCCCAGCCACAGTGGACGTGGCTCCGGCTGGGGGGATTCAGGACACCCTTCAAGGTCTAGGTCCCTGGTGAGACTCAGTGGGCATGGCGTTTCCTACACTAGTTTTACTACAGTTGTTTACCGGGTGTGCACGTACCTGGCTCAATGCCATTATTATCACTTGTATGAGCTGGGACCAAGGCCAAACTTGTTTATGGCTCAGTAGTTTCCCAGCTCAAGGCATGGGTTAGAGCTGATAAAGACCGGCTGCTGTTTGGGCTTGCAGGGTCCCAGGCTATGCTAAGATAGGTACAGCAGGGATGGAAACTTCCATCCCAGGCCTGCTAAGCTGCAGGACCCACATGTGGCTTTGTGACAGAAGGGAGCAGGTTTCTAGTTGGGCTACAGGCAGCAAAAGGAGGCATGAAGCCTGTTCGGATGGGCATCATCGGCTGACGGTGCCGAGCGTTGGGGGTGTCACGCACTCACGCTCGTGCGTGCTCACAGAGGCACAGGGCCCTAACTAGTTAATTTTGCTCCTGAGGCAAGACTATAAAATTGCACCCCCTCAGGAAATGGTGCCCCTAAGGAGTGGCCGACGTTGACCGTCCTCGGCGTGGGCGTGGGCGCTGACGTGGCGCGAGGCACGAGCAAAAAGAGCTTAGTCACTCCTGTCTGAAAAGAATTTGTTTTCTGTGTTATTTTTCTGCGCTCCCTCAGCGATGCGCCCGAGGCAAGTGCCTCACTCGCCTTGCCCTTGTTACGGCCCTGCCGAGACAGGACCTCCAGAGGCTCGTGGGCCCCTCACTACTCCAGGCCTCTCGCACTGGGTTCTGCGACGGGCCTCAGAAGCTGCTCAGGACAGCCCGGCGCGGGGGCTAGGCTGGCTCTCTGTGCCAGCAGGTGGCAGTGCGGGCTTGCTTTTGTCCTTGGCATGGGGAACAATGTCCACAACAGACTGCAAGAAATGACCTCCCTAGATGGGAGAGGGAAGAGAACAGGGGCACAGAAATTTTGGAGCCAGAATCTAAATGTCATGGTGCAATCTCTGGCTGGACGCTGCTGTATTAAACCAAGTATGTGTAGAAGCTGCCTCTTTTTGCCTCTGAATATTGGGGGAAAGCCAGTGGAGACCGTATTCCTGTGCTGCCATCCTCTGAACTCATCCCCCTCTTATCCCTTCCGTGTGAGCTCTTTTCCCCTTATTTATTGTACACTGTGATGTCTTAGGAATAGGGTTAGAATAATAATGGACCTTGATCCCAAACCACTGGCTTCTGCACAGTCAGTCCCAGGAATGTCTGCTCCTGTGATTTATTGTACACTGCGATGCCGTAGGATTGCTGGAGTGCCTAGAGTACCCCTATCAGGATTAGGGCCCTGACACGCTGGGCAGCCCTCCCTGTGCTCCAAGGAGCGTTCCGTCTTGGCAACCGCCTTCCTCAAAGGCATCACTAGAGCACTGCGCTTCTGCAGATACCCACTTTCTAGCCGTGCGTATCCACAGCCGCGGGTGGGGTGCAGCTCTCTGTGGCTCATCTTTGTGGCTACCGCTGTGGATATAGATCTGTATTTTGCTTCTAGAACCCTGCAGATTTGCGGCTACCGGCTTTATGTCCACAGCTCATTTTGCAGCTGCAGAAGCAGATGTGGATGCAAAATGTATCTGTGCAGGACTCTAGTCATAACCTGCCAGTGCCCTTTCCCAGTGCGAGGGTATGGTGAAGTGATTGTGAATGTGATGCACAAGGATGGAGTGCCACCTCGTACCTAGCTGGAAGAACTCCAGCTAGTGGTGGTTCTCAATGGAGCAGCATTTATATTCCCATATATATATGTGTTCCTCCCATAGTAGGCTGCAATTGCAATGGTCACTCGGAGACGTGCCACTTTGACCCAGCGGTGTACCAAGCCAGCGGTGAGGTGAGCGAGGGTGTGTGCGACGACTGCCAGCACAACACCGCCGGGAGGAACTGCGAGCTCTGCAAGACCTTCTTCTTCCGCAACCGGCGGCAAGAGATCACCCACCCGGAAGCCTGTCTGCGTAAGTGGCATCCCCCGGGAAGGGCTGGCCCTGCCCCACTCTCCCCATCTAGTGATGGCTCCGTGGGCTTCTTGTTGCAGTTGTTTAAGAATTGGGTGTGTGTGTTTCAGCATGCGAGTGCGACCCGGATGGCACGGTGCCAGGGTCCGCCTGCGACCCTCTGACCGGGCGCTGCGTTTGCAAGGAGAACGTGCAAGGGGACCGCTGCCATCTCTGCAAGTCTGGATTCACTCAGCTCACCAACGCCAACCCCCTGGGATGCCACAGTGAGTGAGCACGCAGGCAGCCACCCCTTCCTGCAGGGTGCTGGGGTCAGACTCCAGCGACCGGGCTCCATGCGGGGGCAAGAGGGAGCTCTCTGGCCTGGGTTATGCAGGAGTCCAGATTTAGTGATGAAACGTTCCTTTCTGGCTGGGAAATAAACGATTTGTGAAAGCAGATGCGCACGTTGGCATGGGGAGCAGGCGGGTTTCTGCGGGTGGTGCACATTTGAACATGCCTTGGTGCGCCTGCCTTGGTGCTGATGGTGCTGAGCGTTGGGGGTGGCATGAACTCCCACTCTTGTGTGCTCATTTGGACAGAGGTAGGGGCTCCAGAGCCACATGGGCCCCTCTCTGCTCCGGGCCTCTCCCACTGGGTTCTGCGACAGGCCTCGGGAGCTGTTTAGGGCAGTGCGGGCTTGTTTTTGTCCTTGGCACAGGGATGAAATTACTTCCCTAGATGGGAAAGGGAAGAGAACGGGGCCCCCCGGACATAGAGGTTTTGGAGCCAGGACCTAAATGTCATGGTGCAATGTCTGGCTGGACACTGTTGTATTAAACTAAGTATATGGCACCTGCCTCATCGACCCCTGGCACAGGGAGGGGTGCAGCAGCTGCCTCTTCTTGCCTCTGAATATTGGGGGGAAGCCTGCGGAGACCTTGTCTCTGTGCTGCCATCCTCTGAACTCATCCCCCTCTTGCGCCCTCTCTGCGCAAACATCCCAGGTACCGAGCAGCCAGCCTCTCCGCTTATTGCAGGTCGAATGACCGCCCTGGCTGAACCAGCCTCTTTGCCTTTCAGAATGTGCCTGCAACCTGCTGGGGACGCGCCAGGACGCGCCCTGCGACGACGAGACGGGGAGATGCGTCTGCCTGCCCCACGTGGTGGGCACCAATTGTGATCAGTGTGCGGCCAATCACTGGAAGATCGCCAGCGGCCAAGGCTGCGAGCCATGCGACTGTGACCCTCGCAACGCCTTCAGCCCCCAGTGCAACCAGGTACCCACCCTGGTTTCATCTGAGGGAGCCATCTTGGCAGCTGCCGTGTTGGACCCCTGGGCATGGCCAGGCCTTGTGCGAAAGGGCACGGTCGTTGTATCTGTTGTCACGCTGCCAGGGAGCACTCTGGGCCCCTTCGGTGGCTGCTACAGTCTCGTCCCAAACTGCACCTCAAGCATTCATGACCCTGGATGTGTAGCAGCACAAGTAGCTTGGTGCTGTGGGTGGGATGATGGTTCAGGATGCTAGACTAGGATTTGAAAAATATGTGTCGCACGTGTGTCCTTGGGCGAGTCACTTAGTCTTTGCGTGCCATGGTTCCGTCTCTAAAATCAAGATTACAGTGCTCAAAGAGGAAAAACATGTTAACAGTTAGGGTGCACTTCAGATACAACATAAGAACAGTCCTACTGGGCTTTCACAATAGTATCTGAAACCGCTATGACTCAGAAGAACTGATCAAAGATCCATCTAGGCCAGTCTCCACTCTTCTGACAGTGGCCATTTCCAGTTGCCCCAGAGGGAATGAACAGGCTAGGGATGGTTCAGTGATGCATCCCTTGTAGCTCATTCCCACTTCTGACAAAGGCTAGGGACCCCATCCCTGCCAATCCTGTCTAATAGCCACTAATGGACCTGTCCTCTACAAATGCACATAGCTCTTTTTTGAACCCTGTTATAGTCTTGGCCTTCACAACATCCTGTGGCAAGGAGTTCCACAGGTTAACTGTGCATTGTGTATGCATTACAGTAATAGAGATCATATAAATACCATAGACAGATAAGTGGAGGACAATAATATTAATTAGAATGAGCTGAAATTGTATGAATTTCAAAATTTTGATGGACTTTTTATGGGAGAAGAATTAGGGGAAAAAATCAGCACATTGTTTGCAGTTTCCTCTTCTTCCTCACTGTTTTTCAGTCGGCTCTAAAAAGAATCCTGTCAGTGCAGCTGGGCCAGCTCTTGGCTTGAATGGATGTTTCTGGGAAGCGAAGGGGGCTGGCTGGTTTTGTTAGAACAGCAGAAGGCTGTCACAAGCAGCAGTACATGCCAGTGCCCCTGTGGTGTAGCACCGTGACACGGTATAGTGCCACCAAGTGATCACAGAGCTGAGAGCGCTTATTAAATGGCCTCTTCTTGCCGGTTTTTCTTTGGAACACGCCTCTCCCCCTTAGGCATGGGCCACGTGTATTTCTAAAGCACCCTGCAATTGTCTGTAGCCCATCATGCCCTTGGTAGAATGTCACAAGGCAAACTGGTAATTACCAAGACTAAGCCGTCCTAAAGAATTGCTATTTAGCAAAGAAATCCTAATAGGAGCTGTTCAGATGTGTGGGAAGGGGGTCCAATTATTCTCATTAGTCAGGGAGAGGAGAGCAAGGAAAATTCAGGTTACATACCAGGAAAAATAGGCCCATTCTGACACTCCGAGATGAGTCTCAAAACCAAACAATGGGGGCCAAGCTTTGTTGGGCTTCAGACTTTGAACCCAGATCCAGTGTTTGTGGTGGTTTTCTCTAATCGACAGAACCAACACCTGAGCTTGGAACATCTCGATCTTGGGGCTGTTGGAAACCCGGATTCAAGTAGTTAATGATTTGTGTGGCCAACGCCCCTAGGCACTAGTGGAGACAGTTGCCGTCTTATGTTAGGCGTTGCCCAAACATGTAATAAGACATTCCCTGCCTGGAAGAGGTTACAGTCTAAACAGAGGATACTGACAGAGGGAGGCTTATTATTCCCATTTTACAGATGGGGGACTGAGGCACTGGGAGGCCAAGTGAATTGTGTGTGTGTGTATCGGGGAGGGGCAGGCAGTCACAGTAAATCTGTGGGAGAGTATGGATTTGACCCCAAGTTTCAGCCCTTGTATGGGGCAGGATAAGCTCCTGCAAAATCATCTACTCTGAAAGCAGAGCAGGCCGGCGTTTTGGCCTTAATCACAGCCCCTGTGTTGGAAGAGAGGAACGTGCAGTGAATTAAGCATCTCACACTGGACATAGAAGACTGTCGCCTGATACAGTTGTGAGAACGGGGCCTTTCTGCAGCTCCGCACAGCCGGCCGTGCACAGTGGAAAGCGAGGGAAATGAAACGCAGTGTTGGTTTGTTCCTCTCCTCTCCCCTGGGTGCTGCAGGGCTCAGAGATACGGAGGGTGATTCAGAAGCTGAGTCAGGCTGTGGCCACTAGTCCCAGCAATGTAGGGACACGTTTCTAAGGACTCACATTTCCCTCCTTGAAAACAGCTGACAATCTCTCCCCATCCCCCGCCCCCTCCACATACAGTCAGTGTGGGATGTGGTGCTGTCCTGCCTTTGCATTGTCTCCAGTCGGGAAGGCCTGCATTGCCCAGTGGCAGCCGACCCCCAGCTCCGTATTCTTTGTGTCTCGCCCTGGGCCTAGCAAAGATTCTGAGCCGCCGCGTCGGAGCAGAAGGGTTTGGGTCAGGGAGAGCCTGCCCTTCGGTCTCCATGGAGCAGGGAGGAGAACACGCAGCAGCGCTGCCATGGGATCTGTGCCAGGGCTTTCCAAGATACATGGCAGGAGCAGAGTGCTCAAGCCAACAGGAGTGGAGGTGCATCTAGGGATGATCTAGAAGAGACGGTGCTTGGTCCTGCCGAGAGGGCAGGGGACTGGACTCGATGACTTCTCGTGGGCCCTTCCAGTTGTAGTGTTCTATGGTTCTATGATTCAGGCACTTGGGTGTGCCTAAGTTCAGTGTTAGGGCCCTGCAGTGGAAGGGAGCCACTCAGAGACATGACACGGAAGTGAGAAGGGGAAAAACTTGGGCTGAAGATGTAGCTGAGTCTCCCTTGGGAAAGGATGGGGTTGCCATTGCCAGGAACTCTGCACCCCTGCTACTAAGAAGACTTTGCTCAGAGGTGTGATTTGCTGGTTCAAGAACAAGCGAGAGAGGGCTTCCTCCTGTCCCCGACAGACGTAGTTCAAAGCTGAGTCCACTCTCATGTGCCTCTCTTGTTGCAGTTCACAGGGCAGTGCCAGTGCCGGGAAGGCTTCGGGGGGCGGACATGCTCTGCTGCCCAGCTGCAGATGTGTCCACATGGCTCCTACGGTGATGCCAGGACAGGATGCCGAGGTGTGTACAATCGGTTTCTAGCACTGTTTTTTAGCCCCTGGGAAATGTGTTTCTAAAAATGTCTAGCTGCTTTTGGCAGACAAGGACATTCCTCTCTGGAACAGCCTTCCTGTTTCTCTCTGCTCCATTTCCAGTTCCTCCATGTGTCTAAGGCCCTGTCTACACTGGCATGTTTTGTCGTCAAAACTCACTTTTTGTTGTCAAAACAGTGAGAGCGTTTATAGTACAATGCAACTTTGTTGGGAAAAACATCCTGTTTTGGCAACAAAAAATTTTCAGCCCTGCGGGAGACTTTTGTCTTTTCCCCTCCCTTCATTGTCGACAAAGAGCCAGCATGGACTTGTTGCTTGTTTTGTCCAGACAACTGGCTTCTGCCAGTATCCCACAATGCCTTGCCCTAGTGGCTCTGCTCAGTGTTCTGTGAGCTCTGCTGTCCTGCAGGCATGCACCCCCTCCCCTTTCAAAGCTCTGGGAAGTGTCTGACAGCTGAGTGAGCTGCTCCATTTGGGGAAGAAGCAAAGAGAAAATGCTCCTGTTCTGCCCTGCTAGGGACACAGCGGCAGGCTGCTGCTGCAGGAGGAGGGCTGGAGAGACGGCTGTGCTGCTTTGACATTCCTCAGCACAGCGAGCTCCCATCGCTACGAGGGAATCCCAAGAAGCGCAGGGATCAGCTCTGCTTTCCCACCACACTACGTAGTGGGATTCTTACCCACACTGCATTGCTCTATCTGTTGACAGGGAAGCTAGCCATGTGGCCAGGAAATGTCGACAATGGGAGTCAGAAAAACTGGTTTGACTAGTTTTCACTTTTGGTGACTTGTACCTCGACAGCACTTTTACCACCAACTCTTCTCTGTGTAGACAGAGCCTCCTGCTGTCTTGGCCTGCCTTTGTCTCTGCATGCTGGGGCTCACCACACTAATTCCTTTCCTGAGAGGACCCCTGTAGGGGCAGTGGAATACCAAGGAGATCTGATTTAGCAGCGCTGCTTTGCCTGCCACAGGCATTCACCTCTTCCTCTCCACCCCACAGAGTGTGACTGCAATTTCCAGGGCACGGACGCGCTGGGGTGCGACAAGACCACGGGCAGCTGTCTCTGCCGTGCTGGGTTTACCGGGCCTCGGTGTGACCAGTGCGAGCGGGGCTACTGCAGCAATACCCCGCACTGCGAGGCATGCCACCCCTGCTTCCAAGCCTACGACAGCGACATTCGCCGCTTTGACCTGCGCCGAGCCAGCCTGAGAAACTCCACCTTGCTACTGCAGCTGGGAATGGGGGGAGCTGGCTTCAACACCCTCATCGCAGAAGCAAAACACAATGTGCAGCAGATCCAGGACATCTTCAGCAACCCCCTACTGACAGAGCAGGGCTTGGGTCAGGTGTCCAGCATGCTCACTGCGATCAGGTAAAGAACTGCTCCTCGCTGGCACAGATGACTCACTCACAGTGCCCAGACCCCCACAGGAGCCTCTGCCAATTGAGCTAAAGAAAGAATTCCCTGGGCTGGCTGCAGTAGTAGGCTCTTATCCTGGGTGGCTCTGCTACTAGAGAGGGGTACAACATACAGACTTAGGGTATGTCTAGACTGCATCCCTCTGTTGGCAGAGGGATGAAGATTAGGCAGGTCGACATTGCAAATGAGGCAGGGATTTAAATATCCCATGCCTAATTTGCATACAAATGGCCGCCGTGTTTTGCCGACTCAGCACTTTGTCAACAAATGCGGCAGTCTAGAGAGGGATCTGTTGAGACAGAAAGCCTTTTTTGACAGATCCTGTAAACCTCCTTGCAGGAGGCATAAGGGATCTGTCGAAAAAGGCTTTCTTTCTCGACGGTTCCCCCTCTAGACTGCTGCATTTGTTGACATAGTGCTAAGTCAGCAAAACGTGGTGGCCATTTTTATGCAAATTAGGTACAGGATATTTAAATCCCTGCCTCATTTGCAATGTCGACCTCCCTAATCTGCATCCGTCTGCCGACAGAGGGATACAGTCTAGACATACCCTTAGTGTGTTACACATTTAATCCCACTTAAATTTTTGCCTGTTCCTCTGTTTCCAATAGCTCTGCTTGGCCCAGTGATCACAACATGTGGAGGTCCTGCCAAATATGTTCATCCTGCCAACTTACAGGTTGAATCTCTCTGTTCCAGCAACTTCTGTAGTCCGGCATGATTGTAGTTAGTCAGATGTCCACTTATCATGGATGTGGCCAAGTTTCCCACAGTCCCATAAAGTTTGTTTGCAGCCACCAGTCCTGGCTCTCAGTGTTCTGTGCTTCTTACGTCTATTTCACCCCTAACTGTCTTCTAAGAGCCCAGCAAGCAGTGGAAGTGTAGGTGATGCTGCTAGACAATACTGACTTCCTGTGATCTGGCAAATTGTCTGGTTTGGCACTGGTCAGGTTCTGAGGGTGCTGGACTGGAGAGGTCCAACCTGTATCTGTCTCTCTAATCCACAGAGTAGAGTAGATTGTGAGCCCCTCATTCCCTCTGTTTGCATAGGCCATCCCAGTGAAGTTGTGGCCCAGGAGGATTAGGCAGAGGAGGTGGAGAGGCAGTGCTGACCTAGGGTGGAGGACACTTGGGTTCCATTCCGAGCTTTGCCACCAGTCTCCTGTATAATCAAGAGAAATCTTTTCCTCTGCTTAAGCCTGTTTCCCCTGGCACCTTTTGTCAGGTATCTATTCAGATGGCGAGGTTTTGGGGTAGGGATTCTCACCTCCCTTTCGCTGTGTGTGTGCAGGGCCTTGCACGATGGGGCCCCGATCTCCACTGAGGTCTCTACCTGAGGTACAGATTTCACCTCTATAAACAGATTTCACCTCTCTGCTCCGGCAACATCCATGGTCTTACCGGACCTTGGTGTTCCAGGGTCGGTGAGTCCCAGCATGCTGCAGGCTGTGTGTGTGTGGTGGAGCCCAGCATGTAGCTCAGCTGGGCTGCTGGGGGAATCTGCCACTCTGCCTTTGTGGGGGAGTGGGATCCAGGAAAACCAGTGCATGGCTCAGCTGAACTGCAAGCCAGGGCAGTGGGGGAGGAACAGGAGAGCCAGAAATGATTTCCCCAGGTCCAGCAAAATCCCGCATCTGGGACCAGTCAGGTCCCCAGGGTGCTGGGCTAGGGAGGTTCACCCTGTACACCTAAGACAGACAGATGGCGTTCTCTTATTCATTTTATTTTCTCCTTTCTCGATTCCAGGCGGCAGGCTCAGGGTATAAATCCTTACCTACCCTTTGGGGACGTCATCTCTCTGGCCAATGATCTTGAAGTCCTTGAGAAGAGACTGATTCTCATTAACGGGCAGTACCAGAATAAGAAGACCCAGTTTGAAGCCAGCCGCATTAAAGACCTTTTAGGTAGGCAGTTTTGGCTCAGTGCAGTTGTACTCTACCATCAGTGGTGACTTGACTTCTGGCTGTTTTTCCACCAGTCGGATGGGTGAGGAGCAGTTAGGATCAGCAGATAGTCATGCAGGTCAGAGATGCTCTTTATATCTAACCTCCCAATTTTGCACCTATAGCTGATAGAATTTGTCTCCAAAACTTAGGCATCAGACAGGTCAGCCACAGGCAGGTGTTGCTACCGGTATCTCAGCAGTCTAGCTAATTTCTCTCCCAGACAGTACACACTTTCTTCTGGATGCTCAAGGAGCTCCTCTCCTCCCAAAAGACAGCCCAAGCTTAATTAAAAAAGAAAAACAAAAGCCCCTCTGAGCATTTGTCACCGGGATGGAAAGGGAGTTGAACTAATGAAGCTTTTGCACAGATGGAAGAGGTGATGAGGTAGGAAAGAGAGCCAGGTGGCTGTGAGAAACGGTTGGGAAGAGCTAATTAACCCTTGTGATGATAGTATTGGTGGATTGCCTCCATCTCTCTGTTACAGCTAGTTCCCAAAAGATTTCTTATTCGTTTCTACTTTCCCTCATTGACTCATTGCGTTGTGTAGTTCCATTGGGGTTTGCTGGCAAAACACTGATCGGAAGCAGCAGAGAATGACCTCTGAGGCTTATGGTAGATTCCATCTGCTTCGGTAGAGATCTGTCTATAACAATCTTGGGCTGTCTGAACAAGGGCTAGGCTCTGGCGGCTCCCTTTGAGGGCTCAGATGGGACACGTCTGTGGTTCTGTAAAAAGAAGAAGCAGGACTCTTCTTGTCATGACTCCAAAGAGGGCCTCCCTTCACCAAGCCAGTGGGGCACATTGGTGGGGATGGATGGAGAACTTCCGAAACTTAGTGGCTTCAGCTGGAAACCAAGAAAAGCCTGATGGTTTGTGGTGAGCTTCCCTTTGAGAAGTTGGGTTCAGCTGAAAGCTGCAATTTCACCCCACATTGTCAACCCCAGGTTTTACCGGGGGGTTGTTTCAGTTTGAAGTGAGTTTGCTCTTTCGTTGTCCTGTAAGGGTTCCTCCTTGTCCTCCCTCTGTGCTCCGGATCCTTTCCTCCCAACGGCCGCTTTGTGCTGCTCCGCTCCAGCGAAGGAGAATAACCACGGAGAGGCACAATGTTCCTGCAGACGCTTCTGGGCCATCTGGCTTCTAGTGGAGGGTTTCTGTCCAGGGGAACATGGGAATGGCCAAGGAATGGCTGACTCGTGTGACGCCATGCTACCAGGACAGTCTCTTGTGGTCCAAACTAAATGGGCATGAGATAGAGCAGCCTCCTCCTCCTCCTTCTGCCCCATGGACTACTCTAGGCCCTTTCTGTCCGCAGGATTGGAGTGAGAAATCCATAGGCATACTGAGAGCAGCTGGAATGCAGCCCGCAATCGGTACCTGGATTTATTTTGATCTGGTTTTTGTTTGGCACACAAGGGAGAGGGCAGTTGGCAGGGAAGCAATCAATGAAAAGGTCATTAATCTCTGTCCTCATGACTAACCGCTCTCCCAGCATCCTCCCCCATCTCCACCGCACATTCCCCGGCTAGGGAAAATCAATCCCCTGGTTTAGGGAGCCCTGCTGCATTGATGAGTCATGAAAACCATTCACGTTGCGCATGGTTTGATTCCTGCAGGAGCCTTCCAGACTGTCAGCTCTGCCTACCAGAACTCCACCAACGCCAACCATCGCATAACAGGGACTTCCAGCCTTCTGGCTCGATCCAGGGAGAACCGGAGAACAACGGAGAGTCTGGAAAGCAACTTTACAAACCACACCTCCAGGCTGGAAGCCCTCCGGGGCGAGATGGCCTCCTTCCCCAACTTGACGCCCACTATAAACAAGGTGACTCAGGCGTGGGTCCTGCCGCCGGCCTGGAATGGGGAGGTCAAAGCCTCTCTGGCAAAGGACAGGCCGACATGCCGGAGCTTGCTGCACTTGTGCTGTGGTCACTCCTCTGGTTGCAGGGTCGGCCTAGACTGGGTTGTCTAGGAGGTGCTCGTGTGTAAGACATGGCGGCAGTGCACACAGGGTAGAGGGCCCAGCCTGCCCGACTCCAGCGTGACCCAGACAGCCTAGCATGGTATCCTGGGGTCTCTAGCAGGGTGCATCATTCTGCCTTGTTTAGTGTGTGGGTCCCGGGGCTGAGGCAACGTAATAACAGACACCAAGGAACTGCCTGGCCTCTCCACCAGTGACACTTTCCCTCAGCGGCTCCTACTGCATCCTGCCCCTGGCTGATTTCTGGTCAAGGTTTCCTTTTCTTTTCCTCCCCACGCTGCTTCTGCTATCGCCATGGAGACACACGGCAGCGTCTCTGGATGCCTGTTGCCGTGGAGACCATCACCCATTCCTCTCACTGCGTTTCACAGCACCACAGCCATCCCCAGGTGAAATATCCCTGCCCATGGCAGGAAGGGGGAAAATGCCAGTCCCTGCCTCAGTACTGAGTCCTGCCGGCCTGCTCCTCTCAGCCGCCTCACTGAATAGACCCCCGTGATCATGAGAGGCGGTGACATGTGATCCCGCCCCATTGCCACTCACACACACACACGTTCCCTAGGACTTCTCAGACCTCTGTACAAGCCAACCCTGCGAGGTACAGGGCATCACATAGAACTTGGAGACCAACCGTGCCCTGGCCCTCAGCTTATTTCTAGACACCTAGGTGTATTGTATGGAGCATCTGCTGCTGTCCAGAGACCTGATAAATGAGGGATAGGAATCTATGCCATTTTTCCCCTTGCCACTGGCAGCTGCCAAAGAGTGAGTGCATACTTCATAAATACAGATATGCTCTCCCAGAGTTACATACAGCTGTCTGTGCCTCCCCTCCACCGCTCTCTTGTCTATTCTCTATTTAAACTCTTCCACAAAATGTGTGTCCTCTGTCGCACTGTGCTCCATAAACTGTTCCTGGGCACATCTTATTTTACAGGCCTGCCCTACATGCATCTGTCACCACGTCTGCACACACAGACACTGTGGCAAAAAAAAGCAAACATGTTTCTGGGATGCATTAATGGGAGTGGTGTGAGCAAGACACGAGAAGTCATTCTTCCGCTCTACTCTGTGCTGATTAGGCTTCAGTTGGAGTATTGTGTCCAGTTCTGGGCACTGCATTTCAAGAAAGATGGGTAGAAATGGGAGAAGGCCCAGAGAAGAGCAACAAAAATGATTAAAGATCTAGAGAACATGACCCGTGAGGGAAGACTGAAAGAATTGGGCTTGTTTAGTTTAGAAAAGAGAAGACTGAGAGGGGACAGGAGAGCAGTTTTCAAACACCCAAAAGGGTGTTAAAAGGAGGAGGGAGAAGAATTGTGCTCCTTGGCCTCTGATGTTAGGACAAGAAGCAATGGGCTTAAATTGCAGCAAGGGAGGTTTAGGTTGGACATTAGGAAAAACTTTCTGACTGTCAGAGTAGTTAAGCTCTGGAATAAATTGCCTAGGGAGGTTGTGGAATCTCCATCGCTGGAGATATTTAAGAGCAGGTTAGATAGACATCTATCAGGGATGATCTAGATAGTGCTGGGTCCTGCCGTGAGGGCAGGTGATGGGACTGGATGACCTTTCGAGGTTCCTTTCAGTTCTAGGATTCTAGGATTCTCTCCTATGCCCATGCTGAATGCTACACCAGAAATAGTTCCTAAAGCATAGGGTGCCCCGGATATACAAATACACCCCTTCTCTTAGCATCTGTGTTGGAAGGTTTATCTCCTCACAGCCTTCTCACCAGCATGAGGCTTCTCTCTGTGTGTAGATTTGCAGCAGGGTTAGAGCCGAGGCCTGCACCCCTGGGCACTGCGACGGGGAGCTGTGTCCGCAGGACAGCACAACGGAGTGTGGACCGGGTCTCAGCTGCAGAGGGATCATTTCGCTGTCAAGAGGCGCAACCAGAACTGCCGAGAAGACCACCAGAGAGCTCAATAGCTTAAACACTCAGCTCCAGCAGACCGTGCAGATGGTAGGTACAAGGAACGAGGTGCTCAAGGTGTCTGCTTGCACAGGTAACAGCAAGGAGGGGCAGATTGCATTACACAGAGAGGGGGCTGGCATGCATGTTTACCTAGGGATGGATTAAATAACTCACCTCAAACCTCTCTGAATTTCCTTGGTGGCTTGGAAATATCAGAAGAACTTTTTAAAAGTTGCCATTTTGTGCTGATATTGGACGTCCCAACTCCCTCTAAGCCAAAGGTCTGAAATTCCCAGGAAACAGCTCTTTTCCAAGGCTGTGTCTACACTGGCCACTTATTCCGGAAAATCAGCCACTTTTCCGGAATAACTTGCCAGCTGTCTACACTGGCCCCTTGAATTTCCGGAAAAGCACTGACGATCTACTGTAAGAAATCAGCCGCTTTTCCAGAAATACTATGCTGCTCCCGTTCGGGCAAAAGTCCTTTTTCCGGAAAACTGTTCCGGAAAAGGGCCAGTGTAGACAGCACAGTAGTGTTTTCCGCAAAAAAGCCCCGATCGCGAAAATGACGATGGGGGCTTTTTTGCAGAAAAGCACGTCTAGATTGGCCATGGACGCTTTTCCGGAAAAGCATCCTGCCAATGTAGACGCGCTTTTTCCGGAAATACTTATAATGGAAAACTGTTCCGTTTTAAGCATTTCCGGAAAAGGCTGCCAGTGTAGACGTAGCCCAAGTGTTCCCAGTGCTCGGGGATAGTCACCCGCCCTAGGTGTGTGAGTTACTCTTGTTCTCACTGTATTTCCAGGGCAGCAGTGCAAGATGGAGAGGGGGTGGAGTATGTAAACGTCTCACCTTTAGATGCTGCTCCGATGCTACCAACGCTCTGCACCATCGTTAGTTAGAACCCTGCATGGATGTATTAACTACGTTTGTGCCTTCCCACCGCCTTTAGTCTGAGAGTACTTTGCACATGCCAAGGGCAGAATTTTCCTAAAGGACTAGTGTGTTAGGAGGCCAAATCTCATAGACAATCGGCTTTGAAAATCCCATCCTAAATCTTTATCCCTCAAGCCTCTCCTCCAATCCGCTGAAAATGGGGCCACCGAGGCCCAGAGCGGTGGAAGCATTTGCCCAAGGTCACCCAGGGAGTTAGAGGCAGAGACCAGGCAGGGCAGGTGAACTTTCTAGGATGTCTTGTGCCACATACAAACTGACCTGACGGGGGGCACTGTTGTTGGCAGATCAGGGCAGCAGAGACAGCTGCCAACCAAATCCAAAGCAATGCCCGACGTGTCGGGGACCAAGTGAGCGTAACCAGGACCCAGATAGAAGGAGACGTCCAACGCATCCAACAATTCATCCAGCAAGTCCGCAACTTCCTGTCAGGTAAATCTTACAGTCTTCAGGCATGTGAGGGCAGGACCCTGAGGGGAAAGCTCTACAGGACTCCTGAACTGAGCCCAGAGCATGCCCACGCTTGGCCCTTTGTGGCTGGAAATCGTCATCCACCAGAACAAAGCAGAGTGAGAACAGGCAAGGGAGTCACTCCTCCAACCTGACTTACACCTATTCACTGGGACAGGAGCCTTGTTTGCTGGCTACGCTGGATGTACCAGCTCTGAGTCCAGTTAAGGAAGCTGTTGAAAATCAGGCCTTGTATTCTCCATCTTTAAATCTCATGAGAGGAATTCTCATTGGTATGGAGAAATGGAATCCTGGCAAAAGAGTTAGGTAATCGCTAGTCTGCTGAGGCCCCCTCTGGCTCTAGCTCCGTAGCTGTGTTTTCGGAAGAGCAGGGGAAGTAACGACAGCAGTATGAAACCCAGGGGTTTGTCCCCTGGTACAAACATTTGCTTTGGGTTTGATCCATTCACACTGAACATCTTCAAGGTTTGTTTTGTATTCAGAGCTTCAATGAAGCCCAAAACAGAGTTAAAATTTGTTTCACCTGATCCGTGTGACAAGGAAACAATGAATTGGCCTCAGATTTGCTGGGAAAAAACAGCCCAGGAGCTTTCAGAACATTTGCAATTAAATATGGGAATTGCATAACGAGTTTCAGTGGGACCTGAGAACAAGCATCGGGCCTTTGTGTGAACAGTTTTCTTAGTACTAAGAATCCCTTACAACTCCCAATGCCATCCTTGCATCAGTTCACACTGCCAGATGTGGTTAATATTCTTAGTCTAACACTGTTAAACCGATATTGCCTTTTTGAAAGGGAGAGCTGCTTTTGCTATGTCTAAGCGTGTTAATGTGACTAATGCACTGTGAGTCCCAAACAGCAGACTTGCATGCAAAAATGTTCTAACTTTGATATAAATTGAATGCAGTCAGCGCTTGTATTTGACTGTTTCACACACAACTACATTAACTACTGGTGTAAACCTGGTGACCTCCATAAAGTTATACCAGGGACAGATTTACTCCATTGCCTCATCTGTGACATTATCATAAGTGGCTGTGGAGAAGTCAGAAATAATTAGACTTTGGCCTTCAGTGCTGCAGCCCGTAATGAGAAATCTGGCCCTGCTTCCTGCCTCTGTTCAGGAATCATTCTCCTTTCCCAAAGCAGAGAAAACAGCGAAAAACAAATCAGCTGAATTTAGCCCAAGTGAAAAGTGCTGGATTGATAGCTAGCTGCCATGGCCAATGTTTCTTTTAATCTTTTCCATTGAAATATGGATTTTTTTCCATCCATGTGCAGAATAAATTTTATGTGAACCGAGGCATGTGCAGATGTGCACCCCCAGTAGACACAAAACCTGGCTGTGGGTGCTTTGCTAATCAGCTGGGTGGCGTTTGAATCTCTCCTGAGTGGCCGCACAAGCGCACAGCTTACAGGGAACACTGCCTGGGCACCAAGCACTCCATCTCCAGGGTAGGGACAGTACGGTGGCAGCAGGAAGAGACTTCTTCACATGTCTGCCACTGCCATTGTACCTCTATCCTAGCGTCTATCCTAGCATCTGGGGCTATGTCTAGACTGCAAGCCTCTTTCGAAAAAGAGCGTCTAGACTACAACTAGTACTTTCGAAAAAGCAAGCCGCTTTTTCAAACGAGAGTACCCAGGCAGTTTGCATTACATAGCGCCTTTCAAAAAAGCACAGTTTGCATTACATAGCGCCTTTTTTTGAAAGAACACTTTTGAAAAAAGGCGTTCTTCCTCGTAAAACGAGATTTTCCGCAGTCGAAAAAACTGCTGTGTTCTTTCGATGTACTTTCGAAAGAACACAGCAGCAGTCTAGACGCAGGGGAACTTTTTTTTTTCTGAAAAAAGGCCACTTAGTTTGAAAAAACCCTGTAGTCTAGATGCACCCTGGAAGCCGAACACATTCTCCTTCGTCTTGATGCCAAGACAGCCTTTGAGAGCCCTCTGTTAGCACCAGCTGTGATGATGGCTTTTGCACAGCAGTCCGATCTAGGCCAGCTCTCCAGCAGCACTTGCTGAGCTGAAATAAACTCCAGCAAATCTTCTATGGTGCTGATTATTAACTGGGTTAAAGAATGTATCGTGCCCTACTAGCCATGGGATGACCTATAATTCATAAGCAGATTTTAATAACGGATCAACCTCGTGAGCATGAGCTGAATAAGAAAAGCAGGTCACTCAGCACAGTCTGGTATTACAGAGATGACCAAGCCCTAGCTAATCACCAACCTAACGTCCTCTGGGCTGTGCACGTCTCTTCTCTCCCAGATCTGTTACCGTCAGTGGTGACCTAGGAGAAGGCTTGCACTGGATATGCCACTGAGTCTGTTGCTCCCCATTGAGCTTCATAGCTTTCTTTGTCGAATCATAGCATCATAGAATCCGAGTGCTGAAAGAGACCCCAGGAGGTCATCAAGTCCAGCCCCCTGCCCAAGGCAGGACCAATCCCAACTAAATCAACCTGGCCAGGGCTTGTCAAACTGAGACTTAAAAACCTCTAGGGATGGAGATTCTACCCCCTCCCTAGGGAACCCATCCCAGTGCTTCTCCATATCAAAGGTACTGTCTCAGCACCCTGGCTGGAAGCTTGGTTGAAGTGTTTTGCAGTGTCCTCAATAAATCGAAACCACTTGTTAGTTTCTTCCAGGTGACGGGGTTAGTGTATGCCTGGGGTTAGCTGGCGGGGCTCCCTGCGCTGGCTTGTGCAAAGCTGAATCTGGCCTATCCTCCTTTGCTCAGAGGGCTCAATTGTCAAAGAATCACTTCTGGATTTTTTCACACTGCTGACCCCTGTCTGCCTGGTAGGATCCACAAAGAGGGAGATATAGCTGGGACACACAGAATGTCTTATCTGGGGAGCAGGTGACTCTAGCAGAATGCAGCCTAGGGGCCCACCGGAGGGAGTGTAAAATGGGGAATATGCTAAAAGACTAAGCGAGTGGTAATCTGGCTAGAGGAATGGGCACAGGGCTGGGAATTCGTAACCCCTCCACCTGGCATTTACAGTCCCCTGCTGCATGGTCGACCCCCAGGATTTCTGGCTCTCGCACTGTGCTGCCAGGCCACTGCACCATGCCGCCCGTGCACTGTTCTCGCCTCTCCTCCCGACATCTTTGCTTGTAAACTCTCTAGACCCATCCACCAACCCGGCCACCATCCAGGAGGTCAGCGACTACGTGCTCTCGCTCAGCCTCCCCACGGACACGGCCGCAGTGCTGAGGAAAATGACGGAGATCCGAGACCTGGCGGTTCAGCTGCAGTGTCCTGAGAGCATACTCACCCAGACGGCCGGGGATATTGCGAAGGCCAAGGCGCTTCAGCAAGAGGCTGAGCAGGCCAGGTAAGCGGGGCTTTACGCTAATGGGGTGAGAGTCTGTGGACCTGCTCCAAAGTCCACTGCAATTGCAGGATTCACGTTCCTCAGTGAGTGATGAAAGCCCCTGCTGAAGAGGCACACTTCCATTTCAGTCCTGCTGCTTGTTCTCTCTGGGGCCATTCAGCAACTCCTACCCCCAGGTACTCCTGCTTTGTGCCTGGGTGGGAGAGTGCCAGCACGGTTGGATAGCTGACTACTGGCCAGATCCTAAGCTAGTGTAAATCTGCCGGGACTTCAGTGGAGCAGTGCTGGTTTATACCCACCGAGTCTAGCCCCACAGCTTTTGTGTCCGTGCGGTGCCAGAGAAATGGGTCTCCAGTCTTGACTGGTGCCTCTAGTGGAGATCACAATGCAAACAATAAACCCCGCTGGTATTAACAATGCTCTGACATCCCTTTGTTGTAAATACTGGGGTGGAGAGATCTTTCCCTGGCTGATGGGAACCGTTTTTGCTTCTTTTCGGCTCCTTTCATGAGAGATAATAGAACTGAACATCTATTTCCAGGGAGTCAGTAATGGGGCCTCCATTAGAATGACACAGTTACTGAGGGGGAGGGCTAGAGGATTCAACGGAGTAATCGTTATCCTGATGAAAGTTGGGAGGCTTCCTCTACAGTCCCGTTAAAAAAAAAAAATCAGAGTGTCCTTGTAGAGCTGAAACGGGTTTCTCTCATGATGACTCCATTGCATGCAACATTCTAGAGAGATGGTGAATGGGATCAGAGTGTAAACCCCCTGAGCGCATCTGACACCATGTGAGAGTGGTAACTTTTGGAGAATCTGGCTTGGTGTGCTGATATTGTAGGGGAAAGTAAAAAGTCTGACTTCAGGCTGGCTGACTTAAAGCTTTAAGCAACTAAATGGGCACTTTCTTTCCCCTTAAATCATTTTTTTCTTCACTTTACCAATTATTAGAAAGAGTGGTGCTTCTAAAGGGGGCTATTCCCATCTTGTCTCCTCTTCCCAGTGCTAGGAAATACAGCGCCGCTTCTCTTCTGGGAAGGCAGCATGGTCCAGTTGTCAGAGCACAGTAACTTCAGAACTTCTGGCTTCTATTACAAGCTTTTTATAGCATCTCCTTACAAGATGTACTACGTGTCCATCTTATTTCCCCTCTACTGTCCTTTGGCTTTTAAGCCACAAAAAAGTAATTATAAAAATAATAAACATAATAAAATTATTATAAACTTAGATTAGATAGATAGATAGATAGATAGATAGATAGATAGATATAAAACAACAAGTATAAAAATGAAAAAGTTTTGATTTCCTTCCGATTCCCTATTGCATTTCCCCAGGAACCGAGCCAACGCTGTTGAGGGCGATGTGGAAGAAGTGGTGGACAACTTGAGACAAGCAAACACAGTGCTCTTGGAAGCCCAGGATCTTCTGAGTGGCTCCAGCTCTTCCCTTAGGCTCCTCCAACTTCGCATTGATGAGGTGAGTGGTGCATGCGGCGTTCCTAGCATTGTAACGCTGCCCGGCCTTCACGCTGCTCCTCGGAATGCTTGTGGAACTCACTGCAAAACTTCTCACCATTGAAGGCAGGTTATTAATCACATCCTTCACCCTCTCCTGCTTTCATCCTGTCCCGCTGACACAATGATGCCCCCCTAGTGTGTCAGAGAAGCTGGATCCTAGCAAAATTGGCTTGCTGTAAAAGTTGGACTGTTTTTCTCTTTGTGTTCAACTTGTGCCCTACCCCAGTGGTTTTCAAAGTACGTGTCGTGACCCAGTACAGGGTCGTAGAGTGCCAGGTACTAGGTTGCCTTACTGTAGAGTGACCAGGTGATTAGTGGGAATTGCCAGTCTTGGCACCACGGACCACACTGCACCCCAGAAGTGGCCAGCAACGGATCCAGCTCCTAGGTGGGGGTAACAGGTCTTCACACACTGCCCTCCCCCTGAGCACTGACTCCATACTCCCATTGGCTGATTCCCAGCCAAAGGGAGCTGGGGAAGATGGTGCCTGTGTGTAAGAGCAGTGTGGAGAGCTGTCTGTGCACCCCTGCCAAGGACTCAAACCTGGCACTGGCTGCTTCCGGGGCACAGCGTGGTCTGAGGTACCAGGATAGGCGGGAAGCAGCCTTAGAATCCCCACGGCTCTGCTGACTATGAGTCGCTGGAGGTAAGTCCATGCCCAACTTGGCACCCAAATCCCCTGCCCTAGCCCCGAGCTCCCTCCTGCACCCCAAGCCCTTCATTCTCAGCCCGGAGCCGCACTCTAGTTAAAAGAAATAATTATGTTAGGTCAAGGGATCAGCAGTTTTCTTCAACTGGGTTGTGAGAAAAACAGTTTGAAGCCCACCAAGTTTGCGTGTGCCCCTTGTCACTCTTGCTGTGACGCACAGGTGTGAGCTCTGTGACGGTCTTTGTTCTGCTGCGTGGAATAGTGCCTCTCATGGTGGAACCCTGCCTAGGGGCTGTACTCCTTACTGAGTCTGTATTACAGACCTATGATAAATCATACCAGCGCCTGTGAGGAGGATAGAGTGTCAGTTATTTTCTCGGACGAGTTTTTCTTTAAAATACCAAACACCTTTGGCTTTTAGATCCAGTCTGTCCTTGGTCCAATGGAGAAGAGTATGAGAGGCATAACTGATCAGCTGGACAACTTCACCGAGAGACTCAGCCAGTTGCGGCACCAGGCTGAACAGAACCGGTTGCAGGCGACAGAGGCTCAGCAGAGAGCACAGGAAGCCAGTGTGCAAGCATGGAGCACTCAGCAGGTACAAGGGAGGGCTGGTAGGAGCCTAAGAATGACTCTGACCCATAATCCTTCACTCACTTCTTGTGCTCAGGCAGGTGAAAAGCCACATGAGTGCAGAACGTGTTTGAATGGGGCCGGGAAAGTGAATTACTCTGTTTCTGGGAACATAGAATTATCAGAATGGCTCAGACCTATGGTCCAGCTAGTCTGTTTAGCTCTGCCAATAGCTTAGAGGAAGGTGTAAAAACCTTCCAGGAGCAGATGTAGAATAATCTGCCCCACACGAGGTCCCCTCCTAGTCTAACAATTAGCTTGACTTAAGTCCTGAAGCATGAGGTTTTAATATCCCTGCCAAAAATTGTTAGCATTAACTATTATTACTCTCCCTATTTTTCAAAAACGGTGAGTAGTCCTCTGGCACCTTGAAGAACAAAAAAATATATATAGTGTTATGAGTGCAAGCTTATCTGAGGAAGTGTGTTTTGCCCACAGAAGCTCATGATACTCTCTCTCTCTTTCTCTCGCTCTCTATCTCCATACACCCCATCCATCTATCTATCTATCTATCTATCTATCTATCTATCTATCTATCTATCTATCTATCTATCTATCTATCTATCTATCTATCTATCTATCTATCTATCTATCTATCTATCTATCTATCTATCTATCTATCTATCTATCTATCTATCTATCTATCTATCTCTAAGATGCCATAGGACTACTCATTTTTTTGAAGTTACAGACTAACACGGCTACCCCTCTGAGATTTTTCTGCATATTCTTGTTATCCATAGACATGTCTGATCCCTTTTTTATTCTAGCTAAGTCCTTAGCGTCAGTGGTTTCTCAAGGCAGTGTGCTCCACCACTTAATTACACATGTGAGAAGGAATTTTCTTTTATCGGTTTTAAATTTCTCACTTCTCAGTTGCAGTGAATGTTTCCTTCTTGGTGCAATGAAATAGAGAGAACTCTTTCTCTCTCTCTCCTCTAAAGCACTCATTATTTGCTATGCTATTATCATGTCCTTTCTATATTGGCATCTTTTTAACCTCTCTGAGAATTTGCCTTGATTATTCTTATTGCTCTTTGAACACTTATTTCTGCAACATTCTTTTTGAGATGGGGTGACCAGTACTTTACATTATTCCAGATGATGCTGAAATACTGGCTCCTATAAAGGCATTGGAAGCCAGTATGTAAAATTATTATGGTCTTTAATCGACAATCATTTTAGAGAGTTTGTCTGTTTGTTTGATCAAGAACTCCTAAACAGTAAGAGCTAGGACCAGCAAATTCAGCATACAGCTTCTTCTTATAACTTAAAGCAATGTAAGGGTTTGGTTGTGCCAGGAGAACAGGATGTGCCTGGAATGGGATTACTTTTCATAAAACCAAACAGAAATGAGACAAAATCTCTAAAGCAAGTACAGTCCTCAACACTGACACAACTGAGCGAATGTTGAAAGAGACTGAACCAAGATGAGCCAGAAAAATAGAATGAACTTGCAATAGGATTGCTTCTCAATAAACCTTACAGAAAAGAGCTAAAATGGAGAAATTTGGAGTAGTGCTCTCTTTTGGCACAGCTAAATCAATGCGTAAGGTTTGAAAACTAGAAGACAATGTTATTGGGAATCAAACTGACTATAGCCCTTTTTAGGTAAAACATAGCAAATGATGAGTTTATAGGGCTGAAGAAACAAAATACACTTGATGGAACTCCCAAATTACAAACCTGGGCAATGCTGGGTAAATCTGTAGAGCCCTGTGTGGACACAAAATTTGTGGCCTCACCTGTATCCACAAAAATGAGCTGTGGATATCCGCATTGACATACACGGATATGGACACCTGTGGATATAAAGCAGACGTCTGCAAATTTGTGGGATTCTAGATACAAAATTTGATATCCGCATCCACATCCACACATACAGATACCTGTGGATATAAAAGTGGAAGTCCATGGATTTGCAGGGCTCTATAAATCTGCTAATATCTCTATAATGGCAATAACGGCCATTTATAACACAAAGCCGCAATAGATTGTCTAGAATTCATTTATCGATTGAACCTCATTTATTTGCTTGAGTTCATCCTGACAGCTCGTTCCCTTTCCCACAGGGATTTGAACAAGTAAAGCAAAAATACAGTGAGCTGAAGAGGCGGCTGGGACAGAGTTCAATACCAGGAGCACACGGCAACAGGATCAAAAGTATTGACATGGAGGCAAAAGCGCTCTTTGAAGAAACCGGAGCGATGATGCTCAGGATGGAAAGTAAGTGAATTTGTGCAGCTGTTGTCAGAGCCTAGTGGCAAATGGAGAAGAGAGAAATGGAAGCAGAAGTGAGGCTTTTTATTCTTAATACACAGAGGGAGTGGATACATAGCCGAACTCTGTCGACAGTAGGTTCCTCATCCCCTTTCTTTCAACTCGGTGTAGCTACATTGATCCAAAACCATAGTGCAGATGTAAGAAGGCGCTTGGTAATCCGCAAGGTGAATCACCCCTAACTAAACCCTGCTTGGCCCCAAAAATGTAATGTAATTAGTCATGTACACAGTCCCCTAATCTTGCCAAGCTCTGATTTGAGCAAGTCTGCGTGTAGAGACAAGAAATCTCCTGCTAAGTAAAGAACTTGCGAGTACAAATGTGTTAGGCACAGAAACCTAAACAACTGGCCACACTGAGCCCTGAATACAAAGGATTCAGCTTTGTGGTTTTCACGACAAAGGGACTGATTAACGGCCCCACCCTTGTCACTTCTCTTCTCATTTTGCTCTGCTCCAGTGGCGGCTTCTGCTGCTGCTAGATAATGTTTCAGTGCAGCATCATGGGGGCGAGGAATAGAAATCTCAAGCCAGATTCATCCCCGGCCTCACCAGGACAACTTTGGGCCCTGCTGTCACTTCACCCACCACGCCAGTAGCGTGGACATTTTGGGAGCGTTGCAGCTGGAGAGCAAAAGCCAACACTCCGACGCCTCTGTGCCACTCAAAACCCGACAGACCTTCTGTCTGTGCCTCTGTTTCACCTCTGCTATGCTGATGCTCCATGCATGCATTTCCAGTTCAAGCTCCCCAGAGCCTCATTCCGCGTGCTTTGGGTGCCAGCCAGGGGGCAGTTTTAGTGCCCTGGCTATGAGGCTTCAACCATTCAAGAATGGCCCTGAGCCCAAGTAGTTACCAGCCGGAGCTTTGGCACCGCCTTCCGTGAGAAAGCAGTGGCTCTTGGGAACACCATTCATCGAAGGTGCCTCTCCGAGGCAGAGACTGGAGAGGGTGCTGCTGCTTATTGTTGGTGCGAGGTGCTTCCTGCTGTGGAACTCAGCAAGGAGTCTTGACGTTGCTAAATAGGCCAGCGTGCAATTTCCTTTCCGACACACGCAGGGCTGGGCTTGTTTCTGCTCCCATTGACGTCAGTGACAGAACTGCCATTGACTTCAATGGTCACTGTCTGGAGCAGCTTCCTTGTGCGGGGCAGGGGGAGGAGGGCGGGTTAAGTGACTGAGATGTTTTGGGGAGTCCCAGACAGCGGAGGGGTGGCTTTCGGATGCACTCACTGACTGGGTTTGGGTGTGTCCTAGGCACAGCTAGTGCGTTTGGCTGTTCCGTTGGATGCTGACCGTGCTCTGCTGACTTACATTGGGGATTTTCAGAGGGGCGATGAATGACTTCGGGCCCCGGTTTTCAAACGATGGGTCTGCACACTGGGTCGCGGGATGTCAGACACTGGGTCACCCGGCTGTAGGTTGATGAGGTGACCAGCAAAGGTGCAAGACAGGCTTCCTCCCTGTCCTGGCACTGCAGACCCCGTTGTGCCACAGAAGCGGCCAGCAGTGGGCCCGGCTCCTAGGCGGGCCTGGTTAAGGCTCCCTGTCCTGCCTCCACCCTGGGCATTGGCTCTGGGGGCCGAAAGCAGCGCGCAGCGCTAATGGTGCACCTCTGCCTAGGAACCAGGCCTGCTGCTGGCCACTTCCAGGGTGCAGTGCCGCCCGCAGTCTCAGGACAGGCAGGAAGCTGCCTTAGCACCCTTGCTGCTCGGCTACCTGGGAGCTGGCAGAGGAAAGCCGAAACCCAAACCCTGAGCAGCGACCCCCCACACCCAGAGCCCCTTTCTATACAACAAACATCCCACCCCAGAGCCTGCTCTGACCCCCACCTCCACCCAGAGCTCCCCCTCACACCCTGAACCCCTCTGCCCTGCCTCCCAGCCTAGAACCTCTTATTATACTCCAAACCCCTCATCCTATCCCTCCCCCCAGAGCCTGCACACTCAGATGGAGCCCTCTCCCCCCCACATACCAACCCCATCCTGTCCCCACCCCATTGCCCTCACTCTAGTCAAAAGATATAGCTCTGTTGGGCATTGACAATTTTCTTCAACTGGGTCATGAGGAAAAAAAGTTTGAAACCCAGGGCCTTAGGGTAGAATGTCATTTTCCTGGACTATCTTGCCCTAACCGCAGCTGCCTCTCTCCTCAGCTATGGAAATGGAAATTCGGGAAAGCAACAATGCATTAATCATCAAGTCAGCCAACCTCGCAGGCCTGGAGGAGAAGGTGAAAAAGATCAGGGATGATATCCACAAAAAAATGTCATACTACATCATCTGCTAATGGACGAGCTGCTGGGGCTCCATTCGTCATGTACTTGCATTTCTCATCTAAAGTTCAGACAATGACGGACAGTATTCAGTCCCCTCTCCTGGCTTGCAGAATTGTCTTGTTCTCAAGATTTTTGCTTTGGCTAATAGAACTGCTGTGCCTTTAGAAAATAGCCATCATGGAGCCAAGAAGAACAAGCTCCCTTAGACAGAATGAATGTTACCTGGCTTGGCTGAAGGCATCTGGGGCATCGGCCACTGTCAGAGGACAGGATACTGGGCTAGATGGACTTTTGTCTGATCCAGTCTGCACGTTCGTATGTTCACCTAGTGTGACACTGGGAAAGCGGGAGATCTCACTCCAATAACTAATAAAATACAAGCCTTTTGAAGGGAGTTATTTCTTGCATGAGGTTTGCAAACCAGATGGGAAGCGTATTCCTTTCAGAACCCAGATTTCATCTTTTGAACAAAAGCCTCAACCCGCAGCTTTGTTTCAGGAATATTGCAATTTTGTCACAGGAGGGGCAGGACGAAGGCCAAGCAAGATTTCAGACCATTCTTAGGAGAGGCTAAAGAGACTGGGACTTTTCAGTTTAGAAAAGAGGAGACTGAGGGGGATATGATAGAGGTCTATAAAATCATGAGTGGAGAGGGCTGATAAAGAAAAGTTATTTATTAGTTCCCATAATAGAAGAACTAGAGGACACCAAATGAAAAATGGGTAGCAGGTTTAAAACTAATAAAAGAAGTTCTTCTTCACACAGCGTGTTGTCAACCTGTGGAACTCCTTGCCAGAGGAGCCTGTGAAGGCTAGGACTATAATAGAGTTTAAAGAGAAGCTGGATAAATTCATGGAGGTTAGTTCCATAAAAGGCTATTAGCCAGGGGATAAAATGATGTCCTTGGCCTCTGTTTGTCAGAGGCTGGAGAGGGATGGCAGGAGACAAATCGCTTGATCATTGTCTTCAGTCCACCCTCTCTGGGGCACCTGGTGCTGGCCACTGTTGGCAGACAGGATACTGGGCTAGATGGACCTTTGGTCTGACCCAGTATGGCTGTTCTTATGTTTTTATGAGTGGATAATGGAGTAAAAATAATAAGAGTCATATTTACACACATGAAAAAGCAGTGGTGCTCCAAGGTGGAGTTAAACACCATCCGGTTTGACTTTGTTACCCCCTGTGTATTTTCAACACAATACATTGCAGGCAGAAGATAGTAGGGAACAACTGTGCATTTGTGGTGGGAATTTGTCTAGGGGGATGTAAGAGATCACTTTCATGTCTAGCCAAGGCTCACTTTACAAAATAAAAGTCAGCTTTATTAAGCACAGGGTTTATTCCACAATTACAAACTCAGAAGCAGGGAATTCAGACCTCTCTTGGATTATCCTCAGACAACAGGGGGTGGTAGCAGGTTCTCTCCTTTCACAGCTTAAAGGAAAACGTCACAGCCAGGACAGGCAATTGACACTGGATTTAAACATGCTGAAGCTTGGAAGGGAGAAGAAATTCTAGGAGAGAGAGGCATAGGCTGTAAAAGCTGTGGGGATGCCCATGACTAAATAAACACCATCTGGCTTTGCATTAAAAGAATTATCCTGTCTTCCGCATTGAACAACTATACAATAGAGACAAAGAAGCAAGATACAGCCTTATGCAATGATACATGTGTCATGTAGATGGAAGGTGCTAGCAGAAGCCTCATGCCCATACACCTCCCTTGTCTAAAACAACTGCTCCCTGTTCTAAGAAGCCAGGTGCTCTTCAAGGTTGTTGCTTTGAAGGATTTCTTAGGAGTGAAAGCGTGCAGCTCTCTGATAAACGGCCACTCTCCTCTGAGAAAAAAGCTCTCCGTCTGCGGCTGCCAGGAATCAGTCTCCTCTCCTCTTGTTTGTGCTATTGCTGTCTGGCTTTGAAGCGCAGAAATGCATGAACCAGCCCTTCTGGAATGGAAGAAAATTCAGTGTCACGGCTGGAATTGTTTGTGGAGACTTCCTCTAGCACACATTCCTTTCACAAACAGCACCAGGGCCATCTTGACCCCGCTGATCTGTACGGCTACATCTAGACTGCAAGCCTCTTTCGAAAAAGCCTCTTTCAAAAAAGAGCGTCTAGACTGCAAGCAGTACTTTTGAAAAAGCAAGCCGCTTTTTCGAAAGAAAGCAGCGAGTGAGTCTGGATGCTCTCTTTCGAAAAAGCCCTGTTTGCATTCAAGAACACCTTTTTTCGAACGAGCACTTTCGAAAAAAGGCGTTCTTCCTCGTGAAATGAGGAGTACCGCCGTCGAAAGAAAAGCCACGTTCTTTCGATTTAATTTCGAAAGAACGTGGCTGTAGTCTAGACGCAGGTGAAGTTTTTCAAAAAAAGGCTACTTTTTTCGAAAAAAACCTGCAGTCTAGACACAGCCTACTTGAGGAAGGATTAATAAGGGATTACTCACAGAATGGGAAGGGACCTCGAGAGGTCATCAAGTCCAGTCCCCTGCCCTCGCGGCCTGGCCAAGCGCCATCTAGAACAGCGGTTGGCAACCTGTGGCCCACAACCCACATGCAGCCCACTGGGGTGCTAGGTGTGGCATGCAAGACATTTTGTTTACCTTCGCCCATGTGCTGGGTTGCCAGATTCTCCTGGTTTCCATCCATGTTGTTTTTTTCCCTACCGGTGTTCCTAAAGTGACAGGCACTTCAAGCCAGGGCATGTGACAGGAGGTGCGTGCGGATTGCACACAAGATTGCGAGTGCCAAAGTGCTGCTCTGGTTCCATTGGCACCCCTTGCAAATTCTAGGGAGGCAAGCGCAGGGAGCAAAACTACTCGATCTCTGGAGACTACCTTGGTTAGGACAATCTTGCAGCCCACTGAGATGAAGGAGGGCCTCTCATGCAGCCTACTCACTAGCCTCAGCTGCCCATTACTGATCTGGACCATCCCTGACAGGTGTCTGCCTAACCTGCTCTTAAAAATCTCCAACGATGTAGATTCCACAGCCTCCCTGGGCAATTTATTCCAGCTGCTATAAATTGACATAGACGCCAATAGGTTGATAACGCCTCCTACTGAGGTGCTTAAAGCCACCTGTAACACTTAGTATTTGTGCAAGTATCATCTGTTCACTCTTGATATAAAAACTGGAACCATAATATAATGTGCGGCTGACTTCTGAACTTGGGAGGAGAGCTGAGCTGACTTACGCTCTCCCTTTTACTTGGGGAACGCTTTCCTTCATGCGCAGTGTCATAGTCACACTTCCTAGTGCTTGCTCACAGCAGAGCAAACATCAGCTTGACTATTCCATGATTCATCTCCTCAGCAGGCAAGAAAGCCATCTCCACACACACGTGGACATTCCTGTATCCCTGGCAAGTGACCACGTTCTAATCCAAAGCAGGGTTCCACAGGCTGCGGGGCCGCATCGTGACTTAGACCTCACCTGGCTGGACCCCAGCTAAGGAGGGGAAAGTCCTCCAAGCCCTTGGCCCAATCAGTCCTTGATGCCTGCTGAGAATGCTCAGATCGGAGCCAGCAAGGGCCAACTGGGCTAGAGGTTTGTGGGAGGTGGACATTTACCTCCTCTGAGTTGACCTAGATTCCCTCCATCGCATTTTAGATAGGCCACCGTGGAGCGGTCATGTGGCAACAGCTGACTGTCACTACTGGCTGAGGAAAGGCTCCTTAGCCAGTTCACAGACCTGTCCGGTTTCCTTTTGCTCTGAGTTAAAGAACTCCCGCTTGTGCATAGTTCAGGATGGCAGGGCTACGTTCTACGTCTCTTCTGCAGGACAGAGCCCTATTCTGATGCAACGGGATGTGAGCAACTCCAGTGGGCATCAGTCAGGCCCCTGTATTAACACAACTGGTCTAAAGAGAAGTTGAAAGATGCTTCAGTGTGTCAGACTCTTGCAGCCACCATGCCGTTCAACCAGGATTACAACTTACTCCAGAAAACTCTTTATGATCCAGACTCTTTTTGCTTCCTCCTGCTAAAGCCTGAGTCATTTTGATCTCGCTGCACTTACCGTAACAGATGCGTTGGCTCAAACGGGTGACCTGCCAATCACATGACCAAGCACACACCAGTTTGCCCAGTACCACGGTGCGAATGGTTACTGGTTTTCACTGGAACGATGACCTCTGATTTGAAGTGACTGGTTGGGTGGGTGGGAAGAGAGAAAATGCAGAAAGTGAAGAGCAACATCCAGGTACGTTCTTCCACGGAGAAGAAATAACTATTTTTAAATATAAATAGTGGGCCAGCTACTCAGCTGGTGTAGCTTGGCTGATTAATGCCAGCTGAGAAGCAGGACCAGTATTTTTAGCAAATGCAACAAACAAACAAACCCCAAACCCATAGGTCCTTCCAAACTATGGAAAAGCACCAGATTGAGGATGATGGAGACGGAAGCTCTCTGGAACATGGTAAGATCTGCCATGTCACCAGTGTGTCTCAACTTGATGTCCAAGGCTGTGCTCCAAGAGAGTGGGAGGAGGTTTGGCTGGCCACAACTATCCAGCCACTTTGCAAATTTTCCTCTGCCCTCCCCACCTTCCCCTCTTTCCCACCCACACCTGGTGCGTGCAACCTAATGCACCCGCCACCTTTCTAGAAAGCCCAGTGCCAGCTGGTTGCAGGAACTGTGCTGTGAAGATAAACCTGTCTCAGGAGTTAGAAGTGACAACGTGGCTACCTACTGGGTTTTGGCAGCTTTTTTAAGTAGCACTGACTCGGAACAGAAGACCGACTTCACTTTCTCGTGCCCACCGCAGGCTGAACTGCACCCGCAAGAAGTTCTAGTTGGAGAGCTCTGATTGACCGGCAGGATCAAGCACTGGTTGATAGGCAGTGACCCATTAACCAAATGATCTAGTGACTTGCTCTGTGCCATCCGGGTGTTTTGGTCAAGCTGGCTGGGAGGCATTTGACACGCTAATGTGGGGATGAGCATCTTCTTGTCTTGACTGGGCGCCTCTTGGCTGCTGACCTCCGGGCTGTTGAGTCTGGATCCTTCTGACACTTGGATGACCGGAAGGTCGGTGTCAGCCCGTGCGTGGCAGTTCATGTGGAGTTTCTTCATGTGGCGCACAACGGCTGCAGCATTGAAGGCTTGCTGAGCGAGAGGAGACATAAAACAACCGTGACCATCTTGCAAGCTCCCTGGATGCTGCAGTGTGAATGGACTAAAGATCTTTCATGGGGAGTTATTACAATTACGTTGCTGCATTGCCCAGATGGGCCACGTTCAACCCTGGCATGAGAACATGCAGAAGAGAATTTCACCCGCCGCCTCTTTGATCAGGCAGCTGGGGAACAGGCTGCTCTTGCTCACAGGCAGGTCAGGGCTGCAAGCGTCTGCTCAAGCATGAACCCAAATTTGGAACAAAGTAACTAAAATGCCACGGAAGAGGCTGTTCTCCTAAACTCGCTGCCACCGGGCAGCAGCGCCGATCTCACAAGAATAGCCAGCGTGGTGGTAAGACGCAGGGAACCTACATTCAATACCCGCAAGCAAAGCGCAGTCTCTGGGTACCTCTGCTCCTCATGAGTAAAAAGGAGCCTATAATCCTCCCTCTTCTCACCCTAGGGTCCAGGTTAGACAGACATCTATCAGGGATGGTGCTTGGTCCTGCCGTGAGGGCAGAGGGCAGGACTTGATATATTGGCATTGGAAAAGGTTCAGAAAAGGGCAACAAAAATGGTTAGGGGTTTGGAACAGGGTCCCATATGAAGAGAGGTTGAAAAGACTTGTACTTAGAAAAGGAGAGACTCTGGGAGGATATGATAGAGGTCTATAACATCATGACTGGTGTGGAAAAAGTGAATAAGGCAAAGTTATTTACTTGTTCCCGTAACACAAGAACTAGGGGTCACCAAATGAAATTAATAGGCAGCAGGCTGAAAACAAACAAAAGGAAGTTTTTCTTTACACAGCGCATGGTTGGCCTGTGGAACTCCTTGCCAGGGGACATTGTGAAGACCAGGACTTTAACAGGGTTCAAGAAAGAACTAGATAAATTCATGGAGGTTAGGTCCATCGATGGCTATTAGCCAGGATGGGTAGGAATGGTGTCCCTAGCCTCTGTCAGAGGCTGGGAATGGGTGACAGGAGAGGGACTGCTTGATGATTCCCTGTTGTATTCACTCCCTCTGGGGCACCTGACATTGGCCACTGTCGGCAGACAGGACACTGGGTTGGATGGACCTTTGGTCTGACCCAGTCTGGCTGCTTTTATGTTGATGACCTCTCGAGGTCCCTTCTGGTTCTATGATTTTAAGCTCTGTGGGATCTTGTGTTTGTATCAATTTCAGCACTATAGAGAGGCTCCACTTTCAGCTGAGACCTCTCGATCCTACCACCGAATAGTAGTTCATAATATAATCAAGTAAAATATCCACACTGATTTCTGGGAGAAGGGGTCCAAGGTTGAGGTGCTCATCCAAGCAGTTTAAGGTGCACTCATGGCTACATGGTAGCCACTGGCATGTGATTTGGAAATGGTTCTAGCTCCCAACAACAAACAACCTACCCTCCATTTGCTCTTTGCAAAGTTTTTCTGGATCTGAGCACTGACAGATGGGTATATATCACGGTGAAGGGCTGTATTTCCATCAATCCTGCAGATGGGGAGACAAGAAACAGGCTCGTAGGCAGATGGCATTTGAGAGGCATTCCGCATTCTGGAGGCAGCTAACGGCTTGGTACAATCAATCAAGAGTAATTAAACCCAAAGGAAAAACAGCAACACAGCATAATACAAACACACACTTCAGAGTTGAAAAAATAGCAGAGTTAGGGAAGTAAATATCCATTTAACGAGTTAACTGGTTAAACAATATAATTGCAATTGTTTAACGGGTTAATGGTGCAGCTGGGATCTGACCAGCCTGTTGTGGGGGAGGAAGCTTGGTTTGGCCAGCCGGGCTGCAGTGGGAGGGAGGGTTCCTCATACCCAGCCCTCCAGGTAACTGGTAAGCAGGGGTTAACCTTTTACATCCCTAACCAGAGGGGGATTGTTTCTCTCTGATCTTGAAGGCAAACTGTGCACAAATAGCCAATTTAATTATCACTTTCTTTCGGCACAAGAGAGAACCAAGACAACATTTCCCATCAGATTGCAAAGAAAACACTAGAGATTAGTAAGACATCACCGTTCCATAGGCTACAGAGAGTATTCTAGGGTTAAATGACGAGGCTGATGAATTCCATTTGCTACCAGGTAGCAATGTTACGATAGTAGGTGACATGTTGCTCTCACCAGGGGTGTCTCAAAGCTTTCTCGCACGTGAACCTCTCGTTTGGATCCTTCTCCAGTAAGTGGCAGATGAAATCCTTGGCTGTTAGTGGGGAAATCAGAGAGACAGGATCAGGTCTTAGCACTTACAAGAAACAATCCTACAGCTGACCCAGCAAACTCTGGCAGGTCCAGCATGCTGCTTACATGTCTAATGTTCCATGTTTAAATCCACACTCTTGTAACATCCTCCCCAAGGTAAAATGGATGTATGCTCAGGGAGATAGCTTGCTTAGGGGAACATATTAACTGAAGATGGGTCAAGCTTTATTGCTAAAATATAGCATTGTCAGAGTGGATCAGACCTGTGGCAACCCCGGTTCAGTCTCCCATCTCTGACCCTGGCC
Organism: Pelodiscus sinensis; assembly: GCF_052426305.1. Taxonomy (NCBI): domain Eukaryota; kingdom Metazoa; phylum Chordata; order Testudines; family Trionychidae; genus Pelodiscus; species Pelodiscus sinensis. The sequence continues at coordinate 3,959,287 of NC_143078.1, forward strand.
AGACCTAGACGCTTCAGAGCTGGGGTGTGCAATAAGCAGCCCATAGGCTGAATCACCGCTTCCTACAGCTCCCATTCCCGGAGCAGTGAACCACAGCCAATGGGGGCTGTGAGCGGCCGTGCCTGCGGACATTCAGATAAACAAAGTGTCTGGCAGCCAGCCAGGGCTAACCCTGATGAGCCACATCCAGCCCACGGGCCACTTACTACCCAGCCCTGCTTCAGAGAAAGGTGTGTGGAAACCCTTACGGTGGCCAGGAAGCAAAGAAAACAACTTGCTGTGGCAAATAGAATGAGACAAATAGAAAGGTTCCGAAAAGGGGCAACAAAAATGATGAGGGGTTTGGAATGGGTCCCATATGAAGAGAGATTAAAAAGATGGGGACTTTTCAGCTTAGAAAAGAGGATACTGAGGGGGGATATGATAAAAGTCTATACAATCATGAGTGGTGTGGAAAAAGTGAATAAGGAAAAGGTATTTCCTTATTCCCACAATATAAGAATTAGGGGTCACCAAATGAAATTAATAGGCAGCAGGTTTAAAATAAACAAAAGGAAGTTTTTCTTCACTCAGCACACTGTCAACCTGTGGAACTCCTTGCCAGAGGATGCGGTGAAGGCTAGAACTTTAACAGGGTTCAAAAAAGAGCTAGATAGATTCATGGAGGTTAGGTCCATCAATGGCTATTAGCCAGGATGGGTAGGAATGGTGTGGAAGTGGGAGACAGGAGGATTACCTGTTGTGTTTCCTCCCTCTGGGGCATCTGATATTGGCCACTGTCAGCAGACAGGACACTGTTGGTCTGACCCAATATGGCTGTTCTTATGTTCTAGGATGTGCTTCTCTAAACTCTCCTTCCCTCTTGTTCCCTGGTAGAGCTCAGCCACTACATGATCAGGAGAGTTCTAGATGGCCGATGTTGCATGCCAGAGAGGGGACAGAGTGCTAGTAAGGTGCTCTGCAGTGGATGAGAGGTACCTGACTCCGAGATATCATCCCAAAATGGAGACTCAAACTCGTAGTAGCCTTCTTTAATCTTTTCGAACAGTTTGGATTCTGTCTCTTCGTAGAAGGGAGGGTATCCACACAGCCTGGAGCAGAACAGCAAGGAGCTGATTAGCACCTCTCTCTTGGCATGCACAAGCATTTTGAACTCTACTGGGGGCAACTGGCGTGTCTCACAGGGATAAGGGATGAAGGGAGGAGAATGCACTATTAACCCTCACCATGCAGCACGGCTTGAGGGTAACGATTCAGAAAAAGGTTGAAAGCCCCAGTGTGGCAATGGCAGGACAAAACCCCAGTGGGTGTGCAGCTGATGAGATGAAACTGAACCTAGAAAGCACAGCGAAGGAGGATGCCTGATAGTTTTATGCTACTGAAGGAATAATGCCCAGGGCGGACTTTGCACAAGCATATGTGGTGCCGCACAAGGGGCCACAGCAATGAAGAATCCTGAGCATCTGTCAAAAAGCAAAGGTGCTGTTGGTTCATACTCACAGGATATAAGTAATGACGCCTATCGACCAGCAATCGACAGCTTTGCTGTATGGTTTCTGTGCTAGCACCTCGGGAGCTACAGGAAATCAAAAGCAAATCAAAGTTGTAGGGAATATAAACCATTTCAGGACAACAAATGACTTTACATTGAACAATCATAAACCTGGTGTGCCAGGCTTTTAGGGGTTAGGCCATGTCTCCACCTACTGGAGGATCGATGCTCCAGCGATCAATCTTCTGGGGTTCGATTTAGTGGGTCTAGTAAAGACCCTCTAAATCGAATGCTGACCGTGCCCCCATTGACCATGATACTCCTTGCTGTCACAAAGTGTAAGGGAAGTTGATGGGAGAGTTTCTCCTGTTGACCTCCTGCTGTCGGGCTGCCCCAGAAAATCATTGCAAGGCACGTCGACTCCAGCTACGCAATTCAAGTAGCTGGAGTTGCGTATTTTGCATCAGTTTTCTCTTCCAGTGTAGACCTGACATGAATGATTGTGGATAGAAACACATAGATGTCTGTGCATTTGCCACCCAACAAATCCAAAGCAGCAGAAAGGCAGGATGAGTAACTCATAGATTTTTGAAGCCAGAAAGAACATTATGATAATCTAGTCTGACCTGCATAACAAAGGCCAGAGAAGCTCACTCAGTAATGTGTCATCAAGTCTATAACTTCTGGTGTAGCTGTAGCCTCCTTCTTTTTAGAAAACCTTCCAGTGTTGATTTATAGACTGAAAGTGATGGAGAATTAACATTGTCCATTTTTCAATGGTTGTTGCTGTCATGCCCCCCCCATGCTTTATGAAAATTGGCTTATGGATATGAATATGTATAACTTGAAGATGCTTTATACAAAGCAGGTCATGTAACTTATCAATTTTACAGTTACAAGCTGCTGAATGTATACATTCTACTTTTATGCATGAATCATTCTTGTATGTGAAGTTAGAAGTACAAAGTGTGGATCTATTTATAATTCTAAATGTGTTATTGAGGGCCATTACTGATGCCCCAGAAACAAATGGCTCAGTCATCGAATCAATGACATGTGAATAGTCTGGTTTGTCCTGTATACCCAAACTGTGGTTAGTCCTGGAAAGACATGTGACCATGCCCCTGGTACTGGAATCCCTCTTGAACCTGGTATTTTTCCATGGAGATGAGGGGTGCTGAACAAAGAATTCCTGCCCTGGGGTAAGTTTATTTGTGCAATCAGCCTTCCTCTTCAGTTGGCCTTTGAAACTGCCTGGCCTACCCTAAGGGGATACAAAGAACTTTGAAGAAGCTGTAGACCCGGGTCACAGTAAAGGTGGACTCTGACTAGAAGCTCTTCACCTGAGATAAGACCAGCTGTTTAAGGTAAGAATTTTCATGTAACAAGTTTCTTAGTGGATTAGAACTAGCTGAGGGTTTTTTTGTTCATTTTAATTTTGTAACTTACTTTGATTTGACAGTTTTCACTTGAAAGCACTTAAATCATATTTTTTGTACTTAATAAAACCCTTTTGTTTATTATCAAGCTCAGTGTACATAATTGTTTCCTGGGGAGAGGGGAACAACCACTGTGCATATCCCTCTTGGACTGATAAAGGGGGCTGACTTCCTTTGATGTTTTCTCCGTGTAAAACTTTTACATGGGGTAGGGTGGATTTAATTGGGGGTGATGGTCCTTTCTGGGGGTTGGTTTCCTGGGTGCTGCTGAGCTCTTAGAGCTGAACCCTCCCAGAGCTGAACTGGTTCAGTGTCTGCATTGCTCTGCAGGGGGGTGGTCACCCCAACTCTGTGCCTTGACTGGGGGAGACCAGAGAATGTGTTCCAGCAGGACAAAGTGGTGTAGAGCCCCAGAGGGCAGGAAGGCAGACCTGTCACATGATCAGCACATTACGGGACAACCCTAAAGGAACTTCTGTGATTCAACCCATGACCTGCTTGTTCTTACATAGAATTTTATGGCTTCAGAATGCTATCCAGACATGAAAGTGTTGTAACACCGCCCTGTGTGATATATGGGCCCTGAGTCTTACGAAGTGGGTTTTTGCTCACAAATAAATCTGTTAGTCTTTAAGATGCCATGCGACTCCTCAATATTTTTGTGGACACAGACAAATACGGCTACCCCTGTGTTGGGTCATTATATTAACTTGTTTATTTTGTGATTTTCAGGTTATGGGCGAAAGGTCCAGAGCATAGAATGGGCTTCCTACCACTAGATGTTAGACCTAAAGTAAATCCATTCTACAAATGGGGAATCAGACAAGGGAAGGAGCAGTGACTTGCACAAGGCTCGAATGTCATTTAGAGGTGGGTTAGCTTGCAGAAATACTGGCACTCTCAAGCCATGAGGTCAGGTGGTCTCTCAGACATCTTCTGCGAACCAGACACAAGGGAATGCCCCCAAAATATTACCTGCTAGGCCAAATCCCGAAATCCTGATTCAAGCAAAACTCCCGTTGATTTCAGTTAACAAAATCTCATTGCTTTCAATGATTTTCTTAAGTATACAGTGAATTCTTGAATAACTTCAAGATTCGCCTCTAATTTTTTTAAATGCGTATTGGACACCTTCTTTCCCTTTTCAAGCCTGCTGAGATTTTGCCACCCTTAAAAACTATGTCCCTAATCTGATTCGCCTGCAGCCCTTACAGTGTATTTTTATTAGCATGTTACAATATGCCTAAGCATGTTACTTCTTTGCTTTCTTCTGGAAAGTGAATAAGAGGCATATGAGGGCCTGTGTCCTGTCGGTCATCAAGGAAAAGCCCTCCCAGGCCCTTTACTCACCAACATATCCTGGAGTCCCACAAGCTGTGGACATGATGCCATTCTGCTCCATTTTAGACAGACCAAAGTCTGTGATCATGATTTTGGAGTTTTCCTCGGGAGTCAGGTAAAGCAGGTTTTCAGGCTGTCGGTAAGAAATGGTCAGATTTTAAATGCCACACTGACAATCAAAGAGGGGGAACTATAATCTACAAATGATAGGTTCCTTTTTTTTCTTCAGTTCATGCACAAAAATTAAAATAAAGGCCAAAGAGCCATTGGAGTTAAAGGCAAAACAGCCCTGAAGTTAATTGGGTTGTAAACATAGGGCTTGTCTTCACTTACCCTGAGATCAATCTTCTAGGGTTTGATTTAGTGAGTCTAGCAAGGACCTGCTAAATCAACCGCCGATGGCACCTATGTGAACGCTGCTACTCCACAGGGTTGCAAGGAGTTAGGAAAGTCAATGGGAGAGTTTCTCCCGTTAACTTCCCGCAGTGGGGACACTGCAGAAATTCAACTTAAGGTACGTTGACTCCACCTATGCCATTCTCCTAGCTGGAGTCGTGTATCTTAGGTCAACTTTCTCATGTCACGTAGACCTGGCTATAATTCACTTGTCGTTTCCAGAAGCTGTCTGACTTCTAGGCCAGCAGAAGCAACAGCAGGATGACTCAGAGACTAAAACCTCTCGAAAGTCACTGCAGTATCGAGTGCAAACGCTGGCTCTGTGGAATTTAGGAGTCAAGTTAATACTCACTGAGCACAACGCGATGGATAGGTGTGTTTGTTGCAACCTGCTCCTATTATCACCACTCCTTTCATAAGAGCCTTGTGAGCTTTTCATGATGAAAGTTCCAGGGTCAATCCTTAGGGATGATAGTGGTTGTGACGTGATCTTAAAAAGCTAGCTTGCTTTTGCAGGATTTCCCGGTGTACCCCAGTGAACCCGTCAGTGCTGCATTGCAGGCATTGCTCATTTCACAGGGCAGTGCTGTTTCCAAGGAGCGCAATATTTACCTACCTTTAAATCGCGGTGAACGATTCCATTCTCATGGAGGTATTTCACTGCTGCCAGGACCTGTCGGATCACCACACTTGCATCTTTCTCAGTATAAACACCTCGTTCCAAAATTCGGTCAAATAACTCCCCGCCAGACACCCTGAAGGGGAGACAGTACACACACCACTAGTTAATGCATGGAGATAAAAAATATCCATAGACAGAAGAAGGGGAAATTTTACTCCACCTAGATGTGCAAGACACGTACAGCTTTATCTACAGCATCGCTGTGGTTGAGAAGCCAATGAACACATCCATGCTGTGCTGAGATGTGCCAGCATGGTACTGGATCAGAAGGGGTTAATCCTTGCCAGTGGGCCGGGAAGGCCCTTTCCTTTTAGCTCTGCTGGGCATGCTCCAGCTGGGACACTGATATAAAGGGGAGTGGTCCAGCACAGTTGGGGCTGTCGGCCGAAGGGAAGGGATGAGCCCTGCAGGTTCCTATGGAAGGAACTTCAGGACAGTGGGGTAGTCAGGATGGGTGGGTCCCCCTTTGGGCGGGTGGGCAATGAGGGTGAGGGTAGGAATGATGGGGCTGCCCCCTAGCTGGTCGTGGGGGAGGAGAAGAAATATCCTGCTATGGCTAGGGGGCCTTGTAAAAATAGGGATGTTAAATTTCAATTAATCAGCTAATTGAGTAGTCGATGGAATTTCCATCGATTAGTCAATAAGGGGGGCGCTCGCTATGCCATTGCGCCTCTCCCTTTGAAGCCTGCAGCTCTTGCACATTTCAAAGGGAAAGAGGCAGTGGGAACCCATGTCAGTCATGCTGGCACGGGTTCCCCTCTGTGCCTCTTCCTCTGAAATGTACAAGAGCCACAAGCAGCTCTTGTACTCTCCAAAGGGAGAGGAGCAGCAGTGGGACAGGCCGAGTGGGACTGCTTCAATCCCCGCTTGCACCGTTTCCCCGCTGCCCCCTGCCTCTCCTGCTGCCGGCAGAGATGGTTCTGGGGGCAGGGAACCCTAACCGGCTCCCCCCAGCACTAGCTCATGCTCCCCCCCTTACTGCCTCTCTCTGATAGAGGCAGCAAAGGGGGTGGGAAGCGACTAGTCGAGTTCCTGCTCGACTACCCGATAAGTGTTTGCTTATTGGGTAGTCTACTATTTGCTTACATCCCTAGTAAAAAGGGAGACATAAAAATGTGCACTCCTTGCCCCTCCCACTCTGCCCCTGGCCCCTCCCACTCTGCTCCTTGCCCCTCCCACTCTGCCCCTGGCCCCTCCCACTCTGCTCCTGGCCCCGTTCCGCTCACTGGGCACTTCTGCCAGGGAAGAGGATCAGAGTCTCACCCTGCTCTGCCTGCTGTGGGCCAGTGGTGCTGGAACCATGCTCAACACCCCCTGCCTTACTCTGGCCTTTCCCCTGACTGCCCCGGGCTGGGGCTACAGCTGGGGGTAGCTGTGGAGCCCTGGGCATGGGGCTTGCTGCAGAGCCATCAGGACCATGGATGGCAAAGGAGCCCTCCGGCAGCAGGGACTCTGGGGAGGACAGCAGAGCCCCCAGCCTGGCAGCAGGACCCCTTGGAACTGGTGGCTGTGACCCCAAGCAGCAGCAGGACCCCTCGGTGTGGGTGCAGAGGCCGGCCAGCCAGAGAGGACCCACAACCGCAGGCACCCGATGTCCCAGAGGAAGGGGAAGCCATGGGAATCCAAGGACCACAAACCACGGAGGAACAGGTAAGAAGTGACTCAGGGGAACTTAACGGGGAAAGGGTCATAAAACTGGGGCCTAGCTTGTTGTGTTTCAGCAGGATACCCATCAAGCTGGGGGCAGGCCTTGGATTGGGACCTGGTGCAGAAGGGAAAGCCCATGTCCATCTACTCTGTCACCTACCCCAACGTGGCAACCCACCAATCTAACTACTAGGCCACACAGCCCTGACCAAGAGGGCAGCTACATGGACTCTGACCAGGGCTGTTCCTAGGGGGACAAGGGGTCTTGGGCAAATCCCTTGCCCGCACCCTGATTCTGCTCCCACCCCACCCATGCCCCCAAGCCTTGCTCCTGCTTTGCCCCCTTGCCTGAAGTCCCCTTCCCAGGGTAACATGAGCCAGGGGCTTACTAAGGGGTCAGGCACTAGGTGGCAGCAGGGGTGGCCCCCCCACTACAGCAGCAGGAGCCAGAGTGACCCCACAGCCTGCTCCACTGTACCCCACCCCGTTGCCCTCTCAGCCCATGGGGCTCTGCTTCCCCGGGGCTCTCTGCTTCCTGCTGCCGCTGTGAAGCGGAGCCCAGCTGGCTGGCAGGTGGGCAGCAGGGCAGCGCACAACAGAGCAGAGCGGAGCAGGCTGCTGGGTAGCTCCGGTTCCCCCCACTGCCACCCTGCGTCAGGGCCCCCAGTAATCTCCTGGGCTGCCATGGGCTGTGTCCATAGGATGGCTGAGGCGGCCGTCACAGGGCCTCCAAAACAAAGGCCTGAGGCAGCTGCCCCGAACTGTCCTATGGACAGGACAGCTGTGACTCTGGCCACTAGGCCACACAGCCCGGCATAAGAGGCCCACCCCATTTCGGCTCCTCACACATTAGGTCACACTGCCCTGAGACAAAGGGAGGTGATTGCAACTCGACTGCATGGCCGTACCACTGCCCTTAAGGCTGGCGGGGGGACCAGCCCCGTGACACACACCCATTGCAAGGCTTGGGGTTGCCCTGAACCCTTCTGCCTTGATGGCCCCCATTTGGCTCCTCAATCTAAGACCAGCATTTGAAATGCCCCATAAGTAACTCACTCGTGTAATTCTGCATGCAGCTTCCCAACCAGCTGGTCAGCACAACTGGCAAAGCTCATTGCGCCCAAATTGCCTGGAGGCGGCTACCGAGTTTTCTGGACCCCAAGGACGGGGAGGGAGATTCCCGTCTGACTTGCCGCCTTGTGTGCTGGGCTGTCTCCAGCCTCCGCCACGTGACGGGATTGGCTGTGAGTTAATCTGTGTAAAACAATCCTCATTAGAGGAATCTACACCTAATCCCTCAGCCACAGGTGTTCCCCTCCGCTAGCTGCTTTCTTTGCTGCCGACACTTTGCCCATGTTGCGCCGTGCATAGCATAGCTTTCCTGTCCTGCTAAATCACCATGGTGACTTAGCTGCTCATCTGAATTTGGATAGTACAGGTTGAACCTCTCTAGTCCGGCACCCTCAGGACCTGACTGGTGTGAACCAGAAAATTTACCAAACCACAGGGGGTCAGGGTTGTCTAGCAGCATTACCAACACTTCCACTGCTTGCTGGGCCCTTAGAAGACATTTAGGGGTACATTAGAGCTAAATAACAGAATAGAGCCAGGACTGGTGGCTATAAACAAACTTTATGGGAGTGCAGGAAACTTGGCCATACCCTTGATAAGTGGACATCCCGCTAACTCAACTCATGCCGGACTACGGAGGTTGCCAGAACAGAGAGTGCCAGACTAGAGAGGTTCAACCTGTAATATAAAAGAAGGCTCGTGCACTATGAAGAAATGCCCTGAGTAGTTGTATATCTCAAACTGTTGTTCACAGTCCACCAATGAAGAGTCTGTCTGAGTGGATATTTTTGTGCATTTGACTTTCAGATTTGAATGCTTGAATCCTGCGTGAGGCCTGCTCAGATGGACACACGGCATCAGGGAAAATGTTACTGCTGTTTCTACGCAGCACAGACAGAGGTGTATCGTGAGGTACTTACAGCTGCATGACCAGGTAATAGTGGGTTGCACTTTCATAAATGTCTTCTAGAGTCACAATGTTTTCATGCTTTATTCTGCAACCAGCAAAGACAAACCGGGGTTACAAACCTCTTTGTGGCAGATAAAGATGCATTGTCAAGCTGAAAGTCACAGTCTGGTTTTCCTCTTGCTTTACACCCGTTTTTCTCTGGGCAAAATTCTACTCACTTCCAAAGAGCAACTCTTCATACGGGCAGGCGTGAGTGAGATCAGATGTCTGCACGAACATTGGTTTGTGGCAAGCCAGGGGTGAATTGACCCTACGCTAGCCTATTGAAGATGAACTAACTGTCTACACGGGACTGGCTGAGGTGCATTAACAGCTTGCTAATGCCCTTTGATTTAGTCCTGTCCAAAAGACACTCTGTGGCCGATGCCTTCCTGCTTTGCACACTGTGTCGCCATTTACACCAGTGTAAAATGGGAGCTAAGCGAAAATACTCATCTAGGCAGTAAAGAACAAGGCCCATAACAGTAAAGGACAATAACACATATTTTGTTATTTTTAGGCAGATGGGAAACCTTTCTGGTCACTCTTCATGCTGCTTGATCTTAGCGTGTTTCTTTTTCCGGTTCTCCTGCAACGCTGATGGGCTTGGCCAGGCCTGCCGATGTGTGGGTGGGGAGGAGGCAATTGCCCCAAGTCCTAGTGAATCTAACAGAAGCCCAGGGCTTGTTAGACTCTCTGCTGGAGCACTGGGCAGTGGGCTCCAAGGCGCTGCACTGGCCAGCTCTGAGGGCTGGCGGGAGTGGAAGAGAATGCCAGGCCATCTGGATGGTGCTGGGGGCTGTCTGTTCCAGCCCCGCCCCTTCTGCCTGAGGCCCCGCCTCTTCCTGGAACACAGAGCTTGGCGACCCTGTTGGCTCCCCTGGGCTCAGCAAGGGGAACGAGTAATTAAACTTTACCCCCCGCCCTTTCCAGAGAATGGAAACCAATACCCAGTATCATTTAGCTTCCTTTCATCTCGTGCGATGGATAGGAGCGTGTGCACCACAGTGGTGGCAAAGGGCCGTGAGGCTCAGGGAGCTGCACAGCTTTGGTTCTAATGGTGCATGTCGCGGGAAAGCAGTTTGCCCATATGGCACGTTCGAAACGATACTCACTTCTTCAGCACGGCGATTTCGTTCTCCAGGCTGCTGTCCCTGATTACAGGAGACTTCTTGATGCACTTCAGAGCAAAGAGCTTCCCGGTGATCCTTTGCTTCACTAGGAACACTTCTGAAAAGGCACCTCTGTGGAGAAAATCCACATGAAAGACCAGTGGGTTTCAATAGATGGCATAGCAATGAGCTGGAAGCAAATACATATGGGGGAAAAGAGGAAGTAAAAAAAAAAAAGCAAAATAATATAACAACATGAGAACATAAGAACAGCCAGACTGGGCCAGTCCAAAGGCCCATCTAGACCAGTGTCCTGTCTGCCGACAGTGGCCAGTGCCAGGTATCCCAGAGGGAATGAACAGTACAGGGAATTGTCACATGATCCCTACTCTGTCGCCCATTCCCAGCATCTGACAAACAAAGGCTAGAGGCATTGTTCCTAACCATCCTGGCTAATAGCCATTGAATGTATCTAGTTCTTTTTTGAACCCTGTTAAAATCCTGGTCTTCACAATGTCCTCTGGCAAGGAGTTCCACAGGTGGACTGTGCGCTGCTTGAAGAAAAGCGTCCTTTGGTTTGTTTTAAACCTGCTGCCTATTAATTTCATTTGGTGACCCCTAGTTCTTATGTTACGAGAACAAGTAAATAACATTTCCTTATTCACCTTTTCCACACCTGTCATGATTTTACAGACCTCTATCCTATTCCCTCTTAGTCTCCTCTTTTCTGAGATGAAAAGTCCAAGTCTTTTTCATCTCTCTTCATATGGCAGCTGTTCCAACCCCCTAATCATTTTGTTGCCCTTTCGGAACCTTTTCCAACATCAAGATGAATGCAAAGATTAATGCTTCCATTCTAAGTGGATGGCATTTGTAATTAGCGTTACATATTTCTGATACCATTATTGTGAAGTATAGATGGCTTCAAAATTCTATTAATTTCATGTTGCCATTTTGAAATGTACAATTTAAGACTGTGTCAGGTCTCAGCAATATTTGGGAGGCAAGAACCAAAGAATATATTTGAATGCACCTTTTGTTAACCAAGCCTGCAGAGGTTCATGTGGCTTTAACATGTAGCACTCAGCATATTTATTATGGTGTACATAAAATGACCAGTGCCTGCAGACACCTAACAAAGAATCTTTTCTGAAAGGGGGCAGAGGTGTCGCTAACAGAGACAGGTTAAAGCTGAAAAATTCAGCTCTAGGTATGACTCAGGTGTGTTCCAAATCAGGATCATGGTTTGACCTATTGTGTAGAGAACCCCTTCGCAAGTTTCAGTTCCAGAGTGTGAAGATCCCCGGTTTTTGGCCACTGTCTGAAAAGGAGGCAGTGAGTAGAGAAAGGGCTAAATGCACAGAACCTTCCTGAGCGATGGATAAAAGGATGCGAGATTGAACACAATCACAATAGCAGCATTCAGGAGAACACCGCATCGGCTGCAAAGACAGTCAAGTGGCTACTTGTGCACATTTCAGCCCATGAGACAATTCCTCCGCTGTCAGCAGATTAAGTCCATCTTGGGAATGGCAGATGCCACATACCACTTGACAGCACAGGCTTCCAGTGATCAAGCATCCAAGGACATGGCTTTTGACTGCCCTTCTCAGAGTCATTGCATCATAAGCTGCTGGGACCTACAGTCAAGCTTTCTCCCACGCTAATGCAATCCCAGCAAGAAGGCTGAACTGGCAACTGTGTAATGAGGCACCAACCCAAATCCCTGACTGCTCTTTGCCTTTTAAGATCCTCTGGCTTTTTGTTTGTTTTTTTGCCAGGACAGGGGTATTCATGGCATCCCAGCCAACATCCATCATTTCTCTGCTGTTCCGATTGAGGAAGTTATCCTCCATTGTCCCAGCTCAAAACACAGCTTTGAAATGTCACTGGCACAGAAGGGCTACCGAGTCCCGGACTCCCTCCCCAGAAGCGGCTGCATGCCAGTTAGGTGAGAGCTTTGTGTATAGAATCATAGAATCCTAGAGCTGGAAGAGACCTCAGGAGGTCATCAAGTCCAGCCCCCTGCTCAAGGCAGAACCCATCCCAATTGTTTGAAACCTACGCGGGGTGTTTTTCAGTGCATTCATCTGAGTCCTGCCGATCCAATGTTTTAATCTCTGGATAAAACCAGTTCACTGCACATTTCCTTTGGGCAGGGATGGCTCCGGCACTGGCTGCTCGCACAAACCCACTTAAAACTGTACGCGCTGAGTTACAATGCAATGGGTATGTACCCAGCACATCCCACAGACCAGAGTTCGACTCGTTACAATGAAGGGGGAGTTATTTATAACCGGCAATCCTGTTAAAGGTTTGGCATTAGGCAGCTAACTGGGTCAGAGGACGGTGTCAGCGACTGCTTTGCCAAGCTGGCAGCCCTCCCTGCCCTGTTGGTGTTTGCTCTGAACCAGTACAGCTCTGAGCATTTAAGGGCGCTGGAGAAGGGAAGAGGGTGATCCAATGGCACTGAGGAAACCTTGGGTCTGCTCCCAGCTCTTTGACTGTGGGCAAGTCTCTTCCTCTCTGTCTGTCTTGTCTGTGACACCTGTAAATTCTTCAGGGCGAGGTCTGTCCCTTGCCACGTGTCCGTTCCGCACAGTGGGGGCACATTCTCCGTGGTAGATGTGACTGCAATGAAAATAATAGGAAAGAAGAGAAAACAGGCCACTCTCCCATCCCCCTCCATGACGGGCCCAGCAGGCTGTCCAGATAGCCTGGTGAAACAGAGTGGTCCCCATCTGGCTGATTTTCTACTCAGCTGCTAGCCAGCGGCAGCGACTCATAGCACAAGAAGAGAGAGATGAAAGCTGTGGGGGGCATGACTCGCCTGCAGTAGGGAGAAAGCAGATTCCCCGAGTCAGGCGACTCATGGTCCTGCCTGTGTATCTTAGCCTCTGACATATCCTTGTTGCCCTTCCCCACATCAGCTGGGCAGCTTAGCTCGGAGAGGGGCAGATCATGTCCTAGTCAGCCTCAGGGGGAGAGCCAGTTACGGTGAAGGAGCCAATTTTTTGAAAGGAAAAAGAAAAGAAAAGAAAAAAAACTTTTCTCCTTCCATTTCCATGGCCTTTCCTGCACTGTGCGTCCTAGCAGGGTAAGGAGTCAGAAGGAACAAATAGTGCAAGGGTCTACGTTTCAAATCAGAGCATCACTGCTTTAAGCTACCTTCAATACAGGCTCTCTGTCTTTTGGCCCTGTGCACAGAACCATGAACCCTTAACCCTGGAGCAGGGATGGTCCAAGAGGCTTTCCAGTCATACCAGATACAGAAATCAAGGAAAAGTTTACGAAGCAGCCAGTTTCTAGCAAGTCTAGGGAGCTTAAAAGTTATGGGCTTGGCTTGTGGAGTTTCACACTGAGGATTAGCCAGCACTGAGGTGTGATTATCTGACACAGAAGAATCCTCTCGTAATCTTAATGAACTGTTGGGGGGAAGGAGGCTTATTCTCTTGACACTGTAACTGTCACAATGCCATGCTTTGGGCTGTGCTCTCTGGACCTCCCTTCCAGAAGGGAGCTGTCTCAGCGCAGAACTCTGCCAAGCGACAGGCCCTCTCCAGACAGACGTCAAACTGAGTATTTGCAAGGGGAAAACAGTTCACTCTCAAGATTAAACTCAGCAGCTGGCGCTGTGCTCAGACTCCACCACTGAATGCTCCATCTTGCCTTGCCCTCAGATCCCTGAGGTCCCGGTCCCCAATCTTTAACTCACTCCTGTGCACCTATAGCTGTAGGAGCCCCATTTTTCAAGCAAACTTTGCACTAACCCCTAAACACACACCCAGCCTCCTGCACCGAGCCCCCCACATTCCCAGCCCCCTGCTCTGACTCCAGAACCCCACATCCTGCAACCCTGATTCCTGCACCCCCATACTCACCAACCCTGACTCCTGCACACACACCCCCACGCCCCCAACCCTCTGCCCTGACTCCCGTGCACCCCATGAGCCTAGCCTCCCTTCCCCAGATTTTCCAGAGTTATCAGCACCCAGCATCTCGCACTGGGACACTTGTCAGCTCCATAACCACCCTGCAGTCTCTTCTATATCATACTCTTCTTCCGACATGTACGGACAAGCCCACTCCTGCTTCCACCTGCCCATCCCCCTAGCAGGAGTGTCACATGGGGAATGAAATCCTGACAAACGGGATTCAGTTTGAAAAAAAGATATAACAAAAGAAGTGGGGTTTTCTGACCCACTCTGTCTGAAATGACTGTCTCCCTTGGAAACCCATTTAAATGGCTTCATCGACTTCTCAGGGTCTCTATTGCATTTGGAACCCTTTGAGCTTCCGAGAATACTGCTGCCCCATTTATTTCAGGTTGTTTTTTTTACCTAGATCTCCATTTATTTTACTCAGCTCTCTACCTTGCTAATTAACGCTGCCCTACTGAAACACCCACTGCATGTGACACAAATCCCTCATTTCTAATACCATCTTTCTTTGTAACACCGTGATAGGAAACGAACAACCTACAGATCAGATGCTTGAGCATCTGTTCCCCATTTCATTCCCAAACAAATAATTAGGCCTCCCTATAAAAAATGTATGGCTCATCACAGTGGCTTTTTGTTTCCTACTAGCAACTCCCCTTGCTCCACTCTATGGTAGTGCTATTAGGTAATTTCACTCAGGGGCACTCTACCTCGCCAGACTGCTGTGCTCCTTTCCGAAGGCTGGTTTGCCTCCTGCACCCCAAGATTCTCCTCACTTAAAAAGGACTTGCTTACAAAATCAAATAAATCATTTGTGCTACGACTACACTGGCCCCTTTTTCGAAAGGGGCATGCTAATTTTAAACTTCGGAATAGGGAAATCCGCGGGGGATTTAAATATCCCCCGCGGGATTTAAATAAAGATGTCCGCCGCTTTTTTCCGGCGCATGAAATTTTAGTTTGTGTGCACTTGGCTAGTGCTTATTATGTAGCTTGGTGCAAAATGAGGCACATACCCAGATGAACTGATGTACCTCCCAGAAGACCTTTGCGTACTCACATGCGTACCCGTGGTGGAGAACCACTGATTTAACTCATTTCTGGGGCTGGCCGTGCAACGTAGGATTCGCAGCACCAGTCTAACTCTAGAGCAGGGTTTCCCAACCCAACCTATGGGTCAGGACCCAAATATGGGTCGTCATTACATTTCAAAAGGGTCGCCAGGTGTCTCCCCAGGAACACACATTTTTGAATTGCCCTGGGTCACCAAGTCTTCCTGAATTGTCAAAATGGGTCCCCATCTGGTTAGGGTCGGGAACCGCTGCTCTAGAGACAATGCTGAATTGCACAGCTCAGGTGTAGGTTCCTGTCACAGGAGAGCTTCATTCTCTGTTGTGTTCCCTCCCTCTGGGACATCTGGCATTGGCCACTGTCAGCAGACAGGATACTGGGCTGGATGGACCAGTCTGGCCACTCTTATGTTCTGCTCTGACAAGACGCTCGATTCCCACGCCACGGCCTTACGCAGTTTTCCCAGCTTTGTGTACACACAAGAACGAGCCAAGCTGTTTGCTTCCAAGAGAGGTGACGCGCAGCATGGAGCAGGTCGTCGGCAGAGTAGGCGGAACAGAGTAGATGGAGTCGTGGGTGGTGGGGAGAGGAGAGAAAAGGCAAGTTTCCAAGCAACTACAATAAAAATCAGAATAGATACTCAGGGGAGCCGACTGCCTCCCCGGGCAAGGTGTGAGATGTTAGTTCTGCATTCACGGAAGGGGTAAGGCTTCAGGTGGAAGAGCCGAGGCCGGGACAGGCAGCCCTCCACGCTGCCCAGAGGGTGGTGCCCCTCACGGCCACACAGAGCGCACAGTGCAGTGCTCCAGCTGTGATTTAAAGGGCCAGGGGCTCCAGCTGTCACTTCTGCCGCAGTAGCCGTGGTGGTGTCTACTTTGAATCACTGGGCCCTGGGGCAACTGCCGTCCCTCTTGTTGGCAGGCCTGTATATATTAGACGTTTGCTTGGCTGCCAGCATTGCAAATGGAAAATGCATCAAAGTATTTCTGAGCTCTGGGACGTCTCCATTCAAAATCCTAATCCAATAAAACTCTCCCCAGATTGTTAATGTATTGTATAGTAACATCTTCAGGATTCCAGTCAAGGAACCAGGGCCCACATTGCACCGGGCTGTCTTTTAAAGACGTGCTTCTCTAGTGCCTGTGTCACAGCAGCTGTACAAACCAGGTTAGGACGGGCGGACAAGACAAGCTAATGTGACAGGAAGGATCAAAGGTGAGCATCTTTTCTTACACGCTGAGAATTAATCATGAGCACTGGCCATATCAATCTGCAGTACAACTAGAAGCTGGAGCTCAGCTATTTCCATTCATCTGGGGGGCTCAGATCGAGGTTGGTTACAATCAGGGGCAGTCAAAAAGTCTGGATGGGGACTTATGGCAGGGGCCAGATTCCGCTGTCAATTTCACTGAAATTGATCAGATTTTCTGGGGAGCAGGGACCTCAGATGTTAGGCCATTGCTATGCAGCTGATTAATTGTGCTTATTTATTTTCATATTTCCAGAGAGCTGCCTGTGGGACCTTAATGAAGTGAGAGAGCATGTCCGTCACACCAGAGCTGCTTTGCATTCATTGCAGACTTTTCCCCTACTAGCATCGCCGTGGTGGTGTCTGCAGACTGGAACCTAAACTGAGCAAATATCCTGTGTCTGGGTGAGTCTCCTCATTAGACATGTGGTAAAATTGAACTCTGGGCTCCCTTATTTTCTGCCTTTCCTCTGGGATATTTGCAGGCAGTCTGTGGCTGCAGACACTTCATTTTGCCATCTCTCCTGATTCCCCCCCGCCCTACAGCATATGGCTATGAAAGTTTTGTTCATTCAGAGTTGCAACAGATAGGTGGTCAAGGGCCAAGGCAGGGTTGCTGCTCTTCATCCAAATGCAGAAGTGGATTTATGAGGAGAGGCTGAGGAATTTGGGCTTATTTGGTCTACAGAAGAGCAGAGTGAGGGGGGATTTGAGAGCAGCCTTCAACTTCCTGAAGGGAGGTTCCAAAGAAGCTGGAGAGAGGCTGTTCTCAGTAGTGACAGATGACAGAACAAGGAGCAATGGTCTCAAGTTACAGTGGGGGAGGTCTGGGTTGGATATTAGGAAAAACTATTTCTCTAGGAGGGTGGGGAAGCGCTGGAATGGGTTCCCGAGGGAGGGGGTGGAATCTCCATCCCTAGAGGTTGTTAAGTCTTGGCCTGACAAAGCCCTGGCTGGGTTGGTTTAATTGGGGTTGGTCCTGCTTTGGGAAAGGGGCTGGACTGAGGTCTCTTCCAGCCCTAGGATTCTATGATTTTAATGATTTGTTATGGGACTTTGCTGCCTGCCCCCATCTCCACCGCTGGCAGCGAGCAAGCACAAGGAGAAGAACCCATGGGATATCCTGCCATTCCGCAGTGTGGGGCTGAGCCAGGGAACTGGGCTCCGTGCTCTCTTCAGTGATACATTTTAGGAATGAGCCGGGAAGCAGAGTATGGGTGAAACAGAGGAATCGAGTAACGCAGCTGCCTGGTGATGAGCCCCTAAAGGAGACTGGAAAAGAGGGGAGCACACAAGACTGACTTAGAAATCTCTAGAGAGTCTGTTCTCCTGATACTTTCAGGCACCCCAAAAGGAGCAACCGCTCTGTGTATAGAAGCTACCCAAATTGCTTTTAGTATCATTTCCAAAGCCACGGCTACTCCTCTGAGAGTGTAAAACCTCTCGTCTGTGGCTGGCTGTCAGCATGAGCCAACTTCACTGACAGGTCTGTAAATATAAGAGAAAGTAACTAAGCAGTTCTGTCACTACTGCTGCTTGTCTCCCAAACCACCCATTGCTCCTAGATTTGAAGGGAAAATTGGGGAGCCAAGCCCAATGGCTGAGGATTTCTGTACCTGGAACCTGGGAAGGGGGTGCACACAGGTGACCCCTTTTGTCTCTGGAAGCTGGAAGGGAGGAGGCGGGGCTGCCACGAGGCCGGGACCGACTGGTGGCTGAGTGTGTGAGTTAATCTTGGCTGGTTTAGGATGCAGGGAGGGGACCCTGGCTCTGGGGCCCCCGCTCCCAAGATGGGTTGCACTGGTTTCTTCTGGTGTCTGTGTTGACAAAGTCTGTTCTATGCTGTGTCCCTGTCAACTAAGAAACCTGCTCTCCTTGCTTCTGAGAGTCACAGCTGGCTGCATATGGGGGGCCAGGCTCCCTCTCCTCAGTGCCAGTGCATGAGTGGTATCATCTCCAGTTTAAAAATGCAGGAAGCAGGGCCTAGAGAGGTGAACCACCATTTGCCCACAGTCACTCAGAGAGGCTGGAGCAGAATCAGGAAAGGACTCCCGGCCATTCAGCTACTTCAAGGGTAAGGACCATGCTGAAGAGCCGCATAATAGCTGGGACTCTAGGACAGAGGGACCCAATTTTCCAGACTTTGGCGCCCCTTTCAGGAGTCTGATTTGGCTTGTGTATCCCAAGTTTCACCTCACTTTAAAAACGACTTGCTTACAAAGTCAGACACAAAAGCAGTGAAGCGTTACGGCACACTGGTCCTGGAAAAGAGCTTGCTTTCTCATTTTTACAATCAAATGATACACTACGTGGATTGGAATAGGATTAAGCAACAAGCAGTGTAAATGACCCGAATGCAACATTTTAAGGACATATTAGGAAAATCTACAAATGGCAGCTCAGTTCTTTGCTTATAAAAAGCCAACAAAGTGATGTTGGATGGATTAGAAGTGGAAATACAAATATTATCCTGAGGGGGCTGGAAGGAGACAGCGATTGCATAGGTCTGTGTTTGTTTAAACCTCTGAGAGGTTAGCCATGTAACCAAACGGTGCCTGTCTGTTGTTATATTCTAGTGATTCAGAGATCAAAAGTGAATATTAACATTTAGATGAAATGTGGGTGCAATCACACCATTGTCTATCTTTCTCTTCCAGGTTTGTAGGTAAATGTCTATGAACTGTTTAATGGAGAATCACTTTCTGCTGATGAATGTAAGTTGGGTCACGAGACTGAGGTCTGCAGTTCCAGTCTGGATTGCCCTGATATTGGACACTGACCGCCTCCTTGGACTATAACAGCAGAGCTGCTGCATTGCAAGAAGTTCTTCCAGAATGAATGCCATGGTTTAAACTGCCCTAAGGACTTTGATCCTAGCTGTATGTATCATGATCTTTTCACCAATACTCTTTCCTTTCTTTTCTTTTTTTAAAATAAATATTTGTTTAGTTCACATGCATGGGCTGCAAGCGTGTATTTGGGTAAGATACGAAATGTTCACTGACCTGGTGATGTGTCTGATCCCTTGGGGTGACTAGGCAGACCAAAAGTGTCAATCATCTTCCTCATATTAGATTGGGCTGCTTTAAGAGCACTGTATGTTGGCTTTGAGTGACCAGCAAGGGATTGTAGAAGCTGTTTTGTTGCTGACAAATAGTGGGTGGGATGAAAAGGGGGCACAGCCCCACCTCCTCCCTCTGCCACTCCTCACCCAGGGGGGTTCTCCCCAGCCCATATTAGTGGGGGCAGCTGTTCACCTGCGCTTCACCAGGTGGGCAGCAAGCAGTGTAGCTAGAGGATGCATAGGAGCTGGGAGAAAGATGCAGCACCACCCCATCCCATTATCTGTTGCTGCACAGTGTCTCCTCTTCCTGGCACAGCCGAGCAGCATAGCCAGAAGAACCTCTTGCCCCTCATGGTGTTTGGGGAGCCATGACCCTTCCTTCCCTCCCTCACAAGCATTGCTCCGGCTGGATTGGTGAATCTCGTTATTAGTCATAGGCACCAGGCTTGGAGCTTGCCTGCCCCATTCTCTGCAGTTTGCTCTGATTAAGCAGCCTCCCACTGCCCTGGCACCTTCTTGTCCTCACACTAGTGAGATACCTGAGCCTGTTTTTCACTTGTGAGTCTCCTGGGAAGCCCAGCATAGAATGTAGGTTCACATGGCCCTGATTGAGAACCAGCCACCTAAGCTCCAGGGGCATCTGGACCAAGCCCCCTTCTGTTGGTAGCAGAGACAAGATGTAAGCGGCAGGCTAATGTGTTGCAAGGGAGCCACTGAAGTGCTGGCGTTGGAGGCATTCTGAGGTGGGTCTCTCTCCGGCTTTCCTGTCAACGGTGTCCTGCCTTAATTAATTATCCATTGGGCCAAAGCAGCATAGGCATTAAGCTACTCCTGTTGATGGTAAAGTCTTCCACGTGCATGGTTAGTGTTCTCCTTTACTCCTGAAGTTCTTCCTCTTGAATTAAATATTAATTGAGCAAAGAAGCTGCTTATAGTACAGTGTGTGTGTGTGGGAGGGGGGGCACTTGGGCTATTAAATACAGTGGTTGGGGGTCCTCCAGCTACCTACTGAGAGGGAGTGGCTTTGAACAGGGTTGTCTGGCTTTCTTGTTGGAGGGGTTCCATGTTAACTATTGATTAGGTCAAAGCAAAAGCTTAGCCCCAGAAGCCTTTGGTAGTATAGCAGCTAGAGTGCATGACTGGGCTGTGAAAGACCCTGGTTCAAGTCCCCCAAGGGTGAGCCTGCTTCCTTATTCTTGGCTACTGAAAAGCACTCCTTTATTTGTCAACTGGGCCCAAGCAGAGACTTGGTCTGTGAAGCCCTCTCTGGTGTGGTGGTTTGGGTGTTCACCTGGGATGCCAGAGCTGTGAGTTCTATTCCCCCTATTCCTGGTGACCCAAAGGGTTTTGGAAAATTATTTGCTGCCTCCTCGGCTTTTTAATAAAACTCTGATCTCTCTTTCGCCCCCTGTGGTCCTGGCCTGCCCAGGAGGTGGGAGATCCCAGTTCCAGTCCCGCCTCTGCGAAGGGACTGGAGCAGGTATCTCCTGCCTCCCAGGGACCGCCCCCCCACCACCCGCCCCCTAACCCCACCACCCCACCCCCCTCCCTAGCCCACCCACCCCACCCCCCACCCCCTCCTAACCCCACCCCCCAGAGAGGTGAGAGCTTTCAGTCTAAGTCCCGTCTTTTATTCTTAAGACAATGGCTCCACCCGGAGCAGGGACCTAAATAGGAATCTGCCACCTCCCCGGTCACCTGGGAGAGAGGATTTCCCCAGTCAAACCCCTTCTAAAGGGGCAGAGGTAGGATTCGAACTAGGAAATCCAAGGATCTCCCACCTTCTAGGCAAGCACGCAACCACCGGGCTACAGAGTGATCTTAAAGCTAGGGCTGCCTCAGGCCATACTTAAGTAAAGGGGAGCAGCGCCAACAGGAAAGATTGACAGAGCTTCCTGTTCACAAAGAGAGCACCTTCCTCAGGGACACGAGGGCTCGAACCATGCACCTGAGCCTCAAAGGCAACTGCTGTGACCACTACGCTACCAAGAGCTGCTTGTAAGGAGGAGACTCTTTTTGGCCCAATAAACAGATAATTCACATGGACCAGCTTTAACAAGGAAGTCTCCGAGCTCCCAATGCTCAGAGTCTATCTCCCAAGGCCCAGGGAGGACTGGAACCCAGGTCTTCAACAATAGAAGCACTTACTTTAGCCTCTGTGCTACAGAGAGCCTCTTACTTTATGTGACTGCTTTGGCCCAATTAATAGTTAATTAAAGGGGAAGGGGTTCAAGAGGAAAGGTACAGAAGTGCCTGCTGTTCAACTCTTTTGGTGTTCACTGGAAAGCAGGAGCCTTGAACCAGGGTCCCTAACAGCCCAGGCAAGCACCCTAACCCCTGGCCCATAGGGGGCTGCTTATGTTAAGGGTTTACTTTAGCCCAATTAACTGATAATTACAGTGGACCATCTTTAATAGAAACACAGTAGCACTGTCATTGGCTGGGAGCCCCAGAGAGGCAGCAAAGTCACTAATCAGCTGTTATCACTGTGCTTAGCCGCCTGTTCCTTGCGACAGGGTTGTTAGCCAGTCATCAGGGCAGGGAAATGAGACACAAGACCAGTGTCCCCTGTAAGCTGAGCACTTGGGAAGCTGCGCAGGAGAGATTTAAGTGCCACCTCGCTGATTAGCAGAGTGGCCACAGCTGTCCAGAGCCTGAGTTTCTCCTGGGAGTTCACATCCACACACACGTTCTCAGCCTTTCCGGACGACTGTGCCCCTTTCAGGAGTCTGCTTGTCTTGCGTATCCCCAAGATTCACCGCACTTTCAAAACCTAGTTCTTCCCAAGTCAGACATACAGCTCCACACACACCACTGGCACGGAAAGACGGCCGACTGTCTCGTGTTTACCACAGAATTACACAGTGCATTGGTTGGGGTACACTTGTACTTCCAAAGTATCAGAGCCAGCCAGGGCTGGAAGAGACCTCCGGAGCTCATCTAGGCCAACCCCCACATTTCAGTACAATTAATTGTGCTACCAGAATCTGTTTCCCACTTCTGTCTTCCCAAACCCTGCCCCCCAGGGCTGAAGCCTGTAACTTAACCTCACAGGGCTCCCCTGTGGTCTGGGGATCTGCACCTCTGCCCTTCTTGCCAGCCTTGCATTTCCAAACCCCCCAAACCTGTCCCATAATCCCATGGGGGCTGCAATCCCCAGGCTGAGAAACACTGAAATAGATGAATCGATGTAGCCCCTGAAAGCCCTCTGCGTACCCCCAAGAGAGCATGTGTCCTGGTTCAGAACCATCCTCTCAGACATCACCAACCCTTCGCTATTCGTAGTCCAAGGAAATCAGCAGAACCCTTTGGAGACAACAGGCTCATACACGCTGTCTTCTTACTTCAGCACAGCTAGGTCAGGCCAGGAGTAGACCCCAGGAGTTTGTCCAAATTTCCCTCTAATTTTTTCCATCCATAGGGGGAATGAATACAGTGAGTTATGTGCACCGAGGCAGAGCTTGGGGCAGAAGCAGTAAAGCACGTGTTTCTTAAGCAAGAAAGCGCCTCACTTGAAATAAAGCACAAGACTGCTGATCGTGTAATAGAAGGGTGGATAATCTGTGGGAAGCAACAGCTTTCCATGACACTAGGATGGCTGTGGTAATTTGCCCCAAACATTTGAACTTTATTTAGCCTTTTTCTACCCTGTCTTTCTACTGCATCTCCAACAGACCCCCCCTTCTCCCTTCTCCTTGCTTCCAATTGGGGGAGGCCAGAGATTAGCCATGGTACCAGTACTTACGATCCCAGTGCCTCCATGAAGATGAATGTTTTTCGGATGTTGTTGGTCTGTTTCTTCCAGGAACGGGTATCATCCACTTCCTTGCGGCCCATTTTCTCCAGAGCTGAAGCGGGGAATTCTGCCAGGAAGCAAGGAAAAGTGGTCAGCTGAAATAATTCAGCTATTTCAGTAGAAGGGGAGGAGGGTAAAACTTAAACCACTGCAAAGTACCCATTTGCTTTGGAGGTTTTTGAAGATTTCCTTTTGGGTCTGTCAAAGCCAAGATGCAAGGAAGTCAAATTTGCAATCAAAATCATGTGACATATCACGTGACACATCATGTGACTACTACATATCATGATGAAAGCATTTTACCCACAATTCCCAGTACAAAAATACAAGTGCAAAGGAAAACTGTTTTTCTGAGAATTTAACACAAAATAATCACTCTCCTTGAAAATCACCCAGTGCACGCCACCCACAGTCCCTAAGCAGAAGGAAAAACTATGTAGAACTTTAAAGACTAACAAGATGGTTTAATAGGTGATGAGCTTTCACCTAGTAAACCATCTTGTTAGTCTTTGATCTTGCTAAAACAAAAGGAAAAACTGTGTAGCACTTTAGACTAACATGGCTAGTCCCTAAGCAGATGAGACTTCAAGGTCTATTGGCTCTTACATAGCAAAATGCATCAGATGCCAAATATGTATTATAGCTAATATTAGGAGGCTTGGCTAGAAATCTAGCACTCATAGGGTGGGACTTGTCATTTGGGGAGATTCATTTAGTGACAAATGTGTGAGATTGTCAATTACTAATGTTGCTATTTTGCTGAATATTCAGGAGCTATAAAACTGTGATTATGCTCCTGCATGGCTGCTAATGCTAGCCTGCTAAAGCACCCTTGAGTTAATAGATTAACCTAGCTCAATATGCAAGCCAGCAAGCAGCTCTAATATAACCTGCACCTTCAGTCACATCTAATTTTAAAGAGCTAGTGTTGACTCAGGGGAAATTTACTGACCAGTGTGCTGATCTAGCTAGTAGTATACCCTGGATCTCTCTTTTTTTTTTCTTCCTGGGAATATTTGCACGGGAAATGGAATGTTACGTAGAAATCCCAGTATTTCCTGATGTGGAGTTGCAAGCTGCTGACATCACAATTGTGGCTATAACAAAAACTGTCATGTGATAGAAAAAAGTTGGCATTTTGGTCTTAATTTTGCTCCCGATAGAAGATGTCAGGGTGATTGTTCAGGAGGCTGGGTGCCTGGAGCTTAACCATAACCCAGGCATAGCATGGGCAACCGCTGTCATGGAGCTCAGGCTATTCCCAGTCCACGCAAGACAACAATCAAGCTCTACTTAGTGGCTGATCCAGCAAGGAACACGGAAAGAAAACAAAGAGTAGACATTAGCTCTGGCTTAGCCCTCACCACATAAAGGAATACCATTCCACTTGTTTCCAGACAGTGTTCCCTCTGATTTTTTTCAATCCCTGTGCAGAATAAATTTTATGTGCACTGAGTCATATGCAGATGTGCACCCCCATTAGACACACATTCTGCCAGCGGCAGGTTGCTCTGCTAATCAGCTGGGCAGCACCTGAACTTCTCCTGGGGGGCCACCCACGCACACAGCTTACAGGGTGCAATCTCTTCATTTTGGAGGCTGCCTGCACATTTGCATGTAAAGTGCAAGGTCTGGGGATGTGAGCACATGAATTTAGATGACAATTACTGTAGGCTTAAAACACTGGTTCTCAACCCATTTACCATTCTGGGCTGCTTATGCAGCTCTCTTTGTTAACTGGACTCCAGCCACAGAATACAGGCAGTCCCCGGGTTACGTACAAGATAGGGACTGTAGGTTTGTTCTTAAGTTGAATCTGTATGTAAGTCGGAACTGGAGTCCAGATTCAGCCCCTGCTGAAACTGACCGCCAGTTCCGACTGACATACAGAATCAACTTAAGAACCCCAAGCGTCCCCAAGTCAGCTGCTGCTGAAACTGATCAGCAGCTGATTCCAGGAAGCCCGGGGCAGAGCAACTCTGCCTCAGGCTTCCTGTAGTCAGCGCTGGTCAGTTTCAGCAGCGGCTAAATCAGGACGCCTGGGACAGAGCAGCCGGGGTGCTGCTGGGTTGCTCCAGTAGTGCCGCTCCTCGGCACTACTGGAGCAACCCAGCAGCACCCCATCTGCTCTGCCCCAGGCGTCCTGATTCAGCCGCTGCTGAAACTGACCAGCAGCGGCTGAATCAGGACCAGAGCAGCTGGGGTGCTGCTGGGTTGGACTAGTAGCGCCCAGAGTGGCGCTGCGGGACCAACCGGCAGCACCCCAGCTGCTCTGCCACAGGCGTCCAGAAAAAAAGCCTAGTCTGCTGGGGGGGGGGGGGGGGCTACTAGCTGCGCCCCCCCCACCCCAGCAGACCAGGAAGATACGGGCGGCGGACCGAGATGCACCGCGGTCCCGCCGCCTGGGTCCTCTGCGGCTTTGCTCCCTGTCTCCCTGGTCTGCTGGAGACCAGCAGACCAGGGAGACGGGGAGCAAAGCCTCTGAGGATGCCGGCAGCGGGACAGCCGCGGGGCGTCTGGGCTGTCCTGCTGCCGGCTTCCCCCGCGGCTTTGCAAAGCCTCAGGGAAGCCGGCAGCGGAGCAGCCCAGGCGTGCCTGGGGTGCCCCGCTGCCCGAGCTCCCCCCCCCCCCCCCGCCGCTTTGCAAAGCCTCCGGGAAGCCGGCAGCGGAGAAGCCCAGGCGCGCCTGGGGTGCCTCGCTGCCCAAGCCCCCCCCGCGGCTTTGCAAAGCGCGGGGGGGCTCGGGCAGCGAGGCAGCCCAGGCGCGCCTGGACTGCCCCGCCACCGGCTTCCCCGCGGCTTTGCAAAGCCGCGCGGGGGGGGGGGGGCTCGGGCAGCGGGGCCCCGCTGCCCGAGCCCCTCCGCGGCTTTGCTCTGTGTCTTCCTGGTCTGCAGACCAGGGAGTCGCAGAGCAAAGCCCCAGAGTACATGGGTGGCAGGACCGCGAGGTCCCGCAGTCCGTGTACTCTGGGGCAGCCCCGTTCGTAACTGCGGATCCGACATAAGTCGAATCCGCGTAAGTCGGGGACTGCCTGTACATACATAGATATATATATATAGTCTGAGTTTCAGATATGCTGAGTCACCCACACCTCCCAGCAACATCTTAGCTAACTAGCCTAAAGCTAGGTACTTTAGTCTAAAAGCAACCAAGTCAGTGGCAGAACAGGGATTAGAACCACAAGCCTAGCAGCTGCTAGGACAGTACACTAACCATTAAGGTACACAGCTTGGGCCGCTTTCAAGCCCATGCAAGTAGTATATATTTATACTTGGTTGTACACAGCTAACGTTCTGAGATGCAAGAAGGATAAAATTAGTGAGGGCTTTAACTTGACAATGATGACACCTTCCTTTTGTGAGTGCACCAAGGAGGCAGTGTGTCCTAATGGTCAGTGCACAGCATTAGGAAGCAACACCTCTTAGGTTCTTATCCCTGCTCTGCTACAGAGCACTTATGCCATTGTTTTTAGACTAAAGTACCTAGATTTAGGCTAGTTAACTAAAACATTGATGGGAGGTGAAGGTGACTCAGCGTGTCTGAAACTCTGGCCATTTATTTTGGCAGCCCCTGTAAATGTGGCCGTAGCCTATTCCTCTCCTCTCTGTCTCGATTTCTCCAGCTCACATGACTGGCACTCAGGAAACCTAGGTCTTATGACATCCACTGACTTGCTGGGTAAGTCACTACTCCCTGTGCCTCAGTTTCACCCCCCACCCTTTGTCTGCCCAGTTCAGGGATCCCCTTAGGAGGGTTCAGGATCTTGAGTGGAGGTGACTTCTGCCATGCTGGCAAATTGCACCAGCCCATGGGCCTCTCCCAAAGTGTGGGGCCCAGCCTGGTAGCCCCAATTCACCATACCTTAGGGCTAGCTCTGGCCCTTGTCTATGACAGTAAGCTCTTCAGGGCGGAGGCTTTGCATAGTGCTGCCATAACACAAGTAAACATACCACTACTGCCACTTTCAGAGGTGTTATGAGAATCAGTGTTTGTGAAGGTGTAAAGTGCAGTATCAACTCAGAGAGGTGTGTATTCAGAGGATGAATTTTAAAGCAACCCCTCTCCCCTCTTTTTCTGTTTTATAATTCATCCTCTGTGCCTCTTGCTCCATATTTTTCACCCGAGGAAGAGGGTTGTGCCCACAAAAGCTCATGATACTAAGGTGAAACAGAACTGTTAGCTTTGATCTTATTAAGAAGACTCAGGAGTTTATAAACCAACAGCTCAGAGCTGGAAATACATTAGAAAGCAATCAATGAGACTCTCAGCTTGGTTGAAAAGAAATCTCCAGAATCAGCATTGACCCTTGGATCCTAGAAGAGGCTCTTCCAAGAAAAGCATACTAAGGAAATGCATTGAAAATTCTTCATTAGGCAGAATCACATCGGCTGCTGAAAACACTCCTTTTAAGATACTCCATTCCTCACTATGTAGGATCAATCACAGTGTTCCATAAAAGCTTTAAGACTTGGCTGAATCTTTGGGAGAGAAAATGGAATATTTTGTTAAAGAAAAAAAGAAGTTTTCAGGAGAGATAGGCAGCACTTATGAGACATTAGCTTCCAGCATCTTTTTTCTTGACAGTCAGTTTAGATTTTTGATTCCCACTAAGCCTACTTTATTATCTTAATTAAAAGGGACACAAAGATTTTATGACCCCCCAACACGAGATTTCAAAGGTTAATTCAACTTTGTTGAAAGAGAAATTGATTCAGCGACAAAATGATGACAGCTTGTGTCCATAAACTCTTTAAAAGCCAAGTCAGACTTAGTTTTTATCCACTTTATAGCAATGCAAGTCCTGTGTGTAGCAGCCCTATTTTGTTGTTTCTCTAATTAGTGCTGATGAAGTGTTCTTAGCAGCGTGGAGCAATTATTGCAAAATATTATCTGCATAGATTTGTTTGCATTTGGAAGCAAGTTTTCATTCAAGACCGTTCTTTTCACACTTTCACCTTTGCTCCCTGTAAAAAAAAATCACTGACAAAAATTAATTTGAAGCATGCATGCTTAAGTATTGACTGAAAGTGGTTTTCATATGATGCATCCACATGCACAAGTTGCAATGCCGGACTAGAATGGAATGAGGGAGACTGTGCTTTGTAGCCAGCTAATTCTAAAGCAAAACAAAAAGAGCCGGGGAATTGGTCAAAAGAGATGATGGTTTATGAGTTATTCACCCAGCTCTAGCACTTAGAAATGCAGACACCAGCAGCAAAAGCTTCCTCAACCCCTGACACTTCCAATATGTTTCCCTAAAGGGACCCCTCGGCATCTCAATCCCAATCCCATCCGCCCACTGTGCAGTGCCGGGCCATGTGGTTCCAGCTCTAACAATGCTTTCTGTGATTTCACCAACTGTCCATGCAGAAATGGACTAACAGCCGCAATCCCTGTTCTCAGGCCACTGAACACCCGTCACCACAGCAGCAAGGTGATTGTAGGCAGTGGTGCGAGCACATTTTTAAGAGTGTGGGGGTTGACATTTGACCCTTACCCCTGCCCTGCACCCGCCCCCAAAACTGAGGCCGGGAGCAAAACCCTTGCATTGTGGAGCAGCGGCTGGGACCCAGGGCACGAGGCTGGCAGCAAAACTCCAGCATTCAGGGCCAGCAGTAGATCCCCAGGGGTGCCATGAACATACAATGCTGTGAAGCACCTGAGTTGAGCGACTGGCAGATGCAGGTGGCATCCACTCCTCTGGACCCAGTGGAAGGCTAGTTCTGGTGCCACGAGCCAAGCACAGACTGGTGGGATCACACAGTGATGCCGCTCTGGGACGCCCAGCAGTGGCTGAAAAACTTTCCCACGTGGCAGGCCACTTTGAAATTTGTGAATGGCTTTCCCCAACCCTGAAGTGCAGCAATACCAGAACGAGACCCGCCCTGACAGCTGAGAAGTGCGTGGCAATAGCCCTGTGGACGGTTGCAACCCCACACAGCCACCAGTCAACTGGCAATCAGTTTGGAGTGGGGAAATCTGCAGTGGGGGCTGTTGTGATCCAAGGAGCCAAGACAATCAATACCCTTCTGCTACAGAGGCTAGTGACTCTGGGAAGCGTGCAAGGCAGAGTGGCTTTGCCAGAATGGGGCTCCCTAACTGTCGTGCTTGGACCACGGCAAGGAGCCACCGGTCAAGCCAGGGCAGAGCGGTGCAATGGGCTGGTGGGTGTTGGAAGGGAAGGGGGTGCCGTTTATCGACTCAGTTAACGCTCAGCCAAAGAGGCATCCCTTTGTCGTGGCAGCCTGCTGTGGGCTCCGTGGGAGCGGTGGAAGTGAGGGGAAAGCGTCATGCTAGGCTAGTGCAGGGGGTCAAGGCAGAGTGCCCGGCCACGTAAGGTGAGCATCAGACACCAGGGCAACAAGGCGAGCAAGTGGAAGGGCCCGGCCTATCCGAGAGGCTTTGAAAACCAGCCAGATAGCGCTATGACAACCATGCCTGTTGCTCCTCAGAAGGTGCCCCCTGCATTCAGTGTGCTTGCCTGTAGCCCCCCACCCCATGCAACACAAGCACTGAAGAGACCACTGAGAAATCGGGGGCTTTTACTTAGGTGACACAAGGAAGCAGGAACAGAAAAAGAGTTCAGGGCAGAAGCTTGGCTGGGATGGGGGGAGAAAAGGGAAAGTGGCATATTACAACCCCCCCGTGCAGCAATCACAAGCAGGAGCCTTTTGCTCGAGGTGCATCCCTGTGGGCTGAATGAGAGCCTGCCTTTGACTCCCCCTCTCCTGTGTGATAGGGCCCCTGGGAATGGAGGCTATGGAACTTGGTGAAGATGGGCTGGCGGGGGTGCCTTTGCATCTGGCTGTGCCGGAAGTCCACCATGTGCATCATCACCTCCGCCATGGCTACCGAGACTTTCTCTTCCCTTCGTGTTCCCTGCACGCTCTCACGCCCTCCTGCGCTGTGTGCCTCTCCTGCAGCAGCATTGTCCTCCACTCACTCCCTGGCCACGATGGCGGCTTGCATTTGCTCCTTGAACACGTCGTCCTGAGTGTGCTTTCGCCTTCGGAGCCGGGGAAGTGTGTCGCACTCTCACTGCTGCACCTGCTCTCACAAACACAGAAGGGCGGACTGTGCAGGAGATAAACCATGGAGCATGGACAGCTCATCTCTTGGCATAAGGGAACGTCTGTCCAAAGACAATGGCGATGTGGTAAGCACAAGACTAGTGAGGCTTTTAAGCGGCCACTATGCAGCAGGTACACCACTGTGGAGCAGCTGGACGCAAGTGGGTGGCAGACATGATAAGGCACAGGATGGGGCTCGAGCCTGCGGGGGTGAGGAGGTCCAAGTGTGGTGGCAGGGTGTGGCAGGGCAGGGACATGTGTTTGGCAACTCCCATTTGCTGGGAGAGCACAACTTTCCCTTCCTGCAAGATTCTGGAGGGAGTGGGGAGGGGCACAGGACAGGGTCTCAGGCCATGCTTCACTGGGGATGAGCAAATGCTGGGGTATCAGTTACAATAGCAGCTTCCCTAGCTCCATCCAGGCAGCCGCGTGCAATATCAGTCTTCCTTGACTCCCAGGGTATGTCTACACTACAAAGTTAATTCGAACTAGCGGAGCGCTTAGTTCGAACTAGGTAAACCTTATTGCACGAGGGCTAAGCCTAGTTCGAATTAACTAGTTCGAATTAAGGGCTATGTAGCCCCTTAATTCGAACTAGTGGGAGGCTAGCCCTCCCCAGGTTTCCCTGGTGGCCACTCTGGGCACCACCAGGGAACTCTTCTGCACCCAGAGCCCTTAAAGGGGCACGGTCTGGCTATGGTGCCCGTGCCAGGTGCAAGCCTGCCAGCACCCAGCCAGCAGACCCTGCATCTGGCACGGCTTGAGCCAGCCACCCGATGCCACCCAGCCCTCCCCCTCTTCCCGGGACCAGGCTGGCGGCTCCCAGGAGCCTACCCAGGTCCGCAAGAGGCGGGCGCCCACGTGGTTTACTGCGGAGATCGTGGACCTCATCGAGGTTTGGGGGAGGCCTCCAACGTCCACGACCTCCACACTAGGCATAGGAAAGTGGTTGTCTAGGGCAGGATAGCTGCCAGCCTGGCCACCAAAGGCCACATGCAAACCCAGGAGCAGGTTTGCATGAAAATCAAGTTGGTCCAGTGAGACCCCCGATCCTGAACCTTGAGCTTAGAACATAAGAACACAGGAACGGCCGTACTAGGTCAGACCAAAGGTACATCTAGCCCAGTAGCCTGTCTGCCGACAGCGGCTGACACTAGGTACCCTGGAGGGGATGGACCGAAGACAATGACCAAGCCATTTGTCTCCTGCCATCCATCTCCAGCCTTCCACAAACCTTGGGCAGGGACACCACTCCTACCCCCTGGCTAATAGCACTCCATGGACCCAACCTCCATCACTTTATCTAACTTCTCTTTAAACTCTGTTCTAGTTCTAGCCTTCACAGCTTCCTGTGGCAAGGAGTTCCACAGGTTGGCTATTTGCTTTGTGAAGAAGAACTTTCTCTTATTAGTTTGAAGCCTGCTACCCATTAATTTCATTTGGTGTCCTCTAGTCCTTCTATTATGGGAACTAATGACGAACTTTTCTTTATTCACCCTCTCCACACCACTCATGCTTTCATAGACCTCTATCACATCCTCCCTCAGTCTCCTCTTTTCTAAGCTGAAAAGTCCCAGTCTCTTTAGCCTCTCTTCATATGGGACCTGTTCCAATCCCCTGATCATTTTAGTTGCCCTCCCCTCTCCCAGCCTCTCTCTTCCCCTCTCCCACCTCCTTTTCCCAGTCTCCCCGAGTTTTGTTCAATAAAGAGAGTTTCTATTTTTGAACACACGTGTCCTTTATTTTGTACATCAGGAAGGGGGGCTAGGGAGGGGTAAGTGGAAGGAGGTGAGGGAGGAATGGGGTACGAGCCCCCGATGAGGAGGACTGGGCTGGCTCTGCGGGCTCCTTGGGGTGGAAGCTCTCCTGAAGACCCTTGATTTACCCCCCCTCCGGATGGCAGCCTGCGGCAAGTGCAGCCGGGCTGATGGCCGAGTGTTGTGATGTGCTGAGTGTGGGCACTCAGGCCACTCCAAGCCAGGACTGCTTTGCAAGCGGGGAACCCCTGAGAACTGTCTGTCCGGGGTGGGGGTTGGGTCCCTTTAAGCACAGCCCTCGGCTAGCCTGAGACAGCAGCTCCACGCTCTAAGTCCTCATCTGATGCCATGCCGGCACTGCTTCCAGCCATCCTTAACCTCGGACAGGGTCCACTCAGTGTGGACATGTTAGTTCGAATTACCAAAATGCTAATTTGAATGAGTTTTTAAGTCTAGATGCGCTAATTCGAACTAAGTTAGTTCTAATTAGTGCTCTAGTGTAGACATACCCCCACAGAACAACAGGGAGCAGAAGCTGATGGAACGTGGCCAGAAACCTGGCGCTTACGCTGCACAGCTTTGCGCTGTGGTGACGCCGGACCACCAACTGCTGGTTGGGTGTGGGAAGGTGTCCTGCCGGGCAGGACGGAATGAGCCAGGCCTCCCCAGAAACCTCAGGAGGAGGGTGAAAGAGTTGCCCTTGGAGAGCTTTGTAGGGATGTGCAGGGAGGATTCCCGCTCCGTCTCCAGGCACGTTAGCAAGCTGTTCTGGGGAGTCCTCGCTGGGTCGGCAGTGTGGCTGCCACTGATCGCACCCAGTTGCCTTAACCTGCTCATGGTGTGATTCAAAATACGAACTCACCTGCAGTGCCCTTCCCCCAGCAGGGCCTGGCAGGGGGACGTCCTGGGAGGAGGGGACTGGCTCCCAAGTTAAATAAGGGTCCTGTCTGTCAATGAGATTGGAAGCACCACTTGCCTGGGGACCATTCTCCTCCTCTTCTTCTTCATCCACTG
Source organism: Pelodiscus sinensis (assembly GCF_052426305.1). NCBI lineage: Eukaryota > Metazoa > Chordata > Testudines > Trionychidae > Pelodiscus > Pelodiscus sinensis. Next base: position 3,992,378 of record NC_143078.1, read on the forward strand.
CTGCTGCCTGAGGAGTGTATTGGCAGGAATTCCCGGACTGGCTTGGGAAGCTGGTCGAATCATCCCGAGGATCCCAGGCGGCTGCTCATAGAAACGGCATGTTTGTGGTGATGACCCAGACTGTCCGTTTGCCTCCTTTGTCCTCTGGCATGCCTGCCTCAGCTCCTTTATTTTCACGTGGCACAGCTGGGCACCCCTGCTGTATCCTTTCTCGGCCATGCCCTGTGCGATATCAGCATCGATACCAGTGTTCCTTTTGCTGCTTCCTAGTTCTGCCTGAATCGATTCCTCTCCTTACGCAACAACGGGGCCCAGGATCTCCAGAATGCTCCAGGCTGGTGCCCGTTTGTGACCCTGGACATTCATGGTCAAGAGCATGGCTCAGGTGTGCTGCCTGCTCAGAGGGCTGCTCGCCACCCACCTGGCCACACAGGAAATGAAATTCTGTGCACCCGGAGAGCAGCAGAGTTGGACATCTTGGCTAGAGCAGTCAGACCGGAGCACTGTGGGATACCTCCCGGAGGCCAAGAACGTCGACTTTTCCAGTGATGTGTCCACGCTAGCCTAACGTCGACCATGAAATGTCAAATGCATTGTTGCGCCTCATGAAAAGCAGGAATACTGAAATAGACTTTAAAGGTCCTTAAAGTTGACAGAACGGGGTCGATGATGTTGATTCATTTAGAAAATCAACCAAATGTGGCCAAGTTCAACCTAAACCCCCAGGCTGTGTCTAGACTGGCCAGGTTTTCCGGAAAATCAGCCACTTTTCTGGAAAAACTTGCCAGCTGTCTACACTGGCCACTAGAATTTCCGCAAAAGCACTAACTTCCTACTGTAAGAAATCAGTGCTTCTTGCGGAAATATTATGCTGCTCCCGTTCGGGCAAAAGACCCTTTTGTGCAAAAGTTTTGTGCAAAAGGGCCAGTGTAGACAGCTCAGATTTGTTTTCTGCAAAAAAGCCCCGATCGCGAAAATGGTGATCGGGGCTTTTTTGTGGAAAAGCGCGTCTAGATTGGCCATGGACGCTTTTCTGCAAAAAGTGCTTTTGCGGAAAAGCGTCCGTGCCAATCTAGACGCTCTGTTCCAAAAATGCTTTTAACGGAAAACTTTTCCATTAAAAGCATTTCTGGAAAATCATGCCAGTCTAGACGCAGCCCAAGTGTAGACCAGGCCTGAGTATGTCACTTCTCATATTCATACTTCTAGCCTTGTCAGCCTCTTCCCGGCCACAGAGATGGATAACAGTGACATAGGCGACATTCCTATAAGGCTAGATACACTGAAGATGCGGGGATTGTGTAAGCACCTGACAGATGAAGCGCCCGTCTTCCTTGTCTCATGCTAGAATAAGCAGACTTTCAAAATCCTTCCGTCCCCTGCAGACATTGGTTCCTTCCCCTGCCAGTTCATTGCTAAAGAACTAGTTGCAGAAGGATACTGTACACAACACAGAAGTCTTGCAAAAATCCTTGGATGTCAATGACCTGTGACTGGCAATTTATACAATGTTTCCTGCTACTTCGTCCTCCACTCTTCTCTCCCGGGTCTGTTTACGCACCTCCTGCAGTTTGCCCTAATTTTAGAAAGTGGTGTGGGACACAGACAGTCTTTGTTTCACTTTGTTCATTCATTGGTAAGCGCAAATGATTCCCTGCCTTCTCCTGAGGCTACTACCACAGTGCAAATTAATGCTTATTACTGTATTCCTACTAGTTTGTTTGTGTTGGTTTCATTTTTCCACAGAGAATTCAAATATTATGATAAAAGCTAAGCAAGCCAATTGTGTGCTTGGCCTGGCATATTTCCCTAACAATTTTGCATATACGTGTATGCCTGTATTCCTTTTGTCAGTCTCTTCTTGGCACTCGGTTAGGAAGTATCCTTTTGTTTCCTGTATATCTTCCATTCACATCAAAAGAAAAAAACACACAGAGAAAACGGGAGCAGAGTAGTCTGAGTAAGTGCTTGGAAAATGCATTCTTCTGGAATCCTAGACATCAGAGTGAAAAAAGACTTCTCTGTTCATTTTCCCCATTCCCTTTTGGCAACGCAAGAACAAAAGGCTTTCTCTTTATTTTCAGTATATTGATTTTTCACAATAAAATGGAAATACTCGCTGAGTAGTTACGGCTTGTAAAGCCTTTTGAAGAGCTAAGTGTTATTTTAATGTATTTAGGAACCCCACTGCCCACCATGTAGGGCCGGAGAATATTGAACCCTTTTTCTACTTCATGCTGACAAGTGTCTGTGTCGTAAATGATGAGTAATTGCTATGGTCCCACCTAACATTTTTGCTCTTTCAGAGCAATAAACAGGACTGCTGCTTTGTTCAGGCTGAGCCAGGGAATGACGCATCGCGGCGTAGAAATTCGTATGTTGTTGTAATCTTGCTTAAATATTTCCTTCAGAACTTGGTTTGGCTTTCATATCACACCGCAGCAGAGCCCTCTGCAGACAATCTGCTTCTGCATTTCCTGAGCAAACCCCGCCGTACCACTTGATTCATAATCTTGCGACAACGAGTCACGAGAGGGGGGAAAATGAAGCGGTGGTTTTGTCTTTAGAACAAGAACCACATCAAAAAGGTGAATGGGGTGGGAAGAGAAAAGCCAAAAGGATGTGTTTTGTGACATGCAACAAAGTAAGTGTTCTGCATGTAAATAAATGGATGGACCCTGGTAGTGTTAGATGGGTTGAGGAAACAGTACCATGAGGAAGTGAATGGCAGAGAACCCCAATTCTTATGCATTAACCCAAACCTACATGAAACATCTTAAATTCTTGCTACTGATACCAAAATTTGGAGTTAATTTGGAGTCTTCCCCTGCTGAATTACATTTTCCAGGTAAACAGATTAATTTAAATAGTTTAAAAGTAAAACTATGCTACCCATATTACAAGTCCCATGTGTAACCTATGAGAGCCGAGAAATTAGAGCATCCGTTTCTGCAAAACTATACTGCACTATTTTGGTATAAGAAAAATGAACTTAAAACAGAAAATACTGTCCAGAACCTAAAGTCTTTTTTTGCCCAGAACAAGCAAGGAAGGCAAATAGTTAAGGAAATGCTTTGCTTACCCAAAGGATCACAGAGGAAGCAGCTCTAGTTCTGTCTCTTGTTCTGCTCCTACAGGTCTGTGGGGCTTAGAGACACGTTCACTGCTAGCAATAAACTGAGATTAAAGGGGAGGAATGCAAGAGATTTCTTTCATGAGATGGTAACCAGGCAGCACTTAAAGGGGAGTAAATTGACATCAGGATATGCTTGTCTGTGGGTGTGCTTCTCTGTCTTTTCCCCTACTCTGGCAGTGACAGTAATACCTGGCACCTTGCATCCTAGGATCCCAAAGCACTTTACAGACATGGCTTTACCAAGCCTCATCCCCTCCTGGGAGCCAGTGGCATAGACAGAAGGACTAACTAGAGAAGTCCCTGACTTCGGGTAGGGAGCAAGGATGGGTGATGGGAGGAGCAGAACAGGAGGGATGGGGGGAGTAAGTCCTGCTGGTGGGGGTGGTCCTGGGTGCAAAGCAGGTGGGACACAGCCTACTCAGGGCCACCCATGCCTCTGCCACTGCTGTGAGCAAAGGATTGCATTTAATTGGTTTTGAGAACAGCAGCAGCATCCTCTCTCAAGGAAAGCACTTTGCATTCTGCACAAAACACCCCCCCCCTCCCTAAAATGACCAATGTTTGGATACAAAGTCATTGGATTTTCTCAAATACTCGACTTCTCCATATAAAAACAGACGGACTGTCTTTTGCATGAGATGGGAAATGTTCAGAGAGGGGCAGTGGTGCCTAGTGGAAAGAGCAGCACACTGGGATTCCGTAGTCCTCTGCTCTGTTGCTTGCTCTGCTGCAGACCTGCTGGGTGAATTTGGACAAGACTCTCCGCACCTCAGCTTGCCCATCTGTAACACTGGGCTAGTGATGCTCACGTTCCGTATAGCACACTGCACTCTCTGCATGTAAGTGCTATCACAGGAGCTAGGCATTATTATTATTGGCAGGGAGTCCGAGCTATTTTAAGCCAGCTAATGTTTCTGTGTAGTTTTCAACCGTGCCATGAATTTAGCTTCTGTATAGTAAAATATGGCCAATATGAACTACTCTTTCAGAGTTTTAAGGCACTTTAGAATATTTGGAGATGGCTATACAAATATTATTGGCTAAACTCCTGGCAGATTTACATCCCCATTCAGGCTATGAACTGGAGATTAGAATGGTTAACCGATTAACCAGTAAGCTGCACCCATAACAGGGGAGGCTTACCGGTTCCAGTTAACCAGTGGGGGCTGGAACAGCTCCTTGCCTACCCCAGGCAGGAGGCTTCGCCAGCCCCCTGGGGCCCACTATGGGCGGGGAGCATTCCATCCGTCCGGAGCAGCCCCTGCCCATGGCGGGAAAGGGGGTTCTCAAGCACAGCCAGGTTGGAACAATTCTCCCCACTCCGCACACCTTCCCTTTAATTGGTTAACCAGTTAAACATTACCAGATGAACAGGAGGTCCTCAATTTAGTATTCTGCATTTCTCCTGCAATGATTATTTGTATGCCAGTAGCATCTGCATGTCCTACACGGAATCTAGGCTTTATTGTGCTGTGTGTTGCACAAAACACATGCTAAGTTTAACCATCTTTCCCTCACTTGACCATGCACCCCCCCATCTGTTGCTTTTCCTGAGCCCCCTCAACATGAGTGTTAGACGTGTCTACACACGTGCACAAACACACATACTGAATGCTAGTGCAAGTAACATTCTCTTGCCTCTCTTGCCACCATTTGCTCAGTCTGGGAGGAAAATCAGAGGACCAGCGCGGTGATGTGATTTGCCCTGGGTCATGTAGCAGGTCCGTGGGCAGAGATGGAAATAGAATTCTAGTCTCCTGGCTCCCAATCCAGTACGTCAAAGTCTAGCCCACACTTCTTCCAGCATCAGAAGACGTCAGTTTTGTTCGTTGTGTCATACACAGAACACTGAGGGCCAATCCTTCGGTGAGTCCAGGAACGAAAACATTCCATTGGGCTGCTTACATATTTCAACATTTCCCCCACACTACAGAGTTAATATTTCATTGGCAGAAATGCTCATGTTAAAAATGATGCTGCATTTGTAAAAAAATCTCCCTTCTAGTGGAAAGCTCTGGACTATATAAATGCCAAAGGATCCTCACCGGCTTAAGATGAACTGGCAGGACTCTGTCTCAGAAATTTGCATCCCAATCCAAAATAAATGGCACGGCCGCCCAAAAGTTTGCCTCGCAGTGATAATTAAGAAAGATGAATTTCATCATGAAAATCTCCAGCCTGGGAGAGCACAAAGAGGCAGTCTACACTAGCCCACTAAATGTGTAAGCATATGCTGCCCTCTAGTGTCCGATATTAGCCTAGTTCTGATCAAATAACATCTTCAATTAAAAGCCAAGTGACAGGCGTCTTAGGTGGCTTCAATTGGTCTGGATCCATTGATTCTATGAACGTTTGGCCCAAATGTGTACTCCTTGCTCAAACAAAATTCTCAGTGAAACACAAGGACTGCCAGTTTTCATACTTCATCTCGGTCTGAAGGGAAAAGATCAATTGCATTTTCATCATTATTAATTGCATTTTATCTCTATTGCATTCACAGCTCAGCTCTTCACCATCCTTCCCATTCTGGTCTTATTATTTTAACATCTGTTTATGCATCTCACATTTTAAAATCATTTTACTAAAGGAAAACACCAAAGCAGAGCTTAATTAGAAATCCAGTAAGCCCAAGGGAATTACAGTTTTTCAATTAAGACACTGGATTGCAATTCAAGACATGTGGCCACATTTCCTGACTTTGCAACAGATTTCCTTTGTGACCTTGGGCAAGTCACTTTTGTCTGGGCCTCAGTTTCCCACTTGCAAAATATTCCCTTTTCTCACCACATTTATTTTTCTTGTTTGTTTAGATCACAAGTTCCTTAAAGCAGAGACAGTCTCTTATTAAGCATATAAACAGTGCCTTGTATGATGGGGTACCAATTTTGGTTGGGGGCTTTAAAAAGCTACAAGCATAGAAACAATAACATACTCGCATCATACGCAATATTTGCAAGAAAGAAGCACATGGTAGCATAGAGGCAAGCGTTCAGGTTTCAGCCTATGTCTTTCTCATGGAAACATTGTGGTCAATAAATCTGGGCACCTCACATTAATTTTACTGTATTCCTTCACAGACAGATAAAAAATATATTCCACGTGACACTATGCGGTGCTTTAGCTCCAGATCCGACAACAAAATGTGCCTTACAGAAATAGTGTTGTAAGCCAAGACCCTGCTGAAAAAGGGGATAGCCTGGACTAGAGGGAATGCTTAACCACAGCCAAATTTCAGTGAGACACTCAGATATCCCAATGATAAGCACCGTACAAAATGCCTAATGGAAGCCAGTGGGGGCAACTCTGAAGAAATTAGGCAAAGCAGAAAGGACTTTTAGTAGGAGCAACGCTAAAACTGTAATTGAAAGCAAGCCACCATATGCCCCAGGAAACTTTCCCCCTCCACAGCTTGAATTTCAGCTCTCCTCCCCTCTCTAAGCAGGGGATAGCTTTCCCTCTTTTTTTTCTAGGGTGCTGAGAATTCCCCCCTCGTGACGGTATGTAGAACCACCCCTTGCTTGCTGGGGAATTAACATTGGTTCTACCCTCTCTCACACTGATGGCTAGAGTCCATGGTGGAATGAAGGCAGTCAGTATTTGGTTAATTTCATGACAATGAAATGTCAGTCACATTTTTCTAAATGATTACTGTTCAGAATAACTCGATTGCCTTGAGAACACGGTTGAAAAGTAAGCTACGTGAAAAAAAATCAACAGTTACTGTACTGCGATTTTAGGCTTTTGTGTGGTATTTTCTGTATTCAGAATGGGAAACAATGCAAAGACCATGATAGCAGCTTTAGACGGAACATGAGTGTACTGAGGAAGTGTTAGAAATAGCCATTGAAGAAGGATGATCAAGCACAGAAACAAGCAGAATGGCTCTCTTTAGACAAGAGCTATAGAGTTTCTCTGCACCATCTGTATTCAGAGTTTGGCCTTCAGAGAAATACTGAAAACAGCCTCAATAATCTGGGGGGGGGGGGAGCAGGAGTGAGAAGAAAAAAGTCGCCCCCCCGCCCCCTGTGCTATACCGTTAAATGAATTTATCAAGATGGTGCCTCTTAACCCCACATGTTAGTGTTCTGGGAAAACAGGCTCTTCAGTCCAGGGCTGCTCCCTGAGTGGTGTGAATAAAACTAACAGTTGTTCAAAGAAAAGACTATGCTGTTGCCAGGGCTTGATTTAGAACATAAGAAAGGCCATACTGGGTCTGACCAATGGTTCCTCTGCACCAGTATCCTGTCTGCCCAGGGGCGGTGGGTACGAGAGGCAGGGGAAGGCATTGCCTTCCCAGACTGCTGGGCATGGATCTGCCCACACTCACCCTCCCACCCCACTGCTGAACAGCCCCTGCTTCATCATGGCTCCCTGGCTTCAGCTGTGCTAGGGACGCTGGGGCAGTAAGCCCTCCCTGAGTTCTGGGATCAGTGAGGCTGGAATCATGCGCTGCCTGCCCGCTCCAGGCTGGGGTGGCTCCCGTGGGGGGCTGGAGGCTTGCTTCCATGGTGCGGGGAGCATGGATCCTGTGAGGGGCAGGGCCTGGAGCAGCTGGGGGCCTGCCTCCCCGCCCCCTACATTCACCCACCTCCCCTGTGTCTGCTACAGGACCAATGCCAGGTGCTTCAGGGGGAATAAACAGAACAGAGACATTTATCAAGTGATCCCTCCCCCTGTCATCAAGTGACTGTTTCTGGCAGTGTGAACTCCAAGCATGGAGCTGCATCCCTGACCCCATGGGCTAATAGCCATCCATGGACCAATCCTCCATGGACTTCTCTCCCTCTTGTTTGAACCCAGCAATACTTTTGGCCTTCACAGCATCTCCTGGCACTGAGTTCCACTGGTTGGCTGTGCGTTGGGTGAAGAAATACTTCCCGGGGTTTGTTTTAAACCCTGCTGCTTATTAATTTCATTGGGCAACTCCTGGTTCTTGTGTTATGGGAAGGAGTAAATAATGCTTCCCTAGTCACTTTCTCCTCACCCGTACATGATTTTATAGTCCTCTGCCATAGTCCCATTACTCAACTCTTTCCAATCTCTCGCCATATGGAATCTGTTCCAGACCCCTAGTCATTTCCCCCCTTCTCTGTACTTTTTCCAATTCTAATACTGGTTGAACCTCTCTAATCCAGCACCCTCGGTACCTGACGGAGGCCAAACCAGAGAATTTGCTGAACCCCAGGAGGTCGGTATTGTCTAGCAGCAGGGCCGGCCTAAGCCATTTTAGCGCCCCGGGAAGGCCTGGGTGCACGGTGCATGCACAAGCCCACCCCTGGAGCACACGGGCAGGCACACAGCACATGTGCTGCCCAGCCACCACCGCTGGCGTGCAGCCTGGGGCCGCCCGGGTGGGCCACACCTGGCCGTGCAGGGCCCTGCAGACACGGGGGGAAGGGCACTGTGGGGGGTTAACGCGGCCCCTGTCCCGGGCGGCCACTACAGCCTGCTGGGAGCCGGGCACACGGCACCTGATGGCAGCTATAAGGGGCGCCATGCGCCCCTTACAGCTGCCATCAGGCACCCCCCCCATCGGTAGGCGCCCCAGGCAGCTGCCCAGCTCGCCCACCCCTTAGTCCGGCACTGTCTAGCAGCATTACCCACACTTCCACTACTTCATGGGCTCTTAGAAGACACGTAAGGGTAAACTGGGGCTAAAGAACAGCACAGAACACTGAGAGCCAGGACCGGTGGCTGCAAACAAACTTTATGGGACTGTGGGGAACTTGGCCACACCCATGAAAGGTGGACATCTGACTAACTCCAATCATGCCAGACCACGTATGTTGCCAGACTAGAGAGGCTCAGTCTATATCTATTTTGAGATGACGTGACCAGAACTACACACAGTATTCACAATGTAAGTATACCATGGAATTATACAGAGGTATTATGATATTTTCTGACTACGTCTTTTTTCCTAATTGTATCTGACATTCTGTTAGCTTTTTTGACTCCCACTAACACTAAGCAGAGGTTTTCAGAGAACTTTTCACAGTACCTCCAACAAGGTCTGAATAGTGCTTAGCCCTGCCATGAGGGCAGGGGACTGGACTTGATCTCTCAAGGTCCCTTCCAGTTCTAGTGTTCTGTTATTCTATGTTGTATGTCAATCTGGAATTATTGTGTTCAGTTCTGGGCACCGCATTTCAAGAAAGATGTGGAAAAATTGGAGAGGGTCCAGAGAAGAGCAACGAGAATGATTAAAGGTCTAGAGAACATGACCTATGAGGGAAGGCTCAAGGAATTAGGTTTGTTTAGTTTAGAAAAGAGAAGACGGGGGGGGGGGGGGAGGGACACGACATGATAGCAGTTTTCAGGTATCTAAAAGGGTGTCATAAGGAGGAGGGAGAAAACGTGTTCATCTTGGCCTCTGGGGATAGAACAAGAAGCAATGGGCTTAAACTGCAGCAAGGGAGGTTTAGGTTGGACATTAGGAAAAAGTTCCTAACTGTCAGGGTGGTCAAACACTGGAATAAATTGCCCAGGGAGGTTGTGTAATCCCCATCTCTGGAGATATTTAAGAGTAGGTTAGATAAATGTCTAGCAGGGATGGTCTAGACAGTATTTGGTCCTGCCATGAGGGCAGGGGACTGGACTCAATGACCTCTCGAGGTCCCTTCCAGTCCTAGTATTCTATGATTATTTTGGCACTTATCAGCACTGAATTTCACCTGTCATTTTGTTGCTCAGTTACCCAGTTCTGCGAAATCCCTTTGTTACTCTTTGCCACCAGCTTTGGACTGAACTATCCCGAGTGATTTTGAATCATCGGCACACTTTGCCACCTCACTGTGTATCCCTTCTCCCAGATCCTTTCTGACATTAGAGCAGTTGAACAGGCAAAGGGGTTGTTCCCTTCATCGCATTCCTCAACTAACATCAGGAAGAACAATACGCTATTGCAACTGGGTAAGAAGAAACAGGGACTAGTGGAAAGTATGCTTTTAGATCCGGGTCCCGAGAAGGGTCAGCTCCAATGCCCTCAGTCAGAGGTTGCTCCTAATGCTCAGCACTTATTAGACTGTCACTTTACAGCAGCTCAGGATTTCTCAGCCAAGGCCAGGGGCCAGCCCCTGCAAAGACAACAGCAGTTTGCTGATTTACAGCAGCTGAGGCTCTGCCAGGCAACATTTCTGTGCATCTTGAGAGGAGTTAAAAAACCCAGAGAAACACCACTGGAGTTTTGCCAGGGAGACCAGCAACAGGGCAGCAGGATGTTTTGGCTTAGGGGGCAAAAGAAAAGAATTGAAATGAAATACAATCCCAGCATCATTCCCTCTTGGTTGCTTTAACACAAGCTAAACTCAGTCGACAGGGTTTGGGGAAATAAATGATTCAGGTAGACACCACAGCAGGGGCTAAGGATCTACCTCTATCCTGGAAGCCAATGAGATGTCCATCAATGGCTGTTATCCAGGATGGATAGAAATGGTGTCCCTGGCCTCTGTTTGTCTGGAGGTGGGTGACAGGGAATGGATCACGTGAGGATTACCTGTTCTGTTCACTCCCTCTGGAGCATCTGGCATTGGCCACTGTTGGCAGACAGGACACTGGGCTAGATAGACCTTTGGTCTGACCCAGTATGGTCGTTGTTATGTTCTTATTACCTCGATGTTTCATTTATTTCTATTGCACTCTTATTACTGGGAACCACGAAGAGTACACCTATCCGGGGAGGACACAAGAAATTCACCACAAATTTAATATGCTAATTGACTGTGGGCTCAGAAGTTGTGTGCACACATGGAATCCCGACGGCTGACTGCTCAAACGAAGAGCTAGACACCGGTGGTAATTTTAGATGCACTGTCACCACAGCTGCAAAGCCAAATTATGGTATTTGTGCTTGCAAATGAGACACAGACGTGTGAGCACAATTCAGTGGGTGCATTTGCATGCCGAAGCATCTGCATATCAGGTCCAGACCTTAATAGAAAATCTGCCCTATTACTCATTTCAAGTGATTAAGTGTTCATTTAAGAGCCCAAGTGCAGAATTTGTGAGTCATATTAAATTCCCAAGTTACGACACTGTATCCCCATCAATAGTGCACTCCAGTAATCAGTTTGCAAGAAACAAGGTTTTATAGATTGCTGTGAGCACCGTCCATCAACCATATCTAAAGTGTTGCAATTTTGCAACAAAAGAGATGCCACTCCAAAACGGTGTTTTCTTACAGCTGACTGATTTTCTAATCATCAGAATGCCGAATTGTTTTTTTAATTATTCTGATAATTAGGCCAAGGCCCCTCGCAGTTCAGGTGATTATCAATATGCGTGATGACTGCAGTAATTTGCTAGAGAGGAATCTCAGTGGACTTCTCTTTTGGTTGTTGATGTCAGTTTCACTTGGAAGCCAATATGAATTTGAATGAGCAAAACGTAGTTGGATGGCTGCACCAGTTAGTAAGAAATATCACCACTGATAAGGCAACTGCTCTGTTTATCCAAAGGAGTTTTACTAGGAACAGTTAAAGCCATATGGATAAAAACTATAATCCCTCTCCTCCTAACCCACACTAGTCAGTTTTTGCCAGATTTGAATATGGAACTATTTCCCACAGGAATTAGAACCCTCCCAAATCTCCTCCACCCCGTGCCAAAAATACCAGCTTTGACCTCTATCTACTATATATATTAGAGTTTGTGCATCTGTCTGTCTGTGTTTCTATCTGCCCATCTGTGAGTCTGTTTGTTCAAGAACTCCTCCTGAACAGTAAGAGCTAGGACCACTGAATTTGGCAGGCAGTTTCCTCTTATAACCTAAATCAAGGTCACTGTTTGGTTTTGCCAGGGCAACGGAATGTGCAAGGAATGCGATTTGTTTCCCATCAAATGGAACAGGAGGGGTGTGATAGAAGGGAGATTTATACTCAAGGATGACCACAAGGGGAAGGCAAGTGCCCAGCCTGCGAGAACTGGTGCTGGCCAGCAGCACCATTCATGCTACCCTGGCCTCCCACAGGAAGCAGCTGTTGGCCATTGCTCGGCCTCTGCCACCTCAGGTTGCCCCCAGAGACCAGCTATTGATGAGACTGCACACCCACACTGCCCTGGGCCAACCCTGGGGAGAAGCCGGGAGGTGGACCACAAGGCCCCCACCACCCTGGGTCAGTCCCAGACTTGGGCAACGCTGCACATGTCTTGTTGTCTTACATAAACACAGAGTAGTCTGGACATTAAAAAACACACACAAGAGTCAAACACTTCCCTGCAGCACACACAGTCCTCCCCCTGGGGAGAGGCACTACACATGACAGGTGTTAGTCACATTGTTCACTGTACAACTGGAAGATGCTCAGACCCCACTCGGAGGAGAAGAACCTATAGACAATAGAATCAATGCCCCAAACTTTGCGGTTCACAAGAGTTTGGTGAAACATCTAATTTTCTCTGAATTCTGAACCTCTGTATGTTTTACACCTGTGGGTTGTGAATAGAAGGAGGAATGGTAAGGAAACATCCAACCCTTTGCCCCACTGCACACAATGTGTGTGGCTTTATCTCTAAAAGGAAAAAAAAAAATCTTACCACACCCCAGGATGTGTACCAAACTCTGAAATCTGGAGAAATGCAGGTCTGAGTCTGAGTGAGGCATCTGGGTCGCATCTTTAAAGGCAATGTATCAGGCTTGGACAGCCAATAGGGACCATGATCTTAAGCAAGCGCCAGGAAATATGAAGGGAAGGAACAAGGCGCAGTTCCAGGGTCTCCATATTCTGTAAAGAGCCAAAGAAACCCACAATTGCACACCAGCATGAAGGTGTGATTTGGAAAGCAGACGGGGTATGATAAGTCAGGCAGCTGAGGATTCCTGTTCCAGTCAAAAGGTCCTTGAGATGGTAACAACAGGACTCAGGGGATATTGTCGTCTCAAGCTTCATTCTGAAACTGGGCACTGGTACAGATTATTTTCCTGGCCTATAGACTCCCACCCCATGAACACTTTTTTTATCCCTGCACTCCCAGCATGATGTCAGCTTACCCTAAATAATCGCTCTGTTTCATTGTGTCTGTTTGGGGCGGGGGCAGAGGAGGGTGATTTCCTGAATTAAAATGTTAATGGCTGGTGAAAGTTGCTAGTTTGATAGCCTTGAAGACTATAGTCCTTTGCTTATTCATAGCATCAGGTCAAATTTCGGTGTGACTCTTCTGCCAGGTGCAGCCAGCAGCCGCCAGGGCTGGGTTCAATAAATAGGGGTTCTTCTTCATTTATCCAACACAAAACTAGCTTGAACCCCCCACCCAGTAACCTGGGAAATTCACACACCACCCTTGGGCACCTTTGAGAGGCAATGCTGCCCCTCTTGTAAGCACAGAGTCGGAGTGTAGAAAGGAAACTTTTCATAAAAAGGAGGGAAGTAACCAAAGCAGAGCTCTTAAAAAAGCCATAAGTAAAAGTCGCACCCCAAGCAGGTTGAAAAATGTCCTTTCCCTCTCAGGGTCTTAAGTCCAGCAATCTAAATGTCCCCTTCACATGCCCAGCCCTTCTTTGCACCCCACTTACAGTGGCTGCCATGGGTCAGAGCAGAACCTAAGTTCAGAGGTGCAGCCGCAGAGTTCAGCTCTTACCCTGGATGGCGGGAGGTATAGAGGCATCTTACTCACTCCACTGGTCACGCGCCGTCCACATGTTCACTGCTCTCTGCAGCCACCCTACTAGCCGCTCATCATGCTGCTGCCACTGCTCTGAAGGCCTCTTATCGCATCTCTCCACTGCCGCTCTGCTGGTTTTCAGCCACCATCCACTGCTGTCCACTTCTTGGCTGTGACTTTTGCTCATCAGTCTCAAGTAATTTCGGCTCCCTGTGATTTCAACTCCTAGCAAGCAGTGTAGAAGAAACTCAATTCCAACACAAGTGACATAAGAAAGAGGCACCTAATGATGCCCATTTAACATTTTTCTGTGGGGCAAAGAGGGTCTAAGCCAGGCCAAGCAGCCTCCTAACCAGACTAACTTTCCCTCATCCCCTCTCTCTCTCATAGAGCTCTGAAAGTCCAGTCCATGATTAGCAAGGTTCTTTCTGCTAACTGTGAGCACTTTCACACACAACAATTTAGCACAGTCCTACTTTTCTGTATTCTCACAAAGTGACAGACACTCATCACCATATTTTAGCTGTCTTATCATCAGTGTTGGGTCACAAATTAAGTTGATCAAAATGAGCAAAATACCACCCCAACTGCTGAAAACCTAAGAAATCTAAACAAAGCAGGAGCAAACTGTATTTACATAGACACACCCAGGGCCTCTCCTCACTGCTAGCTAGCTGTAAGGGATGCGTTCCTTCAGATCCTGCTTACACCTGCATATGCTGACCCTTGTCTGCAAACTTGACTTTGAGGGGTATGTGCAATTGTCAAGGAATTTATCTACACTAAGCAGTTACACTGATGCAAACACATGCACCCATGTGACTTACCCTGGCATCAAAATGGGCTAAGTCACATCAGTGCTGCACATTCTAGTGGGCATTACACAATGCACATGCATGCAGTGACATCCCAAATCATTTCAATATTCACAGGCCAATACCGTATTAGCCAGGGCACAAGATAATTGTTTTTGGGGGGGATTGTCGACCTGCAGGCAAAGAAGGGCATTTCAATCAGGAAAACTGTACGTAGGCAATTTGGAATGGTGGCTGAGCCATGAGATATTGGGAAGCCACCAGGACCCAGGACCACAGTTTTACATTTCAGCTGAGAAACATTTCCTGTTAAGATGGAAGACCAAGACAATCCTAAGAAAGCATGTTTACCAAAGAATGCTGTTATGCAGTCAAGTCATGGAGGTGTAGTCATGTTAGTTTGTATTTGCAAAAACAAAAAGGAGTCCTTTTGGCACCTCAAAGACTAACATTTCATGGGCAAAATGCATCCGGTGCATTGGAGCTATGCAGTAAGTAATCAGATGGTGCCGTGGTAAGACTGCCAATGACAGACATAGACTGAACATGCAACCAGACTGTCTTAAGGACCTAGCTAGAAATCAACCTCCTGAGACAGGCTTGATTTGCAAGGAGGCTACATTGCTTCGGCATTTGCCTTAAAGATGCTGCCGCGGATAAACAGCATCTCCAATGAGTGAAAGTTCCCTATCCGCTAAGAAGGCGGCACCTTGAATCAGACAAAGTTTGGACAGACAGTGCCCTGAAAATCATGCAGGGGGAGGAAGGGTTGCTTTGGGGGCTAACCCAGATAGAATCACCAACATTGTTGCCAACCCTCATTATTTTTTCATGTGTCATATGGTATTTGGAATCATGCTGAGCCAGCATTTCCACTTTCAGAGAAACAGGACATTTCTTGCCCTTCTACTTGAATATGTGGCCAAGCAAAGCAGAAGGAAAATAACTCCCCACCCCCTAAATGTATTCTTTTTTCAAAAGCTCAGCACTTCTGGGAGCTTGACACTGACGCAAATAATCCTATAGCTTGTTACTGTATCTGGGAAGTTTCCTGTTTGACCACAGGTTCAACCTCTCTAGTCCGGCACCCTCGGGACCTGAACCAGAAAATGTGCCGAGTCACAGCAGTTCAATATTGTCTAGCAGCATCATCAACACTTCCACTGCTTGCTCGACTGTTAGAAGACATTTAGGGGTAAATTAGAGCTAAACAACACCACAGAACACTGAGAGCCAGGACTGGTGGCTGTAAACAAACTTTATGGGATTGCGGGAAACTTGGTCACACTCATGATAAGTGGACATCTGGCTAACTAAAATCACGCCCGACCATGGAAGTTTCCAAACCAGAGAGTGCTGGACTACAGAGGTTCAACTTGTACCTACAGGCCTACCCTGCTGGCCTGTGAGAATTGGTGGGGTCAAGAAACAAGTGTAGGCTGTAGGTCATTATCATTATTCAGCTGCAATATTACAGAAAATCCCAGCATAATGCCAGCAGAGAGCAGTGCAATACAACCAATGAAAGGGTCATTTTGACTGAGGCAAATATTAAAAAACCCCAAACCCAAGAAGCTTTAGACACAGAACATATGGGATTTCTAAGGAGTTGGCAGAGGGATTTTAATTTCTGGATTAGTACCTCTGGGGTAAGTTTAATGTAATTCTGTGCTCCTTGCAGAATACAATTTTTTAAGTGTTTTTTATTTTCCTTAGTGGTCGGCTTTTTCTAATAGTGAAACTCACACAGCGATATACTGATCTCATTCTCAGTGATCAGTGAAATACTTTGTAATAACTAGGAATACTTTAGAGCCTTGTTTCTTAAACTGTGTTCCACGGAGAACTCAGAGGTGTGCCGTGGCCGTTTGAAGAAAAAAAACGGCCGCGAGAGCTGCTGAGATGCAGCAGGTGGTGCGAAGAGGTGAGTGAACAGTGACGAGGCTGGAAATGAGCGGGGCAAGCCACGTTCCTCACGTGCTTCTGCGCCCGGCTTGCAACCGCCTGGGAAAGCTCCGCGCCTCGGTTGCGCCCCTTGCCAGAGTGGAGGAGCATTGCAGGGCCAGTTCTGATTGGCTGTCTCTGCTGCTGATCTGGGGATCCTGCCTGCCAGGGGAGAGAATTGCCCTAAAGCTGCCACCCTGACCAGTTCTTTGCACTGCTGTCTCAGCCCTCGTTTGTTACCCAGGACAGCTGATGGGGGCCAGCACCTTCCACTGTCTTGCACAGACAAGGCCCTTCCCTTCAGTATTCTGTGTAAAAAATAACATAGCCAGGGGCTAGAACTATTGAAGGACAAAACAGTAAGCAGTAAGGGACCCACTGTGAATTGCGGGGCAGGGTAAGGCCCTCCCTGCCCCTAATGCTGGCGTGGCTGCTATGGCTGCTGTCAGTCAGCTGCATGACATTAATCCGTGCTTGTTAAGGTATTAAATGTATCACTTCCACCAATATGAGTAAACAGAGTAAATTCCATTTCCCTAGCAAAAAGGCAGAAGTCTAGGAGACTTCATAAGGCAGTGAGCGAATATTGCTGTTGAGTGTAAAAGCGGTGTTCAAGGCGCAAGCTTTTTTTGTTGTTGTTTTGGCTCAACAAAAAAATCCCTGGTGTTCCTCATTAAAAAAAAAAATATTGTTTGGTGTTCCTTGGTCTTAAAAAGTTTAAGAAACACTGCCTTAGTTGTTACGCAGTTTCTGGGGGACCCTACCTCCCGCTGCAGCAAAGGGTCCCCTACACAGTCTGGGTGCTCTCATACTTCATTGGGCTCCATCCTGCTGCCAACAGGGTCCGTATCTGGTGTCCTGGCAGGGTCTGGTGCCTCTTTGAGTAGGTGGGTCCTGGTCTGTAGGGCGCTTGGCGAGGCTGGGGTGTAGTGTGAAGGCCAGAAAGAGGAGTCCGGGGAGATTCTTTTCAGGGTGTGGTCCCCATCCACTACGA
Source organism: Pelodiscus sinensis (assembly GCF_052426305.1). Taxonomy (NCBI): domain Eukaryota; kingdom Metazoa; phylum Chordata; order Testudines; family Trionychidae; genus Pelodiscus; species Pelodiscus sinensis. The sequence goes on from NC_143078.1 coordinate 4,009,866, forward strand.
GGAAAGCAAGGGCATTGTGTTCAGTACGCTAGGCTGGCACTGTGCTCAGTGCTACTTGGTTCACCTCAGTCCCTCTATTCTCCAGGTCCTGGCTGGTGTTCTGACAGGATTCAGGTAGGACAAACCTTCACTGAAGAGCCTTCTACGCTGCCAAAGGTGCTGCCTCTCTCACATGCATAAGAACATAAGAATGGCCATACTGGGTCAGACCAAAGGTCCATCCAGCCCAGTATCCTGTCTGCCGACAGCGGCCAGCACCAGGGCTACGTCTAAACGACATGGCTCCGTCGACTGAGCCATGTAGATTAGTGTACTCGAAAAAGGGAAATGAAGTGGCGATTTAAATAATAGCTGCTTCATTTACATCAAAATGGCTGCCCGCGCTGTGCCGATCAGCTGTTTGGCGGCAGAGCACAGTAGTCTGGACGCTCCGCGGTCGACAAAGGAAGCCCCCGTTGACCACCCTGGTAAACCTCATTCCACAAGGCATAACAGGTCTTCCCTTGTCGACCGTGGAGTGTCCAGACTACCGCGCTGTGCCGCCAAACAGCTGATTGGCACAGCGTAGCAGCCATTTTGATGTAAACGAAGCGGCGATTATTTAAATCGCCGCTTCATTTCCCTATGTCTAGAAACCTCATCTACATGGCTCTGTCGACGGAGCCATGTAATCTAGACATACCCCAGGTGCCCCAGAGGAGTGAATCAAACAGGTAATGATCAAGCGATCTCTCTCCTGCCATCCATCTCCACCCTCTGACAAACAGAGGCTGGGGACACCATTCCTTACCCATCCTGGCTAATAGCCATTGATGGACTTAACCTCCATGAATGTATCTAGTTCTCTTTTAAACCCTGTTCTAGTCCTCGCCTTCACAACCGCCTCAGGCAAGGAGTTCCACAGATTGACTATGCACTGTGTGAAGAAGAACTGCCTTTTATTTGTTTTAAACCTGCTGCCCATTAGTTTCATTTGGTGGCCCCTAGTTTTTATATTATGGGAACAAGTAAATAACTTTTCCTTATTCACGTTCTCCACACCACTCATGATTTTATAGACCTCTATCATATCCCCCTCAGTCTCCTCTTTTCTAAGCTGAAAAGTCCCAGTCTCTTTAATCTCTCCTCATATGGGACCCGTTCCAAACCCCTAGTTGGAATCATTTTAGTTGCCCTTCTCTGCACCTTTTCTAATGCCAGTATATCTTTTTTGAGATGAGGAGACCACATCTGTACGCAGTGTTCAAGATGTGGGCGTACCATGGATTTATACAAGGGAAATAAGAATATCTCTGTCTCATGCCTCAGAGGCTAATAAGTTCAAATGAAGATTGTTCTGATGAGGTGGAAGTGGGGGGAAAAGGAAGGCAGTTTTCACCACCACAGACAATTCATCCACTTTCTAAAACTCACAGCAACTTCAGGGAGGCTCATAACACGTATTTATTAGTATCTGATGTTTAATGGTATATTACAAAAGCAGTTATTAAATTATATTTTAAAATCTTTCATAGCTCTCTAACCCACGTGTTCAATTCATTTCCCATCTGGAATTGTTCCTGAGTGAACCATTCATCTTTTCAAATGAACTTTATCAATGCCAGGACTTTGAATATTTATCCATGTGGCAAACAACAAGGAGCAGAAGACGTATCCTGTCTTTCTGATGTAACAGTTGGTCTTGATGGGCTGTCACTGCTTTAAAAACCCACCTAATTAGTAAGTGAGATACCAGATATAGTGAAATGCAACCTGAAAGGGAGGCTGCTTAGGAACATTTTAATTCAGGATCCAGTCATCATGCTCTAGACATTTCTCTAGATGGATGAATCTGCCATCTACAGAAAGCTTCCCAAATGCCACTTTTTTTCTAAGGTTTGACCCAACTCCTCCAAATTATTGCTTAGCCCTATAGATAAAGCCTGCCTGGAGTAATCTCAGACAGATTTTAGAATACAAGATTCCAACAATAAAGTTTTTCCATATATGTGGCACTTATATGTAAGCTATTTTATGATGGCATTTTCCAAGGGGAGTTTAAAGATTTCACGTTTAAAATATATGACACTTAATTAGGGTGCTGGTCTTGCTGTTAAAGAATGTGAGCAGCTGATCCCACAGAATGTGTCTGCCTTAGATTAGGAGCAATAATTTTTAATCTTGGCCATAGCTGTGAATGGAGCATCATAAGAGTTACTGTACCCACAGTGTAGCAAGAAATTCCATTTTTCAAAGTTTAAATTAGCATCTTCATTTGAGCAATGAGCATGATCAGTGGAAGTATAAAGAGACACTATTAGCAGCCTTCCAATATTGCACTATGAAATTAACAAGGTAGGTTAGTAATGATCAGAGAGGCATCGAGATGCAAAACAATTAGTCATAGCTATGAAGAGAAAAATTGTGCAGATGTGAATATCACTTTATCAGCAGGAAGGTGGAATGGGCTCAGATCTTTAGCATGTAAAGTAACTTGGATGTAGTGACAGAAGACCAGACAAGGGGCTTGTTTATTAAAGTTTAATAGAACAGAATCTTCCCCACTGAGAGGAATTCAAATAACAATTTGATAGGATACCTGACTTGATCCACAAGTGCAATTATCTTCAGAGACAAGGATAGATAACTTTGTTAGCAAGTTTGTATGGGCAAGTCAGGCAAATGGAAAACAGTGGCATTTTTTGGGAAGGATTTGTCATTTGGCTTTTGTTTTTCAGAGTGGTGTTTGTAGCATTTAAACCAGCACAAACTTTGTGCCTGAATCTGAAATAACTTTCATATGTGATAGTGTGTTAACAGGTTACTGGACCAATCCCACACAGTTCATTGGGAGGCAATGGAGTTGTATTGTTATTTGAAGTGTCTCAACCAAACATCTTTCAACCACCAAGTTCATTTACATTCTGCCAGTCTATTGGTTAACACACTGTAAAATTTTCTCACCTATTTTAAACAGGCACATGTTGTGACACAGTTTTGACATGCAACCTGCCAAAGACTGAGTTTGTATTGTGCCAAGCATCCATATATCCCCCTGTACTCAAGGCCATAGAATCATGGGATGCAACCTTGTTTTTTGCTATCTGAAAAATGAGATTGGTGTGGTAGACATTAGATATCACAGTGCTGCATATGTTCAAAGTGTAATGCTGATTTTGGCTCTGATGTGACTTTCATCTTTTGTTTGGTAGACATCAAAATGCATAAGTGACATACATTAAATTTAAGTATGTCTATTAAGCTTGTGATACCTTCTCTGGGGTTTCAATATATAATATGAAGATAATATGCACATTTTAAAAAAGCATCAAGGAACAATCTAATAGGCCTGGAAGTTACTTTACAAGAAAACTGCTGGCATGCATCATTTTCCAATTTAATTATTTCAGAAAATGTATTCTAGTCTTCAGGTATAAGAATAGCCATATTGGCGCAGACCAAAGGTATATCCAGTCCAGTGCCCGGCCAACTGCAGCCAATGACAGATGCCCCAGAGGGAGTGAACAGAACAGGTAGTCTTAAGTGTTCCATCTCCTGTCATCCATTTCTAGCCTCTGAAAAACAGAGGGTAGGGGCACCATTCCTATCCATCCTGGCTAATAAGAATTTATGGACTTATCCTCTATGCATTTATCTAGTTCTTTTTGCAACCTTGTTAAAATCCTGGTCTTCACAACATCTGCTGGCAAGGAGTTCCACAAGTTGACTGCGCACTGCATAAAGAAAGACTTCCTTTTGTTTTAATCCTGCTAATTTCGTTTGGTGATACCAAGTTCTTATGTTATGGGAAGAATTGAACCAGGCTCTCCACTATCCCAAGGCCTTGCCTTGGCCACTATGTTACAGTGGATTTCTTGAATAAAATCTGTAGCTTTGGCATCCTAGGACATGAACCAATCCACCACGCTACAGTAGATTGCAAACTCTAAGTGCTTGTTTGAGCCAAATCAATAGTCTAAAGGGGATATTTACTTACATTTTGATATTTTTGGATTAAACTAATTTCTTACTCTATTCTTTTAAAACAAATTTAAAAACCCCAAGAAGTGTTTAAATATGAACCTTTATTAAAAAACAAACAAAATCAGCAACTCTTACATTTTCCAGCCCTTGAGGAAGTCAGATTTGTAATTTTGCGGCAGTAACGTTTGTTTGTGTCCTGCTTCTGTGTATCAGTACTGGTCATTACCTAACCTGTCCTACAACTATGACTAAGGTGAAGAATTCATGAAGCATTGGTGCAAAGCTCAAGTAATTAGCACATTAGATTAACTCGCAACCCCCATTCCCCATGAATGCCAGATAAAGCTGGCACTGTAAATATTATGATCCTTTTTACATATGGAGAAATGACTTGTCCATAGCTATAAAATGAATCTGGCATAGAAGCAGGGAAATCTTTCAACTCCTATTCCTTTGCTCATCCCTCCAGACCATGCTGAATCATACTGACAAGAATTTCTACACAAAGGAGCATTTTCATTCAAGCTGACATCGAATTTGTTTATACAGCTGCCAAAGACTTTGCATCCCTGTTAGCCCCTTCACCCGAACGAAACGTTTTTGGAAGTGGGTGAGCCATTAGATTCCGAAAGAGATGAAAACTTGTAAAAACAGTGTCTAAAGTGGATTGTATTTGTGGGTTAAGATACAGTGCCTGATAAATAAGGTTAAAAAGGTCTATAGCAGACATGAATAGAATGCACTCACTTTAAAATCATCACAGTTGAAAGCTTGCTTTCTATTCAGTTTCATTGAGACACAAAACCTTTAATCACAAAAAAAAGCAATAATCCCCCGATTCTTCCAATTCTCAGAGTTGAGTTTCAGCATGAAATTTGCTCTTTTAATACATCTGCCTGTATCTTTATCTCAGCAAGTGTCATATTTAAATCTTCAGCAACCGAAAAAAGCCCTCACATAATGGAGAGTTCAGATGCAGTGTTTGGGAGCTTTATCAATAAGATCCATCGGTCTGTAAGGCCAAGTCTACACTAAAGGGGAAGGTGGATTCAAGATAGCAACGCCAGCTGTGTTAATTACATAGTTGGAACCAACTTACCTTGTTTTGAGTTTCCCTGCTAGCCCTACAATGGGAGGCCAATGGGAGCAAATGATCCTGTTGGCTTCCCTTACTCCTTGCAGGAGCAGGAGAACCAGCTGTTGACTGGGGTGCCTTCTGAGTTTGCGGCAACATCGATCTTCCTCTTAGTGAAGACATGGCCTCATTCTTTACATAGCCACCTTTAATTCCATGCCTGTGCTCTTGCTTATGCACATCACAATTCTGTGCACCATCATAGATTAGTGTGATGAAAATCAGAAATGTAGACAGTTCAAGAATCCCTCGATGTACTGAGTGAAATATAGCATGGAACAGGGAAGAGATGGAATGACAGCATGATGCCCAGCAAGAACACAAGAGAAGATTCTGCAAGCCATCACGGGCATGGAAATCTTGTTTAAACTGCTAATAGATGTCAGTCAAAGGACTGGCAGAAAAAGCGGCATTAGAATTAGGTGAGACAGGGCTTAAAAGCCGATCTTCCTGTAATCCTTTCAGCAGGTGGCTTTTGATGTTACACACAAAAATAATTCAAGCCAGCCTGAGACTTAGTCTAGACACTTAAATTCCATTTCAGGTATAAAGGACAGATTGTGCTTTGGAAGAATTAATAGGAAAATTAGGCATTACTTTCATTCTTAATCATAGCTGTTCTTACCCATACTGTGTCAGCATGGATGCATCATGTTTGTTTTATGGTAGATCATGATTAATTCTTCGGAGGTGGCTTTTAGATTCCTAAGGGAGAAGATGCTGTTGTACAAAGGCTTTATTGTACAGTGTTCAGACTCAGAATGGTGAAAACGAGGAGACAATGATGTTATCTGAAATGGTTTGTTCATTGCTTCCATATGGTATGCATGGGGGGGACATTTCTCCTACCTGGGGATGCCCCTGTGGATGTGTTGGATGCAACTGAATTTCTGTTGTGATAAGCAGCTCTTACTAGGTCCCTGTTTGTACTCTGAAAGTAACAGTAAATGACTAAGTCTATTAGCTAAAGGATTCTGCCTCAGATTTGGCATGTTCTCCTTAACCTTGGTCAATTAGATTCTCTGGGCTAAGTGGCAATCATTAATTAAAAAGGCTTAGGGATCATGTAATTAGCTCCTAATAAACATACTGCTAATTAAGCTGTTCAGTGGCACATTTACTCTAGAGCTTAATTAGGTCTCTAAATAAATCTAGTCAGAGTCTCTTTTATTGCAACTCTGTTTTCACAGAGAGGCCAGCCATTCTGTAGCATGCCCTTACTTGCAAGAGAGATACTTGCCTGTAAAGAACACTAAAAGCTTGCAAAGTTGTTTGTCTGGTTTTTGCAAAATACCTTTGTAATACGAATTAGTGCATTTCAGATGAATGTCTCCCAGTTCTTCAGAGGGACTATTTCATTTACAATGATTCAGAATGATCCTTGCTGGAGAAATTCTAACATTCATTCAAAGTGTGTGAATTCCTGTACAGTATGTGTGTGCGCGCACGCGTGTGCGTGTGCGTGCACACGCATCCATCAGAAATCCACATGTGTATGTGGGGGGGGGCATCCATCAGAAATCCACCCCACACTGCCCTGAAACACTAATGAACATGGGAAAGATTTTCTCTAGTACCAGTAAAGCTCTGGACATCTGAAAGCGCTTTATAAAGTAGCCTGTTGAAAGTATATGGTAGAGTGATTACGTAACTGATCAGATAGAGTTCTCTAGAATCATAGTTCCCAGTCACAAGGCATGTCAGGTCTCAGGATTATTAATATGCGATTAATAAATAATAATAATAATAATGTATACACACACATTAGCAGACTTACCCAGAACCTTCCCCCTATACCACCACCCCCAGCCAAACCAGGGCCATTCCTTCCCCCCACCCGACAGACACAGGTTACATCTAGACTTCAGGCTTCTTTCGGAAAAAGCTTTTCTGGAAGAGATCTTCTGGAAAAACTTCTTCTGAAAGAGGGCCTCCACATAGCAAGAGCGCAACGAAAAAGTGATCTGCTTTTTTGAAAGATTGTGTCCACATTGATTGGACGCTATCTCGCATTTCAGTTGTGATAACTGTGGGTGGAGTGGCCACCAGGGCACCTATGCTTTTTCCTGGAGCCTTCTTCTTTTGAAAGAACTCCCTCTTCCCCATCCACACACGCCTTTTTCGGAAATAGGCTTCTTCCTCATAGAATGAGGTTTACCGCCATTGGAAAAACCCTTCCAGTCTTTTGCCTTTCTGTCAAAAGAACACAATAGCAGTGTGGATGTAAGAACTGTTTTTCCAGAAAAACTCTGCAGTGTAGACATACCAAAACTCTGTATAAAAACTCAAATACTCAAGATTGGCAACTGGCCGTTTTTTACCATCTCTGGAATGTGTCTTCTCTGAGCCTAGTGAATCGGAGACAGGACCATAACTTTGTACTGAACGGGTCAATAACTTGGCAAGACAAGCTAGAGGGTCAATATGGTCCCACTGTGACTCAGTACATTTGTATATAGAGGTTTATGGGGTTGCTCTTATCTCTCTGCCTGGTCTTTTATCTCAAATGGGAAATGTTCATGATATTACACCTGGGGGTCCTATCCATAAACCTAGCCAGGGATGTTATTAATTATGGCACTGGCATGCTACAGATGTCTGTAACACGGGGCATACATGACACCATGCACCTTGAACACAGCTGATTTGGGTTTATGCCTATGTTGTTCCAACCTGAGTGACACCTGTCAGCAGATTTAATTTACATTCTTCAGCTACAGCAGGAGTGAAACATATTTGCTCAGCGGTCCAAGACACCCTCCCGTTCCACTTCTGGGTTGATAAGCTGCCCACATCCCCGACCACTGCATTACTCTAGTGAAAGTAACTTATTTCCCTAGTTGGCAATTCATGCTCAAAGTGAATGCTAATAGGACATAGCAGCCAATTAGGAACCTAAAGGGGCCTTTCATTAGCTTTAGCGAAATTAAGTACTAATTATGGAGGTTTAAGGAGATGCCTTCTCCAGGGGCTAATTATGGCTTCATCATAAAGCAGAACTTGATGTGGTACATCTGGGGAGGGAAAAAACTCATGAAGTCTGAACATTGGCTGCACTAGGGTAATAAGTGAACAGTAAGGAACTTAAACTCTAACTTTGGCCATGAAAACTCCCTTACTGCCTTGGAAAGCAACAGAGATGAGGAAGCATCTCAGTGGAGAGGAAGATGTACATGATGCCAGCCCACAGGCAAAGACAACTCAGGTCAGTCCGTGCTGTATTCCTAATGTGGGCTACTTGAAACGCAGCTCTTGGCAGCATGAGAAGGTCCAAGCAGAAGGTTGAGTGCTGGGGCTGGAAGTAGGCTGCTTCACCAGTCACACCTGCCCAGGATCTATCCCACCTCTACTCACAGTCGGGGGGTCCCTAGAAGGGAAGAGGGACTGTGCTTTGTACCAGGCCCTGATCTAAGGTAAAAGCTAACATTCCAAAGAGTCTCAGAGAGGGAGCCGTGTGAGTCTGTATCTTTAAACACAACAACTAGTCCTGTAGCACCGTAGAGACTCACAAATGTAGATACGCACAGTATCACTAGGGGGCTGCGCCCCCTGCTCACTACGTTTGCCAACCTCCCTCTCTGGGGTTAGGTGCCTGGCCAGAGGGGAGGGTGCAGATGCAGGCTGGGGCAGGGTGTCTGACCAGGGAGGAGGGTGCAGGGGAGGGCTGGGGGTAAAGAGTTTCAGTGGAGGCTGTGTTTGAGGAGGCTGGTGGCGTGAGGTCTCGGCAGGGTCACGAGTGAGGGGGCAGGATCTTGGCTTGTGGGGGTATGAGTGAGTAGGCTGGGGGTGTAGGGTCTCAGCAGAGGGGGCTTGTGAGGGGGCTGGGGGTGTGGAATCTTAGCAGGGTGATGAGTGAAGAGGCTGGGGCTGTGAGGCTGGAGCACCAATGTGGGCTCCCTGCTGCAGGGGGGCCAAGTTGGATCTAGAGAGTGAGGGGGCTGGGTGGAGGGGCAGGAACGAGGGAGCTGCCAGCAGGGCGAGCGGGGAGCTTGCCGCATCCTGCCGCTGTGGTCCATGCTCCCTGCAGGGCTTCTTCCGCTTCAGCTTCGCCTGCGAGGGAGGCAGGCAAGCACAAAGAGCCCTTTGTGGTGTGGCTGCTGCCCCACACTCCGGGCTTTTCTGTGCCGCGCCTGCTGACAGCGTGGGCTGCAGCCAGGCCTGGCTTTCCCCTCCTCTCAGCAGCGCTCCTAGCTCCCTCAGCTCCCCCAGGAAGTGGGTTTTGCCCATGAAAGCTCATGATACTCTTTCTCTCTATATATATTTGTTAGTCTCTAAGGGTGTGTCTAGACTACAAGGTTTTGTTGACAAAACTGGACTTTAGTTGACAAAACTATACCTGCGTCTACAATGCTGCTGAGTTCTGTAGATGGTGGTAAACCTCATTCTACAAGGAATAACACCTTGTGTCGACAGAGTTCTGTTGACAGAAGGCGTTATTACATCTACACTGTCCTTTGTGTCTACACTGTCATGTCGACAAAGCGGCTTGCTTTGTTGACGGAACTGGATGTAGTCTAGATGCTCTTTGTTGACAGTATCTGTTAACAAAACTTCTGTCGACAAAAGCCTGTAGTCTAGACGTACCCTAAAATGCTACAGGACTGCTTGTTGATTCTCAAGAGGAGATTGTTGGGGTGTGTAAGAGTTAAATAAGGGGTCTAGGTAATTGCTACCATGGCAACAGGGGTACAGCATGGACAGGCGCTATCCCTATGGATTTACAGACATATTTTAATGCCCCTTTTCCCTTCTTTCCTGCTTGCTTAGGATGGATAAGCACATATCTGCACCAAAGATGTAACATCTAAGGAATACTCTTTGTCTATAACTGTTATCTTCCTCTCCTCCCTCCTTCCCACTTGCTCTGAAATATAGTCAGGCCCACAGCTCCTTCTCCCTCCTCCCCCCTTGTAAGTTGCTGATTTAAGAAGTTTGTAATGTGAAACTGCTTGCTTTCAACTAAAAAACTGTAAACAGTAAACGGGGCAGGTATAATTATATTAATCACATGGCTATGATTATGCATTATATGGGTGTTTACATTACTAAAGTAAGGTTTACTTTGGGAGATGTAATACAGAAGTGTGTCTATATACCAAGATAAAAAGGTGTACCTGAGGTTAATTTATTGCTCATTCAGATCCAGTATTTGGAGGTGGAACGAGTATCTGCAATGAAGAACCCTTCTATCCCATCCACCTCTGGGTCACCTGTTCTTTTCTAAAAACAACAACAAAATACTTTTGGTTGTGGGGGTGAAGGAGGGAAAACTATTGCTGGTTTCTCTAAAGTCACCACTTGGAACACAGAATAAATTCCAAGTGTTTTTATTGTTTGACGAGAGCACGATAATCCTTGATCAAGATGGTGAAAAACAGACATGATGACTCATCCCATCATAGTCCTAAGGTGTGCATAGGCCAGAATATACATTATTTCCTACATGTAACAGCCTAGTTTGTATGCCCCAGTGAAGCCCAAGCAGAAATGATTGGTGTGACACATGAAAATATGTCACAGTGTGTGTCCAACCCAGAAGGCACCATATCACAATATGGTGATCCATGCATTACGCTCATGGTATTTTTTAAATAGGATAGATCATGGGAGTGAATGCTGCAGTCCAGCACATGCTGGTTTATTTCCACTCACGTACTCGTGAAAGTGCATGCAGGGGCTTTGCCTCTGAACTGCTGATTTCATTCTCAGTAGAACCTTTTTGTCAGGAGCAGGGACAAAAGAGCAGATCAAGAAACCAAACAAAAACAGAGGGTGTCTATGTCAATGTCACACTGGCAACAGACAAACAAAAACAGCCACGCATGCCAGCATGAACAGAGAGGGGGCATCTTCAGTTTCTGCTGTGTTCTGCGTGCTTCATTCAGAGGTTCTGTTGGCTTGTGTCTGCCATGAAATTGAATGAGGCCAGCGGGGAAAACAAAGTGTTACCTGTGTACATCTTTGGAGGCAATTTTAAACCTCAGATGGTGCTCTGTCCAAAAGAGGGAACTTTCTCTGAATGTATTTTCCATTATCAGCCCACACAACAAGGAACCTTTTTGACACATGAATAAAGTTAAAATCTGAACACGTATGTAACAATTTATACCAGCATCTATTTCCGTTTCCAATCTATGTTTGAGGTTACAAGGGGGCTCACTCACCACCACAGCGCCACCAGTGGTCTGTCCTGGGAATTAGCTCCTTCTGGCCAGATGGATGCCTTCCTTCTGGTGGTGTCTCCCCTCTCCCCTCTAGGCCACGGCATCCTCTTCAGGACACTGCCCTCCGGCACTGCCCATGTCAGTCTCTGAGCTCCCCTTCCGGGGGTTGTTGTTTCTTCAGTGGGTCGTGCTTCAGGCTCTGCAGTCTGGGAGCTTGCTTGGCCAGAGCCCAGTCCCTGCACTGTTCTAGCTCCAGGGAGCCTCCTACTCCCCCAGCAGCCAGGCTCTCACTGATCTCTGCTCAGAGCAGCAGCCCATCCTCTTAGATTAAGGCCCAGCTGGGCCTTAATCAGCTAAGGAGGCCTCAGCTGGGGCTAAACTCCAGCCCCTGCTCCAGGTTGGGTTTGCCCTTAAAGGGCCAGTGCAGGACAAGCGCCCTGTCACAGAGGTCAATTACCATTATGCTCACTTTGCCTATATTCATTAGACATGTCTTTATACCACACTCGTAAAGTAGCAAACCATTTTATCATTACCGGTCTCCTTTCTTTCTCATTTAGAATCACTTGCCATTTCATTCTGTGATAAGATATAAAGTCAAGTCATGCACATATTAAATATTCTTTCACTTATCACCCTCACTCTCGAAAACCTCCTGGTTTGCTAATATGTGTCTTCTGGATCCAGACTGTATAAAGTATAACATGGTATCAAGTGCAATGTGTTTATAACTGGAAGGAACCTCGAGAGGTCATCGAGTCCAGGCCCCTGCCCTCACGGCAGGACCAAGCACCATCTAGATCATCCCTGACAGGTGTCTGTCTAACCTGTTCTTTCAAATCTCCAATGATGGAGATTCCACTGCCTCCCAAGGAAATTTATTCCAGTGTTTAACCACCCTGACCACCTTACTATACATAAATGAATTAGAGCACTCTCAGCAAGGACACACAGTGTGGGATAGTATGATGAATAACTCAGGCTACGTCTAGACAGCAGCGCTATTTCGGGATACTAGAAGTATCCCAAAACAGCAATTTCACGTCTCTAAATGCGCATGTTATTTCACAATATATTTCAAAATAACAGGCTTGCTATTCCAGCATCCCTGTAACCCTCATTCCACGAGAGTTAAGGGACTTGTCAGAATAGTGCTTTATTTCGAGGATTGCATAGCTTATTTTGAGGTAGGGGTGCTGTGTAGATGCACCCTCAGTCCTAAAAATTAGAGATTCACTCAAGGGTGTGCACTGCTGCATATTATTTTTGCAAGCTAAATCACAATGATCAGAATGAGGGTTTGACAATGTACCCACAGCATCTTCTCTGAAGGATACACCATTTGAACTGCAAACTGAACTAGCCTCTGTCAACATAAAGGCTTTTCATTATTGTCATGGCTAATGACAGCATGTGGCCTTTCTTATACTTACTCCTGTTCTGTATGTTTATTGCAAGAGCCAGAGGGTACGTCTACACTACAGCGCTAGTTCGAACTAACTTAGTTCGAATTAGTTAATTCGAACTAAGCTAGTTCGAACTAACGCATCTAGAACTAAAAACTAGTTCGAACTAGCGTTTTGCTAGTTCGAACTAGTAAGTCCACATTGAGTGGACTCTGAACAGGGCTTAATGATGGCCGGAAGCAGTGCTGGCAGGGCATAAAAGGAGGACTTAGAGCATGGAGATGCTGTCTCAGGCTAGCCGAGGGCTGCGCTTAAAGGGTCCCGACCTCCACCCCGGACACACAGTTCTAAGGGGTGCCCCGCTTGCAAAGAAGTTCTGGTTTGGAGTGCCCGGAGTACCCACACTGGGCACATCACACCACTCGGCCATCAGCCCAGCTGCACTTGCCGCAGGCTGCCATCTGGGGAGAAGGAGTAATTGGGGGGCTGCAGGAGAGCTTCCACCCCCAGAAGCCCGCAGAGCCAGCCCAGTCCTCCCCATCGGGGGCTTGTACCCCATTCCTCCCTCACCTCCTTCCACTTGCCCTTCCCTAGCCCCCCTTCTTATTGATGTACAAAATAAAGATAACGTTTCTTCCAACATTGACTCTGTCTTTATTGAACAAAACTGGGGGAGACTGGGAAAAGGAGGTGGGAGAGGGGAAGAGAAAGGCTGGGAGAGGGGAGGGCAACTAACATGATCAGGGGTTGGGAACAGGTCCCAGATGAAGAGAGGCTACAGAGACTGGGACTGTTCAGCTTAGAAAAGAGGAGACGGAGGGGGGACAGGATAGAGGTCTCTAAAAGCAGGGGTTGGGTGGAGAGGGTGCATTCAGAAAAGTTCTTCCTGAGTTCCCATAAAGAAGGACTAGAGGACACCAAAGGAAAGGAATGGGTAGCAGGCTTGAAACTAGTAAGAGAAAGTTGTTGTTCTTGACAAAGCAAATAGTTAACCTGTGGAACTCCTTGCTGCAGGAGGCTGTGAAGGCTAGAACTAGAACAGAGTTGAAAGGGAAGTGAGATAAAGTGATGGAGGTTGGGTCCATGGAGTCCTATTAGCCAGAGGGTAGGAGTGGTATCCCTGCCCAAAGTTTGTGGAAGGCTGGAGAGGGATGGCACGAGACAAATGGCTTGGTCATTGTCTTCGGTCCATCCCCTCCAGGGTCCCTAGGGTTGGCCGCTGTTGGCAGACAGGCTACTGGGCTAGATGGACCTTTGGTCTGACCCAGTACGGCCATTGTAAGCTCAGGGCTCAGTGTCGGGGGTCTCAGTGGACCCCCTTGATTTTCATGCACACCTGGTCCTGGGTGGCCAGGCTGGCAGCTCTCCTGCCCTAGACGGCCACTTTCCTGTGCCTAGTGCGGAGATCGTGGACGAGGTCCACGATGTCCGCACTAGCCCAGGAAGGTGCCCGCCTCTTGCGGTCCAGGGCAAGCTCCCGGGAGCCGCCAGCCTGGTCCCGGCAAGAGGGGGTGGGCTGGGGGGCATCGGGTGGGTGGCTCTGTGCCGTGCCAGGTGCAGGGTCTGCTAGCTGGGTGCTGGCAGGCTTGCACCTGGCACGGGCACCGTAGCCAGCCCGTGCCCCTTTAAGGGGTCCGGGGCCGGGAGGGGGGCATAGAGTTTCCCTGGTGTTGGCCAGAGTGGCCACCAGGGAAACCTGGGGAGGGCTAGCCTCCCACTAGTTCGAACTAAAGGGCTACACAGCCCTTAGTTCGAACTAGCTAGTTCGAACTAGGCGTTAGTCCTCGTAAAATGAGGTTTACCTAGTTCGAACTAAGCGCTCCGCTAGTTCGATTCAAATTCGAACTAGCGGAGCGCTAGTGTAGCGCATAGGAAAGTTAGTTCGAACTAACGTCCGTTAGTTCGAACTAACTTTCTAGTGTAGACATACCCTGAGAGAGTGTTCTGGCTGCTAACAGAGGGACAGGGTTTGGTTTGCAAGAGTAACATGGCACAATGTTATTTTTGTTAAATGCCCCCCAATCCCTTACCCCAAAAGGGAGATATTAATAGAAGGAGAGACATTCAGACACAAGACTGAAAATTTCAGCAAGAGAAAATGAGGAGGGACTTATGGCTAAGGCGCTGGACTGATTCAGGAGAGGTGAATTCTGTTCCTAGCTCTACACGACATTTATTCCAAGATTTCAAAACTGGGGATATGGATAATAATTCTGTACCTCACAAGAGTGCTGGGTGGATGGTTTCATTTGTGAGGTACTTGCATATTTGTGAGCTGCAAATAAACAGGATTAAGCGTAGGCAAAGCTGTAAGTAAAAGGGTGTTACAAGGAGGAGGGAGAAAAATTGTACTCCTTGACCTCCGAGGATAGGACAGGAAGCAATGGGCTTAAACTGCAGCAAGGGAAATTTAGGTTGGACATTAGGAAAAACTTGCTGTTTTGGGATACTTCCAGTATCCTGAAATAGCGCCGCTGTCTGGACGTAGCCTGGGTTATTCATCATACTACCCCACACTGCCTGTCCTTACTGAGAGCGCTCCAATTCATTTATGTATAGTAAAGTGGTCAGGGTGGTTAAATACTGGAATAAACTGCTGAGGGAGGTTTTGGAATCTCCATCGCTGGAGATATTTAAGAGCAGGTTAGACAAACATCTATCAGGGATGATCTAGCTTGGGATGGCCAACCCGCGGCTTGCAAGACGCATGTGGCTCTTCCTCCCCTTAAAGTGCAGCTCGCAAAGCCTCCCCTGCAGTTTGCGAAGCTGCCCCTGCACCCAATGGTCCCTGGCCCCCAGCTCCCTGTGCTCACTGGGGCAGGGGAGCCATCCAGTGCAGTGATTCAAAATGGCGGCTGACAGGAGCCTGATGTGGCCACAAAGCCTTGTCTTTTTCTTTTAAAGGGTCAGCGTCCTTTTTTTTTGCTTAACAAAAATTGCTCAAAAAAATTCTCGTGCGGGTCTTAGCATTTTGTCCGCCGTTGCTTCAGCTCGCTTTGTTGAATGGGTTGGCCCTGATCTAGATAGTGCTTGGTCCTGCCAGGAGGGCAGGGGGCTGGATTTGATGACCTTTCAAGGTCCCTTCCAGTTCTAGTGTTCTGTGAAAAGCAAAGAACAGCAAAAACAAATCTCTCTCTGACTGAGTTAGTCAGATTTATTCCATATCACTAGCAACAGGATATAAATGGAGTCAGATAACCAAAGATAAAAAAAATCAGCCCAGATTTGTATTTGGCTACCAATGTATTCTTTCACCTGGACCATGGGTCTCAGACTTATGGCGTGTGGGGCATCTACGGGCCAAAGAATATTCACAATCGAGCCCAGGACACCCAGCAGTCTGGGGGGTGGGGCATGTCCGAACCTGTCCCCCAATCCACATCCCTTCCTGCTAGTGCCCTGCCCTCTCCCCTCTTTGCATCCTGCCCCTCTGAGGAAAATGGCCTTGGATATTAGTTGATGGCCTGGCACGGGGTGGGGAGAGAGGATCAACCACAGTCATTGGTCATCCCCTTGCACTCCCTGTGGTGGTCTCCCAGGCTGGATTGAGAATATGTTCCAGCCCATAATGGCCTGTGGGCCGTGAGTTTGAGACCCTTGGTCTAGGCAAAACTATCAGCTGTTGAAAAGTAAATAATTTAGTCTTGGGTCAAGACTGAATAAACCCAGCACTGCACACCTTTCCTAAGATTTTTCTCATATTGTTGCAACAGGTGGAGGATTAATTCATTCTTAAAGCTGATGTACTCAAAGCTTGTGAAGTGGCCCTGAATCTAGTTGCAAGCTACATTTATCTATTGTCTCCAATCCATAGTGTGATGTTTTTCTTAGAAATGTTGCTCTCCCATGACCTGCCTATCTGTGAGATTGCTTGCTCTCCTGCTCCCCAACCTGGATACATGAGAAATTTCAACCCTGTTATAATTCTGAACATTTATTCCGAGAACTATAAAAGATTAGGGCCAAATTCACATGTCCCTTTCAATACAGAGTTTACACAGAAGAATATTTCAGTCCAGAAAGCAGCTCTTACAGCTTCTTCTAAACTTCAGCAGGAAAATTACTTTTATATAAAGCAAATTAACCTGTTTGGTACTTTTGTACACAATGGTGCATTATGTTAAATACCACTATTTACTCTGTATCACCAAGTAGAGAAGATCTCCCCTGATTAACCAGCATTCTTGTGTCTATACTGTTGAGTTCAACACATTGCTGAAAAATAAGTCTGCTGGTCCCTAATTTCAATGTGTTAATGTTTTGTTCAACATCTTCATTAATGATCTGGGTGAGGCAATGGATTGTACCCTCAACAAGTTCTCAGATGGTACTCTAGGTATATCTACATTACAGAGTTTTGTCAGAAAAATGGCTGTTTTTCCGACAAAACCTGAGTTACGTCCACACTGCAATCACATTCTTCTGAAAGTAAATTGAAAGAACAGAGGGGTTTTTCTGGTGTTGGTAATCCTCTTTCTACGAGGAAGAAGCCTTTTTCCAAAAGAGCTCTTTCACAGGAAGGTGCGTGTGGATGAGGAAGAGGGAATCCTTTCAAAAGAAGAGGAAAGAGGAAAAAGCACAGGTGCTCTGGTGGCCCCTCCATCCATAGTAATCACAGCTTACATGCGAGACAGCATCCATTCAGTGTGAACGCTATCTTTCAAAAAAGCAGATCACTTTTTCGATGCACTTTTGTGTGTGGACACTCTTTTGGAAGAAGCTTTGTCAAAAGATCTCTTCCAAAAAAAGGTTCTTCCGAAAGAAGCCTGCAGACTAGACATAGCCTAAGTTGGAGAAAGGTAGATATGCTGGAGGGTGTAGAAGGACCTACATAAATTGGAGGACTGGACCAAAATGAATCTGAGGAGGTTCAACAAGAACATGAGCTGCTTCAGGCTGGGGATTGACTGACTAAGCGGAAGTTCTGCAGAAAAGGACCTTGGGATTACAGTAGATGAGCAGCTGGATGAGAGTCATTGGACCTGCCCCAGCCAGGGAACATGTACCCCACCCCAGTCTGTGCCCGCTGGAGCTGCAGTGGCTATGGAGAGGTGCTTCTCACCTGGCCCCAAGCTGCTGCAATGAGTGAGGGCTGGGGTTGTCCTCTCTCCCCCACGCAGCCTGCAGACTGAACCCTGCCTCTCCCACCCTACCTCAGAGCAATGATTCAAATGAAGCCTGGACATCTTCATTTTGTTTTCCAAAAAAGCAAAAATTAATTGAGTTAAGGACCTGAGCAAAGCTGGGTAAATCTTTTAGGAATTAATAATAGAGAGAGGGCATGCCTGGCTTTAAAAGAGGTAGAAAAAACAACACTGTCACCTTAAATCTAAATCTCAAAATGGAAAAAGGGAGGGGGGAAATCCTATCACCAGCCCTAACACCAAAATCTGCAGGGGATGAGGTTAGCGGGCAGGAATTTACGATGATCACAGATCTGAACATGGGCAAAGTAGGGCAAAATGTTTAAAATGCCTGGAATTCTAACACAGTGTAATAAAACGAATCCAGTTGTTTTGAGACTGCCTCTTGCATCCATATGGGAGAGGCATTCACAGTAGTAACGTAAAGTCTCCTAATCCTGCATCCAAATGCAGAGGCAAGACAAATGAAAGTTGATCATTGCCAACTCTGGATTAACTTTCTAGCTCTACCATAAGACATGATGAATAGATTTCACGGCTAGAAGATACATTTATGGTCATCTAGTCTGACCTCCAGTACAATATAGGCCACAGAACATCTCCAGAATAATTCCTTTTGAACTAGATCCGATCTTTAAAAAAAATCCAAAAACAATGCACCATGACCTTGGATAAATTCTTCAAACGGTTCATTACTTTCACTGTTAAAAATCTGTGCCTTATTTCTATGTTGTAATCATATTATTTTTACATGCATATGTAGTCTTAGAAAGATGAGATTTTTAATTGGTAAGGGTTGACAAACATCATTTTGTGACTAACAGATATTTTCATTGATAATTACTGAAATGTACAAATAGACCAAAGTAAGACAAATGCTGCTTGCAAACTTGTTATGCAGGTTGAACCTCTCTAGTCCAGCACCCTCAGGACGTGACTGCTGCCAAACCAGAGAATTTGCCATCATCATTTGCCCTATAGTAGGTCAATTTTGTAGCAAGTGGGTCCCTTTTTATTTTGCTGAGGTGAATTAACAGAACAAAGCTTGCAATGCTGCTTAAAAATGTCTGACTGTACCGATACACCCTATATAAGCCTACACCTGGCCCAGGCTTCATAACGAAGAGTTAGTGTTGTTACACAGTTTTACTGTATTGGCAGAAGGAAATAAATAGGTAAAGCATAAAAACCATGTTTACGCTTAGCAACATTACCAGCACCTCCATTGCTTGCTGGTCTCACAGAAGACATTTAGGGGGAAATTAGAGCTAAAGAACACTGAGAGATAGGATTGGTGGTTGTCATACTTTATGGGACTGCGGGAAACTTGGCCACATCCATGGTAAATGGGCATCCAGCTAACTAAAATCATGCCGGACCATGGATGTTGATAGAACAGAGTCCTGGATTAGACAGGTTCAACCTGTATTTGGTTGAAGAATGTTTACTTGGTATATTTTGACATGCAATGATGGAAATTTGTGTTTTAATGGTTATAAAAGTTTTAACTTTTTGAATCTCCACATCTACAGTCATTAAATAATTGCCTTATCCTCCTATTGTCTGATACTACCTCATAATTTCCAGCAATTTTGAAATTAATTGTGAAAAAAGTTGTAAAGTAACCATAAATATTATCCCTCAAAATTATATAAAAAAATGTAATTCTCCCAAGCCAATTTGAATGGCATCCTTGATTTCCAGGGAGCATGACATATGCCAACATATAAGAGCACCTTGGTAATGAAATGCAGCCACCTCTGGGGAGGTTCACATAAGCTACTTAGTTAGCCAGATGTCTACTTATTGTTATTATTACTAAACTGCTCAAGATAGTTAAGATCAAAGCAGACCGTGAAGAGCTTCAGAAAGATCTTACCAAACTAAGTGATTGGACAACAAAATGGCATTTGAAATGTAATGCTGATAAATGTAAAGCAATGCACATTGGAAAAAATAATCCCAACTATACATACAATATGATAGGGACTAATTTGGCTACAACTACTTAAGAGAGAGATCTTGGAGTCATCGTGGATAGTTCTCTGAAAACATCCGCTCAATGTGCAGCAGCAGTCAAAAAAAAAACGAACAATGTTAGGAATAATTTAAAAAGGGATAGAGAATAAGACAGAAAATATCTTATTGCCTCTATAAAACCCTGGTAGGCCCACATCTTGAAAACTGCATACAGATATAGTCACCCTATCTTAAAAAAGATATATTGGCATTGAAAAAGGTTCAGAAAAGGGCAACTAAAATGATGAGTGGCTTGGAATGGGTCCCATATGAAGAGAGATTAAAAAGGCTTGGACTTTTCAGCTTAGAAGACAGGAGACGAAGTAGGGATATGATAGAGTTCTATAAAATCATGACTGGTGGGGAAAAAGTGAATAAGGAAAAGTTATTTACTTATTCCCACAATAAAAGAACTAGGGGTTACCAATTCAAATTAATAGGTAGCAAGTTTAAAACAAACAAAAGGAAGTCTTCATGCAGCACACAATCAACCTGTGGAACTCCTTGCCAGAGGATGTTGTGAAGACTAGGAATTTAACAGGGTTCACAAAAGAGCTAGATTGATTCATGGAGGTTACGTCCATCAATGGCTATTAGCCAGGATGGGTAGGAATGGTGTCCCTAGCCTCTGTTTGTCTGGAAATGGAAGACAGAAGAGGGATCATGTGATTATTGCATGCTCTGTTCACTCCCTCTGGGGCATCTGGCATTGGCCAGTCAGTAGACAGGATACTGGGATGGATGGACCTTTGGCCTGACCCAGTATGGCCATTCTTACATATTTTGGGTGTGACCAAGTTTCCCGCAGTCCCATAAAGTTTGTTTACAGCCCCCAGTCCTGGCTCTCAGTGTTCTATGCAGTAATTTAGCTCTACTTTACCCCTACATGTCTTCTAAGAGCCCAGCAAGCAGTGGAAGTGTTGGTGATGCTGCTAGACAATATTGAACTCCTGTGGTTTGGCAAATTTTCTGGTTTGGCACCGGTCAGGTCCCCAGGGTGCCAGACTAGAGAGGTTCAATCTTTATCTTTTATTGGACCTGTTTCTGTTGTCACCCTCCTTGTCTCTATAATGTCATGGGGCCAACACGCTTGCCACAATACTGCCTACACCCACAGCTATCAGTAGATGTAGGTAATAAATCAGAATCTCTCTTCTCTGACTATTTGGGAATTGTCATAGGATACTTGCTGGCAGCTAACACATCTGCAAAAGCATAAGGAATACATGCCAGTCTGTTTCAATGATCTTTTCATACTGTTTAAAGAGAATGTCGTTATCCTTAAGAGCAGTGAATCAGCTTTAGACAAGCTATACGCTTAAATCAACACCTCTCACTTTCCTGCAATAAGCTTTCTGGCTCTCTCCTATAAAATTTGACAATATATAAGTCAGATAATGACTGTACATATTAAGGTGACCTGACATCACTTTAAATTACATTGTGTAAGTGGATAATAGACACTGACCTCTTAAATACTTCTCTCTCCCTTTGAAAATGCAAGCTTTGTAAGCTGCTAGGAGTAACTGAATGTGGGCAGGAGAAATGATAAAAACATGATGTGAATATCACTGGGATTTCTATCCATAGGGAAGCAAAACATCAGACCTTAATGTTGTCGGCTAGAGAAGAAAAACCAAAATGAACAGGAATGTTGCAGAACATTGGAAAAAAAATAGTTCATTAAATGATGGATTTTCCAGCCATTATTTATGATATTGAAAGGCGGACACTGGCAGTAAATTGCTTTTCACTGTGGCTAAAGATTCTGCAATAGACGAGATCCACTTAGGAAGTTAAGGGTGGTGTCTGTACTGCCCATGAATTCACAGCAACACTGAAGATAGAATGCAGATTGTCCTGCCTCTCTAATAGCACAGAATCCTGCCACTTGAGCTCAACGGAGAATCTCCAATAGTTTTCAGCAGTAACAAGCTGCTGACACACAGTGGATCAGTTAGAGGACAATGGCATGCTGCCAGCTCCACTCACCAATGTATTACATGTCTTTAGAGGCAGTTTCTTAATTGTCAGCATCACGTGGCATTCACAAGAGCTCAGTTCCAGTCTCACACCAGTGTAGCAAATCCATGGATGATCTAGAACTGTTCCATTGTCATTCTGCTGTACAAACCATGGTCACGTGGGGATGCAGATTGACAGCAAGTCCTGCTCCCCCTCCTCCACCCCCTCCCCACTGCTGAAAGCACAGGGCCCTTCCTCCTGTGCTGTGACACACAGCTGAACAATTCGGAGTCAGTAGCATAGGACACAAAGCTCACAAACTGCATGCAAAAGGGGCAAGAGCAATGCTTTTGGAAACTGGAACTCAGGCCTAGTCTGCACTAAGCCTCCCCCTCCGGTTGATCTAACCTGTGCAACCTCAGCTACATGTAGGGTTGCCAGGTGTCCAGTATTGAACTGGACAGTCTGTTATTTTTGCCTCCTGTCTGGTAAAAAAATTCAGAAAATATCGGACACCTAAAATGTCCGGTACTTTCTGCTTTTTTCGTGATCAGGTGGCAAAAATCCCAGGCAGCCTGGCAACCTTAGTGCTTACCGGAGAGCTGTCCAGCCCGGCGCAGGGAGGCAAGATGGCAGGCATCTGCCAGCAGCCTGTTAGGGCCCAAAAGCCTCACAACGCGTTTTTAAAGGGGCCACGGTGTTTTGTTTGGGGGTTTTTTTTTTTTTTTTTTGCTTGACAAATTTTTTCCTGGCTTTTTTGTTTGGTTCAGTATTTTTTCTGAAACCATCTGGTAACCCTATTAGTTGAAGTCCATGTACTTACCGCAGTATCTCCCACACAGTAAGGTCAGCTGGGGCTTGGTCGGCACTCCTCTCCCACAAATGCCTCATGTGGGCCGTGTGCGGGTTCCTGCATTGCCTTCACTCTTCAGCCTTCCAGCTACTCAGCCCTCCAGCCGAGTCCCAGAGCCTTGTGTGAAATCACAAACCCCTTCTGGGGTACATGCTGAACAGGAACCCATCCCAGTGCTCTCTGCAGGTGTCTCCAAGTCTGTGTCTCAGTTTGTTTCCCCTCAGTCTCTTTCTCCACCCAGAGAGAGTGGTGCTTCCATGGCTTCCCCTCCTGGAGACAAATTCCTTGAATGCTGCTCTCCTTCAACACTGCCCTGCACTGACTACTGCTGAGCTTTGCAGTTCCTCTTGTAGGCCACCCTGGCCCTTGATTGGCTGGTTCCTCCAGAGCCTCTCTAGCCTCTTGGAGGACTTATCTATGGTCCTTTTGTCCTTAGGGCCTCGCCCCATTACTGAGCTGCTGTCCCATCGACTCCGGCTACTCTTCTCATCCTGCTGGACTACTGAAGTAGATGGGAGAGCACTTGGAGGTCAATTCATCACATCTAAGCAGACACACTAAATCAAATGCTGCGGCATCGATACACCGTGTAGTAAAGATAAGCCTCCACTCAGTATACCGATTAGGTTTAAAAAGGTCGCAGAAGGATTAGTCCTAATACTAGGCAGATGATGAAGTGGGCTTGGAGATATTTCAGAACAAATATTCCACTCCCCAGCATCCAGAGATATCTCAGAACTTTCTTTTGGCAAGGCTGGCAGTAAACAAATTGTGCCACATTGAAATTAACATGCAGGTATGAAAATAAAAACAAGAGCTAGGGTCATTCACACAAATTCATAAATCCATCCTTCTTCCTGCCACATTTCACGATCAAGGTCTGTGTTACAAGGCCTTCTAACGGCATTGCCAAGTGCTAGAACTTCTAAGGAGCTGAGATTTATACCAATAGGTTTTCTAAGAAGGACACCTCTGTCCTCATAAAAGATGCACATCAGCTTTGAGATGCCAGCCAAGAGACCACCTGCCTTATTCTGATGCATTATTTGAGTCATCTGTTGCTGCTGAATTCCACTCAGAATGAAATCCGTTTATTATTTATATTGCAAAAGTATAAGAATCGCTTTTAAGTATCCATTCTGAGAAGGCTGGCATTGGGGAAGAAAGGCTATCTTTGTGGAGCCTCCTTACCAAGGTATAAGATACAAAAGAGAAGGACCATCTGTGATGCCACCTTAGAGGGAGAAAAATCAGAAGCAGATGTATTATTTATAGCTAAGAAGTTTCATAGGATTCTGATCTTTGTGCATGGAATGATAAAAGCCAGTGGTACAGCAGATTTACAGCAAATGACTGCTAATATTCTCAATATAAAGAGTTCTCAGAAAGTATAGTACACAAATTTAGTATATTTTCTTCGGAACTATTCAGGTTAGTTTCTTTTTAGTTCCACAAGTTCCATCAGGTTCATACTACTCAGATTACTGAAAGGAAAACAAGGCCAAAAACATGCTCTTTTACTTGGATTTATTCTAAAATAATGCAGAAGTTTTTGCTTAAGTCTGATCTAAGCCATACCATAATTGAAAGATTCACAAACCCTGGCAAACTGGGTACACATTGTGATGTTATTGGGTTGTAATATGTACATATAAGTCATCGTTGTAACCACGGTTATATGTTTGCAATAAATCTTGTACAATAGGTCCCAAGTGCAATGTCTATAAAAAGCGTATGATTTGCTGATTCTGTTTATACTATTCATATGCATGTACCGTTTTTGTATTTGAAGTTAGGAGTATGGGATATGGACTTGTATTTCAAATATTTGCTTCTGGAAGGCAGCAACATGAGGTTTGATCAACCTGCTTTGAAAGAAGTACTAGTGAATAAAGCTGTAGGTTGAATCTCTCTAATATGGCACTTTCTAGTCTGGCAACATCCACGGTCCAGCATAGTTAGCCAGATGTCCACTTATCTTGGGTGTGGCCAAGTTTCCCGTGGTCCCATAAAGTTTGTTTGCAGCCACCAGTCCTGGCTCTCAGGGTTCTGTGCTGTGAGTTAGCTCCAATTTTCCCCTAAATATCTCCTAACATCCCAGCAAGCAGTGGAAGTGTTGGTATTACTACTAGACGACATTGACGTCCTGTAGTTTGGCAGATTCTCTGGTTCGGCACCGGTCAGATCCCAAGGGCTGTAGGGAGCCCTATCTCTAAGCCAGTGTTTCCTAACTGGTGTTCTGCAGAACCCCAAGTGAAAGCAAGGGTTCCATGAAGAGCTGACACGCCCCCACCCTCTCTTAAAGAGACAGAGCAGACTCACAGAAGCTTTTTTTTTTGCTCGAGAAAACAAAAATTGGGAAACACTGCTCTAAGTGGAAACCCTGAGTTGACACTCTCAGCAGTGTTCCCCAGAACCCCCGATATTACACGTGTTTGTGCAAGTGCAGTTTTAATGTGAACATTCCAACCTATTTATTTTTATGACTCAAGCTTCCTGTTGGTGCATATTGTAAAGTAGATCTTGCTAAAGACTCCAAGATTATTGAATCTGGAGATAGGTACAGGGTTCAGGGCTTGCTAAAACAGAAGAATCTGGCTGAGTTTGTAGGGCAAAAGTAGTATAAAATGGAAAAAGAAGGCCTCTGAAGGGTTAACACTGAGTGAACTTGATACAAACTAATGAATTTTTGAGATTATACTATGTGCAACATTCACATTTTAGAGACTTCCACATATTTCACTAGGCTGAAATTTCTTTCCCTATCACATTATTAGTTTTCCTCTGGCTCAAATGCTTTCTGTTTATTTTTCTAATAAAATAAGTTTTACTGAGCTGAGCTTTTTCATCCAACACAGAATCTCTTTTGTCACCTTTGCTTAAATTATTGCCCAAGATTCTTCCTCATCATCTGCAGTGAGTTATAGGACTTTAGATTCCAATAAATAAAGAGTTCACAATTTATTATATATAATTTGCCTATTCTTCATAAAGCTTAGATTGGAGAAGGCATTAGTCACACTTAACATACACATTTGGGCAGATGCATCTTTCATGCAGAAGAATATTTTCTCCTTCCACTATGATTAGTTAACTTTGCTAGAAGTAGTGTACATCGGATTATTAAATCCTTTGATATGAAAGATGGTTTTTAATATGTTCTTGTTAAGGGAATGACATAGGAAATGGCATGTCACTAATCAAACTGCTCTAATGGGATGGAATTTAGGCTGTCTCGGGTGTCAAAGTGAATGGAATTGCGGTGTGCTTTCTGGCTATTGCTGTATTATCATGTTATAACAAATGACAGCTTGTACTGTGATCAGTGTACAGGCTGGATACGAAAACCCATTTGTGGAGGATGGAAAAACTCTCTTTAATTTCAGTGAGGTTTGGCTCTGACCCTAAGCTCTAAAATAAATTAAACGGGGATCAGACAGGGTCATTGCTTGAATCAGAGACCTTTAAAGGAAAGTGTAAATGTGAGAGGAAGTGCTCTTTGTGGCTTGAACACTAGATGGTATTCTTTCTTCTGATTCAGAAATAGCTCTTGCTAGGTGTTAAGGGGCACTCTGTTCATGAAGGCAACATCCTCCAGATGACATATCATCCTGGAAAGATTTATTGATACTGTTCAGGATTTGGAGTTTGTCCAGGGCATTGACTCAGCTAATTATCTTCTGCCTGCCAAAACTGCCTCCTCCAGTTATGGGGGTGTGTGCACTGCCCAGAAAAACCCATGGTGGCCCAGGCCAGCTGACTTGTGCTAGTAGGGCTGCTTCAGTGTTGTGTAGACTTCCACACTCAGTTTGCAGCCTGAGCTTCATGCCTTTCCCATCTCAGTGAGTCCTACAACCCAGGCTCCAGCCAGGGCTGCATTGATGTTTTGTGGGGCCCGGCCCCAAACATATTTGTGGGCCCCCACTGTGTAGTCATTACCAGCCCCTTCTGAGTGTGGGCCTGGTGTAGCAGAGTGAAGGTGTCCCGAATACTGTGTCTCAGAGGCATTTTTCATTTTGATCACCCTCTGTGTGATTATATGTACTGCCACACGCAGCTTCCTCTTCCCCCAGTCTTTCTCATTGAGCTGTACACCCATGTGGGTTTACCAGTGTCCATTGTGAGCAGACATGTCATAGTGATCAGGGAACGCTCCCCACAGATTTATCTCCTTCCTCCTCCACACATTCTTCAGACATGTCTCCAAGGCTCACCCAATTTCACCAGCTTCAGAAGGGCAGCCATGTTCATAGAATCATAGAACTGGAAGAGACCTCAGGAGGTCAAGTCCAGCCCCCTGCCCAAGGCAGGACCAACCCCAAGTTAGTCTGTAACAAGAAAAACTTAAAAAACAAACAGACTAGTAGCGCCTTAAAGACTAACCAAACATGCAGATGGTATCATGAGCTTTCATGGATGCAACCCATTTCTTCAGATGACACAATTTCACCAATCACTGTGTGTGGTCCTGGCCTGAGCTCAATGAAGTTCCACAACAGCAGCTATGCTTATAACATTTGAGAGGGTGTCATGATGCCGTGAACTTCTAAACAGTTGCTGCATTTCACTTGAAAAGTGGCTGCCTGCGAGTACATTAACTTCTGCTATTGTCACACTGGCACCTTTTTAGCTGTCCCCAAATTAATTCCTCTTCTTCTTGGTGTTGTTATTTTTGGATGCAGATGAAGCAGAGACATCAGCCAGGTGCTCGCTGGTTATTTTTGCTTGAAATGTAGTGAAACTCTAAGCAGATTCTTTCCATTGCTCACTGCCTACTCCCCATGTGAGCCGAACTTTCCCAGGTACTGAATGTTTTGCTGGCTCAATCTTTCACTTCATTACAAAATGCAGGACAATGTAGCACTTTAAAGACTAACAAGATGGTTTATTAGATGATGAGCTTTCATGGGCCAGACCCACTTCCTCAGATCAAATAGTGGAAGAAAGTAGTCACAACCATATATACCAAAGGATACAATTAAAAAAAATGATGAAAAAAAATATATAATTTTTTTGGTATAATTGTATCCTTTAATTGTATCCTTTGGTATATATGGTTGTGACTACTTTCTTCCACTATTTGATCTGAGGAAGTGGGTCTGGCCCACGAAAGCTCATCACCTAATAAACCATCTTGTTAGTCTTTAAAGTGCTACATTGTCCTGCATTTTGCTTCAGCTACCCCAGACTAACACGGCTACATCTCTGTCACTTCATTACAGTTTCTTGAGTTACACAACATGTGCTCTGTGGGCAAACCACCTGCCTCAGAACAGCGCTTAGTACTCGGACAAGAGGAACAAAGATTGGAAGTGCTCTCTTTGCCATGGGACTAGGACTGATACATGGTACCAACTATGCCCCCTGAGATATACACACACCATCTGCCTAGATAATCAGCTAGTCTAGCTTGCAAATAGGGTTGCCAGGTGTCCTGATTTCAGCCAGAATGCCCAGTTGAATGCCCTGGCAGCCCCAGCCAGCACCATCTACCAGCCCATTAATAGTCTGGTCAGGGCTGCTTTGGGTGCCCGGGCCTGAGGGAGGCTCCCTCCTGCCTCACCTCTACATGGCTCCCAGAAGTGGGCTGCCAGGTCCCTGTGTGCATAGGCTCAGGAGTGGCCTGGGAGGCTCTGCATACTGCCCTTGGGTCCGCTATCCTTGCACCTGAAGGCACCACCTCTGCAGTTCCTATTGGCCCGGAACAGCAACCAATGGGAGTTGCAGCAGCAGTGCCTATACATGTGAGGGTAGCATGGGGAGTCTTCTTGATGGCTCACCATGGCCTAGGGGGCTGCAGAGACCTGATGGCTGCTTCTTGAGAGCTGCAATAAGCACCCTGAACCCCCAATCCTCTTCCTGTACCCCAGCCCCAGCCTGCATTCCCCTCCTGCGTCCAAGCTCCTGCCTGGAGCCTGCACCCCTCACACCCAATTCTCTGTCCCAGCCCTGAGCTTCCTCCTACACTCCAAGTTCCTCATCCCTGCCCTACCCCAGAGCCCACCTCCCCAGATGTAGCCCACACCCCATCCTACACCCCAAACCTCTCATCCTTGGCTCCCCCTCAGAGTTTGCATGGCCAGCTGGAGCCCTCCCTGGCCCCCCACTGCTCAACCAGGTGAAAGTGAGTGAGGATGGGGTAGAGCGAGAGGGGATGGTGCAAACAGGTAGTGGGGGGCCCTCAGTGAAGGGGCAGTGTGGGGCGGGGGTGTTCGGTTTTGTGCCATTCCCTCGCTGCAAATCATTCAGATCAGAAACTCACTTGCATTTAGGCATTCTGGTGGGAACACCCAGTTTATCTGCCATAGCTCATTTGTAAATTATTAATGTTCCAAGGTTCAATATTTGTTCATTTGCCTTTCCACACCATCAAGCATGCTCTCTGAAGGGAAAAAAAAGCCCCGCAGTAGAAAAAATGAAAAATGAAACCCCCTTTTCCCATGCCACAGAATTGGTGGGATATCCATTGCAGGGTGTCTATTACTCACCTTTATTCCTTCTCCTGTATGCTCCTGTTGCAGAAACAGATGGGATGCCAATTTAGCGGTAACATTTTGTTTGCTTTGACGGAGCCCTAGAGCACAGATCCTGCATTTAAACTCTTCATCTACCTTGGGGATGATCGGTAGGGCACCGAGTTCTCTACACACACATCTTCAGGAGTAAATGTGTGTGTTTGGCAGGGAGACAGAGTAAACATAAACATCCTTGGCACAATGCAGTGGAAGCGGTGCTTAGCAGTAATTATACCATACTGCTTCGACTCTGTACTTCCCTAGCACCTTCGAGCAGGAGTCTGAAATGTTAACTGACATCCCTGTGAACTAGTTATTAGCCTGTTTCACAAGAGGGAAAATAATACCAAAGAAGGAAAGTGACTTGACTGATATCGCTGAGAAAACCCAAAGGCCTGACTTCTGGAACAGCTGCCTAATTGTTAGGCAGCAATTCTTCCCACC
Source organism: Pelodiscus sinensis (assembly GCF_052426305.1). Lineage (NCBI taxonomy): Eukaryota > Metazoa > Chordata > Testudines > Trionychidae > Pelodiscus > Pelodiscus sinensis. The sequence goes on from NC_143078.1 coordinate 4,039,474, forward strand.
GACCAGTGGAAAATGACAACCTGATGGAACTCGAAAAGGATGCATAATTTGTAAGTGAACAGAGCGTTGTGGTCAAGTTTTCTCAAGTTCCCTGCAGCTGGTGAGTGTTCTGACCAATGTCAACGTAAAATAAAACTCTGCCTGCACTAAATAGGAACATTGTGTTGCTTGTGTTATTCAGAACATAATGCCTAAAAATGATTTTGCGTATCCAGTCAGTCTGCATGGCCTGGTACAGTCCTAAGACTCAGTTTTTCGCAGGGAAAGCAGTTTGCACCTGGTGACAGCTCTTTCATCTGAAACACCGGCCCCCCTGGAGATTTTTCACATGTCAGTTATTGAACACACGCTCTTCTGCAAATGAAAAATAAAATTCAATTAACTTTCCCTGTAAGTTCACACTCATCTCTTCACTTCCTGCTTTGACCTCTTACATTTCTGTTTATTTGCACGGGGACAACATGCCGTCTAGACACTTGTATATGCCTACCCTAACCAATCTGTATTTTCCCATTCCTGATTTAAAGTGTTGCTCTCCTGATTAGCTCCCTTTCGAAAGTCGGCGGTGAATCTGCCCAAGTTCTCACTTATTATTACTGAGCTATCCAGATTCATGCAGGTTTGGATGAGATGGAGTTGCTTTAGCTCAGCGGTACCAAATAGGGAACATTAATTTGCATCACATTTAGGACACCCCACTGCGCATGGCCCTATTAGATATTTGGAAAGCATTGTTCTTGTCAAAGATATTCAAACATGAAAATAAAGCAACGTTCTCTTTTGGTTTAGTGTGTCCATGAAAGGTCTAGGCAAGGGATGGGGGGTGGAGGGAGGGGGGAGTTGTATTGCTAAAAGCCTACATTTACAAACAGTTCAGATAAAGCAAAAAAACCTTTGCAGTGTTTGACATTTATTTCCCTAGCTGTTGTGTCTGAGAATAGAGACTGACAGCCCTGGACTATCAGGCTACGTCTACACTACAGCGCTATTTCGGAGGTATCCCGAAATAGCTATTCCACGTCCTTTAAGCACGCCCGTTATTTTGAAATATAACAGACTCACTATTCCGACGTCCCTCCACGAGGAGTAAGGGACATTTTGGAGTAGCACTTTGCATTGCTCAGATTGCTATTGGGGGGTGGGAGTCCTATGGCTCTTGCACGATGTGTGCACAGAGAAACAGCTTCAACAGGAGTTAGGACCATCACCCCCAGCTGAAATTCTCTTCCCCATGCCAAGGTGTGTGTGGGGGGGAACTAAACCTGGATCTCTCACCCCACAGGCCCTGTTGGGAAACCTGGGAGGTGGGCCCGCCCCCTTCTAAAGCCCCCTCCCCCAGCCTGACATGAAGGACACTGGACTCAGGATCTAAACGAATGCTTGGGACAGGAGTGGTTGGGGGGTGGTCACAGGTTCGGAACGAGGAAGCCGGAGGGGGACACTGCACAGACTCCCAGACAGCACCTGCAGGCGCTACCCAGAGGAACTCTGCCCAGATTTGTGAGACCAGAAAGGAACAGAAATAGATCCCACAGTCGCAGAACACCGCCCTTCCCCCTGTAGCGTGTCATCTAACCCCTGGCTTTAAAGCTATAAAACAGGTCCCACCTCACTCCACAGAAAACAGCCTAACTCATTCCCTCAAGACACCCTGGGTATGTCTACACTACAGCGCTAATTTGAACTAACTTAGTTCGAATTAGTTAATTCGAACTAAGCTAATTCGAACTAACGCATCCAGACTAAAAAACTAGTTCAAATTAGCGTTTTGCTAAATTCGAACTAGCATGTCCACATTAAGTGGACCCTGAACCGGGGTTAAGGATGGCTGGAAGCAGTGCCGGCAGGGCATCAGAGGAGGACTTACAGCGTGGAGCTGCTGTCTCAGGCTAGCCGAGGGCTGTGCTTAAAGGGACCCAACCCCCACCCTGGACAGACAGTTCTCAGGGGTGCCCCGCTTGCAAAGCAGTCCTGGCTTGGAGTGCCCTGAGTGCCCACACTGGGCACATCACAGCACTTGGCCATCAGAGCGGTTGCACTTGCCGCAGGCTGACATCTGAGGAGAGGGGGCAATTGGGGGGCTGCAGGAGAGCTTCCACCCCCAGAAGCCCGCAGAGCCAGCCCAGTCCTCCCCATCGGGGGCTCGTACCCCATTCCTCCCTCACCTCCTTCCACTTACTCTTCCCTAGCCCCCCTTCCTGATGTACAAAATAAAGAAAACGTGTGGTCAAAAATAGAATCACTCTTTATTGAACAAAACTCGGGGAGACTGGGAAAAGGAGGTGGGAGAGGGGAAGAGAGAGGCTGGGAGAGGGGAGGGCAACTAAAATGATCAGAGGTTTGGAACAGGTCCCATATGAAGAGAGGCTAAAGAGACTGGGACTTTTCAGTTTAGAAAAGAGGAGACTGAGGGGGGATAGGATAGAGGTCTATAAAAGCATGAGTGGGGTGGAGAGGATGCATAAAGAAAAGTTCTCCATTAGTTCCCATAATAGAAGGACTAGAGGACACCAAAGGAAAGGAATGGGTAGCAGGCTTCAAACTAGTAACAGAAAGTTGTTCTTCACAAAGCAGAGTCAACCTGTGGAACTCCTTGCTGCAGGAGGCTGTGAAGGCTAGAACAGAGTTTAAAGAGAAGTGAGATAAAGTGATGGAGGTTGGGTCCATGGAGTGGTATTAGCCAGGGGGTAGGAGTGGTGTCGCTGCCCAAAGTTTGTGGAAGGCTGGAGAGGGATGGCACGAGACAAATGGCTTGGTCACTGTCTTCGGTCCATCCCCTCCAGGGTCTCTAGAGTTGGCCACTGTCAGCAGACAGGCTACTGGGCTAGATGGACCTTTGGTCTGACCCAGTACGGCCATAGTAAGCTCAGGGTCGGTGGTCTCAGTGGACCACCTTGATTTTCATGCACACCTGCTCCTGGGTGGCCAGGCTGGCAGCTTTCCTGCCCTAGACGGCCACTTTCCTGTGCCTAGTGTGGAGGTCGTGGACAAGGTCCACGATGTCCGCACTAAACCAGGCGGGTGCCCGCCTCTTGTGGTCCCGGGCAAGCTCCCAGGAGCCGCCAGCCTGGTCCCGGGAAGAGGGGGAGGGCTGGGGGGCATCGGGGGGCTGGCTCGAGCTGTGCCAGGTGCAGGGTCTGCTAGCTGGGTGCTGGCAGGCTTGCACCTGGCACGGGCACCGTAGCCAGCCCGTGCCCCTATAAGGAGTCCGGGGCCGGGAGGGGGGCAATAGAGTTTCCCTGGTGTTGGCCAGAGTGGCCACCAGGGAAACCTGGGGAGGGCTAGCCTCCCACTAGTTCTAATTAAGGGGCTACACACCCCTTAATTCGAACTAGTAAGTTCGAACTAGGCTTAGTCCTCGTGCAATGAGGTTTACCTAGTTTGAACTAAGCGCTCTGCTAGTTCGAATTAACTTTGTAGTGTAGACATACCCCCTGATGTGGGCTCCCATTCGTAGATGGCTAAATGGGATTAAGCGCCTCCTTGCTGCCAGGACTTAGTCGCCTATCTCTGAGAGGGACAGCTGGTGTCTCCCCTCAGTGGGCTAGCACGATGGTTATTGTGGGGCCTATTTCTCCCCATTCATACAGGGAACCTACATCCCAGCTGTGATTTTCTAAGCACACAGGCTACATCTACAAGTTTTCTTGGCCAGAAATGTGCACATGAGGGTCTCATGTGCATGAGTTGCAATCTCATTTGCATAGTTTCTGCCGGTCCGGTTTTGTGCTAAGGGTTTTTGCGCAAAAACATGCCGTGCAGATGTTTTCTTTTTGCACGAAAACCCCTTTGCCTGCAAGATCGGTATACCTCCTTTTTTTGGGGACATAAGGATCTTGCGGAAAAAGGGGTTTTAGCGCAAAAAGAAAACTGTCCACACAGCTTGTTTTTGCGCAAAAACCCCAACACAAAAATGGATTGGCAGAAAATAAGCAAATGAGATTGCGAATCATGCAAATGAGCCCCTCATGTGCATATTTTTTGCTGAGAAAACTTGTTGTGTAGACGTAGCCTTAGCGCGTAGGTGTTGTGACACTCAATATTGCAATGTCTAAGTCCCCTTTGTGGAGCTAACCCGGTGTGAATGTCAGTAGAGCCTAAAGATTGGACTTCGGACATAAAAGGGCAGTTAGTTATCTAAATACCCCCTGTGAGTCCAGTCACCTTTTTTAGTCCATTATAATAATGTTTCCCCGTCTCGTTCTCTTTTCCCCTATTTAGCCTATCCAGTTCTATGTCAGAATGGTGCTTTGGAGACAAACATATACACCTCTTTGTGGCACGTTAGTGAGCACTCAAAAGCCTTCTCCTCATTAGCGGCTTTTAATAATTAATCTATTGGAGAAGCTTTGATTGGATTCTTCACTCAGAAGGTTAATTAGGTATTTCTAAATAATGTCCAAAATGGTTTTTTTTTTTTTAAACTCAATTCCTTTTTCTTTACCCCAACTACACTACTGAGATCTCTGGAAAGTTTATGTTTGAGAATTGGCTGGAGGTAATTATTCCAGATAATTAAGAGCACTAAGCAAAGTAATTTAATTTTCTTTCCTTCCCATCCCTTCTCCCCTCCCAAGAAATGTGAAAGTCTGTGTAATATCCTATCACTGAAACCCCCTGTTAGAAGGTTAAGTTGGTGAAGTATTCTATTCAATTAGGAGTGCCGAGAATCACGTGAAATCCAGTAAAGATATTTAGCAAAGTAATGAAGTCACCCAGTGAATGAATGGTTCTTTGTTCCAAAAGCTTCCTTGTATTCTGCATACTTAAACAAGGGGAGAAGCAGAGACAGCAAGTAAAAACACAAACCCGAGAAGCCAAATTCATCCTGTTGAAATTGGTGTTGCTACAACAGAGCTGTGTTTGGCTACTGCTAAGCAGGTGCACAAGATTTAAACTCAGCAGGACTAAATTCAACTTCATTCAAGTCATTTGGGCCGCACCTGGGCCACATTTGGCTGACATTGTTTAAAGGAGAAAGCCTGCTTGTGCTTGGAGAAAAAAATACCATTCAGTGCTGTGATATATTAAACAATATTCTGATTTATATTTACCCCTTTACAGCCCCCTCCCCAAAAGGATGCTAGAGCATTAACAAATGTCTAAGCAGTGGGCCAGGTTTGGGAGTTTATTTTAACTGCTGGAATCTTTTGAGTCTCATCACACATGATTTGCAATCCTAAAACAGTCTCTCTCAAAGTGGTCCACAGATCCATGGTAAATACACAAACCGGAGCAGCCAAGTTAGCAGAGTGGATCTGTGGACCACTTTGAGAAACAGTCCTAAGAGAATAATATTGCTTGCAGCATTTCAGTTTTTTTCCTGCCGGTGCTGGCCAAGTCAGGGAGTCAATGACAATGGAAAATAAAGAGGGCTGAACCTTCTTGGTGAACCTTATGTAATTCTTGGGCTGGCTTTTCGGCCATGTCTACACTGGCAGATGGAAAGCGCACTGAGCGCAGCAGGGAAAACATGGCTGGGCATCCACAGAGTCAGCTTACGGCACTTGCAGCAGCTTTCGGAGCAGAGCATTCTGGGCAGCTATCCCAGAGAGCACCTTGTCCTCTTCTGCCACTGAGGCTTGCAGAGAGGCATGGGGCATCCTGGTTCCTGTCCCAATGCCCCATGGTGCATCGCTTCATATCCTAGCAACCCCTTCTGCATTGGGTGCCATCTTTCAATGGCTTCTGTGCTGGGCACTCTGCCTCCCCAGTCAGTGGGAATGGATCTGCAGCTGCTGATGAAAATGCTGACAGATCTCACTAGCACGTCAGGCATGGCAGTTGAGTGGCTCCTCAAGTGGCAAAGTAATGATGGGGAGTCCGTGCAGCTGACATGAGATTTCTTGTGGCTTTTACGGAGGTGCAGCCCACAGTGGAGCACTGCTTTTGGGCTTGGCAAACAAGCGCTGAAGGGTGGGATCGCACCATCATGCAAGGCTGGAATGGCAAGCCGTGGCGGCAGAAAGCCACTTCCACGGGACTGTGCGCTGAGCTCGCCCCTGTGTTTCCAAGCAGGAGGGTTTCCTGGTGTGCAGAGCAGGCATGGCCAGCTGGGGAGATGCACTGAGAACACAGCAGGTGTCCCCAAGCAAACAGGACTTTCCAATTTCAAAAAGAAGGCAAAGGGAGGGTTTGAGGGTGAGTCTCTGGAGAGCAGGACAGTAGAGTTCAAACAGATGACCAGAGAGGCAAGAAGGGGCATTGTGGGAAGGGTGCCGGAGGCCAGTAAAAATACAAAACTACACCCCGGTGTCCACACCGGCTCCCGACTGCTGTCTGCAGAGTGCAGCAAGCTCTACACTTTTTACGTGCAGTCACTGCCGAACTACCGCACGCTCGGTGCTGTGCCAGCATGAACACCTCGAGAGTTACAGCGCCGGGGGTGGATTCCCCTGCACATTAACTTGCCAGTGTTGACTTGGCCTTTTGTCAGGAACCAAATTTCTTGTCCTCTAGAAGTAGACAGATGCTCAAGCAAAAAAACTCCAAACTTTCTCAGGGCTGCAGGGTCCTTAGGTTGGAACCACTGAACCAGAGCAAGAGGACTCTTGGGTCTGGTCTACACTAGACCAGGCAGGTCGGATTAAGTCACGCTATCCAAGTACTCAAAATGCATAGCTGGATTGGGCTTACCTCACACTGAGCCGCTGCAGAGTCTACACTGCGGGAGGCAGATGGGAGCACACGCTCCTGTTGGCTTCCCTTACTCCTCACAGAATAAGAAGTACAGAACACTGGTGGGGGCTGCCCTCAGCCTTCTATTTGGGGATCTACACTAGACCCACTAAATCAAACTCTCGAAGATTGACGGAGAAGATCGACCCTCTGGAGATCGTGTAAACAAGCCCTTTGTGTTTAAAACTAGCTGGCCATCCTAGTGCTCAGGAGTGTTTTGGGAATTAAGGGCCAGGTTTTTCAAAGTATGGAGCCAGTGGCAACTCCCCACTCACTGTAACTCCTGCTCACTCATAATTTTTATAGTGGGGGTGCTGGGAGCCACTGAACCAAATTGTAATCCTTGTATATATTGGAATCCCCTTCAAAGCAGGGGATGCTGCAGCACCCCCCACGCTCTTCATTCCAGCACCTGTGGCTTTTGCAGGGGATCTTCCGCAAAAACTTCTTGCACAAAAGCGCATCCCAAAAGCGATGTGCTTTTGTGCAAGAGAATGTCCACACTGCATGGATGCTCTTGCACAAGAAAGCTCTGATGGCCATTCACAGAATGGCCATCAGAGCACCTGTGCTTTTTCCCCATAGGAGTTTCTTTCTTCCTGTGGAGCACCCACACTTACCTTTTTGCACAAGAACCCTTGCGCAAAAAGGAGTTATGCCTTGTGGGGAGAGGAATAACCGTACTGCTAAAAGCTTTCTCTTCTGCTGATTTACTTGCGCAATAGCGCGCTTGAGGTGTGGACGCTCCTCCAGTTTTTGCGCAAAAACCTTGTAGTGTAGACGTACCCTATGGCTATGTCTACACTCACGGCTTCTTGCGCGAGAAATATGCAAATGAGGCTAAGCATGGAATATCACCGAGCCTCATTTGCATACCTAATGAGCCACCATTTTTGCAGAAGAGACTCTTGCACCAGAAGGAGCTGTCTACACTGCCCCTTCATGCACAAGAAAAACCTTCTTGTGCAATGCTGCTATGCTGATTATTTTCAGGAATAACGGCATTGCACAAGAAGGGGCAGCGAGTGTAGACATAACCTATTTGTCTAGCTGCCAAGCAGGATTAGAGTCAAGCCTCTGAGTCCTGCTTTTATTTGTCAGACCACAAAGAGTGGCAGCAACTCCCTGCTCACTGTAACCCCTGCTCACTCAGACAGGGATAATCTAGTCTAGCAAGAGAGCGCAGGTGTCAGGTGCCTCTAGTGCTCACACAGACATGTATTTGCACAGCTTCAGTTCATGTCCACCAATCAGTGGTAGCTAACTTGAGAGGCTCCTGGGTCTTTAATGCTCATATTTCATACCTGAATTCATGTTATGAGGCAGCTTAAGGAACTGTTATATGGGGCAACCTGGGAACTATGCAGAAATTAGGAGTTCCCGCGGTTTTCTACCAAAGCTCCTTCAAGCTAGTCCAGTTCTTCTAGCTATTCCTTTGCTCTGAAACTGTTCATTATGCCATAGGAAGTATCTTTTACTGATCTAATCTTTGCTACCTCAGGGAAGCCCATGAGGTTAGCATTGTTTTGCTCCATGTGGTTGAGCAATGCTGTTCATTCAGACATTCATTAATGCTCCATGAAGTCCTGAGGGAATTCTGCAATGGCCATGTAAAAATTAAGGTGAATGAACCCTCCAGACAGTTGTTTTTTTTGGAAGAGGATAACGTAAGAAAGTGTATGGACAAGAGAGAAGAAACCGAGCATAAATGCTCAGTGATAATTTGAAAGCTGCTGGACTTTTTGCCTATGTATAGAGATTCAGAGCTCATTGGGAAATATTTGTAGGTTCTCCCTCCAATAAAAATTGTTGCTGAAAACAAGTTTTGCTTTGTTTTGTCAATTTTTTTCTTTTACATTTGTTCAGGATATTTGTCAAAAAAAGTTTTGGTTTATGTTTTTGGTTTTTATTTTTTAATGAAAACCTGAAAAATGAAAGAAATAGATAAGTCCCATCAGGAAAGCCATTTCCCACTGAAAAAATCTTTTAGATAGAAAATTTGGACCAGCCTCAAGAAAGTATGAGAAAGAGGTTCTACTCAGTTTTGGCGAGAGGATTTTACCAGCCCCAAGCCCTCCCTGATGATTTTGGATCCAGTTCAGATGCAAAGCTTTAAAAGGGACCTTCCTGTCAAGGTTCCTTCCATTTTTTAAATCTGTGTGGGGAATAAATTTTGTTATATGCACCAAGGCATGTGCAGATGTGCACCACCAGTAGAAGCCGTGGGTGCTCTGCTAATCACCTGGTCATCACCTGAATGGTTGGCCACCCAAATGCTCAACTTACAGGTAACATTGCTCCTTGTCCCCTGAACATTGGTCCTTTTTTCTATGTATAGAAGCAAATGGAGCCATAGAAGCAGCAGAGCAAACCATGCTCCTGGGATAGATAAATCTTTCCTTGGGTTACAAAAAGTCTTGGCTGAACTCACTATACAATGAGTAGACAATAAAAATGAGAGGGGTTTGTAATAGCTGGACCTTTAGAATGCCACAAAGCACGTTAAAAATCTTGAATTATTTGAGCACAAAAGGAGACGGGCTTGCAGCTCGCACATTAATTGTAAAACAAACTGCTCTGCCTTGGCTTTTGAGAGTTGTCCGCTGGTAACCACTGTGGTTTTAGGGAACATTTATAAGCTGGTGCATGTCTTGTTCCTCCAGTGAAACAATAGATCTTGGACAGTTGTAAATGTGATTTCGCAAGGGAGGGCAGGCCAAGCAAAGACAAAAGGGTCTTGCAACACTTTCCTATCACTGTGCCCAGATGCAGAGCAGGCTACAGGAAGATGGCAAGCTACTACAGGTTGCACTGCCTACACCAGAACTCTCTGGTCCAGCAACATCCGGGCTCTGCCTCTGGCAGGCCCAGAGATCTCCCTGGACCAGAGCGCCCCTGTGCCAGGAGCCTTGTGGCAGGAGAGCTGGTGGCAGCAGGGTCGAAGGTACGGGGGAGCGTTCGGCAGCCCTGCCAGAGTCATGTGGAGTAGAAGCAGAGCCAGCAGCAGGGAGGGGTGGTGAGTTAGAGCTGGTGGTAGGACACTTCTCCTGATCCAGCAAATTCCCTTGTTCAGGACCAATCAGGCCTCGAGGCTGCTGGACCAGGGTGGTCCAACCTGTAAAGCAAAAATTAGATCCATGCTCAGTGACTGGTGTGAGCACTGGCAACATCCCATCGTGAGAGGCAACACGGTGGAATGAAAGGCACCATCGGTTGACTAGCAGATTGGATTGCATTCCTGGCACGACCCCAGTCCTCTTTGTTACAGCTGAGTGACTCCAAAAGCCCGAGTTTCCCCGTCTGCAAAAATGGGGGTAATTATCCCTAATGTAAGCATTTGGGTAGGATTCAAACACCCCTGCCGTCCAAGCAAAGACTCCAACTGATGTCAGCAGGTTCTGGATCCAGCTGTCTCCAAGTTATGAATTGTACCTGCTCAATGTTATTAATTTTTTATTGACAATTTGCTTCCTTGGGCTGATTTACGCTCATTACCAATGTTCCAAGTAAGCTCAGTGCATGTAAAACTTTATTCCGCACATTGATGGAAAAAGTCCACACACGGATGGAAAAGATCAAAAGGAACGTTGTTCATTACGCCTATAAAAAGAAGCAAATCTAAAACCCGATAACGCTGCATTACATGCTTGGAGCTATCCCATTACATTCTTTATGTATTAGTCACAAAGCACGTGGCATGGACAGTGTACACTGCCCAGAACCCATTAAATAGTTCTACCTCTCAGTTAATTAAACATAGCACAATATTTAGAAATGGTGGCATTTACTTTCCACAATAGCTAATATACTCTCCCTTCAATTTCCACAGATTTGCTCATTGTTAGCCACATAACTTCATGCTTCTCTTTGAAAAATTCCCACCATCTGTTCATTTTTCTTTTTCCCTTTGCAAAGGTGGCTCATTTCATACACACACACACACACACACACACACACACACACACTTGAGCAAACTGTCAGTGTTAGGCTCACAAAGGAGAATGAACGTAGATTTACTATCTGAATTAAACAGGGTTGATACAGTGATGTTAGGACTTGATCCTTGCCGTGCTGTCTCATGAGTAAAGATTGTGGTCCTGGGCTGGGCACCCCACAAAAAATTTATTCCAGGGCATAAACATTCATAATTTACCCCAAACCTCCTGGTAGAAATGGAAGTGGAATTCCTCCATTCCTTTAGCATGGCCTTCTAATGGCACAATAATTGCACTAGGAGCTATCTGAAACAGTGGCTAAAACCTAACAGCTGTGAGTTATGACTTTTCAAATATTTTTCCCAATTAGTCTCTCTATTGTTGTTTGAATTAAGAAGTGTGGCACCATACATAACTGCATCCACAGTCTATTCTACAGTAATATGCCACGTACTCTGCATAAAAATTCCACTAGATGGCAGCTAAAACCTAGTTTGTTTCCATTTTATAATAGACTTGTAAATATAAGATTGCAAATTTGGTTAAAGGAAAAACCTTTAAAAAGGGATTTTTTTTTCTAGTTCCACTCGGAGGGCAAGGGTTTAGGAAGAAGAAGGAAAGCTCAAAGGGTGTGTCTAGACTACAGGGTTTTGTAGACAAAAGCAGACTTTTGTCGACAAAACTATACCTGCGTTTACACTACTGCTGAGTTCTGTCAACATAATGTCGACAGAAGTTGGCAGTTTTGTCGACGGCAGTAAACCTCGTTCTACGAGGAATAACGCCTTTTGTTGACAGAGTTCTGTCGACAGAAGGCGTTATTGCATCTACACTGTCCTTTGCGTCTACACTGTCATGCCGACAAAGCGGCTTGCTTTGTCGACAGAACTGGATGTAGTCTAGATGCTCTTTGTCAACAGAAGCTTTGTCGACAGTATCTGTCAACAAAGCCTCCGTCGACAAAAACCTGTAGTCTAGACGTACCCAAAGCGATGAGGATCAGACTGGAGAACTGTTTTAACATTTCTTTGAGGGCCTGATCCATTTCTGCAGAATACACACTTTGAAAAAAAAAAAACATAGTTGTAACCCTAGCAATTACTCATACAAATAGTCATACTCATGACATGGCTGCCCAGCTCTCTGGATGCAGGGGAATGCTCAGGTGGTGACACAGCTCTGCAGTTGGTCGGAAGAGCTGGGGCCATGGTGCGGCTGCCTGGCTAGTCAAGAAGGGTGATGTCACCACTCCCAATAGGATGGTGAGACTCCACAAGGGTGGAGGTTGCAGATGGGGTGGGGCTGAGGTTTGCCTTCCCCTATTGAGTGATCATCCCCGGCCCATGCTTCCAGGCTAAACTTCAGATTGTTACCTTGTAACCTGTGACTCCCAATTGTATCCCATCATTCCCAATGAGTCACAGGGAGTGGGGGAAAGGTGGGAAGCAAGAGAGAAGTAGCCATCAGGGGAGAAGGGAGTGGGAAATGGATGAAGAGAAGGTGTTGAAGCAGAGGCCTGGTGATGGAGACCCGCTACCTTTTCTTCCCCTGGAGCCCTGTCTCACATATTTCATTGCCAGGAGCAAACTCATTTAGAACAAACCCTGCCACGCTGCCAACTCAAAACAAGCCATGGTACCTTGAAGCTGTGCTGCATCATCTGTCTCTCCAGGCACCCTGCTTGCTTCCAGCTTTTCCAATGTCAATGAGCAGCAAATGAGGCAAGAGGGGCACATTGGTTATGCTGCCCATCAGCCTGTAACCTCCGTCCACTGTTCTTTGTAGTTGGATGACTTGCCGCTGCCCGGGCTTCTGACACTGCTTTCTGTCCTTTAAAGAGAAGGAAGCTGCAGCAGCTGTGTAATAGCTAGAAGCAATGGCATGGGAAATTATTGTTAATACTGATTTGTACGGTCGCCCCTAGACACCCATTTAGAACCCCATAGTGGTAAGTGCTCTACAGACAGTCAATGACAGCAATATTACCTAGTTCTTTTCATCAGTAGAGCTCAATCACCTTAAAAAGGAGTTCAAATGTTACTACCCCCATTTTGCAAATAGGGAAACAGTCTGTAGTCTAAGTAAAATGACCTCCTCCCTCCCCCCGTGGCCCCGCAGGCCTGTACCAGAGCCAGGAATATAATCTGTGTATGTCTACACTACAGAGATCAACCTTCCAGAGGTTGCTCTTCTAGCATTCAATGTAGCGGGTCCAGTGTAGACCCTAAATTGAATGCTGAGGGTAGCCCCCACTGGCAGCCAGTACTCCTCCTTCTGCAAGGAATAAGGGAAGCCAGTGGAGCGTTTGCTCCCATCTGCCTCCCGCAGTGGTATGTCAGCTCCAGCTACACAATTAAGATAGCTGGAGTTGTGTATCTTAGGTCGACTTTCCCCTCCAGGTCTCCAAACACATGCTCAGTGCAGAGACAGTCCCTGCACTGAAGAGTTTCTAGTCTTGGACCCAGATCCTGCTATAAACTGCATGCAGACAAGTCCCTGCTCCCGCACAAAGCCCCAGTGAAAACAGCAGGGGCTGGGCGGCTGTAAGGGGAAGAGTTCTGCCTTGATGGAACAAGTTGGGGCTTAAGCGAGCAATAAGATGCAATGGGCGCATGACATAAATCAATGCACATGTGGAGAGGTGGAGACAGAAATAATATGAACATATTTCCACCCAGATGAACTATCTGAACCATGTACCTCCCCGCCTGCCTCACTTCTCTCACGCGGCAGCATTCTGTAGGGCTGCTGGCGCAAGGAAATCTCAGGAGAGATTGAAATGAGGCTGAATGAATGGCTGTATGGATTTCTTTAAGGGAGTTTGCACCACTCATCGAGTCAGGTACAGCTCAGCGCGTGTAAAGGTGGCAAAACTAAGCCTTAATTAATTACCGTCAGGTTTTGTTTATGATTGTGGTGTTTGGGGAGTGTTCTTGGCAGCCGCGGATCTCATCCCTGTGATCCAGAAGTGGTAATTTATGGATCAATTATTCATTCAGGCACCATCAGTCACACTGGAAAGGGGCATTGTGATCTCATCAGTCTAAGTAAAAGTGACACGGAAGGATTTTATCAAGTGAAAGGGGAACTGATGGATGGCGATCTTTACTAAGCCAGGGAAATATTGATTCAAGCCAATATATGATCTCCTCCATTAATACTGGGCCGTCAGTAGCACGTAGAGATGCTGCGGTATTGTTAGTGCTCTCCGCCTGAGGAGGCATTGCCTTTCTGGGCAGCATTATTTCAACAAGGAGTGATGCCCAGGGACATTAACAGATTCTTATGGACCAGTTACTCTGCTCTCCCTTTCCTTGTAATAAGAAACAGGCCAAAAATAACATTCCTAACTTTTTTTCCCTGGGAAGAAATAGAATGAGATTCCTTATAAGAGGAGCAGAAATCTTACAAAAAAAGAAAAGAAAAGAAAAGGGATTGGTTTTATTTTCTTTGTGAGATGCAATATTCCCACACAGACAGATCTTATCACAACGGGAGACGCTGTAAGCAGCATCACGGATGGGAATATCTTGTTTCCACCTGAGTTTGCAGAAGCAATGTTAACACATGGCATTTTGTATGGTGTCACAAGAACACGATGCGGGAGGAGCTGCAGCATGTCGTCATCTTGTGTTAATTCTACATATGAATCCCATGGAGTAAAGGAACTATTTGAAAGTGTAGATCCAGATGGCAGAAGCAATAGCACAGCATCTCCTTGAAATACCAAGGAGCAGTGCTGGCAGTCTTAATAGTGGAACTTGAATGCTCATTCACAGAGGTGATAGGTCAATTCAGCCAATTCAGAGGTTTCCCATTCTTTGTACTAAGTCTCAGTGCCTATCTAAACCAAAGTCTGCAATGGGCTTCATGGCCGATTGGATCAGGTGCCATCTGATCTGTGGGATCCACAAATCTCCCAGGAACAGGATCTCTCCTGATATTTTGGACCCTCAGCTTCTGGCCCTGGGAGGACCCCAGAAATGTAGAGAATATCGGGATGAGAAAATAGCAATGGAATGGCGGCAATTCCACCTAGAGCTAGTGGAGTAGCTGCATTTTATAAATATGTGAAAGTCCAAAAATAAACCTGAATTTGCCAAACATTATACCAGGCTCTGATTGCATCCAGTGGGTATGGAAAGCCATTTGCTTCATCCAAAATAGTTCCGCCAGCCTAAACTATTTTTGCATTCCTGCCAACTCACTGCAGAGGGTTCCATCACCACGGTAGCTAGCTCTCTGTAACCCAGGGGCACTGAGACCACTGGGACGGGAGAGTGAAGTCTGCTCTGCAGCCTTAGCTGAGAGCCAATTAGCTTTTAGGTCATGCGGTGAAGGCACATGGCTCTAGCCGCTAAGGTCACAGGTTCAGTCCTACCTGAATCCTAGACTCCTAGGGCTAGAAGAGACCTCAGGAGGTCACCGAGTCCAACCCCAACTAAATCATCCCAGCCAGGGCTTTAGTTGGGGCTTAAAAACCTTTCAGTATGGAGATTCCACCCCCTCCCTAGGGAACCCATCCCAGTGCTTCCCCACCCTCCTAGGGAAATAGTTTTTCCTAATATCCAACCTAGACCTCCCCCACTGCAACTGGAGACCATTGCTCCTCAATCTGCTGTCTGTTACAACTGAGAACAGCCTCTCTCCATCCTCTTTGGAACCTCCCTTCAGGAAGTTGAAGGCTGCTCTCAAATCCCCCCTCACTCTTCGCTTCTGCAGACTAAATAAGCCCAAATTCCTCAGCCTCTCCTCATTGGTCATGTGCTCCAGCCCCCGATCATTTGTGTTGCCCTCCGCTGGACTTTCTCCAATGTGTCCACATCCTTTCTGTAGTGGGGGCCCTGGAATTGTACACAATACTTCAGATGTGGCCTCACCAGTGCCGAATAAAGGGGAACAATCACTGCCCTACATCTGCTGGCAATGCTCCTTCTAATGAACCCCAAAATGCCATTAGCCTTCTTGCTACAAGGGCACATTGTTGACCGGCTGACAACCCGGGTCTGTTGGCTCTGTGGGTAAGTCTAAACTACATGGCTCCATCGACGGAGCCATGTAGATTTGTTGTTTTGGCAACGGGAAATGAAGCAGCGATTTAAATAATTGCCGCTTCATTTAAATTTACATGGCTGCCGCGCTGAGCCAACAAACAGCTGATCAACTGTTTGTCCACTCAGCGCGCTAGTCTGGACGTTCCCCTGCCGACATCAAAGCCCTTTGTCGGCAGCCCCGGTAAACCTCATCCCACGAGGAATAACGGCCGCTTCATTTCCCTTTGCCTATAACCCTCATCTACATGGCTCCGTCGACGGAGCCATGTAGTTTAGACACAGCCTGTATGTCCATCTATCTAGTTTTAATTCAAGTTCTTTCTCTAGTTACGCCCATTCAGAGCGGTGGGCCATAAAATGACGGACTCTTAACAAAATACATATCGAGGCACCGGCTGAACAAGCCAAATGGGGGCTGACAAAAGGACGTACAGTTGCTTAACTCTGATCTAAGAAATAACTCCTCACTACCTGCTTCAGGTTATAGAGGGGTCTTTTGCCCTGGAGGCATGCTCCCCCAGAAGAATGGCACAAACTCTGAGGCAAATACATCTCTAAGACTCCAGTTTTCAAAGACTTCTGCACGGACTTTTCTTCAGGTTCCAGACATTGACTTCCATGAGGCTCTGAAATGATGCAAGGTTCCATTGGCTTGGGTAGCCTGGCAGAGGTGGGGCTTAAGTGATCGATCAGGGGAGAGACCTCAGGTCAGGAAAGCATTTCAGCCTGAGCTTAACTTGACTCATGTGCTGAAGTCCCCTCTGACTTCTGCAAAGGGGAATTCTTCCTCAATCAGAGCCAGTGCGTACATTATGTGACCGAACTTCTCCCTTCTGCTGCTGTTTGTCTTTTTAATTTGAAGGTCATTCCTGTGCATTTAGCGGGGGCTTTTCTGTTAATGACTGATACATCTTTCCTACTATCTAGCATCCTTTCTAGCACCAACATTACTAATGTGTCAACAGAGTTCTCCTCATATTCATCAACAGCAGACGGTGATAGCGGTGACCCTTCTGATTTTGAAATGATCTACTTTCCATGAAGAAAAGAAAAGTGAGAAGATTAATCTTAGACCAGCCATGCCTTGAAGTCAACGCCTGTCTCCAAAAGTCATGAATAAGATGACGATCAAATAACAAGTCTAGTGCAAAAGACCTTGATTTGTGTTGACAGAAGGCAAAGAACCACCAGGACCTATGTTTGTTTTATGAGGAATTAGGCTGCCTTGTGCAGGGGAGAGCAGAGTCTTTGAACTGCAAATGCAGATGGGGAAGCCTTCATTGTCGGGGACCACACATGTAAATGTAATTCTGGGACATGTAATCAAACATTGACGAAAGATCAAGAGGTGGCATATATATATATATATATCCATGCACTTCAGAGCCTCAGAAGTGAGAACTTGAAAATCTCTGGCTACATCTAATTCCCATGCTGTCAAACAGGTGTAGCATTTTATCTAGAATCAAGGCTAGATGTAGGGGCAGGCAACTGCCCAGGGTCGGGGGAGGGGGGCGTACTGTGGTTGGGGTGCTGGTTTTGTTGCTAGTGACAAAAGGGAAAATATTTGGAGTAAAACAATTTTCCCTTTGTTTCAGGTATTCTGTGTGCAGATTTTTTTAAAAAACCTCTTAGAATGTTGTGGGACCTTTGTAAAAATCTCATGGAAGCGTCTAGACTTTCTGAGAACTAGGTTTTCCTCAAGCCTCCGAGAATTATGCCCTCAGATGTATATCCGAGGCAGAGGGTTGCCAGTCAGTTTTGTATGACAGGGACAATTCCTTCATACAGATTGTGCATCAAAATCATGAAATGGGCTACATGTGCAATAAAAAATAAGGATATCACCCAAGATAGCAAGTACTATATATAAATGATGTCACAACTCTTTTGTCCTGTGAACACATCATCCATTACAACTACTGAAGGGAAATGGAAAAAACTGAACAAAAAAAGAATTCTTAGAGCTAATTATTACATTTTTATGCACCCTAGATCTAGTCAAAAGCCTAAAACCTTCACTGTGAAATTGCCTGAGTAAGGACTAAATGACAAGTACACGAAGGCCTCTGGGTATCTTCCTCTGCATTTATTTCCAGTAAATGGGCTATATACCCAGAGCCCGGAACTGTCCCTTGCTAGATGAGACCTTTCTAAATGGCCAGGTGTCCAAGCCTAGGCCTACAAACGCATTATGTGCTGCTGAATTTTCTTCACAGTGGCACCAAGTCAAGACATGAGACGTGTCTCTGCATCAAAGAACTTGTCTACCTTACAACAGCAGCCCCAATGCTCCTATCCATCATAGAAATGTCTTGTGCAAACAGCTTCCTGGATTCTGTTTGTGTTCTTGCTGTCATTGCTGTCGAAAGTAATGGCTTGAGATCATTCACACCATTAGTTTTAATATATTATTACTGCATCATCTCAGCTAATCGCAGGTGTAACTTCCTTTGCAGTGCTCCCATATGCAGCAATGTCCGTGCTCCATGTCACTGGGAACAAAAAGCTCTCCGTTCCCTTAGGGCAAGGGCCGGATGCATTTTCCTTGGGCCTCCGCTGGAGGTCAGTGTAGCATTGTTTACTTTTGTCTTGTAGAACAAAGGAATTGCAAACCTGTGACAGCCGAAGGGGGAATATTTATATTTTCAAAGATTTTAATCAGTTTTACATATAAAAATAATTCTCCAAATTACCAAAAGTCCCTATGTATAAAGGCCATGCTTAAAAACATTTCTGTTGCTATAGGTGACTTACCTCAGTATTTTAAATTATGTATATAAAGACTGCTAGAAATGCTAAGAAATATACAGCAGTGCTCTTTTAAAGATACCATCCTCCCCAGCAAGAAACCCAAAGCGTCAAATCTCTCTGCAACTTTGTCATGTGCCTTGAAGGTCATCAGAATTCAGTTGTTTCAAATCGAGGAGGGGGAGAGCATTGCTGCAGGCAAGCGCCCAGTCAGCAGCACCTCCCTATAATGGAGTGTCCCTCACCTCTCGCGAGCGCCCCATTCTGGCCGAGTGCATGTACTCCCTCTGTTTGAAGCTTTCTTGGCAAATCATCCTTCAGGTTGAGTCACACACCCTATGTACGGATCACAAACACCTTCACATTCACAACATTCAACAGGGGTACATCTTGGTGCCCCCTGTAGTGTCTCTGGATCTGTTTCTTCAGCCTGTTCCCTGCTCTGGTAGTGAATGATGCCCCAGAAGGTTTCCCTCTTGGAGACAGCATCCTCGTCCTTACTTCAGGGCTTTATCTTTGAGTCCCATTATAGTTCATCTTAACTAAGCTCACCAAAATGAACTGTTTGTCTGACTGACAGGGAGAACAACAGCACTACAGTCACCTGCTCTTCATCCCTTGATGTCTTCAGAGGCACTGAACTGAACCCCTGTGTTGATCCCCTGTTGCGTATCTCCTAGCACATGCCAGGACTTTTGTCAGCATAGGAAGCATGACAGACATTGAGATAACATGGCCTAATTATCAACAGGAAAGCAAGTTTGGAAAGTTTGTATTTATGCATATGCATACACACACACACACACACACACACACACACAAAATACAAATATTGTAACAGTGATTATAACCTTAACTGGCATATACCATAAACCTGTTTTCTTATTCTTGTGCTAAAGTAATCATTTGATATAAGCAAATAACTCAAAATCAAAATACATTTGGTCAGTGTCTTAGCACAAGCTAGAAAAGTACCTGCATGGCCCAGTATCTGAAATGTGAGTATCCAAAAATAAAAACCCCTCCCCAAAACAAATTAAAAAAAACAATGAATGGGTAAAATTTTAGTAACATGTGAAAGTGTATAACCTATAAAATCATTAATACTAGCTAAAATGTTTAACTTAAAAAGCACATCTTCTGGGTAGGCTGAATATAACATCGTTTCACAAAACTGTTCTTAAATTAGCAAGCTATAAATTCTGTTTCTTGTACCATACCAACAAACCAAACTCATGTTGGTTATTTGGATTCTCATATAAATTTTTACAGTGAACCAAAGTATGGCCAAGCAATTAATGATACAATTTATCAACAGTCCTCTCCTGCTTAAAAATAAAAACTTACTAATACTAAAAGAAATATATGCATAGGCCAGATTCTGCAGCCAGATATAGCAAGTAAATGGAGTAACTTCATTAGAGTTAGTGGATTTATGCTAGATTTACACGAGTGTAAACTGAGAGCAGAACGTGGCCCAGCATATTTAGCATGTGTAGGAAAGGGAACTTTTGCAGATGATTAAACACTTGATGGATTCCAAAGGACAGGACATGTTGCGCGTTTGTCATTATTATTGTTAGTATCTAATGAAGAACTCTGTTATTTCTGCTAAATTATTGCCAGCATCACTGGTAGTTCTACTGCCCTGTTTATTAGCTTTTTGATTTGAGATGCTTTATTAAATTTCAGTAATTTGAGTAAATTTTGGTCTTTGTCCTTGGCCATATGAGTAATCACACTGACTGCACCCATTTTTGGGGTGGGGGCAGGAGAAAGGGAGATTTTCACCTGTTTTAGAGCTGCCCCGTAGGGTCTCTTCTATGAGAAACTAAACGGAAGACTAAGAAAAAGAGCATCAGGAAATTCACAATGCTCACATGCTCTAAAAGATAGGCACAGGGTACTATCCTGTACTGTTACCATTGAGTTCTTTGGGAGCAGGGATCATGTAGAAAAGTGTAGGAGTTATGAATATCATCCTTGCCTATGACACTGTATGAATGAATTAGTACTTAATCATTGTGTTCAGTGGTTCTGTGCTCACTCACTCAGGTCTCAATCCTGGTGGGTGTTGAGCACTTTGGCTCCTTTACTTCAGTGGGACAATTTGGAGGTCTCAGGTTGAATGTGTGTGGAAGGGATTTGCTATATGAAGACCAGAGGTCTCAGAGCTGGGGCGTGACTTTCTCTTATCAAGGAGGCAGGTTTTAGCTGGATTCGTGGCAGCCCACTGGATGTCAGATTGTGTCTTGCAACAAAGTCTCAGTGGAGTTGCCATGTTAGTCTGTATCTGCAAAAAGAAGGAGTCCTGTGGCACCATAGGCCATGTCTACACTAGGAAATTATTTCAAAATTACTAAATTCGACTTAAGAACTCCCGATTTAACAAATTTGAATTCGTGTGTCCTCACATCAAATGTAGTCTGGGGCAGGCTCCCTTAATGTGGCCGTGCTACCTCAGACTCATAGCCCCAGGAAGCCTGCTGGGGAGCTGCGGGAGGCCTCCTGGAGACCAATTAGTTTGAATTAGCAGCACCGGAGCGTCCACACTACCGTTATTTTGAACGTACAAGTTCATAATTAGTGTTATTCCTGATGAAAAGCTGGACTACAGAGTTCAAATTCCATTGTCTGTTATTCCAAAATAACGGGCTTGGTAATGTGGATACACCGCTTGCTAATTCAAACAGGAGGGTTATTTCAGACTAAGGTCCTAGTGTAGACCAGGGCTTAGAGACAAAGGGTACGTCTACACTGCATGGATACTGGAGATATCCCGAAATAGCTACTCTGCGTCTACACAAGCTACCCATTATTTTGAAATATTTTTTCGAAATAATGGGCATGCTATATCAGCATCCTGGTAAACCTCATTGCACGAGGGTTAAGGGATGACTCTAAATAGCGCGTTATTTCGAAATTTGGTGCTGTGTAGATGCGCAAAATTTCAAAATGAGCTATTTTGAAATAGATTCAAAATAAGATATGCAATATGCATAGTGCTAATTGTGTATCTGATTTCAAGTTTAGGGTGCTGTGTAAGTGCACCCTAACAGATTTATTTGGGCCTGAGCTTTCAGGGGTCAAAACCACTGCATCAGGTGCATGGACAAAAAAGCAACCAAGTGTGTTTAGAGAGATGCAAAATCCAGATCCATGAATGCAAGAATGCCAGCAATATGCCCTCCCTTCACCCCACACCTCTGTTACCCTCCCCTGACCCAGGAGACATTAATCAGTCATTCGGGGCCTCGAACCTGCACATCCGGACACAGTGCACAAAAAGGTGTTAGTCTGTAGCACGCTAGGACCATTCCTGGGTTCAGTTGTAGGCATACACTTCTGCTCTGATGAGCAGTCTACCTGCCCCTGCATACTCACTGTCTTGCTATCACAGTATAGCAAAGAAACAGTGCGTGGATGGGGAAAGGAGTTTCCTATTTACTCTAATAATGGGGCCAGGATTTTACTCAGGTCCTTCTGTTAATGGCTTGCTTAGTCGCATGCCTTAGTTTTTGTCTGTGGTACAAAAGTTGCTCACTTTTATATCTAATCCGTTAAACTGGATCTAGCTATATCAGTGCAACTCTCTAATACAGAAATGGTAATTTACCAGTGAAAACTAAAACCAGTTTAAGCAACAATTAATCTGGTTGAAGTGGGTCTATATTAGGGGCATGGATTGGTGGGATCCTTTTTTGGGTGGGGGCCAGAAAAATCAGTTGGGGGCCTCACACAGGTGAGAAGCGAAGGAAAAAAATCAAACCCTCACTGACGTGTCCCCCAGCTAAAAAGGAGAAAGACTCTCCCCACACTCCCCTTGCACACCGGAGCCTTGGGGGGCCCCCGCTAGAAGATTTTGAGTGCTTCAGCCCCAAGGGGAGGTGGTGGGGGGCTGGAGGACCAATGGTGGCTTCCCAATGCTGGGGGGAGGGGGGAGTCCTGAGCCTCGGGAGCTAGATCCCAGCAAGTTGGGGGCACATTCACACCTGGTGTAAACACAGCACCCCTAGTACACATGACAAAAATATAGGGAAATTCAGGACAGGGGCTCATTATAAGAGAGAAGAGGTGGAGAAAGACAGAAGTGGGGAGCACAAGGTCGGAGTAAGGTGACAACAGATGTCTCAGTACACCATTGTTGAGACTTTTAGTAGTGAGATAGTTATTTGTGCCAACCCCTCCATGCCAAACTGGTATATTCAGAGCAGAGTTTCAGATTTACTGCCTGCTGAAAGAAAACCCTATTAATCATCCTCCCTTTACTCAGCTGTAAACTCCAATCATTTAACTTAAGGCCTTCAAGGTTCCTTCTGTTGCTGCCACCAATAGACCCATAATATAAAGCTTTTCGGACGCATGGGGAAATCAAGGCACTGCTTAGTATTCAAAAGGGAAGAGATTCAAGTTCTAAGTTATCTTTCTCTCTTTATTCCTCATCTCATTATTTTTACCTCAGCGGGTGACACAAGCCACTGCACCTGATGAAAATGGGGTGATGGATTTCAGTGCCACTTTGAAATCCCCACAGGAAGAATCATTCTGAACACTGATTGTTTCGGTTAAACTTTGGGATTTAGAGAAGAGCTGAAGTACAGAACATTCCATCCAGACCCCCTGCCTGCCTTCAGGGAATGATGAACTGGCTCTGTGGTATACTTGTAACCACTTTACACAGAGCATCTATTTGTCTAGATACAGTACTCATGTGTCCTCCGTTACCAAAGTATAGCTAATATGTTTATCCTCACAGTGCTCCTGGTCAAGTAGGAAAGGGCTATTTTTCTTCCTATTTTGCTGATGGGATACTGAAGCACAAAGAGAATGAATGCCTTGCCCATGAGCACACAACAAGCCTGTGACAGAGCGATAACTTCAACCCAGATCTACAGAAAACCAAGCTAATTCTCTGACTACAGGATCATGTTCCCTCAGGGCTATTTCTGCCTCTTAAAGGCATCTTCATGCCACCAAGCCACATATAGGACATCACAGTTCCTCCACTCCCCTGCTGTAATCACTGAACAAGCAGAAAACTTGGAGAGAAAACCTTTCTAAGCCAGAAGCTTTTCGGAGAGTCAAAGGTGAGTCTTTGCATTTTTTTTTAAACAATGAACACATTGAAAATCTAATTTTAAGAATCACTTCAGCCATTGGAAAGAAATCAACTCCTGTGCTTGGCTGTTTGGATCATCAAGGCATCGAGACAGGTAGAAGGAGACAAGGAGGAGTAGAATGAACATAGACAAGACTGGAAAGGAAGCTTGCAGCAGTTTTATAACCCTCCCTCCACCTATTTGTCACCACCCTCCTGTAATAAGCAGTGGAATTCACCTCTAATGACATTCACAGTGGTATGTTTTTCCAAATTTAGTCAAGTGATAACAATGTCTTTAGTATGCAAAGGAGGCCTTTGTGTAGCTCACCATAACTTCAGTGTTTCGTCAAGCTTTACAGAAATATCAGAGGAAACAAATTGTAATAATTATAGGAGAGAGGAAGCAACGGGAAAGGAATGTGTCATGGCGATAATACAATCTTCTGTTGATTTCTGTGTGGGAGAGAGGCTTTTTCATATATAAAAAAGTGTGGTTCCCGTGAACCTTTTATATGTTAAAATCAACCCAACTCTGCAGACACTATAAATACATAGCACAATATACCGTGTGTGTACACACACACACACACACACCACATACTGTAGTAATAATACAAAACTAAAGTCAATTAGAAAACAAGGTGTTAGTTTGGTATCTGCCTTCCATGCAATTCCTCTACTTCAAGCCCCACCCTTCTGTGTCCCCATTCTGCCTCGACTTCCCTCAACCATTTATTTTGTTACAACATCTCAGCCCAGGCACTTTTGTGTTGAGTGTTAGACATACTTGCAGTTTAAAAAAAAAAACGCAACACAAACCCTCTGTGTGAACTCATCAAAAAAAACAAGCACAGTAGTCAATAGCACTTATTGGTAACTACAGCCTCTTGCACCCAACTCCAAAGTCATAAAACTGGCTTTAAAATCATGATTAAAAATAATCATATTTGTGAGCCTTTGGGGCACATTTTCAAGTTATTCTGCACAACCCTGATGGTTAGAAGTTTATTCTATTTTAAAATGAACATAGAGACTGAAATGCTCACAATCTCATGTCTTAAGAGCCAGGATTTAAGAAAAGCATCATTGAAATACAGTCTTATGAAAACAGTGTAAGCAAGAAGAGACTCAGGCCGGTACAGAGGATTTGTCATAATGGCAAATTTTATAATTTGTGCTGTTTTTAACCTTCATTGGCTAATCATCACTGCAGTTTTGGCATTTCAACTTGCATTTCCATAAGCCACTGGCTTTCACCAGTTAAATGTACCTTGGTCTCAGAAAAGCATAACTATCACCAGTGCAAACAGCATCTTTGCTTGTACAGAATTGGTTCTTTGACTGGCAAAGCTATCCTGTTAGCTGGTTGCCAATGGCTATAATGGGTATAAATCTACAGTGTGGACAAGTCCCTATCAAAACACATTCCTCTGCTTTTGCCACTTGTACTCAAGTACATTCTGGTTGCCCCGCACTGGACTGAAAACAACTTTGGGAGAGGGCTGAGGCTGGGAGCCAATTGGAAGAGGGCTTGTGGCAGCCAATCAGAGCCCAGCAAGGCAGTATAAAAAGATAGCTGTCCAGGAGAAGCACACTCTTGCTCCGTCTCTGGAGGGAGAGGGTGCTAGCTGCCTGTTAGCGAGGTACCTTGGGCAGGCTTACACAGCCTACTTCCCAGACTCCAAAAGGAGCAGGGTAACTTGGACAGAGCATTACTGAGAGAAGGTAGAGTGAGCAAGGGGAACTCAGACCTGAATAAACTCCAGGCTGAAGGCCCAACTATAGGGGCCCAGAAAGGTACTTAGGCTGCAGAGGAGCAACCAGAGCAGAAGGCAGCAGGCCCACACCCCTTGCCAATGATGAGTGACTGTGTCAGACTGTGCAGTTCACCCGAGGCAGGACCTAAATGTCTGGCAGTGGGTCACTGAGGTGGGTATAGAAGGTTGGGGTTTCCTGGGAAGAGAAGATCCAAGAGGATGGGGGTGCTGCTACGGGGCAGGACCCTGCGGGAAGGATGCTGCAGTCTGGGAGGGAGGTGGGTCTGGATGACTGGTGGAGAACAGACAAAAAGGCAACGGTGGGTGAGACACCACCAGGAGAGGGCACTCTGAGGCTGGACTGAGCTAATTCCTGAAGTGACCAGCAGGAAGTGCCACCGCAGCGAGTCAGAATCTGTTACATACACCCATTTCCTGACCCTCCAGTGAACACAAGCAAGCATTCTGCATCTTCGCAAACAAAGCATGTTCTCCTTGACAACACTAATTGTTACATGACAAAATTTCTCTGGCTAAACATGGCAAATTAAAACATGTGTCATTTTCTCTGGATAACTTTTAATTGATCTGATTTACATCACAGGTGGAGCTGATCAGCTAGCAAAGGTCTGCATGAAATGCAATGTCCTATTTGATTGTGATTTCCCTGGAGCCCATTTTAAATAGTAACAATTTACAAACAACTTGATTTCTTATTAACCCAGTTTCTTAATTGCTTCCTTGGGAAAACAGTCACATTATTTGCATTTTGTTTCCTAGAACTCCAGGGCATCAAGGCAAACAGTTAAGGATCATTTTAAATAGAATAGAAGAAAAGGAAGAAGAGGGACTTTTACAGAAATTCAATCCAATGTTGGGCTTGGCTGCTTTTATTTGTAAATATAACTCTCCCTCGCACACACATATACCATGAATATATTTCTAATTGGATTCAGTAAAATACTTGCATGCCAGAAAGCTAGTTGCCACTTTCATGATCACTTGATGGGCATATTTCAAAATCTCTATAATTTCAATTCATTTGAAGCATATTTAAGACTATGGATAGGATGTCTGTGGTAAGTTATAGTCTCTCTCTTATAGCCACACACATACACACACACACACACACACACTCAACTGTCCACTCCCTTGGTGTTCGCTTTGAGTATCGCGTGCCTCCTCTTTCTGTCCTCCCATTCCCATGCTATGGAAAACAATCCCATTCCAGCCACTTCCCATTTTCCTGGCACTACCAAAGTCTGACTTTGCTTTTAAGTTAGGATATGGAGGCAGGAAAAGGGAATAAGGGAATTTGTGTGCAGCCATCTTGGTCTTCTTAACAAGAGTCAGGCTAATTCTGTGGCCTGACAACGCGAGATCTGTAATTAGACGCTGCCTTTGCCTCTCGCGTCCATACGGAGATAAGGATAGAATGCTGACTCTGGCAGGGACCTTGAGATAAGGAGCATCTGGGTGGAACTAAATAACTGTTAGCCATTGGTGTTTGTAATGGGAAGGAGACTAATTGTTATTGTTGTTATATCTAATAGACAGTATATAAACTGCTTCATAATTGCTTGTATTTGAAGATCTGCCTCGGAAGGGGGGGCTCCCCCCCGTCTGAAACAGTTTTTCCCTTGCTGCAGCTCATAATAAAACTGCCTCTGGCTACTTGTTGCTTACAAACTCAGAGTGAGGACAATGTTTTCTTCCACAGGATAAGAGGAAGCCACCTACCAAACTTGCTGATCCTAGCTTTTACTATTGAGGAAGAGTTCTTGAACAAACAGACTCCTAGGCAGACACATAGTTGGACTCAGACACACACACAAATCTCAGATAGATATTCAAGCAAAATAATAGAATGTCGCCAGTTTTCCTGTGCCTATGTTGAACATCCCTAGTTCTAAATCAAGAAACTTCAGAGTCGCAGGCAAAGTTTACATTTACCAGCACTTAAATGATTTTAAAGGGCCAGGAATAAGACCTTTTTTATTCCTGTGGAATATTGCATTACACTGAGAATGGGGATATCACAGTGGTATCCCCTTCTGTTCCCGTCAACATAATTACAAATTAAGTCTGTACCTGAGGGGAAGAATTGTCTTTAGTACAGCCCATGCAGCATCTGTTTAAATATATATGTGTGTGTGTCAAGTCATATATGGGAACAAGCTGACCTTGCTAACAGTTTGACTTTCAACTGGCAAAATGTGACTTGTTTGATAATGGTGCTGATTAGGAAGGAGCTGATGTTAGAATTTCCTTTGTATTTCCTTCAAATAAATGCACTCTAGAGGAGGAGATCATTTTAACATGGAAGAAATAAAATAAAACTGTATAAAGAAATATCCTTTGATAGAGGTTACTCTTTTTTTAAAAAAAAAAGTCAGACAAAAATGTGAATAAATGAGATAATCCTGATTATGTTCTGCTCCGTGGAAACGATCAAGTAACTGTAATGACATGAGTTCTTATTGAAGCTTAGTGGTGGATATGAGGTATATTGTATTGAACATTCTTAAGCTACAGCAAAAATTTGCCCCAAATTCACTATACTTTTCTCTGTATAACTATATATGTTCAAATAATAGCATGTGGCTCATCAGGGATCCCATGGAACTTCACAACAATTAATTAAGAGTTACAGTGGCCAGGATTTTCAAAAGTAACCCGTGATTTGGGGCACTCAACCAGAGACACTCTAAAGGAGCATCATTTTTTCCGCTTCTTTCAGATGCCTCAATGTGGGCGCCCAGAACTGGAGGTCTTTTGAATCAATATGCCAAAACCTCACTCACCATACTTGTGAGGAAGGTTTGAATTCACCTGTTTTAAAGATTGAAAAAAGGAGGCACTGAGAAATGAGTTATACAGGTCCACTCACTGGCAAGAGAAGAAAGGACTCCATTTCAGATCAGTCTGACTGTCCATCCGCTTTCTACAATGGGGAGATGAGACTTCCTCATTACCTACATGATATTCCCTACTTGCAAATTAAATATTTGATGCTTAGCTACAAAAGAGGCAATAGGGTAGGAAGGATGTCTAGAAGGTAGGGCACTCAGTTGTCACTCATATGTTTTGGGCTCAATTCCTACATCTCCCACAGACTGTGTGTCATATTTGGCAAGTCCATTAACCTATCCCGTGCCTTAGTGCCCAGGTGTAAAAGGGGGTAATATTTCCTTACTTTGCAATTAGTGATTGTAAAGTACTAAAACACTATAGTAATAGGAGCCAAATACGTAGTATTTCATATATTTTTGAAGGTTTAACCCCATTTAGCCAGCATGTGTTACATACAGTAGCATGATTGAAATTATGTGACGTCATAACTTTCTCCTGAGCTGACTTTACATCACAAATGTGCATCATAATATTTCGCAAGCTTCCCCTTAGAATTCCAATAATTTTGGTAGTTCCTGCTTGCAAGGGTAATGGTTTAATCCAGAGGAGGAATCTTCATTCCCCCTGTGGGCGAAATGTGCCACCAAGAATGAAGAATCCTCCCTCTTATTTAAATCTGTATGGTAAGGTGTCAAGAACAGCTGTCATGCACTCCTGTGATTCAGCATGTAACTCTAAAGGTCAGCAAAGGAGCACTCGGCTCACAGAATTGCTGTCTGACTGCTCCTTGAGCGTAGAATATTACCGAGCACTCAGAGACAAAGACATTCTTATTCCGAGAGTGTGTCTCATTATTTTAATGCATTGATCTAATCTCCATGGTTCAGGATTAGACTAAGGTTCCTGTATTTCATCAGCAATTTGAGATGAACATATTATTTAGGTTCAGAAAATTATCCACCGAGCATAATCAGGAGTTATTTTTCATAAAACTCTTTGCAACACTAACATTTTCATTAAAAGGAGTGGGGCAGGAAGAGTTCTATTCACTTTTCTGAGATCTAGCCCCCTCCATCTGATCATCATACGAGAATGGATGCTGCACAGAATGGGCATGGAGTAGTGTGTGTACTAAGAAATGACAAAAGCAAAGTTGATCCTAGATCTACATTCACGAGAGAGCTTAGCATGGAGATGGTCATTAAGAACAGTGCATTAATAAGATCAATGGTTTAAGGCTTTGTCTCGAGTGAAGCAGTTTTACTGAAACCAGTGCATCAGTTTTAAATCGAAATGTTTACTGGGGTTCTGAGGCACTACCATAATACCAACAACAACCATTTATAACAGCATCTGTTTCTTCAGACAACACACAGTCAACCTGGGGAACTCCTTGCCAGAGGATGTTATAAAGACCAGGACTTTAGCAGAGTTAAAAAAAGAATTAGAAAAATTCATGTCCATCAATGTCTATTAGCCAGGATGGGTAGGAACAGTGTCCCTAGCCTCTGTTTGTCAGAGGCTCGGAATGTGCAACAGGGGAGGGATCACTTGATGATTCCCTGTTCTGTTTATTCCCTCTCGGGCACCTGGCATTGGCCACTGTCAGCAGACAGGACACTGGGTTAGGTGGGCCTTTGGTCTGACCCCACCTGGCCTTTCTTATGCAGGGAATCAGGCAGAATTGCCAGGCCCCAGGGCAACGTGTGTTGGGAGAGGAGGCCTGCTCCATGCTTCTGGAAGGGGTGGGGCCTGAGGCAGAAGGGGTGGGATGTGCACCACCTGGGGCTCTAGCAGTGATATAAAGGGCCCAGGGCAGTTGCCCTCCCCTTCCCAGCAGCCTGTTTATATGGAAGGAACTCAAGGATAAATCATAGCCACAGGCCTTGCCTATAGGGAGTATCTTATGCCAGTTGCTGGTGCAGATGTACTAGTACAGATCCCTACTGCAGAGAGGCAGGGCTGCTGTTTGCACCACTGCAAGTTGGTCTAGTTTCATGCAGGGGTTGGTTTCTCCAGGGCTAATACTGGCTTTGTCCGTTCTGCTAGGGGTTTTGCTCTAGTGTGGTGGCACCCAAGGTTAGTCACTTGCCTAAAAACAGGGCAACTCCCCACTGCAGCCAGGTTTGGTCTCAGTTATCCTGGCGTAGAACCAGTGTCTCTCCACAGATTAATGTGGATTCATCCTGTACTAACAGAAAAGGGAACGGTGGCACAGAGTCTCAGTTCAAGTGATTTGTCCAGGGTCCGCTACTAAAGCAGGTGGCAGGCCAGAGCAAAACCCCAGAACTCCTGACTTCCGGAACCATCATTTCCTCTATTTTGTTTGTGTATAGAATGATTCCGGTATCTAAAAGGGTGTCTCAAGGAGGAGGAAGAAAAAAAAATTGTTCTCCTTGGCCTCTGAGGATAGAACAAGAAGCAATGGGCTTCAACTGCAGCAAGGGAGGTTTAGGTTGGACATTAGGGAAAAACTTCCCACCTGTCAGGGTGGTTAAACACTGGAATAAGTTGCCCAGGGGGGTTGTGGAATCTCCATCTCTGGAGATATTGAAGAGTAGGTTAGATAAATGTCTATCAGGGATGGTCTAGACAGTATTTGGTCCTGCCAGGAGGGCAGGGGACTGGACTCAATGACCTCCCGAGGTCTCTTCCAGTCCTAGTTTTCTATGATTCAAATATTCAGTATTAAAGGCAAAGGTTTGGAAGTGGCTAGTGATTTGGGGAACCATGTCTGAAGCACCCACTGTTTGACAACCAGGCTCCATTAAAGCATCCCCAGTGAAACCACTAGTCACTTCTGTAAATCTTTGCAAAAAATAACGAAGAAATCTTCCCTGCACCCAGAGATGCTTCAGTTTGGGCCTTTGAAGCAGTTATTGCCTTGCCTTACACCCCTTCTCCCCATCCATATCAGGACACCACACTTTGGGACGACCGTGAAACACCTGTCATATTTCATAGGTGTAGCTAATTTTGTTCGCTTCCAAGAAGCTATGGAGATACGGGAGCAGTTGAATTCAGATTAATCCCTAACCATGCCTTCACGCTGGTTGGAGGAAAGATGTTGACAATGTAATTATCACAGCATTTTGTGTTTCAGTGCTTCCAGCTTCTTCCTCAAGGGAATTGAAGCAGTTGGCAGAACGCAGGAGACAAGATGGCAAACAGGTGCAGAATGACTGAGCCAAAACATGTGAAACTCCTCAAGAAGCAGAGTGGAAATCCCTGTTCAGGGGCACAAAAATCCTGATTCTCTCCATTGGACCCTGACCTTTCTGAGCACACACCAAGGGGCAGAGAGGTAATCTTCTGGCATCAATAGCCATTACAGTGGTTTAAAAGACAGAGGTTCAAACCTGCCCTTCCATCTTGAGACGGTCCAGGATCTCTAAAGCAGAAGATGTCTTCAAGGAAGAAACAGATGCTGTTGGGAATCAGGAAGCATGAAATAATTGCTGCAGGGGGTTGAACGTATCACATTCAGTGATGGGACCTGTATAATCCAAGTGCAGTTCCCATCTCTGTGCCTTTCTCTGAGGATAGTCACCATCAAAGTCAGAAGAGAAGAAGAAAGAAGTACTATGGGGAAAAAAAGGTCCCAAGATTGGGCTCAGGACTGACAGAAGCCCCCCTCAAAGTAATTAGCTTCCATACGCAGAAGGATATAAAGATGCATATGATACAAATACAGAGGCCAGTGAGGTCAATGGAAGCTGAAGGTACCTTGGGAAAAAAAACAGGGTTTTCCTAGGTATTTGAAACCTTTTCACCTTCTGTCCTCTGCTCTAAGCATCGCTGAACTTGGAAGAAGTTTGAACTCAGATCTAAATGTCAGCGACTGTCCTAGTTGTAATCTGCACTAAAGTCCTGGTTTCAAACACTCCAATTCATTCTGTTCTATGAGAAAGGAACACAGGCTCTCTAGAACAATTTTGTCAAGTCAAATTAGCTAGGGTCATCTGAACAAGAGGGCTGTGCCCATGAAAGCTCATGATACCATCTATATGATTTGTTAGTCTATAAAGTGCTACCACACCGTGGCTACGTCTACACTGGCATGATTTTCCGCAAATGCTTTTAACGGAAAAGTTTTCCATTAAAAGCATTTGCGGAAAATCGCGTCTAGATTGGCAGGATGCTTTTCCGCAAAAGCACTTTTTGCAGAAAAGTGTCCATGGCCAATCTAGACGCAGTTTTCCGCAAAAAAACCCCGATCACCATTTTCACGATCAGGGCTTTTTTGCGGAAAACATTACTGTGCTGTTTACACTGGCCCTCTTGCGCAAATGATTTGCGCAAGAGGGCTTTTGCCCGAATGGGAGCAGCACAGTATTTCCGCAAGAACACTGATGATCTTACACGAGATCATCAGTGTTCTTGTGGAAATTCAAACGGCCAGTGTAGACAGCTGGCAAGTTTTTCTGCAAAATCAGATGATTTTACGGAAAAAGTGCCAGTCTAGACACAGCCCATGTGTTGTATTTTAAGTTTATCCTGTCCAGACTAACTCGGCTACCCCCTGAAGCCAGGGGAGTAAGTGAGAGCCAGTGGAAAGAACGTTGGAATAGAGTCTCTGGCTCTGCTACTGCCTTGCTGGGTGACCTTGGGTAAATCAGTTCTCCTCCCTGAACCTCAGGTTAGTCATTTGTAAATTGATTTTACTCTCCATAGTACAGTAGACTTCCAATAATCCAGAACCTATGGGACCTAAGTGGTGCCGGATTATCAGATATGCCAGACTATCAGGAGGCTGGTTTTATATATACATACACTATATAGATTATATACTGTATATAAAGTGTTCTTAACCCTTGTACATACTGTATACTGTAATGTTTTAGTTTTTTTAAGCCTTTTTTACCCTTTGTGTTCAGTTCAGCTGCTGCTGCTGTTACCTTGTGACATTTTTTGCCGAAGCTCACTCACTAGGCTCTTGCCATTTTGATGCCGGACTATCAGGAGTGCCGGACTATTGGATGCCAGACTATTGGAGTTTTACTGTAAAAGGCTTCATGACTTTTGGGTGAAAAGTGCCATATAGTTTTCTCTCAAAATGCTCACAGCACCAGGTCTATACTAGACCTTGACAGTCAGGTCAAAGTATGCAATTCCAGCTACGTAAGATACATAGCTGGAGTTGGCTTACCTTGAGCCGAGCTTGGAGCCATCTTCACAGAGGGAGGCCAACAGGAGTGAACACTTCCATCAGCTTTCCTTACTCCTCACAACTGAGGAGGACTGGCATTGACTGGAGCGCCCTCAGTGTTTGATTTAGTGGGTCTTAACTAGATGCACTAAATCAAACACCAGAAGAGTGATCTCTAGTGTGGCCAGTGATGATGTGTCCATTTCCTACAATGTATCATCGTGGCTCACTGAGCTGGTTTTCAAAAAGGACTGGAATTGAATGTTCAGCATCACAATACTAAGGATTAAATGAAATTAAACCACCATCAAGGAGTCTAGAATACTCGACTAGAAGGACCATTTGGTCAGGGATTGGCATTTCCCATGTACTTAACAATTACTATGATTATTACTGCACCTTAGGCTTTTCCTGCATGCATCTTCCATTGTAAGATGAACATAAATTCAGTGACACACTGGGGGTGGAGGGAGCAGAATTGAATTAACGTTAAATTTGTTTTCTAAGTAGCTGGAACAAGCCAGGTAATTTGCACAGAAATTGGTCGATTGTGCGCTCTCATTCACAGTTTTCTAGCAAGTGCCTCTACTTTCTGTCACATATGATTTGTTTCTCCAGCACGAGATATTTCCCAGAGGTATGTGAGCATGTGTAGCTACATTTCATCCCCTTAGTTAATTTTAACAAAGAGTATATCGTAAGACTAAGGATCAGAAAAAAGTCTCTCTGCATTCAGAAAGCAAAAATGCATCAAATCCCATCAATTCAGAAGCATTTAATAAGCTCATACTTCACCAATCACAATAATTAAACAGGTTCGTTATTTTTAATATTCATTGCATCCGGATGCTATGTTTGGCTTATTTGCTCAGTCTAGTCAATGGGACCTGCTAATCTGGGTAAAGAAAAAGCAGTAGTTCTCTAGTGGTTCATTTGCATTGAAAAACACTATAATTTGTAAGTAAGATGGAAAGCTTTTCAGTGAAAAGGGAACATCAGCGACTTGACAAAGCTCGCCTTTGTTTTTTAAGCACAATGTTCCAGAAAGATGCACTCCCTTTGAATTACACTGCAATATGTAATTTTTCAGTAAACCTCAGCCATTAAGAAGCCAGGAGGAAAAAACAAAGCAGGTAATATCTTGCCTGTAATATCATTATTGGGAAATTGTCTTTAAATAGCTTAATCTGTGTAAAGAAACTGAGCGTGGTCATCAGGATGGAGCAAGTGACTAAGTATAAATAACTCCAAAGTAGCTAATGAGAACAAGCCAATGTATCCCAGTATGCAAGGTACTGGATCATAAGTCAGACTAAGTCAGTGGCTGTTCCAGGACTGAGGGAAGCCATTTCCTGTGTGATAGTTCTTCCATTTGTAACAATGATGCTTATCTTCTTAGTGCTTTGAGATCTATAGAGGAATATTGTTACTGACCCTTGAACAGGAATGTAGAGTCCTTTGCAGCTAGAAGTCTAAAATAAAGGCTGTGAAGTATCTTCATAGCAGCATGTTAACATCTGATGCTCTCCCCTTGACTCCACCTACTCGTTTTGAATTGGTAGAGTATAAGAATGTATTGGAGAGTGCTCAACAGTTGATGTATCATGTCGGTACTAGATAAATCAACTGCTGCTGTAAAGCTCATCTTAGCTTGCTTGAGTCTAGGCAGGGTTAGGACTTGAACCCACACTCCCAAGCCCCAGATGTTGATGATTTGCCTATTAGGCCACTAAACCTCAGGCATGGCCATATCTTCCAGTTATGCCCTTAACCCTCACTGCAGGCACAGGTGGGGCTTGGACCCACAAACCCAGCCTCCAGAGGTTGATGCCTTTATCCATTAGGCCAGCCACTCCCAGGACAGGCAGCTTGCTCTGGGGTTGCACTGTCTGTTAGAACAATATGACATTTTACACAGCAATACCTGAAATTGTCCAATTGACACTCTCCAAGCATCCAGTCCCCTGCCAGCAGCAGCACAGAAGGAAGGGTGTCATAGTATGGTATTGGCACCCTTCCTTCTGCACTGCTGCTGGGCTGGAACTGCCTTCCATCTGGTCAGCAGCAGAGCAGTGGCTTCTGGTAGGTCACCCAGCTCGGAAGTCAAATAGAAATAATGGACATTCCTTCTTAGTTCCCAAGTCCACCTGAACAGAGACCTAAGGACTAACAAAGAGGTCATGGCCCAGAAATCCCAATGTATGGTGACCCTACAAATGACCCCACAAATGACCCCTCATGCACTGCTCTTGCTACCCCCTATGGGGTGGGACTCCCAGTGAGAGAAACGCTGCACTAGGGGATTCCTCTACAACCCCAAGCTCTACCATGGCCAGTAGTTCTTGGCGGACTCTTTCCCACAGCTTCTATGGAAGCCGTTGTAGATGCTCAGGGAAGTTTGCCATATTTCAGACATCTGCATGGGTGGAGACTGGAAGAATACAAGGAGATCATGTTCGGGAAAACCCAGATGCATGGTATGTCTGCCAAACATCAGCATCCCTGGCATTAAGAAGCCAGATACTTGTTTGTACATACTTGTGTATAAAAAATCCAGTTACTTACCCAGGAATAAAAATATTGTGTCTCCAGGCCACTTGTCTCAGCCAGATCTTAGCCAACCTTCTTCTAACTCTGTAGTCTCCTGCCAGCTGCTGCCTCCTCAATTTCCTGGAATGGCAAAAATTAAACTTAGCCTCCGATAGATGCTACATGAACTTAAAATTCTTGGTCCTGGGAACATGGCCAACCTCAGGCGGATGAGCCTCAAAGGAGTCAAATTTAAAACAAAAAATAAAAACCAAAACCAAAACAACCCACACAAGACTGGCTTAAAATATTGAGATGAAAGAGAAATAAATAAATAAATTTTGGGTCTATTTATATGTCATTTGCCCCCTTTTTCCACACCACTCATGATTTTATAGACTTCTATCCTATCCCTCTTTTCTAAGCAGAAACGTCCCAGTCTTTCATCTCTCTTCATATGGGAACCATTCCAAACCCCTGTTCATTTTTGATGCCCTTTTCTGAACCTTTTCCAATGCAAGATATCTTTTTGAGATGAGGCAACCACATCTGTACGCAAAAGACAGGACTATGCAGCACTTTAAAGACTAACAAGATGGTTTATTAGGTGACGAGCTTTCGTGGGCCAGACCCACTTCCTCAGATCAAATAGTGGAAGAAAATTGGCATGACCATATATACCAATTGGTCATGCCAATTTTCTTCCACAATTGGATTACACCACCCAGGTTCAATAAACAACAGCACTCTCTCAACTGTAAAAGGTAGATTTTACTAAACATATGTAACCCCCTTTCCTCCCTGGGTTCCTCGGGAGCAGGCCACACTCACCTGTGTGCTTGATGGGTAGAACACTCTAGGAGATCCAGAGTATCCTCCTAAACATTAATTGAATAGTCGTGTAACTGCACAAAATGTTATCGGTTACACAACTATTCGATAGTTCCCGGGGTTGGGGCTGGCTTCCAGTGTGCTCCCAGTCCCACTCCTGGGGAGCCATCGTCACCTTGTGCTGTGCCTCGGAGGCTGCACCAGCATCCCACAGAGCAGCCTCTGTCCACAGCGAGCCTGGGACCACACCACCACCTCTGATAACTGACATGCACAGGGGGCTGGCTTGAAAGCCTCCCGCACGTACCGGCTCCCATCTGCCCCCCTCACCCTCTGTGCTGCCACCTCTCTATGAGAGCAGTGCACAGGAGGGAGGGTTGGAGCCTGCTCCCCCACCTTTGCTGCTACAGAGACAGCAAGGGGAAAGATTTCATTTAGTCAATAAGATAAACCAATGGACCCAGGTTTATCGGTTAATCATGTACTCAGCTACACAGTGACATCCCTATAGGACAGCAGGCACTGGCCCTGCAGTGGCTGATGGGGGATGGAGGCCGTGGCACAATGCTTCTGCCACAAGCCACTGTGGACACTTTCCTCTGCTCGTCTGAGAGCCCTCCCCCTGGGCAGGGGTGCCTGGCTATGGTGGGGATTGGGGGAGGGGGTGGGTCCTGAGGAAGATTGAGAAAGATTGGGGGAGGGGGA
The DNA here is from genome assembly GCF_052426305.1 of Pelodiscus sinensis. Taxonomy (NCBI): domain Eukaryota; kingdom Metazoa; phylum Chordata; order Testudines; family Trionychidae; genus Pelodiscus; species Pelodiscus sinensis. Next base: position 4,076,817 of record NC_143078.1, read on the forward strand.
AGAGTGGGGCGATCAGGGCTCCAGGCACTTCGGGGCTGGGCCCCTCTGGGATGAAGTGCAGGCAGCCTGGGGCCTGCTAGGGGCCATGGGCAGGAGAGGGAAGGCAGATGAGGGGATATCACATCAGGCCTGGAGTGCCAGGTGTCTGGAGGTGGGGAAAGGAAATATGGGATCGGGGCTGGATCTAGGTGACAGGGGAGGGTGTGAACACCTGGGGGGTGGGAGCAGGAGATGAAGTGATTTCAGAGAAGGAAACTGAGGCACAGATGCCAGCCCAGGGGAATCACAGTGTGGGGAGGGGGGAGAGGCTATGGTGCCCCCCTGTGACTTACTGTCCCTACTCATAAGACCCCTCCCCCCCACACACACACAGACTGTGGCTACATCTAGACTGGCATGATTTTGCAGAAATACTTTTAACAGAAAAACATTTCCATTAGAGTATTTCCATAAAAGAGCATTTAGATTGGCAAGGATGCTTTTGTGCAAAAAGTGCTTTTGCGCAAAAGCATCCGTGTCCAGTCTAGACACAATTTTGCACAAGAAAGCCCCCATCGCCATTTTAGCCATCGGGGCTTTTTTTTTTTTGCACAAAACAATTCTTCCCTGTCTACACTGGCCCTCTTGAGCAAGTATTCTTGCACAAGAGGGCTTTTCCCCCCCAAGCAGGAGCGTGAAAGTATTTGCACAAGAAGCACTGGTTTTGTACATTACAAAGTCAGTGTTCTTGCGCAAATTCAAGTAGCCAGTGTAGACAGCTGGCAAGTTTTTGCACAAAAGCAGCCACTTTTGCACAAAATCATGCCAGTGTAGACACACCTGTGTGTTTGGCTGCTCCCACTGGCAGCACAGTTCAGGGACAGCCCCCCAGTGAGATCTCTGTACCTAGAGGGGGCAAAAAAGCATCTCACAGAGACCCTGGAATCACATCACCATGGCACCACCTGCTGGTAGCACTGCCTCCCCATGGCTGGTGTCTCCCTGTGGTCTCACTTCACTCTCCAGTCCAGACCCCTCTTGGACCACAGTGTCCCTCCAACATTGCCCTCTGGCAGTGCCCACACCAGTGTCTCTCAGCCCCCCTTCCAGGGGGTGTTTGTCAGTCTGCACTCCAGGGTCCTCCCCTGCCTGGGAACGTGCAGTTCTGCCCCCCAGGGAACACCTAGCTCCCCTAGACCCTCCTCGCCTCAGTGACCCACTGCCAGTTTTCACCTAGCCTACACCTCCAGGGCAAACTGCAGCCTGCCATGGCCACTCAGCATTTGCAAGGGTATGTGGACTTGCTACCTTTGCCTACCCTGGCTGCCTCTCTGCAGCCCTCACACCCTCAGGCCCTGAAGCCTGGGAGCTTGCCTGGCCAGAGCCCCCCCTCAGCTTTACCTACCTTCCCCAGCCCTGCACTGCCTCCTGCTTCTCAGTCAGCCAGGTCCCTCCTGCTCTCCCTTCTCCCTGCAGGAGCTCGTCTTTATACAGCCCCCAGCTGGGCCCTCATTAGCAATAATTGCCTTCACTGGGGCTTCCCTCTCAGCCCTCACTCAGGGCTGGGTTTTGCCCTTAAAGGGCAAGTGCGGGGCAGATGCCCTGTCACAGGAGGGTACGCCTGAAAGGGGAGTAACCTGCCCACTCTCCCCACAAGTTCAGTAATTTTTTATGTAGCCTCCCCCACACGCCTGTGACAGAGCAGACAGAGAGATCTATGTCTCCATATGTTGGAGAGTTTAAGTCCCCTTGTTAAACAAAGGTACATTGGAATAGGAGTTGCTAGCAGGGGTGGAGGGTGAAGCTTCCACTTCGGGAGGCAGTAATTCCCCTGCCTAGGGCCCACGCCCTGGCCAGGTTTTGACCATTTCCCACGATCTCCCTCCTGTCTTCCCTCCCCTCCCCTGCACGTCCCATGTCCCGCTCACTGTGTGTGTGTCCCCTTCCAGCCAAATCCCTGAACCCAAGTAAGTTATTTCTAGAAAAAAACCTCCACTTTTCTGCAATTTCTCTCTCACCAAAATGGAGCATGTTTTATGCCATGTGTCAGACATGCAGAAGGTACCTCATTAAAAGCACTACATCTGGGAAATGTCAGTCCCAGGTTTTCTGCAGCTCCCATCACAGAAAGGATGTGGACACACTGGAGAAAGTCCAGCGGAGGGCAACACAAATTATTGGGGGCTGGAGCACATGACCTATGAGGAGAGGCTGAGGGATTTGGGCTATTTAGTCTGCAGAAGAGAAGAGTGAGGGGGGATTTGAGAGCAGCCTTCAACTTCCTGAAGGGAGGTTCCAAAGAGGATGGGGAGAGGCTGTTCTCAGTAATGACAGATGGCAGAACAAAGAGCAATGGTCTCAAGTTACAGCGGGGGAGGTCTAGGTTGGAGAGTAGGAAAAACTATTTCCCTAGGAGGGTGGGGAAGCACTGGGATGGGTTCCCTAAGGAGGGGGTGGAGTCTCCATCCCTAGAGGTTTTTAAACCCTGGCTTGACAAAGCCCTGGCTGGGATGATTGAGTTGGGTTGGTCCTGCTTTGAGCAGGGAGCTGGACTCAGTGACCCCTGAGGTCTCTTCCAGCCCTAAGATTCTCTGATTCTATCCTGGACCTTTAAGGGGACCATGTTCCAAACCCTGTTCCAGCCAGATTCTTGCATCGAATTGTGCCCCTTCTTGTCCTCCTAGAGCAGCTGAGGGGTGCAAATCCTCACATCCCTTTGCTCCAGGGCCCCTTGGGGGAGAAAGACTCCTGGCCCAAGGGATATTGGGAGTGGACAGGAGAACACTGATGGAGCCCCCTCTCTTCCCTTCTCTTGGACCTTAGCACAGGTCCCCAACCAGGGAATTTGGTGGCTTAGCTGCGACTGTAATCCAGTCTGGGACATGAGTCAGCTGGCCAGGGAGGGGATTTACCAGCTCTACAAACTGCTGCTACACAAGAGGGAAGGAAATCCAGCTGGGAAATGGGACCCAATAGAAGTGACAGTGACAGAAGCCAGCCAATGGGACCCCTGGAGAAATGATCCACCTCCCACCTGAGACTGTCCCCCGTTGGGTGATGGGAGCCCTGTCGAAACTTGCCAGATCCTCCGAGACTGAGCCTGTCTGTCTCCTTTCTCTCCTGCTCACTTTAGGATCTGGTCCCCTCCCCATTACCATGTAGGTACCCCTGTTATGCTGTTGGGCCAGGGATGCAACCCAATGGGAAAGGAAGAGCACAGCTCCCAACACCAGACAGAGAAATCCAACAATGAGAAGCTGCTAAGGGACAGCTGTCATGGGGAGAGGGAGGGAATGGAAGCAGGAGCTCCTCCTCCAGTGGGGTGGGAGGGGTGTGACAGTGCAGGTCACTAGAGAGGAAGATGACGAGTCCATCCCAGGGTGTCTGTCACATGTCATCCTCCCTGATTCCTGGGGGCATCCAAGACTCTGACAGGTGCTGCTGCTCTTGAGACAGAAGGACATCACGGCCAAGAAGATGCACCAGCTCCACCCCATCTCGTCCTCTCGCCAGGTGCATGGGGCTCTGCAGGGACTGCACGTTTTGGGGCATTTCTGATGAGGTGTAGAGCCCACTGTTCACTGCCCACTGCCCCTGCAGAACCTGCTCCAGCTGGAGGAGACGTTTCACAGGGAGCCTGTCATGGGGTGTATGTTCCCGCGCACTAGCTCAGAAACCAAAAGGTTAATTCAGGCACTGCCAGCCACTGCTGACTGGCGGGTAACAGCAGTGGGGAGAATCGAAGAGCTGGGAGGCAGACTGGCAGGACGGTTATCAGGCAGTAGACAGGAACTCCGGTCAGAAGACAGCCAGAGAGTCATCCAGGACACCTCCCAGAAAGGGGCAAAGAAGCCAACAGACCAAAACCCTGATGGGCCTGAGAACCGAGTGGATTTCTAGGTTCCTGGGCACGAGGAGTGGACCGACCGCCACACTGAGCTGAGCGAACCAGAGCCCCATGCCCTCTCCGTGTGCCCAGGGGATGCACCTTCTCACGCCGAAAGAGACAACAGAGAGCGAGAGACTGACCTGGGGCGATGCAGAAGGTGCAACAGGAGTCCTGGCTGCAGGGGAGATTCTGCGACCAGCAGCTGTCCCAGGCCTGAGAGCAGGGCTGGCCTTTGCCTAAGACCACAGAGCCCTTTGCGCGAACACCTGGAGGATCCTGAGTGAGGCATGGGGCCATGTGCCCAATGGAGAGGGAGGGCCCAGGCACCCACACTAACCCCCCATTTCAGAGGGGAAACCCAGACCCCTTTTCCCTCTATTGGGGAAGGGCAGAGGGGAGAGACATGAGAAGCCCTGAGCCATTCCCAGGAACCAGAGGGGGCTGCAGACCCTTTCCTTTGTGGGGATCTAGGACTGCACATTGTGTTACGCTCTGTGAATCTGGAATTCAATTGGTGAACCACCCGGAAGGCCAATGGCCTCAGATCCCCCTCACTGAGCCTGGTTGGTCTCACGGCTCCTCTTAGCTTCATTGGCGCGGCTATCTGGGAGGCAGCCCCGCAGGATCCTAGGCCCCCTCCACTGGGCAAGCTAGGCCCATGGGCGACCAACGTGGTACAGTAGATGTTCTGTCAGATAAGAAACTTGGAGTCCCTCTGGGTTTTGTTGTGGGAGAACCGGCAGTAATCTCAGAACCAGGAATGGACCGACATCAATGTCTTCCTTTTCTTTCATCATTTTTCTTGCTCTTCTCTGGACTCGCCCCAATTTCTCCACATCTTTCTTGAAAGGGATGATAATCCTGGGGAAAAGGCTGAAGGAGAGGTCTCTTGTATGACAAAAAAATAAGAATGGCAAGAATTAAGGCCGCTAAATACAAATGTCAAACTAACCCATGCAGCTACAGGGCTGTGTTTTAAGGTTTGAGGGTTTTTTTGTTTTTTTGTTTTGCTTTTTTCCACAATTTGTGTTAATGCCTTCTTCCTCCCTGTTCCAATTGTACAGTAGCAAGCAAGCACTATAACAAATGATGGTATTTATTTACCATGGCAGTGACATGGTGTGGCAGTGTATGCACACCCCATAACAGGGATGAGGATGTTTTGGGGTGCGTATGCCATCTGGTCAGCTACAGGGTCATCAGCAGTCGCTATAGTCCATAAAGATCTACCTGCAATCTAGGGTAGTCAGGCTTAGTGGCTCAAGTTAATAATGTTGTCACTTCTCTCAGGACTGTGTGGTCTATTGGTCAGAATCTGAGAGTAGCCCTTACTCCAAGGAAGTATGGCCTAAGGGCCAAAGTCAGTAAGTTTCTCTTACCTCAGGGTGATATGGCCTAAGGGCTATATGCAGCCTTTGTCTCTGGGCAGTATGGCCAGAATCTGTAGTGTTGGGGCAAGCACCTGGTAGGGGGACCCAGGCCCACCCTGCTCCACCGTATCCCAACCCAGGGCCCTGTGGGTTGCAGAACGGTCTGCCACTCCCTCGGTGGGGAATCCGGCCGAAACATGCCGAGTATACCTGCGTGGGAGAGGCCGCTCCTGCACCCTCCCTGGGTCACTTCCTATTGATTCTGGCAGGTCAGCATCCCACATAGCAGCTGGGTGTCTCAGTTCCCTGGCAGTGGCTTCTCCCTGGGATTCCATGGGGGTCGCGTAGCGGCCATCTCCTGGGACTCTGATTCTCGCTGTCTGGGTCGCTGGCTGCTGCATCTCGGGAGCTCTGGCTGGAGGTCCTCATCCTTCGCTGGCCAGCCAAGACTGAGCTTTTCTCTTGCTTTTATGCTGCCCCAGCACTTGGAGCATGCCCAGTCTGGTTGAAGGGGCGGGACTTCCTCCGCACACAGGGTTTTCACTCCCCCTGCTCCAGTGCGGGGTATGCATACCCCATCACACATGGCAAATTGAGATGGATACCTTTCCACTCGTCTGAACTCACCATTTATCGCCCTGAGTCCGCATGGATTGAGCAGCTGCTGAAAGTGGATAATTGTCGGCATGTGAAGGTTGGCTTTCCGATGTGAGGGATTTATAATGTGTCACATTGCAGACATAAACTCTAACAGCATATTATGCTAGGTCCTGTCATGCTCACATATGTGACGGGACACAATATAATACAACCTGACGAGCTGAACATTAAGAGGGAACAGGTGTCTTTGGCATGGGCCTGCACACTATTAATTCATATAGTGATTATCCAATGAAGCCAACACACTGATAAATGTTGACAACACTCACATCCTGGTGAACACAGCAACTGGCCAGCTACCAGCCGTTACTAGCAATGGAAAAGAAATAAATGCCCCCTTTGTGCCAACTGTATGCATGGCCCTGGCACCTCTTGAGGTCTCTTCCAGTTCTGGAGTTCTAGGTTTCTAAGATTCTATGATGCACTTAGGGCCATGTGAACACTGTCTGAATTAAATGACTGTAAGGACAGCAACAGAGACAAAAGCAGGGTGAATGACACAGTGAAAAGTTGGATCTCTAACATTCCAACTCTCCTCCAGGCAGGAAGTGCCTTTTAATACAATTATTCTATTTTACTCTCCTCTCCACGACAGGGGAAACTTTTAGAGGGAGGGTGAAATGTACTTTCTTTCAGCCGGATCATACTATTGAACTGGCAGGGGAGACAACTAGCCAGAGAAAAGCGGGGGGAGGAGGGGAGAAGGGGGGAATCCCAGCTGCCCACTCAGAATACAGACTTTTACTGGCACACCAAAGGGCTTTGGGCTACTCCTGACTGCATTGAAATCAATGGAAGTTTTTTCCCTGAGTTCTTCTGGGACATAATTTCACGCACAGTGGACAGTCTCTCATAGCTGGCAGGAAAATGGAAAATCCCTTTTATGAAAATTGATGCATTTTAGCCAGGGAGAGGATTCATCCCACTATGAAATCTTTTGCAGTAAGAGATTCCCAGAATTTTTGGGATCAATCATAAAAATTTGAGAACTCTTTTTCACATGGGGGCCAAGAGGGTGAATGCCATTCTAAAATGCATAAACAGGCAAAGCTTGAGTAGAAGCAGAGATGTTGCTTGACCTCAGTATTTGGCATGAGTGCAATTGTTTCTGGAATAGTGTGACCAGTTTTGGTGCCCACAACTCAAGAAGTATGTTGAAAAAATCAAAAAGGGCTCAGAGAAGAGCCATGGAAATGATTAAAGAATAGAAAAACTGCCTGATAGTAATAGACTCAAGGAGCTCAGTCTATTTAGCTGCACAAAGAGAAGGTGAAAGAGTGACTTGATCACAGTCTATACATATCTAAAGGAGGAGCAAATATTTAATAATGCCTACGATCTAGTAGAGAAAGATACAACATGAATGGATGTCTGGAAGTTGAGGCTAGACGTACTGAGACTGCAAAGACAGACTTTTTTAACAGTGAGAGCAATTAACTATTCAAGCCACTTACCAAGGCTGCGGTGAACTGTTCATCACTAACCATTTTTAATCAAAATAAGAATTTTTTAGAACCATGTGCTCTACAAATTATCTTGAGGTCGCTCTCTTGCCTCTTACATAGGCGGTCAGACTAGAGGATAATAATCATTCCTTCTGGATTTCCGATCTATGAATCTGTGAAATATCACTTGCCCGTCAGAAAGAGAAAACTATCCAAGGCACTGTGTATTTTTCAGATGCGAGCTGACACACACACAAACCCAAGCAGGCATCATTCTTAGCAGGAGGTGCTTGAGAGAAGAACATCAAAGGCCCTAATGACTTGATGGGAATGACACTAGGGGTAAGACTAATAATAACAAGCAGATGAAGGGGAGATCACCTTGGGCAGAGTACCTTTCACTGCTTGCCAGAATAGCAGAGAGATGTATGATCTCCAGCTACATGGTAGGACCACAGACTGCAAGTGCATACAGAGGGAGATGAATTATTCACAGAAGAGGCTGGATCATGATCTGAAATCCTGGGGTTTAACATGCTATCCTTGCTAATAGCCTTTGTTAACTATCACCTAGAATGTGCAGACTGCTTTCTGTGAGAGAGTGGTTAGTGTATTGGTGGGGGTGGGAGGGGAAATGTATCTATTAAAAATTCACACGCCTCTAGTTTGGAGTTGCAGCTGGCATCTGTTATCCAGATTAGTTGAACATACATATAATTCAGGCAAAGGACAAACATCATGATGTGAAGGATTTGATTGTTTTTCTCAGCAGAAGGAGTGCTAGGCCATATTGGTTTTGACACTGTGCCTCAATTAAGCCTTACAAATAAAATCGGTCGTACATGCTTCATGAAACTGGAGAAGCCGTGGTAGATTCTTAGAAGGACTGAGCTTTGTGGGTGAGGCTAGAGAGTGAAGTTTCTCCACCAGTCACAATAATTGTACCGCTGTCTTCTCTTAATATGATTTATTTAGATGTTGCCTTATGAATTAATTCCCTCTAATTGCTCCTCCTCTCATTGTAAATCAGGGTTTCCTGATTTCTGGAGAGCAGTGAACATGATTCTACACCGCAGTAATTAGTCCAATTAGAAAGGGAGGCAGATGTGGAAAACCAATTACTTTCAGGAATATGTCTGCTCCTATGTATTCCAATTGCTAGTCAATTGAAATTTAATAGCAACTTAATAAAACATTGTTTTATTCATAAACCCTGTCCAACATCCAGACTCCCTTTAAGTTATTTATTTGCTTGTTGAGAAGCCAGTTCGAAGGAATTTTATGGTGAGTGAGTTTGGATCTGTTTTTCCTCCAGCTTACTAGGGGGTGTAAATCAGAAATAACTCCACTGACGCTTATGGCAACACACCAGTGGATAACTTGTGTAAACGAGAGCAGAACTAGGACCTTTGTTTACAGGAACATTGTTATTCTCCCTGCGTTGAGAACAAAACCCATTTCTACCCTTAGAACCAAACCAGTACATTTCTTAAAGAAATAACCTGCCTTGGTGTGAATTGTGTGTCTCCTTTTTTTCTGTGGTGAATTTCACCCAGAGCCTTGCCTTAGGCTAAAGCGAAATCAAACAGACAAAATCAAAATAAACACAGAGACACCTGTCCAGCTCTGTAAAGCCTTGAGTCAGCTATCTCCGCAAGTGTGGTTCATTTATGATCAAATAGAAAGCCAACAATTGAAAGACAAGCTTTAAGTCACTGGCGTGCAAAGTTGTCCAGGTACCTGCCGAGCTTGTACTAACGAAGCAAACAACAGAGAATAAGTAACAATACTAGTTATTTTGAGATGTGAGCATCCCCAATTACAGCAGATCTGCAATATGTGGTGTAGGCCCCTCTGTGACTCTCTCTCATCAGGCTCAGAATGTGGTGCCCACTGTAGAATATCAAAAAACAGAGAGGCCACATGCCTGTGCTGGATATCAGTCAGGAAAACGAGTGATGGGCAAGCTAAGTTAGTGAGTGGGCCACATGGGTGGCCGTTCTTCATCGCAGTGGATCACAAGAGCGTTGTAACCAAAACATTCTCCCGGGACAGGCAGGGTTGCTCACTGTGCTTGTGCGCCTAGAACATGCGGGGTGTGCCGATTGTACCAGAGCAGCGCTGCGATTGGATGCAGAAGGAACATGCAGCTCTCACAGTCAATGATGTACGATCAGCACACATCTCACTTCATGTGCCCTTGCTCTACGTGCGTGTCACGTTAGTAACACCAGTAGGGAAAAAAATGACATGGATGGGAAACCAGAAGAATCTGCCAAGCCTGTGCCTGGGTAACAATAAACAACATACCTTGTGGGCCACATATAAAACCCTGATAGGCCACATGTGGTCCTCGGACCGGAGGTTGCCCACCACGGGCTTAGGGTATGAACCTGGAAATACTTATGGCAAATGTCCTTGTAAAATTTGTTTTATTTTGAGCATGTCAATGTTTGAAGGGGACGGTTTGCTTGTCATTATATATATTGTGGCAGTGAGAATGTCCCGTTAGCTGGAAATCCCTCTTCATGCCTGCCCCATACCTGCTATGGTGGGTTTGTGATTGATGTTACTCATTATAAGGGCCCAGCATAGCTTCAGTGATTCACTTCATTGCTCAGCTCTGTCGTCATGAGGTTGCTTCCCCTTCTGGAAAGCAAGATTCTGTAAAGACAGGACAATTTTATTGTTAGGCCAGTTTCTGCTCTTTGAGGGATGGGTGTGAATCCAGAGTCACTCCACTTGCATCAGTTAAGTTCCTCCAGGTTTATCCTGAAAACACAATTCATCTGGCCAAAGTTTGGCATTCCATTTTTCAGACACATGTAGTGAAGCTTGCAGAGAAGGGAGAACCTACCATCAGTCACCTTTGTTAGTAATTTACACCTCATGGGATCATCTGAATGAGGCTGCAATGGAGGACACCGGTATGGGGATCAGGAAGCTGGAGCAATATAAATGCCCAGGTGTCTGTTCTATGCCCACCCAGGAGTGTGTCTATATGGCAAACTGGTGTGTGCGTGCGTATAACCCACACACCTCGTGTGGTTCACTGACCAATGCAGTGGCACCTAGACCACAGCAACAGCTAAGATCAAGAGACCTCTACAGCATAGGCTGGAAATCCGCTGGCTTTTAGCTCAGAGGGTCGAGGCTCCTATACTCAGCTCCAGAAATCCCAAGTTCAAATCCAGCCAGTGTTGGTTACATGTGCATGTGTGTATTACACATCTAGCTTATTTCTCCCCTGTGTTGCACCTGGCCATTGGCTCCTAAAGGCTTCCAAGCATGCATCTCGGCAGCATCCAGACTGTGATGCTTAATCCAGCCTCTCATGCATGGTACAGAGTCCCTGTCTCTTGTTCCTTCTTGGAAAGCTGCTCTGTGCTCCAAAACAAGTGCTGACCCCTGTCTCCCAAGTCTCCCCAGCAGCTCATGCATGCTTTCTCCACTGGCTTGGGCATGCTGGTTTATAATTTAACTCTTTGGGGACTGTGCTCCACTTAAAGGAATATGCAGGCTTTGTAAAGGTTTTAGTGATACAAAGCACAAATATTACAGAGCTAGTCAAAACCAGCTAACCATGGCGTGTAGCCCCCTTCCTCAGTTTTCTCACCATGCCCAAGGGCTCTGGTCAGCATCCTTCAGGGGTTCTCAACCCTCTTGCATGCCTTCTGCTCCTTCGTCTTGTAGAAACCATTTTTAAAGTTCTTTTTAATTTCTTGCCCTAACGTCAAACTTGTTTGGTTAAGGGTATAAAATACTAAAATTAATTGTATTAGCCAGCTTTACTGGGCCCGACTTTGCTGGGACCACGTTTGGCTCACTTTGCTTTACTAATCAATAAAGCAATCAGTTGTTAGCAGCCTAAACAAAAAGAAGCGTGTTTTTGCTTCAACAGTCTCTTCCTTGGGATGGTCTTCTGGGCTAGGGAGAGTGTCTCTTTTAAAAGCCGTTTTTAGCACCTTGCTCCTTCCTGTGCTTGCCCTGGGGTTTTTCAGTTTTCCAATATTCTGTGGGCAGCTGGGAGCAGAGCTTTAATAGTCAATTCTTCCATTGGTACGTCCCGCTAAGGTAAAGCTAGTGGGCCATCCAGTTGTTGATGGCTATTGTTGGTGGCTTCTCATTCAGGGCCAGGTACCCAGGCACCAAGTCCCCTCAACTCAAGAGGGATGGTGCAACCTAAAATGATGGTCACAGCACCCAGGGAGGCACGGAATCTGGGTGACAACCGAAAATGGAGCAAAAAGTCAGATGGGGGCACACACGTAACACTCTGGAAGGGGGTGCTTTCAGGCTGCACCACTCGCACCAGCCAACACCAGAGACATGTTCTTCCACCTGGTTTCATTGACTTCAATGGTGCAGTCATGGGTGGTAGGTATTAGGCAAGGTGCAATGAGATTCGTGGGCAGAACTGATTCAGGGAAAGACAGGAAAGAGAAGGCGTTTCTCCTGGTTAACATGACTCAGAACAGAACTGGGATGAATAACACAAACGATAGTAAAGACACTTGGATTACTATCTATTGGGACTGACTGTGGTCTGTATCATACGGCCTTAACACCAAAATAAGCCCGTTCAGTCAACTGGAGTGGCTCCTAGGCAATTTCAGTGTAAAGACAGAGCAGCCTCAAGCTATTTGTGTCTACTTTGGAATAGCATATGGAGTTACCTGCTCATCTCTGGGACAGCAGAGCAGTCAGAATACAGCCAGCCTCCACAATCTGATTCAATCACAGAGATTTGGAAAAGATTTTGTTCTCACAAACATTTCTATTAGAGAGGCAGCCACGTGTGCACTTGCAAATAATGGTGCTTTCTCCATTTATATGCCCACCCTGCCGCGCCAGTTGGGAGATAAGATTTATTTTACAAAGAATGCACTTTGTTTGTTTAGTATACAAAAGTAATCGATAAAACATTAAGTGCAAGAAATGGAGAGAAGCAAATGTTCAACGCTTTTCCCTGTAATTAATTTAACAATGCAGTGCTCACAGTGCTAGTTGTTATTGTGCTTCATGGAGAGAGGCAAATCCAGAGGAGAAACAAATACAACATTTTTTATAATTTGAGTAAAACACAGAATTGGAATTGCTTGTTTTGGAGTTGTTGTTTTGTTTTAAACTCTCCATTAAAATACCTGCAGAGGAGTTTTGCACTGGAACTTTGCCCATCTATTTTCTCCTATCTAGTGCACATGAGACAAGCATTTTTCCTAATTGGGCCATTAAAAGAGGTGTTGAAATGTTACTAATTGTCAAAGGCAATTAAGTGTAGCAACATGTCATAGGTAAATTAACGACACTCCAGGTGTTTAGAGCAAATTGCATTTATGAGGAGGTAAAACAATTTCTCTTGAATCTGGATGTTGGTTGGAGTTTTTTTTTATAGCTTGAAATTATGCACCAGCCTTTTGTACTGATTACATTTATGGGGCTGCCTCCATCAAACAACACATACTATAAAGCCTGAAGTTCAGAGAGGCAGGAGAGCCACACTGCCACTGAATTCGAAAATCAAATTATACATCACTTGGCTGCAGAAGTTCACGGGCAAGTCTTGGTTGGATGCAAAGAAACTGATCCTCTCTTTTGCCTTATCCCACTTGAGGCTGCGATTTCTGCAGTAAGGAAGGGAGTCAAAAGGAAACTTCCTTTGCCTACATGCCTAGCAACAACAAATGGAGCAAAACACATCAAACTTACTGGCTCACATTTTCAAAAATGTCCTCAAAACCCCAGCTCAGGTTTACCATTCACTTGTGCACACAAACTAGATAACGCATTGCCCTCCTTCACAGTGGCATGTGCAGTGGAGGCTTTTTACGAACACTGCCACCCATATGTCAATTTCCGCAATATTCTCGAAAGACCTTATGGTATAAAGTGTGTGTGTGTGTGTGGCTGTGAGTTGGGATTGTGTGTCATTTCTTTATGGGGGAGCTGTGACTAAGGCTGCAAACCCACGCAGAATCTTTGGGGTCCAAGGTTATAGTGAATGGATGATGTATGATTGTATTCTCCTCCAGGAACTAAAAACCACAGCAGTACTTTAGGTAAATCAGCCAACCTTTAACCCACTTATCACTCCTGAAGAGTTCTGATGTGAAATTGCAGAACTACTAATTATGGTTTGTAATGTATCCTTTAAGTCAATTGCTATGCCAAATGACTAGCAGATAGCTAATGTGAAGCCAATTTTTAAAATGGGCTCTAGAGGAAATCCTGGCAATTACCAGATGGTAAGTCCAACTTCAGGCCAATTTGGTTGAAACAATCATTAAGAACAGAATTGTCAGACACGTAGATGAACATAATCTGTTGGGAGAAAGTCAACACAGTTTTTGTAAAGGGAAATAATGCCTCACTAATCTACTGGAATTCTTTGAGGAGGTCAACAAGTTTGTGGACAAGGGGAATCCAGTGTACTTAGATTTCCAGAAAGTCCTTGACAAGGTCTCTCACCAAAAGCTCTTAAGCAAAGTAAGTTGTCATGGGTTAAGAGGGATGGTCCTCTCATGGATTGGTAACTGGTTAAAAGACAGGAAACAAAGGGTAGGAATAAACAAAATGGCAGATGAAATTTAATGTTGATAAATGCAAAGTAATACATATTCACAAACGTAATCCCAAGTATGCATATAAAATGATGGGGACTAAAGTAGCTGTTACCACTCGAGAGAGAGATCTTGGAGTCACTATGGATAGTTCTCTGAAAACATCCTCTCAGTGTGCAGAAAACAGAATTTTGGGAATCATTAAAAAAGGCATAGAGAATCAGGCAGAGAATATCTTATTGCCTCTATCTAAATCCATGGCATGCCCACATCTTGAATACTGGGTGCCCTTACCTCAAAAAAGATATGTTGGCACTGGAAAAAGTTCAGAAAAGGGCAAACAAACATGATTAGGGGGTTGGAATGGCTGCCATATGATGAGAGATTAATAAAAAAGGGATTTTTCATCTTGGAAAAGAGAGGTAGAAGGCGGGTATATGATAGTGGCCCATAAAATCATGACCGGTGTGGACAAAATGAATAAAGAAGTTATTTATTCATAACACAAGAAATTTGGGGTCACCACATAAAATTAATAGGTAGCAGGTTTAAAACAACACACAGACAACCTGTGGAACTCCTTGCCGGAACTGTGAAGGCCAAGACTATAACAGGGTTCAAAAAAGAGCTAGATAAATCCATGAAGGATAAGTCCATCAGTGGCTAGTAGTTCAAGATGGTTCTTGTTTTATTCAAACTGTTTCAGTCATCCCTGGGCACCCCTTAGATAGTTGTAGCTATTTACATCTGAAGTAGAATATTGTGAGGACAGGACCTGAACAGGGACTGCACTTACTTCATTTTTGCTGTTTACTCACATTAGCGCAACTTTATCTGTTACCAGCTCAACAAACCAAGTGCCCCTGACTCTCCTTAAAGCCTCTGGGCCTGTGCTAATTCTTTCCCCAACTATCTATACGTGTGCGCTCACATGAATGCTCCTTCCAGGCTAGCATGGGCCAAACTCTGCTTCCATTTTCACTTGTGTAAAGCTAGAGTGAGTTGAGTTTCCCAACGTTTCCAACCGGATGGATTGGACGTCATTGCCACCAACAGTGACGGGTCTGTCCAGTTGGAAAAATTGGCAACCACTTGCAAATCATTGCAGTAACTCCAGTTTCACACCAGAATAGCAGGGAGCAGAATTTGGCCATGTCTGTTGAGCATGCCATACTTGTTCCTAAGTCTGGTAGATTGTTGATACTTCTTGGCATGATCTATTATTCATTTTCTTGTATAAAATGCAGCCCTTTTGGATGGCTGCCTGTAGCAATAACAATCTGTCCTTGCCAAAATGTTTGTTTGACTTTTAAAGCTGAAGATGTAAAAATATATCATTTCAAGAGGGTCATCTAAAGAGGGGGAAAAGATTATGGGCTAGCTCTCCTTTGGTGTAAATTAGCATACCTCTATTGCCTTCAAAAACTGGAGTATCACTAACTTAGCCAAATCTCTCTCTGACCCTTTTAATTTTCCTTACAATGACTATCAACAGAACAGTTTTTCAGAATGGATTATAGCCTAGTGTCCTTTTGGGGTGCCTCAGAGGCAGGTATAAAACCTCCATGATATATGGAAAGTGCTATGTGCCATTAATTGCATACAGGTGCATCATTTTGGACAATAGCTGGACTACTTGGCTTGTTTGATTAAATCTAGGCACATTACTAAAAGTCTGCTAGCAGTGCGAAACATGTCCAGTACAATTGCACATTAGCAAAGCAATCAAATTATATTGTTCTTTCCTACCCTCTTACAGTTATTCTCATTCACATAGCAGGGAATCTTCCAGTCGGATCATGTAAATTTATATTGTTGACTAATACATGGCAGCAGTGAAGAAGTTAGATGTTTTTCTGGTTCATTATTATATTCCTCCATGGTTTTATTCATTTCACGATTCTTGTATTTTTATCTTTTCCAAATGATTAGGGAGCTCTGGAGGACAGATAAAAATTACTCTCAAAATTAAGTGAGAAAAAATACAGGTTGTTTTAATTTATTACATTGTGTGAATGCCTTTCTCTAAAGACACTTGATCATTCATTAGTAATCCAGGCTAAAGCGTTTTCAGAAATGTTTGAGCTTAATTGTCTGACTTTTGTTTCAGATGCTGACATGCTTCCCCTACATTATTTATACTTCGTGTGCCTTGCTTATAATCAGGGAATGTGGAGGGGGTTTGTCCCCATCATTGTGGTGGTGCTGATATTTCTGCTTCTTGCAAACTTCTAATTACCCGCACGACTTTGGCAGAGGGTTTTGTTCGTTTATTTATAGGATGGAATAAATGTGTGAAAGCAGGGGTGGTTGCTTGTTGCATTGAAGCAATTTCTCTGCATCTCATTGTTCATCTAACAAAAGCCTGTCAAGGACATAAGCGGAACAGGTACTTTAGGCCAGCCTTGCAAAAGTGCTTTGCATCCACAAGTGGGACCAAGCTGTAGGTCACAACATGACTTGTGTGCGTGCTGCTTGCTTCTGAGCGCCTTTGAAAATCTGTCCATCATTACCATAGCCATGGTCTACACTAGGGCTACATCTACACTGCAGGCTTCTTGCACAAGAAGGTTGTTGTGGATGAGATCTTCTGCAAAAACTTCTTGCGCAAGAGCGTGTCCACACTGCATGGACACTCTTTCACAAGAAAGCTCTGATTGCCATTCACAGAAGGGCCTGTGCTTCTTTTGATAGTCTGTTTGCCGTCCACACACACAACTTTTTGCACAAGAGCTCTTGCTCAAAAAGGCTTATTCCTCCTAGAAAGAGGAATAACTATTGCGCAAGAAGCCCTCTCTTCTTCTGATTTACTGTAAATGTACTTGAACAAAAAGGTGCTTAGAGTGTGGATACTCCGCGAGTTTTTGCGCAAAAACAGTTGGTTTTGCGCAAAAACTCTGCAGTGTAGACGTAGCTACACAGGTTTTAATTTTAAATAACCCAGTCGGTCATATGAATAAGCAGAGCATCCACACTACCAAGCCCATTATTTCAAAACTAGCCAATTAGCCTGTCATAAGACGGGATTTTCAGGTCTCTCCTCCACGTCGGTTTTCTCTCCTGAGCCTCTGGTCTCTCTCTCTCTCTCTCCTCCTCCTACTACCTCCCTCCTTCTCTCTCTCAGCTCTCCTCTGCCTCCTGACTCTCTCTCCGTCTCTTTCTTTCTCTTCTCCTCCCCTCCTGCCTCTCACTCGGGGGACTGCAGAGTCCAAACGGTCACTTGCACCACTTGCTCCCATGCGGCGGTCCAGCTGAGCAGTGCAGAAGTCAGCCGAGCGCCACGGTGGGAGGCGAAGGGGGGCAGTGACGTTCACGGCCAGGAGGCGGGGCCTGGAGCCGCTGTCACACCGCACATTACCGCCCCGCCCCCCTTCGCCTCCCGCTGTGGTGCTCGGCCGACTTCTGCGCCGCTCAGCCAATACGCTGCAGGGCAGCAAACAGCCATTTGGGCTTCCCTGTGGTGGCCCAGCTGAGTGGCACAGAAGTCAAACAAGCGCCACAACAAGACATGGAGGGGGGTGAGGCGATGACGTACATGGCCAGGCCCCGCCCCCGGGCATGTATGTCACTGCCCCGCCCCCTTTCCCCTTCCGCCGTGGCACTTAGCTGACTTCTGCGCCGCTCAGCTGGGTCACCGCGGGGGAACAAGCGGTGCAAGCAGTCGTTTGGGCCCCACACTCCCCATCCAGCTCGGAACAGCCTGGTTCGAATCATCTGGAGAGCGGAATAGCACGCGGGCGAGATTATGCTAATGAAGTGCGGGCTATTTAAATCCCCGCTTCCTTAGCAATTTCGGTTGGCTACATTTCCATACCTAGTTCGAACTGGGGAGCAAGTGTAGACATACCCTAAGTTAGAAATTGTTATTTCGAAATAGCAGTAGGGTGGACACTGCGGTGTCGCAATTTCAAAATAACTACTTCCCAGAGTAATTCGAAGTAATTACTCGCCAGTGCTTCCTGGGGCTGTAAATTGAGGTAGCGTATCCACATTAATGAGCCTGCCTCAGACTAATTTTGAGGTTTCCCCGTAGTGAAGACACGCTATTTCAATTTTGTTAAATTGAAAGCTAAGTTGATTTAAGTAATTTCAAAATATCTTTGTAGTGTAGACATGCCCATAATAATGAGAGCATATGGGTGATGGTCAAAACATTTTGGTTAGAAGAAAAAAACCTCCAATAATTTAAATGAAAAACTATCAGGGGAATGTAGATTGGTAAATAAATTGGAAAATTACTACAAAAACCCCTAGAGGATGAAACAAATTTTCTTTTGCAAATTTTCACTGGAAATACTTTCCCTTTTCAGACAACCACTAGTGTTGTGTGCTAGAAAACTGACCTCCAACAACATTTCATCGTTATTTGGGCCAACTAGCATGACATTCCTGATTCACAGGATTTATTACTTATTTTTAAAGTACCTGTGACAGGCTGGACCAGGCCTTGAGGCCAGAAAAGGGCATAGAGAAGTCCTCCAAGGAGGTTAGACTGGCTGCAGAGAAACCAGCCAATTAGGGGCCAGGAAGGCCTATAAAAAGAAGCTACAGGGCCAGAGTCAGCCCAGTGACCTCTGGAGCCTTGGAGGAATGAAGACCAGGGGTGAGTGGGTGACTGAAGGAGCAGCAGCACCACAGAGAGCGCTGTGTGGAGAGCTAATATAGACTACTTTGAGACTGAGATAAGGGAATAGACTGAGGGACTCTACAGTGGGCATTGAGATGGGCCCTGGTAAGGTGTACACCGGAAGGGGTTTTGAGTGACTCACACAGGAGTATGTCTCAGCCAGAGGGCTGAGTAGCCAAAAGAGCTGAAACTGAAGCAATACAGGAATCTGCACTCGGCCTAACGGGGGCACTAGAGGGAGGTGAGTGCCACCTCATTATAGGACCCTAAAAAGTGTGCTGTGCACTTCACAGAAACAGGCAAAGACGCAACCCCTACCCTGAAGTACTAACACGTTGCACTCTATATCTAGAGAAACTGCCAACAACAAAACCTGCTCGTTTTGCAAGCTCCTCTCAGCAGGAGACCATCTTAGTAATGTAAATGTACCATAGGATACGCTCATTATTCACCTTTCTGCACAAAAGGTATGAATAGCTCCCTTTAATGTCAATGAGGCTTACACACATCCTGTCCTCTAATTTACACCAGTGTAAACCTGAAATCAAAAGGCCAGGTTTTCTTTTAAGTTTCTGCTCTCTTGCATTGCTCTGCTCAGTTAGTGCAGAGATCGGAGGCAGCCAGATGTGACCTTCTGAGAGTTCTCCTAGCAGGAAGCGTCTTTGAGCTGATGTAAATCCAGCAAACCCGCCTTACAGCTGGCTAAATAATGGATTGTTCCATTTGGTGGGAATTCTGAATAATAAGTGTGTGTGCGGGGGCAGGGGAATCAGGTTATGTTGAAGTGAATCTGAAATTTTTCAGAATTTTTAATGAATTGAAAAAAAAATCTGTCGGGTCTGTTCCAGAGCATGTTTTCGAATCTGGGTGTCCCGCATCCCACGGGAAAGGCCTAATTGTTGCTCTAGAGATTAACAGAAGAGGAAAGAGATCAGCAGCACCAGCCAGACATTTTCTGAATGGCTAACAGTAATTGTGTCAAATTCACAGCGTTCTGAGTCATGTTACACAAACATAGGCCAAACCATTTTCTCAGCTGCTGGCACTGCATGATTGTTGGCAGCTGGAATAGGACAGAGCAGCTAACAGACTCCTCTGACACATGCCAGGGTGAAGGATGGCTAGATTCAACTCTGCGGCTGCATTACCAGTCACTTGCTGATTGAATTTGGGTGCAGATGGACCAAACTAATGCCCCTGAGAAGTGGTTTTAAAAAACACACACTGGAGCCAAGCAAATCAAATGAAATTTGGAAAAAGGGACATGCTTGTAATGAAAATTTGCACCAAAGGACTGGCCTGGTAATTTTTCTAACCAAGACAAAGGCGGAATCTTGTAAGTTTCAGTGATATTCCCAGACCCAAAAGACCTGGCGTTCAGATCAGTTTTTGAGAAACATCCATTCTTTTAAGGCACTAATATCCATATAGAGTCCTAACACAGTTAATGCAGCTCCATCCTTGCTTTGTTTTGAGGTTGGCCGATTTTTTCAGTGTCTGTTTAACAAGGCCATTAATGATGGGGGCAGACAGCTGCTATGAGTGCCTCTTGATGCAAAGAGTGAATTCAGAAAGAATAAACCACATCTCTGCAATTTCGACCCCGTGTTTGCAAATGGCATCTTCTCCTCGTTTCAGCCCATTTGCTCACTCTGTCTCCCTTTGATCCTAGCATTTTTATGTGTTCTTGCCTTTCCTTTGGAGCTCAGTCGCAGCGTTTTCACCTCATAACTCAGACACAGCGGCTTTGGGTAGCACGACCCCTCTTGAGAAGTACGTGCCATTAAGACTGAATTTGTGATTCAGCAGCTCTGGCCGACATGCTGCTTCTGTCTTCCTTTCATACTCCAGTATACAAGGCACATGGAAGGAGGTTTGCTGGGCACATAGGCATCAGAGCTCTACAAGGGAGGAATATATAATTGTTTCAGTGTGTATCAGGAGCAGGTCCTGGTGAGCCTATGTGTACTGTAGCATGAAGGTAGGAGGTTGGGAGGCTGGAGAAAGCTCCAGGCAGAAGTTTTGTGTTAAATCATTGAGAAAGAGACCTTTAAGGATAACTTTAAGGATAATTGTGCTTTTCCTTCAGGGGGATGGAACTTAAGGCCCGGTGGTTGGATCCAGCCCCCGGCTTGCCTGGACCCAGCCCCCCAGGCTCACCCCACTTCTAGCACTGGGTAGCCCCTCTGCCACCGCACTGTGGGGCTGGAACACACAAAATCTACTAGGCTGGATTCCTCTAAGCTCTGGTGTGTGAGGGGAATGCGGGGAGTGTCTTTTTTCTTCTTCTCAGTTGGGGGGCACATCCTTTTTTTTTTGGCTTCTCACTTGTGAGTGGCCCCCGACTGATTTTTCTATGGGTCAGCCACCCACAACTCCAAAAAGGTTCCTCATGCCTGGTGTAGGTGAAAGAATGGGACTGTGGTTGGGCATGTGAACTTAAGGCACATGAGTAGTTCTGTTGACTGCAGTGGGACCGTGTGTGCTTTCAGCGAGGTATGTGCTTATTACCTTCTGAAACACACAGGCTACGTCTACACTGGCCCCTTTTCCGGAAGGGGCATGTAAATTTCACTAGTCGTCGTAGGGAAATCCGCGGGGGATTTAAATATCCCCCGCGGCATTTAAATAAAAATGTCCGCCGCTTTTTTCCGGCTTTTAAAAAAGCCGGAAAAGAGCGTCTACACTGGCCCCGATCCTCCGGAAAAAGTGCCCTTTTCCGGAGGGTCTTATTCCTACTTCAAATAAGTAGGAATAAGACCCTCCGGAAAAGGGCACTTTTTCCGGAGGATCGGGGCCAGTGTAGACGCTCTTTTCCGGCTTTTTTAAAAGCCGGAAAAAAGCGGCGGACATTTTTATTTAAATGCCGCGGGGGATATTTAAATCCCCCGCGGATTTCCCTACGACGACTAGTGAAATTTACATGCCCCTTCCGGAAAAGGGGCCAGTGTAGACGTAGCCACAGACTTAGCTTTATTCCACAGTCGCCTTGATGTCCATGCATATGGTTTTGCAGGAATGAGCATTAATGGCCTAAAATTGGCTTGACCTTTGTGCCAACACCGCATTGAACAACCCCTGTTCTTACACACTTAGTACAGAAAAGCTTCTGGATTCAGGGTGCTAAAATAATACCAGTAGCTGTAGCTTTGCATCCAGAAACATCGTCCACTACCTCCCCCTAGCTTACAGAACTGCAAATAGAGAGAAAGTCCCCAAAGGGATTTAATTGTCACATCTCCGTAATTAGCACCCTTTGTTTCTTCCCTGTTCCTCATGTGTTAGATTCCTTCCTTACAAAGGGACTTATGACTCTATGTGTGCATGTGTGTGTGTGGAGGGAGTGTGAAACACTAATGATATATTATTAAAATATTATGATTGTTCCCCTTACAAGCTCCAAGCAATTCTCAGTCCCTCCCTGATATCTAGCGCAGCTGGGTTTGACTGGCACTTGTAAGGTTGCCTTCCAGGTGCTGCATCAGAAATCTTTTGCCACAGTGTCAGTAATTAAGTGTACAATTAGGAGAATGTCTGCAATTAGGTTGAATCAGTCTGTCAATCAAATCTAGATTTCTAAAGGGCTTTTCATCCAAGCCTCCCCTCTCCCCCATTGCTCTAACACTCTGTGAAAAGTTAACACCAGGCACAATGTAACGTTTAATTTAGAGATCAGGCCATTCGCTTACTCTGCGAATAGGAAAGGGAGTTGAGGGGTTATAGTAGAATGGAATTGTTTTTACTTTAGTGAACTTGAATACAGTAATAAACTAATACAGGTTGAACCTCTCTAGTCTGGCACTCTCTAGTCCGGCAATGTCTGTGATCCAGTATGAATTTAGTTAGCCAGATGTCCACTTTTCATGGGTGTGGCCAAGTTTCCCGCAGTCCCATAAAGTTTGTTTACAGACACCAGTCCTGGCTCTCAGTGTTCTGTGTGGTTCTTTAGTTCTAATTTACACCTAAATGTCTTCTAAGAGCCCAGTAAGCAGTGGAAGTGCTGGTAATGCCGCTAGACAATACCGTCCTTCTGTGGTTTGGCAAATTCTCTGGTTCGGTACCAGTCAGGTCTTGAGGGTGCTGCACTAAAGAGGTTCAATCTGTAGTTAAAAGGATGGCCTAAAAGATGGTTCTTGGGGGGCTGGACTTAATGATCTCTCAGTTCCTTCCAGTCTTACGATTCTATGACAACCTGGCCTTTGATTCTAAGGGTACGTCTAGACTACATGGCTCCATTGATGGAACCATGTAGATTAGTTTACTCGAAAAAGGGTAATGAAGCGGCGATTTATGCCTGTTTCACAGGGCATAAAGGTTCTGCTTGTGGAATAAAGTAAAAGGTTCAGGAATGGGGCTAGTCCTAGGGAGGTGCAGAAACAGGCAAACTATTACTAAATATCTTTTAAACTTTTATTAAAGGACTTCTACGTATAAATTATTATTTTATTAATTTTGTACATACATAGGCACCAAATAATTATTAGAATTACTAATAAGCAAAACAAATACAGTAAAGAAAATTCCCTGAGGTTTTCCTAAATCCCGATAGTTGTTAACAAGGGACTAGGGATTATTAACAGTTACATTTACATCAGTCTTACTTATAAGACTAATAATTTATCTAAAACTCTTAACACTACTACTTAACAATACCTCGAAACAATTTCAGATAACGATACTTACATTCACAGACACACAAACTACAACAATAGCAACAACATATTTGGCATACGTTATGTTTTGTATACGTTACTCTCTACAGGAACTCATTTGGTTCGGTGAGCAGGAGGTGGCCCTTGGGTGATTAGTCCTCAGACCTGGCTCGTATTCTGCCTTCCAATGTTTATTCGGGATTCCTCAATTTGATACAGGAGGGGAAGCTGTTTTATAGAGAAAACTTTCGCGTGCTTTTTGTGATAGGCTAGCAGACCCTGTCTGTTAAGTGACAGGAGTAAGGGGGGGTGAGATGGTTTCCTGTTTTTCCCTTTCTGCCTTATCAGGCATGGCAGAGCCAGCACAACCAGCACGAACTTTACATGAACGTTTCATGTCTGGCTTCGGTTCCTGTTCTTTGCTGATTTTTAAGTTACATAGTGTAAACATTTTCCATCAAGGGGAAGTTGACCTGTTGCTCAAATGGCAATATGCTCAAGAGGCCTGGCCAGCAAAGAGCCTGCTTTCACACTGCTGACGAAGGGTTCTGGGGTCGGCAGATCCCCATCTAGACTTTCTCGCTGTGCCGACAAACAGCTGATCGGCACAGCACGGTGGCCATTTTTATTTAAATGAAGTGGCGATTATTTAAATCGCCTCTTCATTTCCCTTTGTCGTCCTGCCTCATCTACATGGCTTCATCGACGGAGCCATGTAGTCTAGACACACCCTAAGTGTGTGCAGTTGTAAGCATTCTTCCTAACTCTGTATTGATGAGGAGGATCTGGTGATTATCTTTTGCATGGTGTCTATATGTTGTAAATTGGTCTAGCTTCATTCACGTCAGAGCAGTACATGCCATCAATGGGAAAAGGAGGCTTTGTGGTGTCAAGTCATCAGTAGCCAAATACCTACCTGCTGCATTCCACCAAGGACCGTAGCACTGGAAAGCACGTTAACTGAACAGAGATACATAGGTTTTCGGTGACTGAATGGCAGAGAATGAGGAGGAGAGCACCATTTCTAATCCCCGATTCGGCTAACATGTAACCTTCCTCTGAAGGATCTGGTTTTTCAAAATGCTTTCAGCTGGCTTTGTTTTGCCTTGATATTGTGCAGACTGAGACGTTAGATCTGGGGAAGTCAGAAATCAACGCTTCAATAAAATACACTCAAGAGCAACCAGTGCTGAGTGTCAAGGCCTCTTCCCCCTCCCACTCTCCTCCATCAGCTGCAGTGACAGATGCTGTTCAGGGCTGGATTCCACCAAACGGCAGCAGGAGCTGGTGCCAGAGTCTACGGTCTGCTATGCACTGAATTAAAATTCAAGTGACATCCTTAATGAGCCTGAAAGCACATACGGGTGGGTATCCTTTGAGAAGCAGGGGGATGTTTCGTTGTGCAGATGTATGCAGGGCAAAATGAAAAGGCTTTTTACTGGCTTATTTAAAGTCACAGCACTAAGCAGACAGATCTTCTGAAGGCTGGGAAAACTTGAACCAACGCCTTGATTAACAGAATTGCTTATGTCTGATTCCAGTCAAGGCAAAGCCTCTTTGACACAAGTCTCATCAGCAGAAGCAACAAATACAAGAATACACTAATGGGTAAGGTCAAATCAAGATATGCAACTCCAGCTATGTTGATTATATAGCTGGAATCAACATGCTTTAATTCAAGTTTCTTCTCCATCCCCACAGCGGGAGGCTGATGGGAGCAAACACTTCTGTTGGCTTCCCTTTCTCTTCAGAGGAGCAGGAGTACCGGCTGCCAGTGGTGGCGCCCTATGAGTTCGATTTAGTGGGTCTTAACTAGACCCATTAAATCAAACTCCGAAGATTGATCTCCAGAAGATCGATCATAGACAAATGCTGTAACAATCACACTAGTAATCTAGCCTTTTTAGTGATGTACAAACATGTGGTACTAAGAATAGCCTATGTAGCCTGGTATGCTGTCTTTTTACAGTGGCTGGTGCCTGATGCCGCAGAGAGAGTGAACTGAACAGAGCAATTTCAAGTGATCCATTCTCCTTTCTCTAGTCCCAGCTTCTGGCAGTGAGGGCAGTGTGAGATCTGGAAAAGAATGATGGGAGAATCAGGTTCACAGAGGTTCTCTGTTCCCTCAGAGCACTGGCTTATCACACACACAAGGAGGCTAAGGGTGAAATTCTGGACCTACTGGATTTCCTCCCAGGACTTCGGTGTATAGATCCCTGCACTGAATCTGCATGCTGCCTGCCAGCTTTTCCTCTTGTTTTCAATCAACAAGGCCAAGTTGCCATAGGTCCGTAGCTATAAAATCCATAAGCAGGTGTTTATTACTTTGCAGAAGAAGGTGGGGATCTCTTCTTTTGTCTCTAGAGTCACATCCATGTGAGCAGCAAGCCATGTGCGCTTTGATAATGATCTTTCATTTATATAGCATCTTTCATCAAAATTAAAGGAGTCTGACTAACTACACAAGTAAATTGACAAAGAGTTACCCATAAGGATGCATGTCTCTACTGGTTTATGTCAGCTGTCTCATTACAGTCACAGCTTTAATATATGGAAAGCTATTTGCCAGTGTGTTTTAGCCTCATGTGTGGGAAGAACAAACTGATCCGTGATATATAATGGATAGTCCTGTGATTTCCCCCACAACCCCAACTCACACTGAGAGCTTTGCATCCATGCTTCTCAAAGGCCATGTCTACACTAGATTATTTCAAATTTATTAAGTTCAACTTCTGGGAACCTGATTTTATAAATTCAGAGTTCTGTGTCCTCACAATGGGGAAGCATCAAATGTAGTCCGAGGTGGGCCTCGCTGATGTGAACACGCTATCTCAGACTCAGAGCCCCAGGAAGTCAATTAGCTCGATTTAGCAGCACTGGAACATTCACACTACTGTTATTTTGGACTTACATGTTCGGGAATAGCGTTATATTTCATCAAAAGCAGAAGTACAGAGGTTGAATTCCATGGCCCCTTATTCCAGAACAACGGGCTTGGTAGTGTGGATGCACCGCTTACAAAATCGACCTTGGGGGGCTAATTTCAGACGACAGCCCTAGTGTAGAACAAGCCAATTTTTTTTCCAAAGGAAGGCCAGTGTCCACATCTCCATTTTACACAGGGAAAACTGAGACTTGGGGGGGGGGGGGAGGTTGGAAGGGAGGGGTGGCGGAGTGACTGTCCCAGGGCGCACAGCTGCAGCTGTGTATTTCTGGCATAGGTGACTCCTACATTTTAATTGTGAAATTGGGTGCCCTGTGTTCCCCGTCTCTGCCCCTCTGGATGGCCCTGTCTGCACCTGGTCGTCCCTGCAGGCACCGGCCGCACCTCATTGCTGGGAAAAGCCGCTCTAGGTCTTCAGTCCTAGTACAACATCCTGCTCATTGCTCCCTCACAGAACTTCATTATCACCCATTGATAAGTGACTGGCAGCTCCACATCTTTCATCTCATGTGGGCTCTATCAGACTTGCCCTTATGTTTTGCCTTTATGTCTCCATAACAAGCTAATGGGGAAGGAGAGGGAATGGTATGTATTGCCAAGTACATCCTTGTCAACTCCCTCATTAATCATCATCCGACTCTGTTCCAGGAACGTTTCCTTGAGATCTCAGCCTCGCTGTGATGCCCTGAATAAAAGCGTTTCTTGGGTAATGCAAATGTAGAATAGTTTCTTTTAAAAAATGATCAGGAATTAGCTGTGCGGAAAGGGACTGGATTGGAGAAAGGGATTAGAACAGAGGTCTCTGAACTTTTAAAGCACAAGATCACTTTTTGAATGTAAGTGCCATCCAAGATCTACCTCAAGTCTAAATCCCCTGGCCCCGCCTCCTTTGTGACCCTTCTCTGGGGCTCCTGCCCCTGCTCCCTCCATCCTCCCTCCCTCCCCCACTCTCCCTCACTTTCCCCAGGCTGGGGTGCAGGCTCTGGCCTTGGATTAAGGGATTAGGAGTGTGAGAGGCGCTCTGAGCTGAGCCTGGGGCAGGCGGTTGGGGTGCCGGAGGGGATTCTAGGGGCAGGCTCTGGGAGGCTGTGTGGATACAGGGGATGCAGGAGCTTGGGGTGCAGGAGGGGGTTGTGACTGGGGCGGGGTTTCAGGTTGTGGGCTCCAGCAGGGCACTGCTTACCTCAGATGGCTCCTGGGTGGGGGTGCAGTGGGGCTAAGACAGGCTCACCTGCCCTGGCTCTGCACCACTCCCAAAAGCAGCCAGAAAACTCCATCCCAAGCCCTGTTGTGCTCCCTGCCCTACTGTGTGGAGAAAGAAAACGGGGTCGTCTGAAAACCTTGTCATCAGCGCCCAACTCTCCCTCCCCTGCCTTGCACAGCAAGCAGGAGGCTCCTGAGGGGACAGCTCCAAGGCAAAGGGCAGGTGTGCAGCTGTCTGGATGGAGGGGCACCTGCAATACTGGGCTTGATAACCTCTTGGCCAAACCAGTCAGGGTCACCTGTCAAAGGTGCCAAGATCTACCCATCGATCCCGATCGACTAGTGGGTGACCACTTGATTAGAAACAACCGCAGAAGGACTTCTGTAACCATTGTAGTCTGTTGGCAATTATAATAGTTGCACGTTTAAAGGAAAATACTTCCAGGAGGATTTAATAAAAAGGATAAATCACATCCAGAGATTTCTAACCAGACAATAGGATGTAACAAAGAACTAGGGAAACAGTCATTCCTATTGGATAGAAACCAGAGTGGAGACTCAGGACACTTGGGTTCTTCTCCTGTCTTTGCCACCTTCCTAGGGTGTGTGTCTAATAGCAAGTCATGTCCCGACTCTGTGCCTTAGTTTCCCTGTCTGTAAAATGGGGATATTGAGCCTGCCCTGTTTCATAAAGTACTTTCAGGTGTGGCTACTGATGACAAGAGTGAAGCATTATTGTTATTAATTATATCCCTGTTGTAGACTCCAGCAGAACAATTAAAAATATAGAAATGATTATGTTATTTATTGTGGCAGTTTAAGGACTAACATATTTATTTGGGCATAGGCTTTTGTGGACAAAGACCACTTCATCATCATCAGTTAGGAACACTGTGAGGATACATGCAAGGCAGACTGGGTGTTTGGATACTAGAGGGGGTATATAAGTGCCTAAGAGAGTGCAACTATTGGTTTGAAGTGCTCTTAAACATAAGATCTATTTTGGACTTAAAAGAAATTATAGATTCATGTATAAGGAAAGGAAGGATCACGGTATATATGCCTTGAAAATATGTTGCAAGTTTGAATCTGTTGTGACTTTAATAATAATTAGCATGAAGAGGGAGATTGTTTTGTGTGCTGTCCCTGGACAGAGTAGAAATTCTGCTTAACAGCCAGTCTTCTGACAAGTGACTGCAAACCTCTGGAGAGTTGTCACCCTTCTTTTGACTCTGAGAACCTGACTTTATTCTACCGTAGCCATTGGGGGTAGTTTGCTGAACAACAAAACCCTTGCCGTATTTGGGATTAGTAAGGAGTGCCACCTGCAAGCAGGTTTTTGAATGCTTTTAAAGAGCAAAGACATAATGCAGAATGATAAATTCTTGGAAACCAACACTAAACCCAACCTTGCAAATATGTCTTAATGGTGCACGGACATAATTAGTTTTTGTTTTAAATTTGTCAGACTTCAGTTTAATTTTGAGGGGGGGGGCATACATCTCCGGGAGAAGAGAGCGATGAAAAGGCAATTATACTTGGTGAATGATTAGTGATAGATGTGACATTTTTATGTGTCAGATATGTTTAACGGCATTAACCTTTGAGGAATTTACAATGACATCATAAAAGATATATTACACACACCGACTAAAGAATCCGAAACCTACTTCAACTTAAATCTTATTTACATTCCTTTTATTACAAAATAAATGGGCCTAACATTTTTAATAGATTGTTGCCAGGTTCTGAAGGTGCCGTTGCAGGCAAAATCAGATGGAAACAGGTGTTGCAGGTAGATTGCAAAGGGAAGGACTCTTTAGAAAACACACAGCATTGTGCACCAAGGAAAGTCACATTCCAGTTTCCCTAGCAAGCATGTGCCATTGTAGAGGGAAGATCACTGAAAGAAACAGGGTTTCCCATCTAATTTATCTACATAAGGATTTAATTTCCTGCCAATGGCTCATTTAAGCTTTCAAGAAAGCAGCTTGTGGTCTTTTGCAGGCTTTTTAATCTTTACATGCTATGCAGATTGTAAATACACTTTCAAAATAATTTTTGGAGACTTTCAAAGGATAAACAGCCCATTAAGATGCTTGGTGCAATTCTCCTTTCATTGTCAGTTTCCCAGGGCACTTGATATTTGTTTGGACAGTTTGCTTACGTTTCCTCCTTATGAGTCAGTGTGCTCCTTCTTCTTGTTGCTGATTCAGCTCCATGTCTCTTGTGCTTCACGCCACTGAAATCTGATTAGGTATGAGACAGACTCCGGTGGAATGAAGGACAATAGAATTCATGGATCATTCTTAACTCACTCTGAAAGCTGGGCAAACACAGAACACATTATTAAAAAGAAACATAGCAGGTACAGTTGAAACGTTCAAGTGACATACGTGAACATAATAGCAGGAAGGTAACTTTTGCAACCAGTTCCTTTGTAGGTCGCTATGACTTGAGCTCAGTGATTTTCCATTCCACGACTTTCTAGCAAATAACCATGTTGTCCATGTAACCAGTAGATATAACCTGTAATATTAAGAACAACTTACCAAGGAATGTGGTGGAAAATCTATCACTTGAAGATCTTTAAATCATGATGGGATGCCTTTCTAAATGATGTTTTCTAGCTCAACCAGAAATCAAGGCCTTCATGCAAGAATCTCGGGCCAGTAATATGCAAGATGTCAGCCTAAATAATCATAACGGTCCCTTTGACCTTAAAAATTCATGAAACTTTACAAACTGAGCCATGTGTGCAGGTGTTATTTGCTTCTATACATTCACCTTTGTTCTAAGATCTTTATCAACAGTGAAAAACTAAGCCCTAAACTGTTAATGCTAAATCCTTCCTTTTAATCGTGACAGGAAGAAATGGTCTCATTTGTAAACAGGCTGCTACAGGAATTGGAGCTTGATTGCTTGAGGTTTTGCCATCAAGTAGAGCTTGATAGCACAGGAAGAAAAGCAACTCTTGTTCGGAGGTTGCTATACTTTCAGCCTTCCACTGTTTTCTGCTGACATCTTAGTACAGCTGTGAAACGCACTATTTATATTGCAGAGGTGCTCAACGGCCCTAATCAGGAATGAGATCCTCTTTGTGTTAGGTGCTATATAAAAATTTTTGGAAAACAAACACCCTGCCCCGAGAAGTTTGGAATCTACATGAAAAAAAAATCAGAGGGTGTTCAGCGTGTCATTTTGATTACGTTTAAGAAAGGTCGGTATCTGTACAATTGAGGCATTTCAAAGTCTCTTTGAAAGAGAGGAACTGAACACCAATGGACCTTTTTTGTCGCTTTTGGAAATGTTCTGATTTCTACCTCTTACAGAATTAATATTGGAAGCTTTCATATAATTTTTCACCTAAGGAACTAAAAACACTGGGGGAAGACATCCTGTTAATTAAATTAACCCTGAGAGCATCTGGATGAGGTAGGCACATATATTATTATTTCCATTTCACAGACTGAGAAAGTGAGGTACAGAGAGGTTAAGTGACTTACCCATGGTCACAACAGCGAGCAGGTGGCAGCAGCGGGAACCAAGCCTGGACTTCCCAATGCCTCCTCTCCCCCAACAACAGAAAAATTACTCTCCTTCTTTGAAGGCATTTACAGTGACATTAGGCTTGAACATTTCAACGTTGCCGAAGGGAATTAGATACCTGAATGCCATTCAAAAATAAAAGTACTCCTAGGAAGCACTGAGAAATTTTGACCCATAACTTTCTGAAAATATGGGGTTCAGAAAATAGAGAGGTTGATTTAACCTAGAGATTAACTGAAATGTTTTGTTAGATTGGGGAAAAAACAAAAACAGCGAGCAGAGCTTGTTTTTCCCGCATTTATCAAACCACATAGATGCTGATTCAGGGATTTAAGGAGAAAACCGCTTGGGGGCCCTTTTTCTTTCTTCCTTTTTTTTTTTTTTTTGTTAAATACAAACCTGCTGTCATGTTGAAAGCCTCTCCCTCTGCTCTGTCAAGACATGTAAAAAGCTTTTAGCTCAGCCCTGCACAAGGTGGCCTAAACAAGGACTTATCGGCTGAAATTCCTCCACGCCATCCTGACTTGTTTGAAATGTCTTTGTCAGGCATGTTCTGGCAGGCTTTGGCACAGCAAACACCTCATGCTCGGCTTTCAGAACATTAACCCTTTGTGCGGATGGGCCCTTGGAACCAGCCAAAAACCAAACTCTTAAGAAAGAGAATGCCTCACTCCAGTGCTTCCTTCAGGAACAGTTTAGAAGATAAAAGTGAAGGTGGTTGTGAAAAGAAACGTACATTTAAAAACAGTGATTAAAAAACTGGATATACCTGCTCCGGGGGCCCTCCTCCAACAGATCTTACACTGCCAAATCACAGTGTATTAAAGGTTATGGTGTCATTTAAATCTGGGGGTTTGCTGGACCCAGAAATTTTTTTTGAGATTTAAGGTTGAAATCTGTCTTATGTACACACCCTAGGGAACATCAAAGATTCATTGCTTCCTTGAAAGTGATGGGCCTTTAACTAAAGGTCAGACGAGACTGTGCTGCATACTTTGATTGAACTTTAAAGTGAGTGAAAGTTTCTTTAATTGTTTACCAAAAGAGAGATGGAGAGAAAAAGCTATAGGGTCTGATCTAAAACCGTGTTGCCTTCATAGGACTTTGGATCAGGCTCACAGGCAGCCAGTCATTGAAAAGTTCAGAGTTTCCCAGGAGAGTCTGGATGTTTTCTGGGATGTCTATAACCAAGGCCCCAGTTCAGGGAAGTATTTAAGTGAGTATACTTCAACGAAACTTAAGCTGGTTCTTAAAGTGAAGTTTGGGCTTAATTACTTTTATGAATTGGGAGCCTAGTAGGCTAATTTTCAGAAGTGCTAACATCTGTGACGTTCCATAAATATTCCGGGGTCATTGTGGAATACTATTATATCTCATGCACATTCTCTTGCTTGCTGATCTCAGCTTACTGCCTCTGGTCAATTCCTGCTTCTCGGCTGCTTCTCTTGCAACACGCTTTCATGCTAAATACATGTACACCAGTCCAGCCACTGAAAAGAGGAAAATGGCTGCTGATGGCAGGATCGGGGAACCTCTTTTGTGTCAGGGGCCACTGACCCACAGAAAAATTAGCCAGGGGCTGCACAAAAGTGAGAAGAACCCCCCCCCCCAAACCTCCAAACCCTCACTGGCATGGCCCCAACTGAGGAGAAAGACACTCCCCACATTCCCCTCACACACCAGTGGGCTAGTAAATTTACCAGCCCAAGCTAGTAAATTTTGTGGGCTCCATCCCTGCGGGAGGATGCCGGGGAAGCCGGAGTTCCGGCGTGAGCTCCACAATGGTGTGTGTGTGGGGAGGGGAGCTCCAAGCTCTAGAGGCCGGACTCTGGCAAGACGGGGGCCGCATCTGGTCCCTGGCCCTTAGATTCCCCACCTGTTTTAAAGGGAAGATTTCTTATCTGGGTTTGTTATGAGTTACTTGCACAGACACATGAATGAGTTAGAATGTGCCAACCTCTCATGGTCACTTGAGTTACCCCTGGAAGCGCTCTGCTTTTAAGAGATGGCCAAAAGCAATTCATAGAGTTCAAGACCCACGGCTTTTAAAAGCCTGTGAAAAGGTCTGATGTCTTTTCTTTCCATCCTTATGCATAGTAGTCAATCGTTCTGGTGGGAATACGATACATAGATCCCATGGAGAGGTGACTCTGAAATGCATAGCCCATTAGCTCCATAAAATCAAACAGCAAATCCCACAGTTCAAGAAATAATCCAGATTATTTGTCTGTCTCATATTTCAGAATCAGTGATAATACTCAGCCTTTTTGTCAACGTCAAAGTATTTTACAAACATTACCAAATCAAGACTGCTTTTAAATCCTTTTCTCCTTAAAGAGAGATAACAAATTGATACACAGGCATTCTTGAGGGCTAGTATTCTCATACATCTTTGACTTTTTCTCAAGCTAATATTATACCACGACATCTCTGGTAATATAAGGAAATACTTTTAAAACAATTTAATTAAAAATACATTCAAATATATTTACTATTAAAATACGAATAAGGGGAAAAATCAACCCATGTGAGAAACTGAAATTAAAACTCAATACGTTAGTTTAGGCTATAGGCCAAATTTAGCATTAATTTGCACTGGTATGACACTGTTGATTTTAATTGAGTTACACTGCCCCAAAGGTCAAATGCTGCTGAACATCATTCTTAACTCCTGGGAACTAATTTGGTTACTAGAGAGCTACATCTGTCATTTGCTGTTATGTATAATCCAGTTGTTATATCTGACTTAAAACACCCATTATGAATGTTTAAAAAATGACAAGTGACATCAGTTTGTCAAAGAGCAAAATGGCAAATGTTTGTGCTGTTTGGAATAGCTAAATAAGCAGTATTCCTGGTATGTGGACTTACAACCAACTTCCTTCCCAAACCTTTCCAAAATGCTGCAGGAAAAATTAACTCCTCACCCACCCAATGAACTCTCACAGTTTGCAGCAGAGTTTGGTATGATATATCAGAACACATTATAGCATTGTTCACTCACCTGTCCATTGATAAACTAAGTAGAGTGTCAGTCTGGAAACAGCTTTACTTAACTTTAAACCAAAATAAAGCAATGTGAGAATGAAAGAGATAGAAAAGCAATATAAAATGCTGGATACGTAAATTAAAAAAATAATCAAACTATGATTTTCTTCCTTTTTTCTCCTTTGAAACAGCGTTCCAGAGAAAATAAAACAAACAAATAGAAAATAAATAGTCCTTTAGAAAGCATGTGCTACGTCTTTAGTTATCTTGTCCATCTAGACAGACTGAAAGCAGAGGAGTAGGTTTAGAAAGAGAAGTTTTGGTGCAGATGGGGGTGGGGGAGAAGAAGTAAGAAGAGGAACAGATATGAATGAAATAGTGTTTTCTTTAAAAAAAAACAACAACGGAAGATACTTTGGTGTGAAATAGAAGAGATGGAAAAGAAAAGTTCTGTCCATTTTAAGGTGGTGTCCCTCAGACTTTATTTACACTACTGTAAAAGAGGGCTCCGGTTACCTGTCAGAATCAGCCAATGAAGAACAGAACCACTTTACCTGACTCCACCTCTCAAAAGCTTTCACCCCCTGGGGCATAAATGCAGCTCTCCATGTCTGACAGCAAACCTCCCCCTCTCCCTCCCCTCCCTCCCCGCCTCCTTTCAAAGAGAGCCAAATCAACTTTGGAGTGGCTTTTTAATTCCACCCTTTGAAAGACTAAAGCAAGCCCTATGATTCCAGCGCTCCTTCTGATCACTGAAGATGGGTCTTTGATTCCAATCAAGCCCCCAAGTGCTGATGTGAGTGGAGGACAAGAGAGAGAGGTTGCCTAATCTTGTAAAGGAGTGGCAGATGCATTTATTAGTATCACCTTGTACAAGGCTCATTGATTGACTTGTGTGGCAGGCGTTCATCACCCCCCTTTCTTGGGTTCCTCCACGGGATCCAGGTCAGCTTCCTAGACCAGCAAGCACTTGCAGGATTAAGACTGTAGATTAATCTTTCCAAAAGGCTCATTAACCCAGCAAGAGCCAACCTGCAGTGGCACCAGGATCCCTGCTTACAGAGAACTCGGACAAAATGCTGCTTTGTGACGTGAAGAGCGAGTGTTCCAATGCATGGCCATGTGCACATTTGAATTCCAGCGAGTGCTTGTCTGGAAGAAAATTGTTTTGGCTGTTGATGCGACCCCCCTGAGCAAATCTGCAAGATCCCTAACATATCCTCAGTTAGGTCCCTTTTTAAGTGTTCCTCCTCTGCCTTTCTATTTGCAATGATTCTTATTCATTCTTGCATAAATTCCCAGTTGCTGTTCCTCTTAGGCTATGTCTACACTGTGGGGTTTTTTTTTTGCAGAAGGGGATATGCAAATGGCACACTCATTTGCATATCTTCTTCCGATTCTTTTTGCGGAAGAGATTTTGCTGCTAAAAAGTCCCGTGCAAATGGGGCCATGTGTCGGGAAAAAACCCTTTTTGGCAAGATACTGTAAACCTTGATTTTTGAGGAATAAGGGATCTTATGAAAAAGGAAGGCTTTCCGACAAATGGCCCCATCTACACGGGAATTTTTAGTGGCAAAACTTCTGCAAAAAGAATCGGAAGAAGGTATGCAAATGAGCATCCATTTGCCTATCCTCTTCCGCAAAAAAACACAGTGTAGACATAGCCTTAGCCTAGTAACCACTGTCTTCTTGTCTGTCAGTCTCTAACTTGTGTGAGCTTCTCAGAGCAGGGGCCATCTTTTTTGAGCATTTGCAAAGTCCATAGCACCAGGGGCCAGATTTTCCAAAAAGCACAGGGTCTGATTCTCAAGTGGTTGACATTCAGATTTTAGGGAGAGTTCTGCTCCCAATTAGAGATCGGAATGAGGGCAAGATTTTCAAAAGTCCCCTGTAGTCAGGAGTTCCCATTGCAACACTTTGGGGCACCTTTTCAAAGAGCTCAGCATTGAACAAAACGAGCTGCTTTGTAAATCCACCTACATGGGAGCAGAGCAGTTTGGGGCGAGAAAATGGCTTAAGAAGGTGCTTCCAGAAGTGCATTATAACAATGTGCAACAGAATGTCTTTTGGGGTAGGGGGCCTTCTTTGTATGGAAATTTTCTAGCAAATTGTGGGCTGTACTGCAGTGCAAAATAGCAAGAAAGAGTAAGAAAGTCCTTTCCCACACAAGGACAATTGCACAACTGACATGTGAGAGTCATCTGCAGGCCAAACTTCCCAGAACTAAACATTACAACTGGCAAAAACATACGGGGAACAGGTTTATTCAGGATTTTTTATAAGCACATCTGTCTGCTTTAGGTGAGTCAGATCAATACATGCATATTCTCCATAGAGCAAGTATGGATAATTCATAATGCAACGTGCCCTGTGTTACACAGGAGGTCAGTTTGGAGGATAACCATGGTCTCTTTTGGCCTTATAATCTATAAATCTATGAATTATTATTTCAGTGAATTTCTCCTCTTTTTTTCATCTCTCAATTGTCCTCTCACAGACACTGATTTGCTTCAGAGGGGTAGCTGTGTTAATTTATAACCTTAAAAAACAATGAGTAGTCCTGTGGCACCATAGAGACTAGCAAATATATCTATCGTATCATGAGCTTTTGTGGGCAAAACCCACTTCTTCAGATGAGCTGGAGTGGAAAAACCAGGAACCCAGATTTTATAATAGAAAAAGAAGGGAATAATAAAAAAATTACCTGTCAATTGTAGTGTGGGTGCTAATGAGGCTAACTGAGTGGGCTGTAAGTATCCCATTCTTAGCTTTTGATGTAAGGGAGGTGTTAACTGTATGAAAGGCTGGTTTTATAATGGAGCATTATAAACTGATTTGTTTGGAATTTACCCATTATTCAAAATTATTCACCAAAAAATTCCAGTCAGTTATTCTTGGTCTTTATTTTGTTCACTGTGTGTACTGGGTATTCAAAATGTAAGCTGTTTTGATTAGGCACACAGGTCACATGACATATTTCTTTTTCCTGATTGCTTGGGCATAATTCTTAACAACAGAGTATTCAGTGTGACGACCATCCATGATTACAAATTTAAAATGTGCATGATCTGCAATGTTTATTAAAAATGCAACATTTCTTACAAGTAAATTCATCAGCTGGAATATTCTTGACAAATGAAAAAGGAGTGATATAAATACTTCGCTATGAATTCATTTACAAATTTGAATACATATTTATGGAAGGGTTTTTTTCCCCTAGCAATGTTCGCCCAAGTGGAATTTTCCATACTTTATCTAGTCGAGATCTAACTGATGGTGAGCAGTGAAGTTTCTACAACCTCTCTTGAGAGATTTTCACTGTCTAATAGACTTTCACCATTACGACAGTTTTATTGATATTCATCCTCAGTTTTTCCATGGCTCTCTTTTATACTTGTTACAGCTGTCTGAACCAATGAAAGGCATATTCCCCACTGAATTAGACCACTGCACAGGGTATAAGTGAGCAGATTTCAGTCTTGTCTACAAAATTAGATCCCTGTTTTATTACTGTAAAATAAAAAGCAAATACATGTTACAATTTACTACAACCACTGCCCAATACTGACACTTTGGTGATGGGTGCAGAATGAAAAATAGAACACAGTCTTACTCTATCACCCCAGCCCTTTTAAGTAGCAATCCTGTAAAGCTTTCAGTATATGTAGTTTAAGGGGAATGAGCTGCCAACACATCATAAAACTGCTGGGTTTACAAAATTTGCTGATAGAAGTATGTCAGAGTTCTTCTCCAGTTCTATCTCCCAGGCGCATTCCACAGTTCAGCTGGGGAGCAGAAAACGTGTGTGGTCTTGAAGGCTTGTCAGGTTTGACCTCTAAATTTGTCCAATAAATGGAATCAAATTATTTACTTCTTCTGCAGGCTTGAGACATCAAACGCAGCAGAGAAAAGCTCAGGGCCACATCTCTTGGAATTGCCCATTGTAAATCCAGTCCACAAGCAGGTGGAGTGTAATTACTTGAGGCTTTTCCCCCACCTTTGTTCCCTCAAATTTATTTATGCCTGGAGAAAAGCTATGCTATAAAGGAGCTTGCTGTTCAGGAACAGGAATGTAAGTTGGACTCATCACACTTTGCATTCTGGTTGTGTCACATCTCTGGAAAATGAACAGTAGATGGAAGCTCTAGTTATTTCATTGTTCGTTCGCACAATCTGCATATCTTGACTGTTCTGCAATGTAGCCAAGCCCCCTTTACTATTCCCCCTACAACATGCCCCAGATGCACAAGGAGAAGATTATGTAGCCCTCCTAGACGTGAAGGAATGGAGGAGACGTATTTGGTCATATGCTATCTACCTCATTGACCAGTGTAGGATTATCCCCTATCATTCCGCTGGGTTTTCTGAAAAACTGCAATTGGCGGTGAGAACTGCAGCCCGTTCTTTTGCAGGGCTGGCAAGCATGATATCAGTCCATGCAGAGGCCATGGCTAAGAGCACAGCTCAAGGAGTCCTCGGCTCAAGATTATAACGAGTATCTTGACTGCGGAACCCTCAGCGCATTTGTCCACCTGCTTGTGTGCTCTGTGAGGGTGGCCATGGCGGACTCCCAAAGCAGCGAGGGAGAGAAAAACAGAGTAACTGCAAACTGGAGAGCAAAGCCTCGGCAATATAATCCTGAGGTTCTCTCCACCTCGCAGGCATAGATAAATACACAAATCAGTGAAAGGAGACAATCAGAGAGCAGCAATAATTGTAAAATAAGGTAGCATTACAGATGAAGATATCTCAGGTTTTTTCAAGTGCTTGGATGTGAGCGGTATTCTTTCAGTTAAGTAATTAAACGGTAATACAGTATTAATATTAGGCTGGGGTTTTCAAACAATCCTAAGAGAGTCTTCATCTTCATCTTTTCTCTAGTATCCTGAATTCCAAAGTGCTTCCCGGCTCTAAATAACTGATACCCCATGGTCACTCCACCCCCTGCTGAAATGCGGCCACCTCTTGGGAGGAATGGGGCAAATCTAGCAACACTATATATCTGTTTATGACTGTATCCATTGGAAACTGCAGGGGGAAAATAACAACTTTTCATGCTTGAATGATTTCAGGACACAAGTTCTGATACCTCCACTTATATATAATAAAATAATATGGATATTTAATTGCTATAAATAACCAGGATCATCACTTTTACACTCCATCCAAAAGATATTTATAGAGATCAGTCAGCAGCAATTTTCATCAAAATCTATTCTTTTAAAATACCTTCTCCCATAATTGCTCGTTTGCAAAATTCAGAGAAAGCTCCTCTTCCTACCAATCAAACAAACCTCCTTTTGCCATCCTCTCCCCATTCCATTTTTACTTCACCTTCTCATCAGAAAGCAAATATCTTGAAGTAGACATTACTTAATACAGGTGGTTCTGCAGCTTAGAAATGAATCTTGCTCCTCCATGTTAACATGTTTGGCTATTTTCTTCCTTTGGAGGAATCGTATTTAACACCAGTCATCATCTTTGACAATCCGTGCATCTTTCTGAAAGTCCATTGTTAGTCAGACTGCAGAAGAATAGAAAGGTCTATACATCTGCTCAGCGCAACAATGTATTGCAATCCTGATGCTTGAAGCTGTGACTCTACACTGGGGCAATCACATCTCTGGTTTGGGTACCCATTTGGGCATATCGGCGCTCTAGCAATAGGATGAAGAAACTTACTTTTAAAAATTAAGCCCATTTCATTTATTACTCAAAACAGTGTGAAATTTGCGATGGAATATTTGCCAACATGAAAACTAATGCTCAATATAATGAAGGTAAAAATGTTAGGTGCTGGTTCATTGGACATGCCAAAAATATTGATCAGACTTTTATAAACTTTTAAAATAGTTCAACACATGTTAATCTCCAGCGTGGGATGCTGCTCTGACAGTGGGGAACATACTGTATAAGAAGCTGTGAATCCGTGTCACACAACTCATGCAAGCAGCCCCCTTTGGTGAGTGTGTGTGCCCACACTCCTTGCGACAACAGCCTTACAGACAACTCTGAGTCTGCTGAGTGCCAAAGAGGAACTCCCTCATGCTGGCCCAACATCTCCTTTTTAACCGGCTTGCTGGGCCCTGATTGGCCGCTTCCTTTGCACTACTCTAGCTTGCCTGGAGGACATATCTATGGCTTCCTGGGGTGTGGCAAGGCTACAAAAGCCTCCAGCAGGAGGCTTTGGGGCCTGGTCAACCACGTCACAGAACCCCTTAATTTATTTGTTATATTTACTCTTTAAGGCCTATGCCTAGCTCCTGCACTACTAATGATCACAGGGATTCTGTGTTTGCTGAGGGGGAGGGTACTACCCTCAGAGTCGTGTCCTGCAGTTATGAACATCTTGTGACTCTCATGCCTTTCTTACCAATGTCAGCTAATCTGTCAACTACTCTTAGTCCTTTTCTACAAACAAATTTGCCCCACATTAGTTTAGCAGGTGCAAAACCCGATGTGGATGCTCTTAAATCTATTTTTAAATGGCTTATCTTAATATTACCTGAGTTAAAATGAGAGCCATTTCTAACCTGACTAAAAGCATCAACACTCAGGTTTGCACCTGTGTAACTAAACCCAGTGCAAACTTGTATATGTTTGTGTAAAAGGAGTCCGAGAGATTCTTGCTATTAGGCTTTTATTGAGTTTATGAAATATCAGGCTTCTTTTTTATCTTCCTACCAGTTTTAGCCCATGCGGGGATGCCCAACAAGGATACTTAAGAAATAAAATAAATATCACCCATGTTAACATTTCCACTACATTTTAACGGCTCCTTTCTCAGGCTCTTGGTTATGCTAGTTTCACACAGGTCTGACTTCATGCTGATTTCGGCAGAGCCACTCCCAGTTTGAAAAAGATGTAAAAAAGAATCGAGCCCTTGTTCATTACTAACTAGACACGGATAGCATGTTCCCGGAGAAATTTTTTAAAAAATTAATTTTTGTAAAAAAGTAAGATTTTTTCCGATTTTTGTAATGACAAAAAAGTTGGGGGGAGGGTTCCATTTTTCACTTTCTCCTCTTTGTTCCCACTTTACAATTGCCAAATACGTGGGGAATGCCTGCATTGCCCTCCCCGCCAAATTATGCTGCCTTAAAAAATGTATTGTCAAAAAATCAGAAAGTATTGAAAAACATGCAACATTCCAAGAAAAGGGATGGGTACTTGGGGGTTTTTTTATTGTTTATTTTTTGATGGTGGGGAAGGTTATTTTTTGTAGAAAACAGATTTTGGATCAAACATTTTGACTAGCTGTATATTACCTTCTTCTAAGGCCCCATTCATCTGAACAGGGCAGCAAGCCATAACACCTGCTCTTTTGCACCAATCCTTCTAGGTGACATGTCCTTGTTTCCGCAAAGCCCTCTGGGTTTGTTAAATGATCCTGGTGACACATCACATTAGCAATATATTTCCCACCAATGTTTATAGGACGGCAAACCCAAACTGCATTCAATAGCATGCCTGCGGGGTGCCGAGACCCTTGAAAGGACCTTTTTGCTTCTGCAGCAAAGTGGGAAACTGGTAACTGGCCTTCCTGCCATACTGTCGTGAAGTCTAGCTGCTGCGGGTTTCAAGCACACCCCATGGAGCAGGCTGGTTCAAAACTCACTAAAGCGGGAGTGGGGAACCTCAGGCCTGGAGGCCAGATCCTGCCCCTGGCTTGCCTGTATCCAGCCCCCGAGACTCAGCCCTCCCTCCCATTCAGTACTGAGGAGCCCATGCTGTCTGGCCTCAACTGATTTTTCTGTGGGTCAGTGGCCCACTGCCCAAAAAAGTTTCCCCACCTCTGAACTAAAGGGTATTGCCTTTCATTGCTTCTTGGTTTCACAAATAGGATGGGTGGCCTTTCTTTTATTTCTATACATAGAGAAACAATGAAAAACAAATAGTTTGGGGATCTAAGACTTATGAGAAAATGGACTAATGTTAAACAGGAGCAACTGAACATGGAACAACTGAACTTTGCTTCTGCCTTGTGCCCATCCAACAACCATGTTCCTTTGACTTTACCGGGAATTGCTGAAGCGGTAGAGCCCTGCAAGCAATGATGCAGTTGTCTATTATATATGTGAGAGAGTTTGTTGCACGTGTGTGTGTCTGTCTGCGAGTCTGTGTGTTCAAGAACTTGACCAAAACGGTAAGAGGTAGGGCCACCAAATTTAGTAGGCAGCTTCTTATCATCATTTAAGCAAGGCAAGGGGCTAGTGGTAGGGGGGAGAGGAGGAGAGCTGAAGCTTCCCCCTCCTCCATTCGTACAGGGATTTGTAACCAGAACTCCTCCAAGATAAAAAAAACCTTAAAAAAACAACCATGGTCCAGTAGCACTGTAGAGACTCACTGAAAATATCGAGATAGTATCATGAGCTTTCATGGGCACAACCCACTTCCTAGGATGACAAATATTGGTATGAGGCTTCCTCTTATTGTAACAAAGCAAGGTCAGAGTTTGGTTGTCTGGGGGCGGGGGACTGAAGATCAACTCTCCCCCTCCCCGCCTCCAATTAATGTAAGAATGCATAAAACTATACAGACAAGAGACTGAAGCAACAGGTAGGTGGAAGTGGATGGCCGGGATTGCCCCAGCCCCAAGCCTCTCACCCCCCAGGTGCCCTTTAGGGAGGGGAAGGGGGCTGCAGCTCCCCGCCCCTGACTCATACGGGCATATTGCTGTCTGTTCCCATTTGTCAGGGAGTGAGGGGAAAGTGCACGGTTTGCTGAGTTCCTCACTTGTCTGGGGAGCATGGTGGGGGGCAGACAAATTTGGACCTGCCCCAGCTGAGGGACATGCACCCCTCCCCTGTCTATGCCCACTGGAGCTGCAGCAGCCATGGAGAGGCACTTTCCCCTGGTCCCAAGCTGCTGCGGTGAGAGAGGGCTGGGGTAGTCCTCCCATCCCAGGGCAGCCTGCAGCCTGATCCCCTCCTCCCCAGTCCCACCCCAGAGCAATAGAATCACAGAACTCTAGAACTGGAAGGGACCTCGAGAGGTCATCAAGTCCAGTCCCCTGCCCTCACGGCAGGACCAAGCACCATCTACACCATCCCTAATGATTTAAGTTAAGAAAAACAAAAATTAATTGAGTTAAGGACCTGAGCAATGCCAGGTAAATCTCGTACAGATATAAAAGAGCTTATACTGTCGTAGCTCAATCCTGTCAGGGAAGGGGTATACACTTTAGAGGTTTAAAGCAACTTTATAGCAGTACAACTGTACTAGTGTAAATATTTTGATTTAAAAATCTCACCTTGTGCCCACTAAATTGTGGCAGAACAAATCCTGCGGGGAGACCAAAGTTCCAAGCCTAGTGCATCAACTGGCTCTGTCATCCCAAACCACCTTCAGGGAAAGGAGACTATAGCGGTAACAATTGCATTGACTGGGTTAAGAAGCTCAGACGGGACGGCCAGGAAGGAAAGGGATGAACAATCTTCAAGCAAAACAATTAAGGATTAGTTGCAGCTTAATTGTAGGATGGTGCTCTGGGCTCAGAAGGTGTTGAGCCTTTTCCTTTTCTATAAGTGCAGGGAAGTCAGAATGACTGTGTTTAACTATTTACAGATTCCTTGTGTTTTCTGTCCTTTCAAGAGGGT
Source organism: Pelodiscus sinensis (assembly GCF_052426305.1). NCBI lineage: Eukaryota > Metazoa > Chordata > Testudines > Trionychidae > Pelodiscus > Pelodiscus sinensis. The sequence continues at coordinate 4,120,282 of NC_143078.1, forward strand.
GATGACTAGAATGTATGATAATGATCCAGTTGCCCATGTGGACTCTGCCACTTACTGCAGTGTTTGTAGGACAGAAACTGATTAAAGTGCAATATTCTATGTTACTTCTGTATCTGTCGCTGGCTCTCTCACACTCCTCGAATAAGTATCACAGCACATAACTCAGCAGTGTGAGCAACCCTACAAAAACAAACTAACGATGTGCTTTGCAACAAACCCCCATGCACAGCCCAACATTTGTGGCCTACTCCCAAATAAGCCACCAGACTAAGACTTTGTCTTTGCTTACCAGGAGATCGACACTGCAGAGATCAATCTCCTGGTGGTTGATTTAGTGGGTCTAACAAGGACATTCTAAATTGACTGCTGATTGCGCTCCTGTTGACTCTGATACTCCACTGGGTTGGGAAGAGTAAGGGAAGTTGACAGAAGAGTTTCTCCTGTTGACCTCCACACAGTGGGCATGCCGCAGTAAGTCAAACTGAGGTATGTTGATGCCAGCTATGCTATTCTCGTAGCTGATGTTGCGTATCTTAGTTCAACTTTGCCCCCGCGTGTAGACCGGGCCTAACAAGCAATCCTGAAATGTCAATTCAGTAGACATAGCTCAGACTCTATGCCATGAGTAAGTTATGACAGTAAACTAGTGGGTCCAGCTCAGTCCTTAATCAATGAACCTAGAATGCCAGGAGACTTGTTCATTCAGACTAGCTTTCCTAAGCAACCCTCACCATTACAAACCAGCACCGATACTCATAAGATACTTCCCAATGAAAACCCATCACACACACTTTGGCCTTTGTGTCTTAGCCCCTGACAAGAATTCACTGGGCATAGTCCTGCAACTAATCACTGATTTAAAAATGAAACCTTAAAGCTGACCCCTGTTGTCTGGCCGCAACCCAATACTGGTAAGATGAAATACAAATTTCAGTTTGGAGCGTGCAGAGCTCCTCATACCCGCCCTGACAGCAAGCATCCTTTTAAGCAGAAAAGATGAGTTTTCTTGCTTGATGGTGATTTGTTTTTTCCCCCAACGCTCCTGGAGAAGGTTACCCCGAAGAAGCTGCATGCCCGAGTAAACTGATCCCACTTACCAATTTTTGCAGCGTACTACAAACTAGGTATTGGAATTTTAATGCCTGAGTTATGTCCCTGAAAATATGATTTGGTATTGTATGAGCTGCCGTTCTGAGGAGTCCTATATTGCTCTGGTATGCAGCTATAGTTGGAGAGCACTGCCTGCATTTTCCAAGACATGCACAGGCTCGTCTGCGCTATGCGCCCAATCAAATAAAATAAATAACCAGGGAAATACCGAGCGGGAGAAAGAATATTTCAGGAACTTGATGTAATTCAAGCAAATATATTGGTACATCTCTATTGGTGTTATTCTTTATACTTTATAAACATACACACAGAGAGAGAAAAAATGTCACTTAGTGAAGAATTCGATTATTTAGAAAGACGTTACCTGCAATATATGGAGGCAATATTACATTTTCCATTCTACTCTTTAGAGCAACACTGATGAAGTTAGATACCACAATAAGAGGTACCTTAGACATCTGATAGCTTCTGTAGGTTAAGGAGAGAGTCAAATAGCTAGATTGTCAAATAGTCTGTAGATTGAAGGCATAATTGTGTTTACTGTGAGAGTTGTGAGTAATAAACCCATGTGGCTTTCAAAACAGTAGGGGCCTAATTCTGAACTCAGGCTGGCCGTAAATCAGAAGTATATCATCTGAAAGCAATGGAGCTATGCTGGTGTGCATCTGTGGTGATGGGTGAAGGTGACCCTGTATATATAAAGAGGCCTAATTTTTATATATCTGCATTTGCGGGTGTATGTGTGTGCCTAAAGATAGGCATCCAGGAAGGGAAAGAGATATAGGCACCCAGCTCCCCTTGACTTTCAATAATTCTTTTAGGCTTGTTCTACACTAGGACCTTAGTCTGAAATTAGCCTCCCCAAGTGAATTTTGTAAGCGATGCATCCACACTACCAAGCCCATTATTCTGGAATAAGGGGCCATGGAAATCGAACTCTCTACTCCTTCTTTTCATGAGGAATAATTCTATTTCTGTACTTGTAAGTCCAAAATAACATTAGTGTGGATGCTCCGGTGCCACTAATTCAAACTGATTTGCCTCCTGCAGCTCCCCAGGGTGCTTCTGGGGACTCTGAGTCTGAGTTAGCATGTTGCCATTAACATAGCCTGCCTGGAACTACATTTGATGCTTCCACATAATGAGGACATGGAACTTTGCATATGCAAAATCAGGTGCCCAGTTGAACTTGATAAATGGGAAATAATCTCCTGCAGACAAGACCCTAGGTGTTATTGAAAAACCCACTTCTAAAGCCATATTTTGATACCTTAGCTAAGTGTGCTGGTTTCCAAGGTTGCCTGAACACCCTCAAGACAGTAGGAAATGCAGCTACCGAGCACCTCTGAAACCCACGATTTTATTTAGGAACAGGTCGCTGATGAACCTAATAGTCACAGAGTTCCTGATAATTTTGTGCTTGCAACTAGACTGCATACATGCCCCATTGTACAAGGCGCTGTAAAAACATTGCAAGCAAACACACATTTTCAGTCCAAGAAATGCATATTTGCTTCTGCAAACAAACAAACAAACAAACAAAAGGAAAGCAAGAGCTTCCTTGTTTAAATGTTTGCACTGTGCTTCCTGTACTTAAAATTAAATATTTGAACAAAATTGTTGGATTCTAGTTTCCTTCCTGTTACCAATCTCCTCTGCCCCAGAAGCCAATCTTGTTCAATCCTGTTCAGTGTGTGAATACACCATTATGGAATATTTGATTTCACAATTAAACCAACCCCCCACCCCTAAACCAACTTTGCAGACAGCAGGCTAATGTACAAACATAGTGGCATATTAGTAAGCGGATGTTGCAATCTTTGGGGTTGATTTCAGAAGCAGCAAAGCCTAATAAATCTTGCCCTATTCATGCCTACGGTTATGGTTCTCACCCAGGGTTACACAGATCTTCCAGGGTATATCAACTCATCTAAATATTTGTCTGGTTGTACAACAGGCTACATAAGAAGCACTAGTGAAGTCAATACAAAAAATAAATTTCACATGAGACTTGTTTATACTACTCTAAATACTATACACTGAAATGTAAACACAATGGTTTTATTCCAGTCAATTTGTTTCATAATGATAATAGGTATACCTGGAATTGCTTGGGTCCTTAAGTCAATTTCTTTTTTTGTGTGGAAAATATAATGAAAATGTATACGCTTCATTGCTCTGGGCTGGGGCAGGGAGGAGGGGGTTCAGGCTGCAGGCTGCCCCAGGAAGCGAGGACAACCCCAGCCTGTTCTCACCACAGCAGCTTGGGGCCAGGTGAGAATTACCTCTCTGTGGCCACTGCAGGTCCGTGGGCACAGCCGGGGGAGGGGTGCATGTCCCCCAGTTGAAGGAGATCCAGGTTCATCTGTCCCCAGCCAGAGAGACGAATGCAGAAAACCCTGAGATGACCCAAGATAGTTGCGTGCACACCTTAGGCACAACCTCCGCCCTGGTACAGGCGGGCACCCCTCCACTGATGTTAAATTTGCTTCACAGAGTAATAACTTAATACCCAGCGGCCAACCCTAGGGACCCTGGAGGGGATGGACCGAAGACAGTGACCAAGCCATTTGTCTCGTGCCATCCCTCTCCAGCCTTCCACAAACCTTGGGCAGGGACACCACTCCTACCCCCTGGCTAATAGCACTCCATGGACCCAACCTCCATGACTTGATCTCACTTCCCTTTAAACTCTGTTCTAGTTCTAGCCTTCACAGCCTCCTGCAGCAAGGAGTTCCACAAGTTGACTCTTTGCTTTGTGAAGAACAACTTTCTGTTACTAGTTTGAAGCCTGCTACCCATTCCTTTCCTTTGGTGTCCTCTAGTCCTTCTTTATGGGAACTAATGAAGAACTTTTCTGTATGCACCCTCTCCACCCAACTCCTGCTTTTAGAGACCTCTATCCTGTCCCCCCTCCGTCTCCTCTTTTCTAAGCTGAAAAGTCCCAGTCTCTTTAGCCTCTCTTCATATGGGACCTGTTCCCAACCCCTGATCATTTTAGTTGCCCTCCCCTCTCCCAGCCTCTCTCTTCCCCTCTCCCACCTCCTTTTCCCAGTCTCCCCCAGTTTTGTTCAATAAAGACAGATTCCATTTTTGAACACAATTGTACTTTATTTTGTACATCAAGAAGAGAGGCTAGGGAAGGGTAAGTGGAAGGAGGTAAGGGAGGAATGGGGCACGAGCCCCCAATGGGGAGGACTGGGCTGGCTCTGTGGGCTTCTGGGGGTGGAAGCTCTCCTGCAGCCCCTCCCTATTGCCCCCTCTCCCCAGATGGCAGCCTGTGGCAAGTGCAGCCGGTCTGATGGCCAAGTGTTGTGATGTGCCCAGTGTGGGTAGTCCGGGCAATCCAAGCCAGGACTGCTTTGCAAGCGGGGCACCCCTTAGAACTGTCTGTCCGGGGTGGGGGTCGGGACCCTTTAATCACAGCCCTCGGCTAGCCTGAGACAGTATCTCCACGCTCTAAGTCCTCCTCTGATGCCCTGCCGGCACTGCTTCCGGCCATCCTTAACCCCAGTTCAGGGTCCACTTAATGTGGACATGCTAGTTCGAATTAGCAAAACGCTAATTCGAACTAGTTTTTTAGTCTGGATCCGTTAGTTCGAATTAGTTAATTCGAACTAAGCTAATTCGAACTAAGTTAGTTCGAATTAACGTTGTAGTGTAGACGTACCCCAAGTAATTAACTGAGTATTGAAGTAATTAACCTTTTAACCTTTCTTCACTGGGCTGGATTCCTACCGGTGAATCTAACCATTAAGCATCTTGTGAACCACTCAGTCCCCTTACACCAGAGTTACTCTTTTGGGTGGGATTTATCCCCATGTGGAAAGTTAGCACAAGGGCTGAGCACCACCCAGGACTGAAAACCAGGTTTAAGTTAGGCTCAGGTAGAGTATAAGAATTCTGCTGGCTCAGCTTTTACTCAAGAGCAACTATTTAGGGCCTTGAGCCAGTGACAAATGGATTACTCAGTTGTGAGACGATAAAACAGTAGCATTCCCAGGAGTAAATGTAACCGTGCTATTGTTTCTTAAGGAACATGTACTTTCCCATGAAGTAATGTATATCATCACATGGGGATTGTGCAATCATTATGTGTGCATGTGTCTCTCCTTCCAGGTCATTCTAATAATCACTCTGAACTTTTAAAACTACAATGCCGACCACGTTTAATTTCACGCCTTGTGTGCAATCTCAGGCAGGATCCTGGCCAATATTCCTTCTAATCTTTTCCATCCATGTGCAGAATCAATTGTTGTATGTGCACCCAGGTATGTGGGAATGTGCACCACTAGTCGAAACAAAAAAATCGAGCCGAGCGCTGTGCTAATCAATTGGGCAGCCTTTGAATCTCCCCTGAGCGTTTGCCCAAGCACACAGCTTACAAGAAACACTGGTTCATGGCATCAGCTGTCCTTTTCAGAGGACTGCCACTCCATAATGCATGTCTATTGTAAGAACTCGACCCTAGTGAGGGAGAAAGGCGAAACAGTGCCATTTAGTGCGGTTAAGTATCCTTGCTTTCAGAGGCTGATCTGGAACTTTTCTGAATCCCTTCGGTCTGGAAAATGGACTGGAAACTGCCAGGGATCGTAGAGGTGTGTGAAGATGTAAAAGTGCAAGCACTGTTTTCTGGAGCTCTCTTAGTCACTGATTGCATTGCTGCCTGACATTCTCTGCGCATGGAACATTCATGCCCCTCTGACCCCAGCTGCTGTAGAGCATGCCTTGCTGAAGTGACCATGTTGAGATCAGCTGGGAAGCTTATAATAATTAATAATAACTAATAATAGTTAATATGAATTAGTAATTAATTCATTCCTGGTTCAATTCAGTCTCTTTTCAATCCAGATCCAGATGGCCTCCCCTCTCACCTGGGACATTATTTCCTGTTTGTGGCATTCCACCTTTTCCCTTCAGAGTTATTTTTTTGTGGGGGGGGGGGAACCTCTTTCCAATACGTCCATTTTGTGCCCATCAAACAGTGACAAATCTTCCTGTAAGCCTGCTCCCTGTATCTGTCCTAGCATGTCAAGCATCAAATCTTCAGCTAACTCTTGACATGAAGTGAGTAAGTCAAGCCCTTCCCTTTCACAGACATGAAGGCACATGCTGGCTTAGCCGAGCAGCACTTCCAAAGACACGCCTTTGGGAACGCTCCCTTCCCTTTGCTTCATTCAGGTTTGCCTTGTTTCAACTTGTTCTGTGGCCCTCTCTAGACTCACCTTGTGCGAAAGGAGCAGCATGTTCAAGCAGAGGCCAAATAAAGATGCACCAGCTGTCGCCTGGGACTGTCACGCTCCTTTCAGTGTGCTGGATACTTTTATGAACACCTAGGATAAAGGGGTGAAAATCTCAGTCAGGAGCAGCGCTCTGCACGGTGCATTTGTGTGCAGAAGTGTGTGTGTTGCAGAGAACACCCAGGTTAGCTCGTGCAATGTCTAAATCAACAATTCCGTTCGAGGCCTCATTCTTCTCTTGTGACTAAGCATCCCGCAGCCAGTGAGCCTTTGGGCACGTACAAATGGGAGTAGTGAATGGTAACCACGTTACTGGCATAGCATGAAAGTTTAAAGCTTGCTGGTGTCTCATGAGAAAAAGGTTGTGTTGCTACTGTAGTGGGTCAACAAGAGACTTCTCCAGTGGTGAGGGACCTTACCTGGTTTGTAGGCCCACCCATCTCTTGGTTATTACCAGTAAGATAAATGCAGCCCCCAGCAAACATGCTTTGCAGGGACAGGGATATCAGGGTATGTCTACACTAGCCCCCTAGTTCGAACTAGGGTGGCTAATGTAGGCATTCGGACTTGCAAATGAAGCCCAGGATTTAAATATCCCGGGCTTCATTTGCATGTTCCGGGCGGGCGCCATTTTTAAATCCCCTTAGTTTGAACTGACTGCCCGTGGCTACACGTGGCAGTCGGAAGTTAATCCGAACTAAGACCTTCGTTCGGATTAACTGTTACTCCTCCTGCAATGTGGTATAACAGTTAACTCGAACTAAGGACTTAGTTCAGATTAACTTCTGACTGCCACGTGTAGCCGCGGGCAGTCAGTTCGAACTAAGGGGATTTAAAAATGACGCCTGCCCGGGAACATGCAAATGAAGCCCGGGATATTGAAATTTGCAAGTTTGAATGCCTACATTAGCCACCCTAGTTTGTACTAGGGGGCTAGTGTAGACATACCCTCAGTGACCATCGGATGGCTTATGGCTGCCAATACAATTGCACTGACAATATAGGTTGAACCTCTCGAGTCCAGCACACTCTGGTCTGGCAACATCCATGGTCTGGCATGGATGTTAGTTAGCTGGATGGCCACTTATCATGGGTGTGGCCAAGTTTCCTGTGGTCCCACAAAGTTGTGTGTTGTTCTTTAGCTCTAATTTACCCAGGTGTGTGCTGTTTCCTGCAGCTCCCATTGGCTATCTGCAGCCAATGGGAACTGCAAGCAGCCATACCTGTGGATGCAGTGGTAAGCAAAGCATTGGTGGCCCACCTAACCCTGGCAAACCACATGCAGCCCCTTGACCACTTATTGCCTGCTGCTGCATTGGGGGGGTGGGGGGTGGGGAGGGTGAGGATTTGCTTTAACCATTCTAGTATCAACGGATGTAAAAACTGTGTAGGCAAGCCCTGAAGCACAGCCTTAAAGTTAAGCACATGTGAAAGTGTTCTGCTGAATCATGGTGAAATGTGCCACACCTATGAACAGTAACAAATATGTGTCTGATTTGCTGGTACCTTCTGTTTCCATATGTCATTTGGGCTCCATTTTTCTTTTTCCCTCATTTGATGCCGCACCCTCTGTGGGATGCATAGCTGCAGGGGATATCCACGCGGAGCATTCTGACTGCATATATAACTTTGGCCGCACCCTGGGGAAAAGAAAACCCTTTAAGAACTGCAAGCTACTCTGTTTGCCCATGCCAGGATGAATCCTTCCCCCACAAGGATTCCTTAGTCTGCTCCTATTCTGCTTTTTTTTCCCCCTGTAGCAGTGCATATTTCCATGGGCTCCTTTGTAAGGTGACATCTCAGCGCTTATGATAATACGGTAACGGCTGAGGCAAGGCTTAGGTTTGATTAGGATCTCTTTGCCTTTTTTAAAAATTGAAGATTTCGAACTCTCAGCAAAATCTGCACCTCATGAGATTGTGTTGTTACAGGTTGCCAGTTTGCAAGCCCCATTCTGCCTTGATCTAGCGGGGTTTTATTGGTAATCCCAGCTTGCCAATGTTCTATTAATGATTTTGAATCAGATGTTAGCTTGCATTTCCTGACAGATTATCTTGTATTTCATGTTCTCACTGAGAAGCAATTTATTTTTTTTTGACGTGTAAGGGGCCAATATTAAATATAAATATACATACTGCATCCTGCAGCCTAGCCCAGAACTGCTCTGCACCAGACTGCAAATGGAGATGTTTTACAGCTAAAAGCCTCTCGTTTCATTTCATTTTTTTTTTTTTTTGCATTGACTTTCGTTTGGGCAAGTTGGAAAATGCTGCATTGATAGCCCCAAGGAACAAAATCCTTCCTTTGGACCCAGAACAGGGGAAGGTTTTCAAAATTCCCAATACTCAGCCTCTCCCTCTGAGAACAAGGGATACTTTCCCCTCTCCCTCCTTGAAAGCAATGGAGGTTTCTCTTCCCCCTGGGAGAACAATGGATAATTCTCCCCTCCCCTCATTGAGAACAAGAGAATTCCCGCTGCCCCCAATGAGAACAACCATGAAATGTGAGCTGCCTAATGTTGAGCTTCTTAAGCTTGTACCACACAGACAGAAGCAAAAGAATTTACCCCTGGACTGCAGCCCCTTTGGAATGGCTACACCAGGGCAGAACACAGAGTACACCCTGGCATAAGAGGCTGCTACAGGAGCCATCTCTGTTGTCTCTGTGTCCTTCCTCGACAAGAAATCCACAGAGGGTTAGGATAAGTCCCCTGGCTTCTGTCCCTGGGCAAGTACCAGCATTGGACCTGACCTGATTCCGGCCTCATTAACAACTGGTGTAAATCCTTTCCCCTCTCTTGGGTTATGATAAATTTAAATCAGTGTGAGCAAGAGAAGCAGCAGGCCCAACCAGTACAAACCTCCTGGCACCAAACTTCCTTGCAAGGATGACAGGGGAAGTCGGACACCTGAGGCCTGCTTCAGACCCCTCTAATGTTGACGTAAATAACCAGTGATTGCACTAAAGTCTTTGGCGCTATCCTGGCGTAAATGCAGTGAGATCCGAGAGAGGCTCCAGCTTCTCTCTTGAGGCTGTCAGCAAGATGGGATCCTGGACTTTGTGTGTATCGGGAATTGGATTCAGACACCCTTCGGAATGTTTTCACGTATGGAACAATGGGACCAACGCTCATTTCCAATTGCAGCTGATCTTATCTGATTTGAGCTAGTGGTGGCAGGGTCTCTCTTTCTAATCAGTCTGTCCAGTTTTTTACCGGGTTACCCTTAAATACCAGAGCACCTTCCATGACCAAGTAAACACCCTCCCACAGAGTGGCTTGTCATCTTCTGAGCCACGTCAGTGATTCAAGAAGAGGGTCTACCCTCAACAATGTTTAACTCCATGGGCAAAGCCCTTCATTTGTAATTGCCTAGAGGTCTTACTTGAGTTTATTTTGTATTCTGAGTATTTGCCACCCATTGTGCAAGAGTTTCCCTTCCCCCACACTCCTTCGTGTTCCGCCAACTCACGGTGCCACTGCTCACGCTTTACAGCAGCTGCCCATCCCTCCTATCCAGCAGAGAAATAAAAACAGCCTGTGAATTAATTCCCTCCTTTGTCTAGGCAGTGAACATGAAAGGACACGCTTTGTCCGGGAATTACTGCCGAGAAGGGAGCAGGCACAGCCTGGGGAATCTGACATCACCCCCCGTCTTAAAGGTGTATTCAGTTTCACAATCTCACACCAACCGTGCTCTGTCTGTACTTGCAAAACCTGGCAAGGTCGCAGGCTGTGGGAAGCCATCCTGTGAAGGTGAATGAAATCTGGCCCAGAGGAAAGCTCATTGAGGTGATTTACAGCATGATCATTCCCCGGGGGGAACACTGGATCTTGTCGACTGGTGAGGGGGGCTCGTTATCACGCCTTGTACCCAAATGGCTGGAGAAACAGCATGTAAGGCTGCAGGGCTCCCTGCAGAGGTTGGAGGAGATGGAATAATGTTGGGTAATAGCTGCTGGGTTGGAACAGGGCATATCCTGCGCTTGGCATTCTCGTTGGCATCAGGGCTTCAGGCATGCAACATGTGCAGAACATACTGCAAAGCCTTCAGCAACTGTTACTCTGTGCCTCGCATAAACAGGGGCTGCTTTCGTTCAATGTTACCATGGTCACATTGACTGAGGGTCAAGCCAGGTGAACCCATTCATTACTTATTTATCTGGGTTTCTACTTCTGAGGAAAACCTGGGTAGGGAAAAATACAACCCTCTTATTGTTCTTATAGGGCATGTTAGTGGCATGTACATCCTTGGGAGCCAGTTCAGAAAAAAAACCTCTTCAACACAAGCTTGATTAACATTAAGCCCATTCTAAAGTGCCATTGAAGTGAAAGGAGAAGTAAAGCACGCACTTAAGTATTTTGTTGGTGAGAGATGGACTTTTGAATCAGAAGCCTCAGAACTGCCTCCTTTTGAATTTTTAATTTATCTAAACAAACATTTGCCCAAAAGAAAACTCTGGAGAGCTAATCCAAATTAATGCGTTTTTTTTAAAAGAAACTGCTGGAAGCATCTAGTTTTGCTAAAAATTAAAAAAAAAAACAATAATAAGAGATGCACATAATTTTCCATTGCACAGAACATAGCACAATCTGATATTAAGTATACAGCATTGTTCTAAGGCTCTGTTATTATTTTCCTTGAGTGTTGGGAGTGGGTAATGTTTTTTAAGGGATTTATTTTCATTTGTATTTTTACTTTACAGTCTGAGACTAGGGACTGGTTCCACAGACGGTGTAAATCAGCCTAGTTCAATTGAACTAAACGGATTTTCACAGCTAAGGGTCTTGCCCTTGATGTGGGGAAGGGAACCAGGTTGATGCAATTTCTTTAAATTTCCACTCCAGCTGTACATGCCTGGAGCCCCAGAAATTGAACAGCACTTTCCCTAAGAGTAAAAAAGATATTAGCTTCATATTTGTGTGAGTGCTTCACTGCTCTCCCTTTTGACTTGATCATCTCATCTAGCCAGAGGCTGTCTCTGGCAATGACTTTGTCTCCCTGATAAAATTAAAAATCATTTTTTGTTTGGTATCTTTCTAATAAAGGTCGTTCCTCTGTAAGGAGAGATGGGGTGATGAGTTGCCTGGCTTGGAGATTATTAGTTACCTGGATTTGAATTTCTCTTCCCAAATTCCTGTTGTAACTAGAAAGCAGAGCGAAACTTTTAGAACTTGCCTGCAGTTTCTGCACAAACCCACCTGGTTTGAAGATTGGCTACAAACATTGGGATGAATTTGAAGCCTGATTCCATGTGTGACATGTGGCAGCTTGACATCTGACAGATCTGCAGATCAGTTTGGGTGTGTCTACACAGCACCAAATTTCAAAATAATTCACTGCTATGAAATTCCCCTTAATGACGGTTCCCGGGATGTCAGGACAAGCTGACTGTTATTTCAAAATCTATTTCGAAATAACGGGCTGCTTCAATAGACACGGAATAGATCCTTTCAGGATCCCGAAATAGCTCTGTGGTGTTGACGTACCCTTTGAGTTTATTCTCAAAGTTTTAATATAAGAAAGAAGGGAAGGAATTGATTAAAGAACAAATGCGGCGAGATTCACAGCTGCTTGAAAATTAGCATTGCTTCATTGCAGTCAATGGTGCACTAATATTTGAAGGTCAAGCCCTTGTCTCAAACTATAAATGTCTTCAAGATAACAATACATACATGAGCCAAAGAAGCTAAAGACTAAGTCAGAAAGTAGCAGGGCTGGCAGTAATACAAGGAAAGAAGGAATGATTCTGTGTGTAAGACTCAACTAAACACATACCCCTAGCTTTCCTGCCCATTTTACTGGCCTTGTTCAGGTGAAGTGTTACCTAGTTTTGGTTTGCAATGCAATAGAAAACTCCAATCCTGCAGCAAAATTGGAGAGATGCCCCTGAGAATCACTGGAGCACCATTTAGGCAGTTACTTCATTGCTAATGCTTTGTTAGAGATTATATCCTCCTACAATATTTATAGCACTTTATATCTCACTGCAGAATGATGGTTCAGGCTGCAAACAGGTAGGAAAAGTCTCAGACTAGAAGCAAAACAATAAAATATGAGGAAATTCCACAGGGACATGTTTAGTCTATAATGTCTGGTTGCAATCCTAGCCAGGCGCAACCTCTTGCTATGGGCTGGAACAGTGATCTAGGGAATGAAAAATACCCTTTCCCACCAAACAATTCCTTATGAACCTGAGTGAAGGTAGAAAATGAGGATCATTTGACAAACTTTTCAGCAAACTTCTCTTTTTTTGTGCTGGGAGAAAAGAGCCAGGAAGAATCATCTCCAAATACATTTGAGATACAAATAGAAGTACAGGACCAGCTCCTTTGGGTTGCTCCAATGGCTAAAAGGAGCTGGTTTTTTTGAGAATTTCTTTAGCTGGTGCAAAGCTGGCATAACCCTCTCCTATGCCAACTGCCCTGATAGAAGACATGTGCAAGGGGAGGAGAGCTGCACTCCACCAGTTTTAGTCACTTGGGGACCACACCCACCTGGCACAAGATAGAGAAGTCCCCAGGCTATTCTAACTTATAAACAAGCTGGCACGGACCTCACAGAGAGATGCAACTTGCCTTGATATAGAAGAAAAGTTGTATTCTAATAGGATATGTGAGGAATTCCTAAGGCTCAGCAATCTGGAACCACAGTTGGGTGAACAATTAAAAAAGATGTAGCCCATTAATTGATTCTAAAATCACAGCAACATTTCTGATGTCTGTTATTTGACCACCTCTATTTAAAACTCAGATTTTGGATTGCCAGGACAGATGGAAAGGGAGCTGGATGAGGAAGCTTCAATATACATGCAGGAAGCTGCGACTCCTCAAAGAAACATAAAGGCTGTGTCTACATTGGCACCCTTTTCCGTAAAAGGGATACTAATGAGACACTTCGGAATTGCAAATGCCGCAGGGGATTTAAATATCCCCCGCGGCATTTGCATGAACATGGCTGCCGCTTTTTTCCGGCTCGGGGTTTTGCCGGAGAAAAGCGCCAGTCTAGATGGGATCTTGTGGAAAATAAACCCTTTTCCGGAAGATCCCTTATTCCTACTTTCAAAACCCCGAGCCGGAAAAAAGTGGCAGCCATGTTCATGCAAATGCCGCGGGGGATATTTAAATCCCCCGCGGCATTTGCAATTCCGAAGTGTCTCATTAGCATCCCTTTTACGGAAAAGGGTGCCAATGCAGACAAAGCCCTGGTGTTCACTTTTTTTATTCCTTTGGTATATACGGTCATGCCAGTTCCCTTCCAGAATATGATCTGAGGAAGTGAGTCTGGCCCACGAAAGCTCATCACCTATTAAACCATTTTGTTAGTCTTTAAAGTGCTGCATAGATTTTCCTTTTGTTTCATCACTTAAAGTTAGTTCTTCCTCATGAATGTGCTTGCAGGGGAAAAGGCTGTGAGCAGCTCCTTTGTTTTATGCTTGAGAGGTGGCTAGAAGGTGGGAGAAGAATCCTTTTGGTTCTTAAATTACTTGCTTCACTTACTTCAGCACTTATAGGATTTATCGTGCATGCCACTGGAAAGTCGTCTGGCCTCAGGTGAGATTACATCAGCTGCCTTGTTGGGAGCTGGGCACTCTTTCCACGGCTCTCTATTCAATGGAGACAGAGTGCAGGATTTCTAATAATGACCTGAGCTCCAGCAAAGTGGTAACCTGAGATCCAGACTTCGGCATACATTTTGCTTGATTAGCTGAGTGTCCCTTCAGCTCTGTTGGAGTCTGAGGCAGAGCTCCAGAATAGCTGCAGCCATTGAAGGTCTCATGCACAAAAGCACTGCTGATAATCCAGCATCCTAACCGAATCTCATTTGGGGTAATTATATGCTGCCTCCTTATTCATCTCCCGTACTCCTAGCTTCTTCACTGGCTACCCTAACTTGTTCTGTTGTTACAGGCTGTTAACGAGCTGCAATGGTTCAAATAGCTGCTGTGCAATAGCTCTCAGATGGGGGGACTGCAAAATACAAAGAACTTTACAAATATGAACACCACCGTGATGTAGGCAAATATGGTATGTGTATTTCATTTGGGTAAACTGAGGCATGGTACAGCTAGGTTCAGGGACTTGCCTTACAGATTAACATGACTGTTCCTGAAAATTCTGGCCTTGTGTGTCAGCCTTGATAAATAATTTCAGCTCCATGTGAGCTCCCCTGACATAGATGAACGAAATGGCGTTTACTCTGTTGATGGTGCAAACTTAAATGAGAAGTTGCAATCACCACCAAAAAAGGGGCTGAAAAAACCCTCTAGACTTTAGGTTGAATATTGTCTGAGTGCAGGACAGATTTGTACTGCCACAGTACATCAAAGGAGATAGAACATGGCACAGAATTGGTTCATTTCTGGATCATGGGCCAGATTCATAAAGATATTTAGGCATCTCAAGATGTATCTTTGCCTGTGTAGTGTGATTGACAAGAGCATATAAGCCGGTTAGGTGCCTTCTGTGAATAATTTATCCTTTTTAATTATGACCCTATAAAGAGGATCAGGCAATGGAGCAATTATGCCAGGAGGTAACCAGCCTTTGAAGTGATTTAACACAGGGGTTTTCAAACTAGGGGATGTGACCTGGTACTGGGCGGTGGAATGTCGGGCGCTGAGTCTTGTTGCTACAGGGGGATCAGGTGAGCTCCCTGCCTGTCCTGCACTGCAGACTGCACTGTGCCCCAGAAGCAGTCGCAGCAGGTCCCTCCTGTCCCAGCCCTGACCCCCCCCCCCCCCAAAGCCAGTGCCCCCTCCTATACACCAAAGCTCACATTCTCAGCTCCACCCCGGAGCCCACACTGCAGTCATATTCTGTTCGGTCACAGCATTGACAATTTTCTTCAACTGGATCATGAGAAAATAAGTTGGAAACCCCCTGATTTAACCGAAGAGGTTACACAGGACATAATCTCTTTTGACATGCCAGACCTGCATTTATACCATTTTTGAGTGGAGATGCTAACCCCAAACCTCAGCTCTAATTGCTCTTAACATGGTGGGAATTTTCAAATCCAGGCTTAAACACATCCATGCCCAAACCCACTGCTCCTCAACATGGTTTAGAAACAGGTGGACCTCTGTTGTTGGACTCTTTAAACCTGAAAAGTAAGCCTGACAGGGAGAATTTTGGCAAAGCCCTCCTCCCCGCTCCCCCCCCCCAAATGGAAGTGCAACGTTTATCTCAGATGTAATTAAAATGCCCCTAAACATCTCTTGCAATTACCAAATTCTGAACCAACACCCATCAGGCCAGGTTTTTGTAATTGTTCAGTGTTAGATTTCTGGGCACCAATAATTGGAGGCAAGTTCCCAAGTGTGCTCAGCAACCCACTGTTCCCTTCATGACACTTAAGGACAGAATTTTAAAAACCACAGGCATTCCATGGGCTCTGAAAACAATGATCACAGAACACAGCTTGGAACATCCTACTCAGTGATTGCTAATATGTTTCAAATGCCGTTGGAATTTTCTGAGATCAAGAACGAGTGTCAAGGTGACCTGAAGGGAAATTAATTTTAAATAACTTTAAAGGTTTAAAATATTTCTGACATTTGTCTTCCTTCTTAGCTACAGCTTCTTCTCATCTTTTCTTTTCTATTCTTTTTCTTTTCTCTATCCATCAGTGACTGAGAGGTATAGATTCCAGGTGCATGAGCCACAAGAAGTTTCTTGGTTGAGATTCAGAAAAGTATAGCCTGAGGCAGAGGGGGGGAAAAACATGAGAGAGAGAAATGAAATAAATAAATAAAGTGGTCTCCACCACCTGCCATTTAATGATCACTTCCAGAGATAAGGCTGTTTTAAGGTACATTCCAGACATAAGGGACCTGCCCAGACTTAGCTCAAATGTAGACAGGGACTTAAGATTTAAAAAAAAAAAAAAAAAAACCCTCAACTGAGAAAAGAAGCAGAAAATATCCAACCCTATTGTAAATCTCCCTCTTCACTGTATTTTCTTACCGTTCCTATTCTAAACACCTTTTAAACACATTAGCACGCGTGCACACATACACACACCCTAATCTAACTGACAGCTGTACCTGGAGGTTAAATGTACCTGATCCAAGGCAAATCAAAACTTAATGTTGCACAAAAGAAGCTGTTGACAAGAGGCACATGGAATCTGGAGGATGCCGTGTCCCAGTTAGACGTAGTTGCAGGTAAATTTGTCCTGTTCTTCTAAAGCTACATTAATAACAGTGACACATTAACTCTCTTAGGGTGAAAGTGCTCCCTATAGCAGCTTTCTCCCCCCACCACACCCAGGAAAAAAAAGGTAGCATTACACATGGTAGAGCAGTAAGGAACACATAGGATCTGATCCTGAACTCACATCGGTTTGACAAGGGTGTGACTCTGTGGACGTCAGTGGAGTTATTCTGGATTGATACCATTGGAACACCAGAGTCACAGTATAGAGATGCCAGCATGGTTGGAGTGTGTGCAAGACTTTTTACAATTAGGTTTTCCCTGTATATTGCTTATTTTCTTATGATCATGCAACTCCATCAACAGTGGCAAGAGTGAATTGCTGTTAAAGTTTCTGTGAGATGCTGATGATGGCACAATAAACTTTAGTCTCTGGGGTCTGGAGTATATTTCTCTTCTTGACAGATTCAGTATAAGCCTGCTAATTCATTTGGATTTGCCCCACTGAAAACTGAAGATAGAACAATGGGCAATTGTTACAGCACCTTAGAAAAACGTTAGTGCAATAAAATGGAATCACCCAGTAAAAATGCATCATAACACTCCTAAATTTCAGCCCCACTTATCATGAAAGCTCCAAGCAAATTTGTTCTCCGTGAGATTGTAAAAATCAAGTGGTAGGCTCCAGCTTCTGCTGCAAAAATCAGAAAATATCTCTGCAGGTCAGAAATGAGAAATGTTAGTTCGAATCTTAGAGAGCAGCTTTTATTTTTCTTAAAGATAATTTCAGTACGTAATTTACCAGAGATTTTCTGCTTTAATTCCTACTTCCCAAATCTTCCTAAAATGAATATTGCCGAGACTTTTAATAAGTCCAATAATAGCTGCTTTTAAGAAGCTGTACTGTGCTTGTGATGAATGCTAAACCAAACAGGAGGAAAAAAATGTAAACCGTAGCTGCAATCCTATGTTTAATACATCCTCTGCAGTTATGATAAATATGCTCTGTTTAATTAAAAAACAACCACCCCGTAATTTATTTTAATTTTTTTTTTTTGCTCCTAAGGACCTTATTAAAGTTTGACTGTGTTTAGATCTGTATAACAGACTGTAATTAAACAAGGGAGACAAGCAAGTCAGCATGAATATGAATAACAGAATGAGGGCTGTCCCTGTGCACTTTCTAGATGTGTGCATATTGTCTTCTAGGCAGGCAATAGAGCCTAATAGAGCTCAAAAATAGGCAGTAGATACTAACAATAATATTCACAATAACTCACACATCTTTACTGGGGTCTGTTGTTTTCATACTCTAGCGATGGAAGCCATAGAAATCTCTATGCATAAAATCTCCCTCCCTCCAATTTTGCAGTCTCTTTATTCCTTTGCACAAGTTTGCAACCATCTGTACTGGTGACCTAAGGCCCTTATTCTGCAGTTGACTTCTGGGCAGAGAGTTGGTTGCAAGTTCTGAGAAAGCAGGAGTGACTTCTTTTGGAAGCAAACGCTGCTTCGGTGGACAGCGAGAGCCACTCCCTTTCTTCAGTCCAAGCGCTGATCACACACAAGCCCTGATTCAGGCCAGGCGCACAGTAGAAACTGAAATGGACTTAGCCATGTGTCTCAAGGCTGTGATAATGTCCACACCTTGTGTGACGGAGTGAGGTCGGCTTAACCGTGGAAGGATTCTTCTGCTGACTGAGCTATCGCCGCTTGGAGAGCTGGGTTGGTGGAAACTTCCCTTTCTTCGAAGTAGGAAGCATCGGACTTAGTCAAGAGTGGCGGGGCT
Source organism: Pelodiscus sinensis (assembly GCF_052426305.1). Classification (NCBI taxonomy): domain Eukaryota; kingdom Metazoa; phylum Chordata; order Testudines; family Trionychidae; genus Pelodiscus; species Pelodiscus sinensis. The sequence continues at coordinate 4,138,577 of NC_143078.1, forward strand.
GGGGCAGCCAGCAGTGTAGCCCAGAGCACATCATGCTGCCCGCCCCCCATTCCAGCCAGCCCTGAGAACTCTCGGGAGCGTGCTGTGCAGTGCTCCAGTAGAGATTTAAAGGATCCAGGGCAGTGGAAGCTGGAGCCCTGGGCTTTTTTGAATCACCAGGCCCCAGAACAATGGCTCTCTCTGCCCTCCCTGCTCCCATTGACAGGGCCTGAATGATACAACAGCGTCACAGTAGCAATTGTGGTGCAGCCATATCTGTCCTCCGCAAAGCACAGACATGGTGCTTAGCTTCCAGCACTTAATCTCATCCCTCTTCAGCCAAGCACTGAAATCCATGTCTAAGTGCTTTGCTGAATCGGGGCCTTGTCTCCCAGGGCACTGAAATAGACTCTGGGCCAGCGAGCAAGCTGAGAATGAAAGGTGTGGCAGTACAGAGTATTTGGGACCATCACCATTTTGCCGGACACCAAGAAGCAAAACAGGGACATCCAGGCATCAAAGCATGATCTCTACAGCTTGTGCTGAAAGGTCCTTCAGACAGCAAGCTGTAATTTGCTGTGGGTCAGGTCCAGAGGGACTCAGGTACACTGACCGAGGCATTACACGTTTTCTTAGATAGCCAGAAAGACCGAAGAATGTGGCTGGTTTTCTTAACCGTATGAGTCTTTAATTCTATCCTTAGACTCGTCAGTGGAATTTTCATTGACCTAAATCTACAAATTCCAGAGGTGAGAGAAAGATGTAGGTGCCATGTTGAGGTTCTTTATAGAAAATGTAGGCCCAGCTATTTCATGATTCAGGCCTTTAAAAGTCCTTTTAAAATACCCTACAAGAACAAGGAAAAGATAGACAGTCACAGCCCCTAATGCTATATTACTGCCTCAATATTCAACATGGAAAGTAATGAAACTGCAGAATTTACAAAGCATTAATATCTGCGATGCCATTTAGTGCTCTCCTCCCGGCGTTTTATCCTCAATAATAGATGATCTACCCTTACAAATAACTTGCTTTAAAATGAAATCCTTGTAAGTCTTCTTCTGCCCTCCAGTGAAAGAACTTTATTTCGGTTGCATCTGTTGAAGCCTGCAATGAAGGGAACTAAAAAAATCCATCATCCTCTAGTGCAGCTTTGTACAATTGTAAATGCTCATTTGGTTAAAACTCAAACACTGTGGAAAGCCAATGCACCAATTAAGTCCCATGTAAGCCCTCAAAGTAGGGGCTAAAAAGGGCTAAAATGCTGGATAGGCCTTGGATCGGATCTCTGCAGGGGGAATTTCTGCTCCCAAAACATTTTTTTCATGTCTTAGTTGCCTCCCATTCAGAAAAATGTAACTGATATGTCAAATTCCCTTGAGAAAGAAAGAGAGCATGGACAGGAGTGGCCCGAAGCCGGTTGCGGCAGCTGGCGCCCCACGAGGAATGCATGATCGGCACTGCCGCCTGCAGGGCCATCAATGGACTGACGTCATCGGTGGGCGCGCCAGGCACCGCCGTGACATGATCCTCAGGCGCCCCGGGTGGCAGCGGCTGAGTCCACCTATAGCCACGGGTCGTCCCTGCTGACGGAGCAGGAGATCTGTCAAAACACCACACCAGAGAGTCCTGAATTTACTGTATTGCTGTCCTGAACTACTACAGAAGACAGAATTCCTTTCAAGGGCCATGTGATCTACAGGTTCAACATTCCTGGTCCAGCAACCTCAGGACCTGAGCAGGCCCGAACAAGGGAGTTTGCCAGACCAGGGGAAGTCAGGCCTCTGGGGTTCCCATCCTGCCCCGTCAGCACACCTGCCCCTTGCCTGCCTGCTAGGCTCTGCTGTTCATGCAATACTGTCGGGGCTCTGACCCCACCCACCAGCCCTGTAGGGGCTCTGCTGTGGCTGCCAGCCCCCAGACAGGCTCTGATCAGAGCTGCTGTCCCTGTGGGCTAGTGGTGCAACTTCCTGCCCCCAGCAGAGCCCCTCTCTACGCCCACCAGCCAGGGCTCCCTACCTCCAATGGGGCTCCACTTCGGGCCCACTAGCTCGGCAATTGCCAGGCTGCTTGCTGGGCTCCCTGTTGACTACTGGCCTACCAAACTAACTATGCCCAGCTGCAGGCAACTTCTCCAGCTGGGACTCTCTGGTCCAGCAACCTCCAGGGTCCTGCCAGACCACAGTGTCCCAGACAAGAGAGGTTCAACCTGCACTGGGTAGAACACTGGAGTGGGTCAGAGGACACGTTGGTTGTATTCCCGACTCTGCCATTGGCCTGATGGGTGACATTGGGCAAGTCACTGCCTAGCGCTGTTCTTCCGTTTCCCCATGTGTAAGGCGCACAATTCTGACTTCTTAGGGAAAGTGCTTTGAGTTCTAAGGATCAACAGTGGGAGCAAGGTTGGCCGAGCATCTGACTTCATGAGGGTCAGATGCTCTTTGGCAAGGCCTGTGTTTCCTAGATAAAATCCCCCATGGTTATGTTACTAATTGTGGAACCTCAGGCAGAGCACGAGAATCTGGGGAAGGTCATTGTTGATTAAAAACATCCGATGGGATTTTCAAAAGTCGGTTGAAAAATGGGGCTGTTGAAAATTACCGCTGGTCTGTTTTCATTGGGGCTAAACTGCAACTGACTTAAAAAGAAGCAGAGGAAGGTGTGAAGGAGCACGTTGTAAAACCTCCTGTTATTTTTTTTAGAGTCCTGAGTTGCACTTTGTGTCACAGACTAAGGCCAGGCATGCACTAGACCTGGAAGGTCGGGTCCGTCTAAGGTTCGCAACTTCAGCTATGTACAATACTAAAGGAGTCAGCTTACCTTAAGCCAAAATTGGCGCGGTCTTCACAGAGGGAGGCCAATGGGAGCACACATTCCTGTTGGCTTCCCTTACTCCTTACAACTGCTGGGAGTACCCGTAATGGCTGGTACTGCCCTCAACATTTGATTTAAGGGGTCTTAACTAGACCCACCACATCAAATGCCAGAAGATCCATCTCCAGCATGGTAAGTACAGACATGGCCTTAGAGTCAACTGAACTTGCCATCTGAAACCATAAACTGTCCCAAGATCGGTTGAAACTTAGCTTCAATTTCAATCAAAATTCAGGCCCAGTGTCTCAAACATTTGCCAATAGGCCCGGGTTGCTTTGTAGCTAGATGGCAATGCAAGGTAGCCTTAAGTAAATTTAAGTTAATTTGTATCGCGAAGCAGTACATCACTGAATAGGGCCCTAGGACTGAGGTTGTGGGAAAAAATTGCCTTTTGCCTCATTTGAGGTTGCATCATGAAAGTTCCACACAGCTCTCATTATGTCTGGGAACTGAAATTCCATGAGAACGGTGCAAATCTGTGTAGGAAAAATTGTGCTTTTTTTGGGTGTCCAGTAAAAATCATGTGATTTTTTTTCATTTCTCTTTGGTGGGTGTTTTCCAGTTCCAGTGGGGTGGGATGGGAGCATCTTCCATTGCTAGTTCCTCCTCCTCTTTTCCTGCGGTTATATAAATCATTGCAACATAAAACCATCTTTGGAAGGAGGAGGGGTCCCAGTTTGGGAGGAGCTAGTGAAAGCAACTGGGGAACATGGGTGTGAGATCCCCTGTTGGGCCCCCAAGTTCATCATTTTGTCAGTGATGTTGGTAATATTTGCACGGATAGATCTACTCTTTGCACCCTTCCACGTACGTTGTGAGGACACACACACCTCTCGAGTCTCGTCTGCTGCCACTTTCTCTTCATCCACAATCTCACATTAATCAGCCCCTTTCAAAGAAGCAGAATAACTTTCATGCTGAGACCTCAACAAGCCTCTGCCTGCACGGACCCTTCTGGAATAAAATAATAATAGGAAGCCATTGACTCATTTTGATGTGGAGATGGATGATCTTTCATTACATTTGCCTGTAGGGCCCAGCTTTTGTCTCTTTTCAAATAAGGAGAAAGAATCTTCTCTTTCTCTCTGACTCTCCCTCTATATATAAAGTGACAATTTGCAATAAACTCCTGTATGAACTGCTGAGGAGAACTGTCCTCATACCTAGAGGTGATGACTTTTCAGAGAGCGGAACCCATACAATTTTAGCTTTATCCTTCTGGTGCCAGATTATGATTTCTGTTCATCTGGTGACTGTAAAACAGGAGTAACTAAAGACAACAGGGAGGAAAAAAGTCTCAGAGGGGTAGCTGTGTTAGTCTGTAACTTTAAAAACAACAAGTAGTCCTGTGGCACCTTAAAAATTAACAAATATATTAGATCATGAGCTTTCCTGGGTAAAACCCACTTTATCAGTTGAGTTGGAGTAGAAATAACAGAATCCAAGACATTTATAACAGCAAAAGAAGTACCTGCCAATTGTTGGACCCATGTTAATGAAGCTAAGTAAGTGTATCCCATTCATAACTTTTGGTGTGAAAATGTGAATGTCAAAGGCAAGGGAAATGGCCTTTGTAGTGCATTAACTGGTTAATATCTTTATTCAAGCCCAAGTTGACAGTGTCACTTAGGCAGTCTCTCTCTGTAATTGGGTGGTAAAATACCTTTGTAGAAGAATGACTACTTTTAAATCCATGATTGAAAGGAGTTGCTCTACATTTACACTAGTGGAATAGAGATCAGAATCTGGACCCTGATCCCTCTCAAAGTGCAGTAGTGGTTTAGCTGATAGGTAAAGCTTCTACATGTTTTTATAGTTCATTATTTCTGCTAGAGTACCATCTAGAAACTACAGCCAAGAGCAGGCAGCTTGTGGTGGGCACTATACATAGACAGCGCCTGCCTGGAAAAACTTACAATTTATATTGTCATGGTAGTCAAAGGAAGGGAGAAATGTATGGTACCATTCTCAGTTTTACAGAAGGGGAGCTGAAGCATAGATCCTCAAAGGTCTTTAAGTGACTGACTCCCATTGAAATCAATGTGCGTGTGATTGTCTGAGCTTACCCAGGAAACAGCAGAGCTGGAACTCACACTTGGAGGTGCTGGGTTCTAGTTTATTAGCATGATCCCAAGGCAAGCTTTCCATTTCTAAGTGCCGTGTTTCTATATTTCTCTGTCACACTCTCCGTGCATGCTCAGTCTACTCACTCACCCCCAGGGGGCAGTACAAATTATGAGGCTGAATCTCCTGTTAAATTATTGTTATTCCTAAAGCTCACGTTCTGACAGGCGATGGGTTGGTGGCACCCATTGGGTCCATGGCATAATGCATCTAGGCCCTCCTTTTCCAGAGCCATGAATGTTTCTCTGTCACTTTTCCACTCTTAATATGATACCAAAATGCTTCTCGATTCTGAATTCCAATGGCTTATCTCAACGTTAGTACCTCCCATCTCCAGGAGTCTTTCAGCCGATGCGGACAGCAGTGGAGATGCCTGAATTTTATTACAAATGTGCAATTCAAATAAGGATCCAAATAGAAAATATATCTATAAATAGATGAAAAGATGTGAGCTGAGACAGGTTTCTTCCCCTATGGGCCACAGGAAATGTTGATTTATAAAGGCGTCCTAGTATTTTAGAACTGACAGTTTTAAACATCTGCCACCCAGATAATGGCTAGACTATCTCTTTTAGCCATTTCCCTAACTTTAGTTTCCTTATCGCAATGCATTGTATGGCTTTCTGCTTATTCAGTCCCATTCTATTCGACTCATAGAAGTCTCCTGGTAATTGCTTAGCCCTGTCTAATTCCCCCAGGTCTAAAAATGCAAAACAATTCTTTGTGAGACAAAAAATACTTTTTACCATGAGCTTAAATAGGAATAAGAAATGATGTGATATAAGATAGAATTTTAGTGCTAAGCCATTTTGCACCAGACTTCAGCATGTGCTGTGTGCTAATGCGTGTAAGTAGATTTTATGCACTTAAACAGGTGGAAGTGGAAAGTAACTTTACTGAAGTCAAGGGCCAGATTCTCAGCTTTTGTAGATCAGCATAGCTGCATTGAAGTCAATAGTTACGCTAATTTACATCATCTGGGGAACTAGCCCAAGGAGAAGAATTAGGCCCAGGACGTTTCAGAACTCATGTATGGTAGGAAGCCTATGTATTTCATCTCCACATCTGACACATCTGTTTCTCTTCCTTCTTCTTTTTTCCTTCTGCACCTTCAGGGCTTTCTCCACTTACCGGGAAATCAGTGCTGTGGAGATCAATCTTCTCAGGGTTTGATTTAGCAGGTCTAGTAAGGACCCACTAAATCAACTGCTGATGGCACTCCCATCAACTCTGGTACTCCACTGGTGGTGAGGAGTAAGGAAAATTGATGGGAGAGTTTCTCCCATTGTCCTCCCACAGTGGGGTCTTTGTGGAAATTGGACCTAATGCATGTCAGCTTCAGCTATGCTATTCACATAGCTGGAGTTGCGTATCTTAGGTCAACTTTCTCCCGTAATGTAGATCTGGTGTGAGGTGCTTAGGGCATCCACCAATTTCCACCATTCATTTCAGTTTTGTGAAGGACTGTTCAGGCTTCTGTGTGTCATGTTGATGGATTTGGCATCTTTTTTTATTGTTTTGCATATTGTTTGTCTAGAGTTCCTTTTTTTCCTCTTCTCCAGCAGTGTCCATATTATCACTTGCTGGGGAAATTGTGTTGGTATCATATTTAAAGTCAGCTCTAAATATGTTCATCATCATCCTTTTACCATGTTTGATGCTTTAAGTTGGTTTGTTTATCTTAGAATATCTGAGGTTGCAAGAAATTCTGTCCAATGGACACTCAAGATCTTCCACAAGCATTTACTTTGGAATAAGCTGATCTTCTTACCAATTTTCATGGTAGATTTCCATGACTAGCTCATAAAGGAAGACAGACATGATGCTGGTATTACCAGAGTTGTTGACTCGAGTCCCACGACTTGAACTTGAGTCCGATTTAAGTTGCCTAGGTGACTCGACTTGAGACTCAACTCGAGTTCATTGTTCGTGACTTGAGACTCGACTTAAGACTTGCTAATTTTGTTAAATCAACTTGGTGAAAAAATTGTCTGAAAATGCCAATATTGATGGCGTGTACAAAAGTAACTTGACATTTTTAAAATTAATTCTTGAGACTCGACTTGGGACTTGACTCGAAAGTGACTTTAGGGACTCGAGACTCGACTTGAGACTTGAACTGTAGTGACTTGAGACTCAACTTGGACTTGACAATGACAACTTGAAGACGACACTGGGTATTAAAGACGTGTATTTTTGTATCGGGGCCAATCAGGCTACTTCTCCAAATATTTCTGAGTTCATGAAAGCTGTGTGTGGCTTTTGACATGTGTTACTTTATAGCTGGTGCGATGTCACCTTCATTGCACATCTCATTCCCTAGAGAGGTAAAATTTCTTACTACAACTACTTTTCTCTGTCTACTCTGATTGTTGTTTTGTTTTGGGATATTTGTCTCCCCTTCGATGATGAATAAACCATTTTGTTTTGCTATGTCTGCCAAAAGCTGGGTCTTTTCTTCCTTAAGTAATAATCCATACAATTCTGTCATTTTCCAGAATGAAGTCAGAAACATTCTGGAAAACTACAGCATTGTGGATCTACAGTCTGCATGGGGTGATGTTCTATAATGTGTTTGAGACTAACAATATGATCTGCACAGGAAACCAGTGGTTTGAAATCTCCTTATTGATGCCTAAGTGGACATCAATTTTCATCTGTTTACCCTATGCAATTTTTCCTCCAAGTACTGGTAAACTGAGCAAGGATTTGAAAGTAGCTATCCATCATTGAAAGGCAAATACATAATTCCATTACTCTAAACCTTTTAGATTCTTCTCCTCTTCATTGTCACATGTACCACTCTTTGAGGGGGGAAAATCTTCTGAAGGTCCGTTAAGGTGGCATACACCTGTGTGCATAAGGCCAGCATGAGGCCTGCACACCTACTAAGAACTATTATGAAAGTAAACATAATGCACAATGGTGGATTTCACAAAATGAATAAGACATCATATAAGTGAATGTGCTCACCAAAATATAAAGTACTACTGATGCTATAATACTCCTAACTCTCATACCACACCACATTTAAATGGATATATGACTTTCCAAGCATTATGTCATTCTATTATGTCATTCTATCATGCTAAGTCTACATCTCTGAATAACCTGGAACAGCTGAAGTAGATTTGCCTTTCCTAAAATGTATATTAGATGAGGGGTCTAAATATCAGGTCCCACTATCCAGAAAAGCTCTACAGTATATTAGACAAAGAACAGGAGGGACAACAGAGCCAGAGGGGTGAAGTGACTTGACAAAGGTCACCTAAAAAATCAGTGGCTGAGTTGTTACTAAAGCTCAGGTCATCTGGCTCCCAGTCTTGTAGCCTATCCACTAAATCAGTGTTTTTCAACCTTTATGATACCAGGGTTTTGCTTGCTGCCTTCTTAAACTGTGCCAGGGAGAGCTCAGGGACCGGTGTGGTTCCATGGTTGAGAAACATTGTACTATGCTATGCTGTCTAGCATTGCTGTCATAAACGTTCACTTGTATGTCATTCGTATGCCCCTGAGTCCTTACAGTCAATCAAAAGTGGAAACTAGAGAACAGAGTTTCTGCCTGGAGGGTGGTACAAGAGGCTATAAATATGAACAAATGCCACAAAGGCACGTGAAGTGCCACATGGCCATTGGGAGTGGAAGGCTGTGCTGAAGAAGTGTGCGTGTGTATGGGGGGTGTATTTTTAACTGGATGGGAGACATGGCACAACATCAAGAGAGGCTTGAGCGGTGAAATGAACAAAGGGGAGAAGCCAGGACACCAGAAAGGCGTGTAGGTGGAGATGGGATATGGCGGCTGAGGTGTAGGTGGGATTTGGAAATGTGGAATGCTTGCAAAGTAAAAGCAAAAGCTTGGACTTTCTATGGAAGGAGGGGAAGCCAGGTCCAAGGATTCAGGGGATGGAAGAGCTATGGATCTCCATATTAGTCTGGTATGCAAAATGACGGGCATTGGCGAGGAAGACATAACCTGGGAAGTTTGAATCTAAGCTGTAGAGAAAAGGAGAGTACAAGTGAGCCTACCTAAGAATGGATGCCTCCAGGAAAGAGTTTTCAGGTATGATCAGACAGAACTTTGAAGGTGCAAGGAGCAGTCCTATTAATCGAAAAACAGAGCTCCGGTCCAATGCCTTCACTGCTTTTGGCTTGAAGGAGCCGTCATTTGTCACTGAAGAAAGGAATTTCGATATTTTATGAAAGGCATTTCAATATGAGGAAAGCGTTTGGTGAATGCCAGTATAATCTGGCCATGATTTAATGTCCTTTTTCATTGACCCGTTAAATTATGCTCTCCATCACCTGCCCTATGGATCTTCCTGATTTTCATCCCATAAGTCCCATTACTTATTAATTCTCACATAATACATGGTAGAAGCAGAAAAGCATCAGGCACCCTGTTTAGAGATGATTTACAAGCCTCTTGGTTTTGAAGCAACATAAGAATCAGCAGACATTTTATGAGCTTCCTCTTGCTGTGTGTGTAGGGTGAGGTTGTGTAAAGAAATATAAAGCAACTAGATTTACCCAGTTCTTCATGGCAGGGGGCCAAGGATGTGGGAGGAGAGGAGTCAAAAGTGCTCAGGGTGGGGAAGGGAGTGCAGGAGTCAGGGCAGAGGGTTGGGAGGAGTGGAGGGGCTCCCCAAGGCTGACCAGGGTCATGCAGCCTAGCTGGTGTCTGCTCCCTGGTGCTGGCTGGGGTGGCGGCTGCTCTGAGGCCACAGTGTCTGGCCCGACATCTGCTCCCTAGGGCTGTGCTTGCTGCTCACTAGTGGCCATTCTAGAATATAATTCTCCCTGCGATCAGATGCTGTGCAGAATTTCCAGAAGCACAGTCAGGCAGAGCTAGCACTGAAATGGTGGGCCAAAATGGGCTCATGCGCTTATGATAATAGACATCACGTCCATAGGAATGCTGGTGGGGCTCACTTAGGCTACATCTAGACTGCAAGCCTCTTTCGAAAGAGAGCGTCTAGACTGCAACCTCTTCTTTCGAAAAAGTGAGCCGCTTTTTCAAAAGAGAGCACCCAGGCAGTCTGGATGCTCTCTTTCAAAAAAGCCCTGTTTGCATTCAAGAATGCCTTTTTTCGAAAGAACACTTGCGAAAAAAGGCGTTCTTCCTCGTGAAATGAGGATTACCACTATCAAAAGAAAAGCCACGTTCTTTCAATTTAATTTCGAAAGAACGCAGCTGTAGTCTAGATGCAGGTGACGTTTTTTCGAAAAAAGGCTACTTTTTTTTGAAAAAACACTGCAGTCTAGACACAGCCTTAGAGAGAAAGGGCTACAGACCATGTTTTTTTTACCAACAGCCCCAATCAGGAGTTTCACTGGACAGTGTCTCTCTATAGTCACCAGGAACTTTAGATTCCCATGATGTTAGCACATGCCAGACATCAGAGGTCTTCATGTAGGAAGAAGGAAATCCTTATTCATTCTATTCTGGAATGAATGAGCATCCGGGGGTACATTCTAAACTTCTGTGCAGGTAATAAGAGGCAAAAGGCAAAAACAAAATCTTGCCTCTTGTTCATCTCTTGTCAGCTCAGATCAGCATGTGAAGGATGGAAGGAGATCCGAGGAGAGATCTGTGGAACTGAGCCTTTTGTGTCCATCTATCCACTGCTCCTGGCATTCTTTACTTCCATCCCCCCAAAAAACTTAAAAACTACGAATACTCTAGTAGCTCCTTAAAGACTGAGGCTACATCTATACAGTACTGCGCTCTCTTGCAGAAGAAAATATGCAAATGAGGCAAAGCGGTGAATATTGCCTCGCCTCTTTTGCATACTTAATGAACCACCATTTTTGCTCCTTTTTGTGCAAAACCCCCCTCTTGCACAAGAGCCGTTTTGCCTGAAAAAAAGTGGCAGAATGACTCTTGCCCAAGAGGGCATTTTGGGGGAAAAGGAACCACGTGGATGGCTCCTTTTTGCGCAAAAGCCCCTTGAGCAAAATGGCGACTCATTAAGTATGCAAATGAGGCTTGGTAATATTCACTGCTTCACCTCATTTGCATATTTTCTTGAGCAAGAGAGCACAGTATAGTCATAGCCCCCCAAAACATGTAGATGGTACCATGAGCTTTCATGGGCACAATCCACTTCCAGTTTTCCAAACTGCCAAGTTTGCCATGAAATATGTAGAGAAGAATTCACTCTGCTGAAGGAGAGACTTCCTCATGGACTTTCTAAGCTTGAAATTCACTCTCTGGAAAACTTCAGGAGGAAAGCCATTCTGAAGTTAGCTGGTGTTTGTAATCCCCTTGAGTAATGGCTAATATATTATTACACCCAGATTTGTGTGTGTGTAAATTACACAGGTAATAATATAGCTAATATACTAAATCCACCCTTCTTGACTTACATTGACTCACATTCTCTATTTATGGTTATCTTGGGGCCCATCTGTTAGGAGAGGGTAGGGGAAGAGTTTTTCTGTAGTAACAAAGGATTACAACTGTTTGGTGGAAAAGGATTGGCATTCCTTTACCTTGAAATGATTGCTTTATCTAAGAATGAGGGTATGTCTACACAGCGGTGCTATTTTGGGATAACGTCAGTTATCCCAAAATAGCATTCTGTGCTGTCTACACAAGAAGCCCATTATTTCAAAATAACAGGCTTTTTATTCTGGCTTCCTGTAAACCTCGTTGCACGAGGATTAGGGAAGACACTGGAACAGTGATTTATTTTGAAATTTGGCGCTGTCTAGACAGCGCCAAATTTCAAAATAAGCTTACTGAATTTTGGAAAGTTCTCATAAACATCCTAACTTTTGGTCACTGGATAGAATTGAACCAAAATAGATATTTTGTGGGTTTTTTGCATATCATCTGCTTTTGCTACCTTTATGTTCTATCTGTAACTATTACCAGGTACTCATCCCCATGATACTTAGGTTCCATGCTAAGAAACATTATGAAAAAAGGGGAGTGAAAATTTATATTTTCCACGCTTTTTTCTTTAAATTTGAAATTTGATATTTCAGTGAAATTCCAAAATTACATAAAAGGTAACCACTTCTCTAAATGGCTGAAATGGTGAAAATATTGTGTAAATAATGTATTGTTATTTATAAGGGTTTTTAAAAATGATCATACCCCCTGTTACTACTATAATTGATAAAGCTATATGCAGGTGGAAAGCTTGTTGCTACATCTATAGTCAACTATTCACTGAAGTTCTGAATCTGGAAAATGCTTTCTCACATAATCGCTAAGTGTATGGTGGTTCATCCAGCAATGTCAGCATTCTGTCTCCACACATCAGTGAAATGCTGTGCCACAAGCTACATGTAAAATCTGTGCAAGGACAAATTCACCAGTGCTGTAGCTCCACCATATTACACCAGCCTGGAAATTTAGCCTCGAAATGGGAGTATGATACACATGCTCCAAATTTAGAAGCCAAGAGAGACATGGAAAAGAAAAGTAACTCTGCCATGAGCAGAGGCCTGCTCCAATCCACCCGGACAGGTGTGGCCCTCCACCAGCGGGATCCCAGTTCAGCAGTTAACCTGTTACTGTAACTGATTCAATGGGACTTTAAAGCCCTAGTCAAAATGTATTTATTTCTCACTGCAGAGAAGCGGAGAGCAAAAGCATCTGTACAGAATCACACAGCAAATGCTGCAACTAGAAGTAATGTCCAGTCTGATTTTTATTGTCCTCATATTTTCATGAGGATTTGCAAACACTCCCCATTCTCCGCCCTCCTCGCTGACTTTCTTTACAGAGGCTAGAAGAAGCAAAGAGCGAGTAAACCTTGGCTCCTGTAATCTACTCCTCCTTTGCATTAATGGCGCAGTTGAAATACATGAGGGGTCTCTTGGAAATAAGAATTACTCATGGCAGAAGGATCGGGCTGTAGCTTGCTATAGTATCAGAGGTCTGGGTTGCCTCATCACACATTTCGCTTTTATTCAGATCTAAAAGGCTGTGCTCTGAGCCTTGCAAAGGGAAATGGCCACATTCGCAACACCTGTGTATTATTTATTTCCATTTTAATTTTTTTTAAACAGCAAAGTCAGAGACAATGAGGCACGGGGAGGTAAGATTTGCAAGAGGAAGGAATTTTCCTGTGGTTGTTTGGGCTTGTCTCTGCCACAGGAATGCTCACAAGAAGCAACACGCTTCCTCAGCTATTGTCTGGATCCATTCAACCTCTAGGCAGAGGCAGCAGCAGCTGGTGCTGCTCTGAAATTTTAATGTGACATTTTTTTCTCATTATTATTTTTCTCTGGCCTTCCATTTCTTTTCCAATGTTTTTCATTTTGCTTCTGTCCCCGCATCGCTTTCCTATAGCCACCTAAAACAGAGGCATTGCTAAAGGTGAAACAACTGTGTCGAAGAAAAACAATTCTGTTGGTGCCTCTTCTTTGTTTATTTATTATGAAAAAAGAAGGCCTGAAAGGCTTATTTTCCAGGAAAGGTATTTCTCTCTCTCTCTCTCTCTCTCTCTCTCTGTCTTTGTCTCTCTTGGTTTTTTGAATTACAATTATTATGTTAAATTATTGTCTCATTTACATAGAGGTAAATCAGGAACAATATATTTGTTTCCATTAGCATGAGTAAGAAAATCAAATCCAGCAAATCATGACTGCTATTTTTTGCTGGAGGACCAGGGCCAGCCCACAACATTTTGGCACCTGAGGCGGGGAGCTCAAATGACACCCCCGTTCCCCCTCGCTTGGGCCCAAACTTTGAAAGGTCTCTATTCTGCCTCCTTCCTGTTCTACTCCTCTCATGGTACTGCTCTGCTCCCTACATATGCACCTACAGCAGACACAATTTTCTACACTCTGGGTCCTCGTGGTGCCCCACCTTCCCACCGTCTGGCACCTGAGGCGGCCGCCTCAGTTCGCCTCCTGGTAGGGCCAGCCCTGTGGAAGACTAAAGAGCTACACAGATTTCAAAAGTTTCAGAGGGGTAGCTGTGTTACCCTGTAATGGAATAAACTTAAAAAACAACCAATAGTCCTGCACCTTAGAGACTAACAAAAATGTAGATCAGTGGTCCCCAACCTTTTGTGGCTGCCGGGCCGTTCACGTGCTGGGTGTTCGGGGGCGGGGATGCTTATGCACCGCGCTTCTGGGGGTGGGCCACGCATGCGCCGCACACCCAGGGGTGGGGCCAACCACGCACCCTGAGCCCAAGGCTGGCACCGCGCATGTGCTGCGTGCCCGGGGCAGGGGCCACCCAAGCATCACGCTTCCGGGGCTGGCACTGGGCATGTGCTGCACGCTGGGGAGGGGCAGCTCAGATGTTTCGGCGGGCACACATAAATGCCCCGTTGGGCATTACGGCACCCGCGGGCACTGCATTGGGGACCACTGATGTCGATGGTATCATGAGCTTCTGCGGGCACAACCCACTTCTTTAGATGAATGGAGTTAAAAGGTCCAGGGGACAAATAAATAGCAGAGAAAGAGAGAATGAGGAGGGAAAAAGTATATATTGTCATCAAGAGAGTCCATGGTAAATGAGGCTGATGGAGAGGGTGCTAAGTACTCTAAGTACCTGGTGCTTGGCTTTTTATGTCATTAGGGTGTGGAATGTAGCAGCCCATCCAGTTAAGATCTTTGTTTAAACCTCTATTGCAGGTGTCAGACTTGTGACTGAAATCAAGTTCTGCTGCTTCTCTCTCCAGCAGGTTTTTGAAATTGCCTTGTAATAATATTGTCACCTTTAGATCCGTTAGCAAGTGCCCTGTATGACTCCACAAGAGACTGACACTTGAGCAACTGAGATCAGGGAGAGATTTTTATTTAGATTGTTTAATCCTCTCCTTTTTCTGTTTTGCACCCTTTTAACTCCCAGGCCTATCACATGTGGAAGAAAGGTTCTCTTTGGGCAGGTATCTTCTGCTGGGGGCTGATAGATCTCCCATTCCAGTCCTCCAAGGAGTTTTCCTACAAGAGTTGATAGGCTTTAAAAGCAAGCAGGAAAACAAATTCCAAAGTGTAGACATACCCATGTAGGAGATACCAGAATTTTGTAGGGCTGCCTCTGAAGGATTTAAGTCATGCTGACATGTTTTAAAAAAAATCCCAGGATCAGAACGATCAATTACTATTAAACAAAGTCACACTTTAATAGTGGGAGATGAAGAAAAAAATCCCACAACAATCTCACTCCATACCTGCTGCTCACAAAATAATGCCACTCTCTTTTCTGGGGCATCTAGGAGTAGACAGCTGTGGTCCTCTCAAATATGTATTTTCCTGTGGTTGGTTTGATCATTTTGCTGAACATCTGTGCTGTTTACCTATGCATGCAGCCTCTGGAGCTTCGTTCATCATCCTCTCTCTAGGAAATTCAAACAGATCTCCAGATCAGAGTCACCCTTTTAAAATGGATGGTTTCTGTTCTGCTCATCAGTGTTCCCTCTGCTTTGCATGCCTCATTTCAAGTGGTCCTGTCCTTTGAAATACAAAGGTTCAAGTAAAAAAAACTGTCAGAAAGAAAACTACTTGGCTGTGTATGAACATGCAGCGTTACAGTCTGAAGAAGCTTTATTCTTTCAAGAGACCATCACAAGCATGATGCCCTCTGTCTTTGGGAGGAGTTTCCTGTAAAATCCACCAAGCCACAGCTTTGTCCCTTTTTAAATAATGTCTTAAACATCACTTCTCCCATGATGGCTACAAAGCAAGTGACAAAGGATGGGAAAGAGGTTGAAAATGCTACATTTTACTTTTTGGCATGCTGTCTTCTCCTGACTTTGTTTGACCTACAAGTGGCTGAATATTTTGTAAGATCTTTGGGACATGGACTGCCTTGTTATTATATTTCTGCACAGCACCTAGCCAAATTGGGGGGGGGGGGAGCAGAGGGGGAGCTTGCCATTGGTCAGAAGCTGTAGGTTCTACGGTAATAACATTTTTAGACTTTAACAATATCTAAGGAAACAAGGTTTTCTTATTTATTCTCCTTATATAAGGCAATAAAGCAAATTTCGATACCAAAGCAGAATACTTTAGTTTTTGTAACAGGTTGAACCCAGCTAGTACACCACTCTCTGGTCCAGCAACATCCATGGTCCAGCATGATTTTAGTTGGCTGGATGCCCACTTTTCATGTGTGTGGCCAAGTTTCCCGTGGTCCCCTAAAGTTTGTTACAGACACCAGTCCTGGTTCTCAGTGTTCTGTGCTGTTATTTAGCTCTTATTTACCCCTAAATGCCTTCTAAGAGCCCAGTAAGCAGTGGCAGTGTTGATAATGCTTCTAGACAATATTGACCTGCTGTGATTCTGCAAATTCTCTAATTTGGCACTGGTCAGGTCCTGAGGGTGCTGGACTAAAGAGGTTCAACCTGTATCATGATCGTTATGTTTTTGATTCAATTATTTGGAATTAAGATTTTATTTAAAAAAAATTCTAACAACCTATAATTACAACTGAACCCTTAGTGAAGCGTAAATCTTGTAATTAAGTCATTTCAGAAGTTTTTAATTCACTAGATAATTAAAAAGAAAAATGTGAGATGTTAAGGCCATGAACAATGCCATTGAGTGTTCAGGGTCTTAAGTTATCAATGGAACTTTTAGCCGAATGATTTTCCCATTGATTCTTGTGGTTTTAAGAGGTAATCCTTTTAGCACGCAATCGTTACCGGTACTTAATGACTTCTCTCTTAAGCCACCAGTGAAACTGGGATCAATAGAAACAAGCTGACTGGAGGGCTCCTGGCAGCATCTGAGTAAGAAACGTCAGTTTGCAGAATCTCTAGTTACTGATGTCTACATTGAAAAAAAAGCTAAGCACCACCAAAAGCAACTTTATAAATACATTTGGGGGCGGGAGTGTCAAATCCTGTCTCCCCTTTAAGAGATGAATCTGCATTGAAGTGGCCCTGATGCACTAAGGCAGAATGAAAGACTCTGGTTGGCTGATCCATTGGGGACTGGACAAGACTTCTCATGTGGAGGTGTTCTTCCAGACATCCCATATAACTCTAGCATTGGTGAGTTATATACAAGGCTTAACCTTCCTGCCTTTGAAATCAATGGGAACTTGGTATTGGCTGAACTTCTACCATAGACAGAGCAAATTGCCTTAAATTAGGATTTTTGCCTATTTGCATTTTAGCCCTGGTTAAAGCTGGCCTTAACTGTCCTAATGAAAATTTCGGCTCAGAATGGTTTATCCTAACTCAGGTAGGCATTTGCATTGGGGTCATCCCATCATTGGTTGTATCATACCCCCTTCCAAGAATGCCATAAGATGCTAGTCAGTCTCATAAAACCTTCTTTGTACCTCAATAATCCAAAGAGCAGGGGCAGAAATTACCTAGAAAAAGGAACTTAGCTAAACCTCCTTTGGAAAAAGAAACACGTAGGATGTCTTTATTGAAGATTATTAGAAAATATTTAGTTATTGTTGCATCATGCACTTATAAGCCGTTTATGAACCATAATGAATTCAGAGCACATCTATAAACTCAATTAAGGTACCTCACCATGAAGCGCATTCAGTGTTATTTAGAGTCACATTGTAAATACACTTAAGTAACTGGATCGCATGGTTAAATCAAACATATTAATAAAACCCCATTATCAAACTAAGTAGTTTAAAACAAAATTAGCATGACTAGAAAGAACAATCTGTGTTTTTTCTCATACCATCATGTTGCTCTGTAATATAACACTTAGAATTTAAATAAAACGTTTAAAAACACATTAGAAAATTCTGTTACTTCTCATGTAAGATCTGAATTAAAGCTAGAGGTTTTTTCCACTTATCCTGATGATTATCTACTAAAAGTTATGATTTCATGGAAGAAGTGTAGTGAAACCATGGGATGTTGAAGAAGTGTGGCCTAATCTAGACTGGGACACATTCCAGACTTGGGTCCAATGATCTGTATATATGCTGCTTGTCGCTCACTTTCGGACATCTCAGAAAATTAGCGGTGTCGTTTATTGGCTATTAATACTTTCATTTTGCTCGTTAACTTTTTTAGTAAGCAGCTTCCATTTGCCAATGACTGTCATGCTCATATTTGTGTGTTCGATACTATGGAATTGTTCAAGTACTCATAGCGATGGGCTGAAATGGCCAAATGCGAAGCTAAAGGGCCCAATCTTTTCATAGCCTTTTGCAGATTGGTGTAGCTCTGCTGACTTCATAACATCTGAGAACTGACCCCAGAATATTCAATTCATCCCTACTGTGATGCCATTGAAGTCAGTAGTGCCACTCAGTGATGAGGAACCTGGCCTTGATTACTGGTCTGACGTAAAATATAGAAAGTTGGTTCTCACTCTTGAGGTGCTCGCTCAGATGAAGTACTGTAATGAGAGTCGTGTGAACTCTAAATTGCCAAAATACACTCTGCATTTGCAAACCTGATCCCAGTTAATGCTTCCTATTCATTTCAGCAGGGGAGCCGGCTGCCGCGCAAGGCCCCTGGGCAAGGCGTGTATGCGGGGGACTGGCTCTGCATTCCCAGAATGGGTGGGACCTTGAGTAGAAGGGGCATGGCCAGGGGCCATCAGCCCTCAGCACTGCCTGGACCACAGTGCCCCTCCCCAGCCCTTAGAGCCACCTGGAGCGTGTTGCACGATGCTCCAGTGGTAATTTAAAGGGCCGGGGTCTCCAGGTGCTGCTGCTGCCATGAGCATCATCGGGCCTGAATTTCCCATACATTGTGTCTCTTGTGTCTGCTTTAAACTAGCTGCTCCCAATGGATTGCAGGCTGCTGCCCTTCGCTCGCCTCCCTTTCTCTTGATAGCAACAGACGTTTCAGTATCACTCCAGGAATCATCATAAGCAGACCCCCGCAGAGGTTCAGCTCAATGAATTTCTCCTGGTGAAACTCTCAAGCAATGTTTCTAAGACTCCACTGGTCCTCCGTAGAAACCCCCTGGTTAGTAGAGTTAAGCAAAGAGGTGTTCCATTGGAGAGCAGTACTTTCAGCGCCCACCTATGCTAACAAAGAATCACGAGGCAAAGATCAAGATTCTAATCAATGAGATGGATTCTCTATTGCCATACTGGATTACGGGCAGTATATTTACATTACTACAGGTTGTACCTCCCTGGTCTAGCACCCTTGCGACCCGACCGGTCACCAACCAGGGACTCTGCTGGACCAGGGGAGGTCAATGCCTGACCCTCTGTTGCTGCCAGCTGAGGGATTCACTCTGGCAGCAGCAGAGGAGCCGACATTCACAGAGTGGAGACTTCAGGAGGGCACTTGTGGGAAGAGGCAGGGCAGCTGTGGAGCCTTGTGTCCCCCAGGCTGCACTCCCAGGCCCTGCTGCTGGCCCCTGCAGGGCTGCTCTCTTGATCCCAAACATCAGCTGTAGGGCTGTGCTCCTGGCCATGGGGCTCCATAACCACCCGGCCCCTTCTTCTGCGCATCCCCCCCCCCCCGTTCCCTCTCCTCCCACTCCCTCCCTGAGCTAGAGTGCTGCAAATGAGGTATTTGTTGCACTCTGGGAGGCAGGGGAGGAGTTGCTGAGCTGTTCTTTCCCATGAATGTTCCAGCCCGGGAGCCTCCGGGGAATGCTGGACCACAGATATTCCCAGGCTACAGAACTCTGGACTGTAAAGGTTGAACCTGTACCGTTTGCAACATTCCATTGGTGAAGACTACAGCAAAGAAGTGGAATCACGAATTAATCAAAACGTGGGAAAGAAAACGCAGTTCTGATGCAAAACAGACATGACATTTTATGAAAAGGTTCACAATTTTACCGTCAGCATTACCACCCCCTTTTTTTGATGAATTCTGATAAAAAAGCCTTGAATAAAGTCCATTTGAAATTGGTCCAAACCTTCATTACAGCTCATTAAATATAATTATTTCAATTGAAAGGCAGTCGTTTCAACAGTGTTGTCAAGCAATTGAAGTTAAAAGAGTTGAAAACTGCTGGTGGTTTCAGTTTGTCTAGCTTGTGTGAAAATTAGCTTTGTTTTCATTCTGTCTATGCTTAGGTACACTTTCAAATCCAAGTTGGGGGGTTGAATGACCCTCAACATTCAAAGCAAAACTGTAGTGTTGTATAATACCATTCATTCTTGCATTACTTCAGTGTGAAACCATTCAATTTGGCAGAGGGGAAAATTGCAAAAGTAATTAGAGTTTGGAAGACTTTCTCTGCTGTAATTTAATCTCATGATTTATTTTTCCCCTCTAGGGTGTCAACTTTCTAAAAACATTGCTTTCTTTTAGATAGTGTTGCCGGTGCCGAATATTAGGTCAGAAGATCCTCCCTCCCCCAAAGCTCAGTTGCTCAAGTAGGGTATTTCATGAGCAGTGTATTCTGTATTTATTATTTCATTAGATTTTTCCATTCCCCATCCCCTCCCCCCTTTCCTAAACAGAGCACAAACCAGATAATATTTGAGCACATAGGTCCTGGAACTAGTGGAAGTGGGCGACACCACGCTGTGTGTCTTGGCACTCTCAAAACAATTCAAATACATGAGTTTCATCTTCAGCATCTGCATTTCCACTGTTGTTCCAGCAACACTTTCTGTGCATAGGAATGGCCAGACTCGGTCAGACCAAAGGTCCATCTAGCCCAGTACCCTGTCTGCCGACAGTGGCCAAAGCCAGGTGCTTCAGAGCTAATGATCAGAACAGGGAACCATCGAGTGATCCCGACTTGTCATCCATTCCCAGCCTCTGACAAACAGAGGCCAGAGATATCATTCCTAGTCATCCTGACTAACAGCCATTGGTGGACCTATCCTCCATGAATTGATCTAGTTCTTTTTTGATCCCATGAAATGAACTTTTACATCCACTGTGTCTGAATGGTTTGAAATCCAACCTCTTCTCTAGATCTTATTTTTGCTCTTTGACCCGTCTCTATAATGAGCTGAATGAATATGTCAGATGAAAATTCACCCCACACTTTTTTGGAAGTTGGAAGCAAGCCTGGAGCTGTTGTTTGATTTACTGTCTTCCTATATTCACAGGGTACATCGTTTATTTTCTTTTAGTTCTCATTGATACTGTGTGATGTCCTCCCCAGTGTGAAATCCCTTACGGGTGATCAGCAGCTGCAGTTAGTTGTTGTTGTGTAGGTTCACAGGATTTCATTTGGGCTTTTTGGTAGAACTTCCTTCCATCTGGAACATGGGCCAATTCCATTTGGACCCATGACTTCCGAAGCTACATCACACTGTCCTTGTGGTTATGCAACATCTTATCTATATTTTTGGGTCGTGATGGATCTGATTTTCAAAGTAGGCTTCCATCTGGCACCTGCCAGGGGTGACTGGGCAAAATCCAAGCTCAATTTCATGCCCAAAATTGTGGATGTGAAATTGTTTTCAGAAATGGAGGTCTGGTTTGAAAATCATTCTCCTGTACATGAAATGATTGCTTGTCTATTAAATAGTGAAGGCAGATGAGAGAGACAAGCTTTCAAGCTTGCACAGAACTGTTCTTCCGATCTGGGAAAGGTCCTCAGAGTATATGCAAGGTAGAACAGCGAAAGGAGTTAACACATGTTCAAGAGACTGTTCAAGTCAGAGTGAGCAGTTACCACTTCTGCAGTCATAGGATAAAGGCCTCTCAGTGGGTTACAGAAGGTTGTAATGCACCATAAACCCAGTGGCTGCGTCTACACTGGCATGATTTTCCGGAAATGCTTTTAACGGAAACGTTTTCCGTTAAAAGCATTTTCAGAAAAGCGCGTCTAGATTGGCAGGACACTTTTCCACAAAAGCACTTTTTGCGGAAAAGCATCTGTGGGCAATCTAGATGCGCTTTTCCGCAAAAAGCCCTGATCGCCATTTTCGTGGTCGGGGCTTTTTTGCGGAAAACAAATCTCTGCTATCTACACTGGCCCTTTTGCGCAAAAGTTTTACATAAAAGGGACTTTTGCCCGAATGGGAGCAGCAAAGTACTTCCTCAAAAAGCACTGATTTCTTACAGTAGGAAGTCAGTGCTTTTGCGGAAATTCAAGCGGCCAGTGTAGACAGCTGGCAAGTTTTTCCGGAAAAGCGGCTGATTTTCCGGAAAAACTGGCCAGTCTAGACACAGCCCACAAGGAGGGAGAAAAAAATATTCTCTTTAATCTCTGAGGACAGGATAAGAAGCAATGGCTTAGATTGCAGCAAGGGAGGTTTAGGTCAGATATGGAGAGACTCTTTTGTGAAAAGTCTTTACCCATGGGCAATATGGCATTTTTGTCTTTTAAACATTCTGTAAATTACTGCACCACAATCAGAGCAAAACTTAATCCATTCCAGTTCCACCCGGCTCTCCAAGATCTCTATGAAACCACACCAGAGATGACAACCAGGCAGGATATTTCTGAAGAATCTCATGACTGAGAGAAAGGAGAGACAATGTTTGCAAGATCTGCTCATGCCTCAAGATTAGTGCTGTTTCCTCTGACCACATGATGGGCTGAGACAAGGAAAAAAACCTCCAGTCATCTGAAGAAGTGGGCTATGCCCACGAAAGCTCATGATACCGTCGACATGTTTTGTTAGTCTATAAAGTGCTACCAGACCAGTGGTTGTTCTTTAAGTTTATCCTGTACAGACTAACTAGGCTACCCCCTGAAGCTTCACAACACAGTGAGTTTTTGGTTGAGTTAATTTTAGCGAGTATTTGATAAATGTCCCTTTGTGATATGAATATGTGCAGCCATGCACAAAAGCTGTCATTTGTCTGCCTCGCGATCACTCTGATTCACCCTTTCGGTGACAATGCCACAATACGGATGTTTCTCTTGGAATTCCAGCGTCATTCAGCATATGATTTCAGGTGTGTCCTTTAGATCACAAAAAATTATTAAGATAATAAGTTGCCACTTGCCACTGCGTAACCTTTTTCAGAATGAGGAACATCAGAGAGCAAATAAACACAAAACCCTATGGCTTTCCTCCAGTGGTGAAAATGTCTCATTAGAAGCATTCAGAGCCTACAGTTTTCATTGGCTTCCAGTGGAGTTTTGCTTTTCAGCACTTCTAAAAACCAGGCCCCTGTTGTATTCCCTTCTAGACTCTGCGCAGCTATATAAAATAGAGGGGTCTCTTATATCCCCACTCTGCTTGAGCGAGATGTACGTTGGGTAGAGCTTTTCTCCCAGTACTTCACCATGTCTGATTCTGGTCCCAGTTGTGGTTCACACCACCCAGACCTGGGAACATCCTGCCATTTCAGAACCTCTGTGAAGTTCTGTTCTAGAAATGGGAAAGTGGTAGAGAGCTTTCTGATTTTTGGCCTATTACTTTTTCATTCATTTTCATACTGCAGCTACCGTTTTCTCATGTGCTTTTCATTCCTTCCCCCGCCCCTTCCCAGCACAGACAACCACAGATTTTGATCAGGGTTTAATCTCCTTTCTTCCTTCCTTTACAAATCTCTCTCCTCCCTTGCCTGCAGCAATCTACTCACTGAAATGTATCACCAATCAGCTTGACAGCGAAGATCTCCCTAGGAGGAGCAGGTCTGGGAGTTACGCTCTGGCTAATTCTCAGGTAGAAGAAGTGTGGAGCATTTTCCACACAAAACCCGAGTCCTGGCTAAATGGAGGTAAATCTCCATTGCATTCCCCCCTTTGTTTGGTACTTTGACTTACAAAAACTGAATCCATAACCTTGGGAAGGAGTGAAGGAAGGTACCATATATGTGTAATCCTCATAGAAGAACTGTCATTGACAATTGTTATATTTTGTCCACTACATTTATCATCCATCTATTAACTCATCACTGTCTTCATAGTCACTTTAATCTGCAGATCTCAGAACATTTTAGAAATACAAAATAAAGCTCACAACAGGTAATTATCCCTATCCCCGACTTACAGACATTGAAGCTTAAGCTATAAGCAGTTGTCCAAGATGACACAATGAGTGAGGATTAAGAAACCACATGTGTCCCTAGTGGCAAATGTTTACTGATTGTACACAATCATCAATACGTACTGATTTGTCTGCTTTCTTGTGGCTTCTAAAACACAAAATATGGTAAGCATTTCTAGAAGGCTTACAGACCTGATCCTAGCAACTATAATTCAGCAAGTTGGACTCTTGATCTTTTTCTAACCAGACTCACACCATCCTTTTCCTGTGTATAATATCACCAGAATTACAGCAACTATCTTGTGTTGCAGTTGTTTTGATTTTTTGAAAGGAAATATGGGGTTAGATGAAAGCAGAATGGATGCACCCTCAAACATGTGAAAATACCCATTAAAAAAAATCTCTGTGTGCAACCTGGTTAGATGCATGTGTACTGGTATACATAAGGGTGCAGTTATCTGATAAAAATGTATAAATCAAGTATGGATAGTTGCTGTAAAAAACATCTCATTCAGGTATGAAACTTTTGCCAACACACAATGACTTCCCCAAAAGGACAAGGACTACAATCCAGAGACTTTAAGAAAGAAATTGCTCTGTATAATGTTAGCGAACTAATGGAGTCATTAAAAAAGAAAGAAAAAGAGGTCACTTCAGAGCAACTTCATTTCTCACACACGTCAAACACCTAAGGGTGAATCCTGGAATGTCAGATAAGTTCATCAAACTCTGCTGATTCCATAATTTTTAATATATTGACTTCTTTCAAGTGCTCTCCTTCTTTTGTGTTTTCAGGAGGAGAAGTTGCACCAATTATCCAGATTCTGCCAGAAGTTGCAATCCGTGTCTGATTTATTAGTTTGATAAAATACAAATGTTTTTAATGTGTAGGGCTTGAATCATATTGTAATTTTTACCTACATTATTACAGCTACTGAGCAGTGTATGAATTATCTTCAAAGACTTGGAGATATTATTAGCCAGCTTTCCTACAGGGACTACCAAGCCCAAGAAAGTGGTGCTTTTTCAAGAGATAAACTTAGTATCTCAACGTAAATGTGCATACGCGTATATATTCTAGAAACAAAGTCAGCAGAAGCCCAAAAGAAAATGCGGATGGCTGTCTCCTAATTCAGAAACAGTGATTGATAGCACTGGAATATATAACTTCAGTGGCTAGCAATAGCTTTTTTAAATTAGTTTTTGGTCTCTGTCTACAATCTAGAGGAGAAATGATAACATCAGAAAAGTCCACAGCTTTCTCCTTCGCTGGTAGGGTGACTAAGAGAATTGAATGGGTGCCGGATGTAGGATTCCCCCGCTAACTACGAGCATTTCTACAAGTCGGGGATGCAACATTAATGCAACAGAAAAAAAATTCATTGCTGATGCCCACATTCTGCTGCTTGTACTTCTGCCTTCCAGAGCTATTGCAAAGGAATGCTTCCCACCAAAATTCAATCCATTTTTAGTAATTGCCTTGGCTCAGCACTCTGTAGCAACGGAGATGGCACAGAGCGGATGAATAATGTTTATGCAAATAAAAATGTTGTCAGGATTTTTTTTTTTTTTCAAGATCCAGCTTGTCAAAGGTGTTTGGGCTGAGAGATGGGATTATAGAGTAAGTGGCGAGTAGGAGCTTGACTGGGAGCGTGCAGAAACACTATGTAACACAAAGCTCCACCATGGTCTCCTCCACCATCTCTGACCTTCAGCACTCTGGGAAGCCCCCAGCCCCACCACCCGTATAGGCTGCTGCTGACTTTCTAGCACAGTGGTCCCCAATCTTTTAGGTCCACCGGGCGCCCGAGGGTGGAGGCCGCGCATGCGCCGGGTGCCTGGGGCGCAAGAATGGCTCGGGCTGGCCCTGGTCACTAGGCAGGCACACATAAATGTCCCGGCGGGCGCCATGGCACCCATGGGCACCACGTTGTGGATCACTGTTCTAGCACTTCCATATGGGAACTCCCATGGGGATATGTCTAGACTACACCTTTTTCCGCTTTTTTTTTTTTTTTTTCAGAAGAGGCTTTTCTGAAATTTGGCTCTTCTACAATGGGAAGAGCCCTTCTTCCTCATAGAAACGAGGAAGACAGGGCTTTTGAAAGAGTGGATCTGCTCTTTCGCAAAAAAAAAGCAGAAGAACAGACATGTTCCCTGGACACGGCCGAGGTTTTTTGGGATACCTCTGGTATCCTGAACGCCCCCGCTCCCACAGTCTAGACGTACCCTCAGAGTTCTCTGATTTACCTCCAGTTCTTCCTTTCCCTCCCCGTAACCCTCACATTGTGGCGAGAGAATAGCTGGCACTCAGCGGCAGCTGATATGTTACGTAGCTACAGCACTTGACAGTGGCAGTTTGGACCATCAAATGCACATGAAGTTCAGTCCTTTCTGATAAAGAAGTTTTGGTATCATTCAAAAGAGAATATTAATAGCAGTGTGTGCCATAAAGGAGAGGTTTGCCGTGGCCTTTGGATAAACAGCTACTTGCACAGAGACGAATTGAAAAGGCTTTTAAATAAATTGGGTGATGTAAAGAAAGCTTTGAGAAATATGTTAAATGACTTCATTACAGCCAAACAGTGCTGGATTGAGAATTATAGTGGAAATGCTAATAAACTCTATTAGTGTCCTCCAACAACCCCCAATGCTCTCTACCGATCTTTGTAATTTTCAGCATGGTATTGTCTAGGTTTCCTTACTGATAGGATGATTCGCAATTCCAAAAATAGCTAGCAAGAGTGCAATTTGAAAAGTCACCTATACAAGGACCAATGTTTCCTTTAAACTTTTCCATTCATATGCAGATGTTTTTCATTCATGCGCAGAATCATTTTATTTATGTGCGCCAAGGCATGTGCACCACCAAACAAAACAAAAAGCTTTGCTGTGAATGCTCTGCTAGTCATCTGGGTGGCATATGAATTTCTGCTGATAGGCTGCACAAGTTCCTAGCTTACAGGGAACTCTGACCAGGACTTACGGAAACAAACAAATGTTTTGAGAATATTCAGATTGGAGTACCTGTCTGCATGAGTATTCATGATTCTTTCCCTAAATACTCTTGAAAGCAACAGCTCAATTGCATCAGTGGTCAGGATATGTGAATAGAGAGTGTTTGTGTATATCACTGAAACTAATTTCCAGCTTGTGTTCAAACAAATGTTTGCAAATACTGTTCTGTGGCATTCACAGAACTCTGACCAAGGCTTAATTATTACCCCCAGAGTCTCATTGCTTTGCTTTAATTAGCCAGCTGCAACTACTGAACATTTCATATGGAATTTTCACAATGAAGCCTGGAAGAAAGGCTTCTCCTAACAAAGTGGTGAGGCATGTTTTCCCCAAAATTGGCTTTTGCCTGGGGTGGATGAGTTACTCAACATTCCGTATCCGGGAAAAGGTGGAAAAGTGTCTCTTTGTATTCGTTCTTTGTCCTCCCTCTCCAGTACCTTTTGTAATTTCACATCAGTGCAAAGTAAGAAAACTGTATCAATGGGTTTTTAAAAATGTTTATTATACTTATGGTGTCTGAACAGAAACATGCTGGTGTTGGAGAAATGTTAGAAAAGTAGGAGGAGCAATTAAAATGTCAAAGTCTTGCTTCTCTGGGTCACTACTGGCTCTTCTGTGCATTTTGGACAGATGCAATTCAACCTTCTTACACAAAGTGGTCATAGCCAAATTGGCTGTGGCTCCATCATCCTGCATTATGTCTTAGCTCCTTGATGTTCTTCTTCCAAGCTGGAGCAGATGGCTGATTCTCCACATCCTTGCTTTTCCTGGCTGAGGTTTCAACATGGTTTCACGTGCCTGCCTGTGATCAGCCACTCATAATGGCCTATGGCTTGTTTCTGACTGCGTGACTTCTGTGTCCACTGACTTCATCAGTTTTACTCTTTCATGGCCATGAATAAGATCAGAATCCTACCCTAAGTCTACAGATGTTTCTGTGCATGTGTGTATGGATGGTCTCACCAATGGTACTCACAGTCGGTGTGTGTGTGTGTGTGGGGGGGGGGAATTACAAGATACTAGCATGTTCCAATGGGAGAGTCAATACAAGTTGGACCTCCCTGATCCAGCACTCTCAGGACTTGGATGGTCTCAAAGGAGGGAGTTTGATGACCGGGGGAGATCAGGCCTCGGGCCCTCTTGGCCACCACCCGGCAAGTGCACTGTCCCTGGCTGCTGGCAGGGCTCCACTCCCACCTACTACCCTTCCTCAGTCAGGCTCCCTTTCCCCAGCTGGTGGGGATCCCTTCCCCCGGCCAGCAGTGTCTCTGTTCTCCTGGCCGCAGAGGCTCTGCGCCTCCAGTCGGCAGCGACTCCACATCCCCAGCCAGCGGGGGCTCTTCATTCCTGGCTGGCAGGGGCTTCCCTGCCTCCGGTGGCTAGAGGCTGCCTCTCTTGTTGCCAGAGAGTCCCGGACCACAGAGGTTCAACCTGTATCATCCCTACTTGACTTATGCTAGGGATAATGGCTGTTAAAAGATGCCTTTAGTCATCTCACCATAAAACTGCACTTCTATGACCAGGGCTCTAATAGTGTCAACAGAATTTCATAATGGCAGGCAGGATCCCAGCTTTCTATAAAGTCAGATGAAATTTTGAATTAACACAGTGCTACCAAAAAGGTGGGTGAAATTTTGATTTTTTTTTAAATTGTCACATGCCTAGGTATTTCTTGGGCTTGGCCAATTGTCTATGCAGAAATACTCCAGTAAACATGATTTTTCACATTGCTTTGGCTATAGTTGAGTTGAAAGCAGGAAATAGTCCTCTTCACAGTCTGGGAATTAACCTGGAACCCAGTGATTTCATTAATATATCAGTTTTCATAAGTAGCTTCCAAGAGCAGTATTTGGCAGACACCTAGCATTCCAGCACCATAAACTTTCCCCAACACGAGGGGTACATCTAGACTAGTGGTGCACAACCTTTTTCCCGGCGCAAGCCCCAGGAATTTTGGTTGAGGAAAAAAAAAAGATTGCAGCCCCTTTAAATAAATCGGGGCTCTGCTTACCAGCCGCCCCTCCCCACCCCCGCCAAGCTCTGAAAAGAAAATGGTGGCTGACCCACTGCTGTGACCCCTTGAGAGGACAGCCCACAGGTTGCACACCACTGGTCTAGACCGTGTGGATTTTTTCTAGATACTGGAGATATCCCAAAAAATCTCCACCACAACCAGGGAACACGTTTGCTCTTCTGCTTTTCTTTGTGGAAGAGCAGACACGCTCTTTTGGGAGCCCAGTTTTAATCATTCCACGGGGAATTAGGGTTTTTTTCCCCGACATTTGGCCCAGTGTAGACAGGTCAGATTTCGGAAAAGCCTCTTCCAAAAAAAAAAAAAAAAAAAAAAAGCAGAAAAAGGTACACAAATTGCAGAGCACATTTTGCATACCTTTTTCCGAAAAAAAGTTGTAGTCTAGACAAAGCCACAGCGAGATACTAGCCCCATGTTGATTACATTCACCAGTGAAGGCAACAAGAAGAGCCTGAACTTTGATATCATAAAGAAAGAAAGGTGAGTTCAGGACTGAGGACCCTATGAGTGATGCAGGGATATGCTGGAATAGAGGTTCTGTCTTGGATCTACCTTGTTCTCAGGCCCCAGCAATCTCAGGCTGATCCACTCAATGACCTAGTATCTCTTTTCTAGCTTTCTCTGATCTCTTTTCCACTTGTCAATGATTTTGGACCAATATAGACACCTAGTGGCCAGAGAGAGCCATTGGCTCCTTTATTCCCTAGGGAAATTCTTGCCTGTTTGTACTATCTCTCATGTTTAAAAAAAAAAAAAGGAAGAAGAAAGCAAGATTTCATTGCTGATACTTATCTAAATCTTACATTTCCTTTGGTCCTAATTTGCCTTGAGCCTTTATCTCTTCTCCAGCTTTATCTTGTGAGGACTTAAGGTCAAAAATTCAGGCTCGTTTGGAACCCTACAGATTCCTTTCTGAAAGCTGACATTATCTTCATCTCAAAATTGTCATTGAAACCAATTTGTGCAAACTAACAACTTTATCAGCACTGCAGAAATGAGGTTAAAATTGCTTAAAATAAAATAAAGAACCCTGATAAAAAGGGAAAAAAACCTACAGAAGAACAGAAATGGCTCATAATGTAAAAAGATAACATAAATGATTAGTGAATATTATAGCAAGGCTGCATGCTAGAAATTGGTTCAACTGCTCCATCAACAAGTAAGAAGAAAACTGCATTATCTTGCACATTTTGTGCGCGTTTATGTTTTCTCCACTGGCATCTCTCTTATGAACCTTCTTACTCAAAGTATCTCCTTAGCTTCATCTGCTGCTTTGAGTAGCAAAAAATGCTTCCTTAATATCATTGCATTGATTCTTGCTCGCCCAACTGAGTCAGTGCAACCACAGGAAAGTGAGCTGGATTTTATTCTGGCTCATGTATCATAGCAGAATTGTTTAGTACTTTTGAGTTGCAAGGTGAAGTTGTGCCCTTACTGACACTGGTATAACCACATTATTGTCTTTGGCAAGAGGCACTGAGAGAATTTGGCCTGCAGAATCTTTATTACTTGTGGTGGAGATGATGGGGAATCATTGGTGATGATAGCTATTTAATTTGACAAAGAATATTGTTAAAATCGGCCAAATGAAAACTCCAGTAGTAACTCTCCACCCAACTGTACGAGCATACAAAATGTGGATCCAGATTTGACTGACGATATACCCTGCATTTGGCAATCTTCACTCAGGTTTTGTCATAGAAGTGATTGGTAAGAGATTAAAAAAAACTTCTGCTGAGTTTTTCCAAGGCCATGGCTTCAGATGCCATCAGTTGTACTTGGGTTCAAACTGCCCTCTCCAAAAGCAGAGACTTCCACGTACTGCAAGACTCGATTCTTAGAAGTGTGGAGCACTGCAGAAGAAGCCAGTGAGAGCTGGAGATGCTCAGGGCCAACGTTCTCTGTACGCTGCACACTTGTGCAACAGCTCATTCAGAAGCTGCCCAGCTGATTAGCAGAGGACCCACAGCTCGGCTTTGTGTTTCTAACGGTGGTGCACATTTGCACATGTCTTGGTGCACATAAAATTACTCTGCACATGAATGGAAAAAAATCCATACATGGATAAAAAAGATTAGAAGGAACATTGCTCATCACTCCTGAAAATCAGGCCCTGGGTCAAATATACTCTTGCTATAGCTCCAGCAAAATCCATAAAGTTACCCCAGGCTGAATCTAGCTTTCTCATGGCCACAGTTAAAACACCCAGGTTGCACCAACATTCTGAGCTCAGCACAG
This sequence comes from Pelodiscus sinensis, assembly GCF_052426305.1. Taxonomy (NCBI): domain Eukaryota; kingdom Metazoa; phylum Chordata; order Testudines; family Trionychidae; genus Pelodiscus; species Pelodiscus sinensis. The sequence continues at coordinate 4,169,620 of NC_143078.1, forward strand.
TGTTGTCCCGGCTCCCACAGCAATTCCAGGAAATATATTTTGTGGCCAATGAGTGCTATTTTTTTGTGCTAATGAAATGGACATTTTTCTTCGGTGAATTGATTCACAACTAATGGAGCAGCAATCAGCACAGACCCCCGAGTTCAGATAAATATTGCCTTCCTAATGCTTTGTTGAAATGCAGAACCCATTAACTATCTTCAAATGAATTTTTTTTTAATTAGTGGAATCTTAGCAAACTCCTACCAGAAGTACTAGTGCCATCACACAAAACTTTCCTATTTGCTTAGCACTGGGGGAAGGTGGATTTGTTTTCAATTAATTCAAGTTCTGATAGCATTTAAGGGTTGTTTTTCACTCCAGAAATTAATATAGAGAACTGATAAGCGAGCAGACCTGTCTTTTAAAATCATTCATAATCTTCTCCCCTGAATGTGTTCGAAAGTCAGAAAGTGGCTACACTAATGCCAGCTGATCCAGCTAAAAGAATTTGAGGTGCTGGAAAATATTTTATTTTCACTGCAGTAAAACCTCCTGAACTATTTTTTTTTAGTTTCAGTTTAAATTTCTCCCGTCAGAATGCATAGCTTTAAGTTTTGCCACGAATCCTCCCCACTCACACCCACAAATATTTCCTATATTCCAAGCAGAATTTTGAACTTGTATAGGAAAAAGTCCAATATGGGTTTTGCTTTTGCTATTGATTTTACATAGAAGACACTCAGATTCTACATGAATGGATGATCAGATAGAACCCTAAAATAGAGCGATACAATCTTAGAGCACAATGCAAAAATGATGAATGTTCAAAGAAAGTCCTTGGTCATTTACTCTCTCATTTGCTTTTTAAATTACCGTGTTTAATATAGCACTTTTGAAAATGCTGGATGTTTCGGTGACATGATAAGGAAGCACAGAGCTCTTTAGCTGTAGGGCAAGGTGTCAACTGCCCCTGTTAGTTGACTCCAATTGGCTAGCTTGAGTTTTACAATAATACCTAGCTCTTAGAGAGCACTTTTCATCTGGAGATCTCAATGTGCTTTACAAACCCATAGTCTCCTAAGATATGTCTACACTACCCCGCTAGTTCGAACTAGCGGGGGTAATGTAGTCATCCGCAATTGCAAATGAAGCCCAGGATTTGAATTTCCCAGGCTTCATTTGCATGAAGCCGGCCGGCGCCATTTTTAAATGCCGGCTAGTTCCAACCCCGTGCCGCGCGGCTGCACGCGGCACGGAGTAGCTAGTTCGGATTAGGCTTCCTAATACGAAGTAGCTATACTCCTCATTCCAAGTAGTGACATGTGGCTGAAAAGCTTTGTAACTGTTTTCACAAGAACATAGTGGGAAATGTCATGAAAAATGGAAAACTTCAGTAATACCCATAATTTTTAGAGAACGGTTATGTGTTTGAAAAAAGGCTACTTTCCAATTAAAAGCTTTTTCATTTTGAAAAATTTCTGCACTTTCTGCTTTCAAGAGCTGATATAAAGAGATTCATAGAAGAACCATGTATAGCATACCACAACCACTTTTGCAAGTTCTATAAAATCCAGGCTTCCTGCCACATATCTTTCAGCACCATCTACTGGCGCTTTTTCTATTGACTGATTATTTTACATATGCAGAAAGCCCTCGCCATTTACGGTTTCACTTTCCATAGTTTCACATATTTGCAGGGCACTGCGCCACACCAGCCCAAGCACATGGCACACTGTGAGGATGCTTTTTCAGTGCACGGTAGAAACGAAGCCTGAAAGTGAAAAGGAAATTGAAGCTGCAGTGATGCCGTACTGGGAAATTTTAGAATTTACATCTGTTTATTGCATTATTACATCGTTGCATTAATCTATTGCATTATTACATCATTTTATATGGAAACTGTGGTTATTTTGTATTGGGAACACCTCTGCCCCCAGTATTCACAGATTTTGCCATTCATGGTGTTCTGAAAGATGTATCCCCCATGAATGCCAAAAGCTTCCTATAAACACATAGGGTACGTCTAGACTACAGGCTTTTGTCGACAGAGGCTTTGTCAACAGATACTGTTGACAAAGCTTCTGTCGACAAAGAGCTCTAGACTACATCCAGTTCTGTCCACAAAGCAAGCCGCTTTGTAAAGATGAGAGTGTAGATGCGAAGGACAGTGTAGACGCAATAACGCCTGCTGTCGATAGAACTCTGTTGACAAAAGGCGTTATTCCTCAGAGAATGAGGTTTACCGCCGTCGACAAAACTGGACATTATGTCGACAGAACTCAGCGGTAGTGTAGATACAGGTATAGTTTTGTCGACAAAAGTCCACTTTTGTCGACAAAACCCTGTAGTCTAGACACACCCATAACTGTACAGTGCAGTTTCCTATCAGATTGTTTGCTGAACTCTGCCAAAGTAGATATGGTGCTTGTAGTTCTGCTTCCTCATAGTTTCACCAAGTCATCCCCACAAGCACCAAGGCCTCCAGTTCTTCTCTCCAGGCCCTTCTCAGATGTGGAGCCACATTCTCCCTTGACAGAGGTTGAGTTTGCAAAGAGGTGGGAGGAGAGGTAGCTCTTTGCATCCCTTTGGGCGAGGCAGAGCCTGCCCACCCTGGTGGGTTTCCAGGAAAGCCATGTCCCTGCATTGTTCTCAAAAGCCCCCATTTCATCTGTGGTGTGGTTACAGAGTATTTGGTCCACCACAGTTACCAGAGAGTTATGTTGCAGCCAGGACCTTAATAAAAGACCCTCAAGCACTGCTACAGGCTAGGGACTGACTGGTTAAGCAGCAGTTCTGGGACTTAGAATGGATGAGAGGATGGATATGAGTCAACAGGGCACCCTTGTAGCCAAGAAGGCTAACGGCATATTGGGTTGCATTAGGAGAAACATCGCCAGCATGTCTAGGGAAGTGATTATTCCCCTTTATTCAGCACTGATGAGGCCATATCTGGAGTATTGCGTCCAATTCTGGGTCCTCAATTATAGAAAGGATGTGGACACATTGGAGAGGGTCCAGCGGAAGGCGACCAAAATGATGAGGGGGCTAGAGCACATGACCTACGAGGAGAGGCTGAGGGATTTGGGTTTGTTTAGTCTGCAGAAGAGAAGAGTGAGGGGGGATTTGATAGCAGCCTTCATCTTCCTGAAAGGAGGTTCCAGAGAGGATGGAGAGAGGCTGTTCTCAGTGGTGGCAGAACAAGGAGCAATGGGCTCAAGTTACAGTGGGAGAGGTCTAGGTTGGATATTAGGAAAAACTATTTCCCTGGGAAGGTGGGGAAGCACTGGGCTGGGTTCCCTAGGGAGAGGGTGGAATCTCCATCCCTAAAGGTTTTTAAGTCCCAGCTTGAGCAAGCCCTGTCTGGAATGATTGAGTTGGGGTTGGTCCTGCTTTGGGCAGGGCATTGGACTGGATGACTCCTGAGGTCTCTGCCAGCCCTGGGATTCTATGAAAAGGAGGAACTTCCAAATCAGGGTCTTCCCTCATTGCTGCTTAAGGCCCGGCTCTTTGTGTTTATGTCATCACTCTAGTGGCCCTCATAGTAAAACTCCCTTAGCAGGCATACTCCCAGGGGGTTCTCCAACCCACGGGGCATTTACAGCTGCTTGATGGGTTCCAAAGGAGCACTCTACAGAGAAAGGCTGCTTCTTGCACCCACTTTACCTTTACCCGCAAACCTCAGCCGGGCAGAGTTCACACAGAGAGGTGCTGTTCATTGCCTCCCGTGCCAAACCCAACGAAAACATCACGTGGAACCACGGTTTAGCCCCTCTTCCTTTTCCACCCCTGCTTCAGGCTGCTTTGCTCCTTCAGCCCAAGAACAAAGGCTTGGTGTCAGCCCAAGAACAAAGGTGGGATGAACTGTGATGGAGACCACTGTCCAGGATGAGGCTGAAAAACTCCAGGGGGTTGACACTGTGCACGTGCCCTGTAGCCTCTCACAATCTGGCCACATCATGAAGAGACAAAAGGGCCATCGCACCAAGCACCGTTCAGCATTAGAAAGCATCCCTTTCAATCATTCCTAATGCTTCCGAACCCTCTGACTCACATTAGCATTTCTTTAAGGTAACATTAAATTGCAGGGTATTAGACTATCTGCCAACAAAAGAATATAAGCCCTGCCTTCCCCACAGGCACTTAGCTCTTCCCGTCCAATCACTACCGGGCATCAGAGCTGCTGGAGGAGATACTGCAATACATCTCCATGGCAACTTAAGAGAGAACACAAGGTAGCCCAAAACTGGGGAGAGGGGGAAAGCTGGGAGGGAGCCTTTGCATGCGAAATAAACAAAGTAACGCAGTCGTGCATTATAGAAGAATGGATTTATGGGTTATGACATTCTTAAAATATCTTTATTTAATAATGAAAACTTCATTATCCAGCCCTGTGCTGAAGTGTTGCCATGGGCCCTCCACAAATCCCTGGAAAGATCTTTCATTTTGACAGAAGTTCTAAATTACAACATTAGTGTTCTAACTGAGAGGAAGTTATAGCCTATTTTGTCTGTCCAGGGAAATGAGACACACATATAGCTACGGAGTGGGTTATTGAAATCTAATAGCTGAGAATATTAAAAATGGGGTAGGAAAGAAAATCTCTCTATGAGCACTGGGGATAAATTAAGTGCTAAACCTTGAGTGTTTACCAGAGTTTCATTATTTTATGAAAAAGTAATTCATCTTTATTACAGTTGAGGCGATTATGTTTCACATCATTAAGAAAACAATGCATGGAGACCCTAAAGCTAATTTTCAGCCCAGCTATCAGAACCCATTATGTTTTTATACTTATCGCTGGTATTGCCATATCCTTGGTGGTTGCAAGTTCAGGCCTCCAGAAAGATTTGGCTTGGAATGTTTCAGAGACAATTAGGTAGAAACAGCTCATGCTCAGTGACTAATGCTCAGAATTGATGGTGCTCAGGATCCTGATTCAGTTTATAGCTATAGCCAAGTGGAAAGGGACTTTTGCCTTGGTTGCTGTTTTGATACCACGTGCAAAGGAGCCGTCTAGGTGGATTACATTTGTTTAACCACTTCAGGTCTTTATGGATGTGTGATATAACACAAACCAATAATAACCCATTTAAGTTGGGGTTTCATGAAGAAGGTGTATACCAAGGTGCATCATATGGCCCAATGAGGGATCTAGCATCTTTGATAAAAATTAATGCTTTAGATTCCCATTATTAGAAGATAAGAATGGAAATACTGGGACAAACCCAAATATTCATCTAGCCCAGTATGCTGTCTTTCCATAGCAGCCAATACCACGTACCCCAGATGGAATAAACAGAACAGGTAATCAAGTGATCCATTCCTTGTCATCCATTCCCAGCTTCTGGAAATAGAGGCTAGGGATACCAACCCTATTCATCCAGGCTATTAGCCATTTATGGACGTAACCTCCATGAACTTATCTAGTTCTTTTTTGAACCTTGTTAAAGTCATGGTCTTCACAACATCCTCTGGCAAGGAGTTCCACAGGTTGACTGTGTGACGAAATATTTCCTCTTCCTTGTTTTAAACCTCCTGATTATTAATTTCATCTAGTGACCACTAATGTGGAACTTTCAACTCATTGGAATTTGTGTGATACATTTTTTTCTTGTCTTGCTTTCTGTAGGTTCACTCACAGTTTTGCAATGTGTTTTAGCTTCAGGAAAACGTAAGCTCCTGAGTTCCACATCATATCTAGTCAAAAGCATACACCTCTTCAGGTTCTATGGAAACAGCTGACACAAGGAAAAATTCACTTGGCTTTAATTTTTGGAATGAAGACTAAATATGGTTCTAATGAGCTAAAGCAGAAGGTGCTTTCAGCAAGGTTACTTACTCTCTTAAAGTAGGAGTGGTGCACTTACGAGTACCTCATGAACATTTATTTCAATTCTTAAACTAGCTGTCTTTGGCTGAGTTAGCATCTTGTTTACATCCATGCTCCAGGAATATTCCCATGACTGTGTTTACTGGCTGAGACCTTTGCCAAAAGAGCAAATTTCCAGTGGCAAGTATTCATATCCAAAATCCTAAGAGTTATCTTCATTTTGGACCAAACGTATTTTATCGAGCAACGAACACCCAACGCCAGGGATGGGACAAATATTCATGGTAGCTTTGGTGGGCAGAATGTAAAAAGACCAAACCTTGGAGTCTTGGCTTCTATTTCTCTGCTTTTACTAATAGTGCAAGTATTGTTATTTTCCACTGTGCTGCTGGGTTTTTGGATTATAGACAGAGGCAATATCTTTCTGAGGGAGCCCAAATATTTCAGAAGTTCTTTGGCTACTCCTCCCACTCATTGATGCATCAATATTGTCCTATTTCTCCAGCATTCACACCCATCAACAAACTGCTTGCAACTCTAGCCAATGACACTGGGAAAGAGGCAGACTTGATGACCACAACTGTTAAAAGAATCCCAGAATTAAATGAGCCCTGCATACCCTCAACCATAGTATTTGGCAGAAGCAGTGAGGGAGCCTGGATTGTTCAATTTTTATTGCTGGTAATCTCTCCCTCTCTCTTTCCACTACTGCCACTGCTCCTGTGCATGAAGGAAGCATTTTTAATTAGCCCTTATATTTGTAATGGAGCTTGTGCCCATTAGGACTTTTATTAATATACAGAAGTTCTGAGAGCTTATAACATTCATAATCCTAATGTGTAATAAAGATCTTTGGGTTAGGGTAATTTTCTGCTCTGAAGGGCACCTTCTAGGAAGAAAATAAACAAATACCATCATCAGTATAAATGAAATAAAAATACTACTAGAATTTAAGAATTTGTTTAGTTGCAATGGATAAAAATAAAAATTGAAACTGACATTTAGTTCAGATACAAGTTAACATATAAGGTTTTCTCATGGACCTAGTGGTGAAAATAACATTTACTTTATTTATGTATTTTAAACTATATATTCAGATGGATTGCAAACAACACATTTGCAATCTGGTCTCATTTATAAAGCTATAATTCAAAAATAAATCCACTCATCTTAAGCCTTGCCTATATATACATTTGCACTTATTTGCACTGGTTTAGTCAAGGTACAGTAGACTTCCAATAATCCGGAACCTATGGGACCTAGGTGGTGCTGGATTATCAGATATGCTGGAGTATCAAGAGGTACTATAAACTGGTTATGTATATACTGTATACAGTATATACTGTATATAAAGTGTTCTTAACCCTTTTTATTGTACATACTGTATACAGTATACTGTAATGTTTTAGTTTTTTTAACCCTTTTTTACGCTTTTCGCTCAGTTCAGCTGCTGCCGCTGTTACCTTGTGACTCATTTTTTGCCAAAGCTCACTCACTAGGCTCTTGCCATTTTGATGCCAGGTTATCAGGAGTGCCGGACTATTGGATGCCGGACTATTGGATTTTTACTGTAGTTTGGTTAACCTGGGGCAATCCTCCATGTGAATGACTTATATCAATTTGTCTTAAGTAGATTATTTACTGACATAATCTAAATTGATGTAAGCAGTTTTAAAACTGATTGAAGAGTGTCCACCCAGGTTTTTGCATCTGTTGAACTAAACTGATTTAACTGAACTAATACAGATCTGCCTAGTCACAAGGCCCTCATGTAATTCCATTAACTTCCTTCACTTCAGAAGGGTGAGTCTGATTTACAAGCAATCTAAATGAGAACAGAATTCATCCTGATGTCATCTAGCAAGGGGTGGATCCTAATCTACTTGGATGAGTGTTTCCCAGGTTTTGAATAGGAAGGACATCGTTACTGGTACTGCTGAAAGCAAGATGTCATTGCGTGCAGTTGTGGATGCCCTACCTAGGAATACACTGAAATTCAGCTTCTTTCTATGAATTGTTCATGATGGAAGACACTGCATTGCATGTACATTCTGCTCTGCATAGGAATCGTGGTAAAGCACAAGGCATGCGTACATAGCATGGGAGCTATCACCCCTGCAGTAGTGTGGGGGGAGGGGGAGAGAAAAACCAGATCATCCAAGAGTCTTAGTATCATGGTAAGGTTGATAATGATCCTCGAAATTATCATAATGTGGCATAAAATCACAGAAAGCTAAATCTGTTTGAATGTTCTGGGTGAGGCTTTTCTAAGGACCTAAGGAATGAACACCTTGCAAGGTACTCCAGCACGTTCTCATGGTGGGGACTATTTGAACCTGCAGCTTTGGGACAGACATGCAACACTTAGGATACCGCTATTCTGCAACCTCAACAGTGGCACATACATGGCACTGCCGGTGTAGCGCCATAGTGTGGACACTGCCTATGTCAACAGACGGGGGTTTCCCACCATAGTAGGCAATTAAATAATCCATTTCTCCGGGGGAGGTGCAGCCTTGAAGGGCCCATGGGCAATGTGTGGGGAGGCAGGCTGTTCTGCACCCCTGGGAGGGGCAGGGCTGGGATTTGGCAGCCTTCAGTACCACCTGGAGAACACTATACACACCCCCTCTGCAGCCTCCATTGCTAGCCAGGACCCGGGGCTCCGGCCACCACCAATGCCCCTGGGCAGTTGCCCCCTTTCTACTCCCACCCCTCATCACATTGGCAGACCTGCATCACTGTAGCTTCATCAACGGAAGAATTCTTCTGCCAATTTTGACACATCTTCACAGGGCAACAGGTCAACCTGCCTTTGTCATACACGGGGCAACATTTTTTCACAATCCTGAGCAACACGGTTAGGTTGGTTTAATTTTTAAGTGTAGGCCAGGCCTTAGTGTCTGCTGTGCAACATACCCTGTGCTTGAGTCACATAACAGAATGCTATTTTGTAGGCGGTAAAGGAGATTTCCTTATTGCTTAATATACTTAGCTAATGAGAAGAATGTTTCCTGGAACAGGAGTATATATTTTAGGGTATTATTATCCTTAAGCAATGAAAATGCCTATAAAGGATCAATTGCAGAATTATCTAGAAATGCTAAGAAGTCCAAGAGGAAGCAATTGTCAGGAAAAGCCTTAATCAGAATCTTTGGACTGAACAGATAATGGTATTGCTACAGTAAAATAAAAAAGCAGTAAAGAGAATGTACTACTCCTGGCATCTGGTTAATCAATGGACTGTGAAGAGACTGAGGTGATAAACCAAGCCGACTCAGCATTAATTTTACGAGATGTAATATGTTTATAGGATTAAACTACTTAAAAATAATTTTAACTGAACTGTTTTAACCCAATAGCTGTTCTGCACTCACTCCATTTCAACAAATACTTTAAACAAGATGGAAAATGCAGAAACATTCTCAATGTTATACACACCACATTGAAACAATATAATTGAATATTGATTGTGGAATAATGAACTTATTAATTCATTGATGTCTTTGTTTTCAATACATTTCTGGAAGCTGTTCTGGAACCATGTAAGAGCATAAACGTGGAAAAGCCATGCAGCCCTTTAATGAATGGTCTCATATAAAAGAGACATAAAAACCTATGGTTTTCTGAAATCAACCACAGCTGTAATTGATTCCAGAGAATACTGGGGAAGAGGTTAGTGTAATACTGGTACTACAGACAGAGATGAGTTCAAACTGCAAACTCCAAATGAGTTTCAGACTCTTCCTCATTTCAGGTGTTTTCAGATTTGGCCTCCTGGTGCTGCTTATTCACTTGTCCTCAGAATGCTCCTTCCAGATTCCTAGTTAGATTTTTGGAATAACACTCAATGCCCACACAAATCTGAGCCTAGAGTCCCACTAGTGGATGCTGAGCTAGGATTTGCTTTGGGACATTCACGCGTGAGTCTACACTGCAGCATTATTTCAGAACAATGGCTGTTATTCTGAAATAACAATGCAAGCATCTATGCAGCAATTACGTTACTTTGAAATAACAGATGGCTTATTCTGACTTCTGTAAACCTCATCCCATGAGAAATAATGCCTATTCGGAAATAGCTATTTTAGAATAGCTGTAGTGTGGATGCTCCGCTGCTCCTATTTCTCAATAGCTCTTCCCCAGGGCCATTCAAAGTAATTACACCCCAGTACCTTCTGGGGCTCTAAATCGAGGTAGCCCATTCACATTAGGGAAGCTTGCCTCTGACTAATTTTGTGGCTTCCCTGTAGTGTAGACATGCTATTTCGAAATAAGCTATTTCGGAGTATTTCTTCTGAAATAGCTTATTTCGAAATAAGCGTGCAGTGTAGACGTACCCTCAGTGGTTTGTGCTTTGTTGATCATATTTGTACAGGTCTCCACAGAGACGTGGATCTCCGGGTGAGTCTACACTGCACTGTTATTTCAAGATAACCAGCATTATTTCAAAATAACAATACGAGCGTCTACACAGCCATTCTGTTATATTGAAATAATTTCAAAATAATGAATGGCTTATTCTGAAAGCTGTAAACCTCATCCTATGAGGAATAATGTCTATTCCAAAATAGCTATTTCAAAATAAGGCGTGTGTAGACGCTCCACTGCTGCTATTTCGCAATAGCCCTCACTAGATCCATTCTAACTTATTAGACGCTCCTGGGCTTCTAAATTGAGATAGGACATCTACATTAGGGAATCTTGCCTCGGACTAATTTTAGAATTAGAATTATAGAGCTGGAAGAGACCTCACGAGGTCATCAAGTCCAGCCCCCTGCCCAAGGCAGGACCAATCCCAACTAAATCAACCCAGCCAGGGCTTTGTCAAGCAGAGACTTAAAAACCTCTAGGGATGGAGATTCCATCCCCTCCCTAGGGAACCCATCCCAGTGCTTCACCACCCACCTAGGGAAATAGTTTTTCCTAATATCCAACCTAGATCTCCCCCACTGTAACTTGAGACCACTGCTCCTTGTTCTGCCACCAATCACTACTGTGAACAGCCTCTCTCCATCCTCTTTGGAACCTCCCTTCAGGAAGTTGAAGGCTGCTATCAAATCCCCCCTCACTCTTCTCTTCTGCAGACTAAAAAAACCCAAATCCCTCAGTTTCTCCTCATAGGTCATGTGCTCTAGCCCTCTCATCATTTTGGTTGCCCTCCGCTGGACCCTCTCCAATGCCTCCACATCCTTTCTATAGTGGGGGGTCCAGAATTGGACACAATACTCCAGATGTGGCCTCACCAGAGCCAAATAAAGGGGAATAATCCCTTCTCTAGATCTGCTGGTAATGCTCCTCCTAATGCACCCTAATATTCCATTAGCCTTCTTAGCTACAAGGGCACACTGTTGACTCATATCCAGCTTCTCATCCACTGTAATCCCCAGATCCTTTTCTGCCGAGCTGCTGCTTAGCCAGTCAGTCCCCAGCCTGTCACAGTGCTTGGGATTCTCTGCACTTGTCCTTCTTGAAGTCCTTTGTGGCTTCCCTTCAGTGTAGATGTGCAATTTTGAAATAAGCTTTTTCAGAATAATTATTCTGGAACAGCTTATTTTGAAATAAGTGTGCAGTGTAGATGTATCCTCAGTATCTTTTCTCACAGATTTCATTCCTGGCAACAATGGAAAATAGAAACTACCTCAAACAGTTTCCTGAAAACCCAGAAAGAGAAAAGAACCAAAGTCTCTATGAAGTCCTGTAGTGGCCCCTCTTCACCAGTCTAATTAACCTTGGACTGCACTCAGGTATTGCTGTGTTGGGTGCCCACACAGAACCAAGAGAAAGGTGGACATACAAGTTCTGGGAGGAACATATTTGAAGTGTCAGGAGCTTGTTCATGCTGCAGTGAGCAGGCTGTTGACAGCCCTGCCAGTTGCAGCCAAGGAGGCTAATAATAAAATTAGTGCCGATCATCTGCCCATTGCTTGTGCTTTGTAGCTTTAGCAGTCATGTGGCAATCTGGGATTCTATCCTCCTCTCGGTGGCTACTCATTTCCCAGGATATAAGCTTGGCCAGCAGTGGCCTTCTGTTTTATCTGCATTCACCCAGAGCTTTTTTATTCCCGTCTTACTGTTTTCATTTGCTGCATAAAAGGCAGGTGGCAGCATGCTGACTGGTGACCAGATTTTCATAGCTCCCTTTCTGTGTATATTTTTTCCTGATATTCGTATCCAAGTTATAAATGTTGCTCTTGACATTTCCTGTCTTTGGCAGCACAAGAACAACATCGGCCAGGTCTTCAGCCAAACACCTGCTCGCGAAACACCTTACCAGTGTGCTCATATTGCCTTCCCCGAATGTCTCCGCTTTACTGCGGTAACTGAGCTTTGGTGAGAGCTCTATTGAGACCTCAGAGATGTGCGACGTCCAATCTACATTACTGCCGCTGCTCTATCATGTACTTTGCAGCTGCCTGATGAATGGTATTGAAATAGCAGTTTCCTGAATCCTGCAAATGATCACTTATTCTTTTTTCCCAAAAAGCATCACTCAGCGACTTCTCCCCAACCAAGGTCCCTGACACATTTCCCAGTCAATTACTCTGCATATGCTGTGCCTCCAACCTGCCTGGTACTTGTGCCATGCCATAATGGACTCGCTGCATGCAGCACAGTGTGGCATTTTGCTGACTCGCCATCATTAGGTGGCACTTCCTGGCTTCGTCCTCTGCAACCCCAGTGGTCTTGAGTTTTTCTCATCAAAGTTTATTTGCACATAATTTAGACAACCCATTCTGGGATGCCAATGGTTCATGCAAGATTTCTGCTCTGAACTTTGCTGAAAACTATTGTGGAAAGGGAGCAAAGTCCAACGGGGGCAAAATAAATTTAAAGTGGAGGCAGGATAAAAAAGCTTGCAGTGTCTGTGAGAGAACAGCTGGAGCCAGTCTCAAAACATAAGGCCATCTGCGCCTAAAGACTTAGAAGGTTCCATGCTTTACCAAAACAGCGGTGCTTTCGTTCTGCCCTAAGTAAACCACCGTTAGGATCCCTCTGCCAGCTTTCTGAGGTCCACAACCCCTAAAGACTTTAGAGGGTGGTTGTTGGTGCCTAGTGTAACCCACACACCTACTGCATGTGGTGTGGTGTGATGTGCCATGCCATGTCGCGGCACTTAGTCCAGTTACAGAGAGAGAATGGGTTTGCTCCACAGCAGTGTTTCTTAAACATTTTATGACCGAGGAACACCAAACAATAATTTTCTTTATGAGGAACACCAAGGATTTTTTTGTGGAGCAAAAAAAAAAAAAAAAAAGTCATCTGCCCCTTTAAGGGTGGCTATTTTGAATTCTGTTGTTCTCCGCAGCACACTGGTTCCCCACCGTGGAACACAGTTTAAGAAACACTGCTGTACTGCCTTAGCTGAGCACCAGTTCTCAAGCAGCAGAGAATCATGCACTAAGCTCCAGAGGTCCCAGGTTCAATTCCAAACATCAGCATTTCCCAGATGTTGGACTCCGGTGAGGTGAGCTGTGGAACTTCTTGGTAGAGCCAGGCAACTTTTCTCAGGTGAATTGGATCATTTGATGAAAAATGGAGTTTTGATCCCCCTGAAGCCATTTGCCACAGTTTGGGCCAGTCTCGAAGCCACCAGAGGAGAAGGAGGAAGTGCTGCTGCAGCTGCCATGGTCACCACCTTGCTTTAGCTCAGTGACGAGGGCACTCACAGGGGATGGGGAAGGCCCAGCTTTGAATTCCTGCTGTGGCACTGAGCCAAAATGGACTTTTTTAATTCATCAACAATTCTGACCATTTCAGATTTGGTTCAGCCCCTCCCTTTGGCCTGGTGTACACTAGGCTCTTAGTCCAAAATACCCCTCCCCACCAAGGTTAAATCTGTAAGGGATGTGTCCATACTACCATACCCATTATTCCAAACTAAGGCATGGAAGTTGAACTCTGTACTCCTGCTTTGCATGAGGAATAACGTTATTCCCGAACTTGTAAGTCCAAAATAACGTTAGTATGGATGCTCCAGTGCTGCTAATTCAAACTAACTGGCCTCCGGGAGGAATCCCACAGCTCCCCAGCATGCTTCTTGGGTCTCTGAGTCTGAGATAGTACAGCCACATTAATGGAGCCCGCCTCAGACTGCATTCCATTGTTCCCCGTAGTAAGGACCTGGAAGTTTGACTTTATAAAATCAGGTGCCCAGAAGTCATATTTAGTGAATTTGAAATAAACTCCTACTGCAGACACAGCCTTTCCTATTAGATTTTTTGGAACTGCTAGCAAAAAAAAAAAAAAATTATTCGCCCAATCTTCAACACATACTGCCCCACAAGCTTAGCTGGGCCACGTGCAGCCCATGAACTGGATGGCAATGCACATTGTTAATATGGGCAAACAGGAACTGTGAAACTCAGCTTTGCATTTCTAATTCTGGCCTCCCGTCTCATCCCAGAGTTTAGTTTCTGGAGGCTGGGTCAGCTTGTCTCTGTTTTGTTTTGTTTTGTAAAGAAATACATTTCCATCATTGCGAGTTTCTTCCTGGTGCTTCAGAAGCAGCATGTCTCCAACACGGTTCCAGGGAAAGGAGCAAAGCGGAAGAAGTCTGGAGTGGGACTGGGAGAAGTGGAACTGGGTTGGAAGCTTACAGCAGAAGCTAGGTGTTACTGCACATGTGGGTGGTGTGGAAGCCCAGGGCAGCTACCTTGCTGGCATTATTAGTAGGGCAGAACATCTAGCTGACTGGTGCAGGATGGGGCAGAGGGTCTTCGACCTCCAAACTCTCGCCCCTCCGAAGCAGTCTCACCTGTTTAATGCTGTGAGAAGATTTGTACCTTCCACATGGAGAAAATCAGTCCCATTAGAGACAGTGCCTTTAGGGCTTGGATGAAGACTCTCCTTGTCAGGTTTGACAGTCTCTTATCGCTCCCCCGCCCGCAAGAAACTTGTAGGTTCACTACGAGGGGCCAGGATAGTTTTCTTCCTTACGGTTTATGAAAGCCAGCAGCCTGGCATTATTCTATTAGTTGGCTTTGCTGTCAGAGCCTTCACCGGCGTCACATTGCTCATGACCAGCAGAGTTCAGACTACAGTGCTATCAACTATTACCTACAGAAATCAGCACTCAGGGCTTTAAAAATGAGGGTAAAGGTGGACAACAGATGACCCAGTCGCTGAGGGACATGAGAAATTCTGTGAGGCCTTAAAGCTGCAAATTCTCTCCACTAGAACCGAAAGGCCCAGAGAGATTCTTGGTGGCGGTGAACTGTGACCTCAATGGATCTGCACCGCTTTACACCAGATGATGATTTGGTACACGCTCTGTTCATCGAGTCCATTTTACACCTGAGCATGCTGAGGCCTGGCCAGTTAAGTGACGTATCAAAGGTCACATACAGAATCCTCAGGGAAGGGAACCCAGGTGTTCCAGTCCCCAGTGCCCGGCTGTCAGAAGCACACAGCTGCCTCCCTCTAGCTCTGCCCTGCTCCCTCACGCTCTATGCCAGAGGCCGTCTGAATGATTCCTGTTGCTGTTGTTTTTTTTAATGGCAAGATTGTAATTCTAGTTGGCATGGCGTGACGTTTCATTGTTTTCAAAGACTTTGTGATTGATGGTGGAATCAGTTTAAAAGAAACAGTCCTCCTTGCATTTGTGGGCCTGCCCAATGCATTGTTTCCAGGAAAAATTGGCGCATGAATAAAGCAGAATATAATCTTTTGCTCTTCTAGCTGGCCTGGCGTTTTACATCCCTGCTTCCATGGTAGCTTTGATTCTCTCTCTCTCTCTCTCTCTCTCTCTCACACATACACACACACACACACACACACACACACCCTGTCCACCTTGGCAGAAGAACTATTCTGTATGGGCATGTCCACACACACACACCCTGTCCACCTTGGCAGAAGAACTATTCTGTATGGGCATGTCCACAGTAGGAAATTATTCTGAAATAATATCTCTCTGAGGGTATGTCTACACTGCCACCCTAGTTCGAACTAGAGTGGCTAATGTAGGCATTCGAAGTTGCAAATGCTTCATTTGCATCTTGCCGGGTGTACCGGTAGTTCGAATTAGAGAGCCTAATTCAAACTACCTACTCTGTGCCACGTGTAGCTGCGGGCACGGAGTCCGCACTAAGGGAGATTTAAAAATGGCGGCGCCCGGCAAGATGCAAATGAAGCCCGGGATATTTAAATCCCGGGCTTCATTTGCAACTTCGAATGCCTACATTAGCCACCCTAGTTCCAACTAGGGTGGCAGTGCAGACATACCCTAAATAACTGTTTTGAACTAGGTTATCCACACTGCAGGGAAGCCTCAAAATGAGCCCGAGGCTGGCTCCCGTAATGTGGACGTGCTACCTCGACTTAGAGCTCCAGCAAGCACTGGGGAGTAATTACAGAATGGACCTTGCTGGTTCCGAACGAGGGGATTTGCTGGACCAGGGGAGGTCCCTCCTCTCCTGACCTGGGCTGGGCTGCCTCCAGGTTAGGGCTCCAGCCTAACCCCACTGCTTCCCCAGTGCTCTCTAGATGCTGCCGTACCACTGCTGCCGGGGCTGGAGTGCCACAGCCAGAGCTCCACAGCCACCTAGCTCTGCAGCTAGGGCCAGAGCACCACCATTGCCTCTGGGGCCAGAACTCCCTCCTGTGCCACCTGTCCAGCTCCACATACCACACACACATTCTGCACTCCCAGCTGAGTCACTGGTGCCCCCTACGGTGCTCCTATCTCACCGCCAGACCGCCCAGTTCCTGAGCTCTGTGTTCTGGGAACATCTGTGGTTGGTGCGAGACCACGAATGTTGCCCAACCAGGGAATCAAGGAAAGTACAATCTGTACTTTGAATGATTCTGGGGAATAGTTATTCCAAAATAGCAGCAGCAGAGCATCCATGCTACCGTCATTTCAAAATAAGCATTATTCTTTCTGGAAATCAGGAGTTACTAATTCGAAATAACCGGCCTGTTATTTCGAAATAAAAGGTTTGGTAGTGTGGACGCTCTGCTTGTTATTTCGAAATAAGGGGAGTTATTTCAAAGAGTGTGTCTACACTGCACCCTTAGCTCAAAATAAGATATGCAATTTGCACTACGTAAATTGTGTGTCTTATTTCAATTCTATTTCAAAATTTGGTGTATCTACACAGTACCAAATTTTGAGATAACACACTATTTTGAGATATCCCTTATCTCTCAGGGAAAGAGATTTACAGGGATGCTGAAATAGCTGGTCTGCTATATTTCACAATAGTAGATATGTTCAAAAGACTCGGAGTACCCCTGACTTCTGACTACCCGAGTTATGACCCCCCACACTTACAACCACTTTTGTAAGTGTGGAAGGGGCCAAAACCCCCTGACTTATGTCCTTGGCCCGCCTATCGTAAATGAGGGTTCAAGTTACAATGCTCCCAACTTGCAACGCTTCCCCGGGAACCAAGTGTGTCGCAAGTCAGGGGCCACCTGTATTTTGGTATACCTCTGGTATCCCAAAATATCCTTCCAGTGTAGACATATGCAAAATAACTCCCTAGTGCAGACCGGGGCTATGCGTGCTGTTTTTCCAACTGACAACTGAAACTGAATCAAACTGGACAGGTAAGAAATGGCGTGGTGCATGAGAGAGAAAGTTGGTCTGCATCACAGGTTACTTTAAATATTACTGTTAATAGGATAATTGAACTGAGATGTATTCATGTGCCTGGTGCTCGTTTAACCCTCTGCCCCTTTAGAACACTCTACCAGTGCAAAGGGGTCTTAAAGTGACTTCCAATTACATTCATACCTACTGGAAGGTGTTACAAAGGGATATTATGTAAATGAGCAGCTGGCCATGTATATTTAAAATAAATAGATGGACGCATAAAAATAATAACCTCCATTATTACAGCAGGCTGCAGTATGAGTGGCAGGGGAACGGCTACCACAACAAAGCTTGACACCAGTGATAATAAAAGAGGGAACTAAACCAAAGAGAACACTCCAGTCTGCTGGGTTTCAAGCCCTTAATCAAATTTGACTCCTACCACTGCAGCTGCAAAAGAAATGTTTCTAGCCGCCCATTAATTTCCATACAATAACCCTCTAATGGGGGAGTTGCTGGGGAGAGGAGGGCGATCAATCTGCTGTAATGACACACGGGAGACCAAGGGAAAATGCAAACTTGGAGCAATTTCATGGCAGGTGCAACCTTGGAAAGTGTGGCCATTTTTCTAAGTTAATTTGTTCCCTTGATATGTTTGAAATCCATATTTGTACTTTAAGGGTCTAAAATGCAAGATGATTAAAAAATATAACCAGATTGTTGTAAGCTTTTCAACTGTATCTGGTGATGCATTAGCACCCCTCCACTGGCTCCTTAGAGCCAGGACAGCTAGATATCTTTTATCATTTGCTGCCAAAAGACAGGCTGGGCTTGTTTATTCTCCTGCGAGCCTGCTCTCTTTAGCCTGTCCATTCACTTCTCTAGATCTACACTTGTTTGTCCATTAGCTGAATCAATCCCGGTAGCCTGGGATATAATACTACTAATAATAAATAATAATAATAATAATAATTAATAATTAATAATTAGTAACAACATAGTGATGATGATGAGTGGAATTTTTAAAGGAATTTAAGTGACTCAGCCCAATTCTTATGGAATTTGGGTGCCTAAGAAGCTCTCTTCCACGCATAATTAAACCACCCCCGATGACAGGTGGTAACTACGGTCGGAGGAGAGTGTCTCCTGAGGACTTTGCGCTGTCCACACTGACAGTTTTGTTGGTGAAATTTATTTTGGCTAGGGGCAGTGTTCCCTGTAAGCTGAGCGCTTGGGTGGCTGCCCAGCTTAGATTCAGGTGCTGCCCTGCGGATTAGCAGAACCCCTCATAGTGGACAACACGTGTTTCTATTGGTGGTGCACATCTGCACATTCATCAGTGCATATAACAAAATTTGTTCCACCCAAGGATGGAAAAACTTGGAGGAACCTTGGTTAGGAGTGTGGTTTTTACACTCTAACCAGCAAAAGTTTTGCAGTCCAAAGTGCTACTGTAGACAAAGCCTAATGCTATTTAGCACTTGTATGATGCAAGTATGCATGACCTGTAAGGCCCAGCTTCTGCAGCCCTGATTTGCTTTGCTTCTAATTCTCCTTTTACACCTGAGTTGCATGTTGATGCAGTCTAAAGCAGACTTAAAGGAAGTGTAAATGACTATGATTTCTAAGGGTTTTATGCTTCCTAAAGTAGCATAAAGCGGTTCCTCTGTAAATGAGAATCAATCCCTTGGAGTAGAAACCTGGTTCTCTGAGTTGTCCCCCAGAAGTAGCTATGCCAGCCCAACCCCAGGGTGTAGCCACAATCTACAGTGATAGAAGGGGGTCTTCCATTGCTTTAGCAACACCCGCTCCTTGAGTGACAGCAGCTACTTTGATAAGCATTCTTCCATTGACTCATCTGCATCTCTCCCAGGGTTAGGCTGGAATAGTTATGGCACTCCGGGAGGTTTTCATGCCCCTGAGCTATGTCCAGGTGTAGACCAGGTTTGGGCCCTCTTGCAGAATTAGTTACTCATGAAGATGAGCCAGAGCACTAGTATCCAGCCCTAACTTAGGGCCCAGTCCTGCAACTGACAGCATGAATGCAGGCTGTTTGCAGCCCTTAACTGCTCTGAGCTCCGTATGCATAAACTCAGTCTGCTTCCCTGCAGAAGTAACCCTCTGAGTCAGAAATGTCTTCACTGAGTGGTTCCCTTGAAGTCAGAGGCTCCTGGGGGGAAATACACGGAAGCCATTTTCTGCACGATCTAAAAGCAGATCACAGAAACAGGACCAGTTTCATGAGGAGGCGCTACTCAATATCATTGCAGGTTGCAATATTGAACATTCAGTGGTCTTGTGATTCTTGCTTTGCCCATCTGCTGCATGCTAAATCAATGAAAGTTCCGTTGCCTTATGACTCAGATCTGTTTTCTCACCGATTTGCAGCCGCATTGTTAGGAGAGCTCGCTTTTTGGGTTATGTCACAATTAAATTCAGCTCAAAATCCTCCATGGAAGTTGCCCTTGCTCCCTCCATGCTTACGCTAAGGTGAAATTGGTCTTGAATTTGACATGGGCTGAACTTGAGGCCAGTGGAGTTATTCTGGATTTTCTCCTGTAATCTGGAGCAGAAGGAATATGAATTAAAAAAAAAATCCTAGGTGAGTTAGGAGCACGTTTGCATTCCATCATGATTTTAACTATGTCTACACTGTGAGCTGGGGATGTGAGTTTTCCTGCTTGTGTACCCATACTCATTGCAGCTCAATGAAAGCCAGCACACATATAAAGAACAGTAGGGACTCAGTAGCACAGGCTGTGGCTACAGAGGTGCAGCCAAGCCCTGCCAAGTACAAACTCACCTGCAAATGGAGGGCACACGTCTATGTACAGTCACCCTGTCATCAAACAACTTGTCATCAAACACTCTTCCTTCGACTTCCCTTACTCCTCGTGACATAAGGGTCACCACAAGTTGGAGTAAGAAGTCCTCCTGCTCAACATTATTTAGAAATAAAGGCTTGTAGTGCAAACGTGTACTCTGTTATTTTGGATAACATCAGTTATTCCAAAATAACGCTGCTATGTGGACGTACCCATATTGGGCTTGGCACAGGGATCACTGGATGAAATTATCTCACCTGTGTTAAGCAGAATGTCAGACTAGATAGTCATAATTGCCCATGCTGGCCTTAAAATCCACTATTCTATTAATGAAACCCTAAGGCTCGGCTTTTCAGTGGCATAAAGGGCAGCAAAGAGCTTAACTCCCATTGAAAGTCAGGAGGATTTGGTTAACACTAGTAATATATTTAAATAACTCCCATAGGCATATTTGAAAAATCCCATCCTAAATGTTGATTTTTTAACTTTGATCATAGCATCAGTTCCAGCAAATTGAATTAGTTCTCTCACCAAAGCTCCAAATATAGCCAAATGAAGCAAGTCTGGTATCAGCATCTATGAACTCTATAAAAGTGGCGAGGAGTCCTGTGGCACCTTATAGACTAACTGAAGTGTTGGAACGTAAGCTTTCGTGGGCAAAGACCCACTTCGTCAGATGCAAAGACCCACTTTTGTCTTTGCCCACGAAAAGCTTATGCTCCAACACTTCGGAGAGTCTATAAGGCGCCACAGGACTCCTCGCTGCTTTTGCAGATTCAGACTAACACGGCTACTCCTCTGATATGAACTCTATAGGCTCTATAAAATCATGACTGGTATGGAGAAAGTAAATAACGAAAGAGTTTTTTACTCCTTTCCATAACACAAGAACTAGGGGTCACCAAATGAAATTAATAGGTAGCAGGTTTAAAACAAACAAAAGGTAGTTTTTCTTCATACAACATACAGTCAACCTGTGGAACTCCTTGCCAGAAGATGTTCTTGAACAAAACTAGTTCTAGAACAGATCCTTGGGGCACTCCACTAGAAACCGACCGCCAACCTGACAGCGAGCCTTTGATCA
This sequence comes from Pelodiscus sinensis, assembly GCF_052426305.1. Taxonomy (NCBI): domain Eukaryota; kingdom Metazoa; phylum Chordata; order Testudines; family Trionychidae; genus Pelodiscus; species Pelodiscus sinensis. The sequence continues at coordinate 4,190,883 of NC_143078.1, forward strand.
CTACCCGTTGGGCCTGACAGTCTAGCTATTGATGGACCTAACCTCCATGAATCTATCTAGCTCTTTTTTCAACCCTGTTAAATGATGGCCCATGCTTGGATTTGCCCTGTGGTGGATCTCTAATACATGAGATGGAACACAACATGATATCCAAAGGTGCTGTGATTGGCAATCAGGTGCCAGGGTGCTAAAATAAGGTGTGGGGAGACAACGAGGCTGGATGTACGACTGGTACTAAATCCAGAAATGCCACATGGCCACAAAAGCTCTGTACATTGAATTTAACGGGGATCAGGATCTCCAGGCTAATTCCTCCCCTGGTATGAATTATTGTGTTCTGTTGACATCAGGAGTGATGATTTACAGGAGGAGAAAGTCTGGCCCTGAGTCTGATCCACCATTGATGGTTTTATTAATGAGGCATATTCAAACAAGGTGTTACTAGCTGGCCAATCTGAATTAGAAAGTAAAGCACGGGTGTATGCTGAAAACCAGTACCTTTGTCTAACTAAGAACAGGTCACAGTACTAGTTGTATCAATTAATCTCAGGAAAATGACTAATGGATCCAGCAGGGCAGAAGAGACATTACCCTGAACAATTTTGAAAACAAACTGCAGATGCCGTTTCTGGAACCTCTATCATTGCTCTGTCTGTTCACATATCAAGTATGAAAAGAAAACACCTTGATTTATCCAACTACCATCTGTTGGTTCAACATGCTCTGGTGATCTATGCAGTAGATATGCCCCTAATCACCCTCGTGTGGGCACTATATCAGAGACATTTAGGACATAATGAGTTAAAGTGGATATATGGGCGAACCTGGACGTGAGTAAAGATAGGAAAAGAATCTCATGGCAATTTCAGCTCTGCATTCTATTGTAACCTCTTCAGTGGAATCAACAGTGAGTTCAGGCTGGGCCAGGAATGCTTTGGAGAAGTACAGAAATGTTATTTAATTGTACTTATGATGCAAAGTTGGAATCCAGGCATTTGTCCCTCTGAAGAATAGTTTGGAAAAGAGACCCGACTTTGATTGCATTTTGGATGATGGCTAGTGGTTAAAGCAGGACTGGCACTGGGAATCGGGATGCCTGGGTTTTGTTCTGAGCACTGGAAGGATATTGGGGACACGTAACTAGAGCAGGGTGCATTAGTACTTAGGGCTGCTCGGTTTTATTATGTATCTCTGCCAGAGATTCTGTACCATGATCCAAACACAAGCCATGCCCTGTCTCTGAGATTTAGCTCCCTGCATTGTAACATGGGGTCTGGATCTCAACCTACCTCTCAGAAACATTGTGAGGGTTTGAAAGGAGTATTTGTAGGAGTGGATGATGGTCTTGCTAAGGGAATACAGGCCGTTATTACCACTTCTCTGTATTCAGGCCGTATTTTCCCCTTTGAGCTCCTTCCTCCTCCTTTTCTGTGAATGAGAAAATAAACGTCGGATTAAATATAGGAGAATCGTGCGACTGAGTTTCAAATAACATTGAAAGACACAAGTGAAATAACTTCTGTTTATTCCTCCCCGCCAAAAAGAATCCCAGTGCTGAAATATGCATGTTGTGATTTTGTGGATTGTTCAGACCTTCATTCTTTCATCTCCAGCACACAAACTTCCACCTAGAACATTATGTAATTTAATTAGAGTTGTGGAATGATTCTATTGCAGTCACACTCGGTTAAGCTGAGTCTGTTTGTAGATTTCACTGTCATTGCGGCTGAAACAAAATATACGTTACACTGGCAATCTAATCTTACGTGCATATTATGAGAATAATTACCACTGAAGTCTTTCAGAGCACCAGAAGTCCGGATTGTCCTGTTACGGCTGCAAAATGCTTTACTTTGCTCATTAGCCGCACGAAAGTAAAACAGAAATCAACGTCACATCCAGGGGCGACTAAACTGCTCCTTGAAATCCACCAGGTGTCAAGAGTAAATATATCTCATTGTAAGTTGAACATAAGGTGCACCCCTTTCTCTCCTTTTTGGCCCGGTATAAGATGGAATTGGGAGGGCATGTCTTGTTAAGCTCCTAGGGAAGCAATCATTCGAAATATTGAAGCCGGTATGAACTGAGTCCTTTATTTGCAGTGTTACTGCTTGAGCTTGAGTTATCACAGCCAATTCCTTGACCAATTCCTTGACTCTGTGAACCAGGCCCGTGCAAGGGGGTAGTATATGAGGATGGGGAAAGGAGAAAACAAAAAGCAATTCTCTCCCTGAGCAAGCTTGTACTCAGAGTGGGTTTCAGTGAGAGGCACAAGCACTCAGCACCTGCTAGACTAGACCTCACAGGGTCCTGAACCTCCTTGTGTAAGGCCTAAGGCCCAGTCTAGACCCAGAAGGTTAGATTTAGTGTCACAACTCCAGCTATGTAAATAATGTAGTTGGAGTCAATAAAGTGGCTACATCTAGACTACAGGCTTCTTTCAGAAGAGGTCTGAAAACTTCCAAAAGAGAGCATCCACACTACAAAAGTGCATTGAAAAAGTGATCTGCTTTCCAGCTTTATCTGTGCCACGTGCTAAGTTTTCCAGCTTTATCAGTGCATGTGCTCTCCCCTCCCTACACAGTGACTTCTCCATTGACAGCCCAGAGCAGGCTAAGTGCACTGAATAGGTCACTCCATCATGCCAGGGAATATCATCTTCTTCTTGAGTCGCTGGGCATTCAAACGGCTGCAATCCATGATTCAGAAATCCTTTCTCTGGATGGTCTTTAGGGGAGATACCCCTTAGGGAGGAAGTGGGGAGAAGGGGGGAAGTATTTCCATTTCCATAGCAAGATCTTATTTGGCAGCAATAAATGAGCAACTTTCAAGCCTCAGAGGTGATTAATATCTCACTGGAGCTGTCACTGCGGCTGTCACAGCCTGACAATCCTGACAGAAGTGTCATTTATAATGTCACAAGCCTATTACACATAAATGTCATTACACAATTACGCTGGGGAGGAAGAAAGGCTCATTGGGGGAACAATATGTGATACTGAGTCAATTACTTACCTTAACGTTATTGTTCTGTTCCCCCCCTCCTACAATTACAGTGTGTCTGATTTGTTCATCTGCGTAAATTACCAATTATTTGTACTAGCAATATTATGAGGCAGCCAGGGGAGGATTTGTATTAACAACACACTGGGACCAACTCCTGTACCATTCCATGGCAGACATCAGTAAGGGGATCGTGGTGCTTTGATAATTACCCCTCTGGAAATGAAGGCTTACGTTCTGTGTTTTCGTCTCTCTGAAAGGCACCAGCATATGAGTCAGACCATGAATCCTGAGCGGTGTTTCAGAAAAAGATGAGTTGTTCTAATGAGAGCAACTTTTTGTGCTGCCTGACAAAAGAGCCCTCCCTTGTTAGGAGGGTGGGAAAGAGCAGCAAACTCTCGTGTGTGTCTTCTCAATTATTCCTTAAAAATTGACACAAGTGCAGTCTTCATTTAGTTCTAACTGACTTTATCCTCCTCAGCCCAGGTACAAATGAGACTTACATTGTCACTTTCTGCCTTTATTTGAATGTATTATGTCTGAAAGGGCATGGAAATAGGGCTGACTGGCTAGGGAAGAAAAGGAGATATGTGGGAAGCCCTTACACGAACATTCTCTCCCTGAAAAAAATCCAGGAGCTGAGTCTTTGCTTAAATTAGAGATTCCTTGAAGGGAGTTCAAATTTTGTGGGCTGGAAAACTAAGCTGATTATTATTAAGCTATTGGCTTGGACTATGTTCTGAGTGCCTTGAGAAATATTAAAAAGAATGAGGAATCCTGTGGCTCCTTAGAGACTAATAAAAATATATATAGTATGATAAGCTTTTGTGGGCACAACCCACTTCTTCAGATGAAATGATCTTGTGGAAGAAGTGGGTTTTGCCCACGAAAATACATGATATTCTATATATTTTTGTTAGTCTCTAAGGTGCCACAGGATTACTTGTTGTTTTTAAAGCTACCAACCAAGGGTACATCTGCACTGCAACACTATTTTGAAATAACTAGTGCGATTCCGAAATAACTTCGTCCACGTCTACACAGCAGGCAGTTATTTCGAAATAGTGTCAAAATACTGTGAAGCTGGAGGACTTCTTACTCCCGATTCCTGTAACCCTCATTGTACAAGGAATAAGGGAGTCAGAGGAAGAGCGCTCTGTTTCGAAATAAGTGCTGTGTAGACACACCCAATTTTGAAATGGGCTATTTTGAAATAAGCTACGCAATTGACGTAGCTCAATTTGCATACCTTATTTTGAGTTAAGCCCTGTTGTGTAGACACACCCCAACACGGCTAACCCTCTGAGTCTTGAGAAATGTTGTGCTGCCTTCAACAAATGGGAACACTTTGGACAACATTCTGATTTCAGTTATATGTGTGTAAATGTGGAGAAAGGCCACTGATTTGCATGATGCTAATTCAGATTCACACTAGAGTAAGAAAGATCAGAACACAGCCCTTCAAACTGCTCCCTGCGCTTATTTGCTATTCCAGGGAGCCACTGTTCTCCAAGAAGTGTGCTTAGAGCTAAAGCAGGTAGAATAATGAACAAATTTATTTGCAAATAATATATTTGGTGACTGATGGAAAACGCTGCTGATATATTATTCACTGAATGCTAATGGGCCATCTGAAATGGTTGAATAATGAAAACATTTATATGCAAATAATTTATTCAAAGAAATATGATGGATTTTATCAGTTCAAATCTTTTTGGTGAATAAGCCAACCAGTTCTACTCAATCCAGGCCAACATAACAGGCTAAAAAAAGATGTCTTTGCTGAGAAAGTGAGGAGAACGGGTACTGCTAGTAAGCAAAGGTTTGGCTGGTCTGCAGCACTCTGATTTTCCTTTCATGTAGAAGAATTGTAGGTAGGGAGACAGGAAGAGGTTTGGATGAAGCAGGCTGACAACTTGAGCTAAAAAATCAAGCTCAAACCCCAGCCTAAGCCTTTTTGAAGGTTTAGTACAAAAAAAGACGTTTTCTGTCCCCAGTATTATTTACTCCCAAGTTCACTCTCCAGGTCTTGCTGTTTTTTCTTGAAAGCAGTGTGGGTTTGTGATCACTCTCAGCTCTCATGTGAGGGAATTCCACAGCTAAACCTCACCTGCCAAGAAGTCTCTGGGATAGATTTTCAGTGGACATACACTGGAGTAGTGCCATTAACTTTATTTTACAATGATTTGAGGATCTGGACCTTTGTCTTTGCTTCAACTAGTATCCCTCTTGACATGGCTAGTTCCATTGTTCTTGGGAAATGTTCTCATGTAGCTAGCATTAGAGCCTTGTCCATGGAAAGAGAGAGAAATTTCTTGAGATAATCCCTGCTGCCCATCCACACAGTGTTCCCTGTGAGCCCAGAGTGGCCAAGATATGGCCCACAGGCTGAGTCTGGCCCACCAAGCCACTGGATCTGGCTTGCAGGAAGCCCTGTCAGAATCATCAGGAACAGAGCAGCCAGCCACGTCAGAGCCACCCCATGCTATTTTAAGAGACTGGCTGCTTCCTGCTCTGAGTTCCAGTGGTAGGGAGAAACTTCGAGCACTGCCTCTGTCCTCCCAGCAAAATCTCCATCTCCTATTGGCCAGAAAACAGCCAACGGGAGCTGAGAGATTTTGCTGGAAGGAGGGGCAGTATGCAAAGCCTCCCTCTCCCTCTGGTGCCTGGAGCAGAGCGCCACAAGGAGCAGCCAGTCATTTTGAGCAGCCTGGGACTGTGGCAGACAGGGAGTTTGCCTCAGGGCCCTGCCGGGCTGCTGGCTAGGAGCCACCTAGTCTTTGCATCTGATATTCAGCAGGAAGCCAATGCACTGACTGGAGCAGACTGATGTTCCCACAATGAATTGCATTGCTCAGCAGGTAGGCTTTCACACATTGCAACAGCAGCTTTTCTACACTGCACGCGCATTGTTGTGCAAGTAAATGTACAGTAAAGTGTCGGAACAGAGGGCTTCTTGCACAAGAGTTATTCCTCTCTCTACAAGGAATAAGCCCTCTTGAACAAGAGCTCTTGTACAAGAAGGCAGTGTGGATGGGCAACAGGGGTGTCTTGTAGAAGAAACCCCTATGACTAAAATGGCGATCAGAGCTTTCTTGTGCAAGACAGCATCCACACTGCCATGGACGCTCTTGCACAAAAGCATGTGGCTCTGTGGATGTGCTCTTGCACAAGACCTTTTGCGCAAGAGTTCTTCAAAACAGTTTTTGCACAGGAAGCCTGAAGTGTAGACATAGTCTTCAGGTTCAGTTACACCCATGTGGATTTTTTTCCTAGATTTTTTTTTAAAACTGCTACCAAACTTTATTATCAACAATTCACTCAGATCTACTCATAGGTATAATACAGTGCAGCCTGGAGGACACGAATACATAGTTCACTATGGCTAAGTCAACACTGTTGAACTGGACTTTAATTTCCTGACCAACTGCAGATAGAAGGCATTTTCTGGAGCTGTTGCAAGTCACATCTCATTAATCAGGGTTAAGATCTAGGACAATCTGATTCCAGGTGTTTTATAAATCAAGCAATGATGGTGAATACAGTCCTGGACTTCCAGATCTGTTTGTCTGATCAGAGTGATTGGAATAAACTTCCATTTCTTTAGCATGCTTCTCTGAACCCTTGGAAGTCTACCAGTCACTAAGGGCAACCCACCACCTTGGGCTTGGACCGAGGAGTCATTTCAATGGTGCTGATAGTTTTGCTGAGCAGAATTTGGTCCATTTACTTACCCGGTGGTGGTAGAAAATTCTCAGTCTACACTGATTGTGATGATGAATACAAACATATACAGTTTGTATTGCTTGTTCAATAATACTGAGCCATCATGAGTTCAGAACCACCAAGTTCACATCTGTTCCATTTGCCGGTGGGAAATCGTTTGAATATCCATGCAGCTGTAAGCTGGGTCCGAGGTGATACTATATATATATATATATATATATATATATATATATATATATATATATATATATATATATTACATTTTAAGGGGAATCTACCCTTTTACCTTTTAACCTTAGACCTCCCCCAGTCATGCAGAAAAATCAATCTTGGCTGACCAAGAAAAAGTGAAAAGGAAAAATGGGAACCTGCATCACTATCTGCTTGAGTTTCCTTAAAGGACTTTCACAGGAAAATTGATCAAAGCATCCAAAACTTCAGTGGGGGACATGGGAGAGAACCCAATTACCGTGACCCCCATACTGTCAGTCATTCACTAGAACTACATGGGGAGGATTTCCGAGAGAGTTTGGCTGCGTTCTGAAACATATTAAAGGATCGTTACTGCTTCTGCCATATCAGGGAATCTGCACCTGAGCCATGTCCATCAGACTCTTTTGGAAGAACTAGCTAGAGCAGGACTACTCAGCATCTGTCCCATGGACCACATGCAACCTGCGGCCCACTTGTTTGTGGCCCACGGTGCAATTTGGATTTACATGGGTCTCAACACGCAGCCCACTGGTGGGAGCCAAAACAAAAAAGTAGTCAATATGCATTTTAATAGTCTGTTGATATGCATTTTAATAGTCATTGCTCACTAAAGATGCTGTCATATGGATGGAATTAGAGTAAATATTGCATTTTATTAATAACAGCAGAACAGACTTAAATGGGGCCTGTGTGTTGTGTAGCCTTGCCTTAATCTTTGTATTCATGCCCGTCAGTGTGAAAGAAGCTATTTGTGTATATTTGCACATATATGCAACCACACTTAAGTTGCAGCCCTCGGCGTGTGCTGTGAATATCATTGTGGCCCCCGGGGCTTCCAAAGTTGAACAGCCCTGAACCAGTCTTAAAGCCCCACTGCAGATATAGCTGTAGCAAACTGGCAAATAAGTCATCTCCCAAGGCCAGGAAGCAGATAAAAAACAACAGTCTAAGGCACAGGAATCTAGCTCTGAAAAGGGAGACAGAAAGTCAGACTGGCTAGGAAGCAGAAGGCATGTTGTAAATAAGACCATTGTGATTTTGTTTTGGGATGCTTGTTAAAATTTAGCGGTTGGGGTGTTCCAGTTCCATGCACTGCTTGGGGATGATTAACTGCATTTCCCTTTTATTAGTCTATCTTGATTTGTTAAGAGCAACCTTCTAGGGCAGCATGAAAACTCAGGGGGAGATTTTCAAAGGCAGAAATAGAAATGAGGTACTCCACGTCTATTGATTTTTCCATAGCATATAACTGCCCCTTGTGCCTTTGAAATTCTTCTCTTCATCTCGTTGGGCATTTCTGCATTGCATTTTCAGAGCAGGGTTAGTAGTACTTGAGTTAGTAGACCCTGGGTTTGCTAACCTAAAGCCTCAGATTCTACACTTTTTGGACACTCCAGGTGAGGAACTATTAATACCTGGGTTCCAACATACATACTGTATTATAATAGCCTCAGTCCAAACCCTCACATTCCAGACTTGTCAGCATCCTCCAAAAATGTGGTCACGTAAGCCGTTTGGTCATGGTGCAGTGTGGGAAAATGTGACTTTCCCCTAAGCTTCTCTTGAGAAAGAAATTGATCTTGTGGGATTGTGGAATACTTCTGGTGGACAGAGCACAGGCCCAGTGGGGCAGTGTCTACATTGCAAAGCAATAGGGCTTGAATGCTTGATCCCAGTTTGACCCAGACTCAGCCCTTCCACCCCCACGGGGTCCTTGGAACCAGGTTGCAATTTATACGAAGATGGAAGAGGAGTTAGGCTTGAGTGTTAGTTGAAAGCCTAGGGTTATGTTGCAATGTAAATGCACCCTCTGACAATCCCCTTTCTGGATCAAATCCTGTTTGGCTTATTCAAGCCACTGTTTTCCCTGGAGACAACAGAAAAAAATAAAACCCCTCCTGTTTTTCCAATGTTGACAAGACATAGTGGAGAGTGTGGGAGAAAAGCAACAAATGGAGGTAAACAGGCTTCCCTAAGATCACATAGTAGGTCAACAGCTGGTGCCAGAAAAAAACCCTTCAGGTTCCTGACTCCTCATCCAATGTCTGATCCACAGCACCATGGTGATACTTTAGGGTATGTCTACAGGACAGCTCTAAATCGAACTAACTAGTCTCCCACTAGTTCGAATTAAGGGGCTACACACCCCTTAATTCGAACTAGTAAGTTCGAACTAGGCTTAGTCCTCGTAGAATGAGGTTTACCTAGTTCGAACTAAGTGCTCCGCTAGTTCGAATTAAGTTCAAACTAACGGAGCGTTAGTGTAGCGCCTATCAAAGTTAATTCGAACTAAAATCCGTTAGTTCGAATTAACTTTGTAGTGTAGACATACCCTTAGAGATTTTGTCACTGACTCAAGACTGCTGGGAAGCCAGGCACTCCACCCAAACCCCTGCCTGCCCCAGAACATCCTTATGGTGCTGGCTGATTAAGCTAGTTGTATATCCTGTTTGCAGCCCCTAAAGAATGTAAAAAGAATGGGGTTGTGCCATGAACCTGCCATGTATTTTATGTTTCAGCTGTCAGCTGACAATATAATACTGGTAGAATGTGAGTGGTTTTATTCTACACACTCCATCCCTTACTAGCTGTTAGAATCTCTGATGCATTGTTTTGCTTGGAATCCAGTGATGGCTGTGCCATACTTCACACTTTTACTCTGAATTCAAACCCAAATGCAAAACTGAGGTTAAATGCAACAATAGCTTTGCACAATGATAGACATGGGAGAATTTTTATTTAAACCAAGTTTGGGAGAACCTAAAATGAGGCTTTTGCTAAGCAAATCAACTCATCCCTTTTATACCAAAAAAGAGACCAAATAAGGAGTTGACAATCAAGCTTTATTTTGTGGGAAATGAATTAGAAAGGCCCAAAGTGAAAGAACTATTTCATTTAGGCATTTCATTGGCATATAACAAGACATTAGTTATACTGCAGCAAGCTAAAATATTATTTAAAGTTAATTCACATTTTTAGCAGATAATTTCTAATTAACTTGCTGTAGTTATCTTGTTAAATGTCAATTAAATCTCAACGCATTCCTTACAGGTTTCCTGTATTCATAAAATGTAATTATGCAGCTATTGCTCATGTAGCCTTTATTGCTGGTAAAATCTTTAGCTAAATTCATTTTTCAAATGCTTATTATACATCACTTAGTGCTCTATTGATGATCAATAATTGATTTTGCATAATCAATTGTTACAGTACTTTTTAATAAAATGGCAGCATTTGACTATTCAAAATTGGCCATATTTTTGTCAGGCTTTATATTAATCTCCCATTTATGAAAAGTTCATAAAGAGTTAATAGATGTTTATATAAATGATTCATTCATTTGGTATATATTCCAACCGCTCAATAGATCGCTTGTAGTTGTGGATTATTACTATCTGTAACACCTCCTACTGATGTGCTTATAATTGTCTATAATGCCGGCTAATATCTATCTCATGCTTTTAACATCAGTTAATAATTTATTAATGCTTTGTAAGCCATTTACAATTGGAACTTTCATATAAAGAGTGACCGTTAATCTCAATTTAAGGATGGATAAAAGAGAGGAATACAATTCAGAACTTCACCGCAGCCACAGGTGTTTTCAGGGTCACTGGTAAAATTCCTGTATCACCCCATGCCTCAGTTTTCCCCATTATCGTCCATTGTGCTTCTCACAGGAACTTTGCAAGGATCAGTTTATTCATATTTGTAAAACACGTAGAGCTCCCCAGATAAAAAGATGGGATAATTACTATAAAGATGTTAGCAATTCAAATCTCATTAGCACCATGGGGAATTCTGTGGCTAATGCTTCTCGCTTTAGGAAAAGTCTACACCCTTAATGGTAAGTGGTACATTATGTGATTGTACTAGTGATTGATTGATTATTTCCAATCAAAGGCAAAGGTGGAGATTGTCAAAGTCACAGAGGTTAGCTAGATGCCTCACTCCCATTAAAAGGTGACTGAATGACCCCCATTTGTGTTGTAGGAATTCTCTGTCCAAAAACAGACCACCACGGACTAGGAGTGAGGATAGACAGTGCTGCATTCTATGTGCATGGAATTAGACAACCCTAGAAACTCAAATGTATTTTTATCTACATTGGGGATGAATGTGGCCCCTTAACAAGACGGAATAATTATTATAAAGGTGTTTGCAATGCAAATCTCATTAGCACTAAGCAAAATGCTGTGTCTTCACGATGATCCAAGGGAAAATAAAAAGGAAAATGAATAATGGAAGAAACATGAGCTTAGAAAGCAAGCAAGGTGCACTAGACTCACATTTTCTTCCCCTCAATAATGTTGAGCAAATAGTATCTCTAAACATTTCACAAGCAATCATCCACTCTCAATTTCTTTCTGGTTTCTATGATATTTATTGGTGTATCAACATGATTCAGGGCTTGGATCTTCCATTTCCCTTGCCAATTTCTATGCATCTATGTTTATATTGGTGTTATTCAAACAACGATCTTCTTCCCTTGTCGGTTTATACTGCATGTTTCACATATTATGATCTTATTCAAACAAAAATCATTGTCTCAGTTTCTTTCCCGTTTGTGTTTTTTTAAACTTTTACTACAAATGGTATTTAAATTAAACAGTTTGTTATTTATTGTTTTTCTTTATGTCCTTGTGTTTCCCAAAGCAACAAATTCAATAGAGAAAGAATCAATACGAAACTTGAGAGTCCTTAAGGGGATCTCATCCTGTCCCAGGAGTTAAAGCTTTTGTACATTAGAACTGAAACAGAGGGAAATTATTGGAAGCAAGATCCTTTAGGGACCTTTTTATGTGCACACCATGAGCAAATATTCACACACAGAAAAAGCAATCTAGGGAATCCACCGAGTTTTCCACAGCTTTGACTGAAACAATTTGTAACTTTCATCCTCTTTCCCTTTATATGGATTTTTACCCTCTTTGGGCATGTCTACACTGGGGAGTTATTTTGAAATAACAAGGTGAGCATCCACACTACCAAGCCTGCTATTTCAAAATAAGGGGCTTGTTATTTTATAATAATAACTCCTGTTTGTGAAGAGGAATAAGATTATTTCGAAATAGTTATTTCGGGAGTTATTATTTTGAAATAACCTGGTTGTGTAGACATAGCCTTTGAGTTCACTGGAAATGTTGATAACCTAAAACATTAAGGCTATGTCTAGACTGGCCCCTTCTCCGGAAGAGGCATGCTAATTTCTAACTTTGGAATAGGGAAATCCGCGAGGGATTTAAATATCCTCCGCAGGATTTAAATAAACATGTCCGCCGCTTTTTTTCCGGCTTGGGGAAAAGCCGGAAAAAAGCGTCTAGACTGGCGCTATCATCTGGAATAAAGCCCTTTTCCGGAGGATCTCTTATTCCTACCTTTCTGGAGGATCGCGCCAGTCTAGACGCTTTTTTCCGGCTTTTCCCCAAGCTGGGAAAAAGCGGCGGACATGTTTATTTAAATCCCGCGGGGGATATTTAAATCCCCCGCGGATTTCCCTATTCCAAAGTTAGAAATTAGCATGCCTTTTCCGGAGAAGGGGCCAGTCTAGACATAGCCTTAAAGGATGCACTCAGTGGACCATATTCCCCATCACAGGTGGTTTTTAAGAAGAGGTTAGACAAACATCTGGCAAGGATTATCTAGGGGTACTTAATCAGGGATGAGGGATAGACAAGGTAATTTCTTGAGAACTCTTCCCCATTTCTATGAGTCTATTAAATTAACCAGTGGATTAAAAAGAGAAAATGAAATTTAATAACACCAGATGATGTGTTTCTTTAATTACGGAACTGTGCAAAACTGCAGATTCCTACACATTAGGACTCCTGACGATGTGCCCCAGACTAGCTGGATGAATCTATTAGTCTCCTTCTATCTCTGTCCCTCACTCTGTCTGTCTGTCTCTCTCTGTGTCAATTAACTAGGTTTATGACATTGGACGTTTTCCTTTACCATGGTGTGCCTCAGTTTATCCATCTGTATCCTACCAGTTATATCCCCCATAGGCTGCCATAAAGCTTAATTAATTGTGCAAAGGTGAGGGGTAAAATATAATTTTTGCCTAGTATTTAGCATGCATCCATGGCAGGACTGGCACATTTTAAATGTGAATGACTATTTCTTGACACACTGATGGTAGGGGAATTTTCTGCCCTGTTCCTATGTAGTATAATCACCAGCGGAACTGTCCCAATAAGAGCACACTCACACTTACCTCTCAACCCTGATGGTTGGGTAACTGGGAGGCTCTCATCTCCACAGTTCATTACAAATGAGAAAAGCCTGCTGTCGGATCAATTATCCACATGGGGATAATTACGTTGGGCGAAAGCGAACCCTTCTGAGCTAGAGGAGTCTATTTCACTGCATGTAAATGAGAAGCAGTTTGCAAGCCCTTTCCAGGTGCTAATCACACATATTGCCACTTCTGCTGCCAGTTTGTATTCTGATTTTTCCATTGATTGCATTCTGCTTGCCCCTCTCAAGTCCCCTTTCATGAAGTGGGTCTGTAATTGTTAAACTTGTGATTTTTTTTTAACTCTTGCAAGCCCCTTCACCAGTTGGATTGGTATTTTAGGTGTCCTCTTTAGTATGTCAAGGACTGCCTTCTCCAACTTTGGCAGTTGGTATCCCTCCTGCTTTGAAGGGACTCTGACCCCAGCACTCTGCTTTTCCTGCTTAGTTTGTGCCTCTTGTTTGTGAATATTGATGCTACATGACTTGTAGTCTCCCAGTTCTTGGTGCAGCTAAGTGCTACAGAGCCCAATGCTCACTAGTATAATTCCATAGACATCAGTGGAATTAATGCTCATCTACATCACCCTGTGCCATTTGTATTGGCCAAACTGGACAATGTCTACACCAAAGGACAAATGGACACAAATCAGACATCAGGAATGGTGACACACATAAACCTGTAGGGGAATATTTTAACCTCCCTGGATATTCAGTAGTGGATTTTAAAGTAGCCATTCTTCCACAAAAGAATTTTATGACTTGATTAGAGAGGGAGACATTTGAACTGGAGATCATTTACAAGTTCAACACTATCAACTTAGGCTTGAATAAATGTTAATGCACTACAAAGGCAATTTCCCTGCCTTTGATATTTGCATTTCCACATCACATGCTATGAATGAGATGCATCCAGCTCGACTTAATTAGCTTCATTAACCCTGGTCCTGCAATTGACAGGGAACTGCTTTTGCTGTTATTTATACTTTGGATTCTGTAATTTCCACTCCAACTCATCTAATGAAGCTTTTTGTGGTTTTACCCACAAAAGCTCATGAACTAATAAATGTATTAGTGTCAGAGGCAATGTCTACACTACCAGGTTATTTTGAAATAATAACTCCTGAAATATCTATTTCAAAATAAGCTTATTCCTCTTCACAAGCAGGAGTTGTTATTTTGAAATAACAAGCCCATTATTTTGAAATAACAGTCTTGGTAGTGTGTGTAACAGGGCAGCTGCCCTGTACTGGCCCTTTAAGAGCCAAACCCCAGCCTGGAGCAGGCCCGGGGAGTTCAGCCCAGCTGGGCGGCATTGGCCAATTAAGGCCCAGCTGGGGGCTATAAAAGGGAAGGGCTGCATCAGCCAAGCCAGTGTGAGCCTGGCTGCTGAGGGAGCAGGATGCTCTCTGGAGCTAGGGCAGGGCTAGAGAGTCAGGCTGGGCCAGGGCGCTTGGACAGCCTGCTAGGCCTGCGGCAAGGCCGTGAGCCTGGCTGCCGAGGGAGCAGGACGCTCTCTGGAGCTAGGGCAGGGCTAGAGAGTTAGGCTGGGCCAGGGCGCTCGGACAGCCAACCGGCCAGCCTGCTAGGCCTGCGGACAGGCCTGCTGGAGAGACACCAAACCCCCGGAAGGGGGGCTCAGAGCGAGTGACTTGGGCACTGCTGGAGGGCAGTGTGGTGAAGACACATGTGAACGGAAGGGTTCCAGAGGGGAAACGCCCGTGAGCGGAGGCCTGGGCAGGCGGAATGGGCTGATTCCGGGGACAAACGACGGACCCCCGCTACGGTGGTGAGTGACCCCCTCATGCCCCCTCAGTGTGGACGCTCACCTTGTTATTTCAAAATAAAGGGAGTTATTTCAAAATAACTCCCCAGTGTAGACATGCCCTAAAGTACAACAGGACTGCTCATGGTTTTTAAAGTTACAGACTAACACGGTGACCCCTCTGCAACTATCTACATCAGCAATGTATGTCAGAGGAGAATCAGTCTGGGAAATTTAGTCCTCCAAAAGTAGAGCCTTATCAGACTTATCTAGACTGCATTGCTGTACAAAATGAGATTATCTATATAGCTAGTCTTCTGTTCTCATCTACTTTTAGACTACTGCAGTGATTGGGCTTCCACCAATACCATTGGGGAGCTCCTCCACAGTGTAACACATCTCATCATTAGTTGCTTAGATACTACAGTGATGGGCACATGGGTGTGTAGGTAGGTAGATAGATACATAGATAAGGAAGGCTTGGCATCAGATACCATTTCATTCAGAGAGAGAAAGAAGCTGGCCAGGCCAACACATTAATCTCTTCTAGCCTGTCAAAGTGCACGGCGCGGTTTTTAACTTCCGTGGGGACTGCTACCAGAGATGAGGTATAAGGTACCATGCCTTAATAATAGCTCACTAGCAGGATGAAGCTGATGCCTGGAATCCATGTGCAATGGAAGCTAGAAGCCTCTGTTGGGAAATCTGACTCCAGATTACTAGACAACTGTCAATGCTAGTGCATGTCAGAGAATGGGATAAAGCATCGGTAAGCGTCCTTCAGGGAGCAATCGTACACGGTCCATGGGGCCAGTGGGGATGGACTAGATGATCTAATCAATCTCTAGCCTCTGTAATTTCTACGATGCTGTGTTAGGCTTACCCATCACTAGTGCCGAGTGCTGCTGCAAAATGATTTTTATGGGCAGTAAGAGAAGGGAACGAGCAAAGGAAGAGCAGACGGTATATAAAATGAAAGCATCGGGGCCGGAGGGTAGTTTGAGATGCACGGCCTTCTAGGGGACTGCGACGGGCAAGCGGTGAGCCTACACAAACACCCGTGTTTGGGGAGAGCGCTTTGATACAAACAGAGCTGCTCTCCCAGCCTGCCAACTTCATGATCCAAGAAGAAAAATAATGAAGACCAAGGGAACAAAATAAACCAAGCCTCATGAAACTTGAATAAGAATCTGTCCTCCCGGTGTTCCCTTAGGAGCTGTATAGATGGCTCATGGAGGTGTGTTATGGATAACCATTCAGACATATGATGGGAGGGCAGAAATGTAACTGGGTAAAAGGAAAGGATACTCATTCATATCAGTCACAATTAAGCAAGATACTTAAGCAGCAGCCTAATTTTAAGAACGTCCGCAATCCCATTTCAGTCATGTGTTTCAAGTCAGGCACGTATGTACTTTGCCAAATCAAAATTGTTGCCATTGTCATTAGTGGTTGGGAAACGCCTGCGATAGATCCTTTCTGGACCCTACTTCATCAATAGCATTGATCATGATGATGATGGCCATTAATTGGTTGAGGATATGGCAGGGAGGACTGTGAGTTCTGAATGGCCAGGAGTGTAGATAAGCTAAGCACTGTCATGTCCCTGCTCACGTGCAGCTTCATCCTGCAAGGGCAAGACCCTGGACTCAGCCAGGAGGCTACTTATGTAAATTCCAATGTATTTCTGTCAAGGCGGCCGCTTTGCATGCCTGGCACCTCCCCCTAACCTACTGCGATAATGTCTTGGGTAGGCAGGATGGAAATGCTCAGTGCCTCCCCTAGGGCCAACAACGGAGGGAGGGAGGTTAGTAAACCACTTTTCCACCACTGAACATGAAAGGAAACTGCTCTGCAGCAGGGAAGCGGGAATGCGCTGCTTACGGTTCAGAGCTGGATTTTGCCAGGGCTTGCAACTGGGTGAGCATGTTGTTTGTCTGATAGCGCACAGGCTGGCATTGATCAGGGCATGTCTGTAAAGTGGAGAAAGCCTAGGGAACAGGTATCTCGTATGCATAATGTTGGAGGCAATCTGCCGGCAAGATTACCTCTTGCAGTGTTAACTCCTTAGGCTACAACTACTCAGCAGGCATCTTGCACAAGAACCTTTTTTCAGAAGAGATCATCCGCAAAAATTTCTTGCACAAGAGAGAGTCCACACTATTATGGATGTTCTTGCACAAGAAAGCTCTGATGGTCATGTTTTTTCACGACACATGTGTTTTTTCCGATAAGCTGTTTTTGCACAAGAAACCCCTGTTTGCCATCCACACATGCCTTTTTGAGCATGAGCTCTTACGCAAAAAGGCTTATTCCTCATAGAATGAGGAGTAACTCTTGCGCAAAAAGCCCTGTGTTCTTACGATATACTGTCAATTTTCTTGCGCAAAAACACGCTTGTAGTGTGGACGCGCCATGAGTTTTTGTACAAAAAGTGTAGACGTAGATATAGTGTGTGCCCCGGGACTGCCCTCTGCATGAGTTCAGATGGAGAATAGCTACTGGTCCTGCCACATGTAGAGTGGATACCAGTAGCAGCAATGGGAAGTTGTTCTCTGCTTCTCCCCCATGCCAAGGAGAATATACAGATGCAAGATCCAATGAGGATGTGGAACTTGGGCGTTGATTTCTTCTATGCCTGGGACTTTCAAAGAAGCCTAAGGGTGTTAGGAACCCACATCCCATTGGAATGCAATGCTGGAGGCTCCTTTGAAAAATCCCACCTGTGTGCTTTATGGAAGCAAAGATTTGCAGATGGGAATGGAATCCCCAGGCTGGAATAGCAGGGGCTGTGACACTCAGGATTTGAGATGCACCAAGCAAGCAGTCCAGAAGCCACAAACTGGAATGGCAAGAAGTACTGCAAGCCAGCGCAGAGGTGCCTCAGGAGAGCTGGGAAATGGCAAGAATCCAGGGCTGAAGGATAAAGCTGTAGGAGTTGTGTTTGTACAGCACCTGCCCACATCCCCCCAGCTGGCAGTCACTAACAGAGCCAGCTCTATTACTCTCCGATGCACTAACATTTTCACCTCCCTGCAAAACACTAAGTAAGAAAGTAAACATTATCTGGATCCAGCATGTGCATCAGGAATGCAATAAGACACTTTCCCTTCCAAATATTCTCCCTGGGTACTTTCAGAATAAAAGGCATGAGGAAAAATCAGATAAGTGCGTCAATAGGATTCAGACGGCTGCCAAAGCGTGTTTTAAAAATCAAATTAGGAGCTAATAGTATGCATAGCTCCCATATCAAATTATGACATTATTGGAAAGACTAGGAAGTGACACAATTTAAAAATCTTTCTACTTCTCCAGATAACAGATGAAGCAATCTTAAATGGAATACAAAGCAATTTTGTAATCAAGCGAAGACTTATACAGTATTCATGTGGTTCAGACAAGGGGACTCCAAATAGAATAATTGTTTCTATTTTTTAAAGACCATGGCATTTTATCTAATCTGTCTATCTATCTACAGCTGGAAATTGCCCACGACAGACATACAGACTGACCTCTTTTCCGAGCAGTTTTCACATAGAGCAAGCTCTCCCCTTGTTTACCACCCTGTCCCACTCCCACTCTCATCGTTAGTAAAATGGTTCCACATTGGCTTGGAGGGACCACCATTAAAAGAGGAGATGGTGGTTGAATCTCTGTGACTCAGCCCCTGAAGTTCTCACTCAGGAGGAGTCTGGTTCAAGGGAGCATCCAGATTTTTTGGAAATCTGCCTGAACTGAAACACTCGCGAAGTATCATAATCAACGTGTCTTCCACCTCGGAACCCCCAAACCTAGATCCCAGACTGGAACCCCTCTGGAGACTGAGGAAATTTGCTCTGGATCAGGACACAGATTCTATCACTTACCCCTATTTCTCTGATTCCTGTCTGAACACACTGAGACCGAGGAGATACTTAAACCTGGATGCAAGCCTTGTAGCTCTGGGCCATTTCTAAATGAAGCCAACAGGTGAGTGCGATGAGGCCAGGGCCAATGACAAAAAGGATTGTGGGAGCTGAACTCTCCTCTCAGTTCTACAGGCAATTTCCCAGACACAAGCTGTAATGGTAACAGCGCCATCATGGGCTGAACCCAAGATTTCCAAGTGCTAAACCATCCCTCTCATGCTGTGTCCAGACTCGGGGTTTTTTTCTAAAAAACTTCACCTGCGTCTAGACTGCAGCCACGTTCTTTCGAAATTAAATCGAAAGAACGCGGTTTTTCTTTCGACGGCAGTAAACCTCATTGCACGAGGAAGAACGCCTTTTTTTCAAAAGTGCTCTTTCGAAAAAAGGCGTTCTTGAATTCCAACGGGGCTTTTTAGAAAGAGAACATCCAGACTCACTCGCTGCTTTCTTTCGAAAAAGCGGCTTGCTTTTTCAAAAGTACTGCTTGCAGTCTAGACGCTCTTTTTCGAAAGAGGCTTTTTCGAAAGATACTTTCGAAAAAGCCCCTTTCAAAAGAGGCTTGCAGTCTAGACATAGCCTCAGTGACTTGAGCTGCATTTCTCTAGTGGGGAGTTACAGTAGACCAGGGGTGAGCAATAAAAGGTGGTGGTTCACCAGGGATATCCCCTAGGAGCCGCTGCCGCTCTATTTATCTGTGCCTCTGCAAGCAGCTCCCATGGATTGGGAATGGTGATCCGCAGCCAATGGGAACTAATGGGAGGCGCAGGTAAATATGGTGGTGTGGGGGTCCACCAGGGGCTAACTCTAGCTGACCGGATCTGTCCTGTGGGCCTGTATTTTCCATCCCTGTAGTAGAGTCATACCTCTGTTGACTAGCTAGTCTGAGGACATATATGACATGCAGAACAGCAGAGTCTAGAGATTTATTTGTAGGGTGAAAGAACATGGCTGAAAGAAACTGGCCCTATCACCACCTCTAACGTGCCTGTGCTGTAAATAGAGGGCTTCCGTGCCTGGGAGGCCTATTTGTCACTTCCCACCAGCACTTAAATAAAAACAAATTGCATTTCAATAGCCAAAATAAAAAATAATGTACACGCTGCTCAGAAGATACTCCCACCAGGCAACCATGCGAAGAAGCAAGTCAGAGCACATTATGCATTTAATGTGCCACATACTGTGGGCTTCCTGAGTAATACGAGAATAAAGCAGAAGCATTATTGAAAGCATGAACATCTGGGGACTTTTTGCAGGGAGTGAAAGGTCAGAGCAGATCTTAAGTATGTAGGACTTAGTCTTGTATACATTGAAGCTAAAAATCCCAGAGATCGAGGCAAGGTTGTTAAACAGACCACTCAGCTGGGGAAGATCAGTGACAAAAGCTCAGACCATGTCTTCGCTCAGGGGAAGATCAGAAGATGGATTATGGCAACATTGGAGTTTGATTTAGCAGATCTAATTAAGACCTGCTAAATCAAACTCAGAAAATGCCTCCCCTCCCTCTCCAGTGGCCAGTACTCCAGCTCCTGCAAGGAGTGAGGGAAGCCAATGGGAGCAAAACACCCACTGTAGGGATGGCAGGTAAACTCAGATCAAGGAACACTGACTCTAGCTATGAAATTAACATAGCTGGAGTCGAGTATCTTGATTTGATCTTCCCCTTTAGCATAGACTTGGCCTTAGAGAACAAGGAAAAAAGGGAGAAAGCTTTTAAGCTGTTATAGTAAATCAAACAGGATGTTCCCTGTTTCCTGACACCTCTATTATTCTCCTGTAGAGCCCTATTTTTGATCAGTGCAGCTCTGCATGAGTACAGTTTCCTGGCCATCGGCAATGTTTCCTCTAATCTTTTTCATCCATGTGTGGAATAAATTTTATGTGCACTGTGACATGTGCAAATGTGCACTACCAGTAGAAACAAAACAGCTCAGCTGTGGACGCTCTGCTAATCAGCTGCACAGCACCTAGTGCAATAGCCGGGATTGTCTGGCAGTGTTTCCTGTAAGCTGGGCACTTGTGCAGTTGCCCAGAAGAAATTCAGATGCCACCCAGCTAATTAGCAGAGTGCCCACAGCTAGGTTTTCTGTTTCTATTGGTGGTGCACATTTGCACATGCCTTGGTGCACACAAAAATTATTCCACACATGGATGGGGAAAAAATCCATCTGTGGATGGAAAAAAGTGGGAACATTGTCTCTTAGTGCCACTTGAATACAAATAATAATGTGATGCTTAGTGAGAATGTGACTGGCCAGGGCTGAGCAGTACAGCCTGGATCTCCTGATTCCCAGCTTAGCATCTTAATCACAAATGTAACCTTCCACTCAGCAAGCTATCTGATTAGAAGGACAGTCGAGGGTCTTCTTGCATATCATTAAGCCTCAGATGAGGCTGGCTCTTCTTTTATCCCTGCCTGTTCACACAATCCAATTAAAACCCAAATCACAACATACAAAGGCATACATTATTTCCTGTGTGGCATCAGGACTAAATACATGTTTGAAGTGTCGTGGAAAATCCACAGATCTCTCTTCCCAGTGCCATAGTGACGAGGCCAAGAGCTCTGTGACTGAATGGCAGCAGGGGATGATTTGCCAGCTACAAGCGAGAGGTTCCAAATCGTTGGAACTCTTATTATATGCTCCGGCAGTTCCTAGAACAACAGAAAGCTGCACAACTCCATGAACCAGTAAGTACAAAATACACCACACAGGTATTTCAACTTCGTTGTACCCAGTGGAATCTGATAGCCAATTTAGTTCCCAGGTCCCACTTGTCTACCTGAGGGTCATCCAGGAAGATGCTGTCGGTGAAGAGCACTGCCAATTACACACCCATCTCTCGCGTCAGAACATGTGTAAGCCGTGAATGCAGAGGACCTGGCTGCAGCAATGCGGACAAAATGCAGGCATATTTCTAAGGGCATCTCCTGACAGCACAGTAAAAGGGCCCAACCCAGTGCAGACCTTCTGCAGAGATGACTGGCCAAGTCTGGGATTAGAAGCCCAAATGAGTTGGAAACACATGTGTTCCCTTCCTCTGCTCTGCTTTGCTCATTATGCTGTAGTAAGATTACTATCACTCACAGGCTCAGATGGAGAGCAAGGCGTTCCGATCTCAAGAGAAAGCTGGAGGGGATGGTAGAGCCAGAATGGCATTTTATAGATTGATAGTTATCTAGGTCACTGTGGGCCAAGGTGGGCTTAATGCCCTGTGGGAGGAGGAAGTCCCGCCCCCCCAGCTGCACTGGGCATGCTCCAAGGGCTGGGGTAGTATAAAAGGGAGCAGCTCTGCTCAATCAGGGCTGGATGCTGAAGAGGAAGGACCTGCTAGTGGAGAGCCAGAGGTGGATGAGCCAATCTCTAGACTAGACCCAAGAGACTGTATCAAGCCTCCAGAGCTGGTGGAGCTGCAGGAGGAGACTGGAGGAGCCCGAGGACCCAGAAACTACATGGATCACCCCAAGGCCAGAGCTGGTAGGAAGTGACCCAGGAAGGGTGTGTGAGCAGTATCTCCCATCTGAATGAGCTAGTATGTTGCAGTGGGTTTCCCTGCTGAGCGAATGGTGGATCACTTCCTCACTGACAGGGCCCTAGGTTGGGATCTGGTGGAGAAGGGTAGGCCTGGATCCCCCCTTCCAGGGCTGCTGCTCCAACCCCTGAGACTCTAACTGTTAGGCTGTGCTGCCCTGAACCCTAAGATGGTGTTATTGACTCTAGCCATTAGGCTATGCTGCCCTGAACCATATGGTGGTGTTATTGACTCTAGCCATTAGGCTGTGCTGCCCTGAACCTTAGGACTGTGTTACAGACTGCGCTGCCTTCGGACAGGGAGTATTATGATGTGACAGTCACACAAGATAATGTTGTTACTACTTGTATTGCAGTGTGAGGATCCAGGCCCTGTATCAACAAGTGACATAAACACAGGCTTTGCTCCCAGAGAGGTCATGATCTAGGACTTAGCACCCCGTATGTGAGAAGGGCTCACCTGTGAGGAGATGTGACTGTTTTAAGGGGGCTTGTGGAGTTAAATTCATATCTCATGTAACCCTGCCCATGCTGCACAGTTCAGCAAAACGTGGGAGGAATTTGCTCCATTTTGTTTGTTTGTTTCGTGAACACATGCCTATTTCAGGAGAAACAGGCAATTCCCAACTTGCTCCCCTCCCTGAAACTGATATTCTTTCATTGGGTCCAGGACCAGAAGGGAACTGGAAATCAGCTAATCTGTCTTCCTATATAACAGTAGGCCTTCATTTTTCACTCATATCCTTCCATATGAAGCCCCAAAACCTTAGTTAGAGTCAAGAATTTTAGTTCTCAGACTGAACCGTGTGACATACGCAACCAGGGAGACTGTGGTGCCATCAAAGACTCTTTAATTCACCAAGTTCTGTTTGCTGGCCTTGCTAATCCCCGTGCTGCCTCAGTTGGGGGAAATGGGGGGGCACAGCAAGGCTGGGGAGAAGCAGGGACAGGCAGAGAGAGGGTGGAACGGGGCAGGTAAAGGAGGGGTATGGGAAGAGGGGGTTGTCCCTCTCCTCCCCTGGTCTGGGGGGGAAATCACATGGGAGGGAACCTCTCCCAGGTTCCCCCGACCCATCCCCAGTGAATCTCCCATAATCTTCAGTACAATGAACAGATGTGACCTATATCATGCCTTTTGACCTTGTGTATCTCTACATGCCATAAACCCCCCAAACACACAGAACCAGATGGCCCAAATGTTTAGTGAGGGAATCAATCCAGCACTTTTCATTAAACATGAAGAGGAAAGAAGTGTTTTAATGTTTCTTTTATTCTCTTTTTCTTCTCCATTCTCTTAGAACATTTGATGACACATTGAAGCTGACCTAGTAATTCCTGCTTAGAAACCATAATGTCAGTTGGAGCTAAAACATATGGTATAGATAAAAGTTATGGATTTAATGCAGAAAATATTGGGAGAGGTTCTTCAACCTCTGTTATGCAGGGGGTCAAACACTGGATAATCATAATGGTCCCTTCTGGCCTTGAATCTATTATCTGGTCACAGGAAAAAAAAGTGTTTAACTCCTACAAACATTATTTTATTTTATAAAATTCAGAGCGATGTATGTATTATTCTTCATAATAATTTCTTCAGATTTATAAACACATTATTCTGTTGATCCTGGATTGTGACTGCAAAGCTAAATGTAAGATATTTTAGTAGATCATTTATGCTGAAAATTAAAGATATACCAAAATGGGGAGACATTTTTAAAGTTCCACTCTCAGTCTCTGAAAATTAAATTTTAGCTAATGTGACTACACTAATTTTTATGTAATCCCCAGGAATGTATGATTTGCAATAGGTTCCACAAAACATGGGCTACAGCTACATAAATATTCACATGCCCAAAATAAGCCGAGAGAGCCAGTAAGCCATCTGTGAACACCCCTTAATTTTTTTCCTCTCTGCTGACAATAGACATAAATAATAACCATGTTGCACAGAAATCATTCTAACAGCCGAGAGTCAAATAAATATATTAAACTTGACAGCTTAACTACAAGGGGCCATTTGTACATAGTGCCCAGCTGCTTCAGTCAGCGTGAATGTATATGGACTTACACTAGAGGGAGCTGTTAGCTAGATTAGCACTTTCACTGAAAATATTTTTCTACTCTTAGCACCATCCTGTTTATAAATGGAAGTTTTAGCAACCCTATAAATAATCCTAAGAGGCATTTAAATTAAAAATTAGTGTTGAAATTTTCAGTTTGTCTTTACACATCCATGGACAAACAGCAAATAAACCTTCCGCAAATGGTTCTCAGATTGTAGATGTTAGATTTCATCTTCCATTTACTTAGCTTCTTATAGTACTTCCTACACACTCAATTTCTATGTGACCCAAGCTATAGAAGTGTGCTTTGAATTAGATCATTTTGTTAAGAGGAGTCAAATATTCTTTACGTCATTTCAGATCAATGGTCATTATTTCTAATACAAATAATGGTTATCCACAAACATGTTTTAATAATACCTTTCATTCTATGGGATCCTTAAACATCTTAGGGAGCATCTACACAGCAGGGCTTAACTTAAAATAAGCTAAGCAAATTGAGCTATGTCAATTGCATAGCTTATTTCGAAATTGGGAGCATCAACACATCACTTATTTTGAAATAGAGCACTCTTCCTCCAACTTCCCTTACTCCTCATACAATGGGGGTTACAGGAGTCAGAGTAAGATGTCCTCCAGCCTGACAGTATTTCGACATTATTTTGAAATATCTGCCTCCCGTGTAGACACAGACTAAGTTATTTCAAAATAACTTTAGTTACTTTGAAATAATGTTGCGGTGTAGACATATCCTTATAGACAGCCTTCTGAATGAGAGAGACAGCTTCCTATGGCGCATACTGTGGCAGTCAGTAACCTGCCCTGCCTACTGCAATTCATTTTTTAATAGTGAGGGTAATTAACCATTTACACAACTTACCAAGGGCTAAGGTGGATTTTCCATCATATCAGTTTTATAAATCAAAACTTGATATTTTTTAACTTATGTGCAAACAGGAATTCGGCAGTCCTATTGCCAATGTTATATAGGCTGCCTGGTCCCTTCTGCCCTTCTCATATATAAGTAACAGTAATTAGCAGGAAACTTGATTGACTATATGGGAAACTGAGTCATTGTCCTACCATGCTATATCTCAATGGACCATGCACAGCTTCACAATTACTGAAGATTACGGATGAAGAAGGAGCTGTATTCCAGAGACAAGGACTATGTACTTTAATTCTTCACTTTATAATATTTTATTTTACTCAAAAGTTCCAGATTGCACTGAGGGCTCTGTGGAGGGTTGGCGTGGCACCCTGACTGCCTGGCCCCACCCCTTCCACCTGAGGCGCCGTCCCTTCCAGGAGTGCAGCACCTGTGTGGCTGTCACTTCCCCTAACTAAAAGAGGCGTCCATTAGCAGAGCTGTGTCATAGCAGCTCTCCATGACTCTAGACAGCACTGGCAGGCCTTCATTTTCATGAGTACCTGAACTGACCCCAACTTTGATTTAGGGGGGTAAAACAAAGACAAGCTTTTATCTCTGCTAATAAACCATATGTAACATGTAAATATTGCAAGTGTCCAAACATTCTAACATGAGCAGCAGGAAACTTGCTCTCTTATTTTTATTATAAGAGGATGAGCTGGGGTGTTGGTTTTTTTTTTTTTTTTTTTTGGACAATTGGATAGCTGCAGTAATGGAAATATTACACTGATGCCAAGCTTACTCTCCAACCTAATAGATTTTCAACTTTTTTATGCTGATTTCAGGAAATAAGGCTCATG
Source organism: Pelodiscus sinensis (assembly GCF_052426305.1). Taxonomy (NCBI): domain Eukaryota; kingdom Metazoa; phylum Chordata; order Testudines; family Trionychidae; genus Pelodiscus; species Pelodiscus sinensis. The sequence continues at coordinate 4,217,059 of NC_143078.1, forward strand.
TAATTTACATCCAGACATCAGGAAGTCATGCATTACCAGCACATTTCATCTTCTGCCGTAGTGGAACCCACACTAATCATCAATTCTTACTTGTATCAACATATTCTCAGGGAACAGTGATTTTTTTTTTTTTTTTTTTAGAAAGGCGACTGTAAGAATGTTCTGTTCCCACCTGTAAACGCTGGGAATTCGAACGGATCTGTTGTACCCTTTGGTACATAGCAGGCTGGTGCAACTCAAAGCACTATCAGCTCAAGTGATCCTGATTGCTTGACACAGAAGGGGTTTGCCCTTATGTGTCGTCTCCTCTTCCCAGTATCCCACCGTCAGCCCTCTGCTGTTGATGGTTGGGGCTGAGGCATGATGGGCTCCCAGGGGGCTGGGCAGAGTTGGGAGGGGAGCCACCATCTGTGACGTTCTCTTCTGCCAAGATGCTGCCTAAGATTGCAGAGATGGCCCAGGAGAGGGCAGAGAGAGTAGAGGGGCCTCGCTTTCTGTAGGACTTAAAACAACATCTCTCAAACACACTTATCATTAGTGGATCTAGAAGGGCTTTACAAAGCAGCCTTGCCCCACCTTACAGATGGGAAAATGACTTGTCCAAGAGCATTCAGCAGGCTAGTGACAGAACCCAGGTTTTCTGTATCCCAGGCCAGTGGGTAAAACCTCTTATCTTGGGGATCTCCGTGTTGCTGTGTCTCCCTCTCCCGTTTCATGGGGGTGGCGGCAGGCAATATGGTTTCCCAACCCTATGAAGATGGGTCCCATTCCCAACTCTGACACAATTTGGGGGGTGACCCCAGGCAAATCACTTGCCAGTGGTGAAAAAACAAAATTATGGCCATAACAATCCTTTTCACCCTTCCAGGGGTGCTGGGAGGAGCGATTCTTTTTGGACTGCTTAGCACGTTGGCTTCGCCAAATGGCAGATGCTAGATGAGAACAAAGTATTCATTGTAGTGTTAATATTGGTCATAATAAAAGTAGATGAGGCAATAAATGAACTTGGTGTTCTGCCATCTACTTTACCCTCGTTATCTTTGGCCCCACTTCATCTCTGGTATAACTCACTCAAAGCCAATACATTTGAGCCGGGGGCAAGGATGGATTTTCACCTGTAAAACATAAGGATCCAGGTTTCTTAGCTTCCTTATTTTGAGTTTTCTTGTATGTGCATAAAACACAAATAATCCTGATAGGTTTGGGGTCGGGCTATAGGGGATTGGTAACAGGGCTGGGCAACTTTTTGCCTCTAGCCCAATGGTTTCAATAAAGCCTAAGACCTTTATATAGAGTTTCATAGGCTTTAAGACCATAAAGGACCACTAGCAACTCTAGCCTGACTTCCTGCATTGTGCAGGCTACTAAATTACATCCATGCACCTATGTTGAGACCAATTATTTCAGCTACATTAAAATATTTCAGTCATCAGTGGACTGAGCTGTTTTGTGCCTCAGAGAAATGTTGTGGCTAATGGCCAACGCCGTTGTCATGGCAGAGATAGAAGAGGCTTAGTAACAATGGCCCAAATGTTGCCCTCATTTATATCTATGCAGCCTTGCTAGCTGTGTTCTCTGTAAGATGGGCATGTGGGCAGCTGCCCAGGAGAGAATCACATGCCACCCCATTAATTTGCAGAGCACCCACATCCCGCAGCCCCTGGCAGCATGTGTTTCTAATGGTGGTGCACATACTTTGGTACACATATTAAAATGTATTCCACACATGGATGGAAAAAGAGAAAACATTGCTTTCAGGTTTTAAAAAGGGACTGGCTCTAACAACTGTTCCCAACTGCCTACTGTTGAACAGGATGTTGGTGGGCTTAAGTTTGGGGATGAGGTGTAGGAAGCTTGTGCTGTCACTGAGTCACTGATATTTATTCTGGGTCTAAACAGATTTACAGTTTCCAGGGCTGCCAGTTGTGACCCTGTGTTGAGCAGTAAAAATAAACTTAAAATATAAAAGTCAAACAAGAGAAGATGCTGCCTTGATGCTGTTATTTCAGGCCATCTTGCTGCCTAAGCAAAATGACACACAGCTCTTGCCAAGGTTAAGCTGATTGCTTTTATTCCCCCTCTCCCTGCTGCTCTTTGGCACTTTGATTGCAGTACATAACTGCAGCAGGCGAAACAAATGTAACATGTGTGTAAGATCAGTGAGTTTGTAAAAGGTAACATGACAGAGACACCACTTGGCTGTCAAGGAAAATAAAGGAACCTGGGTAGAGGGGAGCAGACAAGGGGGGGGGGGGGTGAATCCACTATACATAAAGAATAAACTTAGAAGCATCTGGTAAACAGAGTTTTAATTTCTCAATTGTTGAGCAGAGCTGGAAGGAAAACCGTTTCCCCATACCTCAAAGCTTTGGCTGTATCAGAAAATGTTCTTCTTTTATATCAGGACAAAGAGTTAAAAATCACAATTTCTTTGAAAATCAAAAATCCATATCAAATGTTAGTTTCAGACAATCAAAATGTTTCTTTGTGATAATGTTATGGCATTTCATTTCAATTTTGACCTTTCCTCTTTTTCTGACCCATTACACCTCAATGTTCTAACCAATGTTGTTTTAACTTAAAAAACGGGAAACTTTTTGGTTTGAAAATGTTGAAATAGGATACGCTTTCCCCTATCGCCTTCCTTTTTAAATCAGGACATTTGACAAATTGACTCTGTTTCGTGATAAATGTTTGTTTAGCGGATTAAGCCTTCTGGGGCAAAAAAAAAAATGTTTTGTTGAAAAATTCCCAGCCAGCTCTGTTGTTCTCAGGAGTTGGGGCGCTCATTTTGGTGCAGACACTTTCTGCTCCCCTTTTGCACTAGGGACTGAATAGCATCACTTGGGCAATGTAAAGGGCTCAACCTCTCCTGAGCGCCCCCTTCTGGCCAAGGAAATGTGTCCATGAGCTCCTACTCGTCTTAGTGGCTCCGGGAGTGGAAGGTATCCCAGATGCCCTTTCTTCTTGGTCACCTGGGATTAGGCTTCTTTCCTGCCCCCTTGAGGCGCTATTGGGGGGGGGAACCCAGGCCCACCTGTTCCTCTGGGCTACAGCTAAGGACCCTGTAAATAGCAGTTGCCTGCTAAGTGTCCTTTGAGCCACTTCTCCAAGAATCTCCTCCATTCTTGCCCTCTCTCAGAGCTTTATCTCAAAAGTCTCACTGCACTCTGTCCAGGGTCCTGCAATTCGCTCTTCAGTCACAGGACCTGGGCTTTAGCTGGGTCCGCAATACAGCCTACACTGTGAGCTGTCCAAGGTACCACTGCTTTCTCATTCAGTCAGTCCCTGGGGCTGACTGGCTTGAATTCCAGAGAGGAATGGCAAGGCCCTACCCCAGCAGCTTCTTTATACTGGCTTGCTGGGCCCTGATTGGCTGCAGCAAAAGCAGCCACTCTAGCTTTCCCGGAGGTCCTCTCTTCTGCTCTTTTTCCTGGAGTGGGGTGTGGCAAGGCCACAAGTCCTCTTGCAGAGGACTTTGGGCCTAGTCCACGCCATCACAGGCAACCATACAGTTTTTTACATGGAAAACTAAGATTAGGAAAGGCATTAAATTGTAGTGTCTTTAGAGAAGAGCCTATTTTTTTTCTGTTTTGCACAATGGGGTGGTCTGGGTCTCTGACTAGGACTCCCAAGTGCTGCTGGAATGCAAACAATACATAATAATTAATAATAATGAAGGACCTGTTTTTCAGAGGTACTGAGCACCTACCACTCCTATTGAGATGAATGTATGGGTTCTCAACAATTCTCCAAATCTGGTCATCAATGCATTTTAGCTCATTTTGTAACCCACACTTACATAGAGTGGCTCTCTGCCCCATTTTAATAGCGAGGCATTGGTTCTTTAACCTTTGTGGTAGCAGACATGAATTTTTCCACTCTGTCCATAAAAACTTAGGCCAGGTCTACACTAAAAGGGGATGTCGAATCAAGATACACAACTCCAGCTACATTAATTACGTAGCTGTAGTCAATGTAACTTGTTTCGAGTTTCCCTGCCATCATCATAGTAGGAGGCTGACAGGAGCATACACTCCCCTCGGCTTTCCTTACTCCTTGTACAAGCAGCAGTACCAGTTGCCAGTGGGGGGCACCCTCTGAATTTGATTTAGTGAGTCTTAACTAGACTCACTAAATCAAACTCTGGAAGATCAATTGCGGTAACAGTGATCTTCCATTTAGTGACAATGTAGCCTTAGTTGTTGAGATCCTGGAGTACACTACAATCCCAGTATGGACTGTCACTTGTAATGCAATGCTGCTGGGTGCATCATCAGTAGTATGGACTGAACCCAAGACCTCTGGGTATAAAAGCAGGGAACTCTCAGCTCTGTAGTAAAGGGTGCAACCCACTCAAACCTCCTTGTGGTCCAGCCATGATAGGAACAGAGAGCTATGATTTGTAAATATGAGATGATGCTTTTAGCAACTGAAAATGAAGACAAAAGGAGCCTATGTCATGGGACCAGCAGCTGGATGTTGTGCACAGTAATAGGAGACAGAACTAGATAGGTTTGACTTATATGACTTGCCTTACACACCACTTGGACCGACAAGATCAAATGAATGTTCCATATTAAAAAGCAAAGGACCAACATTTTCACACATTGCATGGCTGGAATGGTGTCCCACTAGTGTAAATGGGAGCAGATTCAGTCCCAAGCTAAATGCTTGGAGTCAGTTTGCTGTTCACTAGTGAAGCATTAGCAAGGATCCAGTGTTTTGCACAATAAAACACACCATGATGCAAGTGCCTGAAACATGCTAGACCTCCCAGAAGGAGCCACATTCAATTAAAATGAGTGTAGCCTAACAGAGAAGGTAATTATCTTTTAGGTATTGGAATATTTCACATCTAAGCTGAGTATTTCCCTCCTCTATCTGAGTGTGTAATGGAATCTGAGAAAACATTAATTTAGTAGCATTAGGAAAAGTTAGGAGGGGCCACCAAGAACCTCAGCAATTAGTCATGATAGGCATTCCGTCTTTCTTGGGCTTCTTCTCTGAGGTTCCAGGTATATAGGGGAGCAACTGAGATCTCCTCAAACTCTGTGCTTCCCACCTCATGGAAATTCTATAAGGATTCAAACACTAAAGATTTTAAGGATACCAAGACTATGGAATAGACTTAGGGTTTGCCAGTCTGTATCTCATCCAGTCTCCTGTCCATGACAGTGGTCAGCACAAGATGTTTCAGAGGAAGGCTCAGAGAATCTCTAAAGCTATGGGATAATTTTCCCAGAGAAGTTTCTTCTTAATCCTGAGAGAGTTAGAGGCTGTCTGAAACCCTGAATCAAGAAGATTTAATTCCCCTTCCAGAACACTTGGTAGTGTTGTAATCCATACTACTGTAACTTTAGATATTTATCTTAATCATATAACTGCCCAATCCTTTTTCAAATCCTCCTAAGCTATTGCCGTCAGTGGGCATCTCTTGACTGAATGATTAATGTCTACAGATCAGAAGGAATAAAATAAAAAAAATTAGTTCTGAGGTGACAGGTTATTTCTCAAGCTGCATGAACATGTAAAATAGAGTGGAACAAAAATACCCAGGTAATGACATTTTGTGTCAAATTTCAGCCCACAGCAAATTTTGAAAGCCCTTATGAATTGCCCAAAATCAGTAGTTTAAATTTGAATGGCTTTGCTGACAGACCTTTAACTATATCAGCTGTCAGGGTTCTATCATTCTCCAAGTGCCATAAAAATGAGGCATCTTCGTCTTCAGTCTAAATGATCCCAGGCACAAGACGGAATGGGGAATTCTAAACAGGCTTGTATATTCCATAAAGTCTGCCTCAGAACTAGATGAGTGAAAGGTTTGCAAGATTTGTATCAGAGCTGGCAGATAGGGGCCTCTATGGCCCAATAGTGGAATAGGGAAATATTCTAATCCATGTTTTAGTGGATGGCAAATTGCTATCTCCCCCCGCTTCCCTCTATTGATTAAGCTGGCCTTGAGCGTGCACATTCAAATAACAGCTTGAGTATAAAAACGAATCCTTCAGTGTGAAGATGATCTGCCTTTAAAGAGGTGAAACAGCACAGTGCACCTCCCGAGTAAGCCATCTTTTATTAACCGCAGAGCTGCAATGCTGCACAAAATCAAGGAGAAAATGTTTAGTTAAGTAATAAATTGTCCTAGTGTCATTCCATGCCAGTGGATAATTTTATGGACTGATCCTTACTTAACATTATCACTGTACTGGTGTTTACACTCTCCCTGAAATCCATGGAAAGAGGAAGTAAGTCCATGGAAGTCTGTGGAAGTAAATAGGCGTTGAACTGGTGGAAGTATGTAGTGAATCAGGCACAATGCTATTAGGGTACTTGGTAGGATGCATCTCTTGGTGGAAAAACAAGGAGTCCAGTAGTACCTTAAAGACTAACAATTTTTTTATGACAAGCTTTCATGAGTTGCAACTTACAAAAGCTTAAGCCATAATAAAATTGTTAGTTTTTAAGGTGCCACTGAATTCCTTGTTCTGTTTGCTGAAACAGACTAACCTGACTAGCTCTCTGAAACCTGCCTTGGTGGAAACTTTCTTTGGATGATGACAGAACAGGCAAGTGTTCACTTGTGCTCCAAACCAACACCTCCGGAAGCCATTGGCAGTCCTTCTGTTGACCTTGATTACATGAAGCCTCTGGAAACAAAGAGAAAACAATGAAAGTGAGAAGGAACTGAGTACAGGGTTCTCTTGGATGGAAATTAAACTACAGGTTGAACCTCTGTGGTCCAGCACCATCCATGGTCCAGCAATGAGGTCAGACAATGCTAGCTGGGAGAGTGTTGTCTTGTTGTGGACACTTTTCCACTGGGAATTAGACTGAGCTCCAACAAGTCATTTTATGGAGGGTGCCAAACATAGACAAGCATATGGCACCGAATGTAATAAACTGCTCCATTTGCCCTAACGAGAGGGCTGCATCTATAGGCTGAGCATGCTGTAAACCCTGGAAACTCCTCGCATTCATCCATTCTCAGGTTCTCTGTGTACTACAAGTTGAACCTCTCTAGCCCGGCACTCTCTGGTCTGGCATCATCCACGGTCTGGCATGATTTTAGTTAGCCGGATGTCCACTTATCATGGGTGTGGCCACATTTCCCACAGTCCTCTAAAGTTTGTTTGCAGCCACCTGTCCTAGTGTTCAGTGCTGTTCTTTAGATCTAATTTATCCGTAAATGTCTTCTCTGAGCCCAGGTAGCAGTGGAAGTGTTGGTAATGCTGCTAGACATTATTGTCCTCCCATGGTTCGGCAAATTCTCTAGTTCAGCACAGATCAGGTCCTGAGGATGCTGGACTAGAGAGGTTCCACCTGTATTTTGAATCAAGTATATTGTGCTTAAACAGCACAGTAACAGGTGTGTTAATAATGCGCTGCTAGAATCTGAATGGGTACAAGCTGTTCTTGTGGTACTTACTGTGTTCTAATGTAGTAATTTAACCAGAGATGTCAAAATACCACAAGAATGATTCTTCACAGTCTATGTCCAGCCCACAGGTAAAAAGGAAGCACCATCAAAAATCTATTCCCGTAGAATATCCACCCAATTTTACTCCCCTAATAGAGGTGCTCATAATTCATACTTTGAGGAGCTTATTAATCTCAGTATTTTCTGAGTGCCCCTTATCACTTACACTTTTCTGACTCTCAGTTGTGTGGAAGGGAGGAGAAACCCTGACTGAAATTAACCTGTTGCATTGTTGAGTACAAGTCTTGAGAAAGTTTGTGAGCAAAGGGTTCCCATCACACAGGAAAAATGTGGAGCTTAGGAGCTGCTCCAATGTCCTTTGAAATCAACAGGAGCCTTTTCACTTAAACCAGCGAGCATTGGATCAGGTAATATACTACTAACCAAAATTGTAGATTTGCCTCAATCCAGCCCCTGAAATCAAACACCACCCATGCCAAATGTGTGGGGAGGGACTCATGGTCATGGACAGACTTTGCCCTATGAGATATCTTTACCAATAACCATAAGGAACAGCCTACTTTTAACAACCAGACTGCAGGTAGGATGTTAATGACAAGTCTAGGCACCAAACACAAACACAAGGCAGCCATCGAGGAACCGGTGAAAGGGCAAACATCTCCTTGCCAACCTCTGACTCAGCCATAGATGTACTGAGTTCTGATAAGTTGTGGGCCACCCCATCAGTGTGCTAAAGGAAATTATATAAAGATGCTAAGATAGCAGACTGAATCCTCTTTGCCAGCCAGATTGGTAGCAAAAACTCGCTTCCCTTTTTCTGTATCACTCAGTAGGGATGAGTTCGTGTTTGGATGTGAAGCATGAACAAATAATTCCAATAGAGAATCTAGCCCTTGCTTCCTTTTATTTAATACAATTCTTCACTTGGTAAGTTATTAATTCTTGAGTTGCTGCAATACAAAGACTGACAAATGAGGCATCAAGAATGGGAATCAAATGCTCAAGACTTGCGAAACCCTCATTTTGTTTTGCTGTCTCATTGTATTATAAGAAGACATTCACTCATCTTGCATCTGCTCATTTTTCTGGCTTATATGTTAGCTTGGCACATGAACTGAAAGAATGCAGGGGGAAATTGTTTTTCCCTGCCCCCTTCTTCTGTAGCAATTAATCTGATTTGTGCTCACACCATGTCCATTCTTACCTGTGGTAAATACAATTCACCAACCCTATAATTATAGTGCTTTCTACATTAATCAATCACTAGTTAATTTGATCCTCCATTTAATTTGGCCAAACCCTTAGGACTTTGTTATAAAAATGGTACAAGTTCAGCTTCTTACTTTTGATCAATTCTGAGAGCTTTAGGCAGGTATTATTGTGTAATGTTTCTACTGTTTATAGAAAGCTAAAATGTAGTATCACAACCCAACAGTAAAAGACCAGTCATAAAAACTCTAATCAAATCTGGTTTCTGTGTTCCCAATATTTGATTAATGCAGACTTTAATTTTAGTGTTCAATTGTACAGAGTACAAATGGCTCTGGATTTCAGATTGATAAGATTCTTTGTTTTAAAATATTAATTGCTTACTGGAATTTTAGAAGACATTTTTGGGTAAATTCGAGCTAAATCACAACACAGAACCCTGAGAGCCAGCACTGGTGGCTGTAAACAAACTTTATGGGACTGTAGGAAACTTGGCCACACCCATGATAAATGGACATCTGGCTAACTAAAATCATGCTGGACCACGGATGTTGCCAGATCAGAGAGTGCAGGAGCAGAGAGGTTCAACCTGTAATAAAGTAGGTATCTTGATTACAGTTGACCACTTACTAGTAACTTACGGTTTAATTATCTTCAAAAGGGAGAACTGGTTTCCTAGATACATGAATATATGGCCTTTAACATTTCATAAGAATGTACTACAATTAGTAGAGAGGGGGAAATACCCAGTCCCCATCATGAAGAAAACATGCAGAGGGTCTGAAACTGGATCTCATTAATGATCGTATGTATGTACGAAATTTGGTGACAGAATGTGGTGCACTGTCTCAGATATCTGCAAAATGTTATGCTCCAATTTCCACTGAAATGAACAGCTACCTACTGACACCAAAGGAAGAGAATCAGGCCTTATACCTAGACTTCTTACTATGGCTCATATTAAAATAAAAAGACATAAGGTCTGATTCTCATCTATATAAAGGACCCTTCACACCCTTCTGAAAGGGCAAGGGGACCTTAAAATGGTTGTAAATGTTATTCATGTCCATGTTTAGCCTCAGTTTCACAGCCAGAACCATTGTGTAGATGAGAATGGTGACCATGGAATACGAGGGAATGGCCTGTTTTCTCTCTCTCGTGTAAAATGAGCTCTGAGGGATAATATCTAATTTTATTGCACAAGATATGCCTGCAGCTCTCCCTTTTACTAATGAGTTGACACTTTTTCTAGTTGCTGCATGCATCTTTTGTGGCACAGCGACTTTTGTTCAGTTTAACAGAGAAAAACATTGGGTGCTGTGGGGGAGCGGGGCTTTCATTTGAGGAGAATCCATTTTCTCTACCTCTTGTTTCCTCTCCTGATATTTTCTTTTTGTTCATTGGCTTTCTTTCTAAGAGTGCGTCCACCCAGCACTGTAACTCAAAATTGCATATCTTATTTCAATGCCATTTCAAAATAGCTTATTTTGTCATTTGGCACTGTCTATACAGCACCAAATTTCAAAATAGAGCGCTATTCTGAAATGTCCCGTACTCCTCATAGAACGAGGTTTACAGGGATGTCAGAATAGCAAGCCCGAAATAACAGGCTTGCTGTGAAGACATGGGATAGCTATTTTGGGATCGTCCAATATCCCGAAATAGCATTGCAGAGTAGACATATCCTAACTGTAACCACATATGCATACTAGGAGAATGTGAGCAAGGGCCAAGCTTCCATATAATTTATCCCAAGCAATATAGGCCAATCTCTTGAGTAAAGACTGTGGCTCTGAGTTCTACATGTACCTTTGTTTTATGGTTTCCCCTCCAATAAGCAGACCTCAATAGGACCGTGAGACCTTTTGCTGTAAAGTATTCTCTGAGTAGCTCCAACACTTTAAGCAGGCCTTTGATAAAGCTGTCTTCCTCTACTTAGTTCCATCAATAAGCACTTTCTTGGTCTTTGGGGAGCAGGACTACATTCCAACGTATCAGATGGTTTTGTTCTTTTTGTTATTGTGGGGGTAGAAGTGAGGGTAGTGGAAATAACAGAAGATAGAAACAAAAGGGGAAAAAAGAGAAAGCTAAGATACCATGTGTGTGAAACTAAATTGGATAGTATAGTATATTATCCATCACAAATTGTGTGATGGATAATAAACTATAACAGTGTAACTAAGGATTGATAAACAAGTCTGGAAAAGAAAAGAAACAACCTAGATCTTCATGGAAACCCTAACTCTACTGATCTTTCCATCACTAGATGTGACACAATAAAAGTAAAACCATGGCAAAGGGGCATGAAATAGAAGTGGTTGAAATGTTTCAAATTTAAAAGGTGCTATGAAATTACACATCAAGATTCCAATTGCTGGCAAAAAATGATGCAATTCTCTAAATCTAGTCTAAATTCACTAAATCTAATTGAGGGACTATAAGGGTGTGTCTAGACTACAGGGTTTTGTCGACAAAAGTGGACTTTTGTCGACAAAACTATACCTGCGTCCACACTGCCTTTGAGTTATGTCGACATAACGTCAACAAAACTCAGCAGTTTTGTCGACGTATGTAAACCTCATTCTACGAGGAATAACACCTTTTGTTGACAGAGTTCTGTCGATAGAAGGCATTATTGCATCTACACTGTCCTTTGCGTCCACACTGTTATGTCGACAAAGCGGCTTGCTTTGTCGACAGAACTGGATGTAGTCTAGACGCCCTTTGTCGACAGAAGCTTTGTCGACAGCATCTGTCAACAAAACTTCTGTTGACAAAACCCTGTAGTCTAGACATACCCTAAGAGTACTAGGAATAGTCATGGCATGGCATGGCATTATTGATTATGCAGATAGGCTGTGTCTAGACTGGCCAATTTTTCTGGAAAATCAGCCACTTTTCCGGAAAAACTTGCGAGCTGTCTACACTGGCCGCTTGAATTTCCACAAAAACACTGACGATCTCATGTAAGATTGTCAGCGTTCTTGCGGAAATACTATGCTGCTCCCGTTCGGGCAAAAGGGCCAGTGTAGACAGCTCTGATTTTTTTTCCGCAAAAAAGCCCCAGTTGCAAAAATGGCGATTGGGGCTTTTTTGCGGAAAAGCGCATCTAGATTGGCACAGATGCTTTTCCGCAAAAAGCGCTTTTGCATAAAAGTGTCCGTGCCAATCTAGATGCTCTGTTCTGAAAATGCTTTTAATGGAAAACTTTTCCGTTAAAAGCATTTCCGGAAAATCACGCCAGTCGAGACGTAGCCGTATAGTATCCCAGTGCTGGCTAGTGGAAAGGAGCAGATGTGATCTGATCTATGGTACTTTCTGAAGAGATTTACCTGAGCCTGTCTCTAGTGGCCCTCAAAACTTGATGTACAGTCTCCATGCTTAGAGTCAGTGCATCTGCTTCACTTCCTTTTCCCTTGGTGAAGCCCCCTTCTTCATTTTGTTCTATATTTTGGCTGGTTAGGTTTATGCTTTGTATTTATTATTGGTCACGCCCCAGATCATCAACAGGAGGAAAGCGAAATATCTGATTGCAGTGAAGCTATGCCAGTTTACAGCAGCTGAGAGTCTGTCCACTAGAAATAAATAACACTGTGGTGATAGATGCTCTGTACTCCACATTCCTCAGCATTCAGTAGCTTCCCCTGATCTTTCTAAACTTCTGTTTCTTGCAGAAGGCTTATATACAAAGGAATCCAGTAGGTTCAAAGAGGGTTCTGGCTTATATACAAGTGGATCCATAGCATTCAAAGCTTTCTTCCTTGTGGGGGGAAAAAAACCTTTTCATATTAGTAAATGAAGACACAAAAGCTAGACGTGTCTTTCCGCCCCCACCCCAAAACCCCATGCCAATCCTCTCCAGTGGCCAGCTGTATAGCTCAATTAATTATACTAACAGGGAGATTAATACCAGGCTAGAAGAAGCAGGGGCTCTAGTTTTCAAGATAAAGGTGCCAGCTGTCTAGTGCCCCGGTGAAAAAGAAGCAGCTGCAAAGTCTCATGTCAGCAATGACTTCCCTTGTAGAAAAACAAGGAGGCATCACACCCCCCACACAGCAGGGATACATGGGGAGGGAAAGGATGGATGGCCCATGAAATACTCTGAAGCATAATAACATTTACATAAAAAGTGAAATGGGGGGAATCTGGCTCTTTGCCTGTGGGAAGATAAAGGGAAAATAATCACTAATCACAGATGTGTTTTTTACAGTAAGCATAAAGGCAGTTTGTATGCAAGACGGATAGGGGAGGAAGTGGGGCAGATGGGAGGATAAGGAGAAACATGGATCAGGGAAGGCAGAGTCCCCTGTTAAGTCTCAGACACAGTTATGAGCAGCAGTAAGAATGGATGCCGTGGGCTCGCATTACAGGCATTCTAGGCTTCCTTTCCTTACAGGTCTGGCCCTGCTGAGTTGAAGAAAGAGAATGTTGATTTTTCTTGTGTGTTCATTTTTTTAATTTTATCCTTTGGTATATATGGTTGTGACAATTTTCTTCCACTGTTTGATCTGAGGAAGTGGGTCTGGCCCACGAAAGCTCATCACCTGATAAACCATCTTGTTAGTCTTTAAAGTGCTACATAGTCCTGTTTTTTGTTTCAGCTACACCAGACTAACATGGCTACATTTCTATCACTGTTGATTTTATAGTAATTCCAGGGGCATGAGTCTCTATTACACTGCATGTTGGACCATCAGCTACAACAGTGAAAAGGAAGTAGAAAATGCAGCCCATGCAAAAAGATCAACTCACAACTTCTGAGAAGTATTTCTAGGTAGGCTCTGGCATTTTATTTTTTACCAGCTTCCTCACTTTACCTGATAGTAAATAGAGCCTGTGAGGTTCCCTCCTCCCCCCGCCCCCAAGATCTATTGGGAAATAAGATAAATTGCACCATAGCTGCAACTTTCCTTTTAATACATGCCAGCTTCACAGACCCTGGAAAATGTAGCATTTATTAAAAAAAGCGTAGCTAACATGAGGTTAAAAACATGTCATTGGTGTGTAAAATATGAATCTGGATGACACATAGCCAGCTGCAAATGCACTAATTTGATTTCATGCCCCAGAATCAACTGTTCTACTGCACTAAAAGGCATGTTTACACATCCATCTGTCAAAGTCTACCCTCTTCTTTTCTAAAGTTTCTCTCTTTTACCTTATCATCCCATGTTCTGCTCAAGAAAAGAACTAGAGCAAATTTAGAGCATGCTCTTTTACTTTCTTTGCATATTTCAAGAATTGAGAGAAATTTTCCTTTTAAACTTTTATTTTCTTCCTACCTTGAAGCCTTACTAGAGATATTACAGGATTATTAGAAACAGAATGCAGGATCTGAGTGTTTAAATTTTAATCCTCAGAAGCCAACCTCCTGACTACAAAGCTACACTGAAGATGACATTGAAAATCAGTTGCTATCCAAGGACAAAGAATGTATCATTTGCAGAAAACATAGTTTTCCAAATGCCCTTCAGTGTATTCTGTTAGGATGGCTTAGGTGACTGTTATCATGGAAAAAGGTTAAGTTTTATTTAAAGAGGAGATTACTGGCCAGTCTTCTAGTAGAAATAAGACATTCTGTACTTGCATCCTCTAAAATATGGTATTTCTGGGACTTTTAGTTTTGTGGTAAAAGCAATGAAGGGGAACTCAGGAGAAGAAGTTTTAATGCCTGTCTCAGCCACAAACGTCTTGTGTGATCTTGGTCAAATCAATTAGGACCATATTTTAAAGGATTTCAGCTAGTCTTGAAAATGTGGCACTCAATGGGAGCTGCTGGGGCCTTCACTCATGAAAATCTGATTCTTATTTAAGTAACTAAATAGGAGCAGAGCTCATGTGAAAATCCATGCCTGGATCTCTGTGTTTGTGTTTATAATATGAAACAAGGGGATAATAATATTTCTTTTTACCTACCCTTTGTCTGGGTGGTTTATTTAGACTGAGCACATCCGAGCAGGGAGGGACTGTCTCTTACTATGGGCACATCTATACTATGGGGAAGATCGATACTGTCACAGTCCATCTTCCGGGGTTCGACTTAGCGGGTCTAGTGAAGACACCCTACATCAAACTCAGAGGGCACCTCTGTCAGTGCTGGTACTCCTGCTCCTTATGAGGAGTAAGGGAAGCAGATGGGAGCATTTGCTCCTGTTGACCTCCTGCTGTGTGGACAGCGATTTAACATGCATCAACTCTAGCTACTCAATTAATGTAGCTGGAGTTGCATATCTAAAATCAACCTTCCGCTCTAGTGTAGACCAAGCCTGTGTATCTATGCAGCATCCAGCACAATGGGCCCTCGTCTCAGCAGTGGTCGGTAAGTATTTGTGTGATATAAACAGCAATAATAATAATAAATACGGTAATAACAGAGAGGTAGGGATACTCTTTTTTAATGTGCCTTATTTTATAGACTATCTGGTAGCTGAAATCAAATTTAGAGCTCACACTAAATCATGCTTATCAGCAAAATCAATATGTCGAATGCGTTCACCACAACATAAAATTTTAAAGTTGAAAATTAAAGGTGTCTGGTACACTATTCAGAATCAGCTGAGCCTTTTTCTTTTCTTTTTCCCTTTAGGCTTTAAAATGAACAATGTATCAGGTTTAACTAAAATAAGCTGGAGGTGCCTTATGAGGCTAATGACCCACTCGGATACGGCTGCTATCAAAAATCCATTACACCTCAGGTATTAATTTGCAGTTCGGTGTTAATGTTAACGGTGGGCGGATTGGCTTTTAAAATAGGTTAAAGCGGGTTTTAAAAATAGCATTGACATGGAAAGAGTGTGCCAAAGCATGAGATTCTTGTGTGCTATGGGGAAGATCACACACTTTTTCACTATGTAGAACATAGTGATGTCCCCTGATATTTTCTTACTGCTACCTAAATGAATGTAGTCTCCCCAATCTTTGCTCTTGATTCTAAGGAAAGCAGCAACTTATGGCAACCAAACCCATAACACGCTCTTGGGAGAAAAAAAATCAGAGGTCAATGTTGAAGCTGCATGAAACTTATTAGTTTTGGCTCCATGAATTTTCACAGCATTAAATTGAATTTAAAATGAAAAGGTGCCTGTTATCTCTTTACTCAACCTGTAATTATTCTGAACTTGATGGTGTTGGGTATAACTGGGGCAAATTGCTGGGGGCTGAATTGCACAATGCTTGTTACTTGATCACTGTAGCATCTCCTAGCCTCTTAAAGTTGATAGCCAGTGTTCAATTGGATAACTGACACCTAAAGATTATTCAGGTACCAAATAGATATATGGCTCCATATTATCATCCTTGGCATGTTTTTAAAAAGAGATTAGATAAAATATAATCTGCATCTCATAGCAAGAAAAGAAGTAACAAGTGCTACCTGTCTACACACTTCAGGTATGTCTACACTACCCCACTAGTTTGAACTAGCGGGGTAATGTATGCATACCGAACTTGCTAATGAAGCCCGGGATTTGAATTTCCCGGGCTTCATTAGCATAAAGCCGGTGCCGCCATTTTTAAAAGCCGGCTAGTGCGAACTCCGTGCCGCGTGTAGCGTACAGATAGTTCGGAATAGCTAGCTAGTTCGAACTAGCTAGCCCGTGCCGCGTGTAGCCGCGCGGCACGGGGTTCGCACTAGCCGGCTTTTAAAAATGGCGGCGCCGGCTTTATGCTAATGAAGCCCGGGAAATTCAAATCCCGGGCTTCATTAGCAAGTTCGGTATGCATACATTACCCCGCTAGTTCGAACTAGCGGGGTAGTGTAGACATACCCTTCAGGACATACACTGGGGTGAGGAAGCACCATCCTTCCACAGGTTAACCTGCCTAGTGGGGCACCTTTGGAACCTGACCGGTGCCAAACCAGAGAATTTGCTGAATCACAGGAGGTCATTAACAGAATTACCAACACTTTCTCAGCGTACTGGGCTCTGAGAACACATTTAGAGCTAAAGAACAGCACAGAACACCGAGAGATACGAGTGGGGGATTTAAACAAACTTAACAGGACTGAGGGAAACTTGGCCACCCCTATGCTAAGTGGAGATCTGGTTAACTGAAATCATGCCAGACCATGGATGTTTCCAGACCAGAGTGTGCCAGACCGGAAAGTTTCAACCTCCATAGAATAGCACTACAATTTTCGCTGCCCGGTGCGACTTCAAGACTGCCACTGAAGCCACCTGAAATGGCTCGTGCTGAAGACAGGAGAGTGGAGAGCACAAACAAACAATTGTTACAGCTGATATTTTAAGAACAGTGGAACAGAATTGCACTCCGTATGCTGGGGAAACTTGGGGTCACCTGTTAGATAGGCCTTTGCTTAATTAAGAAGAGGGCTTCACATGTTACACTGGAGATGGTCTGTTCTGATACAGCAATTAAATTCTTATGTTCCGCTCAAATAAGGGCAGGAATTGTGGCTGTTGGATTATAAGGGTTTCCCAGGATTCCCGCTAGAGCAACACATCACTATTTGCCTTGCTCAGGGCTAGGGGCAAATCGTAAAACCTACTTCACAGTGACCAAACATCTTCCTTTAATTTTGAGGGCTCACAACCCCTAACCACTGAAAGACGTATCATCCTGTTTCAGGGAAATATTGAATTTTTCTCTTTTTTTCGCAAGGAACAGACAGATCCTACATGGGAGAGAACAATTGTCTGCAGATTTTCTCCACTAACTTTACATTGCCAAGCCTGGAAATTAAAGCTGGTTTCTCAGTGGTATCTTTGCCTTTTGCTGCATGCAGGTGTGCTCCTCTTCTATCCCTTTCTTCCCCAGCCTCTCCCGTCTTATCCCCTTCAGCTAAGGGCAGCCCAGATCCAGGGACTGACTGGATGATGGTGTAATGATAATTCATTTTGAGTGGAAGCAGGAGACCAAATGTAATCCACCGTATCTGCTCCATCTCATTATAAAGGTGAGAGCCAAGAGAGGGCAAGCTGTTAATAAACTGGCGGATGAAGTTATTTCACCAATCTGTTAAAGAAGACAGGGGCAGACAGGGGCAGGAGCCTATAACTCACACCTTTTTCTAATCCTTTTTTGTAGTCATTCTAGGGAAGCATGGTTTTGAAAGACACTCCCCCTTCCTGTGAACTCCAGTGTTGCTCGTGCTCAGCGAGTGTGCCTTCCACAAGCAACAGCGTAAGGCTTGTAGACAGCTGTGCGCACCCTGTCGCAAGGATGTGTGACTCCTGAATGTGCAGAAACCACTGACGATGCAGATGCCTGAATGGTCAGCATGCTGGAAGTTATTTCAGCAATGACACCGGCACGAGTTTCAGAAAACACAGGAAATGTGTCCCAACCACTGAAATAGGGCTCAGAAGTTGTCTGCTTTTTCTGTGTGACCATGGACATATATTTCAACCCCCCCACCCCACCCCGCCACCTCATACTTTGTCTGTCTTGTGAGTTTTGAATCTAGCTTGTCTGATCTGTTGCACTGATGCCATGAAGGGCTTTGACTGAGCTTGCAGCTTCCAGGCACTGTTGTATAATCAATGCTACCTCTTTCTGCTTTGTGTGGTAGGGCCAGAAAGAGTGAAGGGTTAAAAGAGTCACAAGGCAGCCTTGAAAAATTTACTCTATCATTTCACAAACAACCTGCACCATAAAAAAAATAAATCCTGCCTTTTGAAATGCCTGCATAAAAAGAGATTGAATTGTTTTACAAATATAAAAGAGTTAGAAGCCGATTTGTTTAAAAATGTCCTTTTATCAAGCCATCAAATGTTTATCTAACACACCTAAACAACCACACAGTCATATTTGCATTGCCCTTGTCTTCTCTCCCACAAGCCTATCTTTTGTCAGTTGTTATCTCTCATCACATTATGTCTAAGATTAAACAGCAAGGTCTCTTTAGCAAGGATCAGATCTTTTCTTTCTGCCGTGCACAATGCACATTGATTTCACTGAATAAATAAGGACAATAACAACAGGACTTCACTTTCAAAATGGGCCTTTATATATGAGACTGAACTGAGCTCCTCTGTGTAAAGATGATCACGCCTAGACAGTCCCTGTATTTTACAGGCTAACTAAAATAGCACAAGAAAAATGTTAACATAATACATGAAAAAGGTAGGAAAGAAAATTAGAAAAATACCAGAACTTCTGGGAAATATTCCACTTTCTTCTTTCTTTATTTTTTTTTTACCCAATTGACATTTATAAAATATAGTGATCAGCATCTCCGGGTTTTTCCTGTTGATTTGTTTTTTTTTCGACTCTTCAAAAAACCTGAAAAAATTCATTGAAATTGAATTGTTTTTGAGAAATTACCTGTTTTGTCATATGAGCCCTTCTGCATCAAAACCACATTCCAACAGACATTTTTTATGAGCTCTGCTGTTGATTGAAATACACTTTGGTGTACACCCACAAAGAGTACTGAATACAATGAAGGGGGGAATTTTGCAGCCGAGGAGTGCATTTGAACATCCCACCATTAATTACAGCCCTTTTAAGCAGTTCATTTTCTTTAAAAAAATGAAACCTAATAAGTTTAGGTTTCTGCCCTCAAACCTTTTTATTCCAGGTTCATGTCTCTTTGAGGGCAGCCCACACTTCCATAGCATATAGAGCTACAAGGTTCTGGAGGGTGATATTCATTTACTCAAAAGTCCTCCTATCACTCATAACACAGACTTCCTTAAAGAAATTATTTCCAGTACCCATGTAACTTACCTTCCAAATGGCCCAACAATATCCGATTCATTATTGCTCTGTACACATTGTTGTTCACTTAGTGACTGTCACTCTCAGCTTCTTGAACAGAAAGGAGAATGAAGTTGTTTAAAGTTAGAATTATTAGTGCAGATGTTTCAGGCTCATCAATATCATGGTTTGAACACATTCCCTGCTCTTATCTGCAATGAAAACCAACTGAAGCCATGTGAAAGGTTCCCAAAAAGTTTGTATGGATGACTCCATTTAACAGAGTTATAAGAGCTAGAGAAAAGTGCTAAAACTACCCATCTTCTGTATTTTATTGAGAATTGACTCAATGATTCAGCCTGCCTGGACAGTAACTAGAAGACAGAATTGAAATCCTAAGGCAAGCAAAAGAAAAAGTGCACATGTTTTAAGACGTGGGGGGAATCAATGGCAGAAGTAACAAATGCATGTGAGTCTGCAAAAGTATGGTGGAAAAAGCCTTTTGAAGTCACTGGGTGAAAGCCTGCCTTTCCAGGAAGAAAAGTTGTTTGTCTGCTAAGTCTGCAAAGTTCTCTGTTATTGGTAGTTTACTCCCTTTTAGCATGGAATCTGTTTTCAAAAATGAACTAGGAATGAATATGCCCATGCCCCCAGTTCTGTAAGCAAAGATTTCTAAACCTCACCTATGGCTGACATATTGTTGATCATGCTTAGCAGACAGCGTGCCCAATGAGTAAATGCAGGGCGAGTAAATGCAGGACGAGGAAGCAAGTGATATGGTGCCTGTTCCTTTCTCTGTCATTGATCTGCCTAGAAATATGCACAGATAGATTTTTAAAGATATTTAAGTTTATAAAAATGCAGATGGGTGCATAGGCCCCCAACTCCCATTGATTTCAACAGATGAAAATCCCCTGGGCCCTTCTCTACATCTCTGGGAGCATAAATATGGCCCTTCAAATCTCTGTGCTTAATTTTTCTCCCATGTAAAATGGTGATCCTGTTACCCACACACTTTGTAAAATGTATTCTGGTTTGTTAATGAGGTTTGTGAGGCACTAAGTATTATCAGAGCACTTGTGAGAGAGGAATTTCCTCCTTCAGGGCTCAGTTTGGTTCAGATAAGCAGACACAATATGAACGTTTCTCAAAAATTAATAAGAAAACTCTTGAGAAAGGCTGGGCAATAAGCAGCTTGCAGGCTGGAAATGGTTCACCAGAGTTAGCCACTGGTGGGGAGCCAGATGCTTTATCTACCTGCATGTCCTCAGCTCCAGCCACTCCAGCTCCTGTTACCTGCAGTTCATTGTTCTTGGCCAGCGGGAGCTGCTGGACATGGTAGCCTGGACTGCGCTGCTTCCCACAGCTCCCAGGAATGGCAAACTACAGCCAACGGGATCAGTGAGCAGCCGTACCTATGAACATACAGGGAAATTAAGTGTCTGGCAGCCCGTCATGGGCTAACCCTGGTGAACCACGTCTGGTTCACAGGCCGCTTCATTGCCCATCCTTGCTCACGAGTCTGCAACAATTGGGATAACAATTCTTTGTGTTCTAGCTCTTTCACACATAGGCTTGGCTGGAAATACCACCAGGATGTGTCTTTTTTCACTGTAATTCTGCTTGTGTCCCAGCTGGACTCTAGAAATACAGAGTATCAGAGGGGTAGCCGTTAGTCTGGATCTGCAAAAGCGGCAAGGAATCCTGTGGCACCTTATAGACTAACAGATTTATTGGAGCATAAGCTTTCGTGGGCAAGACCCACTTCGTCAGATGCATGTGACATGCATCTGGAGAAGTGGGTCTTTGCCCACGAAAGCTTATGCTCCAATAAATCTGTTAGTTTATAAGGTGCCACAGGATTCCTCATCGCTTTTTTAGAAATACAGAGTGATGCAACATAAAACCAAGGCATATTTGACAAAATGATTTGGTTTCAGTTTGGCTCTATAAAAGAACAATGTTTCAAGGGAGGTTCTTATTTGCATTACTTCAGTACACCCTTCCCTAATTCCTTACTATGAATTTCTTTAGTTAAAATTTCATATCTCGGACAATGTTACATGCAAAAAGGCAGTCTGGAAAAAGCTGTTCATTTCCAAATTGGTGTTAAGAATGTCTAGTTTTGGAAGGGTTGATGTTTTCCCCCTTTGCAGGGGGGGAGTTATTTATTTTGGGGATAGAACTATTATGCCTGAGGACCTGATCCTTATCTCCCAGCAGTTTTATCTGCTGACTTCACAGACATGTCTCTTGATTTGTACAAGTGAGAAGTAGAGCAGAATTGGGCCCCAGCTGTATTTGTGAGGGCAGAGAATTGTGTAGGCACTTGTGTAGGCACTAATAAAGAAGGCACTTTTCAGACTGAAGTGGGCTGAGTGTAATGCCTAAACCCTGAGTCCCGCTGCTGACCTTTCAGACATCGCAAGGCCAAAAGAGACCCTTCGGCTCATCCCATTCCATTTCCTGCACCACATAAGCTGAGGAACTTAAAGGAGTTCCTGTGTCAAGGCCATAAGCTATGTCTGAGCTATGCCATATCTTCTGAAAGACATCCACTCCTGATTTAAATGAACGTGGGCAAGCTGCCTAGCTCTTTCTGCCCCCCCCCCCGACCCCCTGCCTTGAGGATAATAGTAGCCACAGGGCTGCTCAGCAACTCAATTTAAATTGTAAAATGCTTTGAGATCCTGAGAGGAAAGGTGCCAATTATGATGATGAACATAACTGGGGTTCCAGTAGAGGAGACGTAGCAAATGACCAAGCGTGCCAGCCATCTATGATCAGGAGGACTGACAGACGTGGCGGGAAAGGCAAGAGGGGGTCAGCTCCACACTCCTGGAAGGGTTGGGGCCTCCAGTGAAAAGCACCACCTGGAGTGTGACACGGCCTCCCTGCCAGTCTTCAGAGCTGTCCAGTCACACCATATGATGCTATGGCAGTGGCCGGAGCTCCAGGCCCATCTGAAATCGCCAGTGAATGCCCCTTTTCCCCCCTTTCAGCAGGCCTATCTATCTGTGTTATTCTCTGCTATTGCAGGGTACTTAGACGGCCTCATTATAGGCCCCATCCGATGCTTGTTTTCTTAAACCCTTGCTAGCTGCATGTGCTTACCTAGAATATGCAGGGGGTGCTGACTGAACCGTAGCAGCGCTTTGATTGGACAAAGAGGGATCACTCGGTTATGCGCCATCAGCCCCTATCAGATCCCTCAGATCTAGGGTAACTGGCGTGAAGCCTGCACAGCTTGCCCTGATCTCATGCCCGTGTTGTGTCCGTCTTCTCCCCCCACCCCTATCCCTAAAGCCCCTTTAATTCCTGGATGCCCTCATTTTCACATTCCATCCTAATTGACTTCCGTTATTCCTGTCCCAGGCTCGCGGGCTGGATAAACTTTAAAGAAAAAACCAACACTAACCAACTTGCCCAGCAGGCTATTCTCCCCCCCCCCCCCACAACCTGTCACCACGTTGTCAAATAATAATAATAATAATAATAATACTAATACAAAAAAGAGAATAGTTTGCAGAAGATAAATTAGGTTCCTGAGTCTAAAAGACTCATTTACTCTCTTCACACCAGGGAGGTTTAGATTGAGACACAAGCTCGTTAGCATTTCCATGCCATCAGAGTGCTGCTGTAGGGGCTGGGATTTAACGTTTTATAATTCAAAGGAGAGGAGAGCAAATTTACAGATGATAGTGCCATCACATTATAACTTACTATATTAAATATATCTAGGTTAGGCTTCAATGGAAACACGAAAATGTGTTTAGACTCAAAAGACTTTATTTCCTTTTATTGCATCGGAATTCTAAGAAGCTGGGAAGAAGCATTTAAACTAGTGACAGGCAATTTAGGCTAGTGAGTGGCCCTCCACTTCAGTGGACCACAAGATTGCCATCACCCAAGATGGTCTAGAATTTGCAGGCTGTGCCAATGGAACCACAGTCGTGCTTTGATTGGATGCAGAAGGAGTGCATGGCTCTCACAGTTAGTGTTGTGTGCAATTAGCACACCCCTTGCTTCACATGCCCTGGCTTTATGTGCAGGTCACTTTAGTAACATCAGTAAGAAAAAAAGACATGGAGAGAAACCAGTGGAATCTGGCAACCCTGTGCGTGAGCAATGATAAGCCAAATGTCTCAAAGAACCCCTATGGGCCACGCGTGGCCCATGGGCAGGGCTGGCCTCACCATGAGGCGAACTGAGGCAGCCGCCTCAGGTGCCAGACTCTGTGTGTGTGTGTGTGGGGGGAGCCACTAGGACCTGGAATGTAGAAAATTCTGTCTGCTGCTGGGGCATATGTGCATATGGGGGTGTCATTTGAGCTCCCCACCTCAGGTGCCAAAATGTTTTGGGCCAGCCCTGTCCACGGGTTGCAGGTTGCCCACCACTGATTTAAATGGTACCTGAAGAGGTATGGGGACCAGTTTTCTAAATAGCTTAGCACTAGAAATGGTCAAAATTGCAATTTTTTTTACATTAACTTGAACTGGAAATGCATTTCATTATTTAAACATTTTCATTTTTGGATGAAATATTTGGAAACAAAATGACCATTCGGATTCAAGTGGAACAGAGCGGCAATTATTATATTAGGAGTTCCCTCCATGTGGAAATATAGAAGAGAAAAGAGAGGGGGGAAAACAAACAAAAAGCTCCAGAGAAGTAGCCAAGTTCATCTGTAACTGGAAAACCTTAAAAAACAACAAATAGTCTTGGAGCACCTTAGGGACTAACAAAACTTGTAGATGGTATCATGAGATTCCGTGGGCACAACCCACTTCTTCAGATGAATGGAGTTATCTTTTTTTCCTTCTTTTTCCTTCTCCATCTCCTATTTATTTAGAAGCTGGGCCTTTAATAACACCATTCATCTGAAGAAGTGGGTTCTGCCCATGAAAGCTCATGATGCCATCTACAAGTTTTGTTAGTCTCTAAGATATAGATGGACTAATTGTTGTTTTTTAAATGTTTACAAAATTATATTGTTATTTCAAGAACATGTGGAGACATCCATTCAGTTTTATTTTTTAATCTCTTTTTTTCCAATAAAAGTTGGCTCTCCTCTCTCTGCTCACAATGAACAACTGGAGCCATAGAACTGAGGGTGCTACAGCTCCCATTATCTTCACCTGGAGTGGCTGAGTGCTGATCACTTTTCTAGTCCAGCTAAATACTCCATAGCAGCTGCAGTTTTTTTATAATCTGTCTCAGCAATGAGTGTTGAGCTGTTCTGAGAACCACTTACTTGCCTCCTGGCAAGTCCACTTCAGGGTAAAATTCACCACCATGCAGAGGCCAATGCAAGGCCTGTGAGTTTTCTAAGTCCCACAGAAGAGTAGGAACTTTTAACATTGGGTTTATGTCATTTAGAGGCCTTGTGCTGAGTCTTTGCTGAAGGACAGATTTCACTTGTCATGAGTCAACTCACCAAGTTCTAAAAAGTTAAAAGGAAAAACAGAATAAATGTACAACAGTGTCAAAGGGATCGGTTTCCTTTCATTCTTTGGTTGTTGAGGGGTGTAACTGAAGCATCCAGGTTCTTCTTTTTCCTTTGTATAATTTATAATGCAAAGGTGCTAATTTAGGCTAGCAATGGCCAAACCTCTTTCCTTAACATCTTATTACTCTACAAAGAGTGATCACAAGTACAGTGGTGGATCTCAGTCCAATTTCCAGTGGATGGTATCATTGTTATGTTTCATGGCAGATCCACAAAGAGGTTAGATAAGAAAACACATTTTTGCTGGAGGACTGCAATGTAAAGCTATGCTTTAGTTCTTATAATCCAGAATGATAATGCACAAGAACCCAAAACAAAAAGCAGGCCATTCACTAAAACATACACATCTCTCTAGGCTGGTTCTCTGCAAAACTGACTCTGATTGTGCACTGACCTACACATACACCCAGTCATCAAGCAAGACTAAAACATCTCCACCATCACTCTGGGTACAACTAGACAGCGGAGGTTTTCTGGGATACCGGAATTATCCCGGAAAAACTCTGCCGTGTCCACATGCGTTTGCTCTTCCGCTTTTTTTGTGTGGAAAAGCAAACATGCTCTTTCAGGAGCCCTGTATACCTTGTTCTATGAAGAATAAGGGCTCCTCCCCTGTCTAGACAGGGCCAAATGGCAGAAAACCTCTTCCGGAAAAGCAATAGGAAAAAGCTACACAATTGCAGAGCACAATTTGTGTAGCTTTTTCTGAAAAAAGGCTACAGTGTGGACCTAGCCTCTGGGATAACTTGAATTTTCAACACAATCCTCTATGCACCTCATCGTAAAAGCTGTTTCACAATAAGCACTGATCACCCTCTGTGTTGGAGGTTTCAGCATTGTGTTGGCAGGCTGAGATCCTGTCTTATTCCTAAAAGTGTGTCCCTTCATAACAAGGCACAGGAATACTGATGAGGAAGATATCAGTGGCAATGTACATCCTGAGTTACATGTGTAGATAAAAGACTTAATTTTCCAGACACAAGGTAGGAAAGATAGTATCTTTTTACTTAACCAACTTCTGTTGGTGAGAGAGGCAAGCTTCCAAGCTTACAGAGAGCTCCTCAGAACTGTCATTCAGATGCTTTTTAGCAATGCAGGAGAAAGAAAAAGAACCCATATGTGCATGTACCAGCCCAACTGGACCGGAACTGAACCTCAAACTCAACACATGACAGGGACAAGGATAGTCATGATGGACAAAAGCCATTGCCAGGAAAACTAGTAATAACATTGTTCTAGAAGCAGGACTGTAAATATTAGACAGACACCAGTGCCAGATATTTCCTTAAATCCCATAAGCCTCTCGGGTAGTTCAAGCCATCCCACTCAAATTTCAAATTCCTTATGGCACGAACAAAGCATATGTCACCAAAAAATTAAGATAAATGCCCATTATCATAGATTAAGTCTTCCATCGATAAACACTTTGCCGAGTGCATTAGGGGCCATTTTGAGAGTGCATGCCAAGTATGCTGCTGTCTATGGTCATGAAAGGCAAGCTACTATGTCTTGCCATGGGTAGACATTAATGAAAATAACTGAAGACGTTATAAGGAAAATGTGTTTGTTATCAGAGGTTGCTTATAGCTTTATTACTCAGAGTTACACTTCATTAATATCCATTTTTCATGGTCTGCTTTGCCATTCATTAGTTCCATGACCTTGTGTCACTGGAAAAAATATCACAGCTAGAAGAGAGTAAAGAGCATGTATTTATTAAAGCTGTGCCATCCTGACTACAGTGATTTGTCAGTTTCCATTAAAATCCCTGTTTTCAATGGTTTTTTAACTCGGCTATAAAAGAAAAGAGAAAAAGGTCCCTAAGCCTGACACCTGACAGCCAACCTCTCTGTGTAAGTTTGCTAAATAATTATGAATAATTAGTCCCCTCGTTTGTAATTCATGCTCGTAAAAATTAAATCATTTGAAGACTGAGCTAACTAAAACCAGGAAAAAAATAGACATGTTGAAGTTACATTTGTTTTGTGGAGGACGGGCTTATTTTCTCTTTTTCACAAAAATATTCACTATACGATTACTAGAAATTTATCCAGAATTTTTTTTAAATCATGATTAACATTTTGTCCTTTACAGACAACTTGATGTTCTCACTAGAAACAGGCTTTTAGGATGTGTCTAGACTACAGGGTTTTGTTGACAAAAGTGGACTTTTGTCGACAAAACTATACCTGCGTCTACACTGCCACTTAGTTCTGTTGATATAACATCAACAGAACTCAGCAGTTTTGTTGATGGTGGTAAACCTTATTCTACGAGGAATAACGCCTTTTATCAACAGAGTTCTGTTGGCAGAAGGCGTTATTGCATCTATACTGTCCTTTGCATCTGCTTTGTCGACAGAACTGGATGTAATCTAGACACTCTTTATCGATAGAAGCTTTGTTGACAATATCTGTCGACAAAACTTCTGTCGACAGAAGCCTGCTGTCTAGACGTACCCTTAGGTAAATGAAAGAGGTTCAATAGTGATTTAAAATACATTGAAATTGATACAATTGTAGATTTAAACATTGGAAAATGTTGATATCCATATGTTCATAGTTTTAAATAAAAGTACTACTTTAAGGAAAAGGACATTTTTCAAGATACAGTCTTTTCCCACAAAAATTTGTGAACAGCTCTGTTTATAAATTTCATCAATTGGAAAACATGGTTTCTCCTGGAATGCAGCTCAAAAAGCCTAAATAGGAAATGTATCATATGATTAGGCTATGGATCAATTTAATCATAATCAGATCTGACATTTCTTATAAATGGCATTTTAAAATATTCTTTGGAAATGGTATAGAAACTGAACTGGAAAAACTATTTGTTGCACGTGTGTAATTCCACCTGTCAGTGCAATTGGGTGAGCAAGATTGCATAGGAAAATAGGACAATTAAATGCCAAAATACCCATTATATAAATAACAACAACACAGGATTTTCCAAAGCAAATCAGAGCTTCATATGTAAAATTTGACAATGGCCAATATCTGATGCTCCAGGAAGAGATCATGTGAAGCATTGGCTGGAACTGAGAAAAGATCTAGTTTGGGTCATTAGTGATGATTATTTAAAAGGCTTGCTGGCCTTCTAGAGAGGGGGGGAGGAGAGTGGGGGAATGGTGCGGGGTAATGGGGCCAACTGCCCCAGGGTCCAGTGATTCTAGAGAGCCCGGTGCTTCTGGCCTCTACTTCAGCAGTGATGACACTCGGAGCCTCAGGTCCTTTCAATCATTGCCAGAGCAACATGTGGCATGCTCCGGGCACCCTCAGGGCTGGGAGAGGGCTGGTGCAGCATCCTCTGGGCAGAGCTGAAGCCTAGCTGCTCTGGCCCCGCCCCTCCTGGGAGCACAGAGCCTCCCCATGTTTTTCACAGGCTTGGCATGGGTATTGCCTCCCTGAAGGTTTGTGTTAATTTTTGGACTATGCACAGTTTAATTAATTATTTTAATTGCCACATTCAGATTTATCACTTCAATTTTTCTAAAATGCCTAGGATAGATAGATAGATAGATAGATAGATAGATAGATAGATAGATAGATAGGCGTTCCAAGCTAATGATCATATTTGGCCTACCTTTTCATTTATAATAAGGCTTCTTCATACCAGGCTGAAGCATAAACTGGTCATAAATGCAATTTAATCCAATTTTAAGCCCCTTTATTCTGCCAGCGTGATGTAAAGTGGCCTTAATTTGAATGAGAATCAGACCCACTGTCTTTAATACTCACATTTTGTGCTCACTTAAAATTATTTAATCATATTAAAATTATTTTCACATTGTAATTTCACACTGTATATATCATTACAATGTTCTGCTTTTGTGGTGTGAAATTTAGCGACTAGTGAAAGATGGTGAATCGACAGTTCTGTCCATAGGCCTGGCGCATGCCACAACCATATTTTGAGAAACTCATAAATGTTAATGACTCACAACACCCCTGACAACACTCCTGTGAGGCAGGTGATGTGCAATTATCCCCCCTTTACAGATAAGCAACTGAGGCACAGAGAGACTGTGTGACTTGCTCTGGATCATAACAGAAGCATTTGACAGAGACAGGAATTCAACCCAAACCTCCTGTCCTAGCAATTAATCACAAAGCCCTGACTTCTAAAGTTCCCCATTTATACACAGTTTAGCTACAAGACAGATAACAGCAATGAAACGCTCAAATCTTGACAGCTATGCTTTCCTCCCCAATATAAACACAAACTTTTCTTATTGACTTCAATGGGAGCAGGAGTATACGAACAACTCTTACCTTTCTACATTGTGTGCTTTCACTGAATGTGTAATTCCAAGCTTGGTTCTGGTAAAGAGAGAAAACGGTACCTTATTCTGCACTGTAGTGTCAACTATGTATTTGCATCAAGTTCTCACTCAGCTGGAAGTGTTACTTAGGGATGGATATTAATCAGTTGCTGTTTTATTTTAATGGGGTAATTTGGGATTAATGAACATGATGGCTTGATGTAGAGAGAGCTCTTTGATTTGTAGCTTTTATTGTGACTTCCCTTCCCTCCAACCTGGAATTTCAGCAGGACTCCAGTTCTCACAATGAATTATATTAATAGTAATTGCTAAGTTATAGAAAAGTACCTCTGTGCTTTCACTCTGATCTAGTGCCACATTGGTATAAATTTCTCATTTGATTCTAAAAGATTAGGGCCAAGATTTTCAAACATGGCTTTGGGTACTTGGTTACAGGGATTGTTGCTTTTGTTGGCTCTAATATGCATTACTGAAATACACTCCGCATGGGGCAATCCTCACTGTCAGGGTGGTTAAGCACTGGAATAAATTACCCAGGGAGGTTGTGGAATCTCCATCACTAGAGATATTGAAGAGTAGGTTAGATAAAGGTCTATCAGGGATGGTCTAGACAGTACTGTGTCCTGCCATGAGGGCAGGGGACTGGACTCGATGACCTCTCGAGGTCCCTTCCAGTCCTAGTATTCTATGATTCTATGATCCTTTTTGGGTCAACCCACAAACTCACATTTGTGCAAGTGCAGCAGTTGACACATTAAAGACATGTCTACACTACAAGGGAAGGCAGAAGTAAGATACACTGGAGTCATCATATCTTAAATCCCTGTCCACACAGTTGGAGGTCAATGGGAGCAAAATGCTCCTGTCTGTTTCCCTTACTACTCATGAGGAGTAGGCGTACCAGTGACAATGGGGGTGTCCTTTGAGTTCGATTTAGCAGGTCTGTACTACACCCATGAAATCGAACCCCAGAAGACCAACCAGGGCAGCATCGATTTTCCACGTAGTATAGACATGCCTTCAGTGATGCTACTAGGTAGCAGCACATGACCCGGTGCAGCTCCCTGACATGCACTGGATAGCTACTGGTTTACAGATTGAACTGAAGGTTTTAAATAGGTAGGGCCTTGCCCCAGAGAAGCCACTATGCTCTTTCTATCAGGTTAACACAGTTGCAATCAGCAGAAGCTGGGTGTCATCCAAAGTAAGAGAGAGGGGACTGACATACAGTGGTTCTATCTGAGACAGGCTCTTCCCCTCCCCAAAACAACCCAAAACCATTCTTCAGAGCATAATGCAAGATTTATGTATTTAGGCTGGGGTGGGCAGTAAAATGGTGGTGGTTCACCCGGGTTAGCTCCTGGAGGTCCTCTGCCACTATATTTACCTGCACCTCTGCAGGTACGGGCTATCGCAGCTCCCATTGCCCAGGAATGGTGATCTACAGTCAACCAGAGTTGTGATCTCCCGTACCTGCAGAGGGGCAGGAAAATATGGCAATATGGGGGCCCAGCAGGGGCTAACCCAGGCAAACCAGATCCAGCCCCATAGCCAGTATTTGCCCACCCCTGATTTAGGTTAAGTAGGGTACACTGGAAATGAGCTTTTTCACAGAAGTCAGATTTGTGGGTAGTGTGGGAGGGAAGTGAGTTTGTTTTATTTTCCAAGTGTAAAAGTTAAAGCTCCAATTATGTCAGGTTGAGGAAAGACACTGCAAGTTTAGTTTGTGCAGGGTTCATTGCTACTTGGAATTTTTGTGTCAATTTTTTTCTCAATGGAAAATGGTTTTTTGAGTAAATGATTTTTTTTTCTGCTTTGCTTGAAGTTTTTCAATTTCCACAAGTTTTTGGATAATGTTGTTTTGGGGGTTTGGCCCTAATTTTTTTTGAATTTGGTTTAGACCCCCCCAAAAATAGAAAGTCAACAGTGATTTTCTGATATTGGGAATTTTGAGAAAAAGTCAACATTTTCTGCTGAAAATCTCAGTGCAAATATAATTATTTGTTACTGTTTTAATTCTTGATGGGAGATGGAATTCTTGCCCCCTTTAGTAGGGTCCAATCTACTGTCTACTAGCATCCCGTAGAGTTGTACACATATTGGTAAAGGCAGTGAGAAAAATATTAGCTCATATTGTCCTTCACCTAAGGCAAACCACACAGTTCAAGCCTTCAAATTCTTAGTTAAAGTCACAATAATATTAAATAATAAAGACTTTGGGTGCTTCCACTGAGGAACTCAAAGTGCTTCTCAAAATATCATAATTCTCAGAACAGACTTAAAGGGCAGGCGAGTATTTTTATCTGACAACAAACGTGTGCACCCTGAGGATATGTGTCCAATTCAAGATCATAAAGTGAATCCTGGGAAGAGCTAGGATTCAAGCATCCTTATACCTAGCCCCTTCTGTAGTCTGTAGATCAGGGTATCAAACTCATGGCCATTTATGAGCTGAGCATTTTTGCAATCCAGTCCAGGAGTCCCTGTGGCCCAGAGGTGCATCCATACCTGTCCCCTTTCCATCTGCACCCAGCCCTCTCTGCCCCCATTGCACCCCTTTCCCTAAACCCCACTTCCCTATGGGTCCCACTGCTGTTGGGAGTGCAGGGAGCCTGACCCCTCCTGCTGTGACACACCAGGCCCCCCAGTAATCCCTGAGGCCATGTCCCTCAGAGGAGGGGGCTGAGGGGAAGGGGTGAAATGGTGTGGAGAGGGCAGAGCAGAGGCAGGAAGGGGCAGGGCTTGGTGATGGTAAGGACACCCCAACACACATGGCCTCAGACACTCCCGTGCTGGAGTGAGAAAACGTCTGGGCTGTCAGTGGCCTGTGGGTTGTGAGTTTGAGACCCCTGCACTAGATAAACGCCTTGTTCAGTCCAGTGCTAAGCTCATGCTCCACTGAGGATGTCTGCGACAGAAACAAAGGAATTTTACCACTCAGGGTTTTTAGATATATAATGGAATATTTTGAATCCAGTGTACAACAGGATCTGATGAATAAATGAAGAGCTGTTTATATGCACCTTCTTTCTGACTGCACCTATCCTTTCCTTGCTTCTTGTATTATTTCCATTGTTTATCCTTTGGATAGCTTAGGCCATAATTGTTTGAGCGCTATGTTTTATTTGCAGCAGAGCCTGCCAAGATGGTAGCAAGATGTATACAATATATCATAATTTAATGGCATCTCTTGCAAGCATACAGAAGCAGAAGAAAAATACCATATAAACAACTTCTCAGACAGAGTTTGAATGATCCAGTAATTCTGATTTATTCTTTGCATTTGATGGAACTGTATTAGCAGTTAAGTCTATGGTTAAATGATTCCCAGCACAAAATGAGTAAGAAATACAAAAGCTCGACAATATAACACTTAATGCTGGGGACCACTAGTGAAAGTCTAGCCTCATGTAAATTACACCATTGGCTGTCACTTTTAACTAACAATTCTAACCAATATGATGTAGCTGAATAATTTGTCTGTTATTTCTATATAAGACAATAAACTGCAGCTTAATTCTCATCTGTTTTTCAAAGGCAAAGAAAACTAATTTCTCAGACACAAAGTAATGGGGTGACCTAAAGCTCACTTCAAAATAAACCTGCCTGCTGGCTAATCATTATGCATAACACCAAGTTCAGACACAACACTATGGAATTTCTGGAAATAGCAACAGCATAAGGCGGCACATAATGAAAATGTCCTAGCGACCAATGGGATTGTAGGGTTAAAACAGCTTGAAAATAACACACAGATTTTATTCCTTCCTAGAATAACTATTTCTGCCATTACTAAGCTTTTATATCTATGCACAGGCACACATTAATAGCTTAACAGTGAGAGAAATATATATTGTCCCTCAGTGCCCTTACCTCCCAGGAGCATCAGTGCTTTAAACGAAAAAGATATTCTAATGAATGCACTGAACAATGGACCAGATCCACAGCTGATGTCAATCAGCAGAATACTCATGAATGACTAGAACTATGTTGATTGGCACCAGTATGGATCTGGCCTACAAGGTCTACTGACTCATTCACATTATGTTGCATATACAGGCCTGGTCCACATTACATCAGAAGGTCAAAGTAAGATACGTTGACTCCACCATGGAAATTACGTAGCTGGAGTCAACATATCTTACATCAAGTTTCTGCGCTGTCCATACAGCAGGCAGCTGACTGGAGCAAAAACTCCCATTGGCTTCCCTTACTCTTCGTGAGGAATAGGAATACCAGAGCCAACATGGGCACCCTTTGAGTTTGATCTAGTGGGTCTTTGCTAGACCCGCTAAATCAATTGCAGCACCATCGTTCTTCCCTGTAGTGTAGACGTGCCCACACAATCTCTTGATCATGTGATAGCTGCCATTTTGGCTGACAGCAGAACCGGGCTAGGAACTTCCCAAGCTAATAAACTAGTTGCGATAGGGTGAGCTATGGAGCCAGGGTTGATAATTATGATCTATTACAGCCTCTGCTCTTCGAATCGGGCACAGACAGGGAAACACGTACCCTGCACAGCGGGTTACTCTCTCATACACCACACATTCTAACTGCACTGACCTAAGAGTTGTGACCATAATCCATGTAGACACACCTTTGATCATCACTGTGAATCTGTGGTTCCGCCCTGCTTGGGACTCGAGCAGCTAGGCTGTGCTGTTGTGATTTCTCTGCTGTTGCCCTTCCAGCTATCTACATTAAAAGTTATGTCTACACAGTCTGCAGTCACACCTCTGACTGCACTGTAGATATATCCACAAAGCTCTTTGTTGACTCATTCATGCAGAAACCCATCCTTTGGCATGCACATACTCATCTAAACAGCCACCTTTGCCCACCCCCATGTTTATTTCGTTGCTTTTTATAAATCTTCTTCATCATGGACAGAAGCTGAACAGATTCATTATAGAAAGATTATTTGGAGAATACGCTGAATACATTCAGGCTCCCCCGTGGAAGGAATATCCTAGGCCTATCTGCCAAAATACTCATCCATTTAAGGAAATGCTGGCAAATTTTACTCTTTAATTTCTCTGCTCATTAAACCCTCACTTCTGAGGTGTGAAAATGGCTTCAGGTTGGTAATAAACTGCTGGAGAAGTCATTATATTTTTTAAAAGATACTTTTCCCAGAAGGGCTGGAGTGGTACAAAGCACATTTGTTCGAAGATCAGCTGCATTGTAGAACAATGATTTTTTGAATATTTCAGTTATTGTATGAATGGCGGGGGGAGAGAAGCTATCTAGCTGCTGTAAGAAAGACACAGCAGAAATGGCTCAGAACTGCTCAATGATCAGAATATATTTTTTATTCATTTTACTCAGAAAAATTATACTATTGTTAGAACTAAATATTCCAATGCAAAGGAAAATTGAGAGGCCAAAGAATATGGAAGTTGAAGGACTATTAGTGGGTTTCATGTTAGAAAAGAGGCAACCTGTCTGAAGCCTGAATAATTCATTTGCAGAACCAGGAAAAGACATCCATCCACCTCTCTTTGTCTCAGACATTCTCACCCCATTTGCAGGGTGAAAGTCTCTTCTGTTCTACTCTCAAGAATGCCATAGATCCCTTAACTGTGAAGACCTGTCTGCCATTCTGCAGAGCACAGGCCACAGAATTTCATTCAGCTATACGATATCAATCATTCTATTACATAAATGTATCTGGAGCTAAAGGAGCCATTATTGCGGACAAAATAAATGTTTGGAAAAGACATTGGTCTTTTCTTCTGCATTTGCATTTTCAAAATGTCGAGGGAGGAAAAAAAAAAACCAAATGGAACCTGACGGCTTCTTTTTATGAATCTTTTTCTACCAAGTTACTTTCCTGCTGGGGAAAGACACAAGTTTGACCGCTTGGGACAGTGAAGCCCAGTGGGTCATATTCAGATCTCTTAGGGTATGTCTAGACTACAGGGTTTTGTCGACAGAAGTTTTGTCGACAGATACTGTTGACAAAACTTCTGTCGACAAAGAGCGTCTAGACACATTCAGTTCTAGACGCAATCCTACAGGCAATAACACCTTCTGTTGACAGAACTCTGCCTCGTAAAATGAGGTTTACTAGCGTCGACAAAACTGCTGAGTTCTGTCGACATTATGTCGACAGAACTCAGCTGTAGTGTAGACGCTGGTATAGTTTTGTCGACAAAAGTCCACTTTTGTCAAGAAAACTCAGTAGTCTAGACACACCCTTATACTGGCAAATTCAGTGAAATTACCCTGGATTTACTGTGGTGTAAATCAGTTCAGGATCAATATATCCCCACAGCAGGTACAACATTGGAGGTGGAATTGAGACTTCCCCACCTGCTGTTCCTATCAATGGGCCTGAGAGCTGTTCTGTTGTGATAGTAGAATTCAGCCTTTATTACGCCATCCATTCCTTGGCCACAGTTGAAAATGCCACCTACAGTTCCAGTTAGTGCCAGCTCCAATGTTGGCTTCTACTTACATATGCATGACTCCAGCTGATGGCAGTATTCATTGTGTGTGCAAGGAATGAAATATACAATTGCTTAGGACAAGGGACTAACAGAGTCTTTTCACCCCAAAAACTCAAGTTCATACCCTAGAATACAACAGAAAATGAATTTCTTGGGATCAATAATTATTATGACAGTACATGTTGAACCTCTCCAGTCCAACACTCTCTGGTCTGGCAACATCCATGGTTTGCCATGGTTTTAGTTAGCTGGATTTCCCCTTATAATGAGTATGGTCAAGTTTCACACAGTCACAGAAAGTCTGTTTACAGTGACGCAGAGGAGAACTACAAGTAGCTGGAGTGTGTATATTTCTTCAACATCCCCCTTTCGTGAAGACCTGACCTTAGAAATGTCACCCACACAGGGTTTGAAAAGTGCATGGACAACAAACTCGACCAAAGAAATATTTTGGTGTGGGTGGGAAACAGAATTGTTCTCTTATATCAGGTTTCCCAATTTATCTTGGCTTAGCACTCCAAAAATGCCTTCCACTTCCACCCACACCAACAGAGTTTTGCTACCCTGCTGGCCCAGCTCTATTTGTGAGCAAGCACCATGCCATTCTGACAGATGGAGAAGAACATTGGCAGAGAAGATACCATGTATGTGCATTAATTATGTCAAAGGCACAATTCCCAGATGAGAATGTTATAACATCTTTCTGTGCTGAGTTTACCGGCCCACGGATAAAAGGATTTCCCATCAATAATCCTCTTATGGACTAGATTATTATTTTTTAAAAATTAGTTCTGCAGCCATGTAAAGTGAGTTTTTGGACTGATTACTTCAGCTGCAAGAGACTGTAAATATTAGCTGAGTATCTTTCCACTCTCCTTTGGGTCCATGCTGTCTCCCCGCTTCTGAAAAAAACAAACACAAATACAAAACCTTTACCTCTTCACTTCTGGTGCCCCACCAAATCTGCTGTCTCACTCTCCTTTGTTAACATTCCTGGGGAAGCATCAGAATGAGGACATGTACTTGGCAACACAGCAGGCATGATCCACCCAGGTGTGCCTAAAAAGTTCGGTAGCTCCACAGGAATATTTCTCCAGGGATATAGCTGGAACTGTCAGCAGCACAGCAGGCACAGCCTGCCTGGATATACCTTGCACATTCCGCAGCAATAAAGCTGCCATGAATGTAAAACAAAGGTGCCCAACACAGCTGTACAAAACGAAAGGTCTGGAGAGTTCAGAAATCCTTGGCTAAGCACCTAGACTTTAGGAAGCTCAAGTGAACTGACTGCAGCTGTTGACATTCATCTACTGCAACTAGTATTATTTATTTGTATTTCATTGACACCTATGGATTTCAACCCAAAGGGGGCCCGATGCTCTGTACTATTTAGATATACAATAAAAGATTGTTCCTTTCCCCAGCAAGTTTACAATCCCAAAGGCAAAGGAGAGTAGGAAATGGAGTAAGGATAAGAAATCAATATAAGTTGGAGATAGGATGTGGTAAGACTAATATGAATATTTTTCTGTTTAAAATTAGCCGTGTGTCCCATTCAAAGGTGTAATAAGCTAATCATTAACAATACACGCAGCTCCCACCACTTGCCTAGCTATTCATTTTTAAATATAAAGTAGCTAATGCATACAGATGCTAAAGGGGTTTGCATATTTCTAAATGAGGCACTAGAATGAAAGGGAAAATAGGCATCATTTGTGGTTGACTTTGCAAAATTTAGTTGCATTTAGCATGCACAAAAAAGGAGCATAACAGTTCTGTTCAAAGGTGTCTAATCAGAATGTGGTAGATTGCAGTTAGTTCTGGCTGCAGGAAATTCCATCCACATTCAGGATTAGAGATGGGGAGATGTTTTACGGAGCCAGTAAGAAGCCCACTTTTGCTGCCTTGGTTAACTTTATCCCAGTATATTGGAACACATGTAACCTTATATATCCCTTACATCGCACCTGGTGTGTGCTTAAGTAATTCTCTGATCTTCTGTGGGCACTATGCCCTGAGCTGAATTTTACCCTTTGAATAAAAACAATGTGGAGTCCTGTGGCGCCTTAAAGACCAACACATTTATTAGGGCATACGTTTTCATGGGCTGCAGCTCACTCCATCAGATGCGTGACACGAAAGAATCAAATGGCAGGGATTTATATATTTGTACAGGGATGGAGGTGTTACATCGGAGTAAATGAGACTAATTCAATCAGGGTGGACTTGTCCCATTTCCAACAGTGATAAAGTGAGAATACCTAAAAGGGAAAATTATTGATTGTAATGAGATAGCCATCCCCAGTCTCTATTCAGACCCATTCTGAAGGTGTCAAATGTATATATCCCTGCCATCTGATTCTTTCACTTCATGCATCTGATGAAGTGAGCTGAAACCCACAAAAGCTTTATGCCTAATAAATTTGTTAATCTTTAAGGTGTCACAAGGCTCCTTATTTTTGCTAACCCGGCTCCCTCTCTGAAACCCTTTGAATAGGATTTTCCAGAGCTCTCTGAGTCAGCTTAACTGCCTGGTCACAATGGTCCCTTCTGGCCTTGGAATTGAGAAATATGAGCCCTGCATCTGCTGAAATCACTATCCAATCCAATTAGCTTTGGGGCCAATGCTGAGCATTTTGAAACTCTAAATTCAAAGGACATTTAAAGCTCATAAACAAATGTTTTGATTGTGGAAGGATAACACCATGAGAAGAGCCCTGTATCTGGGCTGTGAATAACTCGTACAGGAGTTTGCTCAGATGGTTCTCCTTATACAGTCAGGACATGTGTGTCTCAGACCTTAGCTAATAGTAAGGGAAAGGTACTACAAATTGAATCTTTCTAGTCAGGTACTCTCCAGCAACAACTGTGGTCGGCCTGATTTTAGTTAGCTGGATATCTGCTTATCATGGTTGTGTCCAAGTTTGTTTACAGCCACCAGCCCTGGCTCTCAGTGTTTTGTGCTGTTATTTAGCTTTAATTTACCCTTAAATGTCTCCGAGGAGCCTCGAAAGCAGTGGCAGTGTTGGTAATACTGCTAGACAATACTGACCTCCCGTGGTTTGGCAAAGTCTCTCATTTGGCCCTGGTCAGGTCCTGATGGTGCCGAACTAGAGAGGTTCAACTTTAATAGCGAGGAAGGCTGTGAAATGTCTAGATAGGAGACCAAGTAACATACTGCTTGGTATAAAACACCACAGTGTAGTTTCAGGGAAGATGAAGATGTTGGGATGTGTTTGTTGGAATAAAGAGGTCTTTAGACCTACATGCCATCCCTGATATACATACATCCCTCTTTTTCTACTAAAAGGTTATTGTAAAAAAATCAAATAAAATGTATTTGGGTTTAACAATTAAATGTAATTGGCAAGTGCTAATGGCTCTGAGATCGCAAAACAGGGGAAAAGAGAGAAGCTAGTTCGAAGGATTTTATCTAATTTCATTTTAATTAGATCCTTTTTCTAACTGAGTTTCTAATTTTTCAATTAGCAATTAGCAGCTGCAACTCATTCTGAGTATCACGAGGTGCCAGAGACACTAATTACACCACAGGAGTAGGAGTCTGCAAATGAGAAATAAAATTATCCATGAATGTTATTAGAAGAAAGGAATGATTACATTCCGTAATAATATACTGATGTGAGTCTAATTAGACTGAAGGTTTTGGGGGTGGGAGGGAATGAGACTTAAAAATGAATTACATTTGGATGCCTGCAGGTCAAGATTTTGCCATAAATATTGCTTTAGCTTGCATTACTTGAAAATATGAAACTGTATGAAAAGGCTATCATGTTAGGTTGTTCCACAGAAAGGCCTAATATCAAGGAAATATCATAGAATCATAAAATACTAGGACTGCAAGGGACCTTGAGAGGTCATTGAGTCCAGTCCCTTGCCCTCATGGCAGGACCAAATACTGTCTAGACCATCCCTGCTAGACATTTATCTAACCTACTCTTAAATATCTCTAGAGGTGGGGATTCCACAACCTCCCTGGGCAATTTATTCCAGTGTTTAATCACCCTGACAGTTAGGAACTTTTTCCTAACATCAAACCTAAACCTCCCTTGCTGCAGTTTAAGCCCATTGCTTCTTGTTCTATCCTCAGAGGCCAAGATGAACAAGTTTTCTCCCTCTTCCTTGTGACAGCCTTTTAGATACCTGAAAACTGCTATCATGTCCCCCCTCAGTCTTCTCTCTTCTAAACTAAACAAGCCCAATTCTGTCTGGGGTTAGGCTTTCCCTGCAGGAACCCAATTTCAGGATCAGGGCCCAAGTGAGAACACCTGAGAAGCCCTTTGGTAGCAAAGAGCCAACAAGTTCAGCTCTTTTGTTTCCACTCTTTAAATGCATCGATTTTTCTTTATGAATCAATAGCTTATTCCACTTCATTTAGTGACACCAGCAGCCTCTCCCCTACTCCAGCACATGCAACCTGCATTTCAGAATCACTTCACAAGATCCCTAGTAATAAATGACAATGTCCAAATATGGCTCTTAATAAAATTGATGAGCTCCTATTCAGCCCACTCCCCTATTTGTCTTTATATATCTCACAGCATTTGCCACTAATTATATTCCTCTTTATAATCTGTGCGCCCCAGTTAAGGGAGGTAATTGATAGCTGCTGAAAAATCATTAATTCCAAAAGGGATCAGAAGTGTTTTGTCATGCTGGTTTTCCCCCATATGACTATTTTTTCCTTACATTCTGAGTACTACAATTATTAACATGTTCCGCAGTTAAGAGAAGAATCATTAATAGTACAAAAAAGGAAGGGGGAAAAAAAGAAAAGCAAATTAAAATTTCTCTCCCCTTTCTTGTTACTATTAGTTCCCCAAAAGCAATGGTGAGCTCTAATGAGCACTATACACTAATCCTTTTGTCTTCCATTTGTATCCTCACAGCTAAGTTGTTTTGACAACTCCCTGCCAGGGTGAAAGATTAGCAGGGGGAAGGAAAAACAAAAACATTCTTCATTTAAAATTCAGCTGTTGTGGCATATGGTCCCTGGCTGGAAACTCTTTGCAAGAAGCTCTGCTTTGTTGTTATTGTGACACACGAGTTTTGTGATCTGGAGTGGGGGGGTTAGAGGGAATAAGCTTCCTCCCTAAAACCTGCTTTTGTAGCAAGGAAGAGGCTTGGAGATTTTGTATGGTGACTATTCAGGGATTTCAATTGTATGGACAATTTGGGGGAAAACTTGGGTTGGAAAAGTGAAATGGAATATTTAGTTATAGGCCTAACTCTCTACAGCAATGCCACCATCTGGGGACCTCTTCTTACTCCCTGACACTGCCAGTTCCCCACTTATATCCCATCATGAGCTACACAGCCCTTATTGCAGGCTCTTCCATTCCAAAGCATTTTGTCACTTCAGAAACCAAGCCGGTCTTGGTATCCTTCCTGTTCTAAGAATCTATCTGTTGACTTTGATTTTTATCTGCTTAGGTTTAAGTACTCATTCTCCAGATACTTAATGATGCTCTGTCTCCTACCCTCCTCCCTTTTTTCTTTCTCTCCCCTCTCCTATTTATTTCAAGTTTTCATATCCCCAACCCATAACTCCAGACAGCTGAAGAAATGGGCTGTGCCCATGAAAGCTCATGATTCCCTCTACATGTTTTGTTAGTCTATAAAGTGCTACGAGACCATTTGTTGTTTTCTGTAAGGGCATGTCTACACTACACCCTAGTTCGAACTAGGGTGGTAATGTAGGCAACCGGAGTTGCAAATGAAGCCCGGGATTTGCATAAAGCCAGGTGCCGCCATTTTTAAATGTCCGCTAGTGTGGACTCCGTGCCACGCGGCTACATGTGGCACGGACTAGGTAGTTCGGACTAGGAAGCCTAGTGAAATGAGGAGTAACGGTAGTTCGGACTAGGAAGCCTAGTCCGAACTACCTAGTCTGTGCCGCGTGTAGCCTCGCGGCACGGAGTCCGCACTAGCAGACATTTAAAAATGGTGGCGCCCGGCTTTATGCAAATGAAGCCCGGGAAATTCAAATCCCAAGCTTCATTTGCAACTCCGGTTGCCTACATTACCACCCTAGTTCAAACTAAGGTGGTAGTGTAGACATACCCTAACAGACTAACTCAGCTACCTCCTGACGCTTTTGTTTCCCTTGTCATTGTTGCTGCTGTAAAGCTATAAAAGCACAGTAGCCATAAAGCATTAAGGATACCACAGTCAGATCACTAGCAAGGATTACTAATCTGCAATCTTCCCCCTATTACTAATCACATTGATCTTCACAATTGTGCTTTCTATGTGAAATTCCATTCTACTCTGAAAAATGATTCAATAAAAGCATGGCTCTGTGTTGTGTTTATGTTCAGGCTCTTACCCCACAATGTGGCCCTGAAGCTAGTCCTGAGGCTCACTCTGGGATTTTCCTCTTACTTACACCCTCCCCAGTATATAAAGTTTCAAGAGTCAAATGCTCTCAGTAGCACCTGTGGGTGCAGGAGGGCTGTGAGGAGATGTGCACAGGTTTAGTTAGTTGGCCTTCCAAGTGGAACATGGGTAACCATTCTGTTTGCTGGTGAGACAGAGGCTAGGTTCTATCCCACATCCCAGAGCTTGTGCTACCTCTGCAGGGCTATGGAGAGTAAAAAGAAATAAAAACACAAGGTCTGATATTCTGAAGTGTCTCCTGTTTCTGCTGTCTTCATGTATAGCTGAAGAGGTCAAATTTTCCAAAGCTCCTATTGTGAGTCCCTTTGAAAGCCAGCTAGTCATCTGAGTGCTTTTGAAAATATTTACCATGTGTTGGGCTTCTGAAAATCAGACCAGAAAAGCCAGATCCTAAAAGAGAAATACCTGCAACTTCTGTTGAGACAGTCGCTCTCAGGTGGAGACCCTTATTTTTGTCTGCAAATTAGGATAATGAGACTCTGAGCACACACAAGAAGCAAATCGGCTGAATAAGAAGGTGCCATTGTCCAAAACTGCTTTTCAGAGCAGAACTGTACTTTAGTCTCCTATAACATTAATTAATACAGCCTGTGAAAGTTACATGATTGAAGTGTTCTTTGGGATCCTTGAGGATAAGCGGAAATAAGATTTCATTATTAATAAATGCATGCAATGCTGCAATGCATCATATGGTATGAGCAACATAAATGGGATACTCATATGTACAGAATGCATGCAGTTGCCAGAGAATATTCAGCACCATTAAGCCAAAATGAAATCAACAACATTCAATAAAGTCCTTTCTTTCCTTTCTTTAGCTTTTATTCCTTCTCTGGGGCAACAGTGGTATCTGCTTCACGCTCTCCTTTCTCATGGGCATCCAGATCTTGTGCTCATCTGTCTTACCATTTTTCTGTTTGTTTTAGTATTGTAGGTATGGGAGAAACAGCTGGGATCCTAGTAAACAGTTACTGGCTGGCAAGTAGCACATGATCCTAGAGAAGGGTGCGCCAGGAGTCATCAGTTTCCCAGAACCATAACCTCAAGCCGGAGTTATTGGTGGGAATCTGAAATTATTGCAGAGCAGCTTTTAAATGCCCACCGCAACCAGACTCCTTTAACTTCTTGTCACACTTTGGATTTCATTCCCTAACTCACAAAGCCTCAACTGGCAGCTTTTACTTTCCAGCAGGGATTGTGCTGTCAACTTTACTATTAAACAATTTTGGAGCATTTTACTGAGGCCAGTGAAGAAGATAGACTGTGGAGTTAGTTCTAACTACAGTATTTTATGGAATGCATACTATCCAAAGCTTTTCATAGATAGATCTCCATCCAAGATTATTTGTTTAACTATCTATCAAATCATCTCATTTGTATTGGTACTACTATCATGGTATCTGAGCATCTGAAATGCTTCACTTTCCAAGTGCCCTCAATTTAGCACTTTTCCTCAGCATAAAACTTTTTTTTTTTTTGTTGGTAAAAAAAAATTCTTGATTACCTTTTCAGAGCATGTTCAGTTACTCTCCTGCATCAGCTTTCTGTTTCTGCCAAAGTATTAAAGTGGGGAGGGAGGAAATTAAAAATCCTGAGCACAAATTCAGCGACATCACAAGCCATGAAATCAGATGAAGCATTTGTCCACTTGCTTTGCTCTTGATTCTGGCAGGGTTAGTTTGGTTTTTTTTCTCCCCTTGCTAAACTGACATTATTCCTCATAACATTATCACAGGCCTTTCAATCTTTGTGATGAAATTGCTTTGAGAGTAAAAGGCTAAGTTAATGTACAATTTTACACTCACCCACCCACACTCTATTTCCTCCCCACCCCCAGCTGAAATAAATTCATGCACCAGCTCTCTCCCTGTCCAAAAATAAACTGAATTCAAGCCAGCAGGTTACTGCTTCTATCTGTTCAACGGTTTGAAAACTTGGATGACTAAACCTCTTTAAAATTTCGTATCTTGTATTTCTTGGTGATGAAAAGACAGAATTTTCCAGCAATAATGGTCACTTCTGTGGTGTTTCCAGCACAGTCTTGTAGCATAGTCTTACTCAACGAAGTAGCTAAGTAGAACCTAGGGGTTTAGAGATGTGATTTGCTATATATATATTCATTACGTACATATTGTATCTTGTCCATAAATACTCTTGAGTCCTTCCCTCAGTTCATGCCTTGCATCTGGTTAGTATTTCAGCATTGCACACAAAACAGAAGGAATACTTCCTGATCCCTGCAGGTGACCAGTTATGAAGCACATTGTTGAATTACTATCTCTTTAGCAAGAATAACTTCAAATGTCATTAATAACTATTTTTGAAGCAGCCCAAAGAAGAGAGGCACACAACTCACACTGGGCTTCATCAGGAAGCAGAAACTTTTCATTTTGTCAGTGAAGTGAAAATCTTGAAAATATTAGTTTTGGGTCGCACAGATGTTTTGTGTGACTGGAAGCAAAACATTTTGATTAGTTTTGGAGTTTTTTAGTCTTGATTTATGTATAAAGTTGCAATAAAATTGGAA
Source organism: Pelodiscus sinensis (assembly GCF_052426305.1). Classification (NCBI taxonomy): domain Eukaryota; kingdom Metazoa; phylum Chordata; order Testudines; family Trionychidae; genus Pelodiscus; species Pelodiscus sinensis. The sequence continues at coordinate 4,261,564 of NC_143078.1, forward strand.
ACAAAAAGTCACTTCCTATTGAAAAATTGAGACATTTCTTTCAAAAAATGTCAAAACAAAATATTTCATTAAAAATTAACTGAAACATTTTGGTGATTTTGACCTAAATTTGTGAATTGTTTTGGTTAACCCAAATCAGCACTTTTTAGTGACAATTTTTTGAATTAAAAATTTTGCTAAGCACTACCTGATGCGCATTTACACTACGGCCCCTTTACACCACCCTGGCAGCATAAAAAGTCCTTAACATGGCCATAAAATGTCTCAGAGGGTTAGCTGTGTTGTACATCTAGACTGCAAAATAGCATCCGAAAATAGCAATGCCATGTCTTTAAAAGCGCTTGCTATTTCCCGAAATAGTGAGTGTGCTATTACGCCATCCCTGTAACCCTCGTTCCATGAGGGTTAAGGGATTTGTTGGAATAGTGCCTTATTTTGAAATTTGGTGCTGTGTAGAAAAGCTCTTTCGACTTAGATGCACCCTTAATCTGTAAATTTAAAAACAATGAGTAGTCCAGTAACACCTTAGTCTATGTCTACATAGCAGTGCTATTTCAGAAAAAATGACATTATTCCGAAATAACATAGTGCACGTCTACACTACAAGCCTTTATTTCAAAATAATTCTGAGCTGGAAGACTTCTTACTCTGACTCCTGTAATCCTCATTTCACAAGAAGTAAAGGAAGTCAAAGGAAGAGTGTTCTTCCTTTGACTTCCTGCTGTGTAGACAGCGTCTTCAGCTGAGTTAAGCTATTTTGTAGCAATTGATGTAGTTGAAGTTGCGTAGCTTAATTCGACTTTAGCCCTGCTGTGTAGATGTATCCTTAGAGACTAAGCAAAATATATAGGATGATGAACTTTCTTTGGTAAGACCCAGTTCATCAGATGAGTTGGAGAGGAAATAACAGACTCCAAGGTATATATATAACAGCAAAAGAAGGACCGTGTTAATAAAGCTACGTTGTCTAGATGTATCTCATTAATAGCTTTTGATGTGAAAATTTGGATGTCAAAGGCAGGGGAAATTGGCTTTGTAGTGTAGATCAGTTAATGTCTTTATTCAAGCCGAGGAAAACAGTGTCAAATTTGGAGATGAATTCCAATTCTGCAGCCTCTCTCTGTAATTGGGCGGTGAAATTCTTTTGTAGAAGAATGGCTACTTTTAAATCCATGATTGAGTGACCAGGTAAGTAAAAATATTCCCCTACAGGTTTTTGTGTGTTACCACCTCCGCTGTCTGATTTGTGTCCATTTATCCTTTGTCGCAGAGATTGTCCAGTTTGGCCAATGGCAGAAGGGAATTGCTGGCACTTGATAGCATATATCCCATTAGAGGATGTACAATTGTATGAGCACTAATGTTGTGGCCTATGTGGTTAGGTCCTGTGATGGTGTCACTTGTACAGATGTGTGGATAGAATTGGCAATGGGGTTTGCTGCATGCCTTACACCTCCTTTGCACTGTGAGAGTGGTATAAAGGGGCTTTAAGTGTCAGTGAGAGTGTGGCCCGTTTACACACAGGGCATTAAAAGGTTTAAGCTCATGCAATATTACGGCAATACAATGTTTAAAAGAAAATCACCACTTCAAATGAGATTCAAACCATCTCCCACCCTTCTGGAGGCTGTAGGTGTCATACATAAAAGATGTACAAATTAACAGATCGTTTCTTTGTGTGACATTATGCAAAAACATATTTCCTCCCCCCCCTCAAAAGTATGAATTCAAGTGGAGTCTAATTAGTCAAAAATTTTGAAGTGCAGACATCAAGTAAATATTCTAGGAGAGCTGACCCCTCCCCTACTTTTATGAAAATGGCAGAAGCCTGGCAGTTTTCCAATTATCTCCCAAGCTAATCGCCATCCACAAACCCTAGATGTAGATCTGTTTTCTTTACTGCAATGCTCGCGAAGACGTGTGCATTACAGACAAATATTTCTCCTGTCTCATTTGACACTGAACAAGCAGAAAAAATATGGCCCATCACGAGAAATATCAGTATAATATTCCAATTTTCTACCATTTGACAGCAATCAAGTAGAGACTAATGGCTTTCCTCTGTGACTAAATCATTTAGAGACCAAGGTATTCTGTCTCATTCTCATTAAAAAAAATTCCAATAATCTCATTATCCTAGTGTGAATAACAGTAAAAAATACACCAAGACTAATGGTTCCTTCAGCACTCCTGTTCAGTGAGATCAGTCGGGCAGTGTTTTATGGATTCTGCTTAAGTAATGGGGTCTGCCTTGTGCCACAATGTACCCAGCTCAGCTCCCCTCCCCTCTGCAGTACAATCTAACTGCAACTGCCTTGTTTCAAGCCAGCTTTACACTTGCTTTGCACACTGAGGACTTTTATGTACTGTTTTTTAACTAACTTCACTAGGAAAAAAAAAGAATTTGCGTCATGGAATGTTAAGCTTTATGGAAATTCTTCTAGAGAATAACATCATTTCATGGTGCATTACATTAGAATGACCTGGTGCTTGAACAATTAAATTTTAAGGTGTAGCCACGATTAATCTTTGCTGTGTTTAGCCTTCTCTTAAAACATCAACAATATTAGGACTTCTTCTTTGCGCGCACACACTTTCTACGGGTTTACTCTAAGGGGATAGTGTAAAAAAGGCTCCTCACGTGCGTTGCATTTTTACCGTTTCTTGAGCAGACTATTCTGTTTGAAAATACAGTGTGGAAGGGAAAACTAAACCCTCTGGGACTTCCCTTCATTATTTCCAGCTCCTGAGTCTATTTCCATTTCTCGGCCTACCTTATTTCCAGCTGAAAGTTTTCCAGAATCTCCCAGAATGCTTAGGAACAATGCATTCTAATGCCAGACTCTGTTAATACCAAACCAAGGGACTGTGTCTGTGAACAGCCTGTCATAGTAGATCGTACCCTGAGTAATCCCACCAAATGGGACAACTCAGGGGAGTAAATGCTATGCAAGCCAATAAGTTTAGGGCCAGTAGCTCAGTTAGTGTAACTTGGTGTAGCTCCATTTGGAGTTATGCCAATTTACACCAGCTTCAGCACTGACTCCTAGATGTCAGGCTTACGACGACAGAGCCTGTGCCTTTGATTCTTTCTTTCCTCAGCTTTGCAGTGGCTGTTAAGAGTAACTCCACTGAGGTAAATGGAATTACACCTGTGTAAATCTACTGTGTGATCAGAGTCAGGTCCCGGATTTCTGTTCCTTTCCATTAACGAACACTTGTACACAGGAGTGAAGTGAGGATACTGTTGATAATCACTTGAGATGCTTTTATTATGAACATTTCTACATCCTTTTGGCCCAAATATTAATTGACAGCAGACTTTGGCCCAGATTAACTTTTTTTGCTATGTTTTCCTATTCATCTGTTGTAACACTGTATATTTAATCATGCCGGGGTGCCCTGATCCAATGTGATTCATGTTTTAGGCTTGTTTGAATTCTGTTCTCTTGCTAACTATCCACCCGCTAATTTTAGTGGAAAACTGCCATCTAGCCAGGGTGTTTGCAGGGATGCCATCTGTAGTGTGATGCATGCAAACCCAAGTTCCATCTGAGTAATTTGCCACTTCTGGCTATTTTTTGTTACCCAGACATGTGTTGACTGTACAAAATAGACATCTCTGCAATGTCTATGAGACCATGCAAAACAAGGATCAGTGGGTCATTAGAGTTTGTCTCTTCAAACCCATATGCACGCATGGTAACATTAACCAGACAGGCTGAGAAATAAGTACCTTAACGTTAGACATTATTTTACTCTGCTACACTAATCTAGTGGATTAACTTCACCATCTGTACATGAAACTTCGGTATCTTGGCAGCTGTTAGTATTTTTTCAGGAGGTAACTGGCTTCCCTTGCAGTCCCCCTATTCAGTAAGGGTGTGTCTACACTACACCGTTATTTCGAGATAACTAGTGTTATTTCAAAATAACCACGCAATGGTCTACTCAACCATTCCATTATTTCAAATTTATTTTGAAATAACGGATGGCTTATTCCAAAATCTGTAAACCTCATTCTACGAGGAATAATGCCTATTCTAAAAATAGCTATTTCAAAATAAGGTATGTGTAGATGATCCACTGTGGGCCATTCTAAGTTACCAGGGCCATTCTAAGTTAGTCCTTCCCAGTGCCTCCTGGGGCTCTAAATTGAGATATCAAGTCAACATTAGGAAGCCTGCCTCAGACTAATTTTGAGGCTTTCCTGCAGTGTAGATGTGCTATTTCGAAATAAGCTATTTCAGAATAACTATTCTGTAATAGCTTATTCCAAAATAAGCATGCTGCGTAGCTGTACCCTGAGTGAGCTCCAGGATGCATTTCACATATCTGCAGTCACTAATAAATACAAAATTTACAAAACTAAGGGTCCACCTTGTAATTGACTACCATTTACTAAAGTAGAGTTACACTGATTTACAGCATTTTATGATTGGATCTGCAAGAGCTTTGTTGATTTATATCACTTGAAGACAGGCTTCACTGAATTAAATGAAGTAACACCAGTTTACATCTGCTCAGAATTTGGAAACCTATATCAACTAACAGGCTTTAGGAAATCTTATGTAATCTTATGTTTAGAGCCGTGAGTGGGTACAAAATTTGTATCTGCTTCTGTATCCACAAAAATGAGCCACAGATATCCTCATTCATATCCATGGATGCGAATACTCATGGATATAAAGTGGATAGCTGTAGATTTGCAGAGCTCTACTTATATTACAAAGTTTTCATTCTTTATTTCTGATTATTGTTCTGTTTTCACAGACAGAATGGTGCAGAATTGATCATGGGAAGCATTAAACTTGACCTATTCCTGGTCTGAAAATCCTGCCTCGAATCAGACTCTCAGAAAAGAAGCAAAACACACATTGAGGGGCTGAGTGCAAACTGCCAGGAGTGCAATTATTTTATGAGGTGGGGAGAAAGTGTCTCAGGGGATTGATAATGGCATGCGGAATGTTTCTTCTTCAGATGATCTGAATCTAGCTCCAAAAGGCAAAGATTGAAGTTAGAAGATGACAGCATTCCAGGCCAGGTGAGTTCCCAGAAAAAGCACCAGTTCATTGGTATTCTACAGCTTACGTTAACCTATAAAATTTACCCCACATGGGTTGGGTCCTTAACTCAATTCATTTTTTCTTCATTTATATCATTTCTTTGGGGGTGGGGCTGGGGAGGAGGGGTTCAGGATGCAGGCTGCCCCAGGCAGAGAGGACTACCGCAGCCTTCTGTCACCCCAGCAGCTTGAGACCAGTGAGAAGCATCTCTCCGTGGCCACTGCAGTTCCATTGGGCACAGCTTGGGGAAGGGTGCATGTCCCCCAGCTGGGGCAAGTCCAGGTTCATCTGCCCCTGGGGAGTGCAAAGCAGCCAGCCTGGAGTGCTGCCTCTCCTCCTCCCATCCTCAGTACCACACGGAGCACAAGCAGATCACACGTCTCAAACAAGAAATCATCATCTGCTCCCTGACTCTGAAAGAAAAAAATAATCTGGAAACTTACCTTAACTTTTTGTACACAAACTGTATTTAGCTGTGACACTAAGTACATTTCGCAGACCTGAAGAAGCACTCTGTGTAGCTTGAAAGCTGGTTTCTCTCACCCACCCACGTGTGTGCGATAAAAGATATCACCACACCCACCTGGTTTCTGAAACCGAAGGAAGCAGTTCTCTGCAATAACATCTGGATTTTGATTGTGTTCCACATTTTACAGCTCATGTTTATGTAACTTGTATTAATCTAACTTGTGTTGCTCGCAAATAAAACCTGTCTGCTCCACTTATTAGTCATGAGAACAGCACTTGTAAAATTTCACGTGTCAGATAAATTGGTAAAGCACATGTGGGCATGTACCTAAAATCAACATGTGTTCACTTGGTGTAGAGTAGTCTCTTCTATGCTTACAGCAAAGTAAGATTTCAAAGCTGCAGCTTATTTTCTGTGTATCTTATATTCCCACAGAGGTACTCTCATTCTGTATTTGATTGCTGCAAGCCTTTATATACTGTACATTTTCTCTTGTAATAACCTTTCAAGTCTCGGAGCATGAATCTGCAATACTACACTAAGTTGCGTTGCCCATGGCACATATGCATGAGTTCCTATTACAGAAATTTTTGCTTTTCAAATATCACCTTTGAGAATAGGAAAATAGTTGTTACATTGGCTGAAACTTATAATACTTTTGCCCAGTTTTCCTCTTTCATTGTTTTGCTAAAAATCAGGATCTATTCTATTCAAACATCCTGCTGCCACTGATTTTGCCCTGTTTTAGCAAGAGTATATGCCCAAGGAATAGTCACCCAACTGTTTCTAACCTCAAAGGGTTTTCAAATATTTTTAATCTAATTCAAAACTTTGTATCACTTTAATTTACACACCTGGATCCCAGCCCAGAGGCCAGTGGACTAATTAGCTCTAATACCTTTTTGAGCAGCATAGCTAATGCTCTTTCTTTCTGTCTGTATCATTTTTTTTCCATTTTTATATAATGCACTTTCCCGTAAACTCTCCCACTATTTCATTATTTTCCCATTTTCAGTTTTATTTTCTTGTTTCAATCAAGCAATTTCCCTGGCACCGTTCAAAATGGCATTAAGTCACTTTCCTAACCCAGTTAAAATACTCCTTGGAAAGTTAGATTTTACTTCCCCCCAAGTGAATCCCCACTGCAACATGATAAGGTCACTACACATTAAGTATACCAGCAGTCTAAGGCAATAATGTGATCCATACCATAACTAGTTTTGTTTTAAGTTCATTGGAATGATTAGTGGTAGAGAAACTCTGTCTTGAGGATCGTGAGCGGAACTGTAAAATGTCACAGCAATCCCTGCCAGCCTAAAAGGATGAGACCCATGTGGCCTTGTGAAGACAGAAACAAGGGCAGCTCCAGGATCTTTGAAGGAAGCTTCTGTCCTTGGGCAGTGTTTTAGCCCTAAGATGTTCTTCCTGGCCTGCAGAGCATTCTATGATATGTCAGGTGATTAATAGGAAGATCCTGTAATAAACAAATAAATTAAAATAAGGCTGGGATTCTGAAAGGACCCTACGGGAGTTGGAGCCAATTCTGTGGTATTTAAATACTTGACTTCCTTAGGATTTAAATGTAATGAGATTTTGGAGCCTAATTCCCTTAGGATCCTCTCTTAAAATTCTAGTCTAAATAAATCAGAACATTCTCTCCCTTCAGCACAAGATGAAATGCAAAAGTTCAGGACTCTGTGCTTCCTATATTGATTGACATAGGGTGAGTTTGCAACATATTTAGCCCAGGTGTTTCTCTAAGGGAATGTCTACACTTCATTCCTCTTTTGAGAGAGGAATACAAATGCAGACACCGGAAATTGCAAATGAAGCGGGGATTTAAATATCCCATGATTCATTTGCATAATCGCTTTATGGCGCTATTGTGGAATAGTGCTATGTCAAGAGAAAAAATGGGGTTATTTCGAGATAAAATCCTTCCCTCAAAATAACCCTTACTCCAGTGGCGTGATTTTTCGACAGATCCTGTACTCCTTTTTTTTTTTGAGGAGTACAGGGTCTGTCGAAAAATCATCCCGCTGTCGGCAGAACCGTGTCTAAAGTGCGGTTTCAGTTTTGAAATGACTCTCATATGAAACAGCACCAGAATGTGATTATGCAATGAAGCATGGGATATTTAAATCCCCGCTTCATTTGCACTTCCAATGTGTCTAATTTACATTCCTCTGCCAACTGAGGGGTGTCGTTTAGACACACCCTAAGGGTGAGACCTGTGGGGACAGATTGTCATCTGGTAAAAAGTCACCTGGTGACTTTGAAGTCAGGGGAGCAATCCTGGTTTACAGCTGTTAAACACATAACCTCATAGGGATGCTTTTAACTGTCTTGAATTTCCACTTCTTCTGGTGGATGCGTCAAGGGGATAGAGAAGTTCTGTGGGGTTGTACTAGGTTATGTGATGCGTAAGGATGGAGGGCTTGATCTTTAGCAAGTGTAGTCAACATTAGTATCACTGAAGTCAATGGAGCTAGACAAAGTCACCAAGCTGAGGTTCTGGCCCGATGTCTCACTGCAAACTTGAGGATACTTTGCTAGGTAACTAAGTGTCTTGTCTACATCATCACCCTGGGCCAGAATTCAAGGGAAAGACCCTCATTGACTTGATTGGACTTTAACTGCAAAAGACCCTCAGTGGCATGGCCTTGGCCAAGTGATGCGCTATCCCTCAGGAATGTGAGGAGGAGAGGGGATGATGATGAACTTCACTGCCATGTAATTGTCTCAAGACTCTTTCAAAGGCTTGGGACCTAATTCTCCACAGCCTTGCATTTTTTGCAGTCATTTATACCTGTGCTAAGTGAGTGCACATGAGCAAGCCCAAGGTAGTGGTGAAACAGGCTTCTAGTCTCCTAGAAGATGGCTTACTTAACCTTCCTAGCCTGTCACCATTCACCAGGGCCTCCCACTCCTTTCAGTCCAACTGCTTTTCCCTGGCCTAGTCATCCACTTCTCCTCCTGATCTGGTCACAGTTAATTCTATTTTATCTACAGCTTTCTATTTCATACAATGCCCAGATTCTAGATTACCTTTCTCTGCTCTGAATGCAAATGGTCTCTCCTCCCGGTTTCTTTGTCATTGTTTCACCTTCACTCCAATGGGAGCTGCAACTGTTTTGATAAAGGGATTAAAAGGTTTTTTGTGTTGCCCTGTGCCATCTGTAAATACTTCTGTGTCCCCTGTTAAGAGGTGATTATTAAAACAAGGCTTGTGACTCACCACACGCCTCCTTAACTCATTTGCAGCAACTGCACCCTGGCAAGATGTGTGTAGGCCCATATGACAGGGTAAGATCAAGCGGCTTCCCTTGCCTCAGTGTCTGAGAGAGCCATTATCCACTAGGAGCTGTGCCATTCGGTTCACCCTAGGTCACTTGCTAGGACCAAATATATAAAATAGGCCCTGCATTCAATGTGCAGAACTAAAAAAGGAAAAGGGTAATATAGAATCATAGAACACTAGAACCGGAAGGAACTTGGAAAGGTAATCAAATCCAGTCCCCTGCCCTCACGGCAGGACCAAGCACCATCTAGATCATTCTTGACAGGTGTCTAACCTGTTCTTTCAAATCTCCAATGATGGAGATTCCACTGCCTTCATAGACAATTTATTCCAGTGTTTGACCACCCTGATGGTTAGGAAGTTTTTTCTAATGTCCAACCTAAACCTCCCTTGCTGCAATCTAAGCCATTGCTTCTTATCCTGTCCTCAGAGTTTAAAGAGAATATTTTTTTCTCCCTCCTTGTGAGGGTCTTGCAACCTGCTATCAAGTCCCCTCTCAGACTTCTCTTTTCCAGAATAAACAAACTGAACTCTTCCCTCATAGGGCATATTCTCTAGATCTTTAAACATTTTTGTTGCTCTTCTCTAGACCTTCTCCAATTTGTCCACATCTTTCCTGAAATGTGGTGCCCAGAACTGGACACAGTACTTCATCTGAGGCCTAATCAGCATAGAGTAGGACCCTAATCAGTGCAGAGTGGATAGGTAAGACTTTATATAAGCAATACTTTTACTATGGTAATTGTTCTCATAACTTGCAGAATTGAAAACAACTTAGAAAGAAGTAATCTGAGAAGTAATTAATGGTTTAACCACGAGTTTCCATGCACAGTGCCGATGCATATTTCAGATTGGCAGCCTCCTACAATCCCATTGTCTAGATAGACAAAGGGAAGAACAGAAACATAAAGAGTTTTGGCTGCTGAATAGAGAGTATTGTGCAGGATTTACCTACATTTACGTAGACATCTAAACTAAACAATCAAGAAACACAGAATTTTGTATCAAACAGTTTGCAGGAGAATAACATTCCATGCTGATTCCCAGCTTCTGAAGAGAGTAATATACTAGACTGGAATATCAGTTGACTCCTGTCAACTCCATTATTCATCTCTGCTGAGCATCCAGAACAAAAGAAAACAATGCAATCAATTACTGGAGGGAGGATGCACGCTGTGGGATTCCTCATTATCACTTACAAAAAAGAATGCATTTATTGATACACATACCATAGAGTGTATGTATACGGCACACGCATCCAAAGAACACGGTTGTCACATTCAATTTGTGGTGCAATGGAACGGTGTAATGTTGAATGGCAGTCAAAAGGAAAGGGGCAAAAGAAAGGGTGAAGAGATGTATATAATCATACTAAAAAAGACTTTTTTGGACCCTGAGGCTTCTCAGATGGGATCAGCAAATGGAATGTAAGAGTGCATGTAGAGAGAATGGAAGAAGAGGGGAGACCATGATTAAAAAGGACAGTTCTTTTGTCAGAGGTTTCTGATCTACTGGAAAAAAGTGATTAATTGGAAAAAGATAGATGGGGGAGTTGGGTATATAGACCCTGCTGTCTACCCCACGGAAACCTGAATAGGCCTTTATTCAATTTAATATTTAAAGTGTTCTGACTGACTTTCATTAAGCCGTACTGCATCTTTGACTTTTAAAATGCACAAACAATGAATGTATTTCTATGCCCAGAAAGTAACATGGGCTACACCAATCACTGATGTATCGTTAGCCAATCTCTTGTGTGAATGTATATACACACATTCGCGGAGTCTCAGCAAATTGTATGTGTCAGTATGATTGGCCTAAGTTCCCACAATGTGTGAGTAGGTGGTCTAGTCCACATTACTTTCTGAGGACAGGACTTTATCTAAAAATGCATAGTCTCCCAGATTGGAACACATCGATGTGCAGGCCTATATATGTTCAGTGTATGTAAAAATACTGTTTTCTTTTACTCTTTGCCCAGAAAAATATGACTGATTCTAGAGGAAGATACCACCAATGTAAGCATTTTAAGCATTGTTCAAACTGGCAATGTCTAACCTACTAATAGATTAATCTCTATACATACACAGAGAGCTAGCCAAGTTAGTCTGTAACTTTAAAAACAATGAATTGTCCTGTGGCATCTTAAAGACTAACCAAAGTATGTAGGATCACGATCTTTCATGGGCAAAACCCACTTCATCTGTTGAGTTGGAGTGGAAATAACAGAAACCAAGATATATGTATATATAACAGCAGAAGTAACTATCAATTGTAGTACCCCTGTTAATGAGGCTAATTAATTGGGCTGGACGTATCCCATGCATAGCTTTTGATGTGGAAATGCAGGTGTTAATGGCAGGAGAAATTGGATTTGTAATGAGCCAACCAGTTAATAATGTCTTTGTTTGGGGTCAGGGAAAAGGTGTCAAATCTGAAAACAAATTCCAGTTCTGCAGACTCTCTCTGTAATTGGCTAGTGAAATTCCTTTGTAGAAGAATGGCTACTTTTAGGCTACGTCTAGACTGGCATGAATTTCTGAAAATACTTTTAATGGAAAAGTTTTCCGTTAAAAGCATTTTCGGAAAAGCACGTCTAGATTGGCAGGATGCTTTTCCGCAAAAGCACTTTTTGCGGAAAAGTGTCCGTGGCCAATCTAGACGCGGTTTTCCGCAAAAAAGCCCCGATTACCATTTTCGCGATCGGGACTTTTTTGCGGAAAACACTACTATGCTGTCTACACTGGCTCTTTTGGGCAAAAGTCTTTCGGAAAAAGACTTTTGCCCAAATGGGAGCAGCATAGTTTTCCAGACAAGCACTGACGATCTTACATGAGATTGTCAGTGCTTTTCCAGAAATTCAAGCAGCCAGTGTAGACAGTGGCAAGTTTTTCCGCAAAATCTCCTGATTTTGCGGAAAAACTTGTCAGTCTAGACACAGCCATAATGTCTACGTAGATACACAGCAACTGTACATAATGAAAATTCCTTTAATAATACAGAAATCCCATGAGGGCTTTTTCACTAGAGCATAATGCACTATAGGGAACTCTGAGCTTGTGATATCTAACTCTTGTGATATCTACCTGGTTAATAATCGACTGTGTGAAGGCATTTTACCTTTCCTGGCTACTGTACCCTCACAGCCTGTCTACATTGCTCCGCACTCCCATGGCAGAAAAGTCAGAAATGGTATTTGATTACATTCAGCAATGCAAGCCAGAGGCTGTACAATACCCTCTTCAAAAAGGGCAGCGAGTAGCAATAATATCACAAAAACAGTGGAGCCAGGTGGAATCGGCAAAATGAGATTGCACCGTAATAAAAAAAAAAACCACTGCAAGGAAGTCGAATGGACACAAAATATGTACCAATTGCCAGACTAATAATAAGCATGCATGCTCTAACTGCCAGCAAGACATCAGCCCTCTGATGTTACCCCAGAAATGAGCTGCTAAGGGGGTCAAATATGATCACTTAGCTCAATTCTCTAGATGTAGAAATATTTCCCAAGTTCAGATGAATTCTAACATTTTGCATCAGACTGAACTAGTTACGGTAGCACAGCAGGGCTGCATGCTCTTTGGATTTACAGTCCTGACATATTATTTGTTCCATTATATAATACAGTCCTGGAGCCCTTCAGTATCTTTGGAAGCACTTATGCTTTCTGCTGCGTAAACATTTCCAAGCCAAATCTAATATTTGTAAACTTCAGCGGCGCTGTGCATTATGAACGATTGCCGAATGAATCCAAAGCAGCAACAGCAAATGAACAAAAACATTTATTAAGAATTCGGGTGGAAAGGAGAGGAGAGAAATAGCAATTGGAAGCACTTGGCATTCCAAGTTATGCTCTAGAATGCAATAACTGAACAGAAGAAAGATCATTTCTCATGTGTCTTTTAAATCAGTAAATGAAAGACCTACTCATTTAAAAAAAAGTCTACTTACAACACAACTTTGAAGCAAATTATTGTTACTAAGGTTCAACTAAGGTTCAAGAGTCCGATTCTGAACCCCTTACTTAAATGGGTAGTCCTTACTTGTGCGAATATGCTGCCGTGTTGCATTGAATGGTCCCATATTCATTGTTGTAGGTTCTAGACAAGATTGTGCATTTCTAAACAACCAAATTCTCTTTCAACAATGATTTATACCACCTAAGAACCAGGCTCACAAGCCATCATTCTGAGCTTGCTTTTGGGAAAAAGACTCCAGAATTCTGCTTACCTTACTGAAAAATGTGGACAGTCTTCAGTCTCAGACCCTTTGGGGATTAATAGTGCAACTGTATCTATGTGTCTGGCTCCCTTTGGGCTTCATCAGAACCCCATGATCACATTCTGGGTTGAGGGCACCCCTAGCAAACTATTGACAGGCAGTGATTTTTACAGTAACAAACGTCAGGACTATGCAGCACTTTAAAGACTAACAGGATGGTTTATTAGGTGATGAGCTTTCATGGCAAGACCCGTTACAGTGAAAGTTTACCCTGTGGTTATACAGTCGGCATCGTGAGAACCTACCACAGCAACAGGTTTTGAAGTAACAACCTTGAATGAAGGATTATGGTTACAGTAAACCTTATATCAAAAACAGATGAGGACAATTAGGGCAAAGGGAGATTATCAGTGGGCTCTGTGTAGTACAGTGAGTCAATACACCATTCCAGGGTATGCAGTGGTAAACCAATCGACTGTTGGGTTAGTGTTTGGGGATGATGACTGCTGGAAAGAATACTTTGGTTGGCAGCTGATCAAAGGTAAACCATAAAAGGTGTAGAGGCGCTGGGAAGGCAGGATGCTAAATTCTAATCCTCTGTCACTCACTGTGGGATCCTGAGAATGACAATATGGCTCTAGTTGAAGCCAGTGAGTACAGGAAGTCCACACATGTGGGTTGGATGCACTTCAGCCTCCGTGCCTCAGTTCCCCCATCTTTAAAACAGGTAAAATAAAAGTGTGTGGAGAGGTGCAAGCAAAACATCACTGCAAATGCAGACAATCAGCCAAAGCTTGTCCTAAATTATCCCATCCCCCTTTGCTCCTTTCCAGAAAGCTTCTAGCTCTTTTTCTTTCCTCAGCCCCACCAGATCTCAGAATGGGCTGGTGAAGATGTACCTGGGATAGTCAGCTGTGCAACTGTTGTGCTCTGTCATGGAATATTTGGAAGCATGGGAGGTAAGTTCTGCTGCCTGAACATATGTGGACTTTTCAGCACTGGAGTATATGGAGTATGTATTCTGCCTGCACACGTCTCTCTCCAACAGACAGCAACGGGCAAGCAATAAAAGCAGGGCTTAGCTGACAAAAGGACTGAGTGCAGTCATGCCGGGGCTCAGGTTTTGTTTACTTGTTTATTTTGAAAGCTACATGGAGCAGATTGTACCTGCAATTGTTAGTCTTTTGACTATTAAGCTGCACCCAAATGACAATGCAAAAGTGAAATGTACCAGCAAATAGCTCTCTCAACGACGGTGCCACAAGGTGACCTTTTTGTCACCAGAGCAGCATTTTGAATAAAATGTAACCTTTTAATATTATGATTACCCAAGTCAAGGTATTATGATTCAATGATAAACAAGACACAAAAAGATTCTATGCAGAGCCAATTCTGAAGTTGCCAGAAAAATCTAATTTACAGATGTAATGGAGACCTCCTGTAAAGCAAAGCCATACACAGGAAAGCAACTGGCTCTCCAGAACCTTAACAAAAAAGAATTAAAATCCATTGTCAATGTTTTGTCTTCTTCACAAGTGCCAGGTCCCTGCAGAAGTGTTTTTTTCTCTTTGAAAGACATTTCTTATCTGAATAGGTCAGGATCAGCAATTCTCCAGATAAATAATTGATACAAATAAGTAATAAAATAATGGAGCATTCCATGGGAACACAGTCAGCTTACAGCATCTGTTTATTTGTGGGCCAGTCTAGCTGAAAAACAATGCCAAGGATAATGACTTTATTGGGGAAATATGCTCGAAATGGATATAACTCATTTGTTCCTTTAATTTTAAGGAGTACAGCTTCCTCAGGAGGATGGGCATCTTTTATTCATACTTACAAATTGCTCAAATATTATTTACCATTCTATATCTGAAATATCTTAACAGAAATAACTCAGGTGCAACTAAAGTCAGCGGGGCTGACAGCCACCATGGGCCTGGGAGCTAGGAGTGGAGGATTGGCTTCACACCCCAGAAGGGGCAGAGCCTCAGGAGGAAGGGGCAGAGCCAAGGGCAGTTATCCCTAAGCATCACCTGGAGCATGGTGCTGGGCTCTACCTCTGGCCCTCAGAGCCCCATGCAGTGACTGAGCAGTGTTCCCATGGCGTTTCAAAGGGGCCCAGAGCTCTGGGCTCCTTTGAAACGCTGGGCCCCCGTGTAATTGCACCTTTTCTCCACCCTCTGTCAGCGGGCCTGGCTAGAGTAAATGTTTTCTGGCAAATTACCCTGTACAGAGAATAAGGAGATCTGAGGTTTAAACCCCAACTCTGTCATAGATTCTCTGTGAAATCTCCGGTAAATCATTTAAAGTTTCTGAACCTCAGTTCTCCATCTGTAAAATGGGGCTAATACTACTCTTTCTCCCACCCTTTGTCCTTCTTCTAGTCTCCTGGGCTACGTCTACACTGGCCCCTTTTCCGGAAGGGGCATGTTAATTTCAGAAGCCATAATAGGGAAATCCGCGGGGGATTTAAATATCCCCCGCGGCATTTAAATAAAAATGTCCGCCGCTTTTTTCCGGCTTTTTTAAAAGCCGGAAAAGAGCGTCTACACTGGCCCCGGTCCTCTGGAAAAAGCGCCCTTTTCCAGAGGATCGGGGCCAGTGTAGACGCTCTTTTCCGGCTTTTAAAAAAGCCGGAAAAAAGCGGCGGACATTTTTATTTAAATGCCGCGGGGGATATTTAAATCCCCTGCGGATTTCCCTATTACGGCTTCTGAAATTAACATGCCCCTTCCGGAAAAGGGGCCAGTGTAGACGTAGCCCTGGTCTATCAAGTTAGTTTATTAAACAGTAATCTCTTTGAGCCAGGGCCTGCCTCTTGCTATGTTTACATACAATTCCTAATAACATGGGGCACTGATCTTGGTTGAGGCTTCTAGACATTAGTGTAATAAAAATAATACATATGATATAATAGCGTGCAGATTGTGCTTGGGGAAAAGGGTTAACAGAAATGCTGCTTGATCGCTAAGGGCATCCACCTTCTTGTCTCATGCTCTTAAGACAGCACCGTGAGCCATTTATCTCCCTTATTTCTTCCTGGTCATTATCAAGACACTTTGCCTTTTTACATAGCTCTGACTGACACAAAGATAAAGGGCTGGTTGTCACCTAGGATATAAATTGGCGTAGTTCCACTGATGCTCATTGAAATTTACACCAACTGTGGATTTGGCCCCTCTCTTCTAATTACACTTAATTAAAAAAATTGTTGCAGAATTCCATAGACATACCCACAAGGCCACAGTGATGATTCAGTCTTACTATGTTTTCAAGTCGATTTATTGTCTCTAAGAAACATTAACAATAAGCAAGTCATGGGAGAAAGGAATGAAATCTCTATTAAATGCGGCGGAAGATGTCTAAGTTCTCTTATGGAATTAGTTTGCCACATCAGTGAAAGCCAAGTTTTTCCTGTTGCAAAACATCTTGGGGGATTTTCTGTTCTTGTTAGTCAACATTTATTGGAGAAACAGATAAGGGGAGTTGGATTCTCTAATGAAACAGTCACTGCATCAACATCGATTCTGGTCACAAGCAAATACTCCTTTCTGAGGAAATAAGGCCATTTCCTGACAATTTCCAAATGCTTGCAGGCTCGCAGACTTTAAGGGAAGGAACATGATTATAATCTAATCTGACCTCTTGTACATTGCAAGCCATAGAAACTCACCTACTCCTGAAATGGACCCCTCACCTCTGGCTCAGTTACTGAAATCCACACATCATTTTTAAGATTTCAAGTTACGGAAAATTCACCACTGACACAAGTTTACACCTTCTAATGACCTGTTCCCTGACCCCCATCCCAGGGTCTCTGCCAATGTGATTGTGGAGGGGGGGAATTCCTTCCTCACCTCAAATATGGCACTCAGAAGCTGAGCTTGTGGACAAGACCCTCCAGGCTGATAACTAGGAAAGAATTCTTTCTAGTAGTTCAGAGCCCTCCCCATCTAGTGTGCCGTCTCCAGCAGTTGGGGAATTTTGCTACTGGCAGTCACCATTGGGCATCATGTTGTATATGACTAGATCTTTAGAAAGACAAAGATCTTTACTGATTTTCAGGACTGCCGAGGAAGCAGTTTCATCGAGCAAAGTGCTCATACAGGTGCAATGCGCCTTCTTAAAAGACCTCATCTTGAGCTTCACACATGGATACATAGGGCCAGACTATGAAAGGGAGCTCAACACGTCCTCCACTTGTACAGGCACTTTTTTGAGCATGGTCACTTGTGCGTCAACGCAACAGAATCCACAGGCGAAAATGACGATCGGGGCTTTTTTGCGGAAAAGCGCGTCCAGATTGGCACGGACGCTTTTCCGCAAAAAGTGCTTTTGTGGAAAAGCATCCGTGCCAATCTAGATGCTCTGTTCCAAAAATGCTTTTAACGGAAAACTTTTCTGTTAAAAGCATTTCTGGAAAATCATGCCAATCTAGACGCAGCCGGTGTGTATATGCCTGTGTATATGCCTTTCATAGGACATTCAGTATTTGCATTCACATTAAGCCTTTCTTTCTAGGGTTACACTATTTTGGGGACTGCTCCTTGTTTAGTGATAATGAAACTCACTAACTGTTTTTCTGAAACTGTGATCCCACAATTAAAACAGATTGTGTCGTCTACAATTAGAGACACAAAAGCGCACTGCTAGTCTTTGGGAAACTTTCTTGGCATGTCCTCCCACAGATCCAGTTCAGTTTTGGCCTGTCATTCTCTAGGGCACTTGCCTAAGTGCTATATGAACAGACACAGTGCAGATTCTAGCCATAAGTAAAGCTTGCAATTTCAAGGTTAGACATCTTGTTCAAAACATATCCCATAAATGCAGACTCTGGGCTGCCTTCCAGGTTTAACATAAAGATATGAATTCATTCCCATTTTTCTTGGGCTAACCTAAGCCCTGTGGTTTTAATAAACACAGAAAATATGCTGCACCATCTCAGAACGGTTCTTTTTAGTCACAGTCAGCTCCATGCAAACAACCTGAGTGTGACTTGAACACTGTTCCACACAAGATAGAAGGAGTAGAGATGTTGCAAGCAGTAGTACATGGCTCATGTTGGCCAACTCCCACTGTCTACTTTGGGGCCTGGTCTACACTACAAGGGAAGGTCGAACTAAGATATGCAACTCCAGCTGCATAAAATACATAGCTGGTATCGATATATCTTAAATCCCCAAACTGTGGGAAGCTGAAGGGAGTGAAGACTCCTATCAGCTTCCCTTACTCCTTGTGAGGAGTATGAGTACCGGTGCCAATGGGTTCACCCTTTGAGTTTGTTCTAGTGGGTTTACACTACACCCGCTAAATCAAACCCTGGAGGATTGACCATGGCAGCATCAATCTTCCTTGTAGCGTAGATGTGTCCTGATGTTTTAAATCTAGGGACTGATTTAAACAGTTTCCTCTTTAAAGTTTGTGCTGTATATGAATATCAGTACCTGGTTGCAAAAACTGGGGAGGGATCAATAATAGAGACTACATCAGATCACCTCCAACATGCAGTCCATTTACTGGATTGTTCTTAGCTTAAAATATTGCAGTACAAAGAGTGAAGAGGCACAAACTAGTATCAATACGTATTATATCACCAATAGTCAGTCTGGGCTGACTATTTGTGATTGGACAGATAAATCACATACTAATTTCATCCCCATATGGGTAAGTGCACAGATAGTTGTGCGTGTGAATTTCAACTTTGGTTTCTGAGAATACTTGTGGATTAGACTTAAATTTGTATGCAACAAATATCTGCACAAAGCAGATACGGACAGATTATTTGCAGAAAGGTATTCGCAATATTCCACCAGCCGTATTTTTTATGGGACAGTTTCTGACATTTTTTCTCACATAGAAGAGTTCCTTGTTGCTCAAGTGGTTCAACTGGAATCAAGAGCAAGAGTCTACTGAATGTCAGTATCAAGATCTGGCCCCTTGGACTTCATCCAAAGCCTACTCAAGTCTGTGCAAGTCCATCCATTGGAGGTCTTTAACAATTAAGTCTCAGAGGGGTAGCTGTGTTAGTCTGTATCTTCAAAAACAATGAGTAGTCCTGTGGCACCTTCAAAACTAACATAATATATAGAATTATGAGCTTTTATGTGTAAAACCCACTTCATCAGATGAACTGGAGTGGAAATAACATAAACCAAGAGATCTAACCTGTCAATTGAAGGACCTGTGTTAATGAGGTTAATTAAGTGTGTCCCATTCATAGCTTTTGAAAATGTGGATGTTAAAGGCAAAGCAGGAAAACTTGGCTTTGTAATGTGCCAACCAGTTAATGTCTTTGTTCAAACCCAGGGTAATAGTGTCAAATCTGTAGATGAATTTCATTTCTGCAGAGTCTCTCTGTAACTGGTTAGTGAAATTTCTTTCTTGAAAAAAGTAAGTTATCTTTAATTAAACATTTGCCAGTGGCAGTCTAGCTAATATCCTGTATGTGAACTTGGCCTTCGATTGGGGACATAACATACTTTACCAACATAATACACTTACATGCCAAGGATCTGATTAGAACTAAGGACACTAAAATATCACAAGGAACACAATTCTTATGGGATTTGTGTTCAAAACAAAGGCAGGAAACACAGGACACATGATAAGAGAAGCCCTTTTTCTATATGGATTCCTACCTAATATTTTACCTTGGAGACGTGTAAATGAAGAGGTTATATTCAGCTTATGTAGATACATAGCCAGATGACACCTTCATTCAAGAATTTCCAAAATTAAGAAATGAACTTTATAATGAAAAATATTAACTACTGAGCCTGATCTTTTTCTCAGTTACATGAGTGTAAATCTGGAGTAACTCCACCAGAATCAATAGTGTAAAACAATTGAAAGTGAGGAGATTCTAATCAAAAAGATCTCTACAGTTTAGCAGGGATGAATTCAAGAGGAGGGGGCTTTAGCAAATGCTCTAAAACCTTTCGCATTAAAGAAATGTAACCATTCTATCCAATTTTTAGTCCATCCATTAGCACGTAATAGAATATTGTGTCTCTGATACAGAATTCTACTGTCTGGTTTAAAAACTCAATAGAAAAGTGATCATTCTCTGTTACATTCATAGATTTGTGGATGTAAAAGTCAGACGGGACCATTATGATCATTTAGTTTGACCTCCTGCCTAACAAAGGCCAGAGCATTTCACTCAGTGATGCTATAGGCCCTTTTCGCGAGCGGTGAACCAAGCCAATTATTTTGTTTATTAGACACATTATCCATTGCTGTTGTGCTGCTGTGTAAGGGGATGCTCTAGTGCATGTAAATCTAACTGCTGACTAGGGACTGAGAAGCCTGTAAAAACACCATGCAGGCTGGCTGTCCAGCCAAATCTTTCTCCCGCTGAAAACGCATTTGCCCTTTTCAGGGTTACAGACTGGCCCTTTTATTCCTATTGACAGCTCTTGTGTGCCTCATGGATGTAACATGTTCATTCTCCAAGGAGGAAATTGATCTCAATTGACTGACCAGGAAGAATTTACATTCCCGGGGAAACAACAGCAACAAAACCCACAAAACCACAGCCACTTGACTGTCCTTCCAACGAAAGGGAAAGATAATGAACAGGCATATGTCAGGCAGCGAATAAGGGAGTAGAGGAGAGGCAAAAAGAGCAATTGATTTAAAGGAAAAAGAAGAGGAAACATGCCAAGGCCTTTCCTTTTTCCTAGGCTAGTGTTTTTACAGGGTCATGGGAAGGGACACTTTTCTGCTCAGGCGGTGTTTGTAGTGGATTGCATGTATTGATTTGTGTGAGTAACACACTTAATGATAAACTTTGAAAAAAGCCACAATACATGAAGTAAGTAGAAAATTGGGCTATGAATTCCAGACT
Source organism: Pelodiscus sinensis (assembly GCF_052426305.1). NCBI lineage: Eukaryota > Metazoa > Chordata > Testudines > Trionychidae > Pelodiscus > Pelodiscus sinensis. The sequence continues at coordinate 4,282,476 of NC_143078.1, forward strand.
CAGTATTGACTGTAGAATGACACACAGTATCATTATATTCCCTCCACCACTTTATAATAAATGGACTGTACTAGAGGATTTACCCAGCATGGCCCAGATCCTTGTGGGGGCTCCGGGAAGGGGTTGGGGGGGGTGCAGCAGTCAGGGAAGGGGGCTGGGAGCTGTGTGGGGGAGAGTTTAGGCCTGAGGGTTCAAGGCAGTGGGCTGGGAATGGGGACTTACCGGGGCTGCCCTCCCCAGTCTCTATTCATGGCAGGGGCTGAGGCTGGGACACAGTTTCTGGCCCCTTGGCATCTCCTCTAGGAGGGTCTTGGGGCTCTGCTCTCCAGTCCTGGGAGGGCTGTGTCAGTGGGTCCAGTTGCCAGTGCGCGGGAAGGGGTTTGGGGCAGGGGGAGAATTTACCTGGTCCAATGGCCACTAACCTGCTGGTGCAGCCGCTCCCCGATGCTCACTCTGCAGTATAGCCACACCTCCGATCAGTCACCTCCCTTTTGTGATACAAAAACCATTGGATTCCAGGCACATCCTATTTTCCTGGCACAACCAAACCCCGACCTTGCTTTAACTTAAGATAAGAGGATGCTGCCTACCGAATGTGGTGGTCCTATCACCATTTAGGAGTTCTTGAAAAAATCGGACTCACAGACAGACAGATGTACATTTCTAAACTATATAGAGAGAAGGAGTCGTGAAAAGCTAGTGATGACCACACGTTAGTTTCTCCTGCCTTTTCTTCTCAGGCACCAATGTTATTTGTCCTTATGTGGAGTTTTTTTTTTTTCTTCAGAATCCTAGGTATGATGAAATGGAGTCACTCCTGATTTATTCCCATGTCAATGAGAGGAGAATCAGGCTCCGAGTACTCTCTGGTTGCCATAATTTAATACTACATGTCAAATTTCATGGGACAGAAGATGGGAAGGCAGCACCCTAAGCCCATCACCACCTGCCTCTTTATCATGAGGAAAGCGGTGTCCAAGATGCAGGGATTGTCTTGGCATCACAGCTATTGAGCATCATGATTTTTCAGTCTGCCACAGGCCCATCTCTGACAGGCGACTGAACCAGGCCGGTGAAAGACTGAGCATGTGCCTGAGTCAGCAAAAGGAAGTGTCAGACCAATTCTGTGTCACTGCAGAGTAGGAGCTAATTCATCTAGACAAACACGTATCCTCTGGAGATGCTGTGCAGACATGATAGCCTTTATTGCTGGCTCCAGACATGCTGAGAGAGAGAGAGAGGTACATGTGCAGCTTAAGGCCCATAAAAGTTAATGCAAGTCAACAGAGGGAATTTGAGGGGGGAAAATAAAAGGAAAAACAGCCCCAAACCTGTAAGCAGGCTCCAGTCTCTGGAGGCCAGAGTCTCCTTTCACTTGTGCGCAGTTTCCACCAGTCTGGCTATGTCTACATGGAAGAGTTTTTGCACAAAAACAACTGTTTTTGCGCAAAATCTCACAGAGCATCCACACTACAAGAGCATTTTTGCACCAGAAAATTTACAGTAGATCGTCAGAAGACAGGGCTTTTTGTGCAAGAGTTGTTCCTCCTCCTATGAGGAATAAGCTTTTTTGGGCAAGAGCTCTTGCACAAAAAGGCGTGTGTGGATGGACAACAAGGGCTTTTAGTGTAAGAAACCCCTATCGGAAAAAGCACAGGCTGTGAATGGCTGTGACAGGGCGAGCCCATCCCCTCTCGATGGAACGGAGATGCCGGGGGAGTTGACGTCAGTGGCTGTTTCGCCCGACACTCCCCGATGCTGCTGCGCATGCTCTGGTGGCTCGGCGGGGATTTTAAATGTGGTGCTGGAGCTGCAGAACGGAGAGTGGTGTGGAGGACAAGAGGGGAGAAGCAAGGGGGCTGGGCAGGCAGGAGAAGGCCCAAGCACCAGCCACCCCAGGAGGAGCGGAGCCACAGCACAGGGGGAGGAAGACCCCGGGCGGATGGTAGAGGAGGCAGCCCCGACACCAGTGGACCCAGAGGGGCAGATGGAGGAAGCCTGGAAGGACGACACCGGGGAGGAGGATGCCCGAGACTGGCCTTGGGACTACGCAGCCGCCGGGGGACCCCTTGGAGTCAACAACACCACCACTCTTGCCCCAGAGACTCCTGCGCCAGCCGCGTCGGGTGAATGTCCCAACAGGGCCGACAGGCAGCCGACACCAACACAGCAGCTAATCAAGGTAGGAAGAAGCCCAGGACGGGGAATTGCCCATGGACGAACCCTGAGAGGGGTGGTGAGTGCATCTTTTCTGCTCACCATTTGGGTAAGGCCAAGTAGTCCTACCCTTTAGGGTCCTGTGAGGGAGGGCCCGAGTTCCCCTACCCCGCCTGTGACTGGACAGTGGCCAGGAATAGGGTTAAGCGGGTTGTGGCCAGATGGGCCCAGCCCCAGGGACCAGCGAACACCGACCTGATGCAAGGGGAGCCAAGATTAAACTCAGGACAGGGCCCTGCTATCTAGTAGAAGGGAGACCCCGTCCCACATAGACCATGGGGGAGGGTGGGATATCTGACAATGGCCATCAGAGCTTTCTTGTGCAAGAGCATCCATGGCAGTCCATGCGTAAGAAGCCTTCAGTTTAGACATAGCCCCCATCAATTGAGTCAGAGTGTCAGTTGGTGTGCACTGGCACAGCTCTGCCCTACTCCTCTTCTTGAGTGGCATCATCCAGGATCCATCCCGGGAAGTGTCCTTGGCACACAAAAAATTCAAGTCCTTTGCCACTTGGATGGCTTGAGTGCAACAAATGCCAATTAAGGGCCAGCGGTGGGGGTGAGATAATGGTAGGGGCCCCAAAGCTGCTACAAAAGAGCTCTGAAAAGGAAGACTACTGGGCAAAAGACGTCCTGATCTAACTTTATATCTCTGCATGCATAGTGCACTCTATCATGATAGATAATCTACAGATTGACACACTGACCACGTTTGTTTAGATTCAGAGTGACATTTTTATCTGTTCCCAGCTAACTCAACCAGAGGAGAGAAAATTAAAAATGGAAAGCAAAAAGAAATCTCCAAAGCAGAAACGCAAACTCTAAACTCACTGTTCCTCGTGTCCGGAGTGGCAGCTTTAGCTGCAATCTGATCTGCCAGTACAAGGCACAAAAATCCTCCCCCGTAAGTCATTTCCCATAAACTAGTGAATGCTATGGCAGCTTAAACTGCAATGGTAAGTATATGTTGGAGATATTTAATGGGGGGCTGGAGAAAGCAGAATGTACAGATGGAAACAACCAAAGGAAGAGATGTTATAAGACAATGTTGCTTTTTTGTTAAATCCAGTCAACTAAGCCATGATCCATTGGTACATTAGATAAGCATCATGCATGATGTTTTTAGAAGCGCTCCGCATGTTGAGCTGAGACCTTTTGGCCTAATCTACACTACAGCAATGACAGCTACATGAATTATCTTCAATTGCGTTTCCATGCTATCCACACAGCAGGAGGTCTATGGGAGCAAGCACTCCCATCAGCTCCCTTACTCCTCATGAGGAACAAGAGTGCCTACTACCAGCGGGTGCACCTCTGAGTTCAATTTAGCAGGTCTTCACTAGACCTGCTAAATCAAACCTTGGAAGAGCAGTATCGATCAACGGCATATTGTACTCATGGCCTTTGAAAATCTGGCTATAAGTATCAAATGGGAACTGCTGACAAGCTTGTCATTAAATTCCTAAATAGGAGCTGAGTCCCCTAGAAGCTCCATCCTTAGTTGTGTATGCTGAGTGCTTAGAAATCTAGACCAGGGCCATTTTCAAAGTCATAGAGTAACCATAACTTCCCAGGACTTCGATAGATGCTGCAGCAGATCAATACTGAGAAATTCTGAAAAGCAGGCCAATGGTCATTTTGACCTGTTGGGTTTTGAAAGGATGCTCTGTGCCCAGTTCAACACATGGGCACTTTCCTGCATGTGAATAAATAAATAATGAATATACACATGGGCATGCAAGTATAACACACAACACAATGAAAGCTTGATATTAAAAAAAAAATTAAAATATCACAAGATAAAGACTGCAAAAGACCCCTAAAGGAAAAGCCTCTTTGTCTAATGACCTTTCCGGTTCTATGATAGCAAATATAATAGCCAACCCTCATAAATCATAGTGCAGGAAAATATCCAGAGGGCAGGCTTTGACACTGTTTGCATATTCAAATGTCACCCCACTCATAAAAGAAAGACAAAATGGTTTTTTTCTCTCAAAAATGTCAGCACAAGCTGGATTAGAAAAGATAATTCAGAAGTACTTCCACAGAATAATTACCACTGTCATCTACCTGCGATGTAGTTAATGAATGGGAAGAGGGTTTTTTATTAGAAAAAATTATGATTATTAGAGTAATTAATCAGCTGCTTGATGACAGCTTCCCTGAGAAAATAATCTCCAAAGGCCAAGTAGCTACAGCAGGGCATTTTGTTGATAAAGCACCAGAAGTGCAAAACATATTCTCTGACTATTTGATATAAAAGTGCTTATCTGGTTGGAATTACATTATGTTTTAAGTATCTGCAGATCTGGTGCACAGTGTGAGTTAAAAGATTCATAATCCGAATGGTTAAATGAAGGGAAGCTTCATAATCTTCTGCTCTCCTAAAAAAATAAGTAATGCTTCCTTTATCTCATTATTCCTCTGTCTTGTGTATTTAGGGCAGAGTTCAGGGAAGCAATTAAACTCTCACCTAAGTCCATTTCTATTCAAGGAGGCACCTCAGCATAAGCTAAGCTTTTTCCCATTGACTTCTTTACTTGCGCAAGTGCTTAAGCGATTTCCATATTAAAGATGTTTCCCTGACTTGGAGCCTTAAAAGGGAAACATTTTTTGGCTTGGTCTGTTGCTCATTATGTAAATATACAAGTCACTAGCACAATAGGGTCTTGGTTGGGGATTCTAGGGTCTATTGTAGTACAAAATCATAGGTCAGAAGCAACTCCAGTCAGCTGTTCAATCCAGTCCAATCTCCGCTCGGGTTTTTCTAAACCTCCCTGCAGTTTGGACAATGTGGGTGTAAATAACATCACACACCAAATTGGATATTCCAGATAGAAACTGAAAGGTTCCTGGTTAGCACTAATGCGATCTTCTTCAAAGTGTACTTTAGGTAATATCAGCGAGAGCCTGCGAGTACTGACTTCAAAATTTAAAAAGAAAGTTGATACATTGGAATTCAGTTTATTCTGTTTTCTGGCTCTGAGGTAAATTACTTTGTAAAATCTCTTCATCCTCATACTAAGGCCTATTTCTCATCTCGTTTGCACATTTGAAAGTCTGGATGCCTTCCATTTCAGGCAATGGAATCCTTCCAGAGCTAAAGCCAGGTCTACACTGGTGGAAAAAATCAATGAAAGATATGTAATTCCAGCTACAACAGTTGCCTACCTGGAGTCTGCGTACCTTACATTGATTTTCTGGGTTGGCCTCACAGCGGGAGTTTGATGGGAGAAAATCTCCCATTGACTTCCCTTACTCCTCACAATTGCAAGGAATACCACAGTTGACAAGAGCACTCTTAGCATTCGATTTAGTGGGTCGTCATTAGACTCACTAAACTGAACCCTGAAAAATCGATCTCCAGAGTGCCGATCCTCTGGTAAGTATAGACAAACTTGAAAATGGCGTAAATGAGATCAGGATCAGGTCCTTTATCTTCATTTTTTTCTATCATACCTCTGTAACATGGTGACACCTAATGGGGAAAGCTCAAAAAATATGTGAAGGCACCATTTCTCATTTGATATCAGATCTGTTTCGATTGGTGGAAGTTGTCAAAGCATAAGAGGTGACCAAAAATTGTAATTTGTTATTTTATTGAAAATAGGTTTTTTTTGGGGGGGGGGGGGGGGGGAGGAGGAGAGTTCTTTCTGAATTTCCAGTGGGAAAAATTCCAATGAAAATATATGGAAAATATTCAGGTTTCTATTGAAAGCTGGGATTTTTGGACAAAACTGAAATATTTTCTCCCAAAATGAAATTTGTTCAAAAAGCTATATTTGAAATGACAATACATTTTCTATAATTTCTAGCCAGCTTTACAAATTATTTATGTCCTGCAGAGCTTTTCACTGGGATTTTGATTAAAACGATATAGTCAACAAAAAACCATTCAAGCAGGAATCAATCATAGTGTTGACCAAGTACTAGCTGGATCAGTGTTTGATATTTCCCAGAATATTATTCCTCCTCCCACTTCTTAATGTATTGTGCTGCTTAAATTAATTTTATAACACTCATATGATAGTACAATATTAATGGATAATATGAAATAATATATGTGATCGAATACTGTTCTCTCAGATTAAGTGAGTGTCAGGAAACTTTCTAGAGATCCTGAACAGGCATCCATTCTTAAGTGTCATTATAATCAAAGAAAGTTTAATCCATATCACAGTCATTCAGTATGGACCTTAAGTATCTTGGCTCCATATTGATTTCTCTAGTTTTTGGTGCATAACAAATCAAGATCATGCCCTCAATCTTCTTTTGGATTTTCCTTTAAGGAACAAAAATGTGGGTTCCTGAGGCTTTCTATAAAATATGGTCATTAATATTCCATAAACTATTATACCAATTGATTGGGAGGGGTAGCCCAGTGGTTTGAGAATTGGCCTCCTAAATCCAGAATTGTGAGTTCAGCCTTTAAGGGGGCCATTTAAGGATCTAGGGCAAACCTGTCAGGAATGGTATTTGGTCCTGCCATGAGTGCAGGGGACTGGACTCAATGACCTCTCAAGGTCCCTTCCAGTTCTGTGAGATAGGTATATCTCCATATACTTATTTATTTTTCTCTTTATCAAGGAGACTAGCCCAGCCAACCATGCCAGAGTGGTAAAAACCACAAAGCCATTGCACTCAGTTCCCTGATTTCTTTACTTTGAATTGATTAAGTTGTCAAAAATCCGCTTTACTTGCAACAAAGGCACAAAGACACAGAAGTAACTTCTGCAGAACCAGCAGCTCTGGGATTTTAATTTTATTTTGGACACCATCAATGGTTCTGGCTTGATTGTTAAAGGGTAATAAAATGTTCCTTCCATTCTTGCAGAGAAAGAAGGGAACATTCATCTTGTCTTTCACAGCTAGGACTTAAAGCATATTTAGAAGCCACTAGCAGGACTGTCCCATTTAAAAAAGCATCGATTTTAAAAGTGATGTCAAGTCATTTCAGCATCTGAATGCTATTAGAAAAGTCACACTTTGGGAGCTCAGTGGATAGGATCCCTTGAGGTGCTGACTCTAAGAAGGGTATTTTCTAGAAGAGATAATCTCTAGTCTTTGTACTTCTTCTCCAAGAAGAAGTTAGATCCCAAAGGTTCATGCCGGAGGATTTTTTTCCCCTTAAGATTTTGTGTTGACCCTCTGCACACAGGTGAATTTCATCCCTTAAGTGAAATTTCATCCCTTAAGTGAAGAGATTAGGCATCTCTGGGTAATTTTTGATCCTTCAGCCTGCCCCCACCTTCCATGTTAACCATTTGCCATTAGTCTTATGTAGAAACACACCATGTAAAAGAACTGGGAGAATAGCATCTACGACTCCAGTTAAGTAGGATAATTTCATTCCTCTGCTCTGTTGGGACCGTGTACATTTCTTCTGACTAAAACAAGTATGTGTTCACAGAAGACTAACTATTACAGAGGGTAATGCACAAATGGAACGCCAAAGGCAATAGCAGAGAGATGTATTATTTACATATTTATTAGAAATTCAGTATTGCTTGTGAAAACAAGTCACTTCTGACTTTAATTCCAATAAGTAAACAACCCAATGGGCAAATAAGGGAAGAAGGAAAAAACACACTAAAGCAATTTACAGGAGATAATACAGTAAGGCAGCAACATTCTTAACATGAAACCATTTTGCAAGGCAGGGAAAAAAACCTCATCCTGTTACCCTCATTGTTTAGTCAAATGCCCAATAAATAATAATTACAAATTAATTTAATTATATGCACTATCGGTTGCCTCCCAGACCAACAGAATGACAATTAATCCTTGTTTATTTGCAATACTTTGTGGTTTTGTCTAAAGTGCCCTAAGGTAATGAACAGCACTTCTGCATAATATGAACCATTATTGTCATTCTCTTCATCTTTCTTTTTCCCCTCTTGTAGTTTAGGTGGAACTACATGTCTGTAATTAGAGTACATCTACACAGCAGGGTTATTTCAGAACAACTGGCGTTATTCCAAAATAACAAAGAGTGCATCTATACTACAAGCCTTTATTCCAACATAAAGTTGAGCTGGAGGACTTCTTACTCTGACTCATTTAACTCTCATTTCACAAGGAGTAAGGTAAGTGAAAGGAAGAGCGTTCTTCCTTCGACTTCCTGCTGTGTAGACAGTGCCAAAAGCCGAAATAAGCTGTTTCGACTTCAGCTACACAATTAACATAGCTGAAGTTGCGGCGCTTATTCCGACTTTAGCCCTGCTGTGTAGACATACCCTTAGTGAGCTGGAACTAGAAACATGACAGTAGAAAAATGTGTGTGTTTTCAGGAGCTTGAAATGGACTTTCTGCATGATTCTCCTCCCAGTTAAGTATCTTTTACTGAAGAACAAAGCCACTGGATTCAGGGAGAAATTATGTGCTTTTAGTTAATGCTCTGCAGTTCCTCATTCTGGGGTCAGTTCCCAGATCTGCCATATATTCCTTGGACAAATCACATGGGGTAAAATTTTCAGAAGTACCTATATGATCTAGGAGCTTACAGGGGAGATTTTCAAAGACACACATGACACTGGGGCTACGTCTGGACTACATGGTTCCGTCGACAGAGCCATGTAGTCTAGAAGTACCCTGAGATGTCAATGATTTTCAGTTGGACGTCTACTAATCAGTGCCTATTTGAAAAATGGGCTTTTAAGCCACTAAGATGCTTTCAAAAATGTTGCCCTTTTGCAACAAAATGGAAATGTTTACAAAAATGTCAAATTCATATTCATCTAAAATTTGGGGTTTGCACTAAAGAGTAAAAAATCTGAAAAATAATATTTTTGCCAATAACTGAAAAATACAATGTAAAAAAACAAAACAAACAAAAACCTTTCAGTAAAAAAAGGTATCTGTATTCTTTAAATTTCTGCACAAGTGGAGAATTCTGTGACCAGTTGCATTGGTACGTACTAATATAACCATCTATTCATGGAACACACATCTTTCACACAGAAAGAACATTTGGATATATGCATGTCTCCCACACAGAAAGAGCATTTGATGCTAAGAGTGATTCAAGTCATACCCAGCAGATATTCAAGCCTCAAGGCCTTTTTTCATATATTTTATTTATCTTCTGAAATATTTTCAGATAGCTAGGGAGTATGAAATGACAAGGAAGAAGAAAAAAGATCTTGCAAAGGTTTTAATAAATGTTAAAATGCTTGGAAAGTTAACAGCACTAAAAACCATTATTTAAATTCATCAAATGTCATTTTGAACAGAAGCTTTTGAAACGTCCCTTTTCTGAATATTTTCTTAAGAAAACTCATTTGTAGCTGTCAAGTAAAGAACACCTAGGGCTGTAGCCCCCACTAAATGTCAAGCTTCATAGAATAATAATGCCCCTGTGGTGTTCCAAAATAGAAGGCATAAGGGAATAATAGTAAGGAACTCTCAGCAGTAGACAAACTCATCACACTGTCCCTTCAACCAGATTGTAGAGTGGATGCTTTACAATTGAGAAAAGGAAAGTTTTCTGACAAAAACTCCGATGCTTTTCTCTTGCTGCTTTGATCAGAGTCATTGAAGCTAATTTAAAGGAGGCAAGACAGTACCAGTGCCTGGATCCATTCGATGCAGGCCCACAACCTCTTGGATAGTGGAAAAAAATTATTAACAGATGTGCCTTCGTACACTGTGGCATATTTCTTTTGAATTGCAAAGCGGTTGCCTGCGTATTTGAAGTACAATATGTCTAACCTTCCAGGCACAGCCAGTTGTTAATTTCCTATGCTACCATGAATCTATGATTTATTTAACAAATTTCCATGCAGCAAATAAAACATTTGTTCTACCTGGAGGGTAGTTTCCAAATATCACAGAACAGGCAGGCATGTCTGCAACAGTTTACATAAAAACTGTGGTCAAGCTCTCAAAACATATTAATAGCTGGATGCTTCACTCCAGAAACCTCCAAACAATGTTGCAGGTGAAATCATAGGACCAAGTCATGGTTTAAAAGACTGAATTTCTAGCTTGTGCACCTACAGTCATCGTGTAGTAATCAGATTTTTTTCTGACTGTATTTGTATAATTTAATATGGTGACATACTGTATAAATGCCAGATGTTTTCTGCTGCAAAACATGCACAGAGAGTTTTAAGGATTCAGTGTTGAGAAACTGATTTATATAAAAAAAGAAACATGGTTCTTGAATCTAGGGCCATGTCTACACTAAACAGAAGATTGCTGTTGTCATGATCAGGCTTCTGGAGATTGATTTAGCGAGTCTAGTTAAGACTCACTAAATCAAACTCAGAGGGCACCACCACCATATTCCTGCTTGCAACTTCCCCTTTGGGGATGGTAGAGAAATGCCAAACAAGGTATGCCAACTACAGCTACTTAATTAACATTACTGGAGTAGTGTATCTTGCTTCGATATTCTCTATGAGTGGCTTACATCCAAACTAGCAACCAAACTTGAAAAGAAGGTATGTATGTTTGAAAAATGGTGTTATTTTTGTTGCTGTTGGTATTATGCCTTCATTTTGGTATCTCGGCACTTCCTTCTTGTAGCCAAGAGTGACACCCTTCTAGGTATCTACAAAGAGATTGTGATAGAGATGCAGCAGTGTTAGTCTGGTCTAGCTAAAACAAAAAAGACAGGACTATATAGCACTTTAAATACTAACAAGATGGTTTATTAGGTGATGAGCTTTCGTGGGCCAGACCCACTTCCTCAGATCAATTTGTGGAAGAAAATTGGCACAATCACATATACCAAAGTGATACAGTCAAAAAAAGTGAACACATATAAAATTGTTCACTTTTTTGATTGTATCACTTTGGTATACGTGGTTGTGCCAATTTTCTTCCACAAATTGATCTGAGGAAGTGGGTCTGGCCCACGAAAGCTCATCACCTAATAAACCATCTTGTTAATCTTTAAAGTGCTACATAGTTCTGTCTTTTGTTTTATAAAGAGATTGGTTTGTTATTTTTGCACAAGAATAACAAGAGGATTTAACAAGGAATCCTGCTAGAAGAATTCCATCCCAAATCAACATTTGGGACATTCAGATGCTTTGGCAAGGCAGCATGGGTGGGGGGCAAAGCTGCTGCTTGGGAAGGCAAACTCCCCAGCCTGTGGCTCCCCCCACACTCTACCCCAAAGATAGAGGAGAGGCACTGCTAGTGCTGTAAGTGTGGTCACCCTGCTGCACTTGCGGCTGACAGCATGGACACCCAACAGAATTTTCACTGCTGAGCTCGGTGCAAGGTGCTTGTAACTGCCAGCACTTTACCTCTGCCAGTGTAGACATGGCCTGTGGTAATGCACAACTCTTGTCAATAAATTCAGGGCTGGTCCGTGCCTGGTAAAATGTTTCACTACCACTTCACGCCTCTTTCACAGGTTCGATATTATGCTAACAGGCCTGGCAAACTGGAAGGCTTTTCGCTTTTAAATGATCAGATCCACTTCACGGGAAAAGCCACCAGTCTGCGACAACTTGCTGAGAGCGCCTACAGAAAGGGTAGGAATAGGCATAGGAAAAGAAAAAAAGGTTGAGCACTAAGACCCAGGGAAGCCATTGCTTTCCTTTGCCTCTTATATCCACTGCCCCTGCAAGGCAGCCAAACTTACGAATATTTTATTAAATGCAAAACTTCTGCCATTACTGCACATTGCTTATATCTATCACTCCATCATTACAAGAGAAATAGGGTCTGTACCCTGCGTATCAGTTTGCAATTACAAAATGGGGCAGTCTGTACCAGGCTTATATTTGGCTTGCTACTGAACATTTCCCATGTGTGTGGTTAAGAGAGGTACAAAATGCTCATTCATCCAAGAAGCAAACTCGGAGGATGGTAGGGAAGGAGCAAATTCACTATATGTTTTGTAGAAATGGTTGGAAATCTTCTGAAGGATTGATTGTCTCATGGAAAATAGATGATTTTGTCAACATTTTTCAATTTTCTTTTAGGAAAATGGAACCAAAGCATTGCCACATTGCCTCGTGAAAGCTGTAACTCTGTCTCCCAGTCCTATGGGCTGGGCTGAGATGCCTGCCTAGAGAACATCTCTCATGATGCTATGCAATCATCCTTCTGACTGTGTGGCAGTGTTTCTAAACCAGTGGTATGAGTACCCTTAGGTCAGGGGTGGGCAAAAGGGCCTCCATGGGCCGGATCCAGCCCGCCAAGTGGGTGGATCCAGCCCATGGAGGTCCTGCTGCTCCCATGCCCCCAGACCAATCATAGCCTGGGGGCAGGGGAGTACGCGAAGTCTCTTCCTGCCCTGCCAGGAGCATGTGGCGCTTTGAAGCTCCGCTCACTGCTCACAGGAGAGAGGAGAGCGGAGGAGGCTTTGTGCACTCCCCCACCCTCAGGCCAATGAGGGCCTGGGAACAAGGGAGATGGGTGAAGCTTCCTTCACTCTGCCCCAGCCCTGTGAGGAGCCCACAGCATTTCAAAGTGTCACGTGCTCCTGGCAAGGCAAGAGGAGGCTTCCCGTGCTCCCACACCCCCAGGCCCTGAATGGCCTGGGGGTGGGGGAGCATGCCAAACCTCTTCCAGGGCATGGGTTCCTAGTGGGAAGGGGGGCAAAGGGGCTCCCCCACCCCCAGACCAATAATGGTCTGGGGGTGGGGTAGCCCCGCCCCTTTCTGTTTAGGTCCCGTCCCTTCCTGGGTGGTGCGGGTCTACTTCAAAAATTTTGGAATTAGCCCCTGGGCCAAAATTATTGCCCACCCCTGCCTTAAGGGTACTTGAGAGGAGTTGGGGGGCGGGGGGGGGGGGGTAATGGCAACACAACTGACATCTGGAGAAAACTGAATTTTGTTTTAAGTTTTACAGTGTTTTATTATTTTTATACTTTTTACACCCAAAAATTTCATCACCCTCCCTGCTACAATTAAGTTGTTTAAACAAATGTGTTGCAATGGTAGAAAAAGAATGTGTGCCTGAAAACTGTAGGCGCTGGGGGACTTACAATTTTTTTTTTTTTAAAAAAAGGGGTTCTTTATTAAAAAAAGGTTGAGAAACACTGGCCTGGTGGATCAAGGGAAACACCTAGCTGCTGGTTCATCTTGGGAGATGTAGAGCTGCCAGGGAAGCTGGCCCAAAGGCATGAATGATGGTATCAAGCAAACAGAACCAGAACACCTGTCAGGCAATGTGACCCTATAGGAAAATATAGAATGATGTTGAACTGGCTTGAAACAAAGCCATTTGGGGCAGTTCAACATCCTGAACTGAAATGTTTCTTTTTTTGGAATGTCAAGATGTTTTATTGCCATTCAAAATGTCAAAATAAACTGTTCTGGCATTTCCAGATTGATCTTTTTGAAAAAAACTTCTATTCCATTAAAAGTTTTTCTATTTCAGCAGTTTGTCCTCATTCAGCTTGAGAGCAAATGTTGAACTATTGGAATGTTATGCATGCTGGACATTTGGATGTTCTCTCAGCTTTATCTGCGTGTCCCTTTGTGCTCACCGACAAAGGCAAATGTGACATTTTGCTGTTACAAAAGGTTGTTTGGCACAGAATATTTGGAGGGGGGACTGAAGTGCTTTGAGAGATCCATCACAGAATATCGAACATTTTCTCTGTAGAGCACCAATCCAAACCCATCGTTGTTTACCTAAAACAGGGGTGGGGGAATCTAAGGACCGGTGCCGGATCTGGCCCTGATTCTTCTGTGGCTCAGTGGCCCCTAACCCGAACAGGTTCTCCGCCCCTGACATAAAGACTTTCCCTTACAGGTTGAAATGTCCTATTTGAAGGTAGTTGGTGCATCACAGTCTCATTGCTAGTATAATCACATCACCAATACTGACACTCATTTGTTCATGTATAATTTGCAGATAAAGAAGACAGGTACTGAAAGGAGACATAACACCCTTGCCTTTAGAGGATGCCTTTATAGGAGATGGTTAGCAAAAATCTGTAGTGAGCATGTGGGAAATTGGCATACCTGCGCTGGTCGACAAAGGCTTCCTTGTCGACAGCGGCGCATCCAGACTGCCCCGATCTGCTGACAAACAGCTGATCATCAGCTGGTCGGCAGAGCGCAGCAGCCATTTAAATTTAAATATAGCCACGATTATTTAAATCGTGGCTTCATTTCCCTCTGCCGATCAGCCTAATCTACATGGCTCCATCGATGGAGCCATGTAGTTTAGACACACCCTATGGCTACGTCTAGACTGGCATGATTTTCCGCAAATGCTTTTAACGGAAAAATTTTCCGTTAAAAAAGCATTTGCAGAAAAGAGCGTCTAAATTGGCACGGACGCTTTTCCGCAAAAGCACTTTTTGCAGAAAAGCGTCCATGCCAATCTAGATGCAGTTTTGCTCAAGAAAGCCCCGATCGCCATTTTCGTGATCGGGGCTTTTTTGCGCAAAACAATACCATGTTGTCTACACTGGCCCTCTTGCGCAAAAGCATTTGCTCAAGAGGGCTTTTGCCCAAAAGGGAGCAGCATAGTATTTCCGCAAAAGCACTGACAATCTTACATGAGATCGTCAGTGTTCTTGCAGAAATTCAACAGCCGGTGTAGACAGTTGACAAGTTTTTCCGCAAAAGCAAGTGCTTTTGCGGAAAAACTTGCCAGTCTAGATGCAGCCATCGTGTCTATGATTCTATGATCACTATAACCCCTTTCCTCAGTATAAGATTCACTAAAAAGTACGAACAATGAAAGAAATATGAAACAAACATGAAGGGAGGAGTCTATAAAACAGAGATTAAAAAATGAGATGCTCTCTCTGGTTAGTAGTTATCTGGCCTGTTGTTCTTTAGAAAGTTAATTTAAAATACAGGAAGTACCTGGGAAAATACTGGATGCTACCACAGTCTAGGTAGTTGAAGACCATTCTATCTTTTGTCTGGTTAATAAAGGAGCAGGATCTCTAGGGATGAAAAAAGATGGAAAAGGGTAGACACATGATTTTAGTTTTCAGTGAGGTCAATTGCTGCATTTCCAGATGTCACCATGGTAATAAAACTTGTGTCCAATATTCATAGGCTGCAGAGGAACTTCCTGCAAAACAAACACAACTGAAAATAGTCATCTTCTACTCTTATTTGCTTTGCATTATTAAAGCGGCATATCTGTGCTACCCATCCACTGCAGAGGATTATAATACAGGCAAGATGGTACTCAAAACCCAGTATTTGCTTAACTTGCACAAAATAACAAACAAGTTTCTCTCCCTGTGCCTCTCTTGTCTTTCCTTTGTAGCAAGGAGGCATGCAGGACAGACTGACAAGGTGGAATCACTGCAGCAATTTCTGAAGCATGTCTGAAGAACTGATATATCCTTCTTCTACCGAGCACTGGTCTACACTAGAGTGGAAGGTCAACCTAAGATACGCAACTCCAGTTACGTTAATTATGTATCTGGAGTCGACATATCTTAAATTGCCGTTCACGCAGTGGGAGGTCGATGGGAGGAAAGGCTCCCAACGGCTTTCCAACCTCCTCATGAGGAGCAGAAGTACCGGCACTGACGGGGGCACCCTCTGAGTTCAATTTACCATGTCTTCCCTAGCCCTGCTAAATCGAACCCTGGAAGAACGAATGCAGCAGCATTGATATTCTGTGTAGTGTACTCATGGCCCCAAAGAACAAAACGAGAAGTCACACAAAGCCGCTATTAGAACATATGGACACCTCTATCTCTCCTTTGCATCCTCTTCAACCCCTGAATAAGCCCATTCTGGGAAAATAAGAAGAAAGCATTGGATATGGGACAGAATGGAGTGGTCAAGATAAAATACAAATATACACCACTCTAATGGTAAGTTCCTCAGAGTCAAGCTGCATTACGTGAATAGATTTCCAGGCCTTTTTGTGCCTTCTCTGTGCCATTGCTATCACAAACAATTGCAATAATACAAAGCAAAAAGGCCTTTCAAGCAACAAAACAGCTTTCATCTCACAGATCTCAGATATTACTTGTTGATTCTCTCAAATAGTGTCTTTATGGCCCCCAAAATGCCATGCAGTAAACAGGATGAAGTAAACAATTATCAGGAAATTGTCAGGCTGAATTCTGACTTTATTTAGCAATTTTATGTTCATGGGACTTGCTTGCTTTCAATGCACCAGGATTAAAAGTGGGATCATATCATGGATACTCAGGCCCTATGTGTTTGAATAGCACTATGTTTGGAAATCCACTCCAACCTTTCTGAACATACTGTCCCCATCTGATTTATTCATCTGAAGTTATTGTTCAGCTGTTTCATTCTTTGCCCTAAGGTTGTCAGAAAATTCTCTCTCTCAATGTCGGAAGGGTGTAAGAGGTAACTCACAACAAAATATTCATGTCAGCAGACTCAGACACTGTTTTGAGGAGGCAATACATCTAAACTGGGGGCTGATTGTGCTTGCAGAAGGATTAAGTACCATGCAAATAAGAGAATGAAGATATATATGCTAGCAAAATGCATAATTAGTCAAATTGAAGAAAATTAAATGCATCTCTTATTGGCTAAATCGAAAGTCCAGCTTTTATTTTCCTTAGTGAATTTTAGTGTGTGTGTGTGTTTCTCTGAAACATCCACTCAATGGCTGTATCTGAACTGGCAAGTTTTTCCACAAAAGCAAGCGCTTTTGCGGAAAAACTTGACAGCTGTCTAATGTAAGATTGTCAGTGTTCTTGCACAAATACTATGATGCTTCCACTCAGGGATAAGCCCTCTTGTGCAAATGCCAGTGTAGACAGGTAAAAACTGTTTTGCGCAAAAACTCCCCTGATGGCGAAAATGGTGATCGGGGCTTTCTTGCGCAAAACCACGTCTAGATTGGCATGGACACTTTTCCACAAGAGGTGCTTGTGTGCAAAAGCATCTGTGCCAATCTAGACGCTCTTTTCAACAAATGCTTTTAACAGAAAAACTTTTCCGTTAAAAGCATTTGCGGAAAATCATGCCAGACTAGATGCAGTCAATGTGTAGCACTAGTCAGGAATCATTAAAAATGACAGAGAATATCTTATTGCCTTTGTATAAATCCATGATATGCCCAAATCTTGAATACTGTGTGCAGATGTGGTTGCCTCATCTCAAATATATATATCTTGACACTGGAAAAAGTTCAGAAAAAAACAACAAAATTATTAGGGGTATGGAATGACTGACTGAGAAGAGATTAATAAGACTGGAACTTTTCAACTTACAAAAGATTCAGCTAAGGAAGTAAGGAGGATATGATAGAGGACTATAAAATGATGACTGGTGTGGAGAAAGTAAATAAGGAAGTCATGAAATTAAAAGGAAGCAGGTTTAAAACAAACAAAAGGCAGTATTTCTTCAAACAACACACAGACAACCTGTGGAACTCCTTGCCAGAGGATGTTGTGAAGGGCTGAACTTTAACAGTGTCCAAAAAAGCTAGATTAATTCATGGAGGATAGATCCATCAATGGCTATTGTCAGCAGCAGAGAATGGGTGACAGAAGAGGGATCACTTGATGATTCCCTGTTCTGTTCACTCCCTCTGGGGCCCCTGGCATTGGCCACCATTGGGAGACAGGATAGTGGGCTAGATGGACCTTTGGTCTGACCCAGTACAAGGCTGTTATTGTATGGGGGGGGGCAAAGGGGGGAGATCCCAGTTAAACGAAACTGGAAAAGAAGCTCATTTGTAATACAGCAAAAAGAGAGCAGCAGTATACACTCTTGCACACACATTCACACTGATTCCTTTTATTTAGAGTATCAGATCCTGAAGGCAAGAGTAGTTCATTATGCGTGAGCCATTCAGTTACTGGTATATCTGTTTAAATAGCCACTGTGCTGGTGAAATGGACAGCTGGCCACCAGGAATTAAAATGAAACCACTAAATCCAAAGCTGTTGGGAGACTTTCTCTTTCTACTGATCTACACTGACTTTGACCTTGAAGGCAGGGCACCCTCTGAGTTTGATTGGGCAAGTCTTAATTAGACCCGCTAAATCAAACTTTGGAAGATTGATCGTGGCAGTCTTGATCTTCCATTTAGTGAAGACATGACCGGAGGTCGTAAAGGAAGAAACCTAGCATCATATGCTCAGTGCCCAAATCCATAAGTCCTATTTGTTTTGTAACTGGCATTCACATAAATGCTCTTCTCCATCCCAGCACAAGCCAAGTTTCTGTTTATGAAATAGTTAATAACAATTGAGAGTTCTATTTTTCCCAATGACACCTTTCATTTCAATCTCAAAGGGAATTGGGAACAAATTGTTTCTTACCCACAGCAGCCGATATCTCTGCTTATTTAAAATGGGAGTAGAACAAAAAAACAAAAAAACAAAAAAGAAACAACCCACCATTTGCTAAATGAAGCAAAACACCATAATAGGTTTAATGATGTAGATTTATCTCCTAACAGTTGTTCTGAGATCACAACAAATCATTAAAATCATTAACTCTGAGAGCTAAATTAGATTACAGATCTTCGAGAATGTCTGGCCAATACATTTGCTAAGCTGCATCTCCTTCCTACCAGCCCTAATCGCTAATTCCACTCTGATTCTTTCACAAACAATGAACTGATTCAACATATTCCGAGTCATATTTAAAAATACCTCTGGGCACACTTGTTTCTTTTATTCCACCATCCCATGCTAGCGCCTATGTTTGAGATTGCTTTCCTGGTGTGCCCAGGAGCATGCTGCAACACTGTGCATAGGGAGCAACCAGGAGGAAAGCAAGTCAACAGGTACAGCTATATGATATCAGCAGAGCTGTGCTGACTGAGACCGGAACCAAGGAGTTTGGTCTACAGACCCCAGCCCTGTAATGAAACTGCAGTCTCAAAGCGTTTGTGACCTTTCCAGAGGAGCTAATTTACCTTCTAGCTAGCAGGTGACGGAGGGACTATTATCACCTAGAACATATTGTTACTTGGGCAGATTGAAGCATGAACTGAATGAGCAACACTTTCAGACTTTGAGCTTTTGGGTCCTCTCGTGGGCCTAGATGGATAGGGGAGTTTGTGAGCTGACATGATCTCTTTCCCCACCAGTCAGACTAGAGAGGGAAGGGTCCTAGGTTGAATATGTACTGTGTGAAATCTCAACGCTTTCTTCTCCAGGGCCTGGGGCCTTTGTTGATGTTTGGTCGGGTCTCCACTGCTCCCTGCTACTCTTGTGACATGGAAGGAGTGGCCCATGCTGTGGATTCTGGAGGGGGCTAGCGGGGATTGAATTCAGCAAGTAGAGGGGAAGTTTTCTGGGATTTCTCACCTCACATTTCTTCGTTTTGGTGATTTAAATGAATTGGTGCAGCCATAACTGTCTTCCCGCTCTACCTGATGTCTCCATGAAGCATCCTCAGACAACAGGCCTAACACATTCCCTCTCCAAGCCAGGAAAGATGAGCCATAATGGATAAGAAGGGGCTAGATCAGTGGTGGGCAACCTGTGGCTTACGGGCCATATGCAGCCCATTGGGGTTCTATGTGTGTCTCACACTATATTTTGTTCACTGTTGCTCTCACGCTGGGTTGCCAAACTCCTCCGGTTTCCATCCATAAAGGGTTTCCCCCCCACCACCAGTGTTACTAAAGTAATACAAACGTAAAGCCTGGGCACGTGACGTGAGTTGAGAGCCATGTGCTCCCTCTGCATCCAATCAAAGCGCCGCTGTGGTCCAATTGGCAAGCGCAGGGAGCAAAACTACCCGATCACTGGAGACTGCCTTCGTTATGACAATCTTGCAGCCCACTGAGATGAAGGAGGGCCGCTCATGTGTCCACTCACTGGCCTCTGTTGCCCACCATGGGGCCAAATTATAAGGCCAGATCCTGAGCTGGAATAAATCAACATAGCTCTTTTCACTTCAGTGTTGCTACAGGGACATACACAAGTTCAGGGCCTCTGGTTCTCTTGGGTTTCCTATGGCACTGAATGGGGTGAGGGGACCAGATCAGAGTGATTTTATGATTAGCAATTAAATCCATTCTCCTGTCTCACAATCCCAATTTCTTTTGGCTTCTCCCAGGGCACAAAGTTCCTTTTCCTTCTCCCTTATGAAGACTCCACAGTTTCATCTAGAAGCCGGAAAAAAGCGGCAGCCATGAAAATGCAAATCCCGCAGGGGATATTTAAATCCCCCGCGGATTTGCCTATTCCCAAGAGCTACATTAGCATCCCTATTACGGAATAGGGGCCAATGTAGACGTAGCCCTATAGACCTATATAAACTCAAATACTCCTATTAATTACATAGAAAGCAATGTGTTGGTTTGTGGTTCTATTTTGCATCTCCTACCTTCCCTGTCCCTCAAAGCTATTTGTTAGTCTCTCTCTCTCTCTCTCTCTCTTTTTAAATTGGTGTCTTCATATTCCACAGTGCATGAAGCTTTCATCCTTTCCTTCCCCCTCTTCCCACTTTCTAGCCGACCTTCCCCCCACATGCCATGTAAGACAGTTTAATCTTTGATTCTGTATAACCCAGGGGAGATTTCAGGCTTGTTCCCACTGTGTTTCAGTGCAGAGAGCCTCACACTTATTACAAAAGAGTATTATTTGAGAAATGTGGAAGAAAAAAACGAAGAAGAATTGTTTATTCTTGTTAGTGAAAGAGGAACTGCATAAAGGAAATAAACCCCACATTGTGCTGGGCTCACTAATGGGAAATCCTAGAGCAAAAGAAAATGTGATGGAAGCATTAACCCCTCTCCCTTGACTGGCAGTGCTTGGGAGAGCAGAAAGACACAGCATGCTCATCTCATAGAACACGGGGTGCAGGGGGAGAGCAGGGTGCCAGAGCAAAGGGAATGCAGTGGGAGACGGAGCCTTGTTCAGAAGACTGGAGAAACTCAAAAGGCAGCATCACACCAGGACATAGTAGAGAATTAGCCTGGCAAAACTAGTCATTTTCCGGGCAGAACTGATGATTTCCAGAAGGAGTCAGTATGACGCTGGCAGACCAGGTGCCCACTCATGCCAAGGTCCCTATGTCTCAAGTGAACACTGACCAATGCACAGCTGGAACCACTCATGCGCCCATGGACTGATACTGTTAAAATAGGTATTGGAATGATAAGACTGTGTTGCATGTTTAGACTGTATAAAGTGCTGGTAAACCAGCTGTATGACTTAATTTCCATCATTAACGCCTGTACTGCATGTGGAAGGGAACATTTAAGTGTTTACTCTGTATGGATGGCCTGCTCCATTCCACATCCTAATGACATAATAAAGCAAACAATGGGTACTTAAGAACAATTAGCACCTTCTCTATCAGCTTCATGTAGCATGGACACTCTAATTGTCTATTTCTTCCCTCTTTTTTTCTTTTTTCCCCTTCTTTTTCCTTCTCCCCCACCCCAATCCCCTATTTATTTAGAAACTGGACCTTTAATTGCTCCAGTCATCTGAAGAAGTGGGTTGTGCCCACGAAAGCTCGTGATACCAGCTATGTGTTAGTCTTTAAGGTGCTGCCAGAATATTTATTGTTTTTTAAGTTTTTGCTCTGTAACTGTAACTCACCTGACAGGAGAAAATTGGTTGGTGAAATCTGCATACAAAACTCAGGCCTAATTTGGGGGCTTTGCCATGTTTCTTAACTATCTGACCGGAGGTTGTTACTCACTCTCTCAAGATACTGCAGGACAGCTTGAGAGTCTGGTCCTATCTTTCTTGGACAAAGCATGGCCATGATATGAGATCTTTGGGATACCTGGGAGAGAAGGAAAAGGATAAAAAGGGAATAAGAATATTTTCTAGCCAAAATGATTCTATGAATGTCTGCAATCTATCCATCCAGGTATTTAAACAGCCCCTGTCACCATAGTACCTGAACATCTCCCGGATAGTAATGTATGCGTTCTCACCCCCCCTTTGCCCCAGGAGATCCCATGTTCCAAACCAGCACCTTAAACAAAAGACCATGCATTGTGCCTTCCAGTAATTGCTTCTCCTTGTTTTGCTGGCCACAGAGTAAGGCAGGAGGAGAGATCTGAATTTCAGATGAGCCAAAAGAGCCAGTAATATTTCTAGCGCTCTGCCCTGTTCTTTTGACATTCTCTGCTCTCCATCCTTAGAAAAATTCTAATTTACTTAAATGAGGCATCGACTGTTTGCCTTTGCTGAGGGACTAAAAGCCTTCAATACAATTGACTCTGTGCAACGTGCTGCTATTGGAGGAACAGGGAACTTTCCTCACAGCATGGTTGCATTGGGGACGGAAATGGGAAAATAGTGAGGGTGGATGAGCTCCCTGAAGGTCAGGAGGGCAGAAGGTATTCAGGATTAATCAATGCTATTGGAATCAGGTCTCCTAGGTTAACATGCATTGAGGGAAAGAACAAAAGTTGTCCAATATGGGCAGAGATTATGATTTTCATTATGAGCTAGCTAACAAAACATCGGGTTGAGGTACTATAACATGAGTGAGTTGTACACTTAAACGAGGTCTACACTACAGGGGGGAAGGTTGGCGGTGTAAGATACACAACTCCAGCTATGTAAATAAAATAGCTGGAGTTGACACACCTTAAGTTGAGTTTTGTCTTCATCCCCATGGCGGGAGTTTGACGGGAGAAACTTTCCT
This sequence comes from Pelodiscus sinensis, assembly GCF_052426305.1. Taxonomy (NCBI): domain Eukaryota; kingdom Metazoa; phylum Chordata; order Testudines; family Trionychidae; genus Pelodiscus; species Pelodiscus sinensis. Next base: position 4,305,202 of record NC_143078.1, read on the forward strand.
GGTATTCCAGTTATTTCTCATTGTCACTAGTGCAAGTGTGAAGAAACTCCAGCCTGGTCCCATTCTGAAAGTATCAGATCCCTGGTTTTGCGCTTTCGCTTTCTACAAGTTGAATTTCATTTTAAGGAAGAACCTGTGAACAAACTACAACTCTTTTGTACCAGTATTTCCATGCTCTCCAACATGCCTTTTAAAAAGGGGGGCTGAAAAGCCATCTGGCTGTGACCAATGCGCCAACTGGCTTCCTGTCTTCCAGACTGCTTGTGACCCCTGCCAATTGTATGCCTAAAAGCAGTACAACTTTGCTTTTAAATAAGACACTTGCTGCCGTGTAACTTGTTTTCACACCACCCATTTCTCCCACCCGGGATCCAGAAAGCTGTCATCGCACAAAAGCACTGGTTGATGCTAATTACCACAAAAATAAATCTATTTTTTTTAATTCCCAAGATGCTTGAGACTTTTTCCAAAATCAATAATATCAGCAAAATCTAAATGTACTGTCTTTCACTCCTAGAATATGTGTTAACACCAACCATGTGAGATTGATGGAGCAAGCTAAGCATGAGTCTGCAGTAGCAGTTAGTGAAACAGACAGTTATTATTTTACTAGCAGTTTGCAATAGAATCCGAAGGTTGGACAAGATCTCAGGTGGTCATCGAATCCAACCCCCTGCCCAAAGAAGGACCAACCCCAACTCAATCATCCCAGCCAACGCTTTTTCTTCTCTGGTGATGGAGATTCCACCCCCTCCCTAAGGAACCCATCCCAGTGCTTCCCCACCCTCCCAGGGAAATAGTTTTTCCTAATATCCAACCTAGATCTCCCCCACTGTAACTTGAGTTCATTGCTCCTTGTTCTGCCATCTGTCACCACTGAGAACAGCCTCTCTCCATCCTCTTTGAAAAACCTCCTTTGGGTAGTTGAAGGCTGCTTCAAATCCCCCTCACTCTTCTCTTCTATAGACTAAATAAGCCAAAATCCCTCAGCCTCCCTCAAAACTCATGTGCTTCATCCCCCTCAACATTTTTGTTGCCCTCTACTGGACTTTCTTTAATGTATCCTTTCTGTAATGGAGGCCCAGAATTGGATGCAATACTCTAGATGTGGCCTCACTAGTGCAGAATAAAGGCGAACAATCACTTCCCTAGACCTGCTGGCAATGTAATAGATATATTAGAAAGGCACATCTTTTTGAAACATGAAAAAAGCTTTTTTTTCTCTACCAGCTCTGATTCCAGAGTCTTTCTCCCACACCATCCCCTGTTAAATATGTTCTGCTGAGATGATGTTATTCCTGTTCTTTTTACTTGATATGGCCAACATTTTCCCTTCCTATAAATATTCTCCCTTCTGCCCATCTCATAAGAAACATTTATTGTCAGGAGAATGAGGAAATTGTCCTGTTCATGGGCTGCAATGATTCTTTTTGTTGTCTTTGTACATGGATACTGCATTGATGGGTGGATTGTAAATGCACAATGAGAACAATAGCTGAGCATACAAACACAATGGCTGAAGAAGTGTAAGTGCTGAAATCCAAGTTTTCATGTAGCCCGTTCCTCCAGCTCTGCCACCACAAAAGAACATCAGTATATACACGAGGCATAACAAAAGAGAACAATAATTATATATGCCACAGAGAGATATCCAGCAGATTTGGCTCATACAGATAGTTTTTCTGTGTCTCTCTGCACCTGAGTTTGCACCTCTTTTGCTTGGAACTATGACTTCATTAACTCAAAGTACAAAGCCAAAATTCACTGGGTGATTTTAATAGGACGAGGTTTTCAGGTAGAGAGTCTGCTAAAGCACTGACTGGGACACTTGGGTGAACTCCAACTTCAGATGGGTGGGAAATGATGCAGGGTGGGGAAGGCAGGCAGAAGAGATTGGGCCACCTCCCACCAATCAGCCTTGCAGAGTATGGAATGGGAGGGACCTGAAGAGTAGGATGGGGAATGGGGATTATCCTGTTGCACCAGGTGTTCCTGCAGAGAAGCTGGGTCTCTGGAGTTGGGTCTGGAAGCTCCTCCTACTGCCAGCCTCGTGTTACTGCTGGGGAGCGTGGGGCGGGGCACTTATCCTGCTGTGCCCCACTGACACTCCTACCTGAGAGTGGGGTCAGGCTGTTGGGGCTCAGACTGCTCCACCTGCCCGGTGTTCCTGCTTGGAAGCAGGGTTGGGGGCCTACTATCCACATGCACCAATACTGCTCACTAACAAGTGTGCCAGGCAGGGGGAGCATGACAATCCCCCAACCGGGCTATGCAGCTTGAGTGCCGGGCAGAGGATGCCGGGCCAGCCCACACGCACTGGCACTGCTACCCAGCAAGAGCACCAGACCTGGAGGAGCAGGGCAGGGAATGTTGGGGCAAGAGCAAAGCTGAGATGGGGTTGGTGGGCCTGGATCGTAAGTGAGTGGGCTCGCTTATGCTACGTCTAGACTGCATCCTCTGTCGACAGAGGGATGCAAATCAAGCATGTTGAAATTGCTAATGAAGCCAGGATTTAAATATTCTGCACCTCTTTAGCATAAAAATGGAGTTTTTTTGAAAAAAACAGCAGTCTAGACTTTTTCGACAGATCCTGTATTCCTCAAAAAATTAGGTTTACAGGATCTGTCAAAAAAGGCTTTATTTTCGACAGATCTGCATCTAGATTGCCTTTTTTTTTCTTCGAAAAAACGCCGTTTCAAAAAAATGCGGCAGCCATGTTTATGCTAATGAGGTGCGGGATATTTAAATCCCGGCTTCATTAGCAATTTCAATGTGCCTAATCTACATCTCTCTGTCGACAGAGAGGTGTAGTCTAGACACACCCTTAGCCTAGATTTCCATTTTTCTTATTTTCATCTGATTTCCTCCAGCTGTGCCCACTTCATCATAGTAAATATCTTCTCTCCCTCTCTATGTTCATTAAATATTTGTAACCCACCATTTCCTATGTCACCTCATTTGTTGTTGCCCCCAAAAGCTAAGCATGTTTTCTTCCTTTAATCCACATCTCAGCCAAATAATGTCTACTGTTGACCTCTCAAGTTTCAGCAGCTTGTAGACAGAATGAGCCTGATGATGTGCCGTCTCATCATATACACCTGGGCAAACTGGCTGTGAAATGCTGCGGCTCCACCTGTGTAGCCCTTTATTGTCACTGGGCCAAGATGTGAATGCTACACAAAGGGAAAAGCATGGGAGATTTGGGATCTTGGACTTTCTGCTACTACTGATGCCCATATCAGTGTTCCAGATGCAGCATCACCACTGTCATATACAGAGGGACTTTTACTTCCATGCAGTGTATTTTCCTTCTTCCCTGACTTCATACATTTGTCTTCTACTTTGTAGGGAAACTATTGTCCAGAGAATTATGGATCAGCAATATTGACACAGATTGAAACATCTCTCCTCGCTCTGCCTCCCATAAAATACACACAGGAAAGAATTGTGTGCCAAGAAACATGCCACAAACTATTCTCAGAGCTCTGCTGCACTACTGGACTTTAGATCAGGTCCTAGCAGGGCATGCTCTAAAAAGATGTAGAAATCACCATACCGAGTATCATAACCAGCCTTACTCTGGGCTACCCACACAACCACACAATGAGTGCTCCAAAGAGTTATTTTAGAATAACTTTCTCTCTAGAGGGTTAACCCAAGGGAACGGACTAAGGTTTCACCCTTTATAAGGCTTGTTATTATTGGTATGTGAAGCCACCTGGCCTGGGGCATGGAAAACTCTTCTTCTGCCTCCGCATAAAGGAAAATGAGCAGCCCAGGACAAAGATTCTGAATACTGGGATGTGTCAGTACACCTGTCAGACTAACATATGTGCCCCCTGCCGCCTTCCAGGTAATAGGTAAAGGATGCTAAGGGGCCTTTGTCAGTTGTGTTGAGTCAGAAATTGTTGTAAAATAAAGCTTTACTGGAAAATGCAGATTTTCTGCCATTTGTGAAAATTAACTCCCCTAATTAACTTACACATATAAATATAGTTAGAATGAAGACATTAAGTTGATTATCTAGAAAATTGCTACCTTGGTAGATTCCCTGATGTCACTATTGCTTCTAATTATGCCAAGAATTAAATTGCTGCATTTCTGTGGCATTGCTATGTCACTGCACTTGAATGCTTGGTGATGGATCACACCTCTTGGGCTACTTAACTCATAATTTTGGCTGGTGACTGGCTGGGCCCACTATGTTTGGGCTGGGTTGGAGCTTTTCCCCTAAACAGAAAGACAGTATCAACGAGTATGAAAAGAACCTCTCCTATTCTCTTAATGAACATCCTGCAGTAAATATAGTGAAGAATTGTATGTTTTCACATTTGGAACTTTCCATATTTGCTGGAATCTTGCTCACACTGAAATTAATAGAAAACTCCTATTAACTGGGATCAGGGTTTGGGGGAAAATCTCACAAAGTGGATAAGAGATTTAGGTGCCAAAATCCCAGTTTCAAAAGGGGCTTAGGCACATAGGACCACATTTTTTAAGTTATTTAGGTGCCTAAAAGGCAGAGATACATGCCTAGTGGGATTTTAAAAGGGTCTTGGTGCCTAATTCCTAATAAAATCAAAGGAGTTTGGCACTTCGCCACTTTTGAAAATCCCATGAAGCGCCTATCTGCACCTGCAGGTACCTACATATCTTTACAAACTGGCTCTGTCACTGATGTTTCTAAAATGTATCATAATACAAATAAATAATAGTCATACTAATAAAAAAAGAGTCTGGTTTAGACCCAGGGCTTGGCTCTTCTACAACTCAACATATGATCTATGTAGCTGATGGGCTCTTTTCTTTTGAGAGAGAAAGTTTTAAGTTCCGTCTTAAAAGAATCTTCGTTCAAATGTTTCTTAAATGATGTGTCATGTTAGATTACTTCAGCTGTAATATATTGTGATAGCTGGGACCCTGAGACTGAGAAATTTCAGAAATATACAAGAAACAGCAGCTTGCTTCTGGACTTTGCTTGACAGTGAAGAAGCAAAGTGACACTGCCTGTAACTGTAGCCTTGAAAACTAAGCATGCCCCAAAGTTATCCACTGTTTTCAGCTTTGAATAAGATCATTTCAAAATGTGCAGTGTGCACTGATATGCTGTCAGTGTCTGATGTTTCGAGCAGGGTTTTTTTTTTCCTGCAAACAGAACTGGATGAAAAGAAAATCCAATACAATAAATAGCTCTTGCATCACTGACAAAAAGAGAACTGGCAAAATTTGCCTTCAAACCTATTCAGAGAACAAACAATCAAGAAATTCTCCTGGTTGCAGATTTGCAAATGTGCCTGTCTGTCATAGATTGAGAGTGGAAGGAGCTGGAAGGTTGCTGGGTCACTTGGTTTCAGTCAGCTCACCCTCCACTTTGTAAATCCCTGTTTTCACAAGAGTGGATCTGAGAAGAGGAGGCTGGAGAAGAAACCCCCTTCATAAATCTGAAATGGCAGATTTTATCCTCAACTCTGATTCATGTTTGGTTGGGGGTGATGCTCTTGAATGGAGCTGGGAAGTGATGTTTTACGGTCCAATTCTAGTCTCAGTTATACACATGTAAATCCAGGGCAGTTCTAGTTTGGTTTCAAATAAACTAAAACTTGAGAGCAGAATTCAGCTATTCATTTGTGAAAGCCTGGTCATCCCTGCTTCCTTGGGATTTGAAAGGACAGGAAGGAAATGGAAATGCAAAGATAAGCCATTTTTTTTACACCAAAACTCCATTACAGGTTGCACCTCTCTGGTCTAGCACTCTCTGGCTGGGAACATTCGTGGTCCAGCATGATTTTAGTTAGTCGGATGTCCACTTATCATAGATGTGATCGAGTTTCCTGTGGTCCCATGAAGTTTGTTTACAGCCACCAGTGCTGGCTCCCAGGGTATGTCTACACTACAAAGTTAGTTCGAACTAACAGTCGAATTAATAGGGGCTGCACATACAAACCACTAGTTTGAATTTAAATCAAACTAGTGGAGCGCTTAATTCGAACTAGGTAAATCTCATTCTACGAGGACTAACGCCTAGTTCTAATTAAGTAGTTCGAATTAAGGGCTGTGTAGCCACTTAATTCAAACTAGTTAGAGGCTAGCCCTTCCCAGCTTGCCCTGGTGGCCACTCTGGGCCAAACTAGGGAAACTCTTCTGCCCCCCTCCCGGCCCCGGAGCCCTTAAAGGGGCACTGTCTGGCTACAGTGCTCATGCCAGCTGCAAGCCTGCCAGCACCCAGCCAGCAGACCCTGCACCTGGCACAGCATGAGCCAGCCACCCGCTGCTACCCAGCCCTCCCTCTCTTCCCGGGACCAGGCTGGCGGCTCCCAGGAGCCTGTCCGGGGCCGCAAGAGGCGGGCACCCGCCTGGTCTAGTGCAGAGATCGTGAACCTCATCGAGGTTTGGGGGAGGCCTCCAACGTCCATGACCTCCGCACTTGGCACAGGAATGCAGCCGTCTAGGGCAGTATAGCTGCCAGCCTGGCCACCAAAGGCCACATGCGAACCCAGGAGCAGGTCTGAATGAAAATCAAGTTGGTCCAGTAAGACCCCCATCCCCCGACCCTGAGCCCTGAGCTTAGAACATAAGAACGGCTGTACTGGGTCAGACCAAAGGTCCATCTAGCCCAGTAGCCTGTCTGCCGACAGCAGCCAACACCAGGTACCCCGGAGGGGATGGACCGAAGATAATGACCAAGCCATTTGTATTGTGCCATCCATCTCCAGCCTTCCACAAACAAAGGCCAGGGACACCGTTCCTACCCCCTGGCTAATAGCACTCCATGGACCCAACCTCCATGAATTTATCTATCTTCTCTTTAAACTCTGTTATAGTTCTAGCCTTCACAGCCTCCTGTGGCAAGGAGTTCCACAGGTTGACTATGTGCTGTGTGAAGAAGAACTTTCTTTTATTAGTTTTAAACCTGCTGCCCATTAATTTCATTTGGTGTCCTCTAGTCCTTATATTATGGGAACTAATGAAGGACTTTTCTTTATTCACCCTCTCCACACCACTCATGATTTTATAGACCTATATCATATCCCCCTCAGTCTCCTCTTTTCTAAGTTGAAAAGTCCCAGTCTCTTTAGCCTCTCTTCATATAGGACATGTTCTAAACCCCTAATCATTGTAGTTGCCCTTTTCTGAACCCTTTCCAAGGCCAAAATATCTTTTTTGAGGTGAGAAGACCAGTACTGAAGATATGGCATACCATAGTTTTACTTCCCCTCCTCCTTCTTCCCCCTGCAGGTTTGGGAAGGAGCTCCCTCCTCCCAGGTTTCCACCTCCCCTCTTCCACCCTCTCTTTTCCCCTCTCCCACCTCCTTTTCCCAGTCTCCCCAGAGGTTAACCCCCCCCCAGTTTTGTTCAATAAAAAGAGTTTCTATTTTTGAACACACGTGTCCTTTATTTTTTCCATCAGGAAGGGGGGCTAGGGAGGGGTAAGTGGAAGGAGGTGAGGGAGGAATGGGGCACGAGCCCCCAATGGGGAGGACTGGAGTGGCTCTGCGGGCTCCTCAGGGTGGAAGCTCTCCTGCAGGGCCTCCTGGATCCTGGATTGACCCCCCTGGATGGCAGCCTGCAACAAGTGCAGCCCGGCTGATGGCCGAGTGCTATGATGTGCCAAGTGTGGGCACTCAGGGCACTCCAAGCCAGGACTGCTTTGCTGTCCCTCATCAGTTAGACAAGCAAGCGGGGAACCCTGAGAACTGTCTGTCTGGGGCGGGGGTCGAGTCCCTTTAAGCACAGCCCTCGGCTAGCCTGAGGCAGCAGCTCCACGCTCTAAGTCCTAACCTGATGCCCTGTCAGCACTGGTTCCGGCCAGCCTTAACTTCAGTTCAGGGTCCACTCAATGTGGACATGCTAGTTCGAATTAGCAAAACGCTAATTCAAATTAGTTTTTAGGTCTAGATGCACTAATTCAAATTAGCTTTGTTCGAATTAACTAATTCGAATTAAGTTAGTTCGAATTAGTGCTGTAGTGTAGACATACCACCAGTGTTCTGTGCTGTTCTTTAGCTCTAAATTACCCCTAAAGAGACCAGCATGCAGTGGAAGTGTTGGTAATGCCACTAAGTGTAAGCACAGTTTTTATGCTTATTTTCTTGTGACAATACAGTAAAATTGTGTATCAACACTACCACTTTGGCTACATCTATACTGTAGCCTTCTTGCGGAAAAGCATATGCAAATGAAGCACGGTGTGGAAAATTGCAGCGCTTCATTTGCATAAGTAATGAGCAACTGTTTTTGTGCAAGAGGCCTTTGCGCAACAACAAGCTGTTTAGACAGCTCCTTTTTGCACAAACCCTCCCTCTTGGGCAAGAGCTGCTCATACTGAAAAAATGAGGAAGAATGGCTCTTGCCCAAGAGGAGGCTTTTGCGCAAAAACGGCTGCTCATTACTTATGCAAATGAAGTGTGGCAATATTCCATGCCATGCTTCATTTGCATATGCTTTTCCACAAGAAGCCTTTGTTAGGAAGAGAGCTGCTAAGCCTTAGTGAGGCATAGGCTTATATAGAATGTGTGATGGGGTGGCCCCGGTACAGAGTGTATCAGTACAGCCCAACATTATTAAGCAGCACTGCAAGCATTGTTCTGTTTATTCGCCTCAACAAAATATAAATAAAAAGAGACCCACTTGCTACAATATTGACCTCTTGTGGTTTGGAAAATTCTCTGGTTCTGCACTGTTCAGGCCCTAGGGTGCCAGGCGAGAGATGTGCAGCCTGTACTGGCAAAAATTCCTTTGACTAAAGGGCTTGGCTTTAGAATCATAGAATCCAAGGACTGGAAGAGACCTGAGGAGTCATCCAACCTAGACCTTCCCCACTTGCACTAGATAATGTCTTTCCATTCCTACTACAGTAACAGAATTCTAGCTATACCTGATTGCTAGCCAAGAGCTACCATTGTTTCATTGCATTGCATTGCAAAACAGAAGAGTTCAGTTCAATTTATCTGCTACTCCAGTCTGTATTAACTACCATCTATTAAGAGCTACAGTATTTCAAGCTATCCATTAACAAATTTGAGAATGCTTTATTATTATTTTTGGCAATTAGCTGCTGTAATTATCTTGCCAAACCCTATTTGAATGCATTAACTAAGCCTCTGGATTTAATCTTCTGAACATCGAGGAATTCGTACTGAAAGGCCCTGCACAAAATCTTCCTCAGCAGTGAGAAGCTGGTGTCCATGAACGACCAGGGTATTTTCTCCTGCCGTTGCCCTAAGGTCTGGTATTTGTCCATATAATGAGTCTAGGCAAGCAATATGGCTTCCCTCTGACCCGGAAGAGGAACGGCCATTTAAGACCCATTGGTGGGTGGGTCCTGGCTCACAGGAAGCAGGAAAGTGGGACTGGGAGTATAAGAGCTCAGAGCTCAGTTAGAGTCCTGCTGCCCAACAGGCCAGACGCTTGACCCCAGCTCCTCGGCGAAGGGCCTAGATACGCTGCGCCCAACGGGAGGACTGGATTGGGCTGCCAGGGCCAGCCCCAAATGACTTGTCTGAGCCACTGAGACTGCTGCTACAACCCAAAGACTCACTGAGACCTCCAGGATCCCTGCTGGGCCTCGATGACTGGACTGGTCCATCTGGGCTCCCTGCCTGAGCTGGAGCCAGGACCTATGGACATGCTGCCAGCACCTCCATCCCCAACTGACCCTGAGGAGCAGCACCCAATCCAGTTAGGCCCCCAGAGGGGACTGGAAAGCAGCCCAGGGACAGCCGACCTCAGGGTGGCTGAGGAGATGGAGGTTGTGTGGGCAGTATATTGTGGCCTGGATTCCCGCTGGCCCACAGATCTGGTCGGCATGTTGAGGTCCAGATCCCTGCCTACCCACTGGCTGCCGTGCAGCCACTGTCAGGGCCCTGGTCTGGGATGCAGGGGAGCAGGTGGGCCTGCATCCTCCCTGCCACCCCTCCCCTCAGGTGGCAGGCTTCCACCTGCGGGGCAAAACCCCTGTGCTTGTCGGCTCTCTGCCAGTGAGCGGACCCGACCTCCGCCCAGCTGGGACTCAGCCGGAGCTTTAAACTGTTATTGAACCGCTTGTGGTAAAATTTTGTCTGTCGGCCCCGCCCTCACCTAGGGTGGGGCCTTATAAACTGATGAACTGTTGATCTGCAGCTCTGCCTGAACTGAAGGCCGGGGCTGATAAACTGCCACTCAGCTGACTGAGTGCTCATTTGACCAAAGTGCTCATTTGGTGCCCGCCCTAACCAGAGGCATGGCCATTATAGACTTTTTACCGACTGTGACACTACAATTGTCCTTTCACTGGCCAGTATAGGGAGTCAGGGTGGCCTCCTGCTGACGTGGACCCTTTACAGTCCAATACTGAGGGGTAGTGACTAGAGCCCTTGCACGTGATTCAGGATAAGCTGTTCTATTCCCCATGTGCAATGGACTTCCACTGTGATTAAAATCAATGAGAATGAGGCACCTAAGCCCATTCAAAAAACCCACTAGCATCCTAACTGCATTTTTAGGCTCCTTAATATCTTTGCAAATCTGGCCCCAAGTTTCTCTGTGCCTCAGTTTTCTTTCTTAAAAATGAGGATAATAGCACTTCTCTACCTCTCAGGGATCTTCTGAGGAGAAGTACTTCAAAGATTGTGAGGCATGCAGATACTCTGGTATGAGGGCATGTAAATATCTTAGTAGATATACTGGCTGTGGTGTCATGACACATTAACGCCCTAGGTGATATACGGTCCATATGCTAGTCATCTATCAGGACAAACACATTAAAACTCAACTATTTCTCTAATATATGTATGCTCAGATGAGGTGAATGGATACACGTGATAGGGGACAAATAATGAGAGAAGAATTACATCTTGAGAGCGCCATAAAGGTAAGAATCATTATGTTAAATCCTGGCACCTGAAACATGAACAAGATGTTTTTTGATGAAATAAGATCAAGGCTTCTGCCTGCATATGATAATTACTTAGAAATCTTCACTTCTTTTTGGTATTTCTTTGATTTTTCTTTTCATTAAGTATAAAACCAACAAAAGAACCCTTACTATTTTTTTATTATTATTTGTGCCTATAGCTACCAAATCAAGAGCCCATTGTGCTAGACTAAATAAGAATAAGAGATAAACCTTCACCCAAAGATTGTATTATCTATATCAAGAAAACAGATGAGAGAAATATTGTTTTCCTCTGTGCTTCTTACAGGGAGGCACAGAGAAACTTAAGTGACCCAGCCAATCATACAATAAATGATAATATAGAACTATGATTTGTACAGAACAAACCTATGTAGCAGCTGAAGAATTAAGGACTACTTGAACAGTGGCATTATTTGGGTTCACATTCATGTAACCCTAAATATAAAGAATTGAGAAGAATGTTTCTCCCCACAAAAATATCATGGTCCCAAAATTATGCTCTTTGTCCCATTGCTGTCTTTCCTCATTACCCATTAGCTCTTTTTTTTTCTAATCAACTCTCATTTGCACTTTCAAATTAATTAATCTGGTAATAGTTGAAGCAAGAGATATTTTAGCATTTGATTGGTAAACTGACAAGGAGCTAACAATTTAACATTGTCTCGCTTGTACTGCCAGTTTCTCGGAAAGATTTTCCATTTGGTCACAATCCTCCATTACTTCTTTAATACTTTTATTTTAAGTGCTTGACCTTTATTTTGTCCCTTAGTTGGATCCGAGACATGATAAGTTGCTATTTGTCTGGATATCAGAAGTCTGACTAAATACTATCAACGGCCTGAGGGCTGTGGACTGTTTCCATTTAGACAGATACGACCCAATGTCACAGTTCTCCAAATGTCAGAAAGTTAATTATAGACTCTCGCCAGCCTTCTTTCTTACCTGCCCCACTCTGTTTAATGCCATATTTGGAAAGCTAATTTAGCAAACAGTCTCATCCAGGGGACCGGTAGGGAAAGCATTACTCAATAGGTATATTGGGTCCTGTCCCATTCATTGAAACTGGATTCTGAAATCAACCATTATGCACCTGGATACTATACCTGGCCACTTCCTGTCCTGAAGCATTAGGCAATGTTGCTGGGACCTTGCTTCTCAGAGTAGAGTCAAAGTATTTCGAGTGTTGGGTCTGGTTTGCACAATGTTTTAGGATCCTCTGGGAAGCGAGCCACTGTGCTAGGGTATGCTCTTATTAATGATGTATTCAGTTATCAGATTTTTAATTTAAATCAATGGTTTATATTGCTACAATATTTCCCAACAAACATAGCAGGAACACATGTCACTATATCCACGCAAGTCTATAATAGCACAGTAATCCATACTATATAATAACACGCATTCATGGATACTCGAGGATGTCTTCCCTTCAGTGCATTGGGAATGGGATTGTGCACCACTAGCCTCCTAGCTGCATTTTCAGACTCCTTAATATCTTTACAAATCTGGCTGAGCAGCTCCCACATCTGGGAACAGATTTTCCAAACAGTTCAGTTCATTGGGTATATGTTGGGTGTTGACCAAGTTTAAAAAAATAGCCATATTGTAGTTCTTCTTTGTGATATCTTAGTATTGATGGTTTAAAGTCAGAACCTGAAGGTATTTTCCATTAATTATGTTAGCATATTATGGTAACAATAATAATAATTTATTACATTCTCTTCTATAGGATTAAAAAAACTTTAGGTTAAAGGAGTGCTATTTGTCCCCGAATCTTGGTAAGAAAAAGAAGAATGTTTCACTTTTATATAACCAGTTAAAATCCAAGTAGGTGACTAAAAATCTTTACAGTCTGGCAGAAGTTGAGTGACCTATGTGAAATGGATCCATTTCCTGGCAGACAGAGGTCTGTCTCATCTAAATCCTGACAGCGGCTGGCATTGCTTCTCACCCTTATTGGCATTCTATTCCCAACAGATGGGTGTTAAGAATTGAATCCCCAGTTATGCAAGGCACTTGACTTCAGTGGAACTTAAGCATATGCTTAAGGGCTTTGCTGAGCCAGGACTCAAATGTGCCTAAAGCCTGATTTCTCCTTCATTCTTAGAAGTTGTCCAGCCAAGCTGGCAGGGTCTCTATGGCTGGGAAGGAGAATCAGCACTTAAATTTCTTGTTTTCTACCTTTTCACAGTTCAAAGGGGGAGACTGTCGACACCAGGACTGCCAATCGGATATCTTTGACCAGCAAGAAATTACTGGCCCAGTTCCCCACAGGTTCTGTTGTTTTCTGTCTGTACCTTGTCTTCACTGTGAATTTTTCAGCAGATTTCAGGACGTGCCTTGTTGAAAAAATGAAACACGGTTTATGCTCCTCATCTGAAATAAAGATGGTGTTCCCCATTTCTGGGGAAAAGTATGTTATTTTTCCCATTCCCTAATGGATAGGATTCCTCACTGGCTTTGGTGAAGAAAGTCCTAATTTTGTGTGCACTTCCACATGCTTACCCACCCTCAGTAATTACATTCCTCTTTAATGTTCATTCCTTACCACTAAATATTCAGCTGCCAAGGCTACACGCACTTGATCTCACTCTGGAATTGAAGAGTGCCAGTACACAGAGTTCCTTTATACACCAGGAGACACTTGACCTTTCGGCGGCGAAGAGATGTTTTTAATCATTACTTCTGATTTGCACATACCGAGCAAGAAGCCTGCAATCTACACATCTTTCTGGCTCTTTCAGGAGTGCTTCTTTATTTCTAGCCTGGGCTATTCAGATTTTTTATTTTTTTTAATTTGGAGGTTGAAACCATGAGTGTTTTGGTCTTTTGTATGGTTTTTTTTTTTTTTTTTTTTTTTTTTTGCATCCTGTTAATGACTGAACTCCCGGAGCGCAAGCACCCAGTATATCATTGCAGGATGACGACCACACATCTAAAAAAATAATAATAATAATGGTGGAGCCACTCAGTCTGGATGGGGTGAGAAAGCAATTTATTTAATGCATTCTATTGATCTTGGGCTAAAATACTCAGAGGCTTAGAGACGGCACATCTCTTACAGTGGCTTTGTGTACATTCAAAATTAAATGGAGCACTGTCAGCTGAAAATTGCTAGGCCCCTTGGGGCAAGACGTGAGAGAGGATGCAACCCTGTGTGTGATGGGGGGCAAGGGTGTATGGGGGCCAGTAAGGGGGGGGTGTCACCTCTCCCCACGTGCGCCTCAAAGCAAGATTTCTCAACAAGGAGAAGGCGGTTTGCCAACCCTGCAGGCCATGGGATTAAAGCCTTGATTCGCCCCCCCACCCCTGCAGGGCTAAATTCCCAACAACTCCCCCCACCAGGCTGAATCCCTGATTCATGGTAACCCCAAATCTCTAGCACACACACCTGCAGAAGCTCAGATCCGTGCTTTCTTCCCTAAGCCATGCCTGGTGGAGCTCAAGCTGCTAGCAGTGCTCCCTGTGGGGGAGAAGCCTCCAGAGCCCATGGGCAGAGCCAGGGATGGAGTAACTTTCTGAGGGCTGGGAGCCAAACATTTCTGTGGGGCCCCAGGGGGGCAATGGAGCATGGCACAGGGAGGTCAGTCCCCAGGGCCAAGGGCCAGCAAGAGGCAAATAGGCCTGGCCTGGCGGGGCAGTGCCACACCATCCAGGCCAGAGCCAGCGCCAGGACCAGGGCCAGCGCCAGGGTATATTTACAAACTGGCAGTTGTCAGACACACACTGGGCCATCTGAGCCTGTGCTGCAAGCTGACCCCTTTCCCTCAAGGGCAGGGCCATGCCATGCCTCACAGCCCTCTGGCTAAACAGCCTGCCTCCCCCGGACACCCTGTGGCTAGATTGCCCCCCCCGCAATCCTGCCAGAAGTACAGCACCCTACACACCACCCCCCTTCCACAGCCCCACCTACCTCAACTGCCCAGAACCCCCTCTCTCTTGTCTCCCCCACCCCACTAGGGACATGTCTACAGATTTGGCGAGACTGTGGGGGGGTTTGGAGATACCTCTGATATCCCGAAAACACATGGCTGCATCCAAGGAACGCATTTGTACTTCTGCTTTTTTTTGCGGAAGAGCAAACAAGTTTTTTCGCAAGCCCCTGTATTCCTCATTCTACGAGGAAGAAGGGGGCTTTCAAAAGAGGGGTTTTTTCCAACATTTGGCCCAGTCTAGACAGGCCAAATCTCAGAAAAGGCTCTTCCGACAAAAGTATCAGAAAAAGCTACGCAAAATGCAGAACGCATTTTGCTTAGCTTTTTCCAGCAAACAGATGTATTCTAGCCAGACCCTACACTAGGAAACTGTTTTGAAATAATTAAATCTGAAATTACTCCTGAAATAACAAAATCAAAACAGCATGTTCCTGCTACCGGGAAGCCTCGACATTAGTCCGAGGCAGGCTCCTTTATTGTGAATGTGCTACTTCAATGTAGAGCCCCAGAAAGCACTGGGGAGTAATTAATTTGAATCATTCTGGGGAGTAGTTATTTCGAAATAGCAGCAGCACAGCGTCCATACCACCTCTATTTCAAAATAACTATTTTGAAATGAATGTTATTCCTTGTGGAAAGCAGGAGTACAGACTTCAAAAATAACCAGCCCCTTATTTTGAAACAAGGGGCATGGTAGTGTGAATGCTCTGCTTGTTATTTCAAAATAAGGGGAGTTATTTCAAAATAATACCCTAGTGTAGACCAGGGCTAGGAGATTACAGACTGTCTAACATTAGAGCAGCATACAGGCTCCTTTCGCTTGCAGCCATGCTCAGGACTGATCAGCATGTCCCCGTGTCCAAAAGGCATGTTCCTGTGTGCACATAACAGATAAATGCTCATTTGCCCAACTTATAAAGGCAAGTACCCATTGACACTGTGGCAGTTCAGTGAGATAGCGGTGGCCTGGAGTGCCATCCAGCAGCCTGGGACGCACAGAATGAGTTCTTCATTCCATCTCTGTAAGTTGGTGACACTGGAGAAGTTATTAAAATCTAGTTGTCCAGAGGTTGCTTCTTATTTGAGGGCTCTCCTTAAGGTTTATGATGCCCCTGTGGCCTATGGTGGCTGGAGATGGGGGGATTTTTTACAGAAGTGATTTTATAATCTTCAGCAACACACTCATGAAATATTTTTAAAACAAATTTTAAACTCAGGTCCTGTGGACTCACCCCGCACGTTCAGGAACTGGTGGTATCTACCTGGGGTTGGCAAATGCCTGTTGAATGGCTTCATTCCCACTTGAATGGCTCTTTCACAGGTTCAATGTTCGGCTAAAAGCTCTGGCAGGCTGTGTCACTTGTAAGTTAACTAGATCCTCTAAGAAGGAAGCCGAGCCACAGGACAAGGATAGGAAGAGGTGGGTAAGTGGACATTAAGACCCATTGGTCCCCCAAATCTTCGTGTGGCCTACACAGCTACATAGTCTACAGGGGTAAGGACGGCTGTGCCTTTGTTCATGAGTGCCCACCTTAGAGCTATGTGGGGCCAGGTTCTTAAAAAATCTGATCTTCTAAAGAGTTCATTTTCCATGTAGACATGTACACGAAGGGCTACATTTTCAAAAGAGCTTCCACCCATCACGTCTACAATGAGCTCTTTGAAAAATAACAACCCTTAGCAGCTGCAGTTGACTTCAGCGGGAATCCTGGATGCGGAACATCTCTAGAAATCAGGCACTTTGCAGCCCCCCCAGTTTAGATACCACTTTTCATATTTGTGACCTTAACTATATGGTGCCTCGGTTTCCTACCTGGAAACTGGAGGTCATGATACTCTGAGAGCACTTTGACAGCTGTAGCTGAAAGGCAAAGCATCAAGTATGGCGATTTTATTTTTGTTTATAGTCACTGTTTCCTATCAGGGATGGGATTCCCAAAGGAAATAAATATATGGATATGTCTGCCTGGAACTCTAAAGAGCTGATTTGGCTTATTGGATTCTAACTGAATATTATGTATAAGGCCAGGTTATGCATAAGGAGAAACCCTAAATATATTCTGTGCTCACAAGTTGGGAAATTGAGATACAAAACAATGCTTTTCGCTTCCTTTATTCTTTCAAAGCTCCTTGCACCCGCCAAGGCCTGCTTATTTCATGCCAAATTACAAGGCTCCTCTTCCTCAGCCTAGAGACAATGTGATCATGAAAGATACTGTGTAGATAATAAATTAGGGGAAGAGCTGAAATCTGTCTCTTTAAAGTAGCCTTGTTCTCTGGGCAGTCATCAAAAGCTCACACCACCTGTTGCCCCGTTTTATTTTACCTGTTTTGTATCCAGCACGGGCCTCCTTTCCTCATGTCGGACTCTGTCCAATGATAAATGCAAACAAATTATGAATGGAAAATGAAGGGCAGTTCAATGTGGCTACGTCTACACTGCACTGTAGTTTGAAATAAGATGCGCAATTTGAGCTATGCAAATTGCGTATCTTATTTCTATCTTATTTAGAAATGGCTTATTTTGTAATTGGGCGCTGTCTACACAGCACCAAAGTTTGATATTACCTGCTATTCCAAAACATTCCTTACTCCTCATGGAATGAGGTTTACAGGGACACCAGACTAGCTAGATCAAAATAATGGGCTTTCTGTTAAAATGCAAGATAGCTATTTTGGGATACTCCAGTATCCCAAAATAGCACTGCAGTGTAGATGTAGCCTATGTGAATGTAGAAAAGACATTCAAACCAGGAAGCATGTAGTGAACTGCTCCCGTCTAAGATCTCTGGAGGGACAACTTTTAATGTAGTCCTTGTTACCCAAAGCCATAGGGTAGGTGACCAATGGGACATTCCCTGTTCAAATTGCCATTCTAAACAAATTGATGAATGATAAATTACAGTTCAATACAAAGGGAAAGATTTCTTAGCATTCCAGTCTGTTGTTTCAGTCCATTTGAGTGCATTGTTTCATAATGTGTATTCAGTTTTAAAGAGTGTGTGCAGTGAAAGCTGTGTTATCCAGCTCCCTGTTAACTGGGAAACTTTGTTAAATGGTATTGCCCCCTTCCCCTCCGCCACAATACCACCATGACTTCAGCCATACACACCTGACTCCTGCCTGTCTAGCCCGCTGCTGCGGGGCTTCTGACAGCCGGTACTGCTGACTGATGTCATCAACAGGCACCTCCTTCCCCATCAATCTGCTTCCAGCTGCCAAGAGCCAGATCTGCCGGTAAGGGCAGAGGAATAAACTTTGTTATCCAGCACATTCAATTAACCGGCAAACTCCATTCCCAGGAGTGCTGGATAACAAAGCTTCTACTGTATTTCATTCAAGATCCTAAAGCACACTCACACCATTGCAATTTTCTCTTGTTATTTGCTACTATTCTCAAATGATACTTTCTCGCTAGTTTGGCTTTGTTTGCATTGTCAGAAATATGTGGAAAACACATTTTCTCAACTTTGATTGCATGAAATGATCTCTGTTCAAAAAGCAGAGTGGTTGTTGTGGGAAAATTGACTGGCTTGGGCTTTGGTTGGGGAAGAGCCACCACTGGAAAATATGGTGTTGTTTAGAAAATGGACCAATTTTTCAAGGGAATAATTAAATGCAAGACAAGATGAATTTTAAGAAGTTTTGCATTTCAATGCAAATATTTTCATCCATTTAGTGGTAGGGCAACAATGGTGGAGAATGGGGTATTATCTAATTTACACACACACACACACACACACACACACACACACACACACACACACACACACACTTTTAAGATATACGAAAGTGGCAAGCACATATTTGTGGTTTAAGTGCATATTAACTTTTGAGAATGTTACCATTAAAGAAATGTAGGAAATTCTGAGTGAAGGTTAATTTTCCAAGAAACCCAAATCTTTATGAGTGTGAAAATTCATATGTAAGTAAACTGGAGATGCCTAGGAAGAGAGACTATATGAAAGCAGAGAAATTGGGTTAGTGACAGGGAAACACAATACCTCCTTAGGCAGGCATCCTCTAAAGTCTGCATGAGGAGATACTTCCAGCAATTGTTGGCCTCCCCCATAAAACTTAGACTGAGTTTTGTGCTGGAGAACAGTGTCTGATTGACAGCTTCTGAGAATGAATCCCTTTTTATCCAAAGACAGAAAAAGCCTGAGCATGGGCAAAGGCAGGCTTCCTGTCAATATCCTATTATCAATGTGCATCAGTCATGTTATGGAGGAACCATGAGCATTGTGCATCACCCTGCTTCAATCCTTGTCTTCCTGGCTGATACTCCAAAAACAGGAGGCCATTAGTGCAAAAAGGGATGGTGCAATTTTTCTATGAAACTTGTCCATCAAAGTCCTATTTCATATAGAACCCTCCTGTGGCACAGCAGGGGTTTTCGAGTGACTTTTACCACTTATCAGCCAGGAATGTCTCTGCACTGTTCCTTTCACTGCAATTTACAGCAATCAAGGAGTACAGATGACGGTTACCCATTACAACTCCAGACTGAAGGCACAGGAAGAGTTATCACATTCACCTCTGTTAAGGAAAAGAAAAAGAATTTTTTTTTAAAGCTACTGATGAAATACTGCAATCACTCAGTGCACCTCAGAGCCACCAGGGTATTAAATAAGCCAAGCTGATGGTTGCTGAATATCCCAGACCCTATTTTTTCTTGAAGAAGCTGGAACAGCTGATGCAGACATTAAGAATTCCGCAGAGGGACTGCAATCACATCCTTAGCTGTTTTTATTACTTTTGAGCCGTGGCCAGGAAGTACGTAACCAGCCGTTAGCACACATATGTTGCATTCTTGCAAGCTGTAATTCTTCAGCTGCCGTGATAGTAAAGACGTATATATCGGAAACTGGTGTTATTCAGTACCCTTCGATGTTTGCATGGGGTTTTAAATGAAGGAGAGACCATACAGTTCAGAGTCCAGAGAGCTGGATTTTCTTCCTGGGTCTGCCATAGATTCACTGTGTGAATTCAGGCTAATCACTTCACCTCTAGATATGATCCTGAGCTATGAAATTCAGATCCAAACTTTCCCAAAGTTTGGGGTATCTGATTTGGGGATTCTGAGCCACAAGGAAGAAGTAAATCCAGAATTCCAGTTTAGATCAGTTTTCCTCTAGTCTTCTTCAGTCTTCACTGCACTTCAATTCTGGCTTCAAATCAGACTTTCTAGTATTTCTCAGTTCCTATCTCCACAAGTTCTCTCACGATATCTTTGAACTAGTTAGTTTCAGCCCATCGTGGAATGGAAGTGCAGAGCATAAGTAAAGAATAAATGTGAATAAAATCTCTTTTAATCCTCCAAACAAACACCGAAAACCCCTGAGGTTTGGGCATTTACTCCTGAATTTAGAGTTTTTATTTTATCTGAGGCTCTTTGCCAGTTATAATTATTACAGGCAACAGCCTTAATACTATTAGGAATCTAGTCGTCATTTAGCATTAGTTGATGCTCCTTTTATTTTGCAAGGTGTTTTTTCCGTAATAGGCATGTAGCAGACAGGAGACAATTTGACCTGCCCCAGCTTCTTTATATCTGATGAACTACAAAGGTGACCTTTGAAATACTTCTTAGAACTTCTGAATTGAAAAGAACCATGTATCAATGTCACTCAAGATGGGCATATAATGTAGATTTTAAGAATAGGTACAGGAGTTAAGACCCTGAAGAACTTACTGAAGGAATGATCAGAGGATCATGTAGAATGTTTCCAATTATGTTTCAATTCAGAGTGTAACAACCATTTACCTGGTATAAATCAATAGTGCTTTTTGGTCCTGCTACTACTCCCAATGCAATCAATAGCAAAACTCCCATTGATCCATAGAGCTGGGCTCTCTGAAGCAGATTTTCCATTCCCCTACACCTTATCTGGTCATTGCATGTAAAGACAGTGCAAAATAGATGTAGTATCTCACTACATCTAAATGGCAGCCTTTTTACACCTACTTTGCACTAGTGTAAATGATGTCACAAGGTTCAAGAGACAATCTGGCCCTATAGTTCCAATGCATTGTACCACATTAGGGTCCCATCCAGCAAAGCACTTAAGCACTCACTTAACTGTAAGGACATAGGAAGTCTCATATAAGCTCATAGGCCTGGTCACCTCAGGGAAATTAAGTGTGTTCTTAAGTGCTTTGCCAAATTGGGACATAGTTTGCAAATGTAGGGAGTGTTACCAAACACGTCTGAACTGACATATTGCACCAGGGCATAGGCATGAAGGTAAAAAGTCCTGATTTTGATCAGAACAAGAACATAACCAAAACAATCCAATCCAAAACCAGAAAATACTCATTCCAGCAAGATCTCGGTCAAAACAAGTTGGGGAACATGTGAGTAATGTCTGATACCAGGCCTCTAAGGGTGCATCTAGACTACAGGGTTTTGTCGACAAAAGTGGACTTTTGTCAACAAAACTATACCTACGTCTACACTACTGCCAAGTTCTGTCAACAGTAAGTCGACAATGCGGCAGTTTTGTTGATGGCGGTAAACCTCATTCTACGAGGAATAACGCCTTTTGTCGACAGAGTTCTGTTGACAGAAGGTGCTATTGCATCCACACTGCTTTTTCAAAAGAGAGCGTCTAGACTCTCTGTTGACAAAGCGGCTTCCTTTGTCAACAGAACTGGCTGTAGTTTAGACGCTCTTTGTCAACAGAAGCTTTGTCAACAGTATCTGTTGAAAAAAGCCTATAGTTTAGACATATCCTAAGTCTTCTAGTTATCACTCCATTGCTGTTTCCTACCAGATGAATAAATAAAGCACCTGGCAGGTTTTTTTAAAATACCCCCAGTATCATGGTGCCAACTCTGTCAGCCACATAGTACATCAGTAGCTGCAGCTACACGTAGGTCAGGGATCTGGTTTCTCGTTCTTGGAGACATGCTCCTGCTAGTCCTCACTAAGCTAGTGCACTACAAATAGTAGTGTAGCTATGGTAACCAGGGCTACAGAGAGACTTTCTGGGCCTCTGGGCAAGGTGGGAGGAGGACCTAGCTCTGTGCTCGTGGAACGGGTGGGGCTTCAGGCAGAAGGAGCAGGGCTTGGGCTAACCTCCCACATCCAGCCCTTCAGGGGCTCCTGATGCACAGTGTATGGGCCTCAGATAGTGATTTAAAGGGCCGGTGCTCTGGCTGCCACCACAGCCACAGTACTGACTGCTTTTAAATTCTGGGCCTTTTAAAGTCACTGGGTCCTGGGGCAGCTGCCCCTGCTGTCTCCCCCCTACCCCATCAGCAGCCCTGAAGGTACCACAGGCATGTCCCAGCCCGCCTGTGAGGTACATACACAGGGCAGCTATCCCATGCCACCGCTTGCCGCTGTAGCTACATGACTATTTTTAAAGCGTTAACTCAATGACTTCTAGCAAGACTGTGTCTACACGAGCTGGAAATCACACACCCCTCGCCAAGTGTAGAAATAGCCAGTGATTAGCTGAATCACATACTCAGCGTCCCTTTCAATCCACTCTTGGTGCCTCCAACAGTCTCACTCACTCCCTACCACGTTACCTTAGATAAAATCATTACTCCTGGAAACCTGAAAGCTCCTCTGTAGAACCAGGCATGTCTTTTAAACTCTGCTTTACATAATGAACACTGTATTTAAGATGTGCCTTGTTGTGAAAAAAAAGCACCCAGGCAGCCCCCTGTTTTCTCAACACAACGGTTTGGAAGCATGAGCATTACCTCTCCAACGTTTAAGGCAGACTATCATTTAAAAGCACACATAGCAGGCAGCCCTGGAACATACTTTAGATTTCTGAAAGTATGAATGAACAAAGAGGGCTAGATCACACACACAGGGCCTAACCCATCACTGGAGTAACTTCCCTGCAGTCAGTGGTGCAATAGTATTGTAAAGTAGGGTGAGTCAGAGAAGAATCTGCAATGACTTCGAGGCATATAACACTGGTGGACTATAGGTTCCCAGGCCTATTACACCAGTGAACAGTATTTATTTCATCTAGCAGAGAGTGGAAATGCACCGTACGTTATTATTGTTCTACGAAGCTAGTGGGAGGTGAAATGAATTGCTCAAGGTCACACAAATCTGCAAAATTAGCCTGTTGCACTGACAAGAAAACGGTTTCCTCCACAAGTCCCATTTCCAAGCCGGATGAAAATACGATGAAACCGTCCTGTCATCTTTTCCGCTCTGCAAGCAGATGTGCAAATGAGGCATGAAAACACAAAACAATTAAAATGGAGCACTTAACTACACATTTTTGGACAGATTTATGTGGGGTTTGAATTTTGGGTGAAATTCAGGTCAAATATTATTTTACCTAACATAATCCAATCTATCTAAAGTATGTCTAATTTATCCATTTATCTATCTAAGCCCTGCTCTACACTAGGCAGTTATTTCGAAATAATAAGCAGAGCGTCCACACTACCAAGCCTGTTATTTCAAAATAATGGGCTGGTAATTTCAAAATCTGTGCTCCTGCTTTCCTCGGGAAATAAGCTTATTTTGAAATAATTATTTCGGGAGTTATTATTTCAAATTTAGTTTCTTTCAAAATAATTTCCTAGTGTAGATACACCCTAAGGTATGTCTAGTTCTCTCTATCTCTATCTCTCATTTCTAAAGTGAGAACATAGTAGCAGCTGTCCACCAGATAAATCTCTCTTATTTTATCTAGGCCCATAATTCTAAACCCACATTTGCCATTGCTTTCTGCCATCAACCCCAGGCTGTTAACTTGTGACTTAGACTAAGCAATATTTTAAGATCAAAGTTCAGGCAGCTGAGAGATAGATGGCTGCTGCTCACACAGCTCAGTTGAGCTTGTTTCTCTTCCACTCTCTATTCTTATATAACCTCAATCTTGTTTTCCAGGCAGCTCCCAAACATGCTTTTAGCAGCCAACCACAGGTCAATTACAAAGCAGTCCTCGGTTCCTGAAAGAGAAGTTTGCCGTGGGTATCTGCAGACCGCCAAGAAGAGAGGCATTTCCCAGGAGCTACCCCAGTACAAATTTCCTTAATTAAAATGAAAAAAGCCATCATGAAAATGGAACAGGAGGGAGCTGGGGAAGAAGAGAGAGATAAATATTTCAAGAGTATTTTCAAACAGAGCCAACCAAGGCCCAGTAGAAAACACTGCTCAGTAGATTGTGTTTGGGGTCTGAAAGTGAGGCTAATTCAATGTAATGAGAGGTGAATGATACTCAAAGCCCTTCCATTGCCACTGGAGACCCCTTACAAACGATTTTGTTCTTTCAGTTATTAATTTTTTATGAAGTTTAATAGGCCTGCAGCCTAGAGACCTGCCGGAGTGTTGATTAGCTTCATATTTTCTCGCATTAATGCAGAATCTGATTAGCCCTCGTTACACGCATTTCATCTGACTTGGCGAACGGTGTCATTCGGATATTAGAAATGGCAAGTTTATTTCGTCTGAGGCAACACAATGTTTGCCTACCCCTGGCCTCAGGCCTCCCCATCACTTTGTTAGAGGGAGCCTTGCTGCTGAAGGGTGCCTGCCTGTTTAAAATTCCTGTGGAGAAGGGACGGCGAGGATCGCAGAATGAGCAATAGCCCAGTGAAGGCATTGCCTTGGAACAGCTCCGGCAGGCAAGTCTCTTCTTGCATTTCTAAATGGTTAGGTGCTTCGCTGCTGGCTCAGAGCAATGGGATCACTAGTAAAGGGAATAAGTCCTTAAACTTGTTGGCAACACCTAATGGCTGTCTGGTAGCTAATGCAAAATAACATTAGAACAGCCAGACTGTGTCAGAGCAAAGTTCCATCTAGCCCAGCATCCTGTCTTCTGACACTGACCAATGCCAGATGCCCCCAAATGAAGTGAACAGAACAGAGAATTATCAAGTCATTCCTTCCCTGTCATCCATTCCCAGCTTCTGATAAACAGTGGCTGGGGACACCATTCCTACCCATCTTGGCTGATAGTCACTGATGGACCTAACCTCCATGAGTTTATCTAGCTCTTTTTTGAACCCTGTTAACATCCTGGTCTTCACACAATCCTCTGAAAAGGAGTTTCACATGTTGACTGCCTTGCGTGAAGAAAAACTCCCTTTTTTGCTTTAAACGTCTTACTAATTAATTTCATTTAGTGGCCCTAGTTCCTGTGTTATGGGAACAAGTAAATAACTTTTCCTTATTTACTTTCTCCACACCAGTCATGATTTTATAGACCTCTATCATATCCCCCTTCGGCTCATCTAAGTTGAAAAGTCTCAGTCTTTTTAATCTCTCTTCATACATCAGTCATTCCAAACCCCTCAACATTTTTCTTGCCCTTTTCTGAACTTTTTCCAAAACTAAGATATTTTAAATCTTTTTTCAGATGAGGCAACCACATATGCATGCAGTATTCAAGGTGTGGACCTACTGTGGATTTATATAGAAGGAATAAAGATATTCTCTGTCTTTTATCCTCTATCCTTTTTATAATTATTCCTAACATTCTGTTTGCTTTTGTCACTGCTGTTGCACATTGAGTGGATGTTTTCAGAGAACTCTCCACAATGACTCCAATATTTCTTGTTTGAGTGGTAACTTCTAATTTAGTCCCCATCTGCTAATTTAGTCCCCAAGTATGGGTGGGATCATGTTTTCCAATGTCCATTACTTTGCATTTATCAACATTAAAATTCATTTGCCATTTTGTTGCCCCGTCACCCAGTTTTCTGAGATCCCTTTGAAGCTCTTCACAGTCTGTTTTGGACCTTTCTTGAGCAATTTTGTATTATCTGCCAATTTTGCCAACTCACTGTTTACACCATTCTACAGACCATTTATGAATCTGTTTAATAGGACAGCTGTTTGTCAGCGCAAACCGGCAGTCAAGATGGGGATCAGTCGGCAAGGAAAGCCTTTACCGACCGCTCCCTTATGCCTCGTGAAACGATGTTTACAGGATCGGTCGGCAAAGGCTTTCCTTGTTGACCGATCCCCGTCTTGACTTCCGGTTCGCGCCGACAAAGAGCTGAGCTGGCACAACGTGGCGGCCATTTTTATTCTAATAAAGTGGGAGATATTTAAAACCCTGCTTCATTGACTATGTCGGTATGTCTAATTTACATGCCTCTGTCGGCAGAGGCATGTAGTCTAGACATACCCTAAATGAGAGCAAGGAACTGTAGAAATGGGGTTATTAAAGCTTCCTGGAGAATTGGGGGTAGCCGAGCGTCCCAGTTCTTTGGGTGGATTTGAAAATATCAGAGCTGGTGAAACATCTTCCATGATACTAATAAGGACAGAAAAGTGAATGAAATTTGAAGACAGTTTGCAAAGTTGAACAGAAGCTCAGGAAACACAACTTGCCATCAATAGCTGGGTGGAGTTTTATCTCCGTGACAGAGACACAGTCTGGCTATGCATATAAAATGCTAAGATGCATGGCTTTTTCCATCTAGCCCTGGGTTTGTGTTTTCTGTGTTAAGAGATTTTTTGAAAAAAAAAAAGTTTTAATGAATGAGCCAAGTGATTCCAGCTAATGGCTAGCACTGAAAAACACCCTTTGATAATCCCAAGTGACTAATGTTGTCTCCACAGACTCACAGAGTCTTTTACCTGTCTGACACTATTATAGATGTTGTTAGTTAACAAGGATAGTCAGAGGTTTCAATGTAGTCATTAAGTGTGATTGCTCGGGTCATTATTAATTATGCAAATTCTCCATCTTCTGTCAAAATATGGAATTGAGTAAACAAGAATGGTTCAAACAGCTAAGCAATAGAAACTTTATGGTAATAAAGTAAAGTGCATGGCAGGAGGTGCCACTTACATTAATCTTTGGATGGGGGGATGCAGGGGTTTGACAACAGTTGCTTACTGTGTACTGCAGCAATAAAGATTAGTATTTTATATTAGACTTGTACCTAAAGGCCCTCATGAGCTAGGCATTATGTATACACATATTAAGTGACAGACCCTGGCTGGAAGAGCTTACAGTGTAAATAGACAAAGACTGAGAGTGGAAAGGGAGTCAAAGAAGTAAAATAGTTTGCTTTGGGTACAGCGACACTGTGTTTTATTTTTCGGAAGAGGTATGAATTTGCATACCTTCCTTCATTTTTTTCCCCAGAAGAGGCTTTTCCATGATTTGGTCCCATCTACACGGGGCCAAATGTCAGAAACCCCCCTCTTTTGAAAGCCCCCTTCTTCCTCATAAAACGAAGTTTACAGGAGCTTTCAAAAGAGGTTTTTTTCCTGTCATTTGGCCCCATGTAGACAGGGCCAAATGGCAGAAAAGCCTCTTCTGGGGAAAAAAAACGGAAGAAGGTATGTAAATGAGAGTGCTATTTGCATACCTCTTCCGAAAAATAAAACACAGTGTAGCTGTACCCTTATAAAGACAACCATTCGCTGAGGTGGAATCAAACCCAAATGTCCTGGCTCACAGACAGGTGACCTACCCACTGGACCATACTACATTCCAGAACTGCACAAAGGATGCTTGGGAGGTGTCATTAGTCACTTGTGACTTGCAGCACACAACAGAAGCCACACAAAGCACTCAGTAACGGCAAGAATGTTGGAATCCCTACAGACACAAAAAGTATTCTGCCTCTCACTGGCCAGGCTGTGGAAGCAACACAGGAGGAGTGTGTTGTCTAGTCTTCCAAAATTAGGGCTCACAGTCAACATCCGTAGGTTTTATTCCTAGCCCTGCCACTGATTTGTTATGTGACTTTTGGTGCGTCACTTAATATTTAAGCATCTCAGTTTCTTCATCTGTGAACTGGATATTATAATGCCTTCATAGCTCACAAGACTGATATTCAGCTTAATTATTGCACAGTAAATAATGTTATAAAATGCTTTGAGAGCTATTTGATGATAGATGCTACTGAAGTGGGAAGAAAAAACAGTTCTAATTTTTTGCTGAGGCTTGTTTTCACTTATCCCTAGACTGACACTCCAGAGATTGATCTCTCGGAGTTTGATTTATCAGTCTAATAGGATCTGCTAAATCAACCACTGATGGTGCCCAATCAACCGTTACTCCACTGGGTCATGAGGAGTAAGGGAAGTCAATGGGAGGGTTTCTCTCATCGACCTCCTGCAGTGAGGAGGATGCAGAAATTCTACGTAAGCTACGTCAACTCTAATTATGCTATTCTCATAGCTCA
This sequence comes from Pelodiscus sinensis, assembly GCF_052426305.1. Taxonomy (NCBI): domain Eukaryota; kingdom Metazoa; phylum Chordata; order Testudines; family Trionychidae; genus Pelodiscus; species Pelodiscus sinensis. Next base: position 4,333,165 of record NC_143078.1, read on the forward strand.
AGTTGCATATCTGAGGTCGACTTTCTCCCATAGTGTAGATCTGGCCTATGTAGCACACAAAAGAAAGGAAATACAAGACAGAGTTTAAGGCCAGTTGCAACACTTGCTGCAGAGGACTGATGATGGATTGGGAGGGAGGGAGAAACTTCTATACGTCTCCTTAGATGTGGTAACATTTTCCCCTCAATAGAAGATCCGTCTTACATCAGATACTTAGCGCTGTTGTTCCCCATTTGGCTCTTTCAACATGTGGCCACACATGCATTGATGCGACCTCCTAGCAAGCTGACTGTCAGATCTATACGGATGTACATAATTCAAGCTGGCATAGAAACGGATGGGGTTTTGCATCGGGCATGGTTATTTATTTATTTATAGCAAGGCGCAAGCATGTCATTTGCTGTCACATGTGCCCTTGTGAAATCCTGGCAAGAAATCAATTTGATGTTCAGTGTCAACCAGCTTTCTGTAATGGCTCCAGATAAGGTTTGTGTATATTCCATACTGAAGGAGTTATGGACATGCCCCGGTGGGGGCTGAAGGTGGGGGGCTGATAACAAAGACCAACAAAGAACTCTCTGTGGTCAAGTTGTGCACAAAATTTGAGGTAAATTTGTGTGCTGCTTCAGTGCGTCTGCAGCTATCTCAACATGCGATGTGCTCCCATGAAGCTCCTCATAGGTTTCTTCCTGAAATGGATATTCCAACTCACACATTCTGAAAATGCCTGCAGGGGATGAGAAGGCATATGCTTTTAATGGGGCTTCGGGGATAAAACAGTCCAGTTTGCAAAGGTAGCCAACTGTTAAGGGTTTTTTTTTTCTCTCGTTAAGAAACAGTGGATCTTAGGTAACCTGATTAGACAGCAAGCTACTTGGAGCAAGAATGACTATTTTATTCTGTGTGTCGAGCACTGTACAATCAAGGGATGTGAGGTTGCATACGACACAAAACCCAGCTTGGCACAAGGGGGAAGATTTCTTGAGACACTGAAAGAGGGCAAAAGGTGCAAAGAGCACCGAAAGGGGCTTGAGGGACTGTATGTGGTATAGTAGTGATTTGGGAATGTTTGCTACCCAGGGCAGGGACAGGTCCTTTTATTTATCTTGTACAGAGCCTGCCAATCCTCACTGGAGCGGTTGGGCTCTGCAATAACAATTAATACAGGCTGGACCTCCTTGGTCCAGCAACCTTGGGACCTGGCTGGTCCTGAATTTGCTGGACTAGGGGAGGTCCCCTGCCACTGACCCCCAAACTTCTGCTTGTTGCCAGCTAGCTACTACACCACAGGCACCCTGCCTCCCCTCTGCACTAGTCCCCAGCTCCACAGCTGGCTGGGGCACCACGGAGCTCTAGCCCTGGTCCCATTTGCTGGGGGCTGCTGTGGAGCTCGGGCTACGATCTTGCTTGCCAGCTGACCCTCCTGCCATTAGGCTCCCAGGCTCTCTTGTCCAGGAGCATCCTGCTGGACCATGGACCTTGCTGGACCAGAGAGTGCTGGGTTGTGGAGGTGCAACTTGTACATTGGACTGTGTGCACTGTGATGCGGTGAAAAAGTTGAGAGGACCAGTGGCCAGCTGCACAGCCATGTAACTCATCATAGAAACATGGGACACTAGAACTGGAAGGTCCTGAGAGGTCAGCAAGTCCAGTCCCCTGCCCTCAGGAGAAGACCAAGTGCCAGCAGGGGTCGGACCCCCTTGCACTCCCTCCAGGGGCAGGAGTTGTGGGGAATCGGAGCACAGTGGAGCAAATGCACCCACTGAGCTCACCCACGGCTCCTGCCACTGTGGGGAGTGCAGAGGGCTGGGGGAACCACTGCTGCTGCACCTCACCGGGTCCCTCCTGGTATCCCCAAAGCGGCATCTTTGGGGGATGGGGTGTCACTGGGGGAGAGGGCGGGGGGGGGGGGGGAGGAAATGGCAGGGCTTGGGAAATGGGAATGGAGACTTTTGGGCCAGATTGCACCACAGGAGCTCTTGAAGAGACAGAGAGAGAGATACAGATGCACAGACACACACGCCGACTCTCTCCAAAACATAGCAGAGTCATGGATTTCCAGTCGACAGCTGATTGGTGCTTCTGCCAGTCTCCATACAGAGGATTTTAGCCTTCATGTGCCACATCATGCTGTGTGAGATGAGTAGGGTCAAGCAGGGTCAATATTATCATTTAAGATCTCTAAGAAAAACCCCAGTAGAGCTGCTCATGCAGAAGGTGGCTTTGCTCAGCAGGACCCCAGCAAGGAGGCAGGAGGCACTGTTGTGTCCTTTGAAGGGAGTCTACCTCCAAGCTTGTGAGGACTTTTGGTGATTACAGATTCCACAGTGCTTCCTGCGGACTCTTCAATCTGGTGTCCTGGCCAAATTCAAACTAATTCCGTGACATCCCTAAAGTTCCTCCTGAAGTTTTAATTGGGGAGTGAATTATTTCTGCCCAATAGCAACACTATCTTTCTCCTCGCTCGACTATGTTCCCTTTGGTGGCTAGATGGAATGCTCTGTGACTCTGTTGTGCTTTGGGCTCAAATGTCTAGTACAGAGTAAACATAAGATTGTTCTTCTCAGCCTCAGTCGGCTCCCCTGTGGGATGTATCATTTCCTTTCAGATTCTATTCCATCTCACCCTTCCCTTCAAAGTAAATGGTTAAAAGCTGTTACTATTTATAATCTGAATTCACATTTAATCACTGTCAGGCTGTCCAGTTCGACTCAGGCTCCCTTGGGAAACCAAGAGCGGAGAATGAGTTCTCCTCCTGTCGCCAGGACAGTGTTGAGGCAGAATGGGAAAGCTGCCCGCATTGGAAATAATTCTGGGCATAAATAGAGAGTGTCATCTGTGGAGAGGACATTCTAGTATATTTCCATCTGCGCAAAAATGTATTTAAAAGGAAAAAAATGCAAATGAGCACATCTAAAGCCACATATTTTGAGGGTGTTTTTAAACTTTCGTCAAGTTCAGGGTTAACGCTACCAGCTTCCCCATGTGGAGCCGCTACTCAACACCACATTCAGCATGAAGAATGCTCCTGGAGCAATTTAGGCATAAGTTACTACCATTCGCTCCTGCAGGGGGAACTCCGATTTCTGAATTCTCAGGATCTTGGTAGCTAACTAGGAATGAAGAAGAAGAAGTTAAAATACTTGACATTTTTTTCACAGGGTGGATCATTGTCTACACCTGCTATGAAAGCCTGAGTGTTTGTCTCAGTTACACAGAAGTCTTTTCATCCTGATCATTTCAGTTCTGACGTGAGAGTCTGAATCTGAAAGCTAATGTAATCGCTGCATAGTAGGCCTTTCCCATTAGGCAAACGAAAGCAGGCGACCATGAAGGGTCATATTTCTGTTCCATTCTCACCAAGTCACTTATGGATGAAATGTAAAGCACTCACCTGTGGACAGTAGCTGTTTTGGTTGCAGCACCACCCATTAGAGCAAGTAATTTCCCCACTTCTGTGTTACACTTGGTTACACTGTCTTGTCAGTTCTCATCTGGAAACAGGGGCATCACAAGAATTACAATACTCACCCCGAATTTCAGGCATCACTTGGGTTGCAGCCTAAGTATGCCTGTGTCCTTCAGGAAACCATGTGCCCAAACCTGGCCTCACTCGTATGATCTTAAGAGCTGTATGCCCTAGCCACTGTGGCTCCACTGCTTTGTGGACTATGCCTGTACATCTGCTCCCACTAAAACTGGTGGTAAAACTCCCTTGAGCTGCAAAGCCCATGACTGCGGATAGATGGTTCCTTTCCCCTCTTGGTTTAATTCCTCCTCCCCCACCACACACACACCGAACGCAAGCAGAACATGTCTCTGTGAACTATGCACCTTTCATTAACATTCTTATTTAACATAAACTGTCTGACACTTGCTTCCCCTCTCCGCCCCCCGCCACAGCACATTTTTGTAACGGGAGGGGGGGGGGGCAGACTGATATCTCTGACTGCTCATTATGGGACTTGCGGATGCTGGGTGCTGCTGTACTCTGCGAGTTGAGTGACATTGAATCTAGTATAGGTCACCTGTACAGAGAGGATGAATCATTCCCTCTGCCCTTTCTAGCTCATTATGGTAAGATGACTATTAATTTTTTTTTTCATTTTTGTGCTCTTCCACAGAGCTTACATCTCACGGACATTAGCAGCACTAATGAACTGCGTGCTCTGGTGCCTCTTGCTCTCCTCGGCTGTTTTGTCACCAGCTCTGTTCTGTCTCTTAAAGCCCTGTTGCCAGAGAGGCTGTGGACAGAGCATTAGAAGGAGCTCAAATCTTGAAAGCCCTGGTTGTGACAGAATTTTTTTTTTCTAGCGCTCCGCCATCTCCAGGCTTTCACGCGGTTCCATCACATCAAAGAGATTGGGGCTTGTCAGGCACTCAGCATGAGGGCTGTGATTGGGGAAAAACAGCCGCGGTTTTATTATTAATTATTGTCAGTGGTACAAAAGAGGCAACGTTACCCCGAATAAACCAGTCTCCTGATTCCCGTGAATAAGCAATACGGTCCTTCACATCCAGGAAGAGACAGCAGCTTTTAAAGGACGGAGTGTTTAAGAAGCAGTGTAAACAAAACACACAACAAAACCCAGTTTGTGATACTGGAGCACTATTCATGTAGGCAACAAGAGAGCCAGCAAAATCCTAAGTGCCTTAGATTAGTTTCTTACATCAAAAGAATAAGAGAAGAAAAGCTGCTTTTTCTTGTTTTTATTTCCCAGTGGGCAACTTCATTCTAGTCTAAAAATGACCAAGATTCTCTTTTTTTCATACAAAAACACTAAAATGTTATAAGTAACAACAGCAGTGAAATATATGTTCTGAAGACCAAGTTAGACATTTCATCAGCTCACTATATATATGGGGGCAGATGGGGAAGGGAGCACATGGAGATATAGGTTAGTTCAATCTGGTGTGATCAGTCCTTATGCCAAATCCACCTGGGGAACAAAAACAGGACTCTGGATTTGGTCCGTGCTATTTTCCTATGTTGCAATATTAAGACGCAATTCAAAGCCTCCTAGAGTCAATGAGACGTTTGAGGGAAATCAGTTGGTTTTGGATCAGGCCCTTACAGGTTACGTTAGGCTCCTGAATCATGAATGCCATTTGGGACTGACGATTACAGTTCAAGAAAGGCTTGTGGTCCCACAAAATCTTGACTCAATAAAACTGAAATTCCCAGGCCCCATTCCTTGGCATTAGGATTCCAATTTAACAAAAAAGTCCCAATTAAGCCTCAGATCTCAAATTGAAAATAAACCCCATGCAAAGTGAATAAACTTTTATGAATAAACCTGCTATTTGTCCCACTTTTGTCATCTCTTGTGTGTACAAATCCCCATTGTACCGATACTGTTATTTAAAAAGGAAGCAGTGTGAAAGGCGTTCTCTGGCGGATTCACCAATATATGCATTTAATGAGGCTCACATGGATTTTAATAATATGAGGTACTAGAATATTTACCCAGCTTTGCTTGGGCCCTCAAGGCGGACATCAGGGCAGGGACTGAGGGTGCAAGATTCAGGGTCAGGGGTGATTAGGGACTCTGCCCCCTGGACTCCCTAGACAGAGTGAGGAATGCAGCAATCTGTGCACTTTCCCTTCTCTCTAATGAAGGGGAACAGCCAGAAATGTCTGTATATGAATCCAGAGGAGGAGAGCTTCTGCCCCTTACCCCAGCCTCCCAAAAGGGCACATGGGGGGTGGGATGCTCTGGGCTGGTGCATCTCAGGACAGGGTGCAGGGCAACCTCATCCAGCCCCTTTCTTCTCCCTGGTGTTCTGTCTCTTTTCTGTATGGTTTTGTGAGAAGCAATCCCATTCCAGGCACAACCAAACACTTATGTTGATAAGAGGAAGCTGTATACTAAATTTGGTGATCATAGTCCTTACAGTTTAGGAGGAGTTCTTGGACAGACAGACAGGCTCACATGCAGACAAACTCTCTCAAATAAATAGTAGTTTCAGGGGGTAACCCAGTTAGTCTGTGCAGGATTAACTTAAAAAACAACACATGGTCTGGTAGCACTTTATAGACTAACAAAACATGTTGACAGTATCATGAGCTTTCGTGGGCACAGCCCACTTCTTCAGAGGACTGGAGTTTTGAGTTTAGGATGTCCAGACCCAAAATAAATAGGGGAGAAGGGAAGAAAATGGAAGGGGGCGGGAAACAAAAAGCAGAGGGTATGTGAATATCAAAAGGAAAACCAAACAGGCAAAACTGGTAATCTATAAGCACCTAAAAACTGGATAGTTAATAGAAGCAGATAAGAATCATAGGATGGCAATTAGAGAGGAAGGGAATAACACAAGGATCTACACAGACAAATAGAAGATGGTTTATTAACAGTCATGGTGCAAGCTTCTTATAAAGTTAAAAAAAAGAGAACTGAATAAAAATCTTCTTCCCCCAAAAAGTTGGTGATGCTGTACCAGCAGAGCATTTGATCCTGTGCTGGGAACCAAAGACATTATACTTCCTATGCATATCCTATGGAGTATCTGATTGGGGGGGTGTTTTCTCTTGGAATTAATTACAATATATTGTAAGATGTAATAATGCCCTGATTCAGGAAAGCACTGTTCATCCATCCATCCATCCCTGTTCTGGAAAAAAATGTAAGCACATGCTTTTATACTTTCCTTAAGCATCTCTGGGTATGTCTACACTACAGCACTAAATTGAACTAACTTAATTCGAATTAGTTAATTCGAAATAATCTAATTCGAATTAGTGCATCTAAACCTAAAAACTAATTCGAATTAGTTGTTTTGCTAATTCGAACTAGCATGTCCACATTGAGTGGACCCTGAACCAAAGATAAGGCTGGCTGGAAGCAGTGCTGGCAGGGTGTGACGGGGCGGCCCCGCCCCGCACTCAAGCCCAGGGAAACCACCTGGTGCCGGGGGCGGAGTGGGCCCCACCCACACGGCCCTACTGGGCATGCTCCGAGGGGAGCGCAGGTACAAAAGGTGCTGGCCTGCTCAGAAGGGGCAGACTGCAGCCCGAGCTGGAGCTAGCGTCCAACGGCCAGAGAGGGAGTTGCCAGGAGGGCTGAATGTGCCGCTGCCGAGCCTGAGCCGGGCTCGGCCCCAACGCGCAGCCGCCGGCCGACCCCTCGTGTGCCGGACCGGACCTGCCGACCCGACGCCGACCGGGGAAGTGTCGCTACAGCCACCCGGCCAGCGCCGACAGGTGGGACGCGCCGGGCCGGGGGTAGGAAGCGACCGGGGGCAGGGAGCTGGAAAAGCCCCTGAGGGCTCGGGGCGTTGCGGGGAGGAGCCCCCCTGAGCCAGTGGTGGGAGCCACCCGCCGCTCATACGAGCCTGGGTCAGAACCCCGGCGAGCGGGGGCTGGGATAACGAACTTTGGACTAGGCCTCTGGGCCTGCGAGCTGTGGACTAGGCCGGGAGGCCGTATTTCCCCTAGTGCAGGGGCAGTGAACTTTGGACTAGGCCGGGAGGCCGTATTTCCCCTAGTGCAGGGGCAGTGAACTTTGGACTAGGCCGGGAGGCCGTATTTCCCCTAGTGCAGGGGCAGTGAACTTTGGACTAGGCCGGGAGGCCGTATTTCCCCTAGTGCAGGGGCAGTGAACTTTGGACTAGGCCGGGAGGCCGTATTTCCCCTAGTGCAGGGGCAGTGAACTTTGGACTAGGCCGGGAGGCCGTATTTCCCCTATCCCAGAGGCAGTGAACTTTGGACTAGGCCGGGAGGCCGTATTTCCCCTAAAAAGGGGCACCATGCTTCGGCCGAGGCCCAAGCTGTGTGAGTGATGCCCCAGAGGAGGGTGGCAACCCCCGGCAAGGGGGGGGGGGGGCCCGACACAGGGCATCAGGTTAGGACTTAGAGTTTGGAGCTGCTGCCTCAGGCTACCCGAGGGCTGTGCTTAAAGGTACCCGATCCCCACCCCGGACAGACAGTTCTCAGGGTTCCCTGCTTGCTTGTCTAACTCGATGAGGGACAGCAAAGCAGTCCTGTCTTGGAGTGCCCTGACTGCCCACACTTGGCACATCACAGCACTCGGCCATCAGCCCAGCTGCACTTGCCGCAGACTGCCATTCGGGGGGGGGGGGGTCAATCGGGGGGCCTGTCAGGATCCAGGAGGCCCTGCAGGAGAGCTTCCACCCCGAGGAGCCCGCAGAGCCACCCCAGTCCTCCCCATCTGGGGCTCATGCCCCATTCTTCCCTCACCCCCTTCCACTTACGCCTCTCTAGCCCCCCTTCCTGATGTAAAAAATAAAGGGCACGTGTGTTCAAAAATAGAAACTCTCTTTATTTAACAAAACTTGGGGAGGAGGGGAATTTACCTCTGGGGAGACTGGGAAAAGGGGGTGGGAGAGAAGAGATAGAAACTTGGGAGGAGGGAGCTCCTTCCCAAACCTGCCGGGGGAAGGAGGAGGAGGGGAAGTAAAACTATGGTATGCCATATCTTCAGTACTGGTCTTCTCACCTCAAAAAAGATATTTTGGCCTTGGAAAGGGTTCAGAAAAGGGCAACTAAAATGATTAGGGGTTTAGAACATGTCCCATATGAAGAGAGGCTAAAGAGACTGGGACTTTTCAACTTAGAAAAGAGGAGACTGAGGGGGAATATGATATAGGTCTATAAAATCATGAATGGTGTGGAGAGGGTGAATAAAGAAAAGTCCTTCATTAGTTCCCATAATATAAGGACTAGAGGACACCAAATGAAATTAATGGGAAGCAGGTTTAAAATTAATGAGTGGAAGTTCTTTTTCACACAGCACATAGTCAACCTGTGGAACTCCTTGCCACAGGATGCTGTGAAGGCTAGAACTATAACAGAGTTTAAAGAGAAGTTATATAAATTCATGGAGGTTAGGTCCATGGAGTGCTATTAGCCAAGGGGTAGGAACTGTGTCCCTGTCCTCTGTTTGTGGAAGGCTGGAGATGGAGGGCACGAGACAAATCGCTTGGTCATTGTCTTCAGTCCATCCCCTCCAGGGTACCTGGTGCTGGCTGCTGTCAGCAGACAGGCTACTGGGCTAGATGGACCTTTGCTCTGACCCAGTACGGCCGTTCTTATGTTCTAAGCTCAGGGCTCAGGGTCGGGGGTCTCACTGGACCAACTTGATTTTCATGCAAATCTGCTCCTGGGTTCACATATGGCCTTAGCTGCCAGTCTGGCCACCAATCTTGCCATAGACGGCCGCTTTCCTGTGCCTAGTGCGGAGTGTTGGAGGCCTCCCCCCAAACCTCGATGAGATCCACGATCTCCGCACTAGACCAGGCTGGCGCTCGCCTCTTGCAATCCGGAGCAGGCTCCTGGGAGCCGCCAGCCTGGTCCTGGGAAGAGGCGGAGGGCTGGGTGGCAGCAGGTGGCTGGCTTGTGCCGTGCCAGGTGCAGGGTCTGCTGGCTTGGTGCTGGCAGGCTTGCAACTGGCACGGGCACCATAGCCAGACTGTGCCCCTTTAAGGGCTACGGGGCCAGGAAGGGGGCAGAAGAGTTTCCCTGGTTTGGCCCAGAGTGGCCACCAGGGCAAGCTGGGAAGGGCTAGCCTCTAACTAGTTTGAATTAAGTGGCTACACAGCCCTTAATTCGAACTACTTAATTCGAACTAGGCGTTAGTCCTCGTACCCAAGGGATGACATCCTAGCTCTGTTGAAGACAATTGAAAAACTCCTAATTACTTCAACAAGGCCAAGATTTCACCTTAGCCTTATATGCTCCAACTAGTAGGCAACATTTCCTTCTTAAATATGCTTATAGGGCTTGGTCTTCTAAGTTTCTGAGCACCCTAAAACTGTATTGCCACATGATCTGCACCAAGTGAATGAGAGTAGAAGTCAGGGGGAAATCCCTCAGCACCTTGTATGATTGGGCCACAGAGTGTGTTGTTTCAGAGACAGTTTTGTTGTACCATTCAACCCTTAGATCTGCAGATTCTCCCTTTCATAGCCTAAGAAGAAGTGAATTTTACGTGCTATCCCTCCCCTCGACCCTCTTTTTATTTTGCAGTTAATTTCTGAGGATGGGTCTGTTGGTTTTTACTGCACAATGATCAGAACGAGTTGGCAGATTAACCTCATTTAGCTTTCCCCTCTGAAAAGAGGCAGGAAAAGGGACAACAACAAAAAGTTTCTTGTAAAATGTATCTGAGCCTCGGGCTGGGCTGGGATAGTGAAAGACTGAATCAGAGGACAATAAGTCTAAAGAAATTAAAAGGCAATGAATGAAAAAGCACAAAAAGTTCAGGAGCCCCCTGCCACCTGCTATGAGTTTTACCCTTTATTTATTGCCAACCACCCATCTGTCAGCTTCCCAGCAATTTTGAAAGGGGTAGTACACCTGTCATCATGTCTGCAAGGTAGAGACAGAGCAGATGTTGGAATTTGCACCAAATGATGAAAAAATGTATCATGTCTAGCTGGAAACTGCTAACAAAGGAGAAAATGATGGCCTTTCATCTGATGCTTCCTTTCTGCTTTCTGGAATCCTTATCCCCACTCAGCTTCACAGATGGAATCATAGAATACTAGGACTGAAAGGGACCTCGAGAAGTGATCGAGTCCAGTCCCCTGTCCTCATGGCAGGACCAAATACTGTCTAGACCATCCCTGATAGACATTTATCTAACCGACTCTTAAATATCTCCGGAGATGGGGATTCCACAACCTCTCTGGGCAATTTATTCCAGTGTTTGACCACCCTGATAGTTAGGAACTTTTTCCTAATGTCCAACCTAAACCTCCCTTGCTGCAGTTTAAGCCCATTGCTTCTTGTTCTATCCTCAGAGGCCAAGATGAACAAGTTTTCTCCCTCCTCCTTATGACACCCTTTTAGATATCTGAAAACTGCTATCATGTTCCCCCTCAGTCTTCTCTTTTCTAAACTAAACAAACCTAATTCCTTCAGTCTTCCCTCATAGGTCATGTTCTCTAGACCTTTAATCATTCTTGTTGCTCTTCTCTGGACCCTCTCCAATTTTTCCACATCTTTCTTGAAATGCGGTGCCCAGAACTGGACACAATACTCCAAAAGATGGGATATGGCGAGATAATGTAATGTTACTAGTATTCGATCAAAACAGAATAATGTGTTTAATATCTATGCAGCATCAGGAAAGTGAAAGATTCATGCGCTCTTCAGGGCTGAGGGAAGAAGAAGCACTAAAGCCAGCGCCTTGCTATGATGCAATATAAATTCACACACACAGAATATATTCAGAAGAAGCTATGATACAAATCAACAAATGGCACTGAATCCCAAGTCAAAGGGAGAACCTCTGGATGTGCTATTAAATAACTGCTATCGTACATTCTAATATAGGTTATTTATGATGAATAAAATACTGGCAGTAGGCAGAGAATATATTTAGGTGTAATAGGATGAAATTAAATAAAAGGAAACTGAGGCTGACTATCAAGGAAGGCTTTTGGATAGTGAAATCTATTAGGGTGCAGCACAGTCTCCCAAGACAAACAGTAGGGTTCCCATAAATTAGTTCATTTAGAATCAGACTGGGCAAAGCTCAAACAAATAGACTGTAGCAAACAATCCTGGATGGCCAGTGGGGAATAGAGAGTAACGGCCCTTTCCATTGTTTAATTCCAAAGTACTTTCCAGACACTAACCACCTCATCTTTCTTACCAAGGGTAACTATTATTATCCCTACTTTATTGATGGTGAAACTGAGGTACAGAGAGGTCAGTGACTCAGCCAAAGATATACAGGGAGTTAAAGACAGATACAAGATTAGAACTCTGGTCCTGATGCTGCAAAGCTTATATTCAGACTATTAGGTCACAATTCTTCCTGAAGGGGTCCTTCCACCATTGAATTTCTATTCTAGTTATACAGTGCAATGGTCGTGACAAACTGTTAGCAGCCAGTAGTATGTCTGGCACTCCCGGCTCTGACACTTTACACCCACACACACACACGTGAGCACACACACACGCACACACTCTTGCCCTTTCTATTCCCAATGTCGTTTGAGCAAAAGGCAGAGTGGCAGATGCAACTTTGCATTTACATTGGCTACTGGAATCAATAGTATTCCAAAAATAACATTGCTGGAATCAAATGCAGCCCATGGATCATAGTCTCTTGCAGTTAGAAAAATGCCATGGGAAGCTGAGGCGTTTAGTGTTCGTTTCAAAGTGGGGGTTATTGATCCGATGACAGCATTCTGTTGCTCCGGCATGATGTCTATTACACTAAATGACTGATGTAACTTTAGAGAGACAAGTTGGGTGAAGTAATACCTTTTATTGGACCAACTTCTGGTGGTGAAAGAAACAAGCTTTTGAGCTTACACAGAACTCTTCTTCGGGTCTGGATTTTATCATTTTGTCTGGTGGGCTCAGGAACAAGGGGAGGGACAGATGCGATTCTACTATTCTGTATGTTTTGCAGACTTCTGGCTGACTTTGAGAATAGACTGAAGATTATTTGCAATTATAAGATCTCTCGCTCTCTCTTACCTCTCCACCTTTATATCTAAAACTATACCTACACACACACATACTTGCACAGGTATAGAGAGAGAGAGAGGAGAGAGAGAGAGAGAGAGAGAAATTAATATACACTGAACTATTACGATTAAAATGTTTTCTATCAGGCTAATGTTTCATTTATATTATATTATTTTAAAGGGGACATTTTTATTTGTTTCTAAACAAATCATATTTATTTCAATGTGGACATAGCAATAATTAAGGATCCAGTGTTCATTATTCTGATTGGCTGCACAGATTCCATTTTTACAATATGAACTTTTGCACTTGCAAGGGAAAGATTTTTAAAAAATCAATTAGTTGTTTTCAGGACATTCTCTGATCTGTCATATCGTTAGGACCAGTGCCACTGAAAAGTCAATATATTTAGGCTCCTAAGTCACTTACGTCCATTTGAAAATTTTACCCTCAGTCCCATTTCTAAAAAGGACTTAGACATTTGGGAACTTGAATCTCATTGATTTTTAATTAAACGTAGGCTCTTAAGTAATTGTCACTGTTATTACCTAGGGAGTGGCCATTGGATATTGGCTCCTTCGTCACTTAAACAATTTTGAGTATTTCGCCCCAATACATCTTCCTGTGATCACAATACAAATAAACCCATGGAAGTTTGTGGGAATAGCTATGATTAAGACAAAAAGGATTTAGTCCATGGCATTGTATTCATACAGATTTAATAACTGCCATGCCTTCCATTTAACAGTGTGCAGTCTCTGCTCTATTTCATAAATGTTACAGCACTATAACACTGCTGATTTCATCTGAGTCCCCCTTGCTACCCACCAATGTGAGTTGGAGAGGGATCCAGGCAATTTGTTTACTTCTTCATCCATTCACAATTTTCAGACAAAGGAGAGCAGAACAATGAAACATGCACAGTAATTAGCAGTGTTATTTGTTTATCACAATTCTCCCAGTGTAAAACAGTATGAACTCCTACCCCTCTGATAAATCCTATCACTGGTGACAGTGAAACAATGTGTGTGGTACAGGCAATGCACTCTGTTGATATGAGAATTAAATTTGCACCACTGGTTATAATGTTTCCCAATGATCAGAGGATTATGCATTCTACCTTTAACACCTTAGCACGTATCTTTCTCTCCCAGACCTAACCAGGTGACACAGAGCAGAACTGTACTCTGAAATGGCCCTCACCTCTCTTTGCCAGAAGCTGGGAATGGGCCACAGGGGAGGGAATCACTTGATGAGTATCTGTCCATTTCTTCTGGGGCATCTGGCACTGGCCAATGTCACAGACAGATACTGGGCCAGATGGATCTCTAGTCTGACCCAGTCTGGCCGTTCTTATGTTCACAGACTTTTTAAATGTGTGAAAAGGCTCCTCACAATTTTTTTTTTAGCAGAGATGCAGTAAGGGATCTTGAGATACTGAGAATTATGGATCAGAGAATAGAATCCGAGAACCAGAAGGGACCGCGAGAGATCATCAAGTCCAGTCCCTGCCCTCATGGATGGTATGCTGGTCCTATTGAAGTCAAAGGCAAAACTCCTATTGACTTTCATAGGGTCAGGATTTCACTCATAGGCTATGTATAGACTACTCTCTATTTTCAAAAGAGGATATGTAAATTCTCTAGGAATTTGCATATCATCTTATCTCACTTTTGAAAGCAGATCTTTCGAAAGTGAAAGTAGTCTGGATGAGATTTTTTTCAGGGGGAAAAAAAAAACCCTTTTCAAAAAAACCGCTCTTCCTTAAAAAAATGAGGTTTACGTGGTTTTTTTGAAGTGTTTTTTTTTTTCTGAAAAAAACCCATCCAGACTACTTTCACTTTCGAAAGTGAGATCGGAAATTTGCATATCCTCTTTCAAAAACAGAGCGTAGTTTAGATGTACCCTTATTCATCGTCTAACTGCTCCACAATCCCTACCCCTAGAACTAAAAGCTGCACCCCCTTTTCCAAACACTCTCTTTGATACACAAACCACCAATTGTTTAATGTCCAAGCCCCACAACCCTCTACATTCACAAAGAGATACAATGGGTGAGGATATGATGCTTATGCCCCTGCTGTTGTCTGGGCACTAAAAACAATACCAAGCCTACTCTGTTGAGCATGGAGAAGTAATGAATACACCTGTAGCAGTCAGGGTTGGTTTGGGAAAAAAATATAATTAGAAAATGGGAAGTTCTGTTCTGTTAGAATGGTATAAATTATTAATGGCAAGAATAATTAACCAGGGGAACATTTTGCCAAGGGACATGGTGGATGGTTTTTTCTAAAATCTGCTTTAGGAATTATTGTGGGGAACTTCTATGCCCTGAGTTATGCAGAAAGTCAGATGAGATGCCCACAATGGTCACTTGGGGCCTAGAATCTAGAAGATTCACTACGAGATGAGAGAGAGATAGAGAGGGAAGTCGAGTCTGAGGTGAGAGGCCTGACCAAAACATTAGGGCTGTGTCTACATTGGCACCCCTTTCCGGAAAAGGGATGCTAATGTAGACTTTGGAATTGCAAATTCCGCGGGGGATTTAAATATCCCCCGCGGCATTTGCATTTACATGGCTGCCGCTTTTTTCCGGCTTGGGGATAAGCCGGAGAAAAGCGCCAGTCTAGACGTGATTCTCCGGAAAATAAGCCCTCTTCCGGAGGATCTCTTATTCCTCTCTTTCAAGTAGGAATAAGAGATCCTCCGGAAGAGGGCTTATTTTCCGGAGAATCACGTCTAGACTGGCGCTTTTCTCCGGCTTATCCCCAAGCCGGAAAAAAGCGGCAGCCATGTAAATGCAAATGCCGCGGGGGATATTTAAATCCCCCGCGGAATTTGCAATTCCAAAGTCTACATTAGCATCCCTTTTCCGGAAAGGGGTGCCAATGTAGACACAGCCTAGGGGTAGGCTCACTGCTTTTTCCAAACAGGTGATACTTCCCGGTAAACATGCCTGATGGAATGTTGGGTGCTGTGAAGGCCTCACCCTCTCTCGAGTGTCCCCTTTTGGCCGAGGGCATGTCCAGAAGCTCCCACTCCGGTGACTGGCTATGGGTGTGAGGGTTTCCCACATTCTTCTGGGCTGCCTAGGACCAGGCTTCTTTCCTGCTCCTTTGAGTAGCTACTGGGGGGTTGGGGTGGGTCTCAGGCCCACCCACTCCTATGGATCCCAGCCCAGGGACCTTGTCAATTTAAGTTGCCCACTAAAATTCTTATATTATCTACTGCTACTTGCTCCCTGGGCCACTTCTCCAAGAATCCCTTCTGTCCTTGCTCTCACTCAGGGCTTAATCTCAAAGTCCTTAGAGCAGTGGTCTCCAACCTTTTTACACCCATGATCACTTTTTAAATGACAGACCAAGCCAAGATCTACGGCCCCACCCCTTCCTTGAAGCCCCATCCTCTCTATTCTCCTCCTCATCATCACTTGCTATCCCCAATCCTTATACTGCTACTTTAAAAAAAAAATTCCCACCATTCCTCGCAGCTGCTCACCTGTGTTGTTGCTCGGCGAGTAGCTGCTCCTCAATTGAGGAAATCGAATGTAAATGTACTGCGCAGGCGCGCAGTTCAGAAAGGGCTCAAGGGCAACTCTTAGAGCCTCCGAGATCTACCAGTAGATCACGATCTACTGGTTGGTGACTATGGCCTTAGAGGGTTGCCCTGTCCAGGGTTCTGCAATTCACACTAGCCCACCATGGCTGCCCTTCAGCCAGGTCTGCAATCCAGCTCTGAGCTGTCCAAGGTACTGCTGCTTTCTCAGTCAATCAGTCCCTGGGTCTGCTTGGCTTGAGCGCCAGAGAGGAACAGCAAGGTTCTGGCCCACCAGCGTCTTTATATCAGCTTGCTGGGCCCTGACTGGCTGCAGAGGAATCAGTCACTCTAGCTTGTCTGGAGGACCTCTCCTCTGCTCTTTTCCCTGGTGTGCGATGTGGCAAAACCACAAGCCTCCTGGCGGGGGCTTCAGGCCTAGTCCACCCCATCACAGACCTGTAAGAAGAAAGCCTTTGTTTATTGTTTAAAATGATGTCTAGTGCTGCTGACTTGCACCATGAGAAAGCAGGTCAGAAGTGTTGGATAGTTTTTAAAAAAATCCACCGCCACTAAATAAAAGGTAACACTCTAGCTTGCCGCTTGATCGGTGGTATTTAGAAGATGATGTTGCAACATGAAAATCAATTAACTCAAGAAGAAATCATGTTTTTCCTCATCTTCCATGTTTCCTGGCATTCTGGTATGCTTAACATCTGTGTGTCCTCAAGATGCTTGATGCATTTCATTCATCATACATGACATTTGCATAATGCAAACATCATTCTTTATGCAGATGCAGCCGTGAATATTCTGCAGATTATGATTGCTATTTAAATCTTCCATAAATAAACCCCACAAGGGATTTGCCCACTTCGGGATGTGTGAAAATGCAAGACCCAGACTATCTTGTGGTTTGCATTGGCACAGTATAAATTCCCCTCACATCACAAGTAAATACAGTGCCTTTCATTTTATTTTCTTTCTAAAGTCATTAAAATTCTATTAGCTATTTGTGAATATTATTTCATGCCATCTGCATTTATTCCTAAAGTTGTGATAACGACAGCTGCAATAATTTGTATGCATTTTCTGTATGCAGTTCGTTATTGAGTAACGGAACCTTTCTCTTGTGTTGCCATAGAAAATGTCGCCAAATTCAGAGATGATTTGTTTGTAAATCTCTAGCCGTGAAGCATTATTTTATTTATTAGGTCAACAGAAGGGAAAATAGACACTAAGAAAAGTGAAAATGTTTGATCTGAAGTGACAACCAGCTGCACTGCTCCTTTCTATTTATTTATTTATTTATTTGCCTTTGACTGTAGCTTTGGGTTAACATTAATAAAAGTGGACCATATAAGAATAAACTTCCTTCACTTCTAGTAAAGGTCTGATGCATTTTGCTTAATGGCAGGGTGAAACAATGTGAACAACACTGCAAAGAAAATGACATCTAATTATTATGGAGTTTCTGGAAAGAATCTTAAGCCGCTAAGTATAAGTTGACCTCTTCAGTCTAGAACTCTCTGGTCTGGAAATATCAAGCATCCAGCATGATTTTTGTTACCAAGATGTCCTCTGTTCATGGGTGTGGTCAAGTTTCCCGTGGTCCCATAAAGTTTGTTTACAGCCACCAGTCTTCATTCTCAGTGTTCTGTGCTGTTGTTAAGCTCTAATTTACCCCTAAATGTCTAGACTGCAGGCTTCTTTCAGAAGAAGCTTTTCTGGAAGAGATCTTCCAAAAAAACTTCTTTCGAAAGAGAGCGTCCACACTGCCCAAGTGCATCAAAAAAAGTGATCTGCTTTTTCAAAAGATTGCATCCACACTGAATGGACGCTATCTCACATTTAAGCTGCGATTACTAAGGACGGAGTGGCCACCGGGGCACCTGTGCTTTTTCCTAGAGGCATCTTCTTTTGAAAAAACTCCCTCTTCCGCGTCCACACATGCCTTTTTCTGAAAGAGCACTTTTGGAAATGGCGTTCTCTCTCATAGAATGAGGTTTACCAATGATGGAAAATCCCCAGCATTCTTTTGATTTGCTTTCCAAAGAATGCAATAGCAGTGTGGACATAAGTGAAGTTTTTTTTTTTTTTCAGAAAAGCAACTGTTTTTCAGAAAAAACCTGCAGTCTAGATGCACCCTAAATGTCCTCCAACAGCCCAGTAAACAGTTGGAATGTTGGTATTGCTGCTAGACAATATTGATCTCCTTTGGTCTGGCAAATTCTCTAGTTCAGAATCGGTCAGGTCCCAAGGGTGCTGGATTAGAGAGGTTCCACCCATATAATGGATGATCATCAACTGGCGTAAACTGGCAACAGTTTATCCCTGGTTGACAACGTGGCCCAGTCATTTTAAACCAGCTTAATGGCAGGGTGAAACAACGTGAACCATCCTGCAGAGAAAATGACCTATTATTGTGAAGTTTCTGGAAAGAATCTTAAGCAGCTAAGTACTCTCTGGTCCAGAAACATCCATCATCCATGAATTTTGCAGAATAATTAACTGTGATGGGATAAACCCCTGGAAAGACACTTTTTTCTGTTTTGAAAGACAGGAGAATAGTTGATAGAATATGGACAATGAGACATATGCAGCAATGGAAGCAGTGTTTGGCTGTTCAAGAATATTATAATGGGTACTTCCATTTGGTGATGATCACATCAGCACTGCAGGTTAGCACAAGAGCATATGGACCATGGAAGTTCTACTTACACCCTATTTTGAGAGCTTCAGTAGGACTTGAAGTGATGCATCAGTCCTTGTGCACAGGAGTGAATTTCTCCCCCAGAAAATCAAGACTTGCACGCCCTGAGTTTTGTGCATTTCACATCAGGAAAATGCAAAACTGTTTGCACAATTTAATGCATGTGAAAATGTCGCCCTCTTTTTTCATAGGTTTATGAGCTCTGACTTGCAAATGCAGAGTTTGATAAATGACTCAATATTTAACTATGATTTACCTGTAGTGCATAGGAAAAATTATGCAAATAGGCCTCAAATCACAGCAATGAACCTTTTCACATTCTCCAAAATATGTCAACATATAATGTTTTATGGAACCACTCACTTTATTTTGAAAATAAAATGCTCCTCTTTTAGGTGTTCAAGATTATGTCTGAACATAAATCACAGAGGAATACTCACCAGATTAGCGTGTGCCTAGTGGCATGGATTCATAAAGAAATATTATATATGTATAAGAACTGCCCTGCCTTCTGCTTTCTTGGTTTGCCAATAGTAGTTGGCATCAGTGATTACGGGTGCCCTTTAGAAGAGGGTAATTTTCTGTAGGAAGCTGGAACTTCACATACTCATTGAAATCCATACTTGTGTGGAGGGACACTTTGGATGGGTAGAGCATGGGTCTGGTGCTGACTGTCTGCACAGAGGTGAATTGCAGTAAGTAGAGTCAAGCTGTATCTCTCTCTTCACGGGTGGGGAAGAGGGTTCAAGGTGCATCTTCCATCTCTCCAGAACCTGGTAGAACTGAACTCCACACATCTGATGAGACTGGGGACTGGCACCGGTGAGCTGGGCCTATGAGAGGCCCACAACACTTACCCAAGGGCGGAGTGTCAGGAGGGTGAGGGGGAAGCAGTCATGTGCACAGGGACGTGGCTTGTCTTTGATCCCATTCCCCGGACTGTCAGGAAATGAGGGGAAAGTACTTCCACGCCATATTTTACTCCCCTGCCCCCTCCCTTCACCAGCCAGGAGTGAGAGGCATGCACGGCATGAAAGTACTTTTCCCTCCCTCCCTGTGAGTCTGGGGAGCAGGATGAAAAGCAAGCCGCGTCCCAGTGCACATGGCTGCCACCTCCACTACCCTCCCGAAACTCCGCCCTTGCACTTATCACCTCTCCTTTGTGCCTACTACATGATTCGTCCTGCTGGGTGAACCAAGAGTCCTGGCACAGATCAGAACTCGCAGTCTTAACCCCTGCGGGTATGTCCTTACTGTAGCTCGGAGACTAGCGCTAGTTCCGCTTGGGCTAGCACTGAAAAACTGCCTTTGTGGTGGAGGTGGCAGATGTGGATCACTGCCTGGGTCCAAACTTGCACAGCCTGGTTCCAAGCGTGGGTGGCCATCCCAAGATTTTGCCTGTGTCACCACAACCAGGGGCAGATGACCGTTTTGCGGGACTCTGGGCAGCATAATTCCGTGGGACCCCCCCTTTGCCACGGTGCATGCGCTGTGACGCCATGCGCATGCGCGGTGGCGCCACGGCGCATGCGCGGGGTTTTTTGAAGCCCGGGGCCCGGGGCGGCTGCCCCATTCGCCCTGCCCTATATCCGCCCCTGACCACAACTATGTGGCTACGAGTCTGTCCACCCTATGCTGGGAATCGCACCTCCTTGTTGCAGTGGAGACAAAATCTCACAGGCCCAGCTTACCTGGCACAAAGGACATAGTGAGGATGAGCACTTGCCTGCCACAAGCCTATGCTAAGTCTCCAGCCTAATTTTTTCCACCCATGTGCAGAATAAATTTTGGTAGGTGCACCGAGGCTTGTGTGAATGTGCACCATCAGTAGAAACACATTCTGCCAGCTGTGGATGCTTTGCTAATCTGCAGCATGGCATTTGAATCTCTCATGCATGGCCACCTGAGCGCTCATTTTACAGGGAACTCTGGTCCCCCGTTCTAGAACAGGTTCTGCTTTCAGTTACATGCATACCAATCTGGAGTGACTCCATTACACTAGTGGAGTTTCTGAGTTTGCATGACTGAGGTCAGAATCTGGACCTTTACCTTTCTGAAAGGAGGTGGAATGTGTGCTGGGCATCATTTTGTCCCCAGGGCCTTCCCCCTTGGGGTCCTGCTTGCCTCTGAACTGCTGAAGAGTCTGTGTTTGCCCAGACTCATTCCACTAATGGACAGTGTACACTAGGGACAGTGTGTCCCTTTAAAGCTTAGTCATTCAATGACATGGACAGGAATAATGGAAGGAGTGAAAAACTGAACTGCAGTATTGCTAAAAGTGGGTCTATTTCAAAACGGCTTTCTAATCGAGACATAAAACAAGTTCTTAAAGAGCAGTGAGACCCTTAGAGTGAATCTTTCATCAATTTGGCTGTTGATAAAAGTGACCTGTAAAGGTGAAGCGACAATAGCAGCCAAAATATCTACTTTTCTCCCCTCCAGAGTGTTTGCTCGGGGCCTCCTGGGCACTCAAAGGGACGCAAACATCAGGGTAAAACAAATTTCATTACACCTCTTAGGACAGTCCAGTCTGAGTCATCAATTCAAACACCTTGATTCCATTAGCACTTTTAAGGGTCTCTTCTCAAAAACAACAAGAAGGTTATGGCCACTTTCACCAAAGGGTCATGATGGTTCGTATCACATGCAGTAATTCAGCAATGCTCCCTCCGAGGTGATGTCCCATAGAACATTAAGGCATGACTGCTAAATAAGCGGGGAAATAAAAATTTGTGATTGTCCTCATTGTTAGCTATCAAATCAGAACTCCCCCCCCCCCCTTTTATTGTACTATATTCCATGAACCAGGATACAATTTTAGGGGAGCTAAAAGGGATTAAGAAATTCCATTGAAACTCTTTCCCCACTCACACATGTTCCTTTTGTAGACATGCTATGCATTGTCCCAACCAGTTGGAAGAAGAAAGCACACACTGTATTTTGCTCTATTGCTCTCTTAGGAAGAGTCCCTGTGAATCGAAGAGAACTAAGTGGTCTGTGTTAGACCACTTCTCTGTAATCCCCTCACTCAACCTAACATTATTCTTAATATTAACCCATAGTTATACATTTGAAAGCCCACAATTTGGGCCTCACTATCACAGCTTTTAAAGGCTACCAATAGGGGAAAATCAATTTGGAAGCAACACAATAGATGCGAAGTGCCTGCAAAGATGAAGGAGTGGATTCCTACCCAGGGACCTCTGGTGCAATGTTATTAACTCAGCAGCTTCTTCCAGACCAGCCCATGAACCAGCATGAAATCAAGCCCACATCCCTTTTGCCCATCTGCCTTGTTTTTCACTAAGTCAGAGAGTATTTCATATTTCATTGGTGACTGATAGCACGTCACTGTATGGGGAAGAAAACACTGTTTCCGAGAGACAGATTCCTATCCAGATCCCAGCTGCCTAAAGGTTGCCATCCATTCTAGCAAGGGAGGATTGATCCACTGAACTGATAGGCCACTTTTCAACATAGAGATGTCTATAAATCCAGGAAACAGGAACACTTTGGCATACAGATTTCTTAATGGAGTGAGGGACCTTGCAAGAGACATAGCGTTTTTTGTGCAATTGTCACTGACGGGTTTGTTGATAATGAGGCATCTGAGTTTGTGTGTCCGAAAGGTAGTGCGCTGAACCCTGGGGAAGATTAGAGAGTAATTACTGCAGCAATGTGTTTCTGAGTAAAACTGAGTAAAAAAAAAAAAAAGACTCCTCAGTTGCCATTATCTACGTGTGAACAGTCTGATAAGATATTAGATGGAAACATTGTCAATGAATGTAAGTGTTTAGCACAAGGACCCTTTCCTCTCTGCAACAACAATGGATGCACACAGTTGTGAGACCTGATGTTTTGACTGTTCACCTCGTACCTTGAAACTGCTTGTGGCTTTTTATGTCTGAAGCAAAACTTAAGGGGCAGCTTCCATCATCTGAGAACAAAGATGGGGCTGTGTTTGGGGAGGATCTGATGAAAGAAGGGGGACTTCTGATGTTGACACTGGGATCTATCTGTTCTATTTCCCCATCCAGCCCAGCTTCAAACTATCCTCCCGTTGCCAGGAAATAAAAATGTACGACTGCTAAGATTTCACCCGCTCAAAGGTGGCAGATGGAAGTCAATAAAATGACCCTGAGAGATTATAACGACTTCTCTAAAGACTCAAAAACATGTGAATCACTGCAAACTGTCCACATTACTTTGGCTCCCCTTCCCTTTGAATACTGTTGAGTTCACAGAGATAAAATAGCCAAAAGAAACTGCAAGGAAACAAGTCAAAAGGTCGTTTCCCCTGGTCCTTCTGACAATTTGACATTTACAACAAAGTTTATTATTATTTTTCATTAGTTTTAAAGGCTTCTTCTTTGGAAGACTACAGTCCTGGAACCTCTCCATGCCAAACACATTGCTCTTATTCACCTTACACACCCCAGCTTTCCTTTGACCCAGTGCCAGCAGAGACAAGAAGCAGATTGGGAGGTGGAAAGGAGAAACAAGGACTAGTGTACCTGTGGTAGTGGAAAGAGCAGCGGTGGCAGTTCAGGAAAAGAGAGGGCTCTCAACTGTCCAAGTGGTCAAGAAATGTCTTAGGTCTTGGCAGCAGAGAAGGGAAGAAGAACAAAGAAAGAGACTCTGCAATAAGGAAACAGTGTGAGAGATTCAATGGCAATGGAGAAAGGTCATAAAGAAATATCAGAAGCAGAAGCAGAAGCAGAGGAGAAGTTAGGGAAATGGTACTAGATGGTCCCTGAAACATGAGTGATTGAGTAAGGATGCCCTGGAAACCAGGGGAGATGAAAAGAAGAGTGAATTTAGGATGCAGGAAAGCGACTAGTTCACCTGACTGCCAGCAGAGTACGGGTTTGCCCCTAAAAGGCTAGGAAGGGAGAAGACCCAAAAAGGCACCAGGGCCAAATGGAAGAAAGGGACAAGTCAAAAGTGCAAAGACATGAGTGGGCCAAAGGTATCAGTGTGGGACTGTAGTGGGGCAGAGAGGTCACCCACTGACACTGAGGAGGTCTATCTGAGAGGCCAGTCAGGACCAAGCAGCCAGAGAAGCCAGGAGCCTTCCCCGCACACCAAGCAGGGAGCTGGGCCTGGGAGAAGCTGAGGACTGGACTGGGCCATACCTGGATGATGGACAGACTAGAAGGACTGCTTGCCTGGATCAGAGCACTTGCACCGGATCCGAGGGGGAGAGTGGAAAAGCCCAGGGGGCGCTCTAGTTTACTCATCGTATTATTTAGATTTCTAGCGTTTGTATAGAAGCACTTTAAAAACTTGTCACTATTTAGCTGTTTGGCATTGCACGATGTGATCGAATGGGGCTCTTTTTCATTTGACTGTTTCTCATCAGATCTTATTATCTTCCATCCATTCCTCTTTACTAGGACATAGAGAATCTCCATTAATAGACCCTCCCCTAACTGATGCCTCTGTCCGATTATTGTGCACGTCCACACCTGTCGGCTTCGCCCCCTTCCCTTGTGAAATTTAAGGCAGGAAGAGACCTTGAGAGATCATCTAGTCCAGTGGTTCCCAAACTTTTCGGCATCATGCCCCCTTTTTGATTTTTGAAAAACCCTCACTTCCCCCTCCCCGAACAGCAAAACCTGTTGAGCAAAAAAAAAAAAGTAACTGACCAGGAGAGCAAAACATGATAGGAGGGAGGGGGGAAGGGCTGGGTTGTCTCGTGCACCTCTGGAATTTCTTCATGCTCCCCCAGTTTGGGAACCCATGATCTAGTCCATCCCCTCCCCATTCTGACACAGTAACAAGTCAACCAATTTCACATCTTAGCTATTCTTATCGTTAGAAAGTTTTGGGGGCTGTCTAAGCTAACTCTACCTTCTTGCAGATTAAGCCAATCACTTCTTGCTCTTGAAGTGGATGATACCATACTGACCATCTTGGAGACTGAATGTCTATCCACAGAACCGATGCAGCTGTGCATACATGTCCACATACTCCTGCTACCACCAGACACGGAGTGCCTCAAAATGAGGCATTTCCAGTCTTTGTGGCCCATGAGTTCACCAACTAGGGATTAATTAAAGCCATTTGCTATGGGCACTTTTGATACCTAAATGCTAGAAGCTGAACTGAGGCCCTGCAGCCTCATAATCCAGAGAGCCAGACTGCAGAATGTTAACAACTGGGAATCATTCCTGCCCAAGGCTGAGTCCATATAGAAGAGACAGAAGCGAAACCCTTCAGGTCAGTGCTTTTGAAAGTGTAAACGGAGTTAAAAATGAAGAAAATATTATCATATAAATACATTCTATCTGTAACTTTCTGAAGCATGGAGAAACCTTTCATCTGCGTGGTGCTGTGTCTCTCTCCCCTGTGTTTGTCTGTCTGCCTGCATGCGGGTGAGCATGTAATTCTTTCTACTGTAGGATTATTGATGACTGACAAGCGTTCCTCAACTACATCAGCTCTGCCTGTAACTGGTCTGTGCATGGATGCTTCACGGTGACAGGATTAAAAACTGATGCTTCTCTAGGGACAGCGCATGTTCAGAGTGTGTGTCTGAGATACTGTCAGCTGCAGCATTCAGAGGAAGTATAAGGCATGGGGATTTCACCCAGCTGCAAAACTTACCAAGTTGCATGGCTTTGTTTTGTCTCTGAAATGTTTCTACCCTTTCACGCAATTTCTCTGTACTGTGAAACTAGTGACTGGGTGGTACGCAATAGGGAGTCCAGGTCCATCCTAAACAGAAGATGCTTATAAAAGAAAACAGCTACAAACTGTAGTCCCAAACCAATTTCTGCAATACTTGAGTTCTAGCCTTGTCTCCCTTATTTACCAGGGACCCAGTCCTATCTGGAACTCTGTCTCAGGCACATCTTGTGACTGAACAATAACTTGTCATCAGTTGGGACTGAAACTGGGGCCTCTAGATTTAGAAGCAGTAGCCTTGTGGTTAGTTCAGCATTACGCATCATGGAGAATATAACTTCCCATTCCAGGGAAAGTCTGTCCTAGAGATGGAGTGACTCATCTACTCAAACGCTCCTGGAATTCTGTCTATCCTGTCCCACACTAAGGTTTTTCTGAGACAGAGAGAGTGTAAAGCATTGTGCTTTCCCTGAAGCAAGTTTAAACTCATTTAATGTGTAAATGACAGTGAATCAAGAACCTCCCGCTGCTCCTAATGATAACACTTCCTGTAATTTGCAGGATAAAATTCTACTGATTTCAGATAGCATTTCTCAGGACATATATGTGACACCCAGACTAGACGGAGGGGAATAAATTACTTTGCCATATTCCTAATGGATCCAAGCCTTGAATTCTGATTCGTTGACATTCAACCCCAAACAAAAGCACAGAGCCTTGTCTAATAGTGCAATGAAAAAAGGATATCCAGGAACTATTAACAAGTTTCATATGGTAATTTATGTAAATGTAAACCATAACTCAATTGAAAAGGTTCAGTTAAACCTATAGAAGGGATCTGAAGAAGCCAAGGTTTTCCAGGTACAATATCAATTGCTATTAAGTCTTTACAACCCAAAGGTTATGCATTGCAGCACAAAACAAATGGGGAGGGGGTGAACAGAACCAGCTCTTAAAAAGAAAATATAGCCTCTCCCCATTGTATGACTGAGATCCTCGGTGTTGTGGATTTTCAGGACTTTGGAATAAATTAAATCCTCATGGAACAGGCATCCCCAGGTTCTCATTAAGTGCAAGATGGTCACTGACTCCAGGGAGTAAGGGGAGATACACCATTTCTTACTGCTGTACATAGAGGCAACCAATGATTTGACAGGGGACAGGAGTAGCTGAGCCCCCTTCCAACAGAACAGCCTGTGGTGATAACCAGTTGGAGGGAGATGTAATCTGCTCTTTGTATAGAGGAGTAGCAGAATTGTTCCCTATAGAAGCACTATGTCCTGCCCCTCATTCAGCCTGATGGTGAATAGTCTACCCCTAACGAGTTTAGGACTTGATTGCTCTGAGGCCATTGCACCCCTCATGTAGTAAAATAGGAACCGTATCTCAGAAGGCTACCACAGTGGCAGCAGGGACACCGTTGAAGGGAATTTTTAAAACAAACAAACAAACAAAATATCGAGAGATGCTTTTTTTTTTTTCAGAATCTGCCCATATCAATTAATATCATTGTCCTCCCATGGAATGATTACATCTGTCTCATTTCCAGTTTGGGATGACTATCTGGGTTATTTAGAAAGGGAGCTGAACTGGTTTTTCCATCCCTAGCATGACTTTTTCAAGGATCACTGGGAAGTTTGCTGCTATGGTTGTTGCTGAATATATTTTACATGTATTGTAATCTACCTGTGATTACTCAGCACTCTTTTCTCATCCTGAAAGAGTGGCGCAATGTAGGATACCTTTGAGCATGTTCATATTTGCATAACAGAGTTGTAAATATGTTTTGTGGCATATTTAAATGTAAATGTTTTGTTTTAAATGTAAATATGTAACAATAATAATAATAATTAATAATAATACCTACAGTTTCCTACTGCCAATATAATAATACTTTGTGTTCCTCAATTGTCGCTCACCCAAGCCTATTCGAGGGGCATCAGAGAGAGCTGAGGATGCTCAGCACCTCACAGGATTGGTATCTAAGATCATTATCAGTGTAAATCAATTAGGCCTCAGAATTGAACCTGAGTAAGACTCTGTGGCTTCATGCTCTAGGGCAGGGGTGGAGAACCTAAGGCCAAGGGGCCGAATGCGGCCTCCGGCTTGCCTGGAATGGCCCCCGAGGCTTGGGGCTCCTCCCCAGCATTGGGGAGCCCGTGCTGGTGCTCCAGCCCCACTGTCTCCTGGAGCACACATTTACTAGCCTGGGACTCTGGTGTGCAGGAAGAAAGTAGGGAGTTTCCTTCTCCTTTTCAGCCAGGGACCACCTCAGAAAAGAGGAGTTTTTGTTTTGTTTTTCTCACTTGTGTGTGCCCCCTGACTGATTTTTCCGTGTGTCAGCAGCTTCTGACGCAACAAAGGTTCCCCACCCCGGCTCTAAGGACTTTCTATGTGTTTGATTTGCTTTCCCTTGGAGATAAGTATGAGATGGTTCATGAGTATGAGTAGTGGCTGGTTCTCAGTTGTGCTAAAAGGCCTGTGCTCGAAAGAGATCACAGCACTCCACACAGGGAGCCATTTATGTACCCCTCCCCCCAAAAAAGAAAAGTATGCCAACATTTCCAAATGGCTTAGCAGGTGCGGTGCTGATCACCTGCAGATCTGGCCCTGTCATTCTCTGCCACCCCTCTTTGCAATGTCACTGGGCTTTAAGGTATAGGAACCAGTTCCCTGGTTTCAAGAATAATGCCATCGTCAGTGATAAAATGTTCAGCTGCAGAGCACACTCCTGAGATGTTACTGACACAGTCGGGGAAATGCCACCTGCTGAACCACAAGTCACCACATCATGCAGCATCCTGTGTTTATGCAGGAAGCCTTCCACCCAAATACAAATTTAGGCTCATCTCAATGTATCCTATCGATGTGAACATGACCGTAGCCTAGTGCAATGGGGAGAATACACGAGAGCTGGTCTGTGTTTCAAACCGGTAAGCGAGGCTGAGCCAGCGCTGTGGATTTTGAGCAGTAGAAATAAGAGTTTGGTGCATCCTGGTTTTACATGTGGTGGATCAGATACTGTTTCCATTATTAGTGGCTTGGTTTAAAACACTATCCCCTTTCCCATCTTATTGTTTAGTCTCCTGATGCTGCATAAAAGCAAGTGCTGTTATTTTCCTTTGTCTCCACTCCTGTCTCTCTCCCTGCTCCCTGGACACTGAGAATATATTTCACATTAAGGGGAATATTCATAAAACAGAACGACAGTCATTTGAATGATGGAGCCCCAGACAACCCTGCTCCAGCTGCTGATCTGATGCTCCGAGAGCCTGAGATGCATTAACGATGGCAGAATGCTCAGGCCCTAATTGCCTTTTCCAGATCCTCCCATAAATCAGCTGGGGTCCCAGGCCTTCTATAATTTTGGAGACAGCAGCCCACGTCGGATCTGACCCATTCTTCATCCTGCTCTCCCTTCGTACTGCCTGTTATTGTGCATTAACTAAAAATGGAGACCCAGAGACTCACTCGTTATTGGGAGTCACTGTTGCGACTGGGTTCTTTATTATTATTAATGATGAAATATTGAGACCAGGCTGCTAATGAGACTAAACTACCTCCTGTTAGTTTATTTTTCTTCCCCTTTCAAACTGTCACTTCAGAGTAAATTACTTTTCCTTGCCTCTTTGTCAAGCAACACAGTACCAGTTTGTCCACTCCCCTCTCACCCTCTGCTCTAATTTCAGGCGTCTTTGGTTTTTTCTCATTGCCGTCTACTAAGCAAGGTACAGCAGAGCGTCCCATCTGTCTTACTTAAGTGGCATGTTGTGCTTGAACAGCATATAGAGACATCATTTTTAGTATGCTGAATGTCGTGCTTGGTTTTTTTCTGAATTAGTTACCAAATTGTTACTGGAGAGAGGCGGGAAGGGGAGAAACCAGGAAGATTTTTAAAGTGAAAAAAAAATTAAAAGCTAACCATCTCGAGCATCACTCAATAAATTGACTGTGATGTTTTCTTCTTCATTCTGTGCCATGCTGAGGTTGCTTCTATCAGCAAAACAAGCCATCTAAGATGGATATTTCACACCATTAGGGGAATCAATGTTTCCAGCCTTACCATGCATTATGTTCAAGCATAAAATGTAGCTCATCAAAAGGCCCCGAGATCTAGGCCGCTTTCCCCAAGGACTAGTGGTATGGAGTCTCCCTGTATGTGGATGCACATGATCAACTTTGTTTTTATCTGGAAATAAATGGCCAGAACCTGCTACAATTTTAGTGTACAAATGAGCACACTACACTGGCGTCCCGCATGAAGGTTCACACCAGCTGAGGACTCATAATTGTCTGCAATCCGCAGTCCCCATGGACTAACTTCCCATTGTACTACCTTGGTGTCTGATACAAATGCAACCCGACTGACCACACTGTAAACAATGGAGTCCTTAAAATAGTTGCAGGTCATGAAATCCATTCATTATTGGCCCCCTAGAGTCTTGAACTGTCACCTGGTAAGATAGTTTAATTTTCCTGGAAGGTCAAGCATGGAGCTCAGAACAGTAAGGGAAACAGATTTTGGAAGCTGCCTGACTTAGGAGGTTACACCTCCAATATCATATGTACTTTACCAGTGGACACTAGGAACCTCAGATTGTAGTTATCTGCTGTGCATGAAGAACAAACCAGATTGAAGAAGGGATATGAACACATTTTTATCAAATTTAGCTCAGTACCATCCATCAGTTTTTTTTATAAAAAAATAAATCCACCAACCAAGCAGAAAACAGTAAAAGCAAGCAGATCCATTAAGGAGGTGAGTCCCTGTGTGATTTAAAGCAAGAAAAAAGCACCAGCACACATAATGTCTCCTGGTGCAACGTCTGCTCTAGAAAGGCGACGTTGATATGGTTATATGGAATAAAGAAATGTAAATACAAGAGAAGGGAAAATCAATAATAAATTATTTATGTGTCATAACAACCTGGCTGGGGGAGACACCTGTCTTCATTAATAAAGCTTTGCTTTTAAGGTGATCTTTAACAAAAAAAGAACATTTACCAGCATTTATCACACTGCAGTACTGTAGATATTTCAGGTATTTCTGAATGGAAGCACTAGGAAACACCATGGCATCCCTAATTCTATTTGTCACAAAACATTTTCCTGTTTTGGCAGATTTTTTATTATTTTTCCTCCTCTTATTTTTAACAGCCCACTTCTCCATCTATCTTTAGAGACCGTTTAATACTATAGTAGATAAACACTGTCAAAGCTGCATTCTCTCCAGAACAGAATGTGAAGCCTATAATGTTGAAGTGAAAGCTGAAATTTTAAATTCCTAAAAATCGAGGGGGCTAAAGATTAGGCAAACAGCACTTCCCCCAGTGAAAACCCAAATTTACCGAATAAAACACTGGTCAAATTCTCTATAGAACAAAATACTGAGCTTTTGTGTGGCTTTCCTAGAAAGGTTAATGATTTCTTGAGATGCGGTAAAAATTGGATAGTTTCATGCATGCTACTTTTATTCATCTTTAATGATGTTCTCCCTTGGACTGAGAAATTACAGAGACAATTGGTTAAAAAAAAAGAGTTAATCTGGGAAGACTTCATAATCTAACAAAGAATTTAGAAATAGAAAGAGATTTCATATATATACAGTACTCAAGGTGTAATCCATCCATGTGCATTAAACCCTACACACCATGTATGTCCTATTTAAGATCTCAAAGTATGCTTTGCTCTGAATAGGAATGAATTTCACCCTATGGGATTAGATAGTCCTGAGCAGGGGGTTTCAAACATCTTTTTTCTCATAACCTAGTTGAAGAAAAGAATTGGTGCTCATGATCCAACATAACTATATCTTTTGACTCGACTGCAGGCTCTGGAGGGGGCTGGGCTTCGGGGGGGGAGGAGGGGCATGAGGGCGGGGAAAAGGAGGTTGGTGCTCATGGTTGTGCAAGAGTTTACCTCCAGAAGTTCCCGGTTAGCTGCACAGCAGGTGGGGCTAAGGCAGCTTCCTGCCTCTTCTGGCACCGCAGACCGTGCTGTGTCCTGGAAGCAGTCAGCAGTGGGTCCGGATCTTAGGTAGAGGAGGTCTGCTCTCACCTGCAGGTAACCTCCCCCCCCAACTCCCGTTGGCTGGAAACTAGCCTATGGGAGGGTGACACCAGTGCTCCCCTCCTCTCTCTTCCCCCTGCCTAGGAGCCAGACCGGCTGCTGTCTGCTTCCGGGATGCAGCACGGTCCACAGTGCCAGTATAGGAAAGAAGCCTGCCTTAGCTCCCCCACTAGTCACAGGTCACTTTACAGGAAGGTGGCCCAGGGCCTGACATCATGAGACTCAGTGATGGGTCACGACCCATAGTTAGAAAACCCCAGGTCTAGAGAACTCAGACCTCATCTTGGCCCCACTTAGGCACCAAAGAAACCAGCACGCTTGTGTGGTATGGTGAGTTACTGATCTCACCAGGTTCTTTACTTTGATTAATGATGAGATACTGAGGTCAGGCTGCTGATAAGCCTCAGTCATTTTGGAAAAATGGGTCCTGATTATGGGTGCTAATGTTCATGGAAAATCTGGCCTTAGCAGCTTTTCCCAGCTTGAGGAAAATGTCTAAGCAAGCAGGAAGGAAAGAACCACCACTGGTAAAATAGTTTGGTTTTTTTAAAACATGTCAAAACAGTTGAAAATGTCTTAAGTGAGTTTACTATCATCTACATCTCAATCCTAAACTGCTGAGTCAGTCGGTGAATATACCCGAGTCGTAAAATTGCCAGTGACAAGATATCAAAAGATATAAATAGCACACCTCCCTTCTCTGATGCAAGTGACAATCTTAGTAGGAAAGTCTTTTACTGTTACACTTGGCCTGGCATGTTCTGCAGGAAAAGATGCAATGGATTTTTTTGTTTGTTTATTCATAAAACTTTTACTTTTCATTAGTGCTGCTCCACTGTGCTCCATAGCAAATGTTTTCTGCCCCTAGTTGTGACCAGTAGCAGCTGGAAAATGAAAAACATTCTCAGCTTAAAGTAATAGGGGAGGGAAAGCAAAATGCACGCCACATGGACTCTGCATCAGCATTTTCTCTAGCTGTCCTTTGAGTGTGAGCTCAGGCCCAGTGTCAACTAAGTAAAGAGTCACAGGTAGTATCATGGGTGAATCTCAGAGATTCAGACATACTGCCAATATGACATTATGCTACAGCTAAGGACAACCTGGGCCTATGTAAATGGTTCCTAATGTACGCTGAGATCCTTGGGGAAGAATGATGCTCTATAAAATGATTTTATCCCATAATACCTCATGATGACTGTGTAACACCCCCAGTCAGAACCCAACCTGGGACCTTGGTAGCGTAGTGATTGCTGCTGTAAAAGCAATAGCTACTTTTACCCAGGGTCTGCAATGTTTCTGAACAATGCACACGTGGTTTTTATTTAAGAGGAATGCTGCTGATCAGTGGAGAACTCCCCTTTACAGGAACAAGCTGCCCAGTTTGCCCATGAATTGTTCAAAAAGTTGAAAAAAAAGTTGTCTTGATCTTCTTTACTTCAAAAACATAGGTGTTAGATTAGTGACGGGTCACAGCTATAAAAGATGAAGACAACAGGCTGAACCTCTATGGTTCAGGACTCTGGTCTGGCAACATCTGTTAATCCCCTCTCCCTTCTTTTTCTGCTTTAAATTTGGGTTTTTCTCCTTTTTGCTCCACTCATCTGAAGAAGTGGGCTGTGTCCTTCATTAAAACCAATGGAAGTTCTTCTTTTCAAAGCCATAGTACTTAGTCCTTGATTATTCAAAATGCACGTAGAATGCTTCCCACTCACAAAGGCATGGTTTGGCATGGGTGTAAATGTCAACATGAGGTATAAGGCTATGGAGGCTATAGTGTCTATGAAGTTTAATTACTTTTCCACATGGCTTCAGATTGAGGCAGCTGCTGTGTACTTGTCCTTCTACAACTCATGTATACGGCATGGAAACAGTGCGAGAGACAAAAGGCCAGGGCTGGATTGGAAAATGGCTTCTAAACAAAAGCTTTTCTAGCACGCATAGTGTTTTTGTGCATATGTGTGTGTGTAAAAACTGGCTGCTGTAGGGTGTACACAGGTTCAAACCCACTGACCTTGCTAAGTTAAATGTAACCTCTTTTTCAAGCCCGCACTGTCAAGTTTCCTGTTCGTGTGTTTTTGTCGCTTGAAACGACACAGATATTTTAGCACTTGCATAAATATCCTTACCACCATCAGAGACCTTGAGGCCTTTATTACTATATATACTATTGCCAGTAAATGTCACCGTTTCTCATATTGTGCAAATGCTACTGTATATTGTGTTCCCATTTTTCAAAGGCAAGGTTAGAATGAAATGACAAAATGGGTAAGTTAAGGAACACTATTAAATGAAAGCTAGAGCTACAATAAACAGGGGAGCGACAGTCACTGATCAGGAAGATGAAAGAGAAGCTGGGGGAAGCCAGGACTAGAATTTTCTTCCTGTGGAGAGAATGTTACATCTCCATTCCTACAATGGAGTCTTTCTGAAAGTTCTCTGTTTCCCCATCTTCTGTCACAACAGAAACAGTCACATTCCCCTGCCAAAACTAAGAGGCCCCCACTGGCTTTTAATAATAATAATATATAGCAATATACCTATCATAGAGCTGGAAGGGAGAGGTCATTGAGTCCCCTGCCCTCACAGCAAGACCAAGTACCCTCCCTGACACATTTGCCATAAACGGCCCCCTCAGGGAGTGAGCTCACAACCCTGGGTTTAGTAGGTTAATGCACAAACCACTGAGCTATCTCACCCGTGTCAGCTAGGGTGTATTTTTGAAACCACATGGCCACTGGCACTTCATTTGAAATCTCTGATAATTTTGAATAGGGGCAGCCACACCACTCATCTTTCCAATTCTGCCCCCTGTAATGAAATGTGTGATGGTAATTTCAGTCACTGGGAGGTTGGGTATGATGTCAGAACCCAGAGAAGGCCTAAAATAATAAGAATTGGACTCAGGGACATTATAGTGGTTTGATTTTCCCGAGACAGTCATCTCTAAAATAATAGACAGCTATTCCTTCTTGTACTGAAGACTACTTTTCCCTCACCGGATTGGTCCTCAGTGAGAGCTGACCAAGCCCAAGGGCAGTTACTACAAACAGCACCAAATCACATGGAGCATGCCCAACTGGGAAACACAGGATCAAGTGATGAGAGGGTTTAACACTTAAAATGCCACCACCTGGCTGACTAGAAGCAGAGTTACTCAATCAGCAGGGTTTCTATGCCGTGACGTTGGTCACTCCACCACGATGGAATGTAAAATCATAGAATAATAGAAGTGTGGGATAAGGAGGTGCAAGGTTAACCGGATAACCAATGGAAGCTGAAGCACCTCCCCATCCCTGCGGGGCCTGGCACTGATGGGGGCTCTCCAGCCAGGCTGGAGTGCCCCCCCTTAATTGGTTAACTGGTAAACACTATGTTTAACTGGTTAACCAATTAAACAGGATTTTACATCCCTAGTGTGGGATTGGAAGGAGGAAAACCAAGGATAGCTAGACAGAATCAGGCCAAACTCTGGATTTTAGAGACAAACTTTCTGTCTCACTCGTTTGGGGAACAACCCGAAATCCCGGCCCTAAACCCTCTCAAACTTTGGATCTAGATCTGTGAAACTCCCATCCTTCTCTCACCCAATTTTGCTCTTCTGTCCCTGCATGACACTAGGCACCCTGTATTTAGCTGTGCTTCATATGCAGTCTAATCATTCACCCTATCTCCAAAGCTGGAGCAGGATTTTGCTGTAGTTAGGACAATTTGCAGGGAGTAGTGATTATGAGTTTCAGTTTTTGTTTCTTTTTAATAGGAATCTGATGACAACCAACGCCATAAATCTGAATAAGAGGCAACAAATTACATTGTTCCTATTAAGATAAAGGTGACTGATGGCACCTTGTTTTTGTATAGCATCCTTCTTTGCCCGTCTGTCTGAGTAGACACGGCCGAGCTGCAGATGGCTCAAGGCATCACGACAAGCTTTGTCGCTGAATGGCTGCTGATAAAAATCAGCTGAGTGGAGACCATCATCTCTCAAAGTGCAATCTCAGAGCCTGGGAAGAAGGGGAAAAAAAGAAGCTAAGTTCTTTATCGTATAAGTCACTAATGCTAGCAGCCAGTAGCATTCTTGGTGACTGAAAGGAAAACATCATATTTCATGAAATTTAACACCCAGTTTTAGTACTGGCTTAAGCTGAAATGGTTCTGTTTCACAGCCTTTCTCTGTGAAGGAGGGGGGAAAATAGTCCTTTAGGAGAAAAAGGTGTCCCCAAGTACCTGATCTGATCAACTAGCCTAATATTACCACCATGAATTTGTCAGTTTCATGGTGCTTCTAGCCAATGTTCTATCCAACCAGCTGGACATTGGGATAATACTTGTCAGTAAAACCTATGACAAGGACACAGAATGAGGGCTAAAATAATAATAATAATAATAATAATAATAATTGAAGCAGGATGTTGTAATGCTATGGGACTATCTCCTTTGAATCCCGAGCTACCAACATCTTCCTAGAACCTTACTTTTGGAACCTGCCGTAAAGGGGAGCAGGAATACTGCCCACCAAAAATGCATTTATCAGACAGGTCATTGGTCTGTGATTGGGGACAAATGGAAACATTCTCTGTGTAACTGCCATTCCTCCTGCTTCACTCTGCTATTAAGCTCATTTAACCAAAGACATTTAAAGCACTCGCTCTCTTTCTTTAACCACATCTGCCGAATTAAATTCCACACACTGACAGTGATGCTTTCAAAAGCTCAGAATCAATTCTTCAATCACTCCACATTCTTAGCTGTGATTAAAAACATGTGTCCCCTAATTAAGCTAACGAGAAATTGTTAATTGGCACAAAGCCCCCCTCTGAGCACGCTTGTTAATGTCACCATCACTTTGACAGGAGAAGTAATTTAAATGAAGGGCAAATAGTCTTAACAGACTTCAAAATTGGACGATGGATACAGGCTTTGTTGGTGAGGCGATAGCCATCAATTTGGGGAATTGGGGGCAGGGGAAGAAGGGGCATTTCTTGTCTAGGCAAGGTCAGAAGGATGTAAATAGGAGAATGCTAAGGCAGTAGATGCTTCTGGTACATTTCCTCATGGAACACATAGTATTTGACTTGCTTTTCAAGTCTCTCCCTGCCTAGCTTTCTGACCAGCCCTAAGGCTGCATAATCAGAGTTGATGCCAGTTGTTCCGTGTATACACACACTAGGGAACAAGCACCTGAAAGCTGGTAGGAGGAGTTTGCCCCACCCACCCACTGAATCAACTTTGCAAGCATCAATGCACAGCTGCTAGGCGAGAGCTGAAGAGGGGGCCTTTCAGTCACACCCCCCCACACACACACACGGCTATCCCACAAAAACTTTCTGTGTTTTCTCTTTCCTTTGCTGTGAATTAATGGCACTACAGTCACAAAAGACTGAGGAACCCACAGTATCCTGATGAACAAGCCTGATTTCCCACCCTGTTACTCCTACGTGGGTCAACAGTAGGCCAGTGGATACAAGTGGAATAACATTTCTAGAGGAAGTGAGTGGAGAATCCAAACCACTCTGACTTACCTTCATACTGCGGTAGTTTCCAGAGGCCTTGGTCAGAAGTGGGAGGCCCTCCAGGATTGGGGCCTTTCATACAAATATATACAGAGAGAGTTACAGTCCCTGCCAGGAAGAGTTTCCAATGTATGGAGCCCTGACCTGGGTTTTCATAACAAAATATTTAACTTTTATTTTATTATTAGTTGTATTAGGGTGCCATTGAAAGTCCAGGGCACTGTTATGCTAGGCAGTGGTCTCCAACCTTTTTACACCCAAGATCACTTTTTAAATCTCAGAACAGGCGAAGATCTACCGCCCCACCCCTTCCCTGAAGCTCTGCCCCTTCTTGAAGCCCCGTCCTCTCTATTCTCCTCCTGTCCATCATTTGCTATCCCCAGCCCTTACTTACACACTCTGATAAACAGTTTATTTTTAAATTATGCAATACATACAATTAAAATCACGTGTTTATAGTTATGAAATAAATGGTCTGTTTTTTATTCATGCTATTTAAATCTAAAATGAAGTGTTTATAATTATACATTTTGTGGGGACAGAGTACTGCGGCTGGGGGCAGGGGAGAGGGAACAGGGTGCTGGGAGGGCAGAGGTCAGAGTGCCAGTGGGAACAGAGTTCGGGGAGTGGGGACGGGAATGGGAACAGAGTTCGGGGACGGGAATGGAAATAGAGTTCTGTAGCTGGGGACAGGAGAGTGGGGACAGAGTTCGGGGAGAGGGGACAGGAGTGGGGACCGAATTCTGTGGCTGGGGACAGGAGTGGGGACAGCGTTCTGTGACTCGGGAGTGGGGGTTGGGGAATGGGGTGCCAGTGGAGGCAGAGAGTCCCCTGTATCTCCCTCCTCCCAGCATTCTTCCCCCCCCCAGGGAAACCAGCGCACGCCTGCCCCGGGGCCAACCCCCCGTGCAGGGAAACCCCACGCGCGCGCGCCTGCCCAGGGAGACGACCATCCCACCCGCCCAGGGAAACTAGCACACGACTGCCCCGGGGCCAGCACCGCGCCCCCCCCCCCATGCAGGGAAGCCCCACGCAAACACCTGCCCCGGGGCCAAGCCCCGCGTGCGCCGGAAAACCCCTGCGCACCTCCCGCGGGGCTGACTCACCCTCCTGTTTGGCACAGGGGGCCGGCAGAGCAGCTAGCGCACGTCTGGCATTGCCGGAAGTGGCGCTAAGCTACAGGACTTCTGAAGCCGACACTACCTATTGAGGTAAGTAGTGGGGCTTCTGGGGGGTGGAAGGGAAATGGGGGCGGGGCGGACAGGACACCTCGCGAGCTACTGGTCGAGGCCTCGAGATCGACCAGTAGCTCGCGATCGACCTGTTGGTGACCACGGTGCTAGGGCATGTACAAACACTTGGGATTTGTCTACCTGGGCAATTGAGTGACAAAGCTTTTGTCATTCACAAGTACTTAACCCCCTCCCCACACGATAAAAGCTTTGCCAAGCACTGGTGTAAACTGTGCTTCGTTGGCAGGAACGCTCTTCTGCAGACAAAGCAAACACCACTTGTAGGTGTTGGAATTTTTAGTGGGCAAAAGAGCTGACAAAGTGTTTTTGCGGGCTGACTTTTGGCAGCATGGCGGCGTCGGCATAACCACGTCGCTAACAGCTGTGTAGTGTAGTCATAGCTTTCAAGACACGTGCAGGGAACAGCTTTCAATCTAACTAGAGGTGACAACAAGGGAGTAGTTTTTCCTCCATTTTATAGCTAGAAACACAGTTCCACAGTTCCTAATTAACTTGCCCACCATTGTCCAGGGCATCAGTGACCGATCCAGGGCCTTTACCACACTATCTAATACCCAGCGGTGACAGTAACTTAAAATTTCTTACAGGTGCTGTCCTATTGCAACTTGGATCCCCACCAGGTCTTTAAATAGCTCCCTGCTGGCTTTTGCCGCAGCTCAGCCAGCTCTTGTAGGAGCTGTGCACCAGGGTGCATGGCCTTACATCACCTCTGCTAGTACCTTTACCACAATACCATGATTCTTCTCTCACCACTCTAGGTCTACAGGTAAATGGAAGTTTAGGAAAATCTTATTTCTCCCATTTTCTCCCTCAGTGAAAAACAGGGAGAAGAGTGAGCCCTATCATGAGAGGGCCAGAGACAATCATAAGGACTAGTAATCCTTTGACAGGAAGGAAGCTTGTGAACCTAAGCAATTTAGCAGAATCAGCATTTTTCTCCAGCTTGCATTTGCACCAGATCTAGATTAAAAAACATATCTCCCAAAAAATGATGGATGCCTTGTGAGAGATACCCAGAACCAGAGCTGTCAAGTGCTGTCAGTGACTGTAAAAATTACAAGGAAGATGAGAAGGGAATGTCAAAGTTAGCCAGTGCAGGGAGGATGTGAGGCACCTGAAACCCCAGGCTCTACTACCTGCTTATCAGCTGGTAAATTGTTTTTTTGTTTAGTGCAGGATTAGTGAGAAGAGACAGCAGGGAATGGCAGTTTACACTGTGCTCATGCCAGTGATAAACTCCCTCTGCAGAGAAGCCAGCGGATGCTTTCTGCATTGATTTCTCTCTCTACATATACAAAACTTTTTCCTGACGTGCAGCAAAATGACGAAATCAGCCTACCTGAAAGTGGAGTCTCAGGGTATGTCTAGACTGCAACCCTCTGTCGGCAGAGGGATGCAGATTAGGCAGGTCGACATGGCAAATGAGGCAGGGATTTAAATATCCCGTGCCTAATTTGCATAAAATGGCCGTCGTGTTTTGCCGACTCTGCAGTTTGTCGGCTAAAAGCGGCAGTCTAGAGGGGGATCTGTCGAGAAAGAAAGCCTTTTTCGACAGATCCCTTATGCCTCCTTGCAGGCACAGGCCCACAGGGTGGCAGAGATCACAAAACACTGAGCAGAGCCATCAGGGCAGGCAGTCCAGTCCCCTGCCCTCATGGCAGGACCAAATACTGTCTAGACCATCCATGATAGACATTTATCTAACCTACTCTTAAATATCTCCAGAGATGGGGATTCCACAACCTCCCTGGGCAATTTATTCCAGTGTTTGACCATCCTGACAGTTAGGAACTTTTTCCTAATGTCCAACCTAAACCTCCCTTGCTGCAGTTTAAGCCCATTGCTTCTTGTTCTATCCCCAGAGGCCAAGATGAACAAGTTTTCTCCCTCCTCCTTATGACACCCTTTTAGATACCTGAAAATGGCTATCATGTCCCTCCTCCATCTTCTCTTTTCTAAACTAAACAAACCCAATTCTTTCAGCCTTCCTTCATACGTCATGTTCTCTAGGCCTTTAATCATTCTTGTTGCTCTTCTCTGGACCCTCTCCAATTTCTCCACATCTTTCTTGAAATGCGGTGCCCAGAACTAGACACAATACTCCAACTGAGACCTAACCAGCTCAGAGTAGAGCGGAAGAATGACTTCTCATGTCTTGCTCACAACACTCCTGTTAATGCATCCCAGAATCATGTTTGCTTTTTTTGCCACAGCATCACACTGCTGACTCATATTCAACTTGTGGTCCACTATAACCTTTAGATCCCTTTCTGCTGTACTCCTTCCTAGACATTCGCTTCTCATTCTGTATGTGTGAAACTGATTGTTCCTTCCTAAGTGGAGCACTTTACATTTGTCTCTATTAAACTTCATCCTGTTTACCTCAGACCATTTCTCCAATTTGTCCAGATAATTTTGAATTATGACCCTATCCTCCAGAGCAGTCGCAACCCCTCCCAGTTTGGTATCATCTGCAAACTAAATAAGCGTACTTTCTATGCCAATATCTAAATCATTGATGAAGATATTGAACAGAGCCGGTCCCAAAACAGACCGCTGTGGAACTCCACTTGTTATACCTTTCCAGTAGGATTGTGAACCATTAATAACTACTCTCTGAGTACTGTTATCCAGCCAGTTATGCACCCACCTTATAGTAGCCCCATCTAAGTTGTATTTGCCTAGTTTATTGATAAGAATATCATGAATGATATTACAATGAAGAGTAAGGCTAGAGATAACAAGGTCTATTCAGTCAAGGAGGGTGAGGCCCACTTCTAGCAGCTGATGAGGAGGTGTGAACACCAAGAGAGGAGAAACTATGTCTGTAGTTGGCTAGCCATTCAGTCTTTGTTTAATCCTAAAGTGATGATGTCAAATTTGCAGATGAACTATAGCTCAGCAGTTTCTCTTTGAAGTCTGTTCTTGAAGTTTTTTTGCTGCAGGATGGCTACCTTCAATCTCCCTAGACACACAGTAGCAGATTTGAAGTGTTATCCTACAAGTGTTTGTATATTATCATTCCTGACATCCAATTTGTGTCCATTTATTCTTTTACGTAGGAACTGTCCAGTTTGGCCGATGTATTTTGCAGAGGTGCATTGCTGGCACATATTACATTGGTAGATGTGCAGTGAATGAACATGTGATGGTGTGGCTGATGTGGTTAGGTCCTGTGATGGTGTCACTGGTGTAGATATGTGGACAGAGTTGGCACCGAGGTTTGTTGCAGGGATTGGTTCCTGAGTTAGAGTTACTGTGGTGCGGAGTATAGTTGCTGGTGAGAATTTGCTTCAGGTTGGCGGGTTGTCTGTGAGCAAGGATTGGCCTGCCTCCCAAGGCCTGTGAAAGTGAGGGATCATTTCTTCACTGTAAATGTGACAATGTTCCAGATAGTTTTCTTATGTTAGCTAAATTAAGTCTCTGAAAGATAAATGGATTGCCTACTTTTCATACCTGCTAACTAGGCTCAGCTGGAAATGCTTCTGAAACCCTGCAAGACTGACAGAAATTGTCATAAAATCCACAGTGTACTGCTTAGGTTTCTAGTGATGCCACTGTACGGATCACTCAACCTGAGGTGTGTCTTACACTGGGAAGCTCATATTTCTGCTCACTGAGGTGTTGCTGACACAATTTAAACATGTGGTATCCAAATGATTTAAGATTCAGTGCCAGCTTCAGCCACCTCGTAAAGTGACTCCCGTTTTACAGTTCCCTTGACCATTCTCTAACTGATGACATCTGAAAACACGCAGCCCAGTTTATATGCTTGAAATTCTACTTTTGGAGTTAATTCTTAACAATATAAAAAAGGAAGTTGCTCCAGAGTTGCTAGGAGGGATGTACAAACAAGGTCACACCAATGATTCGGGAAAATGAGATGGAGCCGTTCAAAGGTTTCCACTAGCTTGAAACTGGCCCCAGGCTCCCATTTATAAATCTCTTATCTATCTCATTTCTAATGTGCCTGTTTTTGTTGTGAGTAGGCTGGATACACAGTAATGCTGGAACAATTTTTAGGGGGAAGGTGAAGTGCTGCACTCCTCCTGCACCTGTTTGTACCACTCACCGCCACAGGCTGGGATCACGCCTAATGTTGCCAACTCACCTGGACCGTATGGCATTACAGCAAACGGCATCCGGCCAGGAAGAGTTAGCAACTTAGCCGCAGCGGGAGGCATCTGTGGAGCCCCAGGACCCTAAGTGGCAGTGCCCTGGGTCAAGGGGGGGGGGGGGGGACTGCAGAGCACCTGGGGTCAGTAAGCAGTGGGACCTGGAGGATGCTGAAGATGGTAGAATCCTAGAGACTGGGATCCAGGGCTGGCAGAGTCAGTGGAAGAGCCAGTCCCTGCATGCAGGGAAGCCAGGTGGAAAATTGAAGAGTGTTGCAGCACCCTCTTTGTCCCTACATCCCGTGCCTGTGGATACAGAACACACACACACAAACAGGAGAAGTTTGTCCTTGAGGGTGCATCACTGGACTAGGATTTAGGAGAGCTGCCTTCTAATCTTGCTTCTTCCAGACTTCCTTTATGGGCTTGGTGGTTCAGTTAAGCTCTGCTTCTCCGTCCCCTGTCTATATAATGGAAATAACAGCATATCCATGGTCACACCCTTTGTCTATTGTATGTTTTTTACAGCTCCAAGCACATTTGAAGCCTGATCCCAGTTAGGGCATCTTAGGTGCTTCCACAATACAAACAATCTGCTAGACCTCATGATCATTTTTCTAACATGGCCATTTCTGTGGCACATTGTCCTGATCTAAAATGCACGTATAATGCTCTCTCTCGTGCGCGCGCTCTCTCTCTCTGTGTATATATATATATACAAATTATTCCATTTGTAAATCTATACTGAACTTCTCATATCTTAATATTTCAAAGACAAGCAAGATTTCACTGGGACTTAGGTTCTCAGCAGCAGGCAAACTGGCTGTCAGCCAACGTTTCTTCATCTGTGATCCAATAAATGATAGATAACTGTGAGTGAACACTAGGCATCTGAAACAGGTGTTTACAAAAGCAGTAAGTACATATTTCTTCAAATGCATTCTTCATAAATTATTTCCAGGACTTTTAGCTCTGCGATGAAGCAACCCGGGATGGATCTCGAAAGCAGCTTTTATACTGAGATAAAGTAAAACACTTTAAGGGTAATAGTTTGCTTTTAAAATTAGCTTTACATCTCACCTGTTATGAAATGTGAAGACTCACTTCCAACCTGCTGTAAGATACAGCCATGAACTATGACAAACACCTGCTTTCCATAATTTCCCATCACCGTGTACGAGTTGCTTATTTTCTGCTTTCAAGGTGGATGAGACTGTAGGAACTTTGGCAGGGCAACAATTGCTGCACTATACAGTCCATTACTGTGGAAATTGTACTGAGACAGACCTACATCTTCTTGGGAAACCTTTCCCTTTGCTTCCCATGCTAGAAATGCACAAATCCTTTATGGAAACTCCCCTAGTAAGAGCTCCTGACAGGCTGAGCAAAAGTAAAAAGCTACTGCTCCATATAATGAGACACGGATGTAAAGACGAGCTTGGCAAATGCTTGAAAACTTGTCTCTTTCACCAGCTGAAGTTGTCACTGGAACAGAGGAAAGACAAGAATATGAGCATGGGGTAGACAATCAGAATATATGTAATTGTTAAGATATATTAGTGGGAGCAATGTGATTTACATGACAAACCATGATAATTTATTCATTTGTTTGGTTGTATTATGGTAGCTCTTAAACATCCCATAGGTATTCAGCATAATGGATGGTCCGAATAGGAGAGGCAGACCCCACAGAGAATGGGTAGATGACATAGTAGATTGGTGCGGAGCTAGTCTACAGAAACTAAGCCACTCCGCACTGGACAGGGAAAGATGGAAGGAAATAGCGAGGGAGGCATCGGACACCAACGGGTGTTGAGCCCATGGTTGTTGATGATGATGACAATGATTATGATGATGATGATTGCACAGATAACACAGAGAGAAACAATCTTTGGTCTTGTCTTTACTTACTGGAAGATTGATGCTGCACAGATCCATCTTCCAGAATCGGTCTAGTAAAGACCCACTAAATCAAATGCAGAGCCCCCCCCCCCCCTTGACCATTTTACTCCATAGGGTTGCGAGGAGTAAGGGAAGTCAATGAGAGAGTTTCTCCCATCAACCTCCTGCAATGGGGCTGCCCCAGAGATTTGGTTTAAGGTACGTCAACTCCAGCTACACAATTCTCATAGCTGGAGTTGCATATCTTCAATTAAATCTTACCAGTAAAAGTGTAATTTTATCCCTATATCCTGTATCCACACTAGGAGTATTTTGACAGTAAAATATACAAGTATAGTTATATTAGCCGAGCCTGCCAAGTTCAGACCTGAACAAAAATGACAGGAGAGAGGAAGTATTATTATCCCCATTTTACAGATGTGGAACTGAGGGACAGAGTGATTAAGAGACTGGTCCAAAGTCCCAAAGGGAGTCAGTAGCAGAGTCAAGAGCTGAATCCAGAGTCACAATGCTTCAGATACAAGTCTACATCCCTTTTTCACTATAATTTCCTGTGGTCTACAATATTCATCTTCTCTTCCTTCTTTAAACACCTGCCCCATTCCACCAGAGATGTGATTCCAATAAGCAGGCTGTGTAGTTTAGTTTACCAACATTTCCATCAGGCAGATTCATCAAGCACAGGTGTTTATTTGTTCAGGTTAT
The DNA here is from genome assembly GCF_052426305.1 of Pelodiscus sinensis. NCBI lineage: Eukaryota > Metazoa > Chordata > Testudines > Trionychidae > Pelodiscus > Pelodiscus sinensis. The sequence goes on from NC_143078.1 coordinate 4,378,041, forward strand.
TGTGAGGCTCGTTACTTCTTAATTTTGGGGCTTTTTTTTTCTGGCCTGAGCAAGTACATACTTCGTTTGACAAGAGTGGTGTAAAATAATAATTATGAAATAGGCTTCAGGTAAATGAGTCCCTCGTTTACCTTAACCATCACCTTTATTCTAAGCTCTGCTCAACAGCAAAGTCTTGGTACGGAATGAGTTATTAACAGGGTAACAGGTAGATGGTTGGATTTACATGAAGCATATTTCACCCTTCATCTAACCTATGTCAACTGGGAAGTCTTGGGATTTAATGCGTTAGCATATTAAAGAATCCGATTTTAATAAATCCATGTAAATCCTATGACTGCTTTCTTCCTGCAGTCAAAAAATGATACCTTGCACATGAGCTGCTCTGAAAATGGGTGTCGCAATCAGCCCTGGCTGCAAGTGCCATTCCTTGCTTTATAAGCACATAATTGCAGAATGTAATAACCCCATCGCCTCAGTATGCATGGGCTCGAAGCAGGAGCCAGTAACCCCTTATTAAAGCAGTTCTTTCCACCAAGCCTACTTCATTTCAGAGATCAGGTCTTCCCCAGTTCCTCAGACTTAATTCCATTTTATGGACAATGCTTAATTTGATTGGGCTGTAAAAGGAGGAGGGAGCACCATGGATACGAGCCTCGCTAAGCTCCTGGAAACAATCCCCGTTGAGTATCATGGAGCAGCATAGTATTGTTAGTGTCAATTCAGAGCCCTGGGAGTTGTGGAAATGACTTAAAAAGTTTCAAAGAGAAAGAAAAGTATCGATGATTCATTCTTTTGTTACCAAAGCATTAAATGCAATTATTCCAAAATTATATCTACAGTCTCTCGCTATCTGTCTTTGAAAACAACTGGAGCGCACTTAGGAAAAAAATAATCAGACCATTTATGCTTCTGAGGCAGGGAAAAAGGTGTCATTCTCAAAGGCAATTTATTCCTAATTACACAATTGCTCTATTACGAAGCACCAGCAGGAAGATTGTATGGTAAAGAATCGGGGATTAAAAGGAGAGTTTGAATCAAGTAATTCTTTCATTTAAATCCCAGATTTGCCAAACCACTTAAACTTATTCATTTCTTTTTCCTAGATAATAAATTATTTGTATAGCTAGTAATTAATGTTTACGGAAAAATATGGGGGATTTTTTTAGAATGAATACACAGATAACTTTTTGAAGCAAAAAGCTTAAAAAAGAAAAAGAAAAGAAAATAAATTCACCGTATGTTTCAAATGTGACTTTATTATTTGACTCTGGAGTTGGTGCTTATGTTAAGTGATTGACTGACAACCCTGATTGTTAGTGTCTCTAGACAGGAATTTTCTCCTTTATGTTCTACTGTGCCCAATATAATTAGCTCTGATCTTAGTTGGGGACTTTGGGTTCTTCCAATGGCTTAACATTTGACGTTCACCTTATCTATTACATTAGTGAGAAGTGAGCGCAAGGTGTTGGTATAACACTCATTTCAGAAAAAAAAAGCATTTTGCCCCAGTACAAATGGCAACATGAAGTACAGAGCAGTGGTAAATCATGCTAAAGTCTTCTAGACAGGGAAAAGCAACAACACAGTGAAATAAAATGCAAGTTTCCTGTACACATTGCCACGAGGGGCAAGAGGGGACTTCAGTTTCTGTGTGTCATGGAGGTGTGGAGGAGCCAGATGTGACTTTCAGCCGGCAGGGAGAAGAGAAGATTTGTTAGTTCACAGGCACACAGCACAAAATAGACTTGTTAGCACAGGAACCGGGAGCAGTCAGTACAATCCATCTTGGGGAAAGGGGAGCCCAAGAGCTGAGGCCCTGGGCCCCTCCCTGCATTCTAAGCCAGCAGAGACTCACTCAGCAACTGGTCCCAGCCCTGCAGGCAGCCCGGCCTGCACCCTCGTCCAGCTTCCCAGGCAAAAGGTGTCACCTGGGTGCACCTCCCACCTAGGCTCAGGTTACAAGAGAGCCTTGGCCTTTGGTGCTAAGCTGGGGCAGCCTCCCTTCAGTGACAGTCATACCCAAAATTCCCATCTCCACCCGGGCACCCGTGCAGTGCCCGGGGAAACGGAGGCACATGCACCCAGAGTTATTACAGAACAGTACAGGAGAGTAGAAATCACATGCAATAACGAGGGAACAGAGTGAATACATTCTGCCACTTCATCACACTGTGCACATTCCATCCTCAGCCAATCCACTGGGATTGCCAAAATAACATCCGTCTGTGATGTCACTCACGGTCAGGGTGGTTACACACTGGAATAAATTGCCTATGGAGGCTGTGGACTCTCCATCACTGTTGATATTTAAGAGCAGATTCGATAAACATCTGTCCGGGATGATCTAGATGGTACTTGGCCCTGCCATGAGGGCAGGGGACTGGACTCGATGACCTCTCGAGGTCCCTTCCAGTTCTAGTGTTCTAGAATTCTGTAAACAGTTGTTCCAGTGAGCATGGGGAATGTTACCTGACCACGAACAGGAAGGTACAAAGTCTGCACAATGGTGGCCATCAGATAATAAAAATCAGAAAATTACTGATTTTATTTATATTACAGTAGCACCTTGAGGACTGAGCTAAGTCCTGGGACCAGTGCTACATACAAAATACACACTGAGAGATAGTCTGTGACCTGTAGAGCTTACAGTCTAACAAGTCAAAGGCACGTAGAGGGGGCAGTGACTTTCCCAAAGTGGAGTCAGGAAGAGAACCCAAGTCATAGAATCCTAGAATACTAGAACTGAAAGTGACATTGAGAGGTCATCAAGTCCAGTCCCCTGACTTCATGGCAGGACCAAGCACCATCTAGATCATTCCTGACATGTTTGACTAACCAGCTCTTAAATATCTCCAATGATGGAGATATAACCATCTCCCTAAGCAATTTATTCCAGTGTTGAACCACTCTGACAGGTGGGAAGTTTTTCCTAATGTCCAGCCTAAACCACCCTCGCTGCAATTTAAGCCCATTGCTTCTTGTCTTATCAGAGGTCAAGAAGAATATTTCTCCCTCCTGATCCACTGTCCTAACCACTAGGGCATGGCACCTGACTACAAGATGAGCAAAAGTAATTTGGGTTTGAAATGTAGCGACAATGACAATGAGTTAGCATTATTTTCTTGGCATGGCACAAGCGTCACACACTGCAGATGACAATTTTCCTGGCTTTTGATTCATACACCAAGTCCATCGTTAGAATTCATGTCTATACTACAGTACAAAGTCAAATTAAGATCCGCAACTTCAGCTACATTAATTGCGTAGCTGAAGTCAAAGTAGTTTAACTCAGCTTTTGGCGCTGTCTATACATCAGGAAGTTGAAGGAAGAACACTCTTCCTTCCACTTCCCTTACTCCTCATGAAATGAGGGTTACTGGCATCAACTAGAGTTCCCCCTCACTTTGAACTGGCTGTCTTAACTAAACCGCTAATTCGAACCCTGGAAGATCGACAGAGGCAGCTTTAATCTTCTCCTGTAGTTAGACGTACTCTCTGTGTTTTTTTCTTTGTATTTTTCCTAGCACGTGTTATCAGTAACAACAGATCATTCTTTGTGAGAACTCATTTTTTTTGTAGTTGCTTGCATCCATGTAGACTTGTTTACCAAATACCTTATATTCTCAATCCAAACGTGATCTGAGCATCCACAATATGGCTTTTATGCAAATACACTTTTTAATGCCAGACAAGAGGACTGTCCTGGGGGGATGAGACAGTTTTAGTAATCAGCATCTGCTTTTGATTTTGTGTCTGTGTGCAAAGATCACAAGTGAGGGGGAAAGTGCATGCTGATTTTAATGCAAGCTATAAATCTCACTGTGTTTTGAGTGAAAAAAATAGACACCTCCTCTCCTTGAACATTTCTTCATTTTTATACGAAGCCCAACCAAACACTTTTTATAGACCCAAATTGTTTGGATACCTTTCTGGTCCCAAGCAAGGGCCAGAAACAGAATTGCTAAAATTCACTTTTGAAAAAAGTCTGGTTTTGTGACATCTCCGGTCAAATTTTGCAGACTTGATTGGCTCAGAGACATTTTGAAGAAGCATTCTGGCTTTGAGAAATATACCTTAACCAAGCTGATGTGCCATCTTTGCCTGCAAGACAGCTGAGGTTCACACTGAAGCTATATTTTTTAGTGCTTGTCCGTCAGTAGTCATGAGGAGAGAGACTAACAACATTTAACATGAAGATTCTTTTGAATACACTTCACTTCATCCTGAGAAAGCTGCTTGTCCTTTTGACACCGTTTTGATGTCCTCTAGTTTTTTGTCACTTTAAAACTTTGGACCATTATTTTTTGAGCATCACAGACAGGATGATACCACCTTCCAAAGCTACTATCACCTCAGTAGCCAGCTAGAAGACTCATTTTGAGGAAACAATGGCAATTTTCTATATCAACTTTCATTTTCCATTTGTGGGAGCCAAATAGTTGTTTTCACACACCAATTGCCCAACTGTTGTTTTTATGCTAAGGCTCATCACTATGGTGCTTATTACATTTGATTAATAAAATAACTCGGGATAACAAGTGACTAAGTTTGTAACCACCGTTCACATGCAGTGAGCAAAGTATGCTATTTTTAACCCTCTGGAAGCATATCTCTATTAATGCAGTGCTTATTCAAGCAAAATGTTGCTTTCATTGGGAGTGTTGTCTGAATCAAGATGGAGGGATCAATCCCTCTATTGTTCCTCTGTATGAAAATATATATTTTAAATTCAGCCCATATTTGGGAATTTTAATTTTAAACTTGTCCTAAAATAGTTCTCTGACCAGTGTGATTACAGGTTAATTTCAGATAAAATTCCATCGGTAAATATCCAATAGCTGACGTAATGGTCAAAGGGGTGTAATTAATTTGTTTTCATATTCAGTTTAGCAGCAAATACCTGGTAGAGGTGTCCCAACCCCACCTATGCTCTCCTGTGCACATAGTGCAATAATAAAGTAAATAGAAAAGATCTACAGACACGTAAAGGTTACCATTGGTACAATCTGGGAGGAATCTGTGGAAATTAAAACATGTTCTTGAATGTAATAGCCATTTGTCCCCATAAGTTTTACCTGGCTGGACTGAACCCATCTTTTAAATGTTCAAATTCCATCATCATTCTACAGCTTTTAAATTTTTTTCAAAGTAATAACACATCTTTATTTTCAAGAATATGTGAATATAAAGAAAGTTAGATTTCTTTGGTGCTGGAAATGTCTATATTTGATTGCCATGTGTGATTTTTTTCCCTCCCATCTTCCCTTTTATAGTCATAATGCATTTTCTGATTTCTTTGCTTTACTGCATCTTTTAAAATGACACATTTTATCAATTTGTCCAGTAATATTGATGTTTTGCCCTTTTAAACGTGTCATTTGATTTTCCGATGTTCCTCTCTCTTATTCTCCATCTGCTTTCTCTATAACACTTTCATTTGGTAGCAATTTCTCATTAGGTCCCAGAAGGTTTATTCCAGGAGTTGCCTTGAGTTTATTATTTTTTCCTAGTGTTTTGAAATGTTTGACATGCCACTGAATTCTTCCAGTATATGAGTACTACAAATGCAGATCCTGTCCTCAGAGCAATCTTATTTAAGTATTTCATTGTGCAAGGCACATTTTCTTGCTTTCAAGTTCCCTGTGGATTCAATCAAAGAACAATTTTTAAAAGCAGGTACAGAGAGAATGCACTGATGTTTTACATTTCAGACATGGATTTTATGGCCTTGTTGAAGACACTGCCAAAAAAGTAATCCTAGAATATCAGAAAGTAATAAGAAAGCCTGTGAACTCTCTATTCCTCTCTCATTATTTGGCTTGTTCATTTTTCCCATGGTGCTGGTTATATTTATGTTCCATTCATGACAAGTTAATTTCTACATCTTCAGGATGTAAATGTCACAGTTCTATCCCTTTAGCAGTGTTAATCTTGATACATGAATGCCTCTTCTTTGTCAACTATTTTGGGAGCAAAGTTTCAGGGGATCTGATGCGTAATAAAAAATGTATGCTCTCCATGTTTACTTGCGCTCAAATAGCCAGCTTGGATTCACACTAATCTCCATTATGAATTAAGCAAATATCTGCTTTACTCAGCATGGTGTTCTTATTTATAAACGCGGTTTAATAAATGCTGGGAGTGAGAGAAGAAGCGGACTCAGTGAGTGGAGAATATGCTATGACAGCATCTCATGTCTATACTCTCTCCAAGGAGAAATTAAGACGACTGGGAATTTTCAGTTTAGCAAAAAGGAGACTAAGGGGTGGGAATATGGTAGGGGTCTATAAAATCATGACTAGTGTGGAGAAAGTAAATAAGAAAAGGTATTTACTTGCTCCCATAACACAAGAACTAGAGATCATCACATGAAATTAATAGGTAACAGGTTTAGAATAAAGAAAAGGAAGTATTTCTTCACTCAATGCTCAGTCAACCTGTAGAACTCCTTGCCAGAGGATGTTGTAAAGACTAGAACTTTAACAGGCTTCAAAAAAGAACCAGATAGATTCATGGAAGTTAGGTCTATCAATGGCAATTAGCCAAGATGGATAAGAATGGTGTTCCTAGCCTCTGTTTATCAGAAGCTGGGAATGGGCAAAGTTCTAATTGCATAACACTAATTTAGAGAAGATTAAATTGAAGAGGCCAGACATTAAGCTGGTATAAAGCAGCAAAGGTCCCCAGAAGTCAATGGAGCTAACCTGACACACCGGCAAAAGGATTGGAGCCATGGCTCTTCAGGGTACCTAGACAATTATGACACACAGAGATTCCTCCATGCCAGAAGAAACCTCGGCTGGCTTGTTACACCAACTTGATGGCCCCTTTATACCACAGTGGTGATTACTAGGATCTTCCCCACTGGGCCAAATTCAGCATCATTAAATTTCATATAAGTGCTGGGCCCATGATTAAGACAAGATTTTTTTTTTTTTTTTTTTTTAAAGAATAGCTCCCACCTAGATTTTATGGCCTAACTCAGATACCTAAATGGGAGCTGAATTCTTGGGGAAATGAGGCTGATGTCATGGATGCTGGTCACTGGAAAATATAGTCCTAATCAATCACAATTTCCATTGCCTTCAGTGAGAGTTTTGCAATTAAAGAGATCAGGTTCTGGCTCACTAAGCTTATCAACCTCACACCTTTCTATAAACTATAATCCTGTCATTCCGCTGCACCATTTCCCCCCACCAGTTAGATTCAGGTGCCCTTTTACATTGGAGAAGCAGTATGATTAACTGGTGCAGGATAGAACCCTGTCTAATCTCATTAGCTAATAGTGTTTTTAGTTGATTAGGCATATTTTTAGATCCCATTTTTTACTATAGCCTTCGTTCCTGATAGATTTTAGCCTTCTGTGTCGTTTGATAATGTTTGCAAAATCCAAAGGCCATTTCCTTGCTACCAAAATTCTCTCTGAGTAATTCATGGAACCTACTCTAAGCTTTCACTAACCATTCCTCCTTTACACTGACATACAAAAACACATTCCAGATCTTCAATATACAGAGCTATTACTGCTGAAGTATTCATGGGGAGAGTTTGTCACTCCTCTTTAGGTTTTGAAATAATTTTAACTTCTTTTTTAAAGATGTTTGGATGGAACAGCACACTCTGGTTTCACACATGGAAACTGAGAGGTTTTTAGGATGGTAAATCTTGAGAAACAGCTTCTTCATTAGAAGCTTTCTAGACTTGGGAAGATTTGAAAGGAACTTCAGACTAACGAGCTTTGGATAGGTGTCAGAACTTCCTGACCTTTGAGGTTAATCTATCATAAATAAGAGACAGAAGCGCATGGGGAATATTTCAAATGATAATAAATGAGCTCCTCTTGTTTTTCTATTTTATATCTCACTAGGCTCAATCAAACGAATTAAGACAATTTAATTGACTCTATGATTTCATTATTATTTCTAGGACCATCGCACAAATATAAATACATCTGAATCTGCACAAAAGGGAAGTTTAACCCCCCCCCCCATTTTCTCACAAAACAAAACACATTTATTTCAAACAGAGGTCAAATAAAATTACACACATGTCAAGTTTCAGCCTGAAAGGACATTGTACAGTTGAGCTGTAGCAAGGAGAGGGTGAGGGGGAGACAATGAGATAAATACTAATTTATCCTGAACTGGAGCAGCATGGTATGGACTCAATTCTATAATACATTGAGCATACTGGCACCACTTCAGAAAAGCATTTAAGACTGTGTCCAACCTAAGAATCTAAACAGTCCAACTAAATGCACCACAACTACTCATGTGCTTAAAGTTAAGTATGTGCTTTGCTGGATCAGTGCCTGAGGAATTGGCACCTCGTAGGAGGAAGCCCTATAAACAAGGCCATCTACTTCCGTATGAAGGAAAATTGAAAGAATTGGGTTTGTTTAGTTTGAAAAACAGAAGACTGAGAGGGGACTTGATCACAGCTTTTACAAGGAAGGAGAAAAATTATTCTCTTTAACCTCTGAGGACAGGACAAGAAGCAATGGGCTTACATAGCAGCAAAGGAGGTTTATGTTGAACATTAGGAAAAAACTTCCTACCTGGAATAAATTTCCTCTGGGGGGTTGTGGAATTTATCTCCCTGGAGATATTTAAGAGCAGGTTAGACAGACACCTGTCAGGGATAATCTAGATGGTGCTTTGTCCTGCCATATGTGCAGGGGACTGGACTTAATAACCTCTTGAGGTCCCTTCCACTTCTAGTAGTCTATGATTTACCTTTTAAATGCTATATTACAATGTCTGCCTGCCATAGGCAGGCATCACATGGTTGCATATACTCATAACATGGAAATAATACATCAGAGTGGCCACAATGGTCCAAAGTTACTAACGATTCTAAGTATTGAACGTGAGATGTCTTAAAGGGGCCTGATTTTCAGAAAGCAAATCAGCCTCTGAAAAACAGACCCGTCTAAGATGGCTCAAATTGGGCCCCCAAAGGGACAATTACTTACAATCTTCTTGGCCACAGATTAAAAATCAACCCTCTATTACAAAAGGAAAATGCCCCTTGAATTAGCAGGACTTGTGCTAGGATTGGGCTCATAATGCACATCAGAGAGGATTCAGAGAATTGCTCTTGAACAATATTTCCCAGGTCTTTCTTGATCCAACATTAGCTTCTATGGCTACAGCCATAACTATCTCCTTTAGAAATCAATCCAGTATTATACACAGAATGTCCTAATAGGAAAGTTTTCATGAATCTGTGAGGGAGAATGAGAGGAGTTTCTCCTTCCCCCTGTATTGCTTAAACAATAAAAGCTAATTTTTCAGTATCTGTCAACAAATGGTCTGGTAGCACTTTATAGACTAACAAAACATGTAGATGGGATCATGAGCTTTTGTGGACACAGCACATTCATACTCCGATCATCTGAAGAAGTGGGCTGTGCCCACAAAAGCTCATCTACATGTTTTGTTAGTCTATAAAGTGCTACCAGACCATTTGTTGTTTTTTTCTGTAACAAAGTAACTCGGCTACCCCCTGAAGCTTTCAGTATCTTTGTTTGCAAAGTCAAAAGGTTCTTAGTTATGTCCACAGTGCAACCTCCACATTTCGTGCAAATAGTCCTTCCCATTCTAAACCCATCAAGAATGACGGAAGGGACATTAGATGTTCAAATGCATTATCGTAGCAGTTGGACTATTACTCTGGCGTTTATATCAGGAGAGAAGAGTGGTTACTATTCAACCCGAGGAGATGTCAGTATCAATTAATGAGAAATGACAACATAAAATATATTTCATTTTATTTTCTCTTGTAACCTGCATTGCTATTAAAAAGTCATGCGTTAGCACAGCCTTTTGTAAAGGAGGCTACAGCAAAAGACTCAGCATTCTTCCTTCCACAGATTTTTTTTTTCAAGCCGGAGAATTAGGGTTGATAGAAATGCAATGCCCAGGCATGACTTTCACTCTTTTTAGAGGAAATATATACAACATCATTAATTTTAGTGCCCACAACGTGCTAAAAGGAGCAATAAGACAAGAATACTTGTCACATTTTTATGGATTTAGGAACCTTTTGCTATGCCTTACCTTGGCAGGGCAGTGAGGTTCTGAACTCCGCATTAATGCCGAGAGGATGAACAACTTCTAACACATAAGTCTGGGGCATTTGGCATTTTGTGTAAGTTGTGGTTGGAAAAGCAAAATTGAAGTTGTGTCACTATAAGTCACAGGCTCACTAGAAAATGTATTGTACTGTAATGAGTAGTGGATAAAGAATATTAAGATTAAAGGAACTCATATTTTTCTTTATCCTCTCAACAATCTACAAATTTCCTATGGGTTCACTGCTAAATCTTTTTTGCACAATGAGCTGTAAATCCTGGAACTAGAGAGCTTCTGGTTGGCCTGAAAATAGCCTTTCATGTACAATATGCAGGGTCTGAATAGTGGCTGAAAAATTATTCAAAGGATAATTACAGCAATTGATCTTGAGATGTTTTGTGGCATCTTTCATATATCATTCTTCAAAGCCCTTCCTGAGCAACGGTGTCTTATTGAGGCTGCTGGAGGCAAAGAAGCTCACAGGTCATAATTAAAGATGAATAGTTCATCCAATTATGCAGGGATGTCTATAGGAGCCATCGGAACAAAAAAATATATATGAGGCCCTGGTTCAAAAAGCCTTGAAGCAGCACTAAATAACTATTAGATCCAGGTAGCAAGCTGGGTTGAGCCAGCTGATTTTCATCCTCTACTGCACATTTAGCTCTCGCTCAAAAAGGTTCAATTCCACTTGACCAGAATAGGACACTGAACCTCTTACTCCAGGTTGCAGGTGAACGATAGTTTTTTATAGGCCTGTGACAGAAGGAAATAGATCCCTGCTTCATTTCATATGGCTTGATTGTTGACTCAAATTCAGGTCAGCCACTTACCTTAAAAAAAGGCATGTAAATCTTTCTCCAGCTGTATGAACACTGGAGTATCTTGATGTACATTATCTTGAGGAATCAATAGAGATCTGTGTTTTATAAATGGATTTTATAAATGGGGAAATTCAGGAAGCAAAGCAAAAAAGAGAGAGAGAGAGAGACAGACAGACAGACAGACAGAAAGACAGACATGAGGAGAAGCCAGCTAATCCTTTGTAGGCAACTCATTAGTGGCAGGCTTGTTGGGATGTGCGCCCTGTGCAGGTCAAGCTCAGGAGAAGTTGACGGCTCTGTACTTCTTTCACGGAGACATACAAAGCAGAACAAGCAGCCCTGCCCCGGGAGGTGTTGAGTGCCCTCAACCAGTGACATAGCCATGGACCATCCATGGCTCTCTTTATGCCCCAGCTCTTGCTGCAGTGGGGATGCAGGGCACTCTGGCTGGGGAGCAGGTCCACGGTGCTAGGGCTTAACTCCCTCTCCCACCATTGTCTACCCAGCTGAAGTTGGGGCCCACCCATGTTGGCCCTTCTGACTATGCCTCTACCCTCAACTCCTGCTGATGCTCATTGTACAGCAAGGGAACCAAACCACGCACAGAGGCCAAAAGCTGTATGACTGATGGAGACTGAACTCTCTCTCTCTTACTTCTAGAGGAAGCACCTGGAGATGAGGGTTGAAGAAAGCAGACTGAGGGTATGTCTAGACTACAGGGTTTTGTCAACAGAAGTTTTGTCGACAGATACTGTTGACAAAGCTTCTGTCGACAAAGAGCATCTAGACTACATCCAGTTCTGTCGACAAAGCAAGCCGCTTTGTCGACATAACAGTGTGGACGCAAAGGACAATGTAGATGCAATAATGCCTTCTATCGACAGAACTTTGTCAACAAAAGGCGTTATTCCTCGTAGAATGAGGTTTACATACGTCGACTACATTGTCCTGCTTTTAACTCAAAGGCAGTGTGGACGCAGGTATAGTTTTGTCGACAAAAGTCCACTTTTGTCGACAAAATCCTGTAGTCTAGACACACCCTGAGTGTTGTGTGTAAAGCTAGCCCTGCTCTGTAGAACTTCTTTCCCAAGGGTTGTGTTCTGACACCTTTCACTAGCTCTTAAATCTGTAGACAATCTTTACATTATTTTTTTAAATGAAGTGTATGGTTATATTCAAAATATATGCAAATTAGTATATGGCGTCATCTGCATCACATGTTTTATCCATCGAGATTCAATATCTCTAGATTAATGTTGGAGGCTCCCAGCCTGCAGAGACATTGGAAATCTTGGAGAGGTTTAAATGAAGGTTTGTGTGAGGGAGTCAGGGACTTGGCTCATCTATCTCCCCCTACATGGGGCTCTGCTCTGCACATTCATATCTGCCCTCTTTACCTATCTCGTAGAGTTGGAAAAGACCTTGAGAAGTTGTTCACTCCAGTCTCCTGCCCTCAGAGCAGGACCAAGGACCATCCCTGACAGATTTGCCCCAGATCCCTAAATGGCCCCCTCAAGGATTGAACACACAAGCCAGGACTGAACAAGCCAATGCTAAAACCACTGAGCTATCCCGCTACTCTACAAAGCCCCTTCACAAGTACCCTTTACCCTTACCTAGGTTTGGATACTAAGCTGCACTTTGTGGCTACCCTCTGTCACAATAGTAGACAAACCAAGGTCTTAAATACACACATAGCTTTGGGGAAATTCTGTTCCAGATCTTAACTTCCCTCTGTGGCCCCTCTCTAATGACTGCCTCTAGAAATAGGCAGGGTATAGAGGCCAAGTTTCTTTCATGTGCTCTCCTAAGTTCTTAAAAATCCATTCTGAAGTTGACCACTGTGGCTATGTCTCCTCTATGAAGTTTTTTCCGGGATACTGGAGGTATCCCGGAGAAACTGCCCCACTTCCAGGGAATGCATCTGCTCTTCCAAAATTTTTTCGGAAGAGCAGACGCGCTCTTTCAGAAGCTGTCTTCCTCATTTTATGAGGAATAAGGGCTCTTCTGAAAGAGGAGGTTTTTCCATTTGGCCCATGTAGACGGGCCAAATGTCGGAAAAAGCTTTTCGGAAACAACAATCAGAAAAAGGTTCGCAATTTGCTTATCTTTTTCTGATAAAACCCTGCAGCATCAAGATAGCCTGAGTGTCCAAACATGACAGGGGTTGATTTGGCTGGTTATGAATGTATGCAAATTTAAATAATGGGGATTCTTCATAGGTTTGTAGGCCTATGCATCAGCCTGCTACGTCAGGGCCCCCATCGGTGAAAAAAATGACAACTAGGAGATATGGAGGCTGTGGACCAGTGTCTGATCTGACTTACACTGCTATAAATCTGGAGTAACTCCATCCACTGTAGTGGCATTACTCCAGCTTTTCATTAGGGTAAATGAGATCAAAATCTGGTCTTTGGATGACTCAGTGATGCTTGGAGCAATCTAGTACATCCATCACTCTACTCTCTTTGTACAGGGCCAGTGCCTCAACTTGCATCAATCCTTGTAGCTTAGCAGAAATCACTGGAGCTATGGTAATTTACACCAGCTGAGGAGTGGGCCTAAAAATAGTGTGGTCTCTGCCGTCTAGTGGTAGAGTAGAAGGTATAGGTGCTGACAGAATTTCCATCTGAAATACATTAAGGGGCTTGTAACTGAAACTGAACAGTCACCAGGGTCTACAGCGGGGGTGGGGGAAACTTTTTTGGGTGTGGGGGGGCCACTGACCCACTGAAAAATTAGTTAGGGACCACATACAAGTGAGAAGCAAAATAAACAAAAATGAACCCTCACAGATATGGCCCCCAACTGAGAAGGAAAGACACTTCCCATATTCTTCTTGCACACCCGAGCTGCGGGGGGGGGGGGGGGAAGTTAGTAGATTTTGTGTGCTCCAGCTCCGTGGGGCAGACAGTGGGGGGGCTGGAGTGCCGGCGCAGGCTCCCCAATGCTGGGGAGGAGCCCTGAGCCTCAGGGGCTGAATCCAGACATGCCAGGGACCATATCTGGCCCTCAGGCCTTAGGTTTCCCACCCCTGGTCTATAGAGTCTTACTTAGGCAGAAAGGGTGTGGGGGGCGAGAGTGAGAGAGAGAGAGAGAGAGATGGTGTGATTCTGTGTGTGTGTCTGTGTGAGTGAGTGAGAGAGAAAGGAAGGGTGTGTGTGTGAGAGAGAGAGAGACAGAAAGTGTGTGTGTGTGTGTGTGAGTAAGAGAGAGAAATCATGATAAATGTTCATAAACTGGTTGCAACATGATAATGACATGGTTAGAAAATGCAGTATAATACTATAGGGCAGGAGTGGGGAACCTCAGGCCTGGGGGCTGGATGTGACCCCCGGCTTGCCTGGATCCAGCCCTTGAGGCTCAGGGCCCCCCAAGCATTGGGGAGCCCATGCCGACGATCCAGCCCCCTCCTGTCCCAGCACAGGGCTGTAACACACAATCTACTAGGCTGGGCCCCCCAGGCTCTGGCATGGGAAGGGAATGTGGGGAGCATCTTTCTCCTCAGTTGGGGGCCTCCTCAGTGAGGGGTTTTGTTTTTTCCTCTTTTCACTTGTGTGTGGCCCCCAACTGATTTTTCTGTGGGTCAGTGGCTCCAGACCCAAGAAAGCTTCCCACCCCTGTTATAGGGACAATGATAGTTTAATAACATCCATTTTGGTCAGCCCTATTGTAAAGAACATACAATAGAACAGGGACTTGGGCTGCAGGTTGTAAAGGTACGCCACTGGCCGCGAGATGCCTTGTTCACCTGAACGTCCGCAGCCATGGCCGCTCGCAGCTCCCAGTGACTGTGGTACACTAGTCCAGGCCAATGGGAGCTTTGGGAAGTGGTGAAGGCCGGGAACGGTGGTCACTAGGAGCTGTGAGGGGCCATGCCTCGAACACTCAGGGAAACAGCCTCTCACGGCCAGCTAGCGGCGTACCCCCACAACCCGCCACCCAATGTTTGAAAGCCTCTGTGTTAGAACACGAACATGCATAAGAACATAACATCCTTCATGGAGCACTGCTACTATGGGAGCCTTGACCCTTGTTCAGCAATTAAGCACATTTCAAGGCCTTCACAGTTCAGCCAATTGTTGTGCTTAAGTACTGCTCTCAGGCTCTGAATTTGGTAGTGGGCATAATTCGTTCTCCCTGAAAATTATAGGAGTCTTTCCATTGACTATAGTGGGAGCTAGATCAGGTCCCTAGCTGTTCACAATGCAGCATCAATGGATATCACACTAAAAGAAGGGGGATGGCAGCCAGAGAAGACCATTGACAAAAAGTGAGATGATGAAGAGATTTAAAAAAAAAGACAACAGCAATGAGGTAAGAAAAGGAAACTGGTAAGTTAAAACAAAGACCAAATCAAACTCAGAGAGAAATAGAAACCAGTCAGAATAAATGTTTACAAATGTAGTTGTAGCCCTGTGCAGGGTCAGGGACGTGCCATATTTTGTGAGACTCAAACTGTGCTTCCTTAGCTCCTTGAAGGTTTCTTCTCCTCTGTGACAAGGAAGTCTTTCCAGAGGCACATATCCAGGGCTCAAGGGTGAGAGAGGAGGAGGAAGTCTTCTGTCTTTATTTAGGAATCCCTCAGGAAAAGATTTGCATCAAGCCCCCACCTCTTCCCCCCCCCCCAAAAAAATACGCATACTGAGCAATATCTGGAGCATTTGATCACTTCCCTCCCCCATCCTTTATTTCTCCAGTGAAAAAGGAAAAAAAAAACACAAATCACTGTGCATTAAATTGGAGCTATATTTCCATACAGAAATAGAATTAGGGAATGATAGAAATGAGAAATATTAGCCTATAACACCAGGTGCTTCATCAAAAGCCCAGTCCTGAAAAATGACAGCAGACATCAGTAATTGCCAAAACACTGGCCTTATTTATGGATTTGGGGGAGAGATAAACACACTACATACAAATTCCAATTAAGGATAAACCATCCCAGCTTACAGAGAGAGCTACCGCATCTCATTTACAACTGGCAGAAATACCATACCTTTCATATTCTTTGTGACTTGCCTGGGATTATTAGAAAATAATGCATTGCTATTATATGCAGAACCTATCTCCATAGCACTGCATCAGCACAGACACTGAATTCATATGCTGATAAACAAAAGTTACAAACCCTCAGTTATACCCAAGCGATGCCAATAAGAGCAGAGTCCAGCCCTCGGGTTGCTATTTTGTGGGGGCTTTTGGAGAAATATTAACACTTTCACTGCTGCTGGCCTCTATAGATTGGGTTATGTTAAAAACCCAGTAGGAAATCTTTGAGATGTCCGAGGAAATGTTGCTTTTTTTCATTCAGAGTGGACAATGTTACCCTCAGGGTCAGTACAGGCATTCCACAGTGTTGTCCCAGGAGCACTGTGAAGACAGAGACATTACTAACTTGCAGAAGTGATATAAAATGAAACCCTGGCTATTAAAGACCTGATGGCACTCTCTGCTAGAGAATGGGTGCTAGTCCTAATAATCTGACTACATTTCAGCATAGATAATACTATTTTGCATACTTAATTCATCCTACCATTTCAGATGTTTATAGGGCTCTACATTGTATCAGCCCTACAGAAATGTTGGTGGTGCCATTTTAAGGTCAATGATAATTAGGAACTATTTAAGAATGTTTTATTAGATACCCAAAAAGCCATAATTCCACAACTGAAGAATAAGACTACACTGGATTAAAAAAACAGTCTGGCATACAAGGGAAGTGAAGGCAGATAATAATAATAGTAATTATTAAACTATATATTAGAAATGGAAAAGAGGGAAATTAACAGCAAAAAATATAAACTAGAAGCTAAGGAAATTGATAAGGGAAGTAAAAGGATTCAAGGCAAAACCTGTGGTCAGCATAGTTAGGGACAATAAGAAGGGATTTTAAAATATAGTAGGAACTAAAGGAATGCTAATAATGTTATTGGTCTCTTACTTGATGGAAGTGGTAGAATTGTCCATAATAATGCACAGATGTAGTTGCCTCATCTCAAAAAAAGATATGTTGGCTTTGGAAAAGCTTCAGAAAATGGCAACAAAAATGTTTAGGGGTTTGTAACGGATCTTATATCAAGAGAGATTAAAAAGACTTGGACTTTTCATCTTAGAAAAGAGGACACTAAGGGGGGAAAAGATAGATGTCTATAAAATCATGACTGGTGTGGAGAAAGTGAATAAGGAAAAGTTATTTACTTATTCCCACAATATAAGAAGTAGGGGTCATCAAATAAAATTAATAGGCAGCAGGTTTAAAACAAACAAAAGGAAGTTTTTGTTAACTCAGTGCACAGTCAACCTGTGGAACTGCTTGCTAGAGGATGTGATGAAGAATAGGGCTTTAACAGAGTTCGAAAAAGAACTAGATAGATTCATGGAAGTTAGATCCATTAGCTATTAGCCAGGATCGGTAGGAATGGTGTCCCTAGCCTCTGTTTGTCTGGATATGGATGACAGGAGGGGAATCATATGAGGATTATCTGTTGTATTCCCTCCTTCTGGGGCATCTGGTGTTGGCTGCTGTTGGCAGACAGGATACTGGGCTAGATGGACCTTTGGTCTGACCCAGTGTGGCCATTTTTATGTTCTTAAAGGAACAAGTGTCAAATATTTTTGTTCTGTGTTTGTGAAAAAAGCCAGATGATAGATGCGTATTATATGATGGTGATGATGATGATGAAATACTTCCATTACAACACTATCTCAGGAGTATATTAAACAGCACTCAGTAAAGTTAGACAGTTTCAACTCAGCAGGTGCAGATAACTTGCATCTAAGAGATTTAAAACACCTTGCTCTCTGGATCATTAATGTTGATGAGTTTCAATAAGCTGCAGAACACTGCAAAATTTCAAGAAACCTAGAAGAAAGACAGTGTGGTGCTGATGTAAATAGGATTGCCTGAGTAGTTACAGGTCTGGCAATCTGTAAAGGGGCATTCATTGCACACTGATCTGTAAAGGGTTAAAAGAGCCCTAGGGAGGTGTTGCAAAAAGCAGCCAATCGGAGGGAGGCTGAGGAGAAGACAGTCAGGGCCTCATGGGCCCATATAAGAAGAGCTACAGGGCAAAGCAGGTTCAGTAGCTGCTGGGTGCTCAAGAAGGGAAGACCAGCACCTCTCACCAGCACTCCCTGACAGGCACCATAGGTGTATAGTGCTAAAGTAATAACAATCATTGAAAACCTGACAGGGTGGCCTAGCTATTTTAGAGACTACTCAGCGCGGGACACTGTAGTTGCTTTTCTCCCCGTTGAGATCCAGTTCTTTCTCTTGCTCTGCATTTTCCTATTGTAGGGCAGCATGGGTGAACATGATAGGAATGGCGTGTGACAGGATATAAACTGGTCACGAGGTGTACTGGTAGTTCGGAATAGGAATCCTAGTCCGAACTACCTAGTTCGAGCCCCGTGTAGCCGCTCTGCATGGGGTTCGAAACAGCGGGGTTTTAAAAATGGCGGCTCCCCGCTTATGCAAATGAAGCCCGAGAAATTCAAATCCCGGGCTTCATTTGCAAGTGCGGTATGCCTACATTACCCTCCTAGTTCGAACTAGCGGGATAGTGTAGACATACCCAGGGCTATGAAGGTGTGGTTTGGTTCCTTTTTTTGTAATGGGGAGGATTAATACATTCTTCTTTCTTTTTTTAGCTTTATGGGGTAGGTGAGGTTTTTTTTTTGTTTTCTGGGGGTGTTGGTGTTGTTTTTATGAGCCACTTGCATAGTCTCTATGATAAAAAAAGTAAAACTGAGTCCAGCTGTGAAATTTTAGAACCAAGTTCAGCCACAGCAAAACTCAGGGATTGTTCAAGGCTGCATTTCTGGTTGTGGGGAAGGGGGCTCTATTTAGTAGTACAGGCAGTCCCCTGGTTATGTACAAGATAGGGACTGTAGGTTTGTTCTTAAGTTGAATTTGTATGTAAGTCGGAACTGGTACATATTGTAGGGGAAACTCTAGCCAAACATTTCTCCAGAGCTCAGTTTTATTCTCCCACACCTCATTTCCCTCAGTCCTTTATTCTCAAGCTGAGGTGTCTGCTGAGAAAAGCCACTCCGCATCTCCCTGGTCTGTTGGGGGGGGGGGGGGCGCTAGCTTCACGTCTCCCTGGTCTGCTGGGGGGAAGCAGCTAGTGCGGGGTTGCCTCACCCCGTTTGTAATTAGGGATCCGATGTAAGTCGGATCCATGTAACCCAGGGACTGCCTGTAATTAAGCTCCGAAGACTTCAAGTATTTATTTCTTTTCTAAGACTTGAGAAGATCTGTTAGCAGCACTCTGCTATCCCTTCTGATCTTCTCTCATTGTAGAGCCCTTTCCAGACATGAGTTCAGAACCTTCGCTAAATAAATGTGTCCTGGATTTCCACATCAAATTGCTTTTTCTTTTGCTCTATAAATCAGAGCCGCTCTCTAATCATTTTATCCTGAACCAATGAACTCAAGAAACGAAGTTCTAAAAAATACCACTTAACAGAGAGTTAATTTTAATATTAATACATATAGCCAGGGAGCAGAAGCTTACATTGAAAGGGGAGAGCTGCATTATATGTAGACCAATGATATAGCCTCACATTTACAGCTTCACCTGAATACAGCTCCTGGGATGGACAGCTAATGAGATGTGTTCATAATCCTGGGGCTCTTTCAACTCTACCGAGTAAAGTGACTTTCCCAAGGTCACTCATCCTGGCAGCGGCAGAGCTGGGAATAAAATGCAGCAGACTCTGGGACTGCTCTGAACTAAACTGGCTTCTTGGGAGCATAACTGACAATGTGTATGTTGAGTATAAGTATAGTACAGTGGCACTTGGGAACAAAAGAGGGTGACTACACTGACTCAACAGGTGAGAACTTTTAAGTGGCTGGTTAAGTGTGAGGCTACCATGGCACTGACCAGAGACTCAGACCATCATAAACAATCCAGTAATAAATCATTCATCATTCAATTTCTGTGCAAAGCACAGAGAGAAACAAAAAGAGTCCTTTTACCCTTCAGAATCCTTTCGCTCTATGAATCCCAAAGCACGGATAGATCACCACCCATGAGAGAAGTGCTGTTTATCTCCATTCTACAGCTATGGAGAAATGAGGCACAGAGCAGTTAAGTGAGTTGGCCAAGATCACCCAAACAGTCAGATGCAGAGTTGAAGCTAGAACCCAGCAGCCCTGACTGAGTTGCCTTGTCTGAATAGCTTTTAAAGCAGGAGTTTCTCAGCCTGGGAGGTCTGAACCCCTGTCTCCAGAAGAATCACAGTTACCAGGCACATAGAATCATAGAGCTGGAAGAGACCTCAGAAGGTCATCAAGTCCAGCTCCCTGTCCTAGGCGGGACCAATCCCAACTAGATTTTGTAATGGAAAGAAGGCCACAACCTCATCTAGTCTGATCTTCTGTGTATCACAGGCCAGCAACCAGAAAAACACAGAATTTAGACCAAAATATTACAGCACACAGGAGACTAGACTATTGTGTGTGCCCAGGCAAAGAGCAAGAAAAACTGAGGCATAACAGTGCCCAGGGCCTCTGTCCTGAATCCTTAGGTGGTCATAGTTCATCAAAGATTGAGACCCACTCTATCAAGTTATAATACTTTACTAGACAAAATGAGAACTGTTTAGGATAGTCAAGACAGAAGCAGACTGTGAGGGACTCCAGGAAGATCTCACCAAACTCAGTGATTGGGCAGCAAAATGGCAAATGAAATTTAATGTGGATAAGTGTAAAGTAATGCACATCAGGAAAAATAACCCCAACTATAGGTACAGTATGATGGGGGCTAATTTGGCTACGACAAATCAGGAAAGAGATCTTGGAGTTATCGTGGACAGTTCTCTGAAAACTTCCACGCAGTGTGCAGCGGCGGTCAAAAAGGCAAATAGGATGCTAGGAATTATTAGGAAAAGGATAGAAAATAAGACCCAGAATATCTTACTGCCCCTGTATAAAACTATGGTACGCCCACATCTTGAATACTGTGTACAGATGTGGTCTCCTCACCTCAAAAAAGATATTTTGGCCTTGGAAAGGGTTCAGAAAAGGGCAACTAAAATGATTAGGGGTTTGGAACGGGTCCCATATGAGGAGAGGTTAAAGCGACTGGGACTTTTCAGTTTAGAAAAAAGGAGACTGAGGGGGGATATGATAGAGGTATATAAAATCATGACTGGTATGGAGAGGGCGGATAAAGAAAAGTTATTTATTAGTTTCCTAAATAGAAGAACTAGAGGACACCAAATGAAATTAATGGGTAGCAGGGTTAAAACTAATAAAAGAAAGTTCTTCTTCACACAGCGTGTAGTCAACCTGTGGAACTCCTTGCCAGAGGAGGCTGTGAAAGCTAGGAGTATAATAGAGTTTAAAGAGAAGCTAGATAATTTCATGGAGGTTAGGTCCATAAAAGGCTATGAGCCAGGGGATAAAATGGTGTCCTTCGCCTCTGTTTGTCAGAGGCTGGAGAGAGATGGCAGGAGACAAATCACTTGATCATTGTCTTCGGTCCATCCTCTCTGGGGCACCTGGTGCTGGCCACTGTCGGCAGACAGGATACTGGGCTAGATGGACCTTTGGTCTGACCCAGTACGGCCGTTCTTATGTTCTTATGAGAAGTAAGTTAGATTGGCCCAGTGGATGGCAAAAAGCACCTATTACCAAAACAAGTCAATTAAACCAGCGCTTAGCCACCAGTACATTAAACACTAGAACTCCAAACTGCAATCTAAGTCACAGAGTATGAGACATCACTCACAAAAGAACGTATTATTCAGGTCTGGCTATTTTATAACTAGCTGTTTTCATTAGAACAGAGGCTAGAATTCTATCAAAATATATGGAGCACAAAATCCTATCTGTTTGTAGTCGAGACAATCACCGATGAAGGGTTCTGGATGCAGATTAGGTAATAAAGGGTGTGTAGCTCCTCCACACACTTCAAATGTCTATGGAAACTCTAGGGAAGATTTTTATTGCCTCAATTATTAGCTCTATGTTTTCAAACTGACTGTTGATTTTTGTTGGGGTTTGCCTGGCTGAGAAGTTAGCAGAGGCGGAGTAAGAATCTGAGAACTGAAAGAAAGAGTACACATGAAAGATGCTAACCATGACACTCTATGCACTTCTGAAAGGCGCTCAAATACTCTTGAGTTTGGAATAAGAACCTGTATAGAATAGGCTTTGACTTAATGAATTTGGTAGTATGGGGTATGTCTACACAACAAGGTAGACACATCTACACAGCAGGCAGTTATTTGTAAATAGTGTCAAAATACTGTCAAGCTGGAGGACTTCTTACTCTGACTCCTGTAACCCTCATTGTACGAGCAGTAAGGGAAGTTGGAGGAAGAGTGCTCTATTTCAAATTAAGTGTTGCGTAGATGCTCCCTATTTCTAAATAAACCATTTCAAAATAATCTACGCAATTGACGTAGCTCAATTTGCATAGTTTATTTTGAGTTAATCCCTGCTGTGTAGATGCATCTTGTGTATATTTATATCTTCACCATCCAGTTCCATTAAATTAGACCATAGCAGCAACCAACATGACATAACCACATAAAAAGCAAAGTATGTTTAAAGACCAAAAGTTCTTTGCTTCAACATAATGCACCATTAGTCTAATGAGAAACTGAGTTAGTATGTACAGTGGTCCTGATCCTGATCTCAAATCCTGATTTCAACTGGAGTAATTCTATTGACTTCAGTAGGATTACCCTGAATGTACACCAGGGTGAGTGACAGTAGAATCCGCAAACAGACTCTTCAAAGAAGGAGCGATCTTTATGCTTAGCTGGACCAGAAAAAGTGTTGATCAGCTGTTGTGATTGCCACTTTTGGAATTAGCTGTTGCCTCTTGTATTTTGGAAATAAATCTATAATTGTGTCTGTGGAAATGAAGGATTTTTTTTAAGCTGACTCCATTTGGGTGGGAGTGGCTGTTACTATTGGAAATAAAACAACAGAGAGAGGAGTCCAAGCGGATAATTCAAAATCATTTCTAGCTGATGAGAAAAGGTTATGATAGGCGGGTTGTTTGATTGCAAGGGAGCTCTGGATGTGTGTATCTTGCTAATGCAACCACAATAGTCAAGACATCTTTGTTGTATTTAGTCCAGACTGCACGTGAATCCGAGCTCTGTAGTGTTGATAAATCCACCTTGCATGAATCAATCTACAGGGGTGGTTGCTTAGAGAATGTCATCCAAGTAAATTAAAAGCCACAGCTCCTGTCTTCTGTGGACTGGTGCAGATGTGTCAAAGAGTTAGTGATAAGCAGCTGAGCTGTTTGAAAGCTGATTTCCTCTGGCAACATTTTCAGCAGAAATCAGGTATGTCAGGAACAGAGCAGGAAGCGAGAAAAGCTCCACTGGACATGAGAGCATTTAAATATCCAGTTCTTTCCTTCCCATGTGCCTAGCAACTGAACATCTACATTATCCAAAGACAGTGGCTTATCCTTGTCAAGCCATCTTGAATTTTGAGGCTGATGTTATTAAGATCATTCAAATCAGAAGCACATTCCTTTAAAGTAAACATGGGCCTGCTTCTCATCTCATGGAGTTTACACTGATTTTGCTACATTGACACTAGTGGAATTACTCATGATTTACCTTGCAGTAAATGGGAATAAAATAGGTGCCATTAAAATAGTCTTCAACCTGGAGTCTGCTAAAATGGGATCATTAACACGTAGTAACTTTCTGCTGTGCTCTGCCATTTTATCCTTTGACTCTGGCCTGCAGAAGGAATGATTAAATGCAACATGAATGATTAAAGGTCTGGAGAACATGAGCTATGAGGGAAGACTGAAAACACTGGGCTTGTTTAGTTGAGAAAAGAGAAGACTGAGAGGGGACATGATAGCAGTTTTCAAGTACCTAAAAGACTGTTGCAAGGAGAAGGGAGAAAAATTGTTCTCCTTGGCCTCTGAGGATATGACAAGAAGCAATGGGCTTCAACTGCAGCAAGGGAGGTTTAGGTTGAACATTAGGAAAAATGTCCTGTCGGGGTGGTTAAACACTGGAATAAATTGCCTAGGGAGGTTATGGAATCTCCATCACTGGAGATATTTAAGAGCAGGTTAGACAGACACCTTTCAAGGATGGTCTAGACGGTGCTTGGTCCTGCCGTGAGGGCAGGGGACTAGGCTCGACCTGTCGAGGTCCCTTCCAGTTCTAGTGTTCTATGATTCTAAGGAATGTCCATAGAAGAGAAGGCTGTATTCTCAAGTGTTTTAGGAGACTCATGATCCCTGTCCCCAAGAAACTTGGACAGCATTACAGCAAAGCGCATGCAGTAACAGGGAGTTGTGATGGACACCTCTCCAGTCCTACTGGGGATTGCTTGTCCTGAATAGTGAATTTCATGGAATAATATTGACTTCCTGTAAAATATTAGTTTTCCTCTGGAACTGCTGGGATTTTGAGGAACCAGGAACCTTGACTTGCTACGCCAAACTCAGCATTGCTCTACAACTTCATTCGGTGCTATCAGTCATGCCCAAAGTACCCACTGAGCAACACTGGAAACATGCTGTTGTATTTACCACTAAATAGAAACCATTATGTTAATCCCAGAATATGAGCATGTGCTAAAGAAACACTTGTTGTATGGTGGTTCACTGAAATAATTGATTGTGTTGCCTGGGTTTGGGGCCTAGAAGTGTGTGTGTGTCGGGGGGGAGGGGGACACAGGCTTCCCACCAGTTCTTTCTGTCTGCCTGGGCCTGGGGGGCCAGAGAGGCCTTCTGGCAGTGTTCCCCAGGCCAAGGGGTGTGGGGCTGTACAGGTCATCCCTGGAGGGGCTCCCTGCTGGGCGGCAAGCCAGTGCTGGGGGGTGAGCACCTGTTGGTCCAGGGGGGTGGGAGGCAGGGCTCTGCTGCCCAGCCCTAGTGATGCTGCGGGGAGGGGGGGAGTGACAGTAGGCAAGTGGGACTTGCCCCCCCTGCCTCAACCTCCTTCTCCCTGATCCTTGGCTCCAGTGCAGGACTGTGGGGGGGATTTACCTGGACCAGTAGCCAGCAAGATGGGGAGCCCCATATCAATCTCTTCCTGGTTCAGTTGCCCCCAGTGGTCACTTAGCAGCATTGCTGTTCCACCTCCACTCCCCCGGTGCTTACAGCCCCCAGGTACAGTACTGGGTCCCTCCAAACAGCCCCCTCCCCTACTATGTAATGGAAAACAATCAAATTTCGGGCACATCCCATTTTCCTGCCACAGCCAAACCCTGACCTTGCTTTCAGTTAGGAGAAGAGGAAGCTGCCTACTGAATTTGGTGGTCCTAGCTCTTTCCATTTAAGAAGAGTTCTTGAACAAACAGACTCACAGGCAGACTGGCGGACTCACACAGACAGATATATGTATAGTGTGTGAAATATGTATAGTGTGTGAAATAAGCAAAGCATCAAGCACATTTATTTGCATTGGCAGGAATATGAAGACATCTTAGTGTTACTTTGAATATTCATATCATACTATAAACCCTTAGTCGATGGTAATTTCTTTCCAGAGGTTTCTGATGACAATGTAATTTTGTGAGGAAAGTCGGGAATCCTGGTTTCTCTCCCGCTGAGCAGCTGTGTGTGCTGTGACAAATGCCTTCACCACTCTTTGTACATCAGCTTACTCGTCTTTTGAATGGCTGTAATAAAACCTACCTCAATGGGAGCGGTGGAGCTTACTAGACCTCATCACCTTCAGACCCAATGAGAATCTGCGTGTAAGTGCCATGTGTAAGTGCAAATATAATGTTTAACATAGCGCAAAATGAGAAAGTTTTGTGCAACAGGGCTATACAGAGAAATTCTGTGGTGAATCCAGTCTCAGTTAAAGAAGCAAGCGGATGAGAGTTGGGAGAGAAAGGGACTCCGCTACTGAGCTTCTGAAAATCAAGTACAGCAAAATTTGGAAACCCTGGCTTTGGTTAGAAGGTCTGGAGAAGTGAAACTGATTAGCTTTATCATCATCTAACTCTTTTCTTAAAGTGATTCCTGTCTTTAATCATTATCCCAAAATCACAAAGCCACTCCTGACACACACCGGCCTCTCCGAAAGACTTGTCAGGACTGAAACAGTAATTCACAAATTCACTAAAATTCCCTGCTCCACTGAGCAGTGTGACAGCGCTGCCGACCGCAGTAACATTTCTATTCAAACTGGCTTTGGTGCTGAAGCTATAAATATCCCTGCAATATTTCCTGCTTCAGAACATAAAGACAGCTTTACAGCACTGATAAAATAGAAATTACTTTCTCTCTGAGGTCTTGCTGGAATTTTAATGTCTGTTTTGCAATAAAGCAGCTCCTACACAATTCGATTTGAGGGAAAGAAAACAAACGGTCTAATTTAGTTACAATAATGACTCCTCTTGTATTGTTGGCCCTAGCTGGTTCCCTGGTTGCTGGGCTGTTAAAGTTTGTAGTGATGAGTTCAACCATGATTTTTATAGTAATATTATTTTTTTAACCTTTAAAAATACATAGTGCTGTTTAATTACAACTATAGAACAACAAGGACCCAGAAAGAAAAAAAATCATTAAAGTTTACAACCCCTAATAGTGTTTCTGTAAAAATTACTTTTCTTGGCTGTATAGCCAGTGCCAAAAGATGACACAGATTTAAAAGGGCTCTTGAATTGAAAGGAAAAACTGTGGCTGTAAGACTCATCAATGTTGTTTTTAATTATTCCATATATGTCACCCAGTCCTTGTTAGCGCCTTCAAAGGCAAGAAAAGAGTGTCTCTATCTCTCTCTTTTTTTTTTATGAACACCAAGTTCTTCTCTCCTTTGTAGATCATATAATGGAGGGGAAAAAAAAGATCAGGAATAATTAAATGATAGGAGGGAAATAATGCTTCTTCATTTGCATTGTGGGCACAGAGCGGAGGCAGATTGCCTTGGTGCACAGATGCTAGTAAATATTTTAAAGCACTAAATAGAGTCAGACCTGATCAGCTGGCAAATTAAAGATGTCACTGATGATTGAAGGGTGAGCCAGAAATATTTTAAGCAATAAGACTATCAGGATCCTCTATTTTCTTTCCACACAGCGCTACATTTTGAAATAAATCACTATTCTGGCATCATCCATAATCCTCATGCAACAAGGTTTACAGGAAGCTGGAATAAGAAGCCCGTTATTTTGAAAGCTATTTCAAAATAACGGGGTTGTTTAAAAGACACGAAATAGCGCCAGTGTCTAAATACACTCTTACTTTCTGAGAACAAGCTGTTGGAGTGGATTGTGTTCCCAGAAAGAAGAACAATTTTTTTCCCCTGAAGGAATGACTAAGTAAACTCTGTCTGGCCTATGTTCTGCAGGAACTCCAACAGAGGGTATGTCTACACTACCCTCCTAGTTCAAACTAGCGGGGTAATGTAGGCATACCGCACTTGCAAATGAAGCCTGGGATTTGAATTTCCCAGGCTTCATTTGCATAAGCGGGGCTCTGCCATTTTTAAATCCCCGCTCGTTCGAACCCTGTGCCGCGTGGCTACACGCGGCATGAACTAGATAGTTCGAACTAGGCTTCCTAGTTCGAACTACCGTTACTCCACATTCCACGGTAGTTCGAACAGTAACTGTAGTTCGAACTAGGAAGCCTAGTTCGAACTACCTAGTTCGTGCCGCGTGTAGCCGCGCGGCACAGGGTTCGAACGAGCAGGGTTTTAAAAATAGAG
This sequence comes from Pelodiscus sinensis, assembly GCF_052426305.1. Classification (NCBI taxonomy): domain Eukaryota; kingdom Metazoa; phylum Chordata; order Testudines; family Trionychidae; genus Pelodiscus; species Pelodiscus sinensis. The sequence continues at coordinate 4,405,615 of NC_143078.1, forward strand.
GAGCCCCGCTTATGCAAATGAAGCCCGGGAAATTCAAATCCCGGGCTTCATTTGCAAGTGCGGTATGCCTACATTACCCCGCTAGTTCGAACTAGGAGGGTAGTGTAGACATACCCTGAGGGATCATACTGGCCCCTTCTGCTTTTACAATCCATAGACACAAGGAATTCCAAGATGGAGCATTATTGCTGTAGGGCTTGGCCATGGAAGAGGTATGAGGAGAGGATGTTTCAAGTTACTGACCATTTTTGAAACTGAAACAGGGCAGCTTTCTCTACTCTTGGACAGATGCAGTCATCCAGGTGAGAAATGATGAGAACATTGTCTGAGGATCTCAAATGAAAAATCTCCGAGGAGGAGCCATGTTAGTCTGTAACTTTAAAAACAATGAGCAGTCCTATGGAGCCTTCGGGTACGTCAAGACTAGTGGTTCTCAACCGTGGGCCATATAGCTCTACCTCTAAGGGGCCACATGGAAAAAATGGAACATTAGGTAAATTATGTACCTTTTTTTCCAACTAACAGCGGCTATGAGGGGGGCCACAGAGGTAAACGAGGCTCAGAAGGGGGCCATGATCAAAAAAAGTTTGAGAAACACTGCTCTAGACTATAAGGCTCTTTCGAAAGAGAGCATATAGACTACAGCCAGTACTTTAGAAAAAGCAAGCCGCTTTTTCGAAAGAGAGCACCTAGGCAGTCTGGATGCTCTCTTTCAAAAAAGCACAGTTTGCATTACATAGCACATTTTTTCAAAAGAGCACTTTCAGAAAAAGGCGTTATTCCTCATAAAATGAGGTTTTCCACATTCTAAAAAACTGCTGCATTCTTTCGATTTACTTTCGCAAGAACATGGCTAAAGTCTAGATAGAGGTGAAGTTTTTTTGAAAAAAGGCTACTTATTTTGAAAAAACCCTGTAGTGTAGACACACCCTTAACTATCAAATATAGTATATCATGTGCTTTTGTGGTGTAAAATTCAACTCGTGAAGTGGGTTTTACCCACAAAAGCTCATGATTAATATATTTGTTAGTCTCAAGGGCATCATAGGCGCACTTCTCAATTCCAGGGGAGGGTAATTGGAAGACAATGACACAGGTGGGTGATGCTTGTAGTCAACAGGTAGATTTAGAGACTTAAAATAAGGTGGGCTTTGTTCTCTTATGCAACATTTCACCAGATGTTTCTGCATGTGAATTTAGACAAAGGGACCAGAGAACAAGTAAGCAGAATACCAGGCAACTGGAATTTGATGATAAAAAGTAATGGTGGTCAATGTGGACTTTTTGAGAGAGTGATGATCCTATAATCTAAGCCATCTAAACACATTTTATGTGTCCCTCGTGCATAAAGAAAACACAACCATGTTTTAAAAATTAAAACGGAATTTCTATTTCAAAAGGTTATTTTGGAAAAAAGAACATATTGAAGTGTAGCGTTGGCATTATAGAGTTATTGCTATGGATAAGTATTAAGACTCTGTGGAGTGAGTTAGGTATAACATCCCATTAAATTGAATATAAGTTGGAAGCTGACTCCATTGGGTCTTCTTTGAAAATCCAAGCCTAAGTCAATAGCTAGAATGCACAATAAATGATCAAGTCCGCTATGCTGCAGATTTGAAATATTATGTTGTGTCCTTTGGAGTTTCCAGATGAAATCCTGGCTGTATTGACATGAACAGGACCAGGTTTTCACACTGATTATATTTAGTAACCCAGCTTGATACGTGAGTTTATGTAAGTAATAAAACACCGCAGATATCTTATAACATTTGAGAAACTATAACGGCATCTTTGAAAATAGCCTGCAGGATCCCTAGACTAAGTTTCAGGCTAAACCTCTGAAACTTTGCATACTTATCCAGACAAATGAGCCCATCTTTCTTCTACTGAACACATGAGCTCCTTCAGTTCCAGTACCTATCAACATTGATAAGCATCCAACAATTCGCATAGTCTTCTAAACTTAGTCAAAAGGAACTTCTTCCACCCAATGAAAAGTTTTAGTTATTTTCTTTCACTGGATCCAGTTGAATGTGCTGGTCAATTTAGAAAAGAACCTCAGCACAGAATTTGCCCCCAAACTCTCCATCCTTTCTACCATCACTCTTTGATTCTTTTGCTCAAGTTATGACAGTCTCCTTTTTACAAAACTCCGCTTGTGGTTTAGAAGATGGACCCCTGTCTGAACGAGAATGAGCAAGGTATGATAAGTTCTAGTTCATCCATGAGTTCTTGTGCTAGAAGCAAGGAGTCACTAGAAGAAATTTCTGGCATATATTATTCAGGAGGTCAAACAAGATGATCATAATGGCCCTCTTGGCTATAAAATCTATGGTAATAAGATTTTGCTGAATTGAGCAAATGTGGAGTTCACCACTTAATATGTGCTTTGCTTTTGAATGGTGGAGGGGTGCAATGCAAATGGAGTATAACTTTATCACAAAATACAGCATTGTGCCCACGTTGAGATACAGTTTTTTGGGCCATTGACATTTTGGGAAGCTAGCTACCTTAGCTGATGTATTATTCATCTTGTTCTAAACACCACTAATATCACCACTAATGATCTAATAATATATTTTCTCTCTCTTGTTTTACTCTATTTATATAGCAAAATCAATATTCATTGTCATGAACCTTGTGGCTATATCAGAAGGTTTTTTTTATTGGAAAGAGAGTTACTGCCACATGTACATGTGCTGGGGGATGGAAGTAGTGTTATCCCCTTAAAGAGATCCTAAAAATAGTTATATATGTGAGATAATTTCCATGCAAATATTTTTCATGTTTCCATAATTTATCCATAGAATCAATCCTTCCAGCAGCAACCACTGAATAAGCAAAGCAGCTGGTACAGCCAACTGTCTGTACATGTAAATTCACAACACAGAAGCCATAGGCAATTGCATTGATTTCTATGTACAGTCCATGCTGAAAGCCTAGAGCTAGAGTTTTAGAGTCTGATCTAACTCACCCCAGCTTTGTGTTAGTGTAATTCCTCTGAGTTATTCCCAATTTGTATTGAAGTAAGCGAGAAGAGAATTGTGCCCTTAAAACTGAACCTGGGATGTACTTTGACAGACCACTGTTTGGGATGTGGATACTGCTGTTTTACTGGTCAGGAACGATATATTAGCCCTCTCTAATGTGCAGGTTGTTTTGAGGTGTTGCATGTACACATGTGTGAGGCTGTTCTGCGTAAATGCACAAACAAAATGATACACTTCTGAGGAGCAATGTTGGATAAACATAGCAATCTCTGGAAATTCAGAGGTTCCTCGGACAGCTCTGAACTACATGAGCTACAAATCTCACTCCCAAAATAGATTTGCTCCTGAGGCTTCTGTGAATTGCCATAAAACCAACATTTCTTACAGCATTTCCATATTTTCTTTCAAACCTGACTGGCAGCAGGAAATTCACAGGCCCTCATTACTGAATAAAAATAGTTAAATAGTGTCAGAGGGATAGCCATGTTAGTCTGTAACTTTAAAAACAATGAGTATTCCTGTGGTTCCTTAGGGTATGTCTACACTGCATTCCCCTTTCGAGAGAGGAATGCAAATGCAGCCAAATGAAATTGCAAATGAAGTGTGGATTTGAATTTCCTGTGCTTCATTTGCTTAATCGTGTCCTGCCGCTATTTCCAAATACCCTATTTCGAAATAAAAAACGCTGTGTAGATGCGATTATTTCGAAAGAAACCCCTTCTTTCAAAATAAACATTAAACTTCATTTTTTAGGAGTAAGGGGTTTCTTTCAAAATAACCACATCTACACAGCGTTTTTTATTTCAAAATAGGGTATTTTGAAATAGCGGCCGGACGCAATTAAGCAAATCAAGCGCAGGAAATTCAAATCTGCGCTTCATTTGCAATTTCTCTTGGCTGCATTTGCATTCCTCTCTCGAAAGAGGAATGCAGTATAGACATACTTAGAGACTAATAAAAATATATAGGATCATGCACTTTCCTGAGTAAAACCCACTTCATCAGATGAGTTGAAGTGGAAACAACAGATTCCAAGATATACTGAACAGTAAAAGTAGTATTTGTCAATTGTAGGACCTGTGTTAAAGAAGCTAATTAAGTGGGCTGGATATGTCCCATTCATAGATTTTGATGTGAAAATGTGGATGTCAAAGGCAGGGGAAATTGGCTTTGTAGTGCATTAATAGTTAATGTCTTTGTTCAAGCTCAGAATAACTCAAATTTGTAGATGAATTCCATATATTTTGGAGTCTGTTCTTTCCACCGCAATTCATCTGATGAAGTGGGTCTGAACCAAAAAAGCGCATGACCGATATATTTTTGTGAGCTTTTAAGGCCATGTCTACACTACAGATAAGATCGAAGCAGCTGCCGTTGATCTCCCAGGGTTCAAATTAACAGGTCTAGTGAAGACACACAAATTTGAACTGAGAGGGCACTTCCATCAATACCGGTAGTCCTGCTTTATAAGGAGTAAGGAAAGTCGAAGGGAGAGTGTGGACTTTCCAGTGTGGACAGCGCCAAAATTCGAGTTAGGATGCTTCACCTTAAACTATGCAATTAACGTAGCTGGCGTTGTGTATATTAATTTGAAATGTATCCCCTAGTGTAGACCAGGCCTATGGTGCCACAGGACTACTTGTTGTTTTTAATGGTTAATAGTTAACCTAAATAATTATGGACCTCAGAAAATTTTGAGTTGACTTTTGTATGAAAGGTCAGGTTGATTAAATTTAACCCTTATATAGTCATTTGTAAATAAGCAAAGTGGATGTAAAATGACACCAAATCAGAGTGCCTCAATTATTTAAATCATAGACAGTGTTTTACCTCTACTCTGCACTGGTGTAAATAAGTACACAACATTCGAGTCAGTGGAAAATAAGCCCCTACATTTTTCATGAAGCCACAATTTTGGAATTATTCAGCCATCTAGCTTGTATTTTCAGAGAATGTTCACAGATAAATTTGAGTCTGTGGACTGTCAGCAAGATGGTGTAAATTCTGGACCTAAATTTCCCCTCACTCTGGTGTAAATCAGAGTAGCTCTATCTGAAGTAAATAGGGTTAGGACAACTGCAAATCTGGTGTGAGTAGAGAATTCAGGATTATGGAGAAGTAGCAATGCAAAGACAGAATATATGAGGGGAGGGGGAAAGAAAGGGTAAAAAGTGCGGCATTTGATTTATTTATTCGCTGTTTAGATGGTAAGTTTTCCAAGGCAGTAACCTCTCTTAATGCATGTAAGCAAAACACCTACCATGCTTTCAGCACTGCATAAATAAATATTTTAAAAAATCTTTTAAAAGATACATCCGTGTATTCCCTTTCATAAATGTAAGCTAAAGTTAATGAAAGAGAGTCAACTCTTATCTCAGCAACAAAGCAACATTTAAACAGCTGTAAGGGCCTCCAGCGAAACATATTGCAAATGTTGCACATTATTTCATTTATAAGAATTAGCATCGATAGTACCGCTATGAATACTGATTTATAGACTTTTTAAAATATCCCTTTATAACTTTTATTTCAAAAGAGAACTTATAATGACACCTTCCAATGTGTTAGAATAATATTCTTCAGAGCAGCCTCTACAGAATTGTGTTTTTTGTACTGGAAGATGTAGTGTCTTGCGGATGGGGAAATTAATAAGGTGCTAGGAAAGCCCTTTGAACAGGCTTTTATTACAGAAGACGTTTTACTGCAACCAAACACTTAATTGAGTGGGGGAACAATAATATAAATCACTCACAATTCCATACAAAAGGAGATTTTTATGAAGAGGGGAATGTGCAAGTAGGAAAGTTTTGCAAGCATGCTTCACATTTAATATAGCTGGAGTCTGAAAAGGTTTTCAAGCAGCCATATCAAATATTACGCTTCTCTATTTCTATAATAAGCATAAAAGAGCATCATATGCGTATTATATAAATATGAAGAAAATTCTGCCAAAGATAATATTTTGAGTGGAATGAAGCTTATTGTACCGGCTAAAAAAGATCATGGGAGCGTTGAGGCACCTTGTGACTGGTGGTGTGACTTCTTTTTGTAAATCACTTCACTTTGTTTACTGTTCTTTATAACGGGGACAGTAATTTGTTGGGGCAAAGGTAGCAATGGCCTACGCTATGTAGTAAGACAATAAGGAGCAAGGGGTGATCATTAAATAAAAATAGACCATGCCCAGTAAGCTGTTCGTAGATATAATAAAGGCGTTGAAGTGTTCAAGATTAGAAGAGAGCAATGTTGGTTTGGGAAAAGTGCAATATCTACTTAACTGCCACCCTAGCAGTCAGTGCATGCATTTGGAAAGGATGTCAGTCCTCCAGAGGCTGTTTCCCTGTATATTACATGAACATCACCATCCTTAATAAGCGAATTCATATTTAGGACTCACTAATATTTGTTTGCATATTTAATTATATTTCAAGAGGCACAGAAGAGCCATAATTTCCACAGAAGTCAATGGGAGCTGATTTGAGATGGTGCCTTGAAGAGTTCACAGTTAAAATAGAAAGACAAAGGGTGAGCCTACACTGCAGCGTTTTTCCGGAAAAACAATACTTGCGTCCATACTGCCATTCAATTCTTTCAACAGAAAGTTGAAAGAATGGAAGGGTTTTTCTGATGGCAGTAAACCTCACTCTATGAAGAAGATTTTTTCCGAAAAAGCTTTTTCAGAAAAAGGCGCGTGTGGACTCAGAAGAGGGAGTACTTTTGAAAGAAGCAGCCTCCAGGAAATAACACAGGTGCCCTGGTAGCCACTTTGTCCAGACTGATCACAACGTAATGCGAGCTAGCGTCCAGTCAATGTGGTTGCTATCCTTCGAAAAAGCACATCACTGTTTCGTTGCGCTTTTGCTGTGTGGACGCTCTCTTTCAAAATAAGTTTTTCCGGAAGATCTCTTCCAGAAAAGCTTTTACCGAAAGAAGCTTGCAGTCTAGACATACCCAAAGTGTGAGAAGGAGTGGATGAGAAATGAAGTGACTTCTACAAGGTCATACAGCAAGGAAGTGGCACATCTCCTGATTCCTAATGTGATAACCTCTAAATCATGCGGCCTCTCTAGAAAGAAGATCAGCCTTAAAAAAGGGTGCAGAAAAGTCAGCCTCTATTGTCCTTATTGTCCTTGTCGATCACACCACAGCAAGTACCTGCTGCAGCTACTATATGATTTGTGGGCAAGTTGAAAATATTTTCAGTTGTTCATGGGAAAAGCCAAATACTGGTTACCCGACCACTTTTTACTTCATATGGATGCTCAAGGCTATCCAACCAAAATTACATTTAGATTAGATTACATTACGCAGTAAGTGGCAAATCATCCTGCTTCCTTTGACATTCATTGTAATAATATTAACCATGATGAATTTCCTTTTGCTGTTAATGTGGCTACCATATATTATTTCCTCTGAATTCCATTGTCATGTAGCATCCATTAATGTCTGCTGCTTATTGGTGTTACCCATTCCTTTCTCCCTATGCCCACCACCCCACCAGTGTTTAATTTTTGAAGAACTGTGCATAGAAAATACTGCAGAGAGTGTAACTAATGCGAGAGAGCCTGCATGGGATGTAAGAAGTCAAATGACAACCAGGATGCTGGATGCCCCCTGCAGTCTTTTATCATAGCAATAGTTCTCTCTCGCTAAGATAGCAATACACTAATGTTTGCTACAGTCGCTGAGTCTGTTACACAGAGCAGACACAGCCAGAAGAGAGAGCTTATAAAAATGACCTGGTGACTTTCCTTATTAATTCCCTCTCCAAGACCTTGCAAGTTCAATTTCTTCATCCTCACACCCCCCTCTGTGCTCCCTGATTCAGGCTTGAAGATGGCATGCTGAAATATCAGGAGAGGGACCGTTCTGACTGTTCAGTGACACCAGGAAGCCAGATATCACCAGGTGTCCAAAGCCCAATTTTCAAACGAGGGAAAGGCTGAGAAGATTGCTATCGCGGAGGTTGGAGGGCACAAGAACAACAGGGGGAAGGGAGCAGCTCAGGTGTAAACACAAACATCACCTTCTCCAGATTGGGTTTTATTGAAGGGGCTTTCCAAATTGGCCTCCTTTGACAAAAGCTTATAAACTGCACATGCTTTGGGGCAAGATTTGCTGTTTTGTTCTGTGTTCATCCAGGCTATGTCTACACTGCAAGGTTTTTGGAGCGTCCACTCCTCAAATGCGCTTTAGTGCAATAAATCAACAGTATAACAGCAGAAGGGAGGGCTTTTCCCAGGGTAAGTAAACCTCCTTTTATGAGGCATAACTCCTTTTTGTGCTACAGATATTGCGCAAAAAGGCAAGTGTGAATGCTCCAGAGGGGTTTCTTGTGTGAGAAACCCCTATTGGAAAAAGCTCAGGTGCTCTGATGGCCATTCTGAGAATGGCCATCAGAGCTTTCTTGCGCAAGAGCGTCCATGCAGTGTGGATGCTCTCTTGTGCAAAAGCACATGGCTTTTGTGATGTGCTTTGAGGTGTGGACGTGCCCTTGCGCAAGAAGTTTTTGCGCAAAAACTCTTGCGCAAAAGGCTTCTTGAGCAAGAAGCATGTAGTGTAAGGTAGCTACAGCGCTTAGCACAATGGGGTCTTGGTCCATGCTTAGGACTCTTAGGTACCAACACAGTACAAATAGCCATCTGATCATTCTTTCCACGCACTTACACAAGCGGAGAACTCAAACCTGCAAATCAGAAGTGCTAAGGAACACAAAATAGCTTGTAAGTTCCCCTGAAGCTCCCTACTCTTCCTTTTGGCCAGCACAATTCCTCCGTCTGTCTTCCTGCTACGATGACATGCCCGTCTTTCAAGAGATTGAGTTTCAATGGACTCATGTGTGTTTAATTAGTTACCTGACATGCTGAGCTCCCTCTGAAGAAGAGTTGTAATTAACCACCACACTCTAGGCCAATGGCTGGCTAAGCAAGTCTTCTTCTTGAGTGGAGTGGTAGAAGGTTTCAGAATCTTCTCTAAGAGGCACTTAAGAACCTGTAGATCCCATCATGATATCCTTTTTTAGCTTTGGAGCACTCGTGTCAGTATCTGCAAGAATGTGCCTCTCTCATATGTGTTGTCCGAGGAGTTCAGAGTTCCTTATATGTAGGCTGAAATGAGCTGTGGCCACAACTGGTCTCCAGAGAGGACCATCATTTTAGTCCAGCTACTGATTACCAGCAAGACAGCTGAGTATGAGAACTCATTACACTGAAATGAAGATGGTTTGACCAGAACTGCAAACAATGGTTTCATTGCAGCAGGCTGAGCATAAGAGTTAAAATCATGTATGCATCACATACACATCTCTAATTAGTATAATTTAAACCCATGGCTTTCTTTTTATAGCAGTTTCATTTTCAGTGTTTTATATTCCAATTTTCCACCTTTTAGTCTTGCTTTTCTTTTTTCCGCCACCAAAACTCTCCCTCGAATGGGAGGGCAATTACTGGGCAAGCATGTAGCTCTTTAATTGAAACACTTATAGGTGTGCACTGAAAAACTATAAAGACTGTAAGAAATAGCAATGCTTTAATAGGTTCTTGTGTACGCTCATTGTAACCTAATTCTACCCTCTTTCAGTATAGCCGGGGGAAGTTGCTAATTTACGGTTGTGATGAGCAATAAAGCAATAATAGTAATCTAAAGGTGCAATATCCCTTGTTTAGGGGGCATTTATGGTTATGTATTAAAACTATAAATACTTCAAGATGCTGCAAAACTGATCTATACACAATGAAAGATAAGATCTCTCTGGTTTAAAAAGAGCTTTTTCAGCAGAAAGCCAGCCTTGTATTTATGGTTAAGAAATATTAAACAACAATGCCTAATATCAATGGGTATCAAAGGTACTACCAGAATGTCAGTGGGTGTCTTGCATAATCTACCTGCTACTGTCTATTAACACTTTCTTGCTCCATAAGATTTTTTTCTCAGCCTTATTAACCATTCTAATTAACCTTGATGTCAGTATACATCCAGACCTGGAATCATTACTGAATTCTTGTTATTCTTGATAGCTTCCTTCCTAAAAAAATGCTCCCTGCTCTTATTCTTGAGAAATTGCTCCTATCTCTCGTATCCAGAGTCCTGAGCAACTTAATGATATGTTGCTTTTTGCGAGATGGCTTATGTTGGTTGGTTTGGGTGGAGACAAGTTTCCTTTCCATCTTAAATCCAACCTATGCCCATTGGGTTTGCAAATAGTTATGGCTAAATGTCTGTTCGGTGTGTGAAATGAGTGGAAGGTTTCTATTTAGCTCCTAGAAGACAAGTATCTGCCTTGCAAAAACACCACCACGTTCAGCAGGCAGTAGAGTGGTTGTCACGAGCTGGGTTTTTCAAATGTACCCAGCCTCTGTTGAAATTCAGTGGGATGGGGATCCTAACTCCTTTAGGCCATTACAGATAAGATCGAAGCCACCGCAGTCGATCTTCCGACGTTCAAATTAGCGGGTCTAGTGAAGACACGTTAATTCGAACTGAGAGGGCGCTTCCGTTGATGCCAATAATCCTGCTTCTATGAGGAGTAAGGGAAGTCAAAGGGAGTGTGTGCTCCCTTCAATGTCCCACGGTGTGGACAGCTCCAAAATTCAAGTTAAGCTACTTTGACTTACGCCACACAGCGAAGGTATCTGAAGTTGCGTAGTTTAATTCAAACTTATTCCCTAGTGTAGACCAAGCCTCACACTCCTTTGAGAATCCCAGCTATAAAGACCAGGGATCTAATGGCCCCTGGGCCATGGAGGTAGTCCTACAAAGACAACATTTCTTCTTTTGCCCCTCTAGTTTGCTTTATGGATCTGATCCACAACCAATGATAAGACTTGCACTGACTTCATTAGGCGCTAAGATAGGTGTTAGTCTATCATCAAAAGCATCTTACTCAGTTCTCTGCTGTATGTTAAGCCACATGAACAGCAATGAGGCTTGCTGTGTCTGGGGTGTTTATGAAGAGATTGTCTGTTACCCTGCAGGAGCTGGGAGCCATACGTGTTTCCTAAAACGCTGGTTGGCAGACAAAGTGAAAACACTTTTTTTTCTTCCTTTTTACGAGTCAGAGTAAGAAAAGGTGACAGGAAGGGATAATTACCTTGTCTGCGCTGGGTCTCTGGATAGACACGGTGACATTTCAGAAATCCAAATGGCTTTGCTGTGTTATGATTGGAAAAAGAATGGAGGGCAGAAGCCTCTGACATTACAGCCCATAAACAATTTCTTGGTACAGATAAGCAAAGCAAGTTATACAGTTGGGACAAAAGCTCTCACGACAGGTCCAGTGCCAACACCATACACCTGCATGGCCACTGCATTATGGAATATTTTGCATTGGTAAGAAGTCTAGATGCACATTGTGATTTCATTGAGGGGAATTTGGGAATCTTGGTCCTTTAAGCAGCGTCCCTCTTCAGGAAATGGCACCCTCACAAAATGGATAAGCACCCCAAAGTTCCAATGCTTATCTAAAGTATCTAGGCCTGTCTGGTTTGCAAAACAAGTCTAGGAATCTTACAAAAACATTTTTTTTTCATATTCTTGCTTTGGGTTAAGGCTTGAAGGCTTGTGGCAACAACCCTTCCTGTGGCATGTTGGTATTGCAACAGCAACCCAGAAGTGAATTAAATGGTGAAAAGTACCTGGGAATTAAGTTCTTGAAGCCAAGAGAGGGGAAGCAAAAGGTCCTTTGGTGGAATACAGGTTCAGCATGCCATTTGGGTCAGCCCCAACCATTTGTTTAATGAACAATTAATAAACAATTGTTTAATGAACAATTTCTCAAGTGCTCATTAAACAGAATGTGTATCCTTAGCTGCCCTCATCTCCTGGGTGATAATATTCCCAAAGCTTCCGACCCAGAAACCCCTGCAGTAGAAAGTGGTAAAAAATGTTGACAAAAAATTGCCAAAATGAGCAGACTGTTCCCCCCCCCCTCCCCCCAACAGCTTATATGGAGTGGGGGAATGCATCTTCAAATTCAAAACGTATTAGAATAATATTAACAAAAAATGGGGCTTCCCCCCAAAAAAATCTGTATTTTTCTACCAGCATTATTTAAAACACATGGGATAAAATTCTGCCCCACCCCCAAAGAAGTGGCAAAATCCCTATTGACATCAACCGAGCTAGTATATGATCTATGGTTCTTGTAGGGTCAGCCTTGTGTGCAAATCTCTTCTCCTTACAGGGAGTCACCACTTTTAACTTAAGCTAAAATCAGCATTTGAAGCAAATTCCCCCAGGAGTCTCCTTCTGAGGGAGGCATTTACACTGCAAATGACCCCACAGAGACCCAATCTCCCTACACACAGAAAAGGCAAAAAATGAAAGCAGTGTGTCAGGATATCTGATTTCATGGCCCTCCATGGTGGAGATGAGCTCAGTGTATACCACAGATGGGCCTCTTTTACTGTCTGAGTGCATCAGTTTACCATCTGTCTTCTTTCTATTGAAACACTCCTGATGATAAAGAGATTTTTGTACACGGCACTAAGGAGGCAGAGTGAGTGTTAGTGGTTTAAAGAAAGAGGTGTGAAAACATCAATAGTGGGGGGAAATTATGGTTTCAAAAGAGGATGCTTTAGTGTACTGGGAAACAAGGAGGCAGCTGGGGCTGACTAACACAAACTCGCTGTCTCCATAGCAGCTTGCGTTGGTTCATCACTGCTCATTGAGTTTGAGCTGAGATGTAGTGCCGTCAAGTGGCTTTGTTGCTGAGCCCTCTTCAGTACAGGAAAGGTTGAGAGGCTTGAGGTTTTTTTCCCCGAGGCTGGGAACTCGACTCAACCACATCTCCTCCTCTTCTTTTTCTCATTGTTCAGGAGGTGGGGTATGCTTGTCCCGTGGCAGTAATGGAAAGCTGTTTCCCTCTTCTGGAGCATTTCGTGAGATTGTGACTCATGTCACTAGCACTGGAGGAGACCAGAAATATTTCCACTGAAGCCACCCAGGTAAAACAAGCCTTCTGAATTTTACATGCTGCTTTCTTTAGAGGACACTTGCTCCTGCAGATGGTCAGCCCCTTCAACACTTGTGTTCTCCACCTTGCTTCTGTATTTTACTGACATATGAACATAAGAACGGCCGTACTGGGTCAGACCAAAGGTCCATCTAGCCCAGTGTCCTGTCTGCCGACAGTGGCCCATACCACAAACCCCAAAGGGAATGAACAGAACAGGGAATCATCAAGTGATCCCTCTCTTGTCACCCATTCCCAGCCTCTGACAAACAGAGGCTAGGGACACCATCCCTGCCCATCCTGGTTCTGGTTAATAAATATGGATGGATCTATCCTCCACAAATGTATCTAGTTCTTTTTGGAATCCTCATCTAGTTCTTTTTTTGACATCCCCATTGTGTATCTATTCACTGGCAACCCAACGCTCAAAGGCACCTGGTCTGTTTGTCGAAGTATCTGGTCAACAGAACAATGCCTTGAAACAAATGTCCTCACATTGCACATTATGTTGAGGATAAATCAGGTGGTGGCAGGTGACAAATCTACAAGGAGGGACTCTGAGATGATGAAGTTTAGACTATAAAGCTCTTCGGGGCAGAGAATAGCTGCTATGCCTATGGGCTTGTAAATTGTTTGGTTATTGTATCTTCCACCTGTATTGCTTCCAAACTAGTGTATGCCACCACCTCAGCTGGATTAATTCCCACATGTGCAAGTCTGAACAGCCAACCCTGGAACTGAAAGCCCTCTGCTTTTCAACTTCTTGTTGGAGAAAGCATGTCTAGTGGTTACTGCAAGAAGACTGGGAAGCAAAACTACTACTATGTAATTCTACCTCTGTGGCTGACCTGGTGCAAATCACTCTGTCCCTTTGTGCCTCAGTTTTCCCATCTGTTAAACGGGCCGTAACGATACCTCCCTATTAATGCTTGTGCAATATGCCAAGATGCCAAGCACTGTAGAAATGTAAAGGGTTATTTGAGCTAAACAAGCATTTGAGCATACACATGGCTCTCTGGAAGCCCTGTTTACACATGGAGAATTGGGGGGGAGTGCACACAAAAGGCAGGAGTGCAAATAGTGATGCAAAAAGATGCGCAGGCATCGCACCTTATGTTTTGCCAACCGACTATTTTCTGAAGCTTTTGCTTCCACACAGGACTCCCCCATGAGATGGGGGTAGGTACACTCTGCCAAGGCCTGGAGTCACTGCAAATTCTGTGTGTGGGAGAGAGCCCATGTTACAAGTTTGTATTGGGCCTGAAACAATTATGCTTGGAGCCTGTTTCCACTTGTAAAAAGTGGATTAACAAGAGAGGAGGCGACAGTAACACCAGGCCCATGGGCAAAGTGTGTGTGTGGGCGGGAGGTGTTTCCGTGCTCCCAAAAGTGGTGGGGCCTCAGGTGGAAGGGGCGGGGCTGGAGGCAGCCAGCCCTCAGTGCCGCCTGGAGGAGTACGGCGCAGCATAATTGGATAACGTCTCGCGAGTAGGTTGAGACCCTCTCATGAGAGACCATGCGAGCCCCAAACTATTCTTATTGTTCCTTTGTTTCTTGCCAGGTTTCCTGGCCAAGCTTCTGTTTGGCTGGGTTGTCAGTTGTCTTAGGAATCAAACATTGGTGCTTTTTTTTTTAATGAAGTGCAATGTAATCCGGCCCCGAAGACACATGCAATCTTTTAATACATAAAAGGTAATGGAGTCACAGTCTCTCTGCCTTGCAGCACAGCTCAATTGTTTTCCCATTTCAGATGCGTTAATCCATGTAGCCATGACCTGTATCAATATATGATAGAAGGAAGAAGGGCCTTTCTGCCTTCCTCCCAGGCTGTGCCTATCAAGATCCATAATTCTATCAGCCGCCAGCTGCTTGGCACAAACTTTGCCAACTCAGCAGCTCTCTCAACTCTTCCCTTGGGGAAAGCATTCACCTTATCACCAGAGAGAGAGGAGGGGGAAAAAATTCCATCTGTTACCGCTCAGAGCTAGAAGCCTCATAATTGCATCAGTACACAGGCTGCATATCAGATTTTTTTTGTTCTTGTTTTAGGATGCTCATAGGGAGCATTCACTCTCGTTTTATTGTTTGCTCCCGAGCAAGTGACTGTATTTCATTTCCACTGAGAAACGATGCAAGTATTTCCAAGCAAATGTGTTGTTTAATGATGCCGGGGAGGTGCTTATGCGAGTAAATGTATCCTTGAAAATCTGTATACTGTCCTGCTGTGTAAACTTTGGCAAAATAGTACGCAGTCGACTGCAAATGCTGGGTCATCTACAGTCTATGGCTGTGATCCAGCAGAAACATTTAGGCTCACGAGTAACAGTAAGCACATGAGTAGTCCCAGGGAAATCAAGTTAAAGTTGTGTATGGGCTTATGTGCTTCACTGGATTGAGGTCTATGTGGATAGTGGACATCAGAATGAATAAAAAACAGATATCCCGTATTCCATTAGATCATCTACAGCAGTGTTTCTTAAACTGTGTTCCACGGCACACCAGTGTGCCGTGAGGCAGTTGGAGGTGTGCCGTGGAGAACAACAGAGTTCAAAATGTCCACCCTTAAAGGGACAGGCAACTTTTTGTTTGTTTGTTTGTTTTGCTCAATAACTTCCCCTTCCCCCCGACCCTTTTTTTGGTCAATAGCTTTTCCCCGCCCCGTCCCCCCTTTTTTCTTTTTTGCTCAAAAAAAAAAAGTCCTTGGTATTCCTCAAAAAAAATTATTGTTTGGTGTTTCTCGGTCTGAAAAAGTTTAAGAAACACTGATCTATGGTGACCTCCTTTCTATCTTATGTTACTCCTGTATTGACTAACCATATCTTACAGAAAGGCATCCAGTCTTCACAGGAAAATTACAAGGGATGGAGAATCCATAACTTCTTGTGGTAGTTTGTTCCTGAGAGAAGTTACTCTCACTGTTAAAACTTGAGCCTTATTTCTAAGTTGAATTTGTCTCCATTTCTAGCCATTGGTTCTTGTTCTTTCTGTCTCTGCTAGATGACAGAGGCCTTTATTACCTGGTACTTTCTTCCTGTGAAGATACTCATACATCAGGATCAAGTTACTTTTGATTTTTTTTTTTTAATAAACTAAACAGATTGAGCTCCCTAAATCCCCCACTATAGGGCCTTATTTTCAACCCTCTACTATAACTTAGTCTGATCTTTAAAATGAAGAGGATAGACAGTTGGAAAAGTAATACCTAGACAGTGAAACAAGAGGTCCAAGGCACTTGAGAGAAGTTTTTAGAATGTCACAGCCATAGAAATACAGTCAGTCACTTTTCAGAGGCCAGACAAGCACCTGACTTTGGAAAATATTCATAAGCTTAGGGTGAAATTCACTTCTGCACACAGGGTTAACAAAAAACCAAGGGACTCCTTAAATCCCACTTAGGCCTTCAAAATAAGGCTTAAATCAGACAAAAAGGGTGATTGACAGGTGCCCCCTCAATAAGACATGCATTTCAGCCACTCAAAATTGTTTCCTGCTCCAGAAAAATATACTGCTGTTGTATTTCAGAGGCAAAGATGGCACTATGACTGACATTTTATGTGTTTCCAATATGCCAGATATACTTTCTAAATAGCTGCCAAGAAAATCAACAACTAGTAACTGTTATATCATTTTAAAAAAAGGCATTTGGACAGTAAATTGCAAATAGTCATATAGTGTGTGATAAATCTAATTCCAGAGAAGCCTCTGGTGCAAAATAATCTCTTAGTTTCAAAGTGCTGTTGCATTAATTTTATCCTCCCTATAAATAATGATGTTGAGGCACACTGAACTGACAATGGTATGGAATTAAAGATACAAAACATTTATGCTCCTAAGTGAGAAATCCGTGAAGGGAATTAAGGAGGCAGAGAATAACAATTTAGTTGGGTTTTTAGTTTTTGTTTGTTTGCTGATTTTTGACAATTACTTGTAAAAATAGCTGTTGTTAGTAGAACATCCTTTCGGGCCCACCTGATCCCTCCACAGCCTCCAGTATCATTTGCATATTGGAAACTCAGCACTTGCAGCTGTCTTAATCAAACACACAGGAAATAAAATCTGCCTTTTCACAGCTAGGATGCTTCTCATGGAAAGTGTGTGTGAAAATTCTATGGCCACTTGGGGCATCTCATCCCAGCTACCTCCACCAACAATGCAAGGGGACAAATGTCCATAGTCTTGGGGGAACGTGTGCATAAGAATACCCAGGAGTTGGATATTTAGGTCAACAAGCCCAAACTCTTGCATCTGCCACTTTGGGGTGGACTGTGGACATATCACATGAATGTGGGTTTTCACAGAATGTCTGTAGCATCATGCCTGGTGGTCATCTTGCCCCGTTAGTCCTCATCTGCTGACCCCTGCATCCTCTCCAGTCTCTGTCACCTAGCTGTCACTCTTCATTCTTCAAAAACATGCTTCTTTTGTGTTGTCCACGTAAGAGGATTAAGTATTTAGAACTTGGTTGTGATCTTGCTTGACTCGACCACGTAGGGATACTAAACAAGAGTAACACCAGCCACATCCACCAGCAAGCCCAACAGCCCCTCAGTGTTTTGTGGCAAAGGGTTCGCTACCATTTAACAACAGCTCCTTTCGAATCCAGTAAACTCTCCACACCTACCCCAATGCTGCCATGAATTTGATCAATGAAGAACAGAGTTTAAAGAAAAGCTAGATAATTTAATGGAGGTTAGGTCCATAAAAGGCTATTAGCCAGGGGATAAAATGGTGTCCTTGGCCTCTCTTTGTCAGAGGCTGGAGAGGGATGGCAGGAGACAAATCACTTGATCATTGTCTTCAGTCCGCCCCCTCTGGGGCACCTGGTGCTGGCCACTGTCGGCAGACAGGATACTGGGCTAGATGGACCTTTGGTCTGACCCAGTACGGCCGTTCTTATGTAATATCACATGAGATAGCAAATGAAAGCCTGTGACACCCTGGTAATTAAGATCATTGTGAAATATGTATGTTGACACCAGGGGTGAAAGGAATGAAAATTTCTTTCAGGTACTGCTTATCACAACCTGGGTCCCTGTCAGCTCCTTAAATAGCTCCCTGCTGGCTTTTGCCACAGCTCAGCCAGCTCTTGCTGGAGGTGCACACCTGAGCGCTCCCACTTCTGATTGACACTAAAGGAAGAATTATGGATACTTCCTGATATTATCCTTTAAAACAGGAGTGGGCAAATTCCAACCCACGGGCTGGATCCAGGCCACAAGGTTAGTCCCTGGCAGGTGCCCTCCCCTATATTTACCTGCACCTCTGCAGGTAGCAGGCAGTCTCAGCTCTCATTGGCTGTGGATCACTGTTTGTGGCCAATGGGAGTGACCAGAAGTGGTGTCCGGTCCACGCCACTTTTCACGGCTCTTATTGGCTGAGAATGGTGATCTGTGGCCAATGAGAGCTGTGATCACCTGATACCTGTGGAGGTGCAGCAGTGGCAGCCTACCAGGGTCTAACCCTGTTTTTTTTTTTATTGCCCGCCCCTGCTTTAAAACTTGTAATCAAGCAAAAGAGAAAATAAGTTCTGTTCCAGACAAGAGGGAGGGTAGCCATTTCCTGATCTTTAATGTAAGTTTAGCATGGTGATGCCAGAGACAGTGAGCAGTGCATTTGTTCCTGAGGTAAACACCAATTATAGGGAGGAAGAGGAAATAGCTTGGTGTCGGCACACTGGCATCGGAGCCCGTAGGGGACCATCTTGGCTCTTGGAACAAAGACAAATTTGGGGATGTAAGTAGAGCCCTGTGCAAATACAAAACTGGTGTCCACATCCACAAGAGTGGTCTGCAGATATGGATTCTAAGAAGATTTGCAGGGATCTCAATAAAAGGAGAAGCAAAGAGACATTTTGGTTACCTGTCATGGAGGGACTAAGGTGATTGGTGGAACATCTACTATGTGGGGTGGGGAATGCTTTAGTTCTGGTACTTACATTAGCCCTGGATTGTAGTCTATTGAGCTATGTTTTAGTCACTAGCAAATGTGGTTATGCACACACTTCAGCCTGAACACATTGGAACAGATGAAACAGTAAAACAAGTTTATTTTTTTCTTGTAACTATTTATGACTCTTATGCCTCAGTACTTGTAATCACTTAAAAAAACGTACCTCTTGGTAGTTAATAAAGATAAAATGCTTACTGATGTGCCACTTAAACTACATTAGATTCAAAGCAGTTTTCTCGCCACATGCTTCTAGCAGTCTCCCTGACCAAACTCTTTAGGGAAGGCCTTCTCTCTCAGAATCCAATGGCTGTTTCTTTTTTCCTGTAGGTGTAGTGTGTGTGATAGGCAGGAAGAGAAAGAAGGGTGCCATGGGGTATTTGCTTCTCCTTTGTATGTTTTCTGCCCCCATCTTGACAAAATTTCCAACTGGGACACAGGAGACAAAGAATCTATGTGGAAGGATATTCCTCATTGTTTGTTCTCCAGGGCTACGTCTACACTGGCCCCTTTTCCGGAAGGGGCATGTAAATTTCACCAGTCGTCGTAGGGAAATCCGCGGGGGATTTAAATATCCGCCGCGGCATTTAAATAAAAATGTCCGCCGCTTTTTTCCGGCTTTTAAAAAAGCCGGAAAAGAGCGTCTACACTGGCCCCGATCCTCCGGAAAAAGTGCCCTTTTCCGGAGGCTCTTAAAGCCGGAAAAGAGCGTCTACACTGGCCCCGATCCTCCGGAAAAAGTGCCCTTTTCCGGAGGCTCTTATTCTTACTTCAAAGTAAGAATAAGAGCCTCCGGAAAAGGGCACTTTTTCCGGAGGATCGGGGCCAGTGTAGACGCTCTTTTCCGGCTTTTTTAAAAGCCGGAAAAAAGCGGCGGACATTTTTATTTAAATGCCGCGGCGGATATTTAAATCCCCCGCGGATTTCCCTACGACGACTGGTGAAATTTACATGCCCCTTCCGGAAAAGGGGCCAGTATAGACGTAGCCCAGCTGTTTGGACCTCCTTTGTTTCCCCTACCTCTTTCATTACTCTGTTCACTGTTAAAATGCAAATTAAGGCAAATACATATCCCTTCATTTGTTTAGGACAGGCCTGACTTCTGCCTGGGCAGAGCTGTGGGGTTTGGAGCATATATTAATAGCATCATGCACGGGGATCTTATAACTTCATTCACACAGGGTGTTGCAACGCGCATTTTATCGGGATAATTCTGACGAGCAAATTATGAGTTTTCAAATGATACCTTACAAGATACACTTTGTACAAAGATAATTACAAAACAGTGTAGATTGTAAACACAGGGGGATATTCAGTCAAAGATGTAAATGAGTTTAGGGCACCAAATCAGCATAACAATAGTGGGATTTAAGCAAATGCTTAAAATTAAGCACATGCTTCTAAGTAACATTTTAAAAACAACAAGCCAAAAAATTAATCATGTTAATCTCTTAAATAGCTCTGCTGGGTGCTTTGGGAAATGGGATGTAAGCACCTCAGTCTGTTTGGGTTCTTTTTCCTCCAGGCTTAATGGAGACCTATGTTTTTATGCTTGTGGGTTACTATTGTTGTGCACAAGGTTAAAGTGATAATGAATATGCATTAAAAAATCCCAGCACTAGGATGCTGGGAGAAGTTGTCCAAGTAAGTAAAGAGGCCTTGCTCTGAATGACTCATTTAAAAGAGGGTCCCTTGCTAAGAACCTCGATCAGTCCCACAACCAAGTAAAATTCTGCAGGAGCAGAGACCTTCATAAAGTGATGAGGAGACATTTTGTTTTTGCCTCTTTCTGCCTTTTCACAACCCTGATCTATCTGGGGAGCTCCCAGATCTGTTGCTTGGCAGTGTTTTTACAGAGGAGTGGCCTGTTGTAATTTTAGCCTTCTCTGGAAAGGCAAAATGTGACCTTTTGGGTTTCTTCTTCAAGCTCAGGGGGCTCCGTTGTACACTGGAGCTGGCACTTGGTGATGAGTGTGCTGTGACCAAGTGATCAGACCAGAGCCCTGGAACCTATAACTGTCCTCCCCTGTCAATCAGAGTAATTAAAACTGAAAGCCGGGTTTGAGAAATGACCTCATCACTAAAGCAGCTTTCTCTTTCCACTTCTCATTCAGGATGTACAGATATTATTAAGACCAGGCTGTTGTCCTGTTTGAAGGAGGATTAGAGAAGAAAGGAGGTCAGATTTAAGCTATGGACTTAAATTGCAGCAAGAGAGATTTAGGTTGGACATTAGGAAAAAAAAATCCTACCTGTCAGGGTGGTTAAACACTGCATTATATAGCAGGGGGGTGTTGTAGAATCCCCATCTCTGGAAATATTTAAGAGAAGGTTAGACAGACATCTATCTGGGATGATCTAGATGGTGCTTGGCCCTGCTGTGAGGGCAGGGGACTGGACTTGATGGCCTCTCGAGGTCCCTTCCAGTGCTAGAGTTCTATGATTCTATGGTTCTATGACTTGGGACCGCACTACCAGAAGCATATATATGGTTGATATAAACAACCATTGCCTTTAGGAGTGCTATGCCATTTCAGGGTCCTGTGCAAGGCCTTTAGCAAACTTTACTTTCTCTTCTGCCTTGTAATCTCTGGTCCTTTCTGAAAGACACAGGGGCTGTGTCTAGACTAGCAAGTTTTTCCGGAAAATCATCTGCTTTTGCGGAAAAACCTGCCAGCTTTCTATACTGGCCGCTTGAATTTCTGGAAAAGCACTGATGATCTCAGGTAAAATCATCAGGGCTTTTCCAGAAAAACTATGCTGCTCCCGTTCGGGCAAAAGTCTTTTTCCGAAAGACTTTTGCACAAAAGGACCAGTGTAGACAGCATAGTACTGTTTTCCACAAAAAAGCCCCGATCGTGAAAAAGGCGATCGGGGCTTTTTTGCGGAAATCCGCGTCTAGATTGGCCACAGACGCTTTTCCGCAAAAAGTGCTTTTGTGGAAAAGCATCCTGCCAATCTAGACGTGCTTTTCCGAAAATGCTTTTAACAGAAAACTTTTCCGTTAAAAGCATTTTCGGAAATTCATGCCAGTATAGACATAGCCAGAGAGCATACAATCTTCCTATAACAATATCCAGATTTTAATCCCATAATTGATGGAGAATCCAGGAATTTTCAGCCCTATCTCCAGTTCTACTCAGGGACTCATCCCTTCATTCAGATGAGTCCTGACCCTTCAGTCAGGATCCAGCTTGAGCAGCATGGTTGGGTTCTGGTTGCTTCCTAAGAATTTAGTGAGGAAGGAATCCTCCGCTACACACAGTGGAGTTGCTTTGAAGTCATTATATTGCACTAGCAAGGATGATTCTTGCAACAGCACAGAGAACATAGTCAACACTACCAGAAACACATAATAAATAAATGGAACTGATCATCAATTTTCCAACAAAATATTTTTTTTTCCAATAGAAAGTAGGGTTTTGATGAAAATTAAAATTTTCACATGGACATTTCATAATATTTTTTTCTTTTTCCTTTTTCCAAACTCTTTCTGAAATAAATTCAAGAAATAAAACAACATTGTTTTGAATTTCCAAAAATTAAAAAATTAAAAATGACTTGTGGTAATTTGTAAAAGTGAAAGTAAAAAAGGGTTTGGGTTTTGGAGTTGGTTTTTTTTTTAAGTGAAGGGTTCCTTTCTCCCCTTCACCAAATTGTTTCTTTTCTGGGAAATAATGTAGGAAACAGTAAGGAAGAAAGAGAGGAACCCATTTCCCCAAAACATAACATGAGGAAATCAAGATTCCTTGACTGGAAAATTTTGAAAGGGGATTTTTTTTTTCATAGGGGAAAAAATCAAATGTTCTAATGAATAGTAATACTAAGTGTTGAGTCCATCTTTGTGTTCCATGTAAATGCATCTGGGATGGGGTAAGGCTGTATAAAATACTTGTGTGTATCAAAGTAGAAGAGAGAGACTGAAGATTATTATCCTATTTTTCTACAAGTAGGGACTACTCCTAAGTTTTCACTCAGCAAACAGGAATTTACAGCTTCTGTATGGTCAATTGATTTTTAATTAAAATTTTATTGAGGTCCTCAAAACCCGAAGCCATAAAACAGATATGACAGTGTGTAACGAAAAGAGCACCATGTGAGTCCATATAAATCACCTTCCTATTGTTCCCAAAGTGCCTCACCATGTATATGTGATAGTATTGCAACAAAAAGGAGGTGAACGGTATAGTGATCACTAGGAATAATGAGTGAATTAGTTTGTTATAATCAAGAACATATGTGCTCTACATGAATCACATATGTTGTGCCAACTTCACTGACGTGCACATTCTTAATCCTGTTAGCCCTGCAGAATCTATGTGTCTAAAGAAGAGTGATCTGGATTCGCCTCCTTTAATGTTACCACCTATGTTGCAGCTACAGAACCCTCAGGTTCATGGAGACAGAAAAGATTCAGAAGGATGCTCAGCCAATTCCTGATTGCTGCAGCCTCCTCCCTTCTAAGCTGGGACTGTGGACAGGCAAAGAGGGCAATTGATGGAGGGTATGCAAAGAGGGCAATTGGCCCAGGGCCTAGTGATTCAAAGGAGCCTGGGGCTCCGTGGCTGGAGCTCCAAGCCCCTTAAATTGCCTCCAGAGCCCTGGGCGGCGTGCTCCAGATGGTGCTGAGATGGAGGTGAACGATTTGGTCGGTGCAGAGCCTCTGCTCCTTCCGCCAGAGAACCTGCTCTTTTTGAGCACAGAGGTAGGGAGATGTGAGACCTTTGTGATCTGAAACCAGCAAGTGTTGTTGTTTTTTTCCAGGAACCTCTGCAATTGGACACTGCTGATTTTTCAGTGCTTTCCAGTTGATATGCAAACAAGATGGTAAAAGATTCAAGTCCTGACCTAGAACTTAAACTCCTTGCTTTAAACGAGGAGACTTGTGTGCTTTGCAAGATACTCCAATACTTCAACCCATTTTTTTCCTTTCTATGATTCTAGTTCTTCTGTTGCTATTGTACATACCCTCAGTCTATTACCTGATGCTCTATCTTTTACTGTCTGTTGATTTTAAGGAAGCTGCCTCCAGACTCCCAACCTTGCTGAGTTTTATGGGGAAACCTGCAAAATGAATCTAGGCCAAATGTCTTTTCCCTGTTGAATTTCATTTTTATTTATTCAGCCTTGAAATGGTATAGCAACTGATTTTGCGTTGTTTTTAGTGCTGCCAAAAAAACCCCACAACAACCCACAACCTAAGGATAGTCAGTAGAATGTTTGCAAACTTCCTATATTAGGCAGACAGAATAAACTGGCATACAGCTGATTGTTTTCCCAGATAAGTTGGTTACCTATAGCTTTTTATTTTTGTTGTGTAATCATGACTTCTGTTGAAGGGGGAAGGATTATGAATATTTGTATGGAAACTCAATATCAGAGAAAGGCTTACAGTGTATTGATACATGGGATAATGAAGATAATGAGGTAGGCAAAGGATTATTAGACAGATAATGCAAACTCTTCTGCTACAAACAAATAACACGAGGCCGGCTTCTCACTTACACAGAGGCCACTTTTCAGTACTGTAGCAGCATAAAGGTACTTAAAGTGGCTGCAAATGTAATCAATTTTTATTTTAAGGACTCTTCTTACAGTGAAAATGGTGTTTTTATCAAGCAGCTATAGGATGAACGAGAGTCAGGTCAGTATTTGAATAACAGAAAGGTGGACACAAATGCAGTTGTTTTTTAGAGATTCTGAGCATACACACACCACTAGCTGAAGTCAATGGGGGCTGCAGGGGCTCATGAACTCTGAAATACCATGCCTAGAGTATAAAGGGAAACAGACTTGAATGGAGCATAGGATGCAGTCAGCATTGGATAGCTTCCCTTTCGCAAATGGTTTCTCAGAATGTATTACATTTCCCCCTGTTATGCACATCTCCTGTTAGCAGAAGTAGGCAGAGAAATTAAGCCCAGATCCTCAGCTCGTATAAATCATGATTCCATTGAAGTCAATAGAATGACATAGGTTTTTTTCTAGTTCAGGATTTGACCCATACTGGGCCAGCCGTACCTCTATGCAGAATATGCAGCTGCGTAGGATACCCAAAAAATTAGGTCAACACTGGGTCTTAATGTCCACCCACCCATCTCTCTCTCAGGCCCACCTGCCCCTATTCTGTGGTTCTGCTTCCTCTGGAGAGGATCAAGTTCACTCCGAACTGAAAATGCCTGCCAGGCCTATTAGCAGAACGTGGAACCCGTGAAAGAGCCATTCAACTGGCAATGACGCCATGTAACAGGCATTTGCCAACCCCAAGTACATACTGTCAGTTTCTGAATGGACTGTGTGAGTTGACAGGAACTGAGTTTAAAATTCACTTTAAAAACATTTAGAACCATAAAACACTAGAACTGGAAAGTACCTCAAGATGTCGTGTCCTGTCCTCTGCCCTCATGGTAGGACCCAGTACCGTCTAGACCAGGGATTCCCAATCTATGTATCGGGACCCAAATATGGGTCACCTTTACATTTCAAAAAGGTCACCCCAGGTGGCTCTGCCCTCCCTTGTTCCCCCATTCTCTAATTGCTTTGGGTCACCAAGTCTTCCTGAAATGTCAAAATGTGGAAAAGGTTGGGAACCGCTGGTCTAGACCATCCCTGACAGATGTCTATCTAACTTGCACTTAAATATCTCCAGAGATGGAGATTCCACCACCTCCCTAGGCAACTTATTCCAGTGTTTCACCACCCTGACAATTAGGAAGTTTTTCCTAATGTCCAACCTAAGGTTCTCCAGGAATTACACTGGCCACCAATACTGCTCGATGAATGAAAGTTTGTTTAGCAGTAGACGATACCCGTTTCCTTTTTCCTCCTCACCCTAAGCCTAATCCAAAGGCCATTCAAGTCGGTGGAAAGGCTCCTGTTTACTTCAGCGGCCATTGACTGGGGACTCGCATGTACTCAGGCCATCAAAATGAGGATTAAGGCTATGAAGACCGACCTGCAGGCTGAATCTTCCAGCCTGAGCTGGAGTAAGGCTGTCGACCGAAAGGCCAGTACTCAGGATTATTGCCAAGCATTTCAAGTTACTTTCCGCTTAGAAACGTTTCCAGGCAGAAGATTTTGACTTTCTTTTGCCTCTCAATCAAGTTTGGTGCAATGGAGGAAGGGGCGCATGGCCCAGACCAGTACACCTTGCACTGGCAGAGCCAAATGGCATAAATGGCATGGCCGATGACCTCCAGAATCAGTCCCTTGTCCATAACATCTAGTAGCCGACTTGTGAAGATCTTCTGCTTTTCGTTGGTGATTTGGTCTGTCCTGGGAAACGTGACTTGCTCCAAACTAATAGGTCCGAACATCTCCTCTTGGTCTGGCATAGGGCCCAGTTCTCCGTAGAAGAGTCTGCATCACTGGGGGTCGCTGATGGTCGTCATCTGGCCAATCTCTTTTCCTCTGCACTCAAACTTGATTTCTAGATCAGTCACTAAGAAATATGTATTGCTGAAGACTCTAAAATCACATCGCTAAAAATCCTCCTTCTTCTGGGTTTATAGTTTAATAGTATTACATAGGGCCCCATACATCCTAAGGAAGGCCCATGATCTTTAGTTTTCACTTGAGAATTGAAGAAAGCTGGAGTTGATGAAAAAGAAAGAGGTGGTACAAGACATCAGCTGCAAACGAGAAGACTCCCAAGCCAGCAGCCGTGAACTTGTGAGAGGCCACAGAAAGGAAACTGGTGCTAAAAGAGTGGAACGAGCAGAGAGAGAAGTTTTGAGAAAAGGCATCTGAGACGTGCCAGGACAAGAGGATAGCAATTTTCATAGAATAGCAATGTTGAACCGGATCCTTATTTTGAACCTGGACCTTTTACTTCACTAAACCTAACTCTCCATTTGATGGCATTTCTCGAGCCATCTGTAATGTGGTAACTTAAAGACCCCAGCTGATTTTGTTGCCTTTTCCATCAGGCCCTAAATTCACTCAACAATGTAAAATGAATAAAACAAAAGGTGCAGCCTACAATGAGCTTTCTGTATTAAGAAATATGATACTTATGAGAGAGCGAATAGTAATCTTTTAGTCTTTTTTCCCCTATTTCATGTGCTTTCAAGAAACATAAAGGAGAAAATAAAGAATGTGGTGCCCACAGCATTATTCCAAAGGGGAAAGAGAAAGCAAATGATCTGCCACCAACCCCTGCTTGTTACGTTTCTTAACAATGCAACTACCCCTCCCTCTCAGTTGTCTAGAAAAATAAAATGGGCTAGTATCTGTTACAGAGATGATCATAAGGACTCATAAAAGATCTTAATATTTTGTTGTCATGTTTGAAAAATGCAAACGGATTGTCATGATTTTCTTTATGCCAGGGCGTGCTAATTGCAAATGCGTGCATCAATTATACATGTTGTGCACAGTTGGGGAGCTGAAATAAATATTTTTGGATATCATTAACCAGGAATATCGCTTCATCTTCATGTCACCATCATTTTCCACATTCCAACATTTTCGTTTATAACATATGGCAATCGGGGGACTAATGAGAAAATCCAATTTTGTGTAATAAGATACATATTTTCCTGCTTTTCAGCATAGTTCCAGTCGCTCTGACTGTTTATATTTCACCTTAGATATTTGGTTTTCACCTCTAAATATTTAAATGCATGAAATTGATATGTGGGACTTGATTCTCTCTCATGCTTCACCTTTTCCAGCCACTTGCGTCTGCTCAAAAAGAATAACAAATGCAGCCACCAGTTTGTATGAGAAGGTTTCTACATCCACTTGAACAAGAGCTGCAAGGTTAGATAGCCCACATTTGTTGATTTGAGGCGGTGCGGGGAAGTTGGGGGGCTGCACAGTCCATCTCTTTATACTGATTTATAGAAGATGATTATTTGCCCTGGGGCATTTTTCGGGATTTATTACAGCAGTGTAGCCCCAGAGCCCTTGGCACTTAAGGGGTAGAATAGGGAAAGGGGACAGAAAGCCCTTGGACACAAATGCTGCCCATATGTGCCCTTGAATACATTGAATCTGAGTTTATTTAGCTAAAACCCTCTTAGTCTGTACAACATCTGCCTGCCATAGACATGAACATCTTCAAAAGTCACGCTTTACTTCCAACGTCTTCATAAGGTGGGACGCTTCCCGCCTACCACCAACCCATGTTTTGAAGGTGGTGTCATAAATATATTGATTTTTTGCTTTTAGTTCTCTATGTCAAAGCACTTCTTTAATCAAAAGTAAATTATGTAAAGGCCATTAGGGTCAGCCCAGGCAGCGAAATGAAAACGGCAATACATCATTTATTTGTAAATGTCAGTGAAATCCACAGATCGATACCTTTCCCAATGTGGATTATATTTACTATTTTTTTTTAAATGCTAGGGGAGAGGGCTATTTCACAGGTAACGCCTGTACACGATGCCAGCTTGGGAGCCTTCTGAAGGCATCATGAGAGGATTGCAATTTATCTGGTTTTAACCACTTTGCTGCCATCAGAGCTTGCTCGGACTTTGCCAGGGGTGTTTAAAGGAATGTTCATATAACTGTATTGCATCCCCCTGACCTCAAAGCACACACTGGGCATCAGCGCAACAAGAGATGCTCTCAACAGCCTACCCTCTCCAGCTGTCTCCCTGCTAGGCCTGGACGTGGTACTGTGGATCCTGAGAGACACAGCACAGAAGGAGCGAGCCAAGAGAAGTGGAGGACGAAGGTGGCCTCATCACCTTTGCATTAACTGGATTCAGAGATGCTCCAATGACTGAAATGAGCCTTCACGTTGGTGGCTGCTCTAATCCATCCATTCACGGATTCCAAGGCCAGCAGGTACCATTATGATCATCTAGTCTGACCACTGTAAAGCACTGGCCAGAGACCAGCTGCCAAATAATTCCTAAGGAACATCTTTTAGAAAATCAGCCAGCCACTCTTGATTTACGATTTGCCAGTGCTGGGCAGAGCCCTCCAAATCCATGGATATCTGCTTTGTATCCATGAGGATTCTGCACTCATCTCCGACGCTGCAGATACCTGCAGGTAATTTTCGCCGATATGGATGAGGATGCAAATTTCACATCTAGAACCCTGAAAATTTGCAGATATCTGCTTTATACCTGCAGGGAACCGGATCCACAGATATCCGCGGCTCATTTTTGTGAATACAGATGCAGACCAAAATTTTGTATCCACGCGGAGCTCTAGAGATGGGGAATCCATCCCAACCCTTGGTAAATTGTTGAAATGATTAATTACTCATATTGTGAAATATATGCACCTTATTTTTAGTCTGGATTTGTCTACATTGAAGTTCCAGCCATTGGATCATGTTACACCTTTCTCTACTAGTTCAGAAATCCCATCACCAAATATTTGTTCCCCGTGTGAGTACTTTCAGACTGCAGTCAAGTCACTTCTTATATTAGCCTTCTCTTTGTTGAGCTAAATAGATATATAGCAGCCTTATCCAGCCTGTATATGGGCTGCTTTGTGGCCTAGACTCAAAGCTGTTGACTGCAATGGACACACCGCTTCTTGGCCTTTGCTTAGCCCTGGCTCAGCTCCTGGGTGAAGACCTATAATGAGAAGCAGTACTGGGCTGCTTGCGTTGTCCTAATTAAGGGGTGGGGGCTGGATGAGGCCCCCAGCCTGCCTGGATCTGGCCCCCAGGACTGGGGAGCCTGCACTGGCATTCCAGCCCCCCTGTGGGTCTGGAGCACACAAAATTTATTGGGCTGCCCCCCACCCAGGCATTGGTGTGTGAGGGGAATGTGGGGAGTGTCTTTCTGCTTCTCCATTAGTGGACACGGAAATGAGGGGCCCCCAACTGACAAGTTTGCCAGGTGTCTGGTATTGACCCGGACAATCAGCATTTTTGTCTCTTGTCCAGTAAACAAATTCAGAAAATACTGGACACCTAAACTGTGGTATTTTCTGATTTTTTCTCGGCCAGGAGGCGAAAATATCGGGTGCTTACCTGGTTCCGCAGGGGAGCTGTGTGGCCACCAGCAGCCTGTTAGGGCCAAAAAGCCTCAAAAGCGTTTCTTAAAGGGGCCATTCTGGTTTTTTATTTTATTTATTTATTTATTTTGCTTAACACTTGGGGTCCTTTTTTGGGGGAGGGTCGGGGGGTTGGTATTTTTGGTTAAACCATCTGGCAGCCCTACCGACTGATTTTTCTGTGGGTCAGCAGCCCTCCACCCAAGAAAGGTTCCCCTTCCCATCCTAATACTTCTGCTGCACCTAGAGGAGTTTCCCCCCAGCCAGCTGTGGCCCTTAATTACAATTATGCCTCCCCAGCACAGTGTCTGAGGACAAGAGGCGGGGCCGGAATCCAGTAGGAGCTTTCTCTTCCCTTCACAATTTTCCCCCTTCCCCAACGTTTCTATTGCTAACACCACTTCCTCAGTGGTATCCATGGTGGAAGTGCTAGCAAGACCAGTCAATGGACACAGGACACTAGAAACACACAGTGACATGAATACCAATAGCCAATTGTCTACACTACCACTGGCAAAATGCAACCTTAATAGCAACGAGCGGAATTTTTGGGCGGGGAGGAGGGGAAGTCAAGCAAAAGGTCCCTGAGGATGGTAAGCAGTGTCAACCAGAGGTGCATTTTCCAGACTTCTGTCCTGTATATTTTTTAATGCCTCCAAAAAGATGGGGACTCTGCTTAAAGCCGAAAGGTTTATTAGCAGTACAGTCCCTGAAACAGCAAAAAACTCCTTCCTTCAGTGAAGAAAGCAAAGCAAAACAGAATTCTTTGTTCAGCTATTACTTTAAAAGTGTAAACCAATTAATGTGATTTATGTAGGAACACACATCTAAGTAGGATGAGCTCAGAAACTATGTCTCTGTAAAATGACACATCCTAATGCAGAAGGCTCTGCGCAGCAGCATTAAAATTCAAGAGCACAGACACTCCTGTAAAATAATGGCACCATTCATCTGACATGGGACATGCAGTGTAGTGGTTAGAGCGGGATGGGGAAGAGGAGTGGGGAGCCGTGAGTCACGACTTCTAGATTCTGTTCACAGATCTGCTGGGATTCATAGAAGATGGGTTTCCAAAAGCACAAATGGCATTTTGACTCCCAACCCACTCTGGAAGTTAGTGCCTTTGAAATATCCCCCACTACGTGCAAGTCGTACAGTCCAAAATTTTTGAAGTATTAACTGATCGAGAGTGTTTCCATTTTTGTTTACTCTTTCTGAGGCCCCTCAGGCCTGATTTACAGGGGTGCTGAGCCCCTGCCTGAGTTCCCACCAGTCTCTATGGAGTTTCCCTAGAGACTGATTTGACCTAGCAGCCAAATTCTGTATTTTAAGTTCTAAAATAGAACCTGATAACTGTGAACATTCTGTGTCTACTCCAGTGGGGAATGACACCTGTACCCCCATATTCTTGGCATCTGCCAATTTGAAACAACATCAGGGTTGATTCTGATCTCAGCCTCCTCAGCAGAGCACCGGAGACTTGAACGGGGTCATCCTGGATTTACACTAGTGTAAAAAAGAGGGGAGTCAACCCCTTTGTTTTTGTGGATAATCCTAGAATAGCAACAGTCTGTGCCACATGTAATGCTTGACCTTTCGCTCAGTCTGTCATCTATCCATCCAACATTTTCCATAACTACATTAAACCTTCTGGCTATGTCCAGACTGCAGGCTTCTTTCAAAAGAAGTTTTTCTGGAAGAGATCTTCCGAAAAAAACTTCTTCTGAAAGAGAGAGTGTCCACACCGCCAAAGTACATAGAAAAAGCAATCTGCTTTTTCAAATGATAGTGTCCACGCTGAATGGACGCTATCTCGCATTTAAGCTGTGATGACTATGAGTGGAGTGGCCAACAGGGCACCTGTGCTTTTTCCTCTTTCCTCTTCTTTCGAAGGCACTCCCTTTTCCCCGTCCACACATGCCTTTTTCCGAAAGAGCTCTTTTGGAAAAAGGCTTCTTCCTTGTAGAAAGAGGTTTACCAAGGTTGGAAAAACCCCTCTGTTCTTTCGGGGTTTTTTTTTTTTTCAAAAGAATGTGATTGCAGTGTGGACGTAAATGAAGTTTTTTCGGAAAAACTCTGTAGCATAGACATAGCCTCAGAGAAATATTTTTTAAAGCTCATGATTATATGTATTTGGTAGCCTCTAAGGTGCCACAGGACTACTCGCTACAGGCAGTCCCCGGGTTACATACAAGATAGGGACTGTAGGTTTGTTCTTAAGTTGAATCTGTATGTAAGTTGGAACTGGCATCCAGATTCAGCCGCTGCTGAAACTGACCGCCAGTTCTGACTTACATACAGATTCAACTTAAGAACCCCAAGCGTCCCCAAGTCAGCTGCTGCTGAAACTGATCAGCGGCTGATTCCAGGAAGCCCGGGGCAGAGCAACTCTGCCTCGGGCTTCCTGTAGTCAGCGCTGGTCAGTTTCAGCAGCGGCTGACTTGGGGACGCCTGGGGCAGAGCAGCTGGGGTGCTGCTGGGTTGGTCCAGTAGCGCCGAGGAGCGGCGCTGCAGGACCAACCGGCAGCGCCCCAGCTGCTCTGCCCCAGGGTCCACAACAAAAGCCTGGTCTGCTGGGGGGGGCACACTAGCTGGGCCCTCCCCCCCCAGCAGACCGGGGCACCGGGAGCAAAGCCGCAGCCGCGGCGGGTTCCCGCGCTTCTGAGGCTTTGCCAGAGCAAAGCCTCAGAAGCGCGGGAACCCGCCGCAGCTGCGGCTTTGCTCCCGGTGCCCCTGGTCTGCTGGAGACGGTCCCCAGCAGACCAGGGGCACCGGGAGCAGCTTTTCTCGCTCCGGAGGTTGAGGTGGCGGGTCTGCTGCCTGCGAGCTCCGGGGCGAGAAAGCCCCGTTCATAAGTGCGGACCCGACATAAGTCGGATCCGCGTAAGTCGGGGACTGCCTGTACTTCTAAAAATAAAGACTAACACAGCAACCCCCCAGACTCTTTTTTTTTTAGGGCCACTCAATTAAAACTGTGGTTAGTCCTATGCCATCTAGTGCACAAACTCAACAAGTGCTGCAGGAGCTGCCTGCAGCCTGCTAGTGTCACAGAATGAAATGAGGGAGAAGCTGTAACCTAGACAGACATTACAAAACAGAGTGCAGCAAAGGGGGAGGGGGAAGGTGACAGCAGCAATTTGCCTCCTACGGAGCGGTTTATTATTATCAAGAAAGACTCTCTCAACCAAAGGAAGCTGTCTGCTTTCTGGGGAAGACAGGTGATTTCTTCTCCACAGAAGAACTTGGAAAGTAATTGCGATGGGGTAACTAGGAAATGTGGCCAAATCGCACATTAAGGACCAAATTGTGCCCTCGGTTTCACTTTCCATGGCTCTGCTGGTCCTCATTCAAGTTTAAAGCCCGTTTACACTGTTCTGACAACCTAAAGAGCAAGGAAACAGACTACCAGAAAATGCTGCCTAGCTCAAAGTGTTTCCCAGTTGGTGTGAGGTTGGCAGAAGGCTCAGGGACAACTGGGCTCCTAGCTCTTGGCACAGTGAGGGGATAGGAGCTGTGTTGGGCGAGGTGTGGCCAGAGTGCGTTACACTCTGCTAAAAAGTTAGTAAAAAGTACCCCATGCCAAGTCCTGCATTCCCACCAGTGGCTTTTTCTCACATGGTGGGCACCACTCATCAATTTCATGGCCTTACTATTGTGCAGAAGCAACAAGCAATTTCTCCCGGTCTAGTAAGGAAGATAGAAGCATGGGCCCACGTTATACCTGTGTTGCATTTTAATGTTGATTTTCAAAATGGAAGTGTAAAGTGTGGAGCTTGGGCTCCTAGAAAATTACCAACGTCATCTGCCCCTAGGGCTGCCAATCCTGGACATCATTAAGTTAGGTGCTCAGTGCTGCTGTCAGTATCAATTTGAGTGAAAACAGAATATTGCAACATTACTAACGGTTAAATAGCTTTTAAGAACAGACTCCACCTAGTGGAGAAAATTATTTTCTTGTGAAGCTGAGAAGCTTGGTGAATCTAGACAGCAAGGTGTTTTGGATTTTTTTACCCCAGATCCATGTTATGCTAGATGATGAGTAATATTTTTATCAGCTTAATTTAACCATTTGGTAGCTGAACACACAGTTGTTTCCAAATACCTCCCAAGATTCTTGGCTGTTAGAAAGGAAAGAGCTAACATCTTAAGGGCTGAATCTATCTGCCCCCTATTCAGCCTGGGAGACGATTGAGCAGTGATAGAGGGGAGGGGATAAACTGTATGGCTACGTCTAGACTGGCCCCTTCTCCGGAAGAGGCATGCAAAGCAGGCAAGTCGGAATAGGGAAATCCGCGGCGGATTTAAATATCCCCCGCGGGATTTAAATAAACATGGCCGCCGCTTTTTTTCCGGCTTGGGGAAAAGCCGGAAAAGAGCGTCTAGACTGGCGCGATCCTCCGGAATAAAGCCCTTTTCCGGAGGATCGCGCCAGTCTAGACGCTCTTTTCCGGCTTTTCCCCAAGCCGGAAAAAAAGCGGCGGCCATGTTTATTTAAATCCCGCGGGGGATATTTAAATCCGCCGCGGATTTCCCTATTCCGACTTGCCTGCTTTGCATGCCTCTTCCGGAGAAGGGGCCAGTCTAGACGTAGCCCCCGTGTGAGAAGTAGCTATTTGTCTATCCATGGAGTTACATGTGCCCCTGTATGTCAACATATTATTTGAACACCTGCACAGGGAAATGAAGGATGATGTAACACAGAGAACTGAGGAATAGTGGATTTCTTGTTTAAATATTCAAGAGAACTTTTATGAGAAATGGGATTCAAATTTAGGGATTTTGCTGTTATTTAATGGGAAAGATGTTATAACACTTCCCATCTCTGTATGTATTTCCTTCCATCTGATTCTTTCACTTCATGCAGCTGATGAAGTGAGCTGCCGCTAACAAAAGCTTATGTCCTAATAAATGTGTTAGTCTATAAGGTGTCATCAGACTCCCTGTTGTTCTTATAAAAATAAGTGTTTCATTCTGTTGCACTGGGGTGACTGTTCGGGAGTATATAACAGTCTACAATACAGCTGCCCTGAAATCCACAATCCTGCTGATTTATTTCAGTCTATTCAGCATGAACTTCTTTACATTTCAATCGATGTATACATTTCATGTAAACAAAGAACCTACAGTGATAGGAGAGCAGTGAAATAGGGACACATGACAGACTTGCAAAGGTTTTGGGGATATTCTTCCTCCCATTCCCGCACAAGTACAACTTGTGACCTTTGCCTCAACTTCCTCAAGTTTTAGGATTGAATGAACTCAGCACCATCAAGCAAAAACTTGGTTGTTCTTTTCCATATTCCACTCAGTTCTGCATAAAAAATTAGGCAAAGGACGAGGCTGAAAATTTGAGAGTTTTTATGAATTTAGTCCAGGCCTAACTGTGAACATGGGCTACCTTTAAATGCTAAAGCAACCATGCCTAGCTTTCACTCCCTTTGCTGGACTCTGCTTACATGCTCAGTAGCACAGAATAGAATTATTTTCCCCACAAAGCAGGGGGAAGGAGTCATTTCAATCTCTTCTTTTTTATCTCCTTCAGACCGAACTAAGTAAAGGGTTAGTGAATGGGAAGTTTTGTCATTTAAACAAATCTAAGCTTCAAAGCCTAAAGTATCATCAGGAGAGGCAGATAGAGAAGTTACCAACCATACTAAGACCACAGGTTAACAGTGACCACTTTAGTGGTTGAATAGGGACTGCCAGCTAGCCAGATACATGACAGAGGAAGAAAGGGAGAATATTGTTTGGGGACAAAAAAACACAAGAAACAGACCTGCTGTTTGGCAGACAGGAGGGCCCTTCTGTGCTGCCAAAGGGAGGAAGGTTCGGTCCTTTGGAGGCGTGAATATTTCTGCCGCAAAACAGGGGTTGTGGTGAACGTTTAAACTAAGAACACAAAAGGGCAGGGGGAGGGGAGCTGCAGCCAGGTTTCCTGTGGGATTCATTAGACAGACAGTCAAATGTTTAGTAATTATGGGTGTCAGTTAACGAGAGACACAGAATTGCTGATCTAATTAGAATATGAAAATGGTGTGAATTGGGGAGGACATCAGTGGGGGAGAGATGTGATAAGGGACGGGAATGAAGAAATGTGCCGTGGGTGGGGATGATGGATAGCCCAGGGGGGTGGTTCCACAATATGTAGCTTTAACCTCTCTCTCACCATGTTGCAGAGAAGCCTGTGCTGAGAATGGCAAAATATTGGCACTTAGTTGCTGTTTAGTGGCCTGTGCCTTATTACTTTGGGGTCTGCATGCCCCGTTCCTTTGGGACAAGTGTCAGCATTACGAGACAATCACCCATCTGCCTGGAAAAACTGATTCCCTTCTTGGCAGCTTCAGTAGAGAGGCCAAGGGTTGAATGAGTTTCAGCGCCAAAGGTGGAATCTCTCCAGATCAGCTTTGAGTCACATACGGGTGGCAAAGATTACCCTGCTGCTGCGTGTGACATAGCTATTCTGTATATAGAGAGAAGCCCTTGGTTTCCAGGGCTGCCAGTCTAGCACTAACAGTGTGAATAAACAATAAGGAAAATGTAAGAATGGTCAGCTCGTGTTGCCTAACTGGTCTATTTGCTAGGGGGTTGAACAGGTAGTCAGATTGCTTGGGTATATATAATATAACCAAAGGTCCATCTAGCCCAGGATCCTGTCCTCTGACAATGACCAATTCCAGATGCCCCAGAGGGAATGAACACAACAGGGAACCATCAAGCGATCCATCTCGTCGCCCATTCCCAGCTTCTGATGGGCCCTATTTCTACCCATCCTGGCTAATAGCCTTAGATGGACCTATACCCCATGAATTTATCCAACTCTTTTTTGAACTCTGTTAAAGTCTTGTACTTCACAACATCCTCTGGCAAGGAGTTCCACAGGTTGACTGTGTGTTGTGTGAAGAAATACTTCCTTTTGTTTGTTTTAAACCTGCTGCCTATTAATTTCATTTGGTGACCCCTAGTTCTTATGTTATGGAGTAAAAAAAAATCTTCTGTATTCACTTTTTTCACACCAGTCATGATTTTATAGACTTCTATCATACCCTGCTGTAATCAATCCTGTGGCCAGACTTGCAAAAGAGATTAGCTCTTATTTAGTCACCTAGATAAGGTTTTCAAAGGGCCTTAGCACATTGGGTGTGTTCTGGGTACATAATAGAAATCATTAACTTTTTTAGAAATTGATCATAAAATGCAGTTTTATGAAACATTAATGGCATGTCTCAGGAGTGTGACAAGGGTGCCTATTGTCACCTTTCCCGTTCTTGATCACAATGGACTGGATTATGAGCAGGACAACAGATGGCCATCAACTTGGTATTCAGTGGACACTTTTCAAACAGCTAGAGGATATTGTTTTTGCTGACAATGTCCCCCTCCTTTCACACCAACATGGAAGAAAAGGTTGCATGACTAGAAAAAAGCTGCCTCAATGATTAAACTGAGCATTAACAAGAGAAAGACCAAGACAATGAGGATCAATCAGTCCAACAACGATGCCATCACACTGGGAGGGGATGACTTGGAAGATGTGGAGCAGTTCATCTACTTGGGGAGTATGATGGGCAGAGATGGAGGAACAGACAAGGATATCAATGCTAGGATAGGGAAAGCAACAGCTGCATTCAAGACTCTTCGTCTATATGGAGTTCACAAATAATATCTGTGAAGATGAAACTGTGAATCTTCAACACGAATGTGAAGAGTGTGCTCTTGTATGGATGCGAGACCTGGCATACTAAAAAGTCTTCAAATCACAAGCTACGGACATTCCTAAACAGATGCCTAACGTATATCCTTCACATCAAATGGCAAGACTTTGTCACAAATGAGGAGCTTTGAAACAGAGCAGGACAAGAGCCATTTGATGTTCAAATCAGGAGAAGAAAGTGGGGATGGCTAGGGCTAGGGGCTAGGCCACACCTCAGAAAACCATCATCCAGCATAGTCCATCAACCTCTCACGTGGAACCTGCAAGGAAAACGCAAAAGAGGAAGACCTTGGACAACGTGGAGAAGATCTACTGAGATTGAAGGACAACAATTGGGATTCTCCTGGAGTCAGCTAGAAGTTTTGTCTCAAGACAGAGTGAAGTGGAGGATACTTGTAGATGACCTATGCTCCGCTCGGAGGTCAAGGGTTTAAGAAGAAGAATGGCATGTCTACATTAGGAAATTATTTCAAAATAACAAAATTCAAAAAAATAACTCCTCATAGCAAAATCGAAATAGCATGTCCCCACTACAGTAGAGCCTCAAAATTATTCAGAGACAGGCTCTGTTATTGTGGATACACTACCTCAAACTAGAGCTCCGGGAAGCACTGGGGAGCGATTCCTTCGAATTACTCTGGGAAGCAGTTATTTTGAAATAGCAGCAGTGGCATATCCACACTACCGCTGTTTTGAAATAGCTATTTTGAAATAAACATTATTCCCCAAGGAAAGCAGGAACAAATTTTGAAATAATCGTGGTAGTGTGGATGCTCCATTTATTATTTCAAAATAAAGGGGTGTTATTTTGAAATAACTCCCTAGTGTAGACCAGGGCTAAATCTTCCACAAACAAGTTCATTCTCTGTTTTTTAAACTAGAGTTTTCATTGATAACTGACCCCTTCCACCACATAGACACGCACAAAAGAAAAGTGTTTGGTCACTACAAAACAAACACTTTTCTGTTTTGAGGGTTTCACCCTTTTGACAAACAACCTGCATATTTTTTTTACAGTTTTTTTCAACAAAAATAAACATACTTTTGTTTTCATCAACATTTTTCATTTGAGGGTTTTTTTTCCTCTAGGCAACTCTTGTTCTCCACTATTGGAAAAAAAACAGCCACAAGTTTCACAGTAGGAGCCCATGTGTGTGAAGCACTTTGGGAAAATCACAATTAATTTAATGGCGTAAATGGGAGTGGAGTGCTTTTGGAAATGCACTCTCAATTATGAGTGAAAAATCTGGCCCTATATTTTCTCAAAGTAAGGCAGCTAATCTTTTGGGGGATCTTTCTTCCTGCAACACAGATAGCAGACTTTGCAATATTACTTAGGAAACATGTTGTTTTGTAATCATCCTTGAAATCAGCATGTACTTAAAATCAATGGCAGGCAGAAAGAAAAAAGGGTTTATTAACATGGACTGCAAACGCAGTGGATAGTTTTGTAGGTTCACAAAACAAGTTGCACAAGATTTGCCCTTATGTTTCAGCAAAGGAAAATGAAAAAAAGGATGGTTAGGAAACAAAAACTACAATTTCACTCAGGATAAAACATCAAATCATTCACTGGAAGGTAAAATAAAAAATAGATTTGAAAGCAGCTTGGACTGGAACAATATTTCAAGCCTGGCTAGTTGTTAAAAATGAGCTAATTCAGAAGAGGCGCATTTAAATAAATATAATGCAAAGATATAATGGCACAATATAATAGTTTTGAATGGGGAAATCTAATGACTTTGAGTACATTCTACAGGGCAATTAATACACATGAAAATGCTATTCCATTCAACTGATGGAAAGGAAAGAAAATAGATTTTTTTTAAAAATGGCTTCAAGAAAAAGGGAATGGTTGTGACTGATAAAAATAGAGTTTGATTTTCTTTTCAAAAGGATCACTGCTTACAAACATAATAAAAGGAAAAATAAGCATGTCAGGTTCTATAATGTAGCTTGTAAAATTCAGAATGATTGGTTTCTAAAGAGGGCAATTAGGCTGTATTTGCATATGCACGAGACTTTTGTGAAATAGGGCTTTTTCTCATTCGCTTTTCTTCCTCCCCTCATCAACAACCTAAAAATATATCTTATTCCTATTAAACTTCATGCATCATCCTATTCAATTCATGAAGGGGACTATTGCTACTGATTAATTCATGCAAATGCCTGGACTCTTTTAAGAGATTATTAGGTTTTATTGATACCAACAGAGGGTAACAGACGAAGGGAACATTAACTGACTTAGGCTCAGATTAGAATAAGACTTCCAAGGGCACAAAATGGGGATACATCACATAAGGTCAGTTCTTGATAGGGGGATTGTGAGATATATACATGTATGAGTGTAAATATATATCGAAGGGTTTTTTGCATCCTCTGGTAAGCAAGATTCTTAGGATTTAAACAGAGGAAAGAGTACCACAATTTTAGGGATTTTGGCTTTTACACTGGACATATTCCTTGAGATGATGTGGAAGGAATTTTCCTGCATTATCTTTTTTTAGATCCAATACTTCTTGCTGTGGCGAGGCTTTTCTTCCATATGGTGGTGTAGATGCAAGACGTCATTCCACTGCGGTGGTGTAGCTCATTCCTGTTGAAGTTGCAGTCACATACATAAAGTTGAAGAGGGAGAGGACTAAGAATGAAGATGAATGAGTCTTCTCCACAAATTGAGGACATGAAACCTGTGTACACTTGACAGGACATTAGATACCTCTAGTCTGTCACCCTCGGGACCTGACCACTGCTGAACCAGAGAATTTGCTCAAGCACAGGTCAATATTGTCTGGCAGCATTATCACCACTTCCACTGCTTGCTGGGCTCTTAGAAGACATTTAGGGGTAAATTAGAGCTAAATAACAGCACAGAACACTCAGAGCCAGGGCTGGGGCCTGCAAACAAACTTTATGGGACAGCAAGAAACTTGGCCACACCCATAATATAGGGACATCCAGCTAACTAAAATCATGCCGGACCATGGATGTTGTCAGACCAGAGTGTGCCAGACTTGAGCGGTTCAACCTGTAGTAAAAAGAGATGGGAAAAACAGCAAACAACTTGTTTGGCATCCATCATACTCAACTTCATCCACAAGTTTTGAACTAAGGGGTCCTGAGTGCACCTCATTCTTCTCATCTCCATTATTGTAATAACTCACTTCAGTTTAGGAAAAGGTGCACTCTGTTGGGCATCAACAGGTCATGAGTTCTAACCTCACCTCTTTCATTAAGGCTACGTCTACACAATGAGTTTACTCGACAAAAATATGCTCACGAGGGACTCATTTGCATGAGTCGTGATCTCATTTGCATATTCTCCACTGATACGTTTTTGCACAAAAACAAGCAGTGCGGTAGTTTTCTTTTTGCACAAAAAACCCTTTTTTCATAAGATCGGTATACCTCCTTTTTGGGGGCATAAGGATCTTGCAAAAAAAGGGGGGTTTGTGCAAAAAGAAAATGTCCACACTACTTGTTTTTGCGAAAAAAACGATCGGCAGAAAATATACAAATGAGATTGCGACTCATGCAAATGAGTCCCTCATTAGTATATTTTTTGCTGAGAAAACTCGTAGCATAGACGTAGCCTTCAAGTGTTTATCACAAGTTATCTCGATACATGATATTACTGGCTAAAAGTCTCTGGCCAGCGTTGTGAAAAAGTTTGGCCTAGATGAATGTAGAGTGGTCCCTTCTGGCCTTGAAATCTATGAAATGCATTCAGCTGCTTCTTTGCATGGAGGTGAGAGAGTCATGACTCCCTTTCAAAAAAGAACCAGCCTTGAGCTCTAGCTGTGTTTTCTTTTTTATAATTCATAAATAAATATTACATATGCTAACAGATGGTTCATTAGTCAGTTGTTATAGCAATCAGCATTTCAGCCAATTAAAATCCTTTCCCATCGCTTTAAAAATGTCAGTGACGGGAATATTTAAATTCCCAAATAACAAATAGATTCACTGTAGCATAGCACTAAAACAAAAGACATCTTCGTGGCATGATTGAGAAGAATGGACCAAGGGGAAGGGAGGCATAGGTACCTGGAAGGGAAATAAAATGTAAATGTCTCTTGTCTCTCAGCCCTGGTCTACACTAGGATACATCTACACAGCAGTCCCGAATTTTTTTCAGGACTAGGAAAAAAATTTACCTCCTGGCATATGCAGGCAGGTGGAACATCTCAGATGAGAAAGTCGAGTTAAGAAGGTCATTTCCTCTAGGCTCAGTGTCTATAATGCTTAGATATTTGGATATAGAGCCTGCCTTTTGGAAAAGCATTCTTCCCCTCCAAGCAAGGTACAAGCAAGTCTCTTACACTCCTCCCACTCCACAACAGTGTCAGTGGAACAAGCACTTGTATAGGCTGCACCTTCAAAATCCAGGACTCTTTGGTCTGGCAACATCCATGCTCTGGATGTTGCTGGCCAGAAAGCCGCGGTGGCTAGAATTGGCTGGGAAACTGGTGGTGGACTGAGAGCACCCGGACGAGCTGTCCCCAGAGGAGCCAACAGAAGCCGGGAAGCTCCCAGCCAGGCCAGACCAGCTGTAGAGAGGCTGGTGGCAGCCAGGAAGCCGCAGTCAGGAGCCATAGTTAGGCCGGGAAGGTGCAACCCCAGTGTCAGGGGAACCAGCGGCCGGAGCCCATGGGACTGATGGCTGGGAGTGGGGCCAGTGGCCAGCAGGGATCATTGCCTTCCCCTGGTCCAGTAAACTCTCTGGTTCAGGAGCACTGAGGTCCCAATGGTGCCGGACCAGGGAGGTCCAACCTGTCCAAGTGAATCCTTTGTCCACTGAGGCTATGTCTACACTGCATCCCTCCATCGACAGAGGGATGCAACTCAAGCACTTGGAAAGTGCAAATGAAGCCGGGATTTAGATATCCTGTACTTCATTTGCATAACATGGCCGCCGCTTTTTTTCAAAATTGAGCTTTTTTGAAAAAAAAGGCATAAAATGAGGTTTACAGGCTCTTTTGAAAAAGGGTTGTATTTTCAAAAGATCACATCTAGACTGCCGTTTTTTTCGAAAAAGCTCCATTTCGAAAAAAGTGGCGGCCATGTTTATGCTAATGAGGCACGGGATATTTAAATCTCGGCTTCATTAGCAATTTCGATTTGCCTAATCTATATCTCTCTGTCAACAGAGAGGTGTAGTCTAGACACACCCTGAGAACCAGGTACTGTCCTTGTCTACCACAGTATAGTACCAGCCAAGTGCATCAGACTCTGCAGGAGATCAGAGTCTGAATTTGATGAGCCTATTGGCTTATCCAGCCCAGTGATTC
This sequence comes from Pelodiscus sinensis, assembly GCF_052426305.1. Lineage (NCBI taxonomy): Eukaryota > Metazoa > Chordata > Testudines > Trionychidae > Pelodiscus > Pelodiscus sinensis. Next base: position 4,448,473 of record NC_143078.1, read on the forward strand.
TCCTGTTCTAGTCTCTACTACCCATGGAACCACTTAGAGCCAAAAATAACTCTGACAATCAGATCCGATTATTTTAATGAGGACTCAAAAATGAAAAACAAATGACTCCAAATGAGCGTCTCCAACATTTTTACATATGTCTGTGAGGCGCTTGAATCAGCAGGTCTGCAGCGAGGGACGGCTGCTGTCAGAAATTTAGTTTTCTTCCCCTTCTTCTCCTCCCCCCTCCCCAAACAGTAGCTAAAGTGAACAACCCAAGCGAAAGCTGCGTGTTATCAGCAACTCCATTTTCTGCTTGTAATTGTCTTTTATCTGCTGGAGTCGGCAGTGTCCAGCTCACATCTGTTCTTGATTCACTCTGTGTAAACATCAGATGGGAACAGAATCATTTTTTCCCCTTCTGTGCAGAGGAAAGGAAAAGATAGAATGAAGCTAATAACATTTCAAAGTTGCTTTCCCTTCGCCCCTGTTTGTATCCACCTTTTCAATGACTCCTATTTATTTAAGAATTTTCTTGCACCTGAAACATCCCAGGCAATCCTAAGTGCTCAGCCAACTGGATGCAGGTCAGGAGAGAACTATAAGATATTCCCACATTGTCACAGAGATTGTTCCCACAGTGAAAGGAAAGGGATGGCTCTCACTAGTATGTCCATCCTGCCAGATACTGATGATCGGGGTGAGAAGTGTGTGTAGAGCTCACACATATTGAATATTGAAGAGATGCCGTGAAATTTGAACTGCAAATGGAAAAGCGAAGGAAAAAAGGAAGCACTCTTGGTGCTGATTAAAAGAATGGACAAACCATCAGACTGGGTCATCTGTGTATGAGCATGCTGCATCCTAACCTCTGAGAGAACACAGGAAGGCAAAGCTCTAAGGTTCATTCGCATCAAATCATGGCACCGACACTGAGATGCAGGACCAACTGTGTAATTACCACCATCATTACTAAAGTTTTCCTTTGCTCCCTACATGTAGGGCCTTCTATGGTGGATACGTTGGCAACATGCACTTCACATGAGTACGTATATAGATAGATCTAAATTCAAGAGAGCCCTTGAGGATGCTCAAGAGGTGACTAACAGCTTCTATGATTTCTGCACATGCAAATGCATCCTATCCTTTATGCAAACCCGTTCACCTTCGTGGTGAAGGAAGGGGAACTCACTTTCAGTAGCACCGACTTACCTGTCAGAATCAGGCACCGCTCGTCCTTAATTCACTGGGTTACAAGGGCAATGTTGTCCCCACATTAGCTTCCATGCCATGAGCCTGGCAAAAATTTTGAAAGCCAGTCTGGTGAGAAAAAACTGAAACATGCCAGACAACTGGTGTCCTCAGAGTAGGCGCATCTAATGTTGTCAGGGATAACCCCAAGGAGACAGGCAGCAGCCACTTTGATGCAGCCCTCATTCTCTCCCCCAGAGAAGGTGGCTTCCACATGTCTGACTTCTATTCTCCAGTGACTTCAAGTGCACTTCCAGCTTTACATTCCCACATTCTGCACTGCAATGGATCATTGACACAGTTCTTACCTTATGCTCCATTTCTTAAGTTTTTCTCCTGCTTCCTTTCTTTCTTCAGTTCTCTGACTGCTACATGTGCAATGCTTCCTGCGCCTCTCGTTTCAAACAGGTGTGCACATCTGAGCTTTGACCTTATATTAGATGACAATTTAAATACCTCTCCTTTCCTCCAAGTAATGCCTTAAAGACAGGGGAGCAAAGAAACCTCCCCACACCTGGGTGAGCTCAGAGCACTCCCAGATCTGCTCACTTTATGTGCTTTGGCACAAAAACAAACATGGATTAAAATCTAGTTTTGGGAAAGCAACACCCTAAACACATGTTGGATGAAACTGACTCCAAATGTGATGGGAAGAAAGGTCAAGTTCTTGTTTTAAAAAGAATATCCCCAGCGGTGAAAGCAACTTACAATTTTTTTCAGGTGCTGTCCTATTGCAACTCAGCTCCCTACCAGCTCTTTAAATAGCTCCCTGCCAGCTTTTGCTACAGCTCAACCAGCTCTTGCCAGAGTGGTGCATCAGGGCGCACCTGCTTACTTTCACTTCCCAATATACCACCAAATCCTACCAAGGGAGAGTGAAGGCAATTGACCCAAATCAGCCAAAATAAATCAGTAGCAATTGCACTAATTTACACTAGTGCACAGTATGGCCCAGTACTCCTAATAGACATTCAGCATTTGGGATCCACGTTTAATTTGACACAGGGTGACAGATCCTTTGGACTCCACACTGGGATGCAATGTTTTGTTATTTGAGCCCTGTGTGGGGATGCAGAGGTATTTTGGCAAAGATTAAAATGAAGCCGGTAAGCACATGTCAATGAATTTAATATATGTTGGAGTGGTTCTCTAAGGGTTTGTCTACACTGCCACTTTACTGCGCTGTAACTCTCTCTCTGGGATGTGAAAACACACACACACACAGAGACGAGTGCAGCAAATTATAGGGTGTGTCTAAACTACACCCCTCTGCAGACAGAGGGATGTAGATTAGGCACATCACTATTGCAAATGAAGCGGGGATTTAAATATCCCGCACTTCATTTGAATAGAAATGGCCACCACTTTTTGCCAACGCGGCACTCTAGATGGGATCTAGACGGGGATTGGTCGACAAGGAAAGCCTTTTCTGACCGACCCCTTTTGCCTCGTGCAACAAGGTTTACAGAATTGGTTGGAAAAGGCTTTCCTTTTCGACCGATCCTCGTCTAGACTGCCGCTTTTTGCCGGCAAAGTGCCACGTCGGCAAAAAGCGGTGGCCATTTCTATTCAAATGAAGTGCAGGATATTTAAATCCCTGCTCATTTGCAATAGCGATGTGCCTAATCTACAGCCCTCTGTTGGTAGAGGGGTGTAGTTTAGACACACCCATAGTTTTGTAAAGCACCAGTGTAAACAGGCTCGCAGTGCTGTTAGCTACTCCTCTCAGGGAGGTGGTTTACCTGGACTGCTGGGAGAACTCTCTTGCAACACCGGTGCCATGACCACACTGCCATGTTAAAACACTGTTGGGGCTGCACTTTAAACTTAGCAGTGGAGACAAAGCCAAACGGGGTGGGAGAGATGGAGAAGGGACAAAGACAGAGATTCTGCAGGAGAAGAAGAACAGGAGCAATTTGGGAAGGGCTAGGTGCTGGTGATTTTGTTGTTGTTTTATCAATAAGAACCCCAGCAAAATGGCAAATGTGGACTGTATCTATTGTGCACACATTCCATCCAGAACAGGGTGAGAACAGCACTTGCTAAGAAACATGAACAGTGGGTTTATAACTGTGCAGTGGGTTAGACTATTGAGCCCCCTATCCTAGCTTTGTCTTTCTGGCAGTGACTAATACCTGATGCTTTGGAGGAAGGCAAGACAACTACCGTGCTCACCTCTCCCCGCCCATTCACCTCGATCCCTCCTTCCTAATGCACCACTTGCACTGGCCTAGCAACTAAACTGCCTTCCCCCATTATACGTATGTACACATACAACCGTAGGTGCTTGCAATATGTGCTGCTTGTTCTCACTATTTTCTCATGAGGCCACAATCTTTGGTATTTTCCTTAATGCCCCATTTCCTGGAGTCAAGTAACTTTGTAGTGCCCGGCCCACTGATGGGGGGGGGCAAATGGGACAATTGTCCCAGGGTCTAGCAGTTCAACAGGGCCCGGGGCTCTGGCCACTGCTGCCAATACCACAGCAGCACTGGCAGCCGAAGACTCTGGCCCTTTAAATGGCCGCTGGAGCGCTGCTGTGGCATGCTCCAGGCAGCTGTGAGGGCTGCAGGCAGACGGGGTGGTAGTGAAGAGGACTGATTGCCCCTCAGCCCCACTCCTTCTGTCTGAGGCTCTTTCCCTTATGTAAGCACAGAGCCAGACTCCCCCACATCTTACCCAGGATCCCAGCATGGCTTTTGGCACTTGTGTCATGTTCATGGTTGCAGGGAGAAAAAAAATTCAAAAAGAAAACCAAGGGGGACAGAAAACAAACTAGAAGAACCAACACACTGTCTAAAAGAACAAAAAATACCTGTGCTTGTCAGCTAGTCATGTTACATTTGATTGCTGTGGGTTGTCAACACTGCATTCCTCTCCCCAGCCCAAATTTCTCAGCCTTTGCTGCACATTCCAAGCTACCCGGTACCAAGGCCAAATCTCTCCCGCCTTTTCTTTTCAATCACTGTTTGTTTGCAGCATCAATTTACAAAAAAAAAAAAAATTGGAGCCTTGTCTAGACTGGCACCAGAATGTTGTGCGCCCTTGTTTGAACATCAAAAGCCTGTTAGCTCAATCTTACACTTTAATGCAGCTGAGTGTGTTTAGGGCCATTGGGCATGAATTTAATTTTCTGTGAGGCCGTAGAGAGGAGAAAAATAGTTGTTTTTTTACTCCGCATTAGTCTCCTCCCTGTTGTACTCCAAGTATCACCCCTGTAATGCTCCCAAATGCTAGCTAGTACCCCACTGTATCCTGTCCAGCATCCAGCCATGTGTTCGAGAGCAGGTTAGGAAATTTTTCCTGTTCTGATAGTTTTCAAAACAAAAAAAAATCCTGGTTTCCTGTAGGAAAGGACTTTGTTTTGAAGTGCAAAGTAAACAGAGTAACACCTGTCTTTCTCTCTAAAAAAAAGTCAAAAATCAAAAGGAAATGTTGCAAAATAGTTAAAACAAAATGCTTTCACCCCAACCGATATATTTTTATTTTTAATTTTCAGTTTGCCATAATAATGAGATTCACTTTTTGCCCCAGTGCGGGATGGGAAAATGGAACTCCTGAAAATGTTTATGGGACAGGAAAACCATTTCCTGCCCACCTCCTGTCTGGTCCTTCTCTGCCTAAGGTGATACATTGTACACATGATATGACAATAGATCCTTCAGACCCAGATTCGTATCTCCAAAAGGAACATCTTCAGTGGCAGGCAAGAATAGAAACACAACTAGACTTTGTCAAATTCATCCATCCTGGGTGGAAATTATTCCAGTAGACATACTATGAAAGAATTTGGCCTTGTCTATGTGCTATGGGGTGAAAAAAAGAAATTTCTTTCTGACTTCCTTGGCAATCAGTATATGTCCCGAAGCACAAGACTTGATTGCTTCTATTTTATCATGCACAGCTACAAATGTTATTAATGATGGTAAAATTATCCAGACCTTCTTAAAAATCCAACCACCATGTTTGACTCAATGTTCACTTACACAGATGGCGTCTTTCAAAGCCCGCATGCAGAGAGGCTGTGAGCATCTTAAGACATCAAATACCCTTTTTCAAGGATGTGAGAATGTCAATACTGCTTGCTGCACATGGGGGAAAAATTGCTTTTTAATGGTCAATAGTAATAACCAGTCTGTTTAAACTTTCATGAATATGATATATACAATCTATGGTCTATGAATTATGCACAGGCCTCAGATGGGTAGGAGACAAGAAATGGCCCAAGTTCCACATTCAAACCCTTGTCAGGTCTACTTTCACTCACAGTCATTTTGCCTATGGCTGTGGCACCCAATCCTTCACTTATCTCTGGGGTGTACATAGGACTTTGTGGCCATACGTGCTGTCTGCAGAGATGGGTGGCCATTTTGTCTTCACTTCAGTGCAGACCTTCAGAGTAAATGCTTACATTATGCTCTTTCATGGAAATGTCAAGGCTGTCCATTCTTGTTTTACTGTTCTCTTAGGCCACATCTATACTTACCCGCAGATCAATGCTCTAGAGATCGATCTTCTGGCATTTGATTTAGTGAGTCTAGTAAACACCCACTAAATCAAATGCTGAGGGCACCCCCCTCCCCCAGTGCTGGTACTTCTACACCCCACAAGGAGTAAGGAAAGTCAAAGCGAGTGTTTCTTCCACCGACCTCCCACTATGAGGATGGCACCAACGTCTGAATCAAGGTACGTCAACTCCAGCTCCAGATCAGCTGCTAGAAGTGGGCCTCATCCTCCCTGACTGAATTAACCTCGTTATCTCTAGCCTGATTCTGGCCTGCATATTTATACCTGCCTCTGGAAATTTCCACTACATGCATCTGACAAAGTGGGTCTTTGCCCACGAAAGCTTATGCTCCAACACATCTGTTAGTCTATAAGGTGCTACAGGACTCCATATCTTGATTTGAACTTCGTGGTAAATAAAGATGTGGCCTGAATCTGTAAGAAAAATCATATCTGGGTCTGGAGAAATGTGATATGTTGAAAAACTGAGATCTTTGATCTAAAGATGTGGTTCAAGCTCAGACCTAGGAACAGAGCTGGGTAAAATTTCTTCGGCAAATTTACAATGAGCTGAAAAATATAGTTTTAGGGTGACCCAAACTATTTCTAAATTTGAATGGTATTTAGTGAATAGTTGTAGCTGAATAAAGTAAATCAAGAGTTTACTGTGACATCGTCCAAACCATTTTGACATTTTTGTTTAGAAATATACTATTTTGCCCTTCTACCCATTCATGCCCCTTTGTATCCCTTTTTCTTCTGGAACCAAGATGTGTAAGCATGAAGACATACAAGGATTTATTTGCATTGTATTTTTGGGCCATGCCGGTTGCAAAATTCTCCAAGGAGCACCTCTTCCTGTGTGATTTACAGCCCAGTTTTAGAGACGCTTCAACCTAGCATCCAGAATTGTAGATTTCTTTCCATTGCCAACCCAAGCACTGACTTCTTTGAAGTTATCCCACTGCTGCTGGTCATGAGATGAGCTGGAGTGAGTTAAGAGACACATGGAAGCAGTGTGTAACAAGAGCCAGGACAGTTTGTATGAAAAAATATAATCAGAAAAACCTCTCCCATCACCGAGAACTATGTGTGCCACCTTTTCCTCCAAGTCCTAAAGGACAGTCCATATTCCTTCCATGGATAAATTATCTGGAGTTTAATAGGGATAAATCAATACAAATTACTCTGAAAGTCATATAGAATTTAATGCTGTAAAATTCATAGTTTGGTTTAAAATTGTATAGTTAGGTCATTATCCTCTCAAATTCTTAAGACTTTCCCATGTGGAAATTTCTTTGCGCAACCTGCCCCAAGTGTCTGAGTTGCTCACCTAATCCACATACGGCAAGGCCTCTGAGGGCATATCTACACTTATTGGGGGATTAGCACTGTGGCAATCGATCTTCTGGGGACCGATTTAGTGGGTCTAGTGAAGACCCACTAAATAGACTGCCAGTTGCTCTCTCTCATGGACTCTGGTACTCCACCAGAACAAGAAGCATAAGAGAAGTTGACAGGAGTTTCTCTAGTCAACCCCCTGGAGTGGAGATCCTGCAGCAACTTGACCTAAGGTACATCGACTCCAGCTATGGTAAATTAGATCGACATTATCCAGTCGTGTAGATCTGCCTTTAAAGAAGTGGCTATGGATGTAGGAAGTCCTGGCAGACACATGGCTTTGTTCTGTTAAAAGCAGGGTATTTCCCTGTTTAGAAATACCTTATTCCTAAAGCAGCAAACCCCTGAACTATCATTTTATCTCTCTGCCGCATCATAATCCACTCCCAGCTCCCAGGGGTTCCACCAAAGGTATTTGATATCTTCCTCCATCCCTTTCTTGCAAAGACCTTTTCATTATCAAATAGCCTTAGGGGAGCTGATATCTAATGAGGAAGCTGGCAGAAGTCCCAGAGTGATCAGAGCGGCTGGGATTCAGCAAAGCTAAGCTACTATTCAAAAAAATGTAAGTAATTAAAACTAATTAAGTATCATTAAACAAACCTGCGTTCCTGCAATTTCAAGGTGCTACCCAAGTCACCACAGCCCATACAGGACGTGCATGCCCGTGAGTCTGCTTGAAAAATTGCCAGGACCACAGGTGCAGACCCCAGGACTGGCTTCCCATCATGTTAGTGCTATGGTGTGATGAAGTTTGACTTGTCGTGGACGTTATGGACAGATATTTAGAGCTCTCTCTTTGTAAGGCTCAACCATCTGTGGGAGGGGGAGAGTCCTTAACATAGATATAGGAGGCACTGGACTTGATTGTGGGCCAGTAACAGGAAATCACCTTCAATTCCCAGCTCATCTACAGACCCCCTCTGTGACTGTGTTCCCTTTAATGTGTTCTTCCCTTTTCTTCTCCACCAAACACACATGGCCTCTGTCTCTCTTCCTCACCATCCAGAAAACTTTTCATAGAAGAAACTGAGGGGGAGCAATGCTGCTTTGATTGGAATCACTCCAATATCATGATCCTCCCATCCCATCACCTCATGGTTCCTTTGACCATTTTCTCCAAGAGAGTGAGAACTTGCTTGTTGAACGCGCAGGGTGGTGTATGTGTTGGGGGTGGGGGTGGGGGGCGGGGCAGAAAAATGAGCTGCTCTTCTTCCTCTCCGTTTGATGGAGACAGCAGGAGAGAATGTTCCTGACATGGCCTGGACCCAACCCCCATGTAAACTTTGTAAAGGGAAAGCAGTATAGGTTGTAAACGATGTTCCCTCTAATTTTTTCCATCCATGTGAAGAACACATTTTGTTATGTGCACTGAGGCATGTGTGGATGTGCACCACCAGTAGACACACATGCTGCCCAACTGTGGGCGGCGGTGGGCACTCTGCTAATCAGCTGGGTGGCATTTGAATCTCTCATGGGCGGTCAGCTCGGCTAACATAGAACACTGCTCTGTGACCTTGGGTGAGTCACTTAATTTTTCTGGGCTTTCATTCCCCATCTGTAAAGCAGGCAAGACTTCTTTTTTCCCACTCTTTGCTGATTTAGGATGTAAGCTCTTCAAGTCAGGGCATGTCTTCATGTGTATGTAGGGGACACAGCTCACTGGATCCTGATCTCAGTGAGTCTAAATAGGATGGTTTGCTTAGTGCAAGAACTTTGTGAATGCTTGAGCAGTTTGGACACGTTACACCCTAAAGACAGGAGTTGTATGCAATGTACATCTTGTACTCACAAACTGATTCATTGCAGTGAAGGCTCTTTGAACATTCCTGGTCTAAACCTTTTTTGGATGGAAAATTGAGTTTGGAAAATGGGGTTTCCAGTTAAACAGATATTTTCAGAAATATACTACTTTCCTTGGAAATTTTCAGCTTTTTTGCTGGAAAACAGTTTTCAATCATAGACACTCACTGAAAACTGAGGGGAAAAAAATCATATTTTCTGGTGAAAAGTCAAAATTTTGAATGGAAACTTTTAAGAACTATATAGCTTTCTCCTTCTCTTCTCTTCTCTTCTCTTCTCTTCTCCATGCAGAATTTCCAATTGCCTCCACATACAGGTTGGACCTCCCTGGTCTGACACCCTTGGGACTTCATTTGTCCTGAACGAGGGAGTTTTGCAGATCAGGGGAGATGAACGCCAACCCGCCCTTCCCCCCGATATCTGCTGCCTAACCCGGCCCAGCAGGGCTCCCAGCTTCTGGCCTCCCTGCCACTAGCCAGGAAGGGCTCCTATCCCTGGCAGGGCTCCTGGCTGCCAGCTCTCCTGACACTAGACTCCTAGCCACGAAGGCTCTCTGGTCCAGGAATACCCATGGTCCCTGATGTTGCCATCCTAGAGAGTCCCTGTATTACCGTTATGTCTCCTCAGTGCCTCTGATAATGGATCCACACTTAACTAATTCATGCACTTTTCTAAGACAAGGACAGTTCAAGGAGGATGTTACAGGGAAAGTTGCCCTAAGAATTTGTCTCTTGGAGGAGTACTTTAATAACTGAGGACGATGGTACACAACAACTCCTGCATAATTCAAAGAGTTTTGTAGCAGCATCCTCTAAGCAGGAGCTAACAACTACTGGAGATAGAAAGTGGCAGATTTAACAAGCTGATGCCACTTGAAGGGCATATACATGAAGCAGCAGGGAAGAGGGAAGGTTCTGATGTATACCGCTAAACAACCCAGGGATGTAAAGTCGTGAATAACTGGGATGAATGAGATTTATGGGCTATTTATGCTGAACAACAAGAACTTGCTACTACTGAAAAATTGGAAGATAAGTTTGTCCCCCTCCGATCCCCACCCCAAAAAAGTAATGGAACCCTCATGCCTTAAATCACGGGGTAAGTTCTGGGCCCTATGCCCTGCCCCCTTAGTACCATTCTCATTGTGGAGCTGGTGTAATTAGAATGTCCAATTCTACAACACATTCTTCTGACCACCTCACAAGTGCAGGGGACACTTCTGATGGCTTGTGTGTTGCAAAGCTAATGTGCAAAGCTTCATGGCTATCATCAGCTATGGACCAGTCTGTAGGGGGCAGTTATAGCCCTCAGAATTCTGACCAGCAATCAGGCTTATGACCAACTCAGAACCACCTTCCCCATCACCACCCAGTGCTCCTCAGCTAGACCGGGCAACCTGACCTAACAATATTTAGAACTGGATAGGGCGGGGGGAAGGTTGCCTAATAGTGTGTTTCCAAGCTACAAAATCTCCCCATGAGAAGGTAGGTAGGTTCTTGAGAAGCTGAGACCCTACCTGCCTGGGAATGTTGTCAATTAAATTAGTTTTCTCCCCTCTCCTCTGCCATCATCCTAGCTAAACTGGTGCTAACCCCAGAGTGAACACTTGTTTTGATTTTAAGAGAAATGTATATTATTCAGCTGAGCCAAACAAAGTGCCCACCCCAACCTGTTCCATCACGTCAGTCAAACCTCTTTGAAATCACCTCTTCTGTCAAAACCAGTGTCACTCAGCCTTCAATAAGCCCTCAGATCAGGGGTCTCGAACTCCCGGCCCCAGGGGCCCTTTGTGGCCCAAGCCCTTCCCCAATCCAGCCTGTGCAATATTTGGAAAAAGATGTTTAATTGGGCCCCTGCAGCTGCATGGCTCCCAGGAACACCCGGATCACACATAGACCCCCAGCTGCAGAGGGTGCTGCTCATTCCGGGAAGCCACGCTGCATCCATCATGATGCAAGCCACACTGGCCAGGGAGCTGCCTGAGCTGATGCACTTTGGGGTGGGGCTGGAGGGTTTCCCTTCTGGTTACCCCAAGAGGAGTAGGGGGTTCCAATGCGGGGACATGGATGTTAGTAGAGGGCGGTGGGATTCCAGTGTGAGGGTGCAGATGTTGGGGGGGGCATCTCAGTATGAGGATATGGGGGTATTGGGGTGAGGATCCTGGTCTGTCTCTGGGCTCCTGGACACAAGGGAAGGCACTATCGACTTGCATATACTGTAATGCCAACACCAAGCATTCAAAACTCATGAATCAGCCCCGCACCGCCCCCCCCCCCAAAAAGAGAATGACTTAAAAAAAAATCACAGATAAAAATACACTTGGGGATCTTTTTATTTGGCATTTGGTGTTGGAGGTCTTTGGCTGCTCTCAGGGTGAGTTTTAAAGCTTTTCTTCACAAGGCAGGAAACCGAAAGTGTTTCTTTAATTAAAAAAAAAAAAAAAAGAGAGAGAGAGAGAGAGAGAAAGAAAAAGAAGGCTGGGACTCCCTTCTAGCACCCAACCACCAACAAGCAAATGTAACCGACTGAGTCAGTGATCACAGTTGATAGTGGTGCATGAGGCATCAGGCAGTGAACTTCCCAGATCTGGCTTAATTCTAATAACGTGGCGGGGGGCTTTCTAGAAAAAAAGTCGCCGCCCGTGATCAGGAGGCTTATGATCAAATCAGGAGAGGTGGCATCTCTGAGGTCTCGGCAGTTTCACAAAGTGAGTTAATAATTTCACAGCTTACACTTAGGGATGGGATGGCTCTGCACCTACCTCCCCTGGGCCGGATGCCACTCCAGCCCTGCTGCTCTGCTGGTGGTAGTAGGAGCCCCTGGTGGCTTTTCAATCACCTGGGAGCAGCAGGCAGGGCCAGGAGATGAAAGGGGAAAGGACATGCAGAAGCCCTTGCCCCACCTTTGTGGAGCCTGCTAGATGGGAGTACCTGCTAGACCACTAGAAGGATTTGAGGACTGGCACTGGTCCTAAGGTAAACTGAGTTTGAGACCCCTGGTTAAACTCAAACAAAAGTGTCCTTCATTCAAAAGGAGAGGCAATGTCTGTCTCACAATTGCTCTGTACCTGATGAAGCCATTCATAGTAGTGAACATAAAAATATAAGAACGGCCATACTGGGAAATACCAAAGGTCCATCTAGCCCAGGATTCTGTCTTCTGACAGTGGCCAATGCCAGATGCCCCGAAGGGAGCGAACAGAACAGCTGACCATCAAGTGATTCCTCCCTTGTTGCCTATTCCCAGCTTCTGACAAACAGAGGCTAGAGATACCATTCCTACCCATCCTGACTAAGAAGTATTGATGGACCTAACCTCCATGCATTTACCTAGCTCTTTTTTAAACTCTGTTAAAGTCTTGCACTTCACAACATCCTCTGGCAAGGAGTTCCACAGATTGACTGTGCATCGTATAAAGAAAATCTTCCTTTTGTTTGTTTTAAACCTGATACTTATTAATTTCATTTGGTGACCCCTAATTCTTTTGTTATGGGAACAAGTAAATCGCTTTTCCTTATCCACTTTCTCCACACCAGCCATGATTTTTATAGACTCTAAGGGTATGTCTACACTACCACCCTAGTTTGAAACAGGGTGGTTAATGTAGGCAACCGAAATTGCAAATGAAGCCCGGGATTTGAATTTCCCAGGCTTCATTTGCATCTTGCCGGGCGCCGCCATTTTTAAAGCCCCGGTAGTTCGGACTCCGTGCCCGCAGCTGCACGCGGCACGGAGTAGGTATTTCAGATTAGGCTTTCTATTCTGAACTACCGTTACTCCTCGTGGAACAAGTTGTACCGGTAGTTCGGAATAGGAAGCCTAATCCGAACTATCTAGTCCGTGCCGCGTGTAGCCGCGGGTACGGAGTCCGAACTAGCGGGGCTTTAAAAATGGCGGCGCCCGGCAAGGTGTAAATGAAGTGCAGGAAATTCAAATCCCGGGCTTCATTTGCAACTTCGGTTGCCTACATTAACCACCCTAGTTCGAACTAGGGTGGTAGTGTAGACATACCCTAACATACTTAGTCTCCTCCTTTCTAAGATGAAGAGTCCCAGTCTTTTTAATCTCTCTTCAATATGGCAGCCATTCCAAACCCCTAAAGGAGTTGTACAACTTTACCAAATCAGAGTCACATTAATTTTGCACTGGCACAAACACCACCACACAGGTACAAAAGAATTAGGGCCAGGGATGGAGTTTTCAGTTCTTCCCAGCTGATAGTCTGTTTTGGGGGTGGGGCGTGAGTTTAGAGTGTTCTGGATGTCCTTAGAAAATGTCCTCCCACAAAAGCATCTAAGAATGCTCAGAGAGCATTTGCATGCCTGAATTCCTGGTAGCGAGAGAATAATAAAAATCAGCAGAGACATTGTCACTCTGTCTGCCTTTGTGCAAGGGTGCTGCGAGTTTCTTGCTCTGTCACATTATTTGACAATTCATGCACTGTGAGTGACCCAAAGTTTAAGCTGTCACGCATCATTATCATGTATAAGGATAGCTTATTCCTCCATGGACTGTGTTATCCATGTCTTGTCCATATCACCAAACCAAGACAGATGATTCAGCCCAATTTAACGCGAGTGACAGTTTCTGCTCAGGAGAGGTCTGCTATCCAGTTACCATGGTGACCGAATTACCTCTCTTCACTCCAGGTCAGAGGGTTAAAATCATTGACAAGGTCTCTCTAATGGGAAGCTTGCTTTCCAGCTAGCTGCAGTGTTTTCTCCCAGAAGGCTACAGAATTCACAAGCTCTTTGGCAAAACTGAGATAGTTTCCTATGGGATTGTTGAGTTAAAAAGGCACCCACATACAAACACACTGCCTGCTGCCATAGTTGCTTCCTTCTTCAAATTGTAGAGGCCTCATTTGGGCTAGGCACTGAATACAGACATAGCAAATAATAGTCCCTATCCCAAACAGCTTGTAATTTAAACACTATGGCTACGTCTACCTTGGCAAGTTTTTGCGCAAATACTTTTAACGCAAGAGTTTTTGCATTAGAGTATTTGCGCAAGAGAGCATCTACACTGGCATGTGCTTTTGCGCAAAAGCATCCATGCCAGTGTAGACACTTTCTTGCTCAAGATAGCTCTGATGGCCATTTTAGCCATCGGGCTTTCTTGCGCAAGAAATTCATGTTGCCCGTCCACATTGGCCTCTTGCGCAAGAACACTTGCACAAGAGGGCTTATTCCTGAGCGGGAGCGTCATAGTTCTTGCGCAAGAAGCACTGATTTCACACATTAGAACGTCAGTGTTCTTGCGCAAGAACTCCCCGCCAGTGTAGACAGGCAGCATGTTTTTGCGCAAAAGCAGGTCTTTTGTGCAAAATCATGCCAATGTAGACACAGCCAAGACGTAAGACAGAAGGTGACTAGGAATTGACAACCATACTTGATCAGCTCCAAGGTCCATCTTAAAGGAAGGTGTAAGAATCGTGCACTAGATCCATGTGGGATAATTTTCTCATCCCAGGAATCTCATCATGGTCTCTAATCATTAGAGATTAGCTGCCCTGATGCACAATGTGTAATATCCTGCCAACAGCTATAGTCATTATTTGTTGTAACTCTGAATGACCTTGATATTCATACAAATATGCAAGCTCTCTTTCACTTTTGTCTTCAATCATTTATTGTGGCAATGAGTTCCACAGTCTAGTTACATGTAATGGGGAAAAAATATTTCCACTTTACAGTTTTGAATTTCCCACTGTTACAATGGATGTGCACCAGGTATTAGCGAGATGCTTATGTTTATGGTTATGGTAATCTAGTAAACATCAGTCATAGCACTTTAACTGTCTACCCTCCTCCGACCATTTTTTGTTTTGATCTTGTTAAAGATAACATTTCTCTGCTGGCTTTGCACTTCTCTTGGGCAGCCAAAATTGTTAACCCCACAAACTATTTTTGTGCTATTCCAGATGAAGCCAAATGCAAATGCACTGGTACTCTCGTGAGAGAGCCTAATTCTGTTAGATTGCCAAGCTTACCAAAATCAGTGTTCCAAGCAACCCTCAGGTGCATTTTGTGGCTCACATATTACACTCACAATAATATACTCCTCTGACCAATTTATTATGTTTACCTGCTTTCCCTCCATTTCCTCTGAACATTGGACATCAATACATGCTAAGAAAAAATGTCTTATAAATAACCAAAGTTTCTGCCTATTCTAATCAATAAAATATTTGTCTACAGGAACTCAATGCTCACACAGCTCATGTTAAATGTTTTCATAAACCCTGCTTTTCAGGTAGCTATAATTTGGCCATTTTGGAGAGCACATCTGCTTGTAACATGGATTACAGAATGTCAGCTCAAATGCAGATCACATCAGCTAGATTTAAGTGAGCATCTTTATCTGCTTTTATCTTTTGTCAACCTTTGTCTTAAGTAAATAGCATCAGATAATTGGAGGGCGGGAGTTGCACTTGGTCCTTTGGTTGGATGACACTTTTTAAGACGGGGCAAAACCAACAAGCAAACAACCTCCCTTCTCCCCCAAGTCCCTTCCCCCATGCTTAAATAATCTCGCTATTTGCATTTAAAAGCGAGGCATCACCCAGCAAACACAACTACATTTCATAGCCTTCTTGCTTCACAAAGCCAAACTCAGCAATGTTACTGCTAATGATTTTCCCTTCCAGCTTGTGTTTCAAAAACCTTGATTTTCAGCTTTCCTATTTCTCAGCCCTTTCAGAGGACATCAGACAAATCTGATGCATCTAGCCGTTTGCCAAACCAAATTCCATATTCAATTCCCAGAATATTAGTTCAGTCCTCAAAGCAGTATTTGATTTATGGAACAGCAAAAGAAAAGGAATAATTTGTCCGTGTTTTCACAAAAGCCAGAAATGAGTGATACAAGAGCTGATTTTGCTTTTGGCTGTGGAACTCCTATAATGGTTAATGAGTGTTATTAATGTGTGTGTTGTATTGATTTTATTTATTTCCTTATTTACTCACATACAAAACCATTCTCATGATAAGAACAGCGCATGGGATTTTCGAAAGCATCTAAGTAACCATCAATGAGACTTGTGTTCTTAAATAATTTAGGCTGCTTTTACACTACTGATAGAAGTGAGTTTGCGTCTACACTAGTGATGGAAGTGAGTCTCTCAGGCCAGGGAGACAGACCTCAAGCAAGCATGCTAAAATGACCGGGGCAAAATCATTCAGGCTGCCAATCAGGACCCTAATTGACTAGCCCAAGATTCAAAGCAAGTCAGTGATGGTGGCCTGAGGTCTCCTTTAATCCTTAAAGCAAAGTGGGATCTTAGATCACATCCCATGTGTTCAGAAGTAGCCGTACAGTAGCGTGGAGTTCGTTAGAATCGTGGTTTTCAAAGTGCCCCCCAGTAGTGGGTGACGGAATGTCAGGCACTGGGTCACTGCAGGGGGATCAGGTCATCAATGGGGGGTGCGAAGGCGGTTCCCTGCCTGTCCTACACCGCAGACTGTGCCCTAGAAGCTGCCGGCTGCAAGCCCGGCTCCTAGATGAGGGCAGGAAGAGCACACGGGGCTTTGTGCACTGCCCTGCCCTGAACACTAGCTCCACTCTCCCATGGGCTGGGAACCTGTCACTGGCTGGTTCTGGGGGCAGCATGGTCTGTGGTGCCAGGAGAGGCAGGAAGCTGTCTTAGCCGCACTTCTGCACCACTGACTGGGAGCCGCTCAAGGTAAGTCCCTCCTGCACTAGCCCCGACGACCCCAAACACAAAGCCCCCTCCTATCCTCCAAAACTCTCAACTTCAGCCCCACCCTGGAGCCCACACTCTAGTCAAATTCTGTTGTGTGGCGGCATCAACAATTTTCTTCAACTGGGGTCATGAGAAATAAAGTCGGAAAAACACTGCACTAGAGGATACATTTAATGCCTCTACATATATCACTGGTTTCCCGGAGCTAGTGGTTCTCCGTATGCTTCCAAAAAGGATGGAGAGAGGCTGTTCTCAGTGGTAGCAGATGCCAGAAAAAGGAGCAATGGTCTCAAGTTACAGTGAGGGAGGTCTAGGTTAGATATTAGGAAAAACTATTTCCCTAGGCAAGTAGTGAAGCACTGGGATGAGTTACCTAGGGAGGGGGTAGAATCTCCATCCCTAGAGGTTTTTAAGTCCAGGATTGACACAGCCCTGGCCAGGTTGATTTAGTTGGGTTGATCCTGCCTAGGGCAGGGGGCTGGACTTGATAACCTCCTGAGGTCTCTTCCAGCCCTATGATTCTATGATTCCCTGACATAGATCTAGGCCATAATTCTTTCCCATACTTTGTGCTGTCCCACCACATGCTGATGGTAACTCTCAGGTTAGGCACATGCCAGCTATTCAAGTCAATTCAAACAGTGTCCCAGGACACTCAGAAGTTTTGTGCTTTTGCACTTCCTTTTCAGCTTCCCACAGCACTACACCAAATCCTGACCTTCCCCCTTCTTCATCCATTACCTTACTCCTTATAATTTCTTCCCCTGCTTCCCACCCATGCCCTGTCCCTTTCTGAAATGTATCATTTATTGCCTAGTTGTTGTTACGTGTTGCCGTTTCCCTAACCTTCATAATGCTAAGTCCTTCTCACCCATCGTCATCACATACTGCATGTCAGTCTAATGCATGACAGTGTGTCACAGACATGGCTTGGCAAACAGCAGTTAAATACCAAGCCTGTGGTTGGCATCTCTCAAGTTCAACCAGCATAGGGGACAAGTTACACACAAGTAATTTGCAGAGTTGTTCTTGACAGGGATCTGGTAACGTTTATGATGGCTGGAACACCGGTAAAACCATCCCATTGTTTTCCAGTTTATTTTTTAAATTACAGTTTATAATTAATTAATCAGGGTCCCTGATTGTTATCCCATGCTCCACGCAGGCTCAATAAGGAAGAGTGTTTAAGATGTCGGTGTTGATAAAGGCTTGCCCTCTTTGGTGCTGGTTAATAAGCCAATCAACGGAGGGATGTAACAGCCAATAAAGCCATTTCAGGGAGGTTATCAGGGAAACACACATTTTCATTCTAACTAGCCAGACTGCATAAAGCAGGTTTGTAACCTTTAAATATGCGTGTGCATTGGGTGGGGGAGGCAAAGCAAAGAAATAAAACAATTCCCCTGTTAAAGAACCGACAGCAGCTACGTGCCTAAAATCCTAGGCCTGCATTTTTTTTTACAGATACTGCAGAACTGTGGCTAACTGACTTGGTAACTAATGTGAAGGTGGCTTTCAAGGAAGCCTGCATTGTAAGCCCTGCACATCCGAATGAAGAAATATTTTTAGATTTGAACTTAATTTTAGACAGAATAAAACCTTCCTTGAGAAGGGAAAGAATAGCACAATCTAGAGTTCTGCAACGTGTCCCCTCTGTTACTCACCACTGTCTGAGCCATGAAGAAATGGATGAATTTGCAGTCTCCTTGAGCTAAGACACCTGGGTCCTTACCTCAGGCCGTACTGGCTCATGGTGTTAGAATCCATTTCTGTATTCAGTTCTTGCTCCTGAAAACTCACTTAGGCACATCATGTCAGTCCCGAAGAAAAGTACCAGAGTGACATTTCTGGAGAAGAAAAGCCTCTATATTGCCACAGAACAAGTACAAGTTGAAATTTCTAGTCCAGAAATTTCTAGTCCATCAATATCCATGGTCCGGCATGATTTTAGTTAGCTGGATATCCATTTACCATGGATGTGGCCAAGTTTCCCGTGGCCCCATAAAGTTTGTTTGCAGCCACCAGTCCTGGCTCTCCATTTTCTGTGCTGTTACTTAGCTAAAATTTACTCCTAAATGTCATCTAAGAGCCCAGGAAGCAGTGGAAGTGTTGGTGATGCTGCTAGACAAAATTGACCTCTGGCAAATTCTCTGGCTAGGTCCTGAGGGTGCTGGGCTAGAGAGGTTCAACCTGGACTACAAACCCCTTCCACTCAATACTGTGCTACAAAGGTATGTGGGGACAGACCTGGAGGGATCATGTCCAGAGATACAATGGTAGTGAACCATCAATGGTCATTCAGATCCAATTCTGAAAAGCATAAGCTGAGCTCAGCACATAAACATGTGAATATTTGCTTTCCCGAATATGGATGGACCTCAGCATATGTTTAGAGTGCTTATATCCCACTGTCCTCCATGAGACCATGCACCAAGAGTCCTTCTGACTCCCAATCCTGTCTCTTGGCCTTTTAGAGGACCACAAGGAGTCCATTTAGTGCCAATCGTGGAAATGCCCTCTAGGAACCAGAATATTGTATTCCTTTAAGAAACGGAGCAGCCATCAGATTGTAATAACTTCCCGTTACAACAAACCGTGGCAGGATTTGCACTGGTGAACTGTAAGACAGAGGCTGTATATCTGCATTACCAATCTCCATGAACCATACAGTCACCCAAATAAAGCATCCAACACAGAGGGAGGGAATAGAATATGAAGAGCAGTGTTGGCTATTTTTGAGGAACAGAAACCGGAGATGGGAAAATAAGTGAATTTGCTGTATGAAATTGAACGAACTGTCTATGGCCCTTACTGTATTTCTTCTCTGGATCAATAAAGAATTTCACACTCCAGGGCTGCCTCCAGGATTTAAAGGGACACATATTCACTCATTTTGCCTTATCTACCATATATTTGAGAGAGTTCGTCTGTCTGCCTGTGTGGCTGTCTGTCTGTTTGTTCAAGAACTAAATGGTAAGAGCTAGGACCACTAAATTCCACATACAGTTTCTTCTTATCATAACATAAAGCATCCTGGCTGTGCCAGGAAACTGGGATGTGCCTGGAATAGGACTGATTCTCAGAAAAGCATACAGAAGAGAGTCAGAATCACCAGGCAGGTAAAAGGGGCTGGCTGCCATGACCCCCCTTCCTATCACAGACTCAGCCCCAAGCCTTCTACCCCCCTTGAGGGGTAGGGCTTAAGCTCCCCCCAGTTCATACAGGAATATTGCCAGCTGTTCCCCTTCGTCAGGGAGAGAGGGGAAAGTGCACAGTTTTCTGCATTTCTCACTCTGGCGGGAGAGTGTAGAGGGCAAATGAACCTGGACCTGCCCCAGCCAAGGGATATGCACTCCTTCATGTTGCTGCAGCAGCCAAGGAGAGGTGCTTCTCACCAGGCCTCAAGCTGTTGCAGTGAGAGGCCTGAGGTAGTCCTCTCTCCCCAGGGCAGCCTGCATCCTGAACCTCTCCTCCTCAGCCCCACCTCAGCAATGATTGAAATGAAGCACAGACATTTTCATTTTATTTGGAAACAAACAAAAATTAATTGAGTTAAGGACCTGAGCAATGCCTATATTTGCTAGGGAAGGCAAGAAAGAAAGAAAGAAAGAAAGAAAGAAAGAAAGAAAGAAAGAAAGAAAGAAAGAAAGAAAGAAAGAAAGAAAGAAAGAAAGAAAGAAAGAAAGAAAGAAAGAAAGAAAGAAAGAAAGAAAGAAAGAAAGAAAGAAAGAAAGAAAGAAAGAAAGAAAGAAACATTTTAAAAATTTAACTGGTATTTGGAAAAGATTAAATATGTGTAAAAAGCATCTCAGAGAGTACAATATTGAGCAGCCTCCTCTGACCGCACAGCTAAACCTATTGGCATGGAATTATGTTTTTAGGACTATTAAAATGGATGAAATACACAAGAAAAGTGACCTTTTTAAGATAAAGGGCAAAATTCTGCTCTGTAGTGAGCTGACTGAAGTCAATGCATTTAGTCCAGTTTTACCCTATTGTAACTTGGAACAGAATTTATCCATTAGCCTGAAAAAAAATCAGGGTTTTTTGAACATGGGTTGTCATCTAAATAATTCCAAATCATCAAGTGAAAAGATAATTTCTAAAAAATCCATAGCGGCTTAGAGTCAGAAATCTAATCGCCCAAAGAAATTGCTCATGAATGCACTATTAGTTTGAGATAAAAACTAGTAGGGGACCTGGCTGGCTCAGGGGACTGGTAATGGGATACACAGCCTCTCTCCTCTAGGGCATAGTTTTAAAATTGGTTCTTGAAAGCCGTTACCATGTGATGTTTATTCATGGGTCTAACTGAAATATTAATGTAGTAAGTTTGTTGGGTTCTCTGTGACATCACTCCTAGAATTATTGTGTTGATTGTAGTCATACAATGGTCCCAGCTGTGACTGGAGACCCATTCTGCTAGGCACTGTACCAGCCCATAGTAAGAGGTGGTCCCTATTTCAAAGAATTTACAGAACAAATAGACTAAGACAATCAAAGGACAAGAGCGGGACAGAGAGAAGTGGTTTGCTCAGGGTTACACTGAAGGTCAGAGGCAAACCCAGGAAACACATTGAGGTCTCTTTACTTTTAGCTCCATGCCCTGTCCACTAGACTGTACTGCCACTCTAATTAAGATTAACTGGCTCCTTTGTCAGCAGCCTCAGCCGAGACGCTCCAAGCAGCATAACTGGGCATGGTGAGTGGACCATGTTCTCACCGCTGATTGTGCTCTTTCCCTGCTAGCCCTCAGGAGCAATGGCAGGAGGTAGCATGAGGGAAGCTTGCACGGCTGTATCTGTGCTAATACCTGTTTTGTGGCTACAGGATGATAAAAGTGAGCCTAGGAATTAGGAGGTGAGGATGAGGGTGCCGTAATTAAGAAGTCTTCTGCAGAGCTCTGAGTTGACGGAGTTATGCGATTCAATAATCTCTTCTACCCATATTACATAGGAGCCTTGTCAACAGATCTAGGGAAGTGATTATTCCCCTTTATTCAGCACTGGTAAGGCCACATCTGGAGTATTGCATCCAATTCTGGGCACCCCGTTACAGAAGGAATGTGGACACATTGGAGAGGGTCCAGCGGAGGGCAACAAAAATTATTAGTGAGCTGGAGCACATGACCTACGAGGAGAGGCTGAGGAATTTGGGCTTGCTTAGTCTGCACAAGAGAAGAGTGAGGGGGGATTGGATAGCAGCCTTCAACTTCCTGAAGGGAGGTTCCAAAGAGGATGCAGAAAGGCTGTTCTCAGTGGTGGCAGATGGTCTCAAGTTGCAGTGGGGGAGGTTTCAGGTTGGATATTAGGAAAAACTATTTCCCTAGGAGGGTTGGTGAAGCAATGGAATGGGTTCCCTAGGGAGAGGGTGAAATCTCCATTCCTAGAGGTTTTAAAGTTTCAGCTTGACAAAGCCCTGGCTGGGATGGTTAGGTGAGATTGCTCCTGCTTTGGGCAGAGGGCTGGACTCATTGCCTCCTGAGGTCTCTTCCAACCCTAGGATTCTATGATTCTAAATATATCTCCCAACCCTCTTTACCCATTAACACTCTCTAACCCTTTTGATGGACCTTTGCAATCTAATTCCCAGATGTTGATTTGATCCCACCTTCTCATACCCAGGGCTACTAAATGTTCACTCTGGTGTGCATGTGCATGCATGCACGTGTACATTTTTGCATGCACACAGTTCTCAATATGTTGCTTTGTTCTCTTACCATGAAGAATCATAATGTGATACAGGAGATAGCCCAATAACTACACACCTAATGAAAATGAGCAATCAATTTACACCCTTTGTGATGGTGGACAATGATTGGAATAATGCATTTTTTAAAAGGTGATAGAGGTTTCTAACAGCTATGGCAGACAACTTATCATTCCTCTGTGAGAACCTGCAGGTATTTGGAAAATACAGGTGCAACAAAATCCTTGTAATGATCCCGGAAATTCTCACCCTGGTATTCTTACTGAAAAGAGAAATCTTATTAAGAAATCCAAGGCCTGGCCTTGTGTGTTTTGAGCGCTTCCTCTCCATAGTAATTTATCAATCATGCTGTTGCTCAAAAACGTTGAGTACATGCTGCAAAGCTTTACCACAAGCAAAGAAACAAAATCTTAGATTAGAGGATTATGCTTTTATACGAATATCAGTAGCCTCTGCAGTTTACATGAGCTAGGGAAAACATTACACCAGACTGTTAATCTTCATACTTTAGGCCATAAGCCAATCACCAGAGCTGGTCCAATTGTTTGATGTGAAGAGTTTATCTGAAGAATTCAGCATTTTTCTTGTTTGTAAATGTCTATTAATTAACTTGTTCATTATTATTTTACAGTTGCTTCCTCTGAATAAATGCTGGTTATAGTTGGTATTTGATGAGTTATTCACCATCCAGGAGTTACTTGCTAAGGTTTGTTGGAAGAAGATGAGATTGTAGTTACAATGGGAGCTAGGAGATCTGTGTTCAGTCCCCATACAGACTTGGTTTGCTCTTGCCCAGTTCCTCATCTGTAAAATAGGGGTGGTAATACCTTCTTTATCCATCAGAGATATTTAGATCATGAGCTCTTTGTGACAGAGTATGTATATTGGGTATGTACTCCCAGGACCATTGTATGTGAGCACGTTACAGTTTCTTAAATGTTGGTCTTGCAACATCCCTGTCAGAAAGGGCAGTGCTATTTATTGCTATTTTACAGAGAGGGGAACTGAGACCGAGACATAAGGTCACACACAGGAGGTCTATAAATGAGCAGGTAGTTTAACCCTAGTTACTCAAACCTACAATAGTGCTCATGGGAAGTCATTCTTCTGCTCTACTCTGTGCTGATTAGGCCTCAATTGGAGTATTGTGTCCAGTTCTGGGCACCGCATTTCAAGAAAGATGTGGAGAAATTGGAGAAGATCCAGAGAAGAGCAACAAAAATAATTAAAGATTTAGAAAACATGACCTATGAGGGAAGGCTTGTTTAGTTAAGAAAAGAGAAGACTGAGAGGGGGCATGATAGCAGTTTTCAAGTACCTAAAAGAGTGTTACGAGGAGGAGGGAGAAAATGTGCTCTCCTTAGCCTCTGATGATAGGACAGGAAGCAATGGGCTTAAACGGCAACAAGGGCGGTTTAGGTTGGACATCAGGAAAAACTTCCTGCCTGTCAAGGTGGTTAAACACTGGAATAAATTGCCTAGGGGTGTTGTGGAATCTCCATTACTAGAGATATTTAAGAGCAGGTTAGACAGACACCAGTCAGGGATGATCTAGACAGAACTGGGTCCTGCCGTGAGGGCAGGGGACTAGACTCGATGACGCCTCGCGATCCCTTCCAGTTCTAGTGTTCTGTGATTTTATGAACTGCTAGTCCACCCTGCGTGTCTGCTCTGACTATGAGAGTTAGTTAGTATGACCCACTGTCTAAAGGCTTCCAAATTTCAGGGCCTCTACAGTCTACTATGGTAGAAATTATTAAACACAAAAATTCCTTTGAAAATGTTTATCCATTGACCCATAGAGTCAAGGGAAGGATGTACATTGACTTGAATATGCATAGTTCTTTCCTAGAAAGACCAAATCTTGGTACTGCTACCGAGGAGTAGCTGAGTTGGTCTGTACCAGGAAAAACTTAAAAAACAACAAATAGTCTAGTAGCACCTTAAGGTTGCTTTTTAAATTTTTCTTGGTACTGTTGCCACCCAAGACAAATTTTGGATGAATCTAGAAGCTGGAAATCCACTGCTCACAGACATTCACACCAGCCAAATGATGATCAGGAGCAAATATGACCAAGAAGGAGAGTGAATAATCCAGTGGTGCAAACAAGTCAAAGCAAAAATAGCAGAAGTTTAAGTTCTCATGAAAGGTGCCAGATTGAGAGTGATTTTTTTAGGTTTTAAATGGAGAGGTTATTTGTTCTTCCTGCTTGTTCCAAATCGCTTGTTCTGTCTGGATGAAATACACTCCTTACAAAGGAATTAAGTGATGCACCTCAGGGATGTAGAATTTGTTAATTTGATAAAATATTGTTTAGCCAGTTAAAGAGGGGTGGTCTGGAGTCCCCCTCCACAGCCACAAACAGGGGCTGCTCTGGCTCCCACTGGTTAACGGATTAACCATTCACATCCCGAATGCATATGCCATGCAACTTTTCCTCTATACTGTGGGGGAACTGCCCCAGCTATGAATTTTTCAGCTGGCATGATACAGATTCCCCATTTTGCAACCCTGAACTAGTACGGTCTGTCAGATGAGCTCTTGCTGCTCCAGCCGCACAGACCTGACGAGTTTTTCTAAGGCACATATGTATATGTTGCATGTTTGTTTTGATTTCCCTGCAGTTCAATAGGAATTTACTCTCTTCAGAACCCTTTCTAACCTGCTGACACAAGAAAGATTGAAGCAGAAGGGGGAAGATCAATACAAATTAAAAGCAAATTAAAAAATGCACAAAGGGCCAAAGTATGTAGTTGAAAATCCATTAACTTCTGATTTATAGTTTTGTGACCCATGATGGTTTGCTGTGTAGTAGAACTGATCACAAAATCTATTAGCTTCCTTCGTCCGTTTGAAGACACCTCCCCACGGCAGAAAATCTCTCATTTCGTTTAAGTGAAGTAAATCCCTTCTGGACCATTACTCACGTATAACTGAAGGCTGTTTACTTATTGTCACTCAAAAGGCTTGAGTCACTCTTGCAAGTCCATAACTGCCAGAGTTGGTGCCAAACTGGGACCTGATTTACCGAGACTGGGGAAACGGTTGTGTTGTTTGGGTGACTGAAGAACAGTGAAGGGAAAACAACGGAGCTGTGAAATGAGACAGGTGATGGAGGATAAGTGACGAGATAGGGTTAACACTACCTCTGCTGGAGAAATATTTGGCTTAGAATAATAGAATCATAGAGCTGGAAGAGACATCAGAAGGTCATCAAGTCCAGCCCCCTGCCCAAGGCAGGACCAACCCCAACTCAATTATCCCAGCTTTTTTTCAAGTGGGGTGTGTCTGAGACAGAGGATGACTGTGAATGATTTCCAGGCTGGCAGGTCCAGCATACCAAAGGAATAAGCATCTGTAGGCATAATGGAGCAGGGCTTGGTTTTCAGAAGTGCTCTGCACTCAACAAGTCCCACTAACAGATGAGCACTAGGATGTGTTTAATCAGCTAGCCCTTGTTCAAGCTACTTTGTTCCTTCTCTGCATCGGGATTTTTTAACAAGTCCAAAATATTCCTTTCTATATAGTGTAGACATGGCCTGTGTGTGAGACACAGACCCACAGAGATTGTGCTTCTGGGAGTCCACGTGGTTGTGAGATAGCGTGAGTAAGATGGTGACACTCTAGTCTATGTGCCCTGCTCCTATTAAGAACACATCCAGTACTTACGCATGCTCCCTTGATGACAGAGTGTGCAGCCCAAATAGTGGACACAAGCTGAGCCAAAAGTATGCCTCTCTCTAGCAACTAAATAGAACTGTAATGGAGCTGAAGTTGCTCTGCAATATCCCTGCAACACCATTCTTACCAAACACTATCTCTGCCTGGACACGTGCCACGCTCTCACAGACAGAACAGGGTTAGAACCATCATGCAGCACCAAGATACACCCCAGCACATCATCAGCATGACGAGATTTGATGCAAAGCTGGGGCATAGCCAAGAAGGTGTTGGAAGCTGTCAAGAATGCGGCAAGGGAAACAAACCTACCAAGTGTCACTGAAAGAAAAACTCCCAACAGAACGTCTTTTCTGATCAATTGTTTCCTAATAGGCCTTCAAGATTATATTCGCCTCATCCCCCTCACAGCATTGTCTTCACTAATCTCCTACTAAACAAAAGTTCTAATAGATTAGCCACCGAAGGCTCTGGTTAGAAACAGGTTAAGTGAGGATATTAGGAATGGCAAGATGTGCTGTGCACAGTTTGGAAAAAAATATTCTAGTTCTTCTGAATGGGGAGCATTTGAGACATCTGATCTGAAGATTAGATTGAATAGGGGCTGGATCAGTGAAATGTTGGGGTCCCCATGAATCCCCACCCAATGATCACTGTTCTCGGTGTCTCTCAACTTTTGAGTTTGGTCTTGTGTTTAAAGCACTTGGATTGGGATTTTACACGATTCGGGTTCAGTTCTTGGCTATGCCACAGACTCTCTGGCAAGACAGAATTTCCAAAAGAAAACGTGCTTCACACCACTCTGCTTCTCACATGGGAGGAGCTCTCCACAAACGTTCACAGGGTTTCCTCACTGGCACCTTCAAATGCCTGCTTAAAACTCTCCTCTGCAATTACACTTCCCAAAACACAGCTGTGGCTAAACACCTGGGGTATGTCTAGACTACATGCTTCTGCCGACAGAGGCATGTAAATTAGACATACCGACATAGTCAATGAAGCGAGGATTTAAATATCCCCCACTTCATTAGAATAAAAATGGCCGCCACATTGTGCCGGCTCAGCTGTTTGTCGGCTCAAAGTGCCAGTCAAGACGGTGATCAGTCGACAAGGAAAGCCATTGTGGACCGATCCTGTAAACCTTATCTTTGTGTTGTATCTCCCTGATGTCTCCCATCTTATATACTAAAGCCAGGTCTACACTGGTGGAGGAAATCAATGTAAGATATGCAATTACAGCGACAACAGTTGTTTAGCTGGAGTTGTCGTGCCTTCCATCAATTTTCTGGGGTGGCCCCATGATGGGAGGTCGATGGGAGGTATGCTCCCATCGACTACCCTTTGCAAGGAGTGCCATGGTTGATGGGTATTCGATTTAGTAGGTCTTTATTAGACCTGCTAAATTGCATGCCAGAAGATCGGTCGCTGCAGCATCGATTTCCACAGCAATGAAGACAAGCCCTTAGGCTGTACACAATATGTGGTAGGAAGTGTCTTTTTGTTCTGTGGTTGTATAATGGAATTCTGATCTTTGACTGAGATGCCTAGATATTACCATAATACTAACAGTTCTCAGCATGTTGCCTTCATGTTCAGTGTGTATCTCTATGGTAAATGTAGCTGTTAGTCCGTGCCTCAGTTTCCTCCTCTGTTATATGGGGATAGTAATACTGCTCTCTCTCTCTCAAAGGCTGTTGTGACTGTACCTTATAGAACAAAGTGTTCAGATATAATGCTGATCCGGAACATATAAGAAACTAGACAGAAAAATATATGTTGTACATGTACCCCCTCTATGAGACACTCCCACCCAAGCAAACCTTTTCTCGATGCATTTACAAGGCGCCGTGTTTTTACCGTGCTGGTTCCATTCCTGTCTACAATTAACAGCATTGTAAAAAAAAAAATATCGCACTCAGGTTGCAAAGAAGTTACACGAGCGACAGTTTTCCTAACACTTCTGTGCAGAGTCTGAAAATATTGCAGGGAAGCGGAGTGCGTGTGCCTGAGACTTTACCGGCAGACCTTGCCTGCACATCTCCCTTTGCCGTGCTAGGCAAATATGCGCCACAAAGATGAAGTGCTACCTCTTGTCTTGGCAACACTTTAAATGACTTAACCTAATTCCTGTGAATTCATTTGGTGTTTATGGGACGATCATATGTACTTCCATTGACATTCCCTGACCATTATAAAGCAGTTAGTGGAGATAATGCTGTTCTAGTGCAATGTCTTATCACTGTTTTAACATCCTGACATACAATCACCTCATATTATTTCTTCAATGAATCCATTAAGCAACTAAAGGCTTCGAGGAGCCAGATACATGAGCAATGAAGGGGCAAATTGTGCCAGAGAATGTTGTTTTTATAAAAAGAGCTTCAGACTCAACACGATGTGAGTAAAACAGTCTGGGGGAGAGTAGTCCCTATACACAAATGACATGGGATCTGACACTACTAGTGCAAAGGGGTGACTGAAAGGAGGGTTAGAAAGATTTTAGTGAAGAGGCATATGATGGGAAGGGAGCTGGAAGTAATGTCTTTTCTACACTAGCTTTTTTTGAGAGAGGTGGGAGTTGCGTTGTAACATGCCTCTCCAAGATATATTAGATGCACTGAAACTGATGCAAGTCACTTTTGACATCTTTTCAATTGGTCTCCACTATGCTTTTCACCAGTGCAACTGCCATAGTGCAAGAACCTGCATGGTCAAGGCCTAAGATGGAGTAAGCGCTGATTGAGAATTATGGGCATTAAACCCATGATGAGTTTTCAACTCAACATGGCAGCAAGACATGCACAAGCTAAGCGGTGCGACCCCTTTTTTCTCAGGTGGGTGAGGATTTATACACAGGAATTAGTCCCAGTGTTGCCACTACGGGCATGTCTGCACTAGAAAATTATTTCGAAGTAATAACTCCCGAAATAATAATTTCAAAATAGCACGTTCACACTATGGGGGAAACCTCAAAATTAGTCTGAGGCAGACTCCATTAATGTGGACATGCTACTTCAACTTACAGCCCCAGGAAGCACTGGGGAGTCATTAGTTTGAATGAGTCTGGGGAGTCGTTAATTCGAAATAGTGATAGAGGAGCGTCCACACTACTGCTATTTCAAAATAATTATTTCGCTATTAGCCTTATTCCTTATTAGGCATTATTATTTCTAAATAACTAGCCCATTATTTCAAAATAATGGGCTTGATAGTGTGGATGCGCCGCTTTTTATTTCGGAATAAGGGAAGTTATTTCAAAATCACTCCCTTGTGTAGACCAGTGCTAAGGGGACGGGGAGTGAAAAATAAACAGGGATTGGTGTTTGCTGTTTCACGGAAATCTTTGGCCACGTCACCCTGTTCGGAACACCTGTCTGCCACGATCCCATGTATGCAATGGTTAACAAGACGACAAATGATGTTTCCACTGCTCCACAACCTGCTACCGTCACATAAATTGAAACCGACAGAATTACCATTGATACAAATTAAAAACAAATAAAAAGGGTACACAGAACTGATTCCCGGAGTTCAAACTCCATTACCAACTGATTTACTGTGCAGTGGCCTGTGATTGTTTGCACTGAGAAAGTACTGCGCTTGGTTCCTATCCGCCTCACGGCCACGTCTCTCACCAGTCAATAAGCTATTTAATTTAATGGGAAATGGTATTGACGGGACTTGAAATGCAGCTCAAAAAAAAAGGAAGATGCAGCTGCAAAGAGCAGATAAAGTCTTCAACTCAGGGGGTTCGCTATTTGGGTGTTTCCCTTTTGTTATCTCATTAATTAAAGTCCAGAGAAGACTCTGCTGGATTTGGGAGTGTCAAAGCATTGCAGCGAAAGTGCTGAAGGGATGATTACTCTTGGGGATCTGTGGGAGGACCAGGCAAAACAGTGATGAGATAATGCAAAGTACTATGTAATACCCTGACCTTTCAGGATAGAAGAGTTCACACAAGAGAGAAGGGGTTCTAAAGGGAAGTGTGTCAAACCAGTCGAAGAAGCGGATGGTTCAGCTTATAGACAATTTCCCTTGTGATACTCCATTACGTTGGTGCAATACACCCAACTCCTTCCTTGCAGGAGGTTTTGGCTCTGTGGGCCAGATCCCTAAAGGCTGGGAAGTGCTCTTTTGAGCTCTGGCCCTTTGAATTTATTTTGCATTTTTCAGTAGTTCATGATGGAACGGGCAATGTTGCTAGTATTTAAAGCTGCGGGGATGGGAATCAGGGATCTTGGATGCTATTCCCAACTCTGGGAGGAAGTGTGGCATAGTGGGAAGAGCAAGCAGACCCTGGGATTAAGACTCCATAGCCTATATCTGGGTCTGACAAAGATTAGCTGTGCACCCTTCCTCAGGTTTCATCACTGCCCACCTGTAAAAGGAGAGTGACGGTGCTTACCTGTCTCTCAGAGCAGTTCTGAGGCTTTATTAATTAGTATTTATAAAAGCTCTATGTGATCCACAGGCAAAGGCTGCTATAGTAATGAAGATTATTATTTTTCTGAACACTTATTTAGCTTCTTAGACATGCAAACTTTTAGAGTTGGCGCATGCTTCCCTATGCCAAGAAGTACTCTCAATTTCTCTCTCTCTCTCTGTGTGTGTGTGTGTGTGTGTGTGTGTGTGTGTGTGTGTGTGTGTGTGTGTGTGTGTGTGTGTGTGTGTGTGTAAGTAAATAACCCCTCTTTCAGACTAACGAAGTTGCCTCTTACTCTATGTTACTCCAGCCCGGCTGGTGCCTATCCAGAGGCAAATGGCAGGGAGGGAGGCAAGCAGCAGGGTCTCTGAGTATTTGTAATCCCTGAGGGCACAAGCTAACAACCCAAAGACTCCCCTGCTCCTATTTCTATGGCAACGGTCTGAGTTTCTGAGATGAAAGTTGTATTTGGAATGTCACACACATCTCAGATGTGCCAAAAAAAGGGGGGGGGGACTCTGCAGAGGTTTTTAATTAGATGGCACAGCAATGCAGCTCGGATGGCAGTTACAATGATTTTTAAATCAAGAAGGTCATGTGGTCCAGGGGTGACCACAAGTAAAAGAAGGAGAAGCAGGTTGGGAGCTGAGATTCATATATAAGAACGGCCATATTGGGTCTGAGGAAAAGTCCCTCTAGCTCAGGGTCCTGTCTTCTGATAGTGACCAATGCCAGGTGCCCCAGAGGGAATGAACAGAACAGGGAATCATCAAGTGATCCCTCCACTGTTGCCCATTCCCAGCCTCTGACAAACAGACACAAGGGACACCCTCCCTGCCCATCCTGGCTACTAGCTATAATGCAGCTCTGCACATGGCTGCTGGTGCTTTGTCCTCCCACCTTGCGGCCTTAGCAGAAGCCTAGACTATGAGCGATTTGCACTGGAACGGTTTCCTTATTGGTCAGTGGCGCAATGGAGCGCTGATCCTTGATTAGAGCTGCTAAATAATCACTAGTAGTACTAACACCACCAAGTTCTTTGACTCTCTTATGCTGTTTGTCATTTATGGCAGCCAGACCTAGTTCATGGCATATTCTAATCGAGCCTAGCTTTCACCGTTAGAGCAGGGGTTTGCAAACTTTTCTTTTTCTCATGACCCACTTGAAGAAAATTATGGATGTCCTTGGGTTGTGGGTGACTGGCTGCAGTCAGAGGGCTTCAGGGACCATTCCCTGGCTGCCGGGTGGTGAGCTCTAGCACCAAGCTCACACCCTCCAACACCTGGCCCCTCCTGCCACCACCAGTGTCCCATTACTGATGGGGTGGGGGCGACAGACTTGGCAAGGTGGAGAGGGGGGCACAGCTCCACACTCCTGGAAGGGGCAAGGATGTGGCAGCCAGCCCTCAGTCCTGGCCAGAATGTTCCGGCAGCAACTGGAAGGATCCAGGTTTCTGGCTGCTATCACTTCAGTGGTAGCAGCGGCTGGGAACCCCGGGCCCTTTTGAATCTCCAGGTGTCAAGGCAACTGCCCACTTTACCCCCCATGTTGGTGGGCCTGCCCATTGCCTGTGGCCTTCATTGTCTTTGAACCTCCTCCCCTTCCCACCCAGGACTTAATTTCCCCCCAGGATTGCTAGCACTGAGAAAGTTTGCTGTGAAAAATGCTATTTGTATGTTTGTTAATCCCACAACATACTTCCTCTCCAGCCAGTTTTTTTAAAAGCAACCTTTCCCTTCCCCTCACCAAAAAAAAAAAAAGGAAAAAAAGACAAGAATGTGCAAAGCACCTGATTTGGGTTTCTAGTATGATTACGTCCAATAAAGAACAAGGCCAACTGTACATTTTTTTGAATAATGAATCTGCAAGAAAAAAATTCGACATACTATTCAATTATTTAGACATGTGTATGTCCACATTCATTTTTTCCTAAAGTTAATTAAATATTTCTGGAAAAAATGTAAGAGCAGTTATCAATAAGAGTTGGTGGCTGCACTTTGAGGCCACCTGAAAATTGTGCTGTGAGAACCCCTGCTCTAAACTGTATCAGGGCAATAATGCACAGAGCATCAAAAAAGCATCTTCTCTTTCATTCTCTCAGCTGCGGAATGTAACCCTTTGTTTAATGCTGTCCCTGGATTTGGCCATTGCAGGTGATAAGTAAACATGCTACTATCTTCCCTATATTGAGATAAATGCATGAGAGCTCAATGCACAGAAAGTGTGCTTTACATAACAATTGCATTGACAATCTGGACCATCTTGAGCATCTCTGCGAAATAAAATTTAAAAAAAACCCATGTTGCAGAATTGACACAGCACGAATGATAATCGGTGCGGAAGAGAATTAGAAATACAAGTCAGGTCTTTCAAACCCGGTTGGCGGTGGCAGTAGTTGCTGTTTATATATTTTTCATCTGGGTAAATGGAAAAGAGTAACTGGAGGACACGTTATTTAAACTCAAGAGAGGGAGGAAAGAAATGAAGAAGTTGTGCCCATCAACTATTAATTGTCTCCTTTCTGACTCATGAAAATATTATGGATGAAGAAACGCAGAATGTTGCTCATTTCAGTTTACCTGTGTTGGACAGCAGACGTGTAACATGGATTGTTCTTCCCTTCCCAATGGCCTTGTGAAGGGAGCAGCATTTTCAAAAAATCTAGGGCTAGTTTGTGACATTTAACAGTAGCCCTGTTCTGAGGACAGGTCAGTAGGAACACGAGGAGGAACCTTACCCCAGAGAGGTTCAGTGACTGTCAGAGTCCCCTGTTTGTGCGGGGAGAGGAGAAAAAATTGTTACCTCACTTTCTGCCCCTGCTACATGCACTCTGCTGTGCAAGGGTGGGGAGAAGCCGTGGTTCTATGTCTTTCCTCCCTCTCTTTAAGGCTGGTTCCAGATTAGGAGCAGTTTATCAGTAAACCCTTCCTCCTACGCACACATACAAGCCCAGCGTTTGCTATTCTGACTGTACTTTATGTGGGTGATGCAAGGTGTAAAGGAAAGTTCCTTTCTTCCTCACCAGCCACTAGCCTAAGGCCATGTCTTCACTGGATGGAAGATCAATGCTGCCACAATTGATTTAGCGAGCCTAGTTAAGACTTGCTAAATCAAATTCAGAGGGCTCCCCTGCCAGCGGTTGGTATTCCTGCTTGTGCAAGGAGTAAGGGAAGCCAACAGGAGCTAAAATCATGCCACACCACAGAGGGTGCTCGACAAGAGAGGTTCAACCTGTACTTCCCCTCACATAATGTGCTTTAGACAGGACTCAGTGCTTATATGGAAAAAATATCATATGTATATTAAAGAAGTCATAAAAACTTCCTTGCACATACAGGCAGTCCCCGGGTTATGTACAAGATAGGGTCTGTAGGTTTGTTCTTAAGTTGAATTTGTATGTAAGTCGGAACTGGCGTCCAGATTCAGCCACTGCTGGAACTGACCAGCGGCTGACTACAGGAAGCCTGAGGCAGAGTTTCTCTGCCCCAGGCTTCCTGGAATCAGCCGCTGATCAGTTTCAACAGCAGCTGAATCTGGACGCCTGGGACAGAGCAGCTGGAGCGCTGCCGGGTAGGTCCCCGCAGCGCCGCACCTCGGCGCTGCGGGGACCAACCCGGCAGCACTCCAGCTGCTCTACCCCAGGTGTCCCCAAGTCAGCTGCTGCTGAAACTGATCAGCAGCTGATTCCAGGAAGCCTGGGGCAGAGCAACTGTGCCTCAGGCTTCCTGTAGTCAGCCGCTGGTCAGTTTTAGCAGGCTGACTTGGGACACCTGAGGCAGAGCAGCTGGGGTGCTGCTGGGTTGGTCCAGTAGCACCGCTCCTCGGCGCTACTGGACCAACACAGCAGCACCCCAGCTGCTCTACCACAGGCGTCCGCGAGAAAAGCCTGTCTGCTGGGGGAGGGGGGGCGCACTAGTTGCGCCCCCTCCCCCCCGCAGCAGACCAGGGAGACGCGCAGCAAAGCCGCGGAGGACCTGGGCGGCAAGACCGCGGCACGTCTGGGCGATCCCGCCGCCCGCGTCCTCCGGGGCAAGAAAAGCCCCGTTCGTAAGTACGGATCTGACTTAAGTCAGATCCGCGTAACCCGGGGACTGCCTGTATTAAGAAAACAAATCTAACATGGACACCTGATTTCAAAGAGAATCCATTTGAAAAATTACCATGACATGGAAAATAGACTTGTATGGTATGGAATGGCATTTGCAAGTAACAACATACATGATTAGTAGTCCTGTGGCACCTTAGAGGTTAACAAAAATATATATAGTATCATGAGCTTTCGTGGACAAAACCCACTTCCTCAGATGAGCACAGGATGTTATGACACTTAATTGTTCCAATGTGATGGAAAAATAAATTTTAATTACATTCAGCTGGGCCAGTTTTCACTCTGTGTTACATATTCAGATTTACAAGCCATTCATTTATTGGAGTACAGTTACAAATGCACCATGTAGCTGGAAATATTTGTAAAAGCATAGACTCTGGAAAACGGTATAAAATAGAACGGTAAGTGAGCTCTCAGTATTCTCTGATAATAGTGTGATCTCTGGAAAGGGGACGAAAATTGTCGGTACTTCCACAATTGACATTTTTATCCTTGGTGAAATTTGCCCCTGTCCTGAGGGATAACATGAGGACAATGAACTACTTCAGGCCCCCAAAATTGGACTCTTCAATCATCCATTGGCCTTGAGCTGTTCCTCCACACCAAGTGAATTTCACCTTCCGTCCTTGCAAGGTAAGCACCAGCAGTTTAGCTGCCTTTTAATAATTAAAGATTTGATCCTTCCTTTAAAGCACTGGGGGCTATGTAGATTTGACTTATGATGCTTTACGGTTTTCTCCCAACATGTATAAAGTGTAGCATGTACAGGCAAAGAAGTCTGCTAATAATTCTCAGTTCACAGGCCATTTATAATCAGTTTGTTGAATATAGCAGATACTCCAAAATGTAAAATATTCTCATGGGTTGCATAGATCTCATGTGTTATATATACAACCTGAATGGAAGAGAGGAATCCTTAAAATCAGGTGCAGTGATTCATTTGAAACCTGCAAATATCCTTCAACATTGATTTAAATTTGTTGTTTCAAACAAAAGAGTTCCTTCTAGTAAATGTGTTCACTGGAAACTATACAGAAAGAGAATGCAAAATGGAGAAGAAAACAAGCAATTCTATTTTTTAAAATACGTGAATGGCTGTTCAATGGTGGTGATTTGGGGTCATCACCCAACTGGTAAAAATAAAGAAAAAGCTATTTCTACACTCAAAAAGACAGTTAGTGAACCCACCACTATATATAGAGAAAACCACTGTGGGTTGGGAGCCATTGCTGAAAATTACCAAAGACTTTGCTTTATTAAATAGCCCTAGGTTATTTTTGACAAACAAAACAAAACAAAATGTGAGTTGATTAAAGAGAGAGAGAGAAGCCTGGCTCTATTTTTCTTTACAAAATTAATATCCTACAGAACACTCTTTTCTTTTCCCTCTTCCCTTTTTCCTTTTTCTTTGTTTTCATTTTCGTTTCTTTCTCTCTTCCTTTTTCATCTGAAGAAGTGAATTGCAGCTCACAAAAACTTATGCTTTAATACCCTAATAAATGTATTAGTCTTGAAAGTGTTATCAGACTCCTTGTTGTTCTTACAGTTTATGTACTTCTTGGCAAGGTGGTTGGGTGCCAATGTAGGGATGTGCATTCCATCTATCGCCCCCATGACAGTTAGGGAACCCCATTGTGGCAAAGCCCCCCACTCTGCCCTGCACGCTTCTCAGAGTCACTACCCTCCGTAGTATTGATCACCTTGGCTCCTTGGGTCACAACAGTCCTCACTGCAGATTTCCCCACTATGAATTGATTGCCAACTGACTGGTGGCTGTCTGGGGTTGCAAGAGTCCACAGGGCTATTGCCACTCACTTCTCAACAATCAGGGTATGTCTAGACTACATGGCTCCGTCGATGGAGCCATGTAGATGAGTTTACTAGACATAGGAAAATGAAGCGGCGATTTAATAATCGCCGCTTCATTTACATCAAAATGGCCGCTGTGCTGTGCCAATCAGCTGTTTGGTGGCACAGCGGGGCAGTCCGAATGCTCTATGGTTGACAACAGAAGCCTTTGTTGACCACTCTGGTAAACCTCATTTCATGAGGCATAACAGAGTGGTCGACAAAGGCTTCTGTTGTCGACCGCGGAGCATCCAGACTGCCCCACTGTGCCGCCAAACGGCTGATCAGCACAGCGCGACCGCCATTTTGATGTAAATGAAGCAGCAATTATTTAAATCGCCACTTCATTTTCCTGTGTCTAGTAAACTCATCTACATGGCTCCGTCAATGGAGCCATGTAGTCTAGACATACCCTACCTACCAGAGTGGGTCTCATTCTAGTATTGCTGCACTTCAGGGCAGGGGAAAGCCATTCACAAACTTCAATGACAGTGCCCTTCTGCATGCAAAAAGTTTGCAGCCACTGCTGGGCATCCCAGAGTTGCATCAACTATGGGTATGTCTACACTACAGAGTTATCGGAAAAAGCCAATTTTCTGACAAAACTCCACACCGTAATTTGCTATCTTGCGCAAGAAAATCGAAAAAGCAGAATGTTTTTTCCAGCATTGGTAATCTTCATTCTATGAGGAAGAAGCCTTTTTGCGAAAGAGCTCTTTTGGAAAAAGGCATGTGTGGACAGGGACGAGGGAGTTCTTTCAGAAGAAGAGGAAAGAGGAAAAAGCACAGGTGCCTTGGTGGCCATTCCATCCATAGCAATCTCAGCTTACCTGTGAGAGAGGGTCCATTCAGTCTGGATGCTCTCTTTCAAAAAAGCAGATCCCTTTTTTGATGCACTTTTGCAGTGTGGACGCTCTCTTTCAGAAGACATTTTTTAAAAAGATCTCTTCCGAAAAAAGCTTCTTCTGAAAAGAAGCCTGCAGCTTATGAGATTCCACCAGTCTGTGCTTGTCTTGTGGCACCAGGACCAGCACTCCACAGTGTATAGGAGTGCAAATGCTGCCAGCATCTGCCAATCGCTCAGCTCAAGTGCTTCTCACAAGCATCTATTCATGTCCTCAGATTCTTCCTCATTCCGGTGGCCCCTTGACACACTGCAGCATCAAGCACAAGAGGTTTGCTATGATTGCCATAGCAATTTGCTGCTGAACAGGGTTCGTGCTTGCCCTGTTATGGTACCTGCATGGATAACCAGGGGAAAGGGTGCAAAAAGATTGTTTGCTATTGTTTTCAGGAAGGGGAGGAGATGAATGCATTATGAGACACAGAGGACATGTACCCAGAACCACCCACTGCACTGTTTTGGTCCTATTGAGCACTGGGAGCACCACCCAGAATGCAAAGGGGTGGCAAGAACTGTGGGATAGCTACCCACAGTGCATCACTGTTGAAGTCGACAGCAGCCACCCTACTGGGGATGCATTACGTCGAATTCTTGCACACAGTGGGGACATGGTACCTTCGACTTTACAAAATCAGGTGACTGGAGAAATGGTGGTTAAATGACTTGCCTTAAGGGCAGCGAATCAATGTCAGTTGCATGACTCAAACCCAGGATTCCTTGTTTCCTTCCATGCCTGCTAGATTTAACTCCCACACAGGTATAAATGGAACCAAGGAGTTTTGACTCCAGTCCCCCCCTCTGACCTTTGGACACCATTCCCATCCTCATTGAAATTATTGAGTGTATCATTTAATGTTGCTTTTTCCTTGACAGTCTTCTGCAGCCAGTGACATGGGGCTGGATTTTGTCCCTTAAATAAGAAGATTCAACTAGTTGCATGCTTCAAAGCACGCAATCGGAAGAATTTGCTCTCCCCATGCCGGGAGATGGAAATGCATTAGAGTGGGAGGAGGGGACTTGTTCTGAAGTGTCATGTACTTGACTTAGCTCATAACAAGATGATGAATTCGGTCTGATCAAGTGGTGGCCAATCTTATTACTATGCTATACGCTTTATTGTGGTTCTTTTAAAAGCCTTTTCAGTGTTTCCAGGCTTGGTTGAGCAATTTGGGATAATTGGCTCTTGCTTTATTTATTTATAACAACAATAAAAAAGCAAATTTACCTACCACATAAAATCTGTCTGTATTTGCCGGCTTCCCTCTCCTCCCCTTTGTCGTTCCTTTGTCTTAAATTGCACACTGCTTGGAACAGGGACTGTGTCTTAACTTGTCGGTGTAGAACACTCAACACAATGGGGCCCTGATCCTGAATGGGACAGCTGAACCCTATAACAATAGAATGGTTAACCTTTTCTCAGAGACTTTAAAAGTCAGAAGGGACCATCACGACCTTCTAGTCTGATCTGCTGCACATCACAGACCACAGAAATTCATCCACCCTCTCATGTAATAGACCCATAACCTCTGGCTGAGCTAATGAGGACCTCAAATCTTGATTTAAAGACTTTGTTATAGATTTATTCTAGTTCAAGGCAGGAAATGACCCGTGGCCACACTGCAAAGGAAGGAGAAAGCTCTCTCTCTCTCTCCCTCTTTCTCTCTCTGGGTGTGTCCATACTGAAAATTATATTCAATGTAGTCAGTGATGGGAAGCATTGCCTGCTTAAGCCCTGATTCCAATAACATACCGTTAGCATATGCTAAACTTTAAGCTTGCAAGTACTCCCATCAATGTCAAAGAGACAACATGCATGCTTAAAGTTAAGCATATGATGAAGTACTTTGCTGGGTCACTGCTTTAATGCAGGACACAAGGATTAGAAAGACCCCTGAAATATGCAGACCACCTAGCTTTCTGCATATGGGTACACTATTTTTGGCTATCTTGAGATTGATGTAACAGTGCAAACATACACCTGGGAGCACTCCAGGAACCCCCGTTAACTAGTTTCCAAAGGCCCTATATTAGTGGATGGATACATATTAAAAAATTGCAGGGTATCCAGAGGCCACTGTGAGTGAAAAATGTTCTCTCTTAGACTCCCATTCAAACACCAGGGACTCCTCCAGGTTCCCTTATTAACATCATAATTCAAAGAGCTTTCCTCTCATCTCCAGGAAAACATGCAGCAAACT
The DNA here is from genome assembly GCF_052426305.1 of Pelodiscus sinensis. NCBI lineage: Eukaryota > Metazoa > Chordata > Testudines > Trionychidae > Pelodiscus > Pelodiscus sinensis. The sequence goes on from NC_143078.1 coordinate 4,487,987, forward strand.
ATTGAGATTGCAGAATCCCAGACGAGTCTATGGACCCTGGTTTTAACAATGCCGAGATCAATATTTAAACAGGATCCACAGTGCCCTTCTCTCCTTCCAGCCACCTGCCAAAGATAAAACTAGCGACACTGCCCAGAGCATCACTAGCAGTGACTTCTAACTAGTTCGAACCTTTCTGTGCTCAAGAGCCTTTTGACGTGCTAAGCCAGTGCTGTGGGAGGCTGACACTGGGACTGAAGAAGTATTTGAAAGACTCATCCATCACCGGAACATTCAAATTGCCTTATTAGCTCATCCTCAGGGATCCATCTAGGCTACTGTCCTGTCTCTAGTAGTGGCCAATGCCGGATGTTTCAGGGGAAGATTCCGTGAAACCCAATGAGAATTTGGGACTCTGAATGAGAAGTTCAACTCCTTTTTAGGCCAATGGACCTTCCCCATGAAGTCCTAATTTTGGAGAGCCAAAGCTCTCTTGCATTGAGTGTGTCTGGTAGACAAGAGTTAATGATTGTCCAATTAATCACCATAATATGTGAATACTGGTTTATTTTAGTCTACTCTGTGGATTCCAGGAATACATTTGCTCCCTTGGTGTATTGATCTGCTTCAGTCAAAAGCAACTAATACACCAGGTAATGCAGGGAGGCTGGTGGCCAAATGCTTAAGTGCCTTGCAAGTGGTTTCTCATGTTTAACTCTTTATAAGCATCTTTTCACACTTAACTTATGGGATATGATAGAGGTCTATAAAATCATGAATGGTGTGGAGAGGGTGAATAAAGGAAAGTTATTCATTAGTTCCCATAATATAAGGACTAGAGGATACCAAATGAAATTAATGGGTAGCAGGTTTAAAACTAATAAGCAAAAGTTCTTCACACAGTGCATAGTCAACCTGTAGAACTCCTTGGCAGAGGAGGCTGTGAAGGCTAGAACTATAATAGAGTTTAAAGAGAAGCTAGATAAATTCATGGAGGTTAGGTCCATAAAAGGCTATGAGCCAGGGGGTAGGAATGTTGTCCCTGGCCTCTGTTTGTCAGAGGCTGGAGAGGGATGGCAGGAGACAAATCGCTTGATCATTGTCTTCGGTCCACCCCCTCCGGGCACTTGGTGCTGGCCACTGTCGGCAGACAGGCTACTGTGCTAGATGGACCTTTGGTCTGACCCAGTATGGCCGTTCTTATGTTCTTATGTAACTTCAAATGAACTGGGTCAATGTACACCAGCTGAGGATGGTCCCTTCCATACCTGCAAGTCTAGGGTTCTACAAGGCCCAATAGGAAGGGAAGGACAGGAATGAAGGTTAAACTGTGTTTGAGCTGGGATGAAATTCCTCTGTCAGTCTGTAATGGTGGTAAGATAAGCGTTTTGTTTCCCTTCATTTGGTCCCAAGGGCAATTTCCCCTCCCTCCTTCCCTTGGTCCCTCTCTGCCGAGTCACAGAGTATGTCCAGCATGAACATCACTAGAAGTCACATATTCTCTCTCTCTGTTCAGAGGCAAGTGAGGCTGCCAAAGGATGAAAGTGAAAAAGTGAGGGGGAGGAAGGGAGAACTACTAGGAAAACAAAGAGGAGAAGGAAAATAAGAGAACAGGGAGGCAGAAAATCAGCAAAGTCAAAATTACAGTGAATAGCCAATAGCCATCAGTTTTTGGCGAGCGGCCAGTTTGTGGTGGGGCCCCATTAGGAGGGGTAAGCAGCCATTAATTAGCATGGCTCTATTCCCAGCATTCCCATTTGTTGCTGAAAATATAATGCCCCAAACTAATCCTATTTGCTGGTAAAGTGGTTTTGCTGTACATTAGAGCGGTAATGAAAACGGTGACAGGAAGGCCTTACACGAAGTGTGTTTGGGCCAAAAGAACCATATTGTCCATTAGGGGGATGAGAGGAGTTTTCTTTCTCCATCTATCAGTGCAGGATGTAGGAACAGCGTGCACAGAGTACTCAGGCTCAGGTCCGAGACACCCTGGGGTGATACTGCAACAATCCTGCCTCTGATCAGTCTTCGTCCCTTTCTGGGGGGTCCAATGCTCCCAGTGCAAAACAAGGTATAGTCCTGTGGCACCCAAGAGACTAACAATATATATCATGAGCTTGTGTGGCCAAAGCCCACTTCCTCAGATGAGCTGGAGAGGAATAACTGAAACCCAGTATTTTATAACAGAAAAAGACGGAGGGAAAAAAAGGGTACCTGTCAATTGTAGGGCTGGTGCTAATGGGGCTAATTAAGTGGGCTGGATGTGTCCTATTCTTAGCTTCTGATGTAAAAATCAGGTGTTAAATGCAGGGAAGACTGGGTTCATAATGAGACCTCCAGTTAATGTCTTTGTTCAAGCCAAGGGAGACAGTGTCAGATTTGTAGATGGGATGTCAATTCTTCTCTCTTTCTCTTTCTCTCTCTCTCTTTCTCTCGGTAATTGGTTGGCAAAATTCCTTTGTAGAAGAACGGCTACTTTTAAATCCATGCCTGAGAGCCTAGGCAGGTGACAATGATCCCTACAGGTTTGTGTGCGTTGCCATTTCTGAGGTCTGATTTGTGTCCATTTATCCTTGGCCACAGAGACTGTCCAGTTTGGCCCATAGACATGGCAGAGTGATCTCGCTGCAGTGAGAGCACTTGACAAGTTGTTGCTGCTAAAGAGCAGTAACAAGGGAGGAGGTGGGAGGAGGAGATGGATCAACAGCTGCAACTCCCTGTGGGCACAGGGACATGGGCTGGTATGAACCCATTTGTTCCCAGTGCTACTGCGCTGAATTTGGAATGCCCATGACATGGAGTTTTCAGCTCCACTGCCAGTTACATTTGAAGGGCTGGATCGGTGGTAATGAGAAGTGATGAGGCTAGAGAGGGCTGCCCTTAAAATGTCCGTTCCAGCAATAAATTCAGAATAAAGAGCCAGCACAAGGAAGCACTGACAACCGAGCCTTTGGGTGTCATGTTTGAAATCCTGTAGAACAACGGACCATGATATCCTTTAGTTCCCAAATGCCTAATTTTTCATTACAGTTTTGATTTCCTCCCTCCCTGGGCTTATCACTGTAACTCTGTCAAGATGTCAGCACATGGCTGACATACCTCCAAGTAGGGATGTTAATGGTTAACAGGTGGGGCTTGCCAATTATGGTTAACTGGTGGAGGCTGGAGCAGCCTCCCACCCACTCCAGACCAACTGCAGTAGGCAGGAGAGCTGCTCGAACACAGCTGGGCTGGAGTGCCCCTACCCTGCATGCTTTCTGGTTTAATGGGTTAATGCTGGGATGGGCAGAAGGGCCTCCATGGGCCAGATCCAGCTTGTGGCTGCCCTGCCACTCCCCCGCCCCCAGACCAATCAAGACCCAAGAATGGGGGAGCAAGTGAAGTCTCCTCCCCCCGACAAGGGATGCGCAATGGCTAGAGAGAAACACCAGCTGTTTTAAAAAGGGGCAGCAGATGAGAGACGTCACATGCTCCCCCATCTCTAGGCCCTGATTGGCCTGTGGGCAGAGGGAGCTCATGAGGTCTCCTCCCGCTGCAGCACCTAGAGAGTACCGCCAGCTGTTTTAAAACTGTTAGCAATTCTCTCTAGGCCCTGGGGGGGACGGGGGGACTGCACACACTACCTCACCCGCAGACCAATCAGAGTCGGGGGGGGGGGGGGGAGCATGAGCCTTGTCCTGGCCCCGCCCTTTCCACCTAAGGCCCTGCCCCTTCCAGGGTGGCCTGGAGCTACTTCAGAAATTTATGAAGTGGGCCCCTTTTAAAAATTATTGCCCACCCCTAGGTTAACTGGTTACATTTAATGTTTAACCAATTAACTAATTAAACACAATTTTACGTCCCTAACTCCGAGACCTATTTTTGCAACCATTCTCCCTCCATCTAAGCATAATTAAATAAGATTGCTTTTCAGGAGGAACCAGACAAAGGAATGTTATGCATGTACCCTTCACCCCATCCTATGGTGGAATGAGGGACTTTCATTTCTCTGTGCTCTTTGCTTGCCACATTTGGCCTTTAAGTGTGGCCTCATTACACTGACAAGGTGAACAGATTTGTTTTCCACAGTAATGCTCAGGTAAGCTCAGACTTCCAGGAGTCTACAGCATGCCCTTATAGTGTATGCGCAACTCTCATACTTATCAGAAGAAGTTCCACAAGCCACATGACAGCACATAACCCTAACCTAACCTCTGTGGCCTATAAGAAACAGCAACACAGAAATTAAACACAAAGCTTCTTTTTGTCTTGTTTTTGTTTTAAATGCAAAAAGAACATCTGGGCTGATATGCAAGTAGGGCTTTGCACATTTGTAAATTCATATGAAAATGTGTGTTTGTTTTTACATCTATGTTGCTGTACATTAACTACTGCACACACACAAGTGCCTCTGTACACGTGTGTAGCCCAAAAAGCTACTGGGTGTGGTCCAGCTGACTTTTAACTAAAGCTGTAGAGGCTCATGAACTAAGCTCCAGAGGTCCCAGGTTTGGGCACTACACGTGTGCTTGTATGTGTACTAAAACATGTTGTTGTTCATGCAAATGGACGTATTAATAAATATGTGTAGGCGTAGGCCAGATCTCCACTAAATGGAAGATCGAGGCAGCTATGATCAATCTTCCGGATTTTGATTTAGTAAGTCTACTTAAGACTTGCTAAATTGAACTCAGAGGCCACCCTTGTGGGTGCCCAGTACTCCTGTTTCTGCTAGTAGTAAGGGAAGTGGGGAAACTTAAAACAAGGTACATTGACTCCAGCTACATGAATTATCAAAGAGTTGCATACCTTGATTCGACCTTCCCTTTTAGTGTAGACCTGGTCTTAGTTTGGATATATGACTCCTGATGTCTTGATTGGTTCAGCCTGCCCTGCTACATGCTATGCAGTATCTTCCATGCTGCACAATATTCAGTGTGAAAACTGATGCTCAGTCCTCAACTATATGAATTTTACATGGCAAAGTTCATACCTATTGAGATCAATATTTTTAATTAGACAATGTTTTGTTGGGATCATAGCATGTACAGAAGTTTGACTTTGTTTATATGGAACTGAGCAAAATGATCTCTTATCACATCACATGATCCCTTTTAATGCCCAGTTAGATTTAGCAAGACCATATTGCACTTTTCATTTTAAAAGATGGGATGCATTCTAAAATCACTCTTAGCAAGTCAGCAGTGCTGTGATCCTCTGGGAAAGAACAGCCTCTTTAAAGTCACCGAGAATCACGTCAAGTAATCAGGCTAGGGTCATCTCTGAACTAGATGGTGAACTATGGGTAAAAATAAGACTTTGTTACAATTAATGGGGTCTGTGCAGCTAAAGTGCAGTACAGGCTAAGGGCAGGCAGATTTCTTCTTGGTGCATAAACAACTTACCGCATTAAGGTGAGCATTGATTTAAAAGATGGAGGTTCTTCTGTGGTTTATACAATGTATAGATGGAGAAGAACTATTGGATCATAAGTCTGCTTCAAAGCAAGGGCAGTGGCTGTAGCAGATGTGCCTCAAACTAAAATGATAAATTGAACTTGGTCTCATCTATCAAATGTAGTGGAAAATCTACGCCTTTAAAAGATGTGCTCATTTTTCCCCCTGCTGACTGAAGGAATCTGAGGCCAATGCAACCTGGTTAAAATAGCTACAATATTACATCAACTCTGTCTTCAGCCCATTACTTTAAATATATGTTACTGATTAGATCTTGGGCAAGTAAACCGAAAACTTATTCTAGCTATTTCTTTTTGCTGGCTGCCTTTGGCCATTTGTTTCATGTTTCAGACCTTTCTTTCTATAAAGTTGTTGTTCCTGGGTTGATTTCAAAGCAATACCAATCCTTCCTTAACTTCACCACAAAGCACTAAGCAATATTTAGACAATCAAACCCAACTCCTAGCCTCTCAATGGCTTTTTCATTCTGAGTGATCTGCCCTCTTCCTTTTATTCACCAAGTGAGGGTGGAGACCAATGTTCCCTCTACTTTTTTCCAAACCACATGCAGAATAAATTGTGTATTGTGTACTGAGGCATGTGCAGATGTGAACCAGCAGTAGCTATGAACCAGCCGTGGCTATTAGCAGCTGTGGGCACTAATCAGATGGGTGGCATTTGAATCTCTCCTGGGTGGCTCAGTTTATTGGGAGCACAAGCGTAAACATGATCTTTAAGGAATATATGATGGGCTGTGAGCTTGCAGTAGCAGGTGAAGAGAATACAATTGGTACATGAGTGGCTATGAAGCTTGATTTGACAGCATTCTCCAGGTGGAGGTTTGAAGATGAACTTCTCTAATACCTTTGAGGTTTTGTTCTTACCTTCATATTTCTAACTGCTCCTGGTGCTCGTATCTATTCAGAAAATTCATGCAGGGAGAAGAGAGTTTCAGTAGCTAGACCAAAGCAATGGCAATCAGCACCAATGTTCCCTCTATTTTTTTCCATCCGTGTGTAGAATACATTTTGTTGTGTACACAAAGGCATGTGTGAATGTGCGCCACCAGTAGAAATACATGCTGCTGGCTGTGGGAAGCTGTGGGTGCTCTGCAAATCAATGGAGGGGCTTTTCTTGAGTGGTCGCCCAAATGCTAGCTGACAGGGAACACTGATCAGGACTCCTGACTTCTTCTCTCAGCTCATCTCTGCTACTGACTTTCTATGTGCTCTTGTATAAGTCTCTTTAGTGTCGTGTGCATCAGTGTAACCATTTGTCAAATGGAGACAATAATACTTTACTGTCTTGAAAGAATTGTGTTAATTAATTAATGTTTGTGAATCACTCCGGAGCCTTTAATCAAAGGGACTAAATAAATGCACGGTTTCATTACAGGGAACTTGGAAATTTGGCTTCGGCAGCATCACATACTGTTTCAGCCTCTTATCCATTTCTGCCCTCTTATGCTGGCTTATCATTGCTGCCTTGAATTTGCAATCATGGGGAAGCAGAGTGGATGCATCTGGAAATCCAAATTTCATTGCATCGTTAGAACTACAGGGAAAACGTGACAGTGATTAAAAACATTTCTATTACAGTGGGTAGTTCTTGTAAAAATGGTAAAAAGAATATAATCCCCCCCTTTTTTAGATTTGTTAAGAGCCAAGTTCATAAAAGAATATTAGAATACCAATTGTATTAAATGTCTAATTATTAATTTTTTAAGCAACAAACATACTTGGAACAGAAATCCAAGTATTGCTTTACATCTTCTTACATTAAATTGACTTTTTTCCACTTGGATTCTCTCCAACAGCTCCTGAATACAGGTATTTATCTACAATACCTGTGTCTGAGATGTGCAGAATTTCATTTTGAAGGGAAGGAATCCAAACTGTGCTTGGTGGTGGTTGTTCCTTAACACAATGTCTTGAACAAATGAAACAATCTGTTAGTTTATGCAGATGGCATTTGTATAGCTGGCAGATATTTGAAAGAATGATGATACTCTTCATGACCATGGAAAATGGGTGTAACCACATCGGACTTACAATAAATGCCAAGAAAATGAAGTGGTTGAAACTTTGTAAAGGGACAATCGATAATGTGCTGAAATACAACAGCAGTGATGTTGTAGAACAAGTGAACCTAGGAAGCATGATCAATTGTGACGGTTCCATCAAAGATGAGGTTAAAAGGAAATGTGCTTTAGCTAAAAGTGCAGCACAGAAGTTGAAATTATATGAAATTATAGATTGGTAAAAAAAACCATGGGTGGTATCAAAGTGAAAATTTATCACACCTGTTTTCTAAAAGTAGTCCATGTTCTGGAAGCAGCTGCCTTAAGTGGCACAGACATAAAGGGGCAGGAGGCAGTGGAAATCAGTGTTTTGGAAGCTGCATGGTGTAAAGTGGAAAGATTTGAAAATAAATGAAATCAGAAGGAGAATGAAGTATGAAGTCATGGTACAGGATTGGCTCCAAGCAGAAAGATTCCAATAGCGGGGTCAGTTTAGAAGACAGGGAGATGCTAGGGAAGCCAAAGGAAGCAAGGCAAATGCAACCAAGATCAATCCAACCTAGATGTTGGCCATCGACCAGACAGCAAGACGTTATATGCAGAGACATGACTGGGCTGGACTTCATAGAGTAACGAGCCAGAGACAGGAATAAATGGTGACAGTGTACTGCTCCTTAGCTGTGGAGTGAAAGAACAATCTGTTCATATCTTCAATTCCATCACCTAACAAGATAAGTGTACATAGAGAAAATCCCTTTAAGTTTGGGATGATGAAGGGGAAGACAATAGAATAAAGGAGAATTACAAATGACTGCCAGGAAAAATGACCTGTAAAACGTATCCATTTGGCCTCTCCACCATTCTTTTCCCATCGCCAAGCACTCACGAAGTGCATGACCCAAAGCCATTGGCATCAACAGGGGGATTTCCGTACCTGTTGACTTTTGGATCAGGTCCTCAGGGCTGTTCTGTGCCTTCAACAACTCACCCCCCACTTTGGCCAAGTTAAACAGTGTTGCCACCTCTTGAGATTTTTTTCACAGCTCTCATGATATTTGGTGTTGTACTAGAAGCCCTGGCTCCTGGAATCACTTGATTAGCTGAGATTCTCAGCTGCCATTTTAAACACGAGTGTCTCGCTTTTGCTTTTGCAAAGACAACACCTAAAAATGCGACTCAAGTGTGAACTGAAGCCCCAGGACTGCTGGCCGAGAACTGCCTCGGTAAGCACCTCCCAGCCAGACCCTGCCTCTGGCACCCTACCCCCCCCCCCCACATCCCAACTCCCTGCCCCAGTCACCACCCAAGCCCTCTGTATCCCCCTCCCCACCTGCCCCCGGTCACAATTCCCTCCCAGACCTTGCACCCCCCCCCCCAAACCTGTCCCATAGGTCGGAATCTTTTCCAGAACCCATACCCCATCCCTGCACCCGAATCCTCTGCCCCAGGTCATAACCCAAACCTTTTACACCCTCTTCTGCACCCTCCTCCGAGGTCAGAATCTTCTTCTGCACCCATACCCCCTCCCTGACCCTCAATCCGCAGCCCTGGGTGACAACCTCCTCTTTCACCCCCAACTCCCTCTCAAATTCCACACCCTCTCCTGCACCCCATTCCCCTAACCCCTTCTGCACCCAACCTCCATCCTAGATCCTGCTGCCTCTCCATAGAAAAGTGCAGCCCTTAGCTCATTACCAAAATCTTGGTGTGCCCTCCCCAGAGCAGTGTCTCTCAAAGTAGTCTGAAACCACCCTGAGGAACCTGTTAACTGGCCGCTCCTGTGTGTTTATTTACCAGCTCCACAGCCACAGAGCCTCACAGCTCCCATTGGTTCTGGTTCACCGTTGGCGGCCTGGCCCACGCCACTTCCCATGACTCCCCTTGGCTGCAAATGGGTGAACCAGAGGCAGTAAATAAACATACTAGAGCAGCTAATTAGCAGGTTCCTCAGGGTGGTTTCGCAGAGCATTTTGAGATTCCCTCTTGCTCTAGAGCAGGGTAACAGGGGAGTAGTTGTTATTGTATTGCACTTGGGCCTAAGAGGCCAATCATGCACCAATAGGTAGACCATTGTGTTCGAAGCTGAAGAAGAAGGAACAATTTCTGCCCCCAAAGACCTTAGGCTCAAAGAAGATGATGGGCAACAGATGGAAACAAACAGATGGGTGAGTACAAGGAAAGAATGAGGCATTTTGGCAGTGTGATAAGCGGTGGTACCTGCCAATGAGCTGCCTAACTGTTGTCAGGTTTCCTCTAGGATCGTGATAAAGGAGCAGTTTCAGGAGGGAATTGAAAAACATCAATGAAGTGGATTTTCAGGTATTTAGAGAGCTCCTTCTCTGTGTGTGGTACAGCTGGGAGAAAGCATAAAGGTGCTTGTTTGAAATCCTGCAAAAAATGGCTTTTCCAGGCTACGGTGAGTGTCTCATTCAACTGCTCGGGGCCTTAGAGGTAGGTCTCTCCTTGGCAAACACTGTGACATGCAGTGCACAGCTGAAAGGCATTTCCTTCAGCCCAAACGTAGGCTGCTATCTTCCCAATCGAGTTCTGCATTTAAGAAAACAGTGCAGCAAGGAAAGAACAAAAGGAGCTTTTGATGCGCCTGACTAGGCTGTGTTTAGAGAAAAAAAATGCAAATGTTCTCTGTGTTGGAGAACACTTATCAATATTAAGGCGTGAACGCAAGAGAAGAAAGAAGCAAGAACAAAATACAACACTTAACAAGAGGGTAATTTAGCTTGTTGGCAAGTGCTTAAAGTCTGGTTTATGGAAAATTACTTGCACAATTGTGTTGCGGGGTTTTGGAGCTTTTATGCATAAATCACAGTATTGATTCAATGTGAATATCAAACACACTCAGGTGTAGAACGGTATGGGGGCAGAGTTAAAGCAAGAATGGATTTTAAGTGTGGAAAATGGAGAGGGAAAAAACCGTCCCCCCGTTGCGGCGACAAGCTGTGTTACAATAGTCAAACAGCTGGACTGTGTGGAGAATGTTCATTAAACATCATGGTTGCCACCTTCTGCAGCATTCTCATGAGGACATCCACACAAGAGATAACTGCCAAGCCCAGTCTTTCATCCTCCCATTATTTTTGCTAAGGATTGATTTTTTTTTGTCCCAGAGAGAAAAGCTGCAGGGAGAGGAGGGAGGACAATGGAACCCAACGTTGTGTGTAATCGTGGGATAAAAATAAAATCAATTTTAAATTAAAAGGAAAAACAAAACAAAAACTATCATCAGGTGGGAGGGGAAAACAACCCACCAGGCATTGTGTGGTGTGATGTGTATTTGCCTCATGGAGTGCCACGGTTTGCGTAATCATGGCTTTTAAGTCGCTTTGAAGAGAAGGATGGTGTGCTATTCAGAGAAAAATAAATAAAAAAGCACAACCCTGGAAATGAAAATAGACACCGAGAATCCATATCACTTGCACAGGCATGCAGTAACTTAATGACTTTCTATCCCGATTCATCCCTCAATATTTTCAAATGGGCACATTATACAGCATCCAGAGATGCTCATCTGATCAGATTACACAGCTCAGGTCATGTTCTTTTTCTTGTTGTTGTTTTCTTTTCTTTCAGAGGAGCTATAAAGACAAGGTCCTGACTATAGCAGGATGAAATATTCCTAGCAAACAACTTATTTGGGTTAAGTCCAGGTCTTAAAGTTTCATGGCAGCTTGACTGTACCTTACTAATGTAGTAAAAGAACCAGATAGCAGAGGAATATTATCCATCATATTATGGTAGTGCCAACCATTATTTTTTATATTGTGGTACAGGCTGAACCTCTCTAATCTGGCACCTTTGAGACCTGACCAGTGCTGAACCAGAGAATTTGCCAAACCATGGGAGGTCAATATTGTTTAGCAGCAATACCAACACTTCGACTGCTTGCTGGGCTCTTAGAAAACATTTAGGAGGAAATTAGAGCTAAATAACAGCACAGAACACTAAGAGCCAGGACTGGGGGCTGCAAACAAACTTTATGGAACCACAGGAAACTTGGCCACACCCATAAGAAGTGGACATCCGGCTAACTACAACCAGGCCGGACCACAGATGTTGCCAGACCAGAGAGTCCTGAACTAAAGAGGTTCAAACCTTGTAGTGCCTAAGAACTCTAGTTTTGGATCAAAGTCCTATTATGCTATGTGAGGTACTGCCTAAAACACAAGAGATGGGCCTAAAACACAAGAGATGGGCAATCCTTGCCTTGAAGAGCTGAGAAATCTTTGTCCTGCCTGGGGATGGAGCAGATTATCCTACAGCTTTTTTATTCATCCTGTTCTTTAAGAAATAGACACACAGACACACACAGGCTGTGTCGTGTTGCCACACAGAGTTGGTTTTGACTATACACATGGTGGGAGCTCTGTGGCTTTGTTCTCAGATAATAATAACAACCACCACACTGGATCAGACCAATAGACCATCTAGCCCAGTGTCCAGGGAAATGAAGAGAACAGGGCAATTATCAAGAGATCCGTTCTTGCCAGTCCCATCTTCTGGCAGTCAGAGGTTTAGGTACATTCCCGAGTGTGGGGTTGAGTCCATAATCCTCTTGGTTAATAGGCATTGATGGACCTTTCTTCAATGAACTTACCTAATTCTCTGATGTTGTGCAAACCACCCTTGGTTAGTTGGTTGATAGGTTATTTAACTCAAGCTAGCCCATGAGTTTCAGCTTCCAACCAACCCAAAACTGAACTGAGGGCCAGATTCTTATTTACACAAAGGCCCCTTTACACTGAAATGGGGCCTGCCTTACAGCGGGGAGGCATGTGATTCTGGTCTACTTTGGGCCTCTTTTTCAGAGATACTGAGCAATCATACCTCCCATGTTCTCCAGCATCTCCAAGATATCAGTTCAGAATTGCATGAGGGCAGAAACTGGAAATCCCCAGGAATTAGAAAAGTGCTCTGAAGTCTCACACTGTGGCCCAAATTCTCTGCTGGTGTAGCTCCTAAAAGTATCCTAGAATGATGAGTCTTGTCCTAAAGGGTAATAGGTACAGACAGTGTGAGGGATACTGAAACTGTGTCCCCCAATTTAGCGCACCTCCTGGGCAGGTTGTTAAGTCCAACTCTTTTCATCAAAGCACTAAGGCTGCAAGATGCACCTAAGTTCCATTGAAGATAACTGGAGTGGAGAATGCACTTGAAGTGAAGCATGTACTTAAGTTCCTTGCTGAATCAGGGCTTCCATTTTTACCGTCTTGTTGGATGGCTGCTTAGCAGTTTTGCTCACACAGCTGCACCTCAGCCAAGGGAAACTACAAACTACAAGGTCAGCTCACAAACTTGGAATTTTAAATTGTTGCCTGTTCTCCTCTGACCCTTCCCCCCCCCCCATTTCCATTTTGAACTTCCCAAAAGTAAAAGATTAAAAAAAAAACTAAAATAAAGAAAATCGCAAGCTGTGGAAAATGGATCTCCTCCCGACTTCCCACAAAAACTTTCAGCATCTAAGGGCCAAATGATACACCATAAATCCTTGGTCTTTGTGGGATTACCCCGCCAAAGAACCTGTGTATAACAGGAACTGCCAGCTGCTACAAATGATGCTTAAGCAAACAACTCGAGGGAAGCATGAGAGGATTTTTGTTTTTAATATACATAATCCTTTTCTAAAACATACCATATATTGCAAAAATAAGCACTCAACCTTTATGTCTGCCAGAAACAAAACGCTACCACGACATCAGTGTTCCCTCGCTTACTTAAATGTTTGTTTAAATGGCCCTTTTATACAAGCAGAGAAGAGACTGGACAATTTTGTTGCTGTTCTTAAAGACCTTGAATATGAATCTGCTAGGAGCCAGTATTGAAGCCTCATTAGCTTCTTTATTTTGTCTCCTGCATAATCTGTTTAACTCAGCAGCTGGAATGATGCATTGAAAAACATTCAAGTGAATTTAGTGTTGGCGAAAGGCTCCGAATTGGCCAGTGAAGTCTTGGACATATAGAAAAAGTACAGTGTTGGCCTCAGAGTAGGCTGTTAGGCTCCCATCATCCCAAATCTGGTCTAAAGGGAGCGTGTGTAGCAGAGGACCCATTTCTATTTCCTGAGTATCACCAAAGAGCATTCACACATCACAGCATAGTGCTTATACCTGAATCAACAGAAGGGTAGCTAGCATGAGAATAGACTTTATGCTATAGACCAGAGACACCTGGTCCATTACACAATGGAATGTTAGATATCAAGAAATAGATTTCAAGGCCACAAAGAATCATGATGATCAATTACTCTGATGACCTAGATGTCACTTGGTCCTGTCATGAGGGCAGGGGACTGGACATGATGACCACTCAAGGCCCCTTCTATGATTCTATAATACAAGGCAATCATTCCTGCATCAAGACCCTAATATCTGGTTTGTTTGAGGAATAATTTTCTGTCTTGATTTAGATACTGAGTGATGGGGATTTTTTTTAGTAGCTGTCCTGTTAGATATAATCATTTCTTTAAAAAAAACCATAAACATGTACATTGCATTGAACAGTGCTGATGCAATCCTTTCCCCCTCCATCTGAATTGCCTTTGATCAGATTGCCATTTTTGTTAATGCTTTCTCTACTTACAATGTAAACTCTTGGGTGGAGGGATGTTCTTTCTGCCTGTACCATGCCTAGTTCCTAGCCCGTGACTGCAGTCTCCACATGCTACCACAAGGTAAGTAATATTCAAAAAATTGTTTGAATAACTTATTGATATGATTCAGTCTGTGGGTTGTTCATGAACTCGTCGTAGCTTCTATTCAACAGACTAGTCTGCATTCAGAATTTGTGTGAACTACTTGACTGGTCATTTAGGTCTATCAGCATTGTTTTTGCTCCTCATTTGTATGATCTCAGCTTCATTAGGTACTTCCACCATCCACCCAGAATGAGTCCTTTGATGACCAAATGAATGCAGTCTTCTGGATTAAAGCCCAGATTAAGCACACACTTAACTCGCAGGGTCATCTGTGCTATTTGTGCACAGGCTTCATTGAAGAGGAACGGACTTAAACACATGCTTAAGTATTTTGTTGAACCCAGGTCTCTTGATTAGAGTCACAGAAAAACTCTGACCAAGAGAGGAACTGATCCCCTAAATTTTTCAAAGTCTGTAAGTGATCTGGGAGGCCAAGACCCAATTTCAAAATCAATATAATCACTTAATTGTCTCCGAAAGTCACAGGGACTTAGGTTCTTAAGCAGTGTTCCCTATAAGCTGTATGCTGGGACAGCCACCTAGGAGAGATTTAAATGCCACCCAGTTGATTAGCAGACAGAAGTGACAGTAAGCGGGTGCACCCTGATGCGCTGCTCTAGCAAGAGCTGGCTGAGCTGCTGCACAAACCGGCAGGGAGCTATTGAAAGAGCTGGCAGGGACCTGGGTTGCAATAGGACAGGACCTGTAAGAAATGTTAAGTTACTTTTACCACTATGTGGAGTGCCCACAGCTACCAGCATGTATTTCTATTGGTGGTGCACATCTCCAAATGGGTTGGTGCACATACCATTTATTCTGCACAGGGATGGAAAAAAATAAAGATAACATTGCTCCTAAGTCAATTAGGGTATGTCTACACTACCACCCTAGTTCGAACTAGGGTGGTAATGTAGTCAACCGGAGTCGCAAATGAAGCCCGGGATTTGAATTTCCCGGGCTTTATTTGCATGTTGCCGGGTGCCGCCATTTTTAAATGTCCGCTAGTTCAGACTCCGTGCCCACGGCTACACATGGCACGAACTAGGTAGTTCGGATTAGGCTTCCTATTCCGAATTACCTTTACACCTCAGTCTATGGGTACCATCAAAACCTCCTTCCTCCTGGATCCTGAGCAAGTTGCCTTCTGAATTCTAAATCACATACGTGTTTTTAAATCTTATTTTCTGCCAGTGATCTAGGTCTCTTGAAGCAACAGTGACCCTTTGGGTAATGGGAGTCATTTTAAACTCTCACCAGACACTCTCAATTTGCTTGTCTCTCAAACTGCCTGGCCCTGGCCCTGGCCCTGTAACGGAGACTCATGCAATCCTTAAGCATGTTATCTTGTTAAATGACCAAAGCCAAGTCGTAAGAATCCCACTTTACACTTTGACTGCATCTAGACTGGCAAGTTTTTCCGCAAAAGCAGCTGCTTTTGAGGAAAAACTTGCCAGCTGTCTACACTGGCAGCTTGAATTTCTGCAAGAACACTGACGATCTCATGTAAGATTGTCAGTGCTCTTGCGGAAATGCTATGCTGCCCCCGTTCGGGCAAAAGCCCTCTTGTGCAAATTCTTTTGCGTAAGAGGGCCAGTATAGACAACGCGGTATTGTTTTGTGCAAAAAAGCCCCGATCGTGAAAATGGCGATCAGGGCTTTCTTGCGCAAAATCGCGTCTAGACTGGCCATGGATGCTTTTGCGCAAAACCACTTTTTGCGCAGCATCCGTGCCAATCTTAGACACGCTTTTGCAGAAATACTTTTAACGGAAAAACTTTTCCGTTAAAAGCATTTGCGGAAAATCATGCCAGTCTAGACGTAGCCTTTGTCTTTGAGCAAAACGCATTTCTCAGAGTTCACTCGGCTGAAAGGTCACCACAAACCACCTTACACCGCATTAAGATTGCTAATTAGGATCAGCCAGTTACCGTCATCAATAGGATGAGATATTTTCATTTCATTTGACCTGGTGTATCTTTACCCACTTGTGGCTTTTTTCCCCTTAAAGGCCAAGTTGATTCTGTTGTGTTAAAACCTCAGATCACTGATAACAGTAGTGATGAGTCCAGGTAGAGCCTTTTTCAGTTTTAATCTCCCTCTCCTATTAGCTGCAGGCTCCTAGAGACTGAAACAGAAGAGCTTCCCTGGGAAAACTCACTTCCAGATAGATTATTTCTCACAGTGAGGTTATCGCCAGAGGTCATCTGGGTTCAGTCTGGGACTGCTTTTCCCATGTTCTTTTCGATTTTTTTTTCATTTCTAGCACCAATGGCCAAAAACTGCATAAATGTGTCGGAGGTGGATAGAGCAATATGTTAAAGTATCTCATTTGCATAAAGGTCTTGATTTCCAAAGTTGCAGAGTGCCCACAATTCCCATTAAAGACAATGGGAGCCATTATTAATCCGCCCCTTTTTACCTGTCCTACAAGTGCTTTGCCACACACTTCTCCCCTGCATCCGTCAAGGCATCTTCCCTTTTAACACTCTTCACTGTTTCAGCCCACTCGGACTTGCATCTTTGATGTGCAATCAAGTCCCTGACTCTTGCCTCCACTCCGCTGGTGATGCCAACCTTAATTGCCCAGCAGGCCAGTTTTCTAGTTGATGCTTCTATGTGTTCTGTCTTGCACAGGACAGGAGCTCTCTGTACAAATCAGTGATGCCTTCAGCTCCCTGCTCACCTTAGCTGGGATTCCTACATCACACTGGACAAAGGCTGAGCTCCAGGTGTGTTACCAAGGGCGGGTGCTGATAGTTGTGAATGTTCACAATGAAACTCACTATACTTCCCCTCCCCCTGCAGCCCAAAGCCCTATGTGATTTTGTTTGTAATTAAGACACATCTCTGGGACACAGGAAATCTGACTTTAATTCCCAGTTCTGCCCTGGCCTACTTGTGGGACCTTGAGAAGTCGCTTCCTCGCTTTGTGCCGCAGATCTCCATTTTTATCTTCGTGAGCTGTTTGGGGGCAGGAACTGCCTTTTACTCTGGGCCTGAACAGATCCCAGCCACAGTCAAGGCCTCTAGGCATGGGTGTGGAACACATAAGGATAGATTTAGAGCCAAAGGAATGGCAGGGGGAAGAAATTTGATCTATTGTACTGATATGTCCCTCCTTGAAACAAAGCTTCCAAAGGTTGGGGGTGGGAAGAGAATGGAATTTGAAAGGTGTATTAAGACCATTCATCCAGCAAGGAGCTGCTTCATTACTAAAATCTAGCACTACAAGATCTGGATTGGAGGCTGGAGATGGCTCATGTTTGCCTCAGGTGACTGATTAGCTGGCAAGAAAAGCTTATTAGACTTCTCGGGCCCCCCCGGTGCAGTCAGCACCTCAGGGAAGGAAGGGGACGTTTCTGTCAATGTGATAAATGCTAATGGGATCTAAGATCACTGTGCAGAATAAAGGGAAATGTTATCTGGTGATTATAGAATTTGTCTGGTCTGGGAAATAGTTGTAAAAGGGGAAGCAAGTCCCTTGGAGACAGGGTTAATGGCCAGACATGCAGGTTTTTATCGGACAACTCAGCGATTCTGTTTAGCAGAGGTTGGTATGTGTCCTCGCTTTGGTCCCAGCATGCCTAGGAATATCCTTCCACCTGCTCAGAAAAAGCCCTAACGCACGTTTTGTCTGACTGCAGGTTGAGCATAAGAACTGGGCCTGGATGCAAACCAGCTCTGAATCCAAACATCACCTGGACCAAAGGGTTTGGATGTAGGTCTTTGGTTCTGGACCATCCTTGGCTGGCTCTGTGAAAAGACACCAAGCACTGCACAGCTCTGAGTGAAACCCTAAATCTTTCCTCCAGAGTCCCCTGAAATGTGAGGCCAGGTTCACTTGAGGGGCTTTGGCAAACACCAGCCTGAGCTTCATTTATGTAACCGAGATAATGTTCTGTGTGCTTCTCGGAGTTATAACGAATGTCTGAAGAGATGCTGCCTAGAGATGAGCTGAAACCAATGACAAAACTTCATATCTCTTTACTGTGCTACTGGGGTGGGGCAGATATTTGAAATCAGAACTTACAATAAGCTCTGAATTTCACAGTTGGCTTCAGAACATGCCATATGCTGAATTCAAACCCTGAATCCAAGCACCCACAAATATTCAAGGGGATACAAATCCAGGTGTACAATCCGGGCTTCTGGTTCATTTTTAACAGTGAAGGCCACGTCTCCACTTAACAGAGGATCAACGCTTTGGCAATTGATTACTCCGGGGTTTGATTTAGCAGTTCTGGTAAAGACCCAATAAATAGAATGCTGAAGGTACCCCCATCAGTGCCAGTACTCCTCACTCTCATGAGGAGTAAGGGAAGTCGGCGGAAGCATTTCTCTCATTGATCTCCTGCTGTGCAGATGGCTCCAAGCTCAGCTTAAAGTATATCGACTCCAGCTACTTTATTTACTTAGCTGGAGTTGCACACCTGAAGCTGACTTTCCCCTTGCAGTGTAGACCTGGCCTAAGATTAGCAAATTACTTGATACTTAACATCCTTACTGGACACTTCTCCTTCCATACTGCATTCCAGGGATCCTATTATTGCTTCTACGCACAGCACTGCTGTAGCCATCTCTCTTGCAAGTCAGCTTAGCGGAAGGAAACTTGCCATTCCAATATGGAAGCTGCTTCTTGTCATGCATGTCAGTGGGGCTAAAGGCTGTGAAATGGCCAAATTCTCTGGTGGCAACGAATTTAATCTGCTACATTAGGCTAGACTCCAAAACAAATGCCACTTTGATCTTCCCGGGTGCTAATCGAGCCTTAAGTCCAATTGTGGTCAAAACACATAGTAAAACACCATGTCAGCATGTTTATGAGGTTGAGGACAGGTACTGAGTGGAAAAAAAAATCAATAGATATTTGCTGGTTTCAAACATAAAGTAATTACTGTATGTGTCACATTTGAAAGACTTACTAGACCCTTTATCTCCCCTTTCTCTCTTGTTTTGAAACATGGTGCAAGCCAGGGTTCCTGACTGTACTACAAATAAAGCTGTCACCATCTCCGACTCTTACTCCTTCAGCAAAAGGGAGCTACTGGCTCACAATCCAGGCTGTGCTGCCAAGCTCATGAAGTTTGTCTCAGGCTTAAATGCTGTATCCCCAGCAGATTTTTAAATGTGTATGTTCAGGGAACGAGTTGAGGAATGGATGGGGTGCTGGAGGGTGTGATTTCAGAAGGCTAGATTCTGACAGCTGTATTCACACTGAGCACTGCTTTACTCGGAGTAGTTCCCCTCCAATAGGTGTTTCTCTTTCCAAGTAAGTTAGCCATGGAGTAAGGACCTGAATGCATAAGGGTGGCAGAAATTTGCTCAGAGGAACAAAGACAGCAAGCAGGGTTTCATACATGGGGTATTTTGCTCTCCAAGGTCCTGGACATGAAGAGTACAGGAGGCTTCGCCGTAGCCTACCTTATTCTTTCAGATAATATCTTAGATGGCAACAAATGTGGCATGATGGGGCTGGAATACAGGCTCATTGAGAAGTAGAGCCTAGCCTGGGCTACACTGTACCACAAAAAGTTCTTAGAAGTGAGTTTGGTAAAAGCGTTATGTTCAGTGGCGTAGGTTCACTTGCATATCCTAGTAAACAGCTCAAAGCAATGAGCGAACATCAATATTCCAGGTAAGCTGTGTGCTTGTGCAGCTGCTCAGGAGAGATTCCAATGCTGCCCAGCTGATTAGCAGAGTGCCCACAGCTAGTTTCTGTTTACTGCTGGTGGTGCCCATCCGCACATGCCTCGATGCACACAAAAATTATTCCACACGTGGATGGAAAAAATCGGCACCTGGATGCAAAAAAGGAGGGGGAACATTGGCAAATATATGTGCAGCCACCAAAAATCAGCTAGTCCAGACATGCCAGTGGGTAACTTCAATGCAGAGAGAGCCGACGCTGTGGCTGGGTGACTTGGTATTGTTCCTCTATTAACACACTCACTCTCTCTCTGCCGCACTATTGTGGTTTCCTCTTTATTAATACTTCCAACTTCTATCATTCCAGAAAGCACTTTATAAACACTCATTGATTTCCTCAGCCCCCCGAGAGGTAAGTAGCTACTCTTTCCAATTTGCAGGCAGGCAAACTGGGAACCAGAGTTGCCGAGCAAATGACTGAAGCTCGTACACTGAATCAGTGGCAAAGGCAGGAATATAGCATAGGAGACTGCCTTCCATTCCTGTGCACTAGCTGCTACATTGCTAAACAGCATAGATTGTATTTCTGTACATTGTTTTATTTATTATGTATCAAACTCACATCTGGAGTGTCTCCCAGAAAGTATATATCCGCCCTAGAAGCACCATTCTCAATTATACTCAAATTTTAAAATAAACTTTAAGGTCAGTGTCATTGGTCTTTCAGTCCTATTAAAGCTGAAACTAATTATAATTATGGCATCATCTAATGACCCCATTGTATTAGGCACTATACACAAATGTATACTAAGAGACAGCCACTGCCCTGAAGAGTTTATAATCTACATACTCAGAATGAACAAATAATAGGAAACACAGGCCTAATGAAGGGAAGTGGCTAGGCCAAGATCTCACAAAAGGTTAGCGGCAGAAACTTTGTTGTCTGATGTCCAGTGGAATTCCATGTGCACTGGACCATGTGGTCACCCCTGATTAAAAAGGAATTTGACTCACATTGCCTTCGATGGCTTGTTTTTCACCTGTGAAAGTAAATTACAGCTCATTTAAATGCAACTCAACAATGCAAACTCACAAGAATTGAACCTGTCACCCCAGGTCTGGCTTTAAGCAAATCAAACAACTCAAGGCCTGGAATACCCATGCCACTGTTACCCACAGTCACAATTTTCTCATGAATCTCATAGTATTTGGTGTTTTTAAAGCCTTAGCTCCAGGGGTCATGTTATTATGGTAGAACCTAAGATTTAATTTTTTTACTGTCCGATCCTTCTGGTAATAGAGGAAAGATTGAAAACATCACTCCTAAATGCTCAAAATACACATGCAAATTAAACAAAATCACCATCATGCATTATTTTTTTTAAATCTCATCATTTTTAAGCCAATGTCATGATTTTGGGAGCCCTGACTTATGGTTTTTGAACGTTTAAAGCTGGCAGGACTGAAATACACTGCGAAATGTTGAGCAAAGGCCCAATCGCCGAAGGCTTAAGTGCTCAGAAAGGGATTCAGAGCTCAGATGCTTGTCAGGAGATTATCTGAGTCTGCACCATCCAGCTAAACATCTCATCTGGACAGATTTTCTGACATGATTTCCAGACCTTCCTCTATGGAGTCAGTCTAGATAAGTTGTAAAAAAAAATATGTCTACCTACAGGCTACGTCTACACTGGCATGATTTTCCAGAAATGCTTTTAATGGAAAAGTGTTCCGTTAAAAGTATTTTCGGAAAAGCGCGTCTAGATTGGCAGGACGCTTTTCCGGAAAAGCGTCCGTGGCCAATCTAGACACGCTTTTCCGTAAAAAAGCCCCGATCATCATTTTTGCGATCGGGGCTTTTTTGCGGAAAACACTACTGTGCTGTCTACACTGGCCCTTTTCCGGAACAGTTTTTCAGAAAAAGACTTTTGCCCGAATGGCAGCAGCATAGTTTTTCCGGAAAAGCACTGATGATTTTACAGTAGATCGTCAGTGCTTTTCCGGAAATTCAAGCTGCCAGTGTAGACAGCTGGCAAGCTTTTCCGGAAAAGCGGCTGATTTTCTGGAATAACTTGCCAGTGTAGACACATCCACAGTGTTTGTTGTTTCCATTTTCGTTCCTGACCACAAATTCTGTAAGTGTAGAGCCTTCAGTAAAAGTGATTCAAAAAAAATCACCTGAATTTCAAAGTACTTCCAGGTTCTGAAAGTGGAGGTACCCACTCTGTTTATATATCCTTAAAGCCCACTAACCCATCCTGTGAAACATGGGAGCAGTGCCCAATCCTTCCCTCTTGGGTAGCCTTCTGCATTGTTAAATCTCTCCCTAGCACCTTCCATTGTCAGTTGTTTGCTCTTGAAAATCTGTGTGCTTTGAAATTCTTAGCTGGTAAATTATATATAAAAATATTAATTTGCCTGTAAATGTATACATGGCTCCCAGGGGGAAAATGCAGCAAAGGAGAAAATAAACTCACTAGATCAGATTTAAAAATTGCTTTATGAACAGGTTTTCCCCCTTCTTAATACTCATAAGCTAATACACAGCTTGAAATCCTTTCCATTTCTTAATAGCTCTCTCCCTCTCCTTTTCCACCCACATTTATCTTTTTAGTGTTGTTCAAATGAATGTATGTAAATATGAACCTCCCCACAAAAATTACTATGGAAACCACAATACAATATTTCTCCAGCCTGTATATTCAGGTGGGTGGCACTTTATCCTGAATTGCAATTACACCCAGTCTCTACATGGAATATAATCTCTGCTTCACCATACCTCTTTGTATAGGCAGGTATAAACATATGCTTCTTCAGGGGTGCCCAGATCTCAGTTGTTTATTCTGACCCATCCTTAGTTTAGAGGCACTGAGACCAGTTGGTGAAATAATGGGCAGCACTAACTCTGCGCAGGGTGTGATGACGCATCCATGTACGTTCTGAGACTGCCCCAGGAACGTAACAGAATAGGACTAAATACAGTCACTGAAGACCGTGGAGATAATTACATGAAGGCTGATTCTTAGCCTAATATGTTTAACCAATATAAATGAAGCTAACATGATTTTCCCCCTGTCAAACATCCATATCAGTCACTGGAAATATCCAGAAGTATTTACACAGCATTGATGGATCATTTGGATTATGGGGATACTTTCTGCTTTCAAGGCCAGTCAAATCCCCAAGATTATAGTTATTATAATACCAAGCCACTCAAACTGCTTCAGTACCCAGAACAGAAAGCAAAAGTGAGCCTAATCATATGATGATCGATTCACCTCTACTCCCCAATAAACATCATAGCTGTATTTATCCTTCTTCATCCCCAAATCCAACAGTCCGAGCGTTGTGCACACAAGCAGCCTAACCTGTCTTTGGCCTCCTTTAATGCAGAACACTGCTGCTCAATCAGGCATCACTTAGTGAGTGACAGCTCCCTTCACATGACTGTCATTAATGAATTGATACTGTGCTTCAGGTCATCTGCCTGAAGCCATTTCTTCACTACGTGGAAGACGGACGCTGCCGCGGTCGACCTTTCGGAGTTTGATTTAGCAGGTCTAGGAAAGATCTGCCCAATTGAACTCAGAGAGTACCCCCATCGGTGCCAGTACTCCTGCTGCTCAGTAGGAGTAAGGGGAGATGGGAGCATTTGCCCCATTGAACTCCCTCTGTGGAGACAGTGTGGAAATTTAAATTAAGGTACGTCAACTCCATACACAGCTGGAGCTGCATATCTTAATTTCGACTTTCACCTGTTGTGTAGACCTGGCCTGAGAGCTAAGACAGAAACCTGGGCAGCTTGGGAAAATAAAGACACGTAACACCTTGCTACAGCGCTTGCAATATTTTCCCCCACTTGAGATGTTGCCACTTTTAATCAAAAGAGCCCTCCACTCTTGGAAGCATCACACTATGTGCATTTATCTGTCCTTAAATTTATTTCCTTAGGCTGTGTGTACTCTACCCGCATCATTTATACTGGCTGCCTTCTGCAGTTAGAAATTCCCTACTTCAAAAAGCCTCTTATGTATTTTGTTAAACAAATCAGGGGTAATAAATATTAATGAATAGCATGACCTCCCAGTATGTTCAGTCGGGCTCCACACAACTAATGACTCGAATGGCTGATAAAATTGTCGACATATTTTATTCAGCAAGCAAGCCAGATCTAAGAGTTCATGTACACAAAACACACGCACACACGCACACACAAACAGATGTCCACCAGGGGCCTGAGTTTAGCCTCACTGCAAGTGTGAATCAAGAATGATTCCCGTGAAGCTGCACCCACATCAAATGTAGGTGAGAATATAGGTCCTAGAACAGAATCAGTGTCTTGGCAGGGATTCATGGGAACAAGTCTCACCCAGTGCCACTTGGAAACATGCACACATGGGTACTTGCACATACAAGTGTGAAACACGGAGACGGACTCTCCTTTACACCGAAACCTCTTTACACTGGGCTGGCAGTCCCACCCACCCCAAGCTGCTTTGCATATGGCATCCTTCGTGTAAATGAGAATCCAGTCTACCATAATCAATACACATGGGGCACCTGGGGCGACCCTGACAGACACTCCCCGCTCCCCAGTTTGACAACACTCAGTTTTACACCAGGTGAATTTTAGGTACCTATTAAACACAACAGCACACAAGGTTTTGTCACCATCTGAAAGTATCTGACAGAACACCAGTCCTGAGAGGCACGGAGTGCAACTTCTATTGATTCAGAGAGATTAGGGCACTCAGAACATCCAGTTAGAAGCTCTCTCTCTCTCTCTCATTCACTCACGCACACACCCTCCATTTACTGTAAAGCCAATATCAGTAGGACATCTGAGGAGAATTTTTTAAAGAAAAGGAAATAAGTGAAACTTCTTGACATCCTGCTGCTCCAGAACCCACTAAGTCCTCAGCTGAGGTGGAGGGCAGCCTCCGGTGCCTTCGGCTTGATGTCCCTGTTTCCCAGTGTGAACCCAACGCTTCACCACCCTTTACTAACTCTCCCACCTGCTCAGAAAGCTCAGCCGCCCCTTCCTCCTCCTTCTCCTTTGTGTGTGCTTTGTGCATGCAAAGGCCGGTATTATGCAGCCTGCCTGCAGCTGGGTCACTGTGCTTTGAGAGACGAAAATGCATCTGCCCTCTGGGCAAAGAAATCGGCAGTGCAGCCATAGGATCAAAATGGAAATCGCTTTTCCTAAACCTTCCCTTCCTTCCCCCTCTCCCAGCTACTCTTTGCAGTCCTGGAGGTGTCGCTTAGCCTGGTAGAGTTAGCATTTTCCAGTGTATTCAGACGGTCAGCATTAACCCAGCGGCGCGGCGCTTTGTGCTCACTTTGCCCTTTTTTACCTCCTCTTTTATGATGTCTGGAGCACAAGCATTTTAATGGGGCTGAGGGTCAGGAGAAGAGCGAGTCTGAATGTGGCTTTAAAACATGCTCCACTGGATCTGCAGACAGCAACACAAAAGGCTACCAAGCTCCCTTCCAGAAACACCGACTTCATCCCTATACAGGGATAGTTTCTTCAGCATTGTTAGTGCTTCCTCCCTGATTACACTGGCCTTTGAATGAGTCCAACAGTTATGGGGCATCATTACACAGCAAGAGAAAGCACTGGCAGAATCCACTTGCCCCTTGAGTCCAGAACCCCTATTCACAGATATGGAGCTATAGCTATACTCTGGTGCATGTTTGTCTTCCAGAGAATGGTGAAGAGTACCAGATGGGGAACTCCACAAGGATGGAGTTTAACTTCAGAAAAGGTACGGCTTCTCCGATGGGCTGCATCCCCAGTGCCCGTCCAAACTTGGAGGGACACTAGACAGATTAGAGGATTGGTCCAAAAGAAATCCGATGAGGTTCAACAAGGACAAGTGCAGAGTCCTGCCCTTGGGATGGAAGAATCCCAAGCATTGCGACAGGCTGGGAACTGACTGGTAAAATGCAGTTGTGCAGAAAAGGACCTGGGGGTTACAGTAGATGAGAAGCTGGATACGAGTCAACAGTGTGCCCTTGTAGTCAAAAAGGCAAATGGAATATTAGGTTGCATTAGGAGGAGCATTGCCAACAAATCTAGAGAAATGATTATTCCCCTTTATTTGGCTCTGGTTAGGCCACATCTGGAGTATTGTGTCCAGTTCTGGGCCACCCACTATAGAAAGGATGTGAATGCATTGGAGAGGGTCCAGTGAATGGCAACCAAGATGATTAGGAGGCTGAAGCACATGACCTGTGAGGAGAGGCTGAGGGATTTGGGCTTATTTAGTCTGCAGAAGAGAAGAGTGAGGGGGGATTTGATAGCAGCCTGCAACTGCCTGAAGGGAGGTTCCAAAGAGGATGGAGAGAGGCTGTTCACAGTAATGACGGATGCAGAACAAGGAGCAATGGTCTCAAGTTACAGTGGGGGAGGTCTAGGTTGGATATTAGGAAAAACTATTTCCCTACCAGGATTGGTGAAGCACTGGGATGGGTTCCCTAGGCAGGTGGTGGAATCTCCATCCCTAGAGGTTTTTACATCGTGGCTTGACAAAGCCCTGGCTGGGATGATTTAGTTGGGGTTGGTCCTGCTTTGGGCAGGGGGCTAGACTGGAAGACCTCCTGAGGTGTCTGCCAGCCCAGGGATTCTATGACACATCCAGGAAGTGAGAGAACAGAGTTTAGTCTCTGTGCTCTATTTGGTCCATCGCCTTGCTACACAGATGACCAGCAGAGGGAGATGCTAACTTCTGACTACTTTAAAGTGCTACATAGTCCTGTCTTTTGTTTCAGCTAGACCAGACTATCTCTAACACTGAAAACAAGAGTGAGACTATAATTCATCACCCGGGCCCCTCAGCAAATGTCAAATAGCCATGACTTCAGATCAAAACTGGTCATGGTAGGATTGGAATCAGTTAATTAACCAGGGAAACGCCCATCCCGGTGGTCATCCAATATCTCTACCCATTCTATGAATAATCAGCAGCCTTTTCATCTTCCTCTGTACTGCGGTTGCACCAGTGGCCTCAACTCTTATCAAGGCCTGATTTGGCTAGGGACAAAGACATGGCATCAGACAGTCCACTCCTCAGAACCATTGGCAAGACAAAGGAAGCTTCATATCCCCATGTTACAGCTGGGGACGTAAGAGACAGAGAAATTAAATGACTCAAAGAGATCACACAGGGCAGAGTTGAACCTGCATCTCAGACTTGTGCCACCACAACAAGACCAGCCTTTTCCCTTGTCTCCTGCTTTGTTATTCCAGCAGCCCACACCACCCCTTATGAATATCTTGTGAAGCAGTCACTAAATATCTTCCCTCTGTCCTTTTGGTAAATCCAGCCCAATAGCCGCTAAAGAGTTCTACTTGTGAGTTGCTGGAACAAGTCAATCCTCTCTAGCCAGGCACCCTTTGGACCTAATTGGTGTCGAACCAGAGAATTTGCCAGACCATGGGAGGTCAATATTGTCTAGCAGCATCACCAACACTTCCACTGCTTGCTGGGCTGTTAGAAGATATTTAGGGGTAAATTATAGAGGTAAAGAACAGCACAGAACAATGAGAGCCAGGGCTGGTGGCTGTAAACAAACTTTATGGGACTGCGGGGAAACTTGGCCACACCCATGATACATGGACATCTGGCTAACTAAAATCATGACGGACCACAGATGTTACTGGACCAGAGAGTGCTGGACTACAGAGGTTCAACTTGTATAAGGTGAAAGCTGTGCACAGCATGTCTGCAAATGGCATGTTGCTAGTGCCCTTGATCACCAGGTTTTCATTTCTAAAGCACTGGAGACAGAGAAAGATGGGTTTGAAAAGCTAAGAAATATTGAGGTCCTTCTCTCTTTTTTTATTTTTAAGGCTCTTTTCTTGTGGCACAGCACCCTTCGTGTAATTAACAAAGAAAGAAGGGTTAGCTGTATCAAGTAGAGCTGAAAGGAAAGTGACAGTCAGCAGGTGAGGTATCACAAGTCGAATGAAGAGGTGTTAGATGAGTATTCGTCTCTGCTAAGAGGAAGGATGTAGAACCTCTGCTGAGGCTCCTTTGGCATGAAGAGAATTTACAGTTAAAGGTGAAATGAATCGTTTTGACACACACACTCCCACAGAGGAAGTACTGCTACTTCTGATGGGGGGTTGACTGTGGAAAGCTGTAGTGGTGATTGATGTTTCAAGTATGGTACACTGAGCATGTACACTTCAGGTGCTCTGCTGTTTCATTCCTTTCACTGGAGGTTCCACAGACATCTGAGGCAGTGGAGGGCAGTGGTTAGGGTCCTACGATGGGAGTGAGGAGCAGTCTATTGCCAGTTTTGCATATGTCTCCTTCCCTGTGTCCTCCCACTCTTTAAACTATGGTTCCAGCTTTGCTGCAGAATGAAATCAAACTGTTACTCAGGTCTTGCCTTCACCCTCCGGTCTATGCACATCCCAGTAAGCGGTGGAAGTGTTGGCTAAGTTGCTAGACAATATCCACCTCCTGTGGTACAGAAAATCAAGAGAGCATCTCTGAAAGGTGTGGGGCCAAAGGTGGGAGGGACAAGGCTCGGTCAGCCACAGCACTGCCCAGAGCACTCTGCACCCACCTCAGGCAGCCTCAGTACTGCCTGGGTCTCTGGAAGTTATTTTTAAGGGCCTGGGATGGCAGCCAGGTGCCCTGGGCTCTTTTGAGTGGCCAAGCCCTGAAGCAGTTGACTAATTTGCTCCCCCATCGGCAAGCCTACTAGTGGTGTTTGAACATGTTGGCCAGTTTTTCTATACCATGGTTTCTTTCTCCAAGAATTTCAAAAGGCTCTGTAAAGATTAACTAATGTAAATCTCATAGCTCTCCTTGAAATAGGTTATTTCAACCCTATAGTATCCCCTTTGCCGATAGCACTGCATAGTAAAGTGAGTTGCCCATGGCCACACAGCAATTCAGTGGCAGAGGTGGAAAGAATGTGCTGATGCCATAATCCTGTGCTTTAAACTCTCAATAGTCCTGTCTTTCAGGAGAAGAAGCCCAAGTGATATTCATGCACTGAGCCACATGGGATGGACACAACCTATGATAATTTATTGGAGGTAAGTTACTGGTCTATAAAACCACTACTGCAACTTTACCCATTATCACTGAAATGCAACCACCTCTGGGGATGGGAAGTGGTGACTGTTTTACAGCAGGAATGAAAAACACCATGCCTCATGAAAACACCAGTTGTAATTTAAACAGGCAGGGTCTAATTGTTTGAGCTGGAATTTGGCCAGGATAGCAGGGATAGCAAAACAAACCAAAAAAAACTACTAGGAAATAAACTACTCCAGCTGAATTCAGTTAAATAATGTAGCCCACTCCTCCAAGTCTCAGAACAACATCTCCCCACATTGCAGCTTCATAAATCATTCTGACTTTAATTACTGAACCATAGTATTACATAGGTACACTACATAATAATCACAAATAAGGGGAAGTTTGTCTTGAAATTAATACCAGTGCTCCCCTTTTGCTGAGGTTTTGCTTTCTGAATATTACTACCTTGCACTTCAGGCCATCCCTGGCTCCCAGATCCACTTTGGATGCTGCTTTCATGAGCAGAATTATACGAGAGCCCCAGACTTTTTTTTTTTAAAACACAACCAAGAGATTTAATTTAGATAGTAAAGGTTGACCATAGCTATATGTTTTGTGTGATAGTAAACACTCTACATTAGTAGCTAACAAACAAACAGCTTTGAAACCTCAGCAAAAGTGTGCTACAGTCTCCAGGTCAAGAGCTGACCATCAGAGCATTTGGTACCAACAAGTGTAACTAGCATCTAGCGCTTACGTTCCCATTAAATTCCCCCCTTCGTTTCCCTAGCTCAGTGTTCCCCGCTTCTTCACCTGTTTTAATCTTATATAACAGCCAAAAATAAGAAAAAGCTTATTTGAAAAGCAACCTAGCCACCATCATCCTCAAAAACCCCATTTAAACAGTATTTCTCTGTGCCTCATGCATTCACTCCCTAAAAGGATTTCTGTAGTCCAAACCCCAAAGTACTCGGGACACCTAGGCTGTGTCTACACTGGCACATTCTCACACAAAAACACTTTTTCTAAAGAGTTCTTGTGTAAAAACTCTTCTAGTAGAGAGCATCTACACTAGCATATGCTTCTGCACATGAACATCCATGCCAGTGTAGAAGCTCTCTTGAGCAAAAAAGCTCAGAAGGCCATTTTAACCATAGGGCTTTCTTGCAAAAGAAATTCATGTTGTCTGTCTACACTAGCCTCTTATACAAGAACAATTGTGCAAGAGAGCTTATTCCTGAGCAGGACCATCATAGTTCTTGTGCATGAAGCACTGATTTCATACATTAAAAAAAAATCAGTGTTCTTGTGCAAGAACTCACAACCAGTATAGACAGGCAATAAGTTTTAGCACAAAAGCAGCCACTTTAGAGCACATTCATGCCAATACAAACACAGCCCTACAGTTTTTATGGTGTAACATCCACCCTGCCTAGGGCCTGAGCTGGTTATAAAGGGCCCATTAATCTTACAAGCTGCACCTGGAGGAGAGTCAGTGCGGGAGAAAGGCTAATTGAAGATGAAGCCCAGCTGGGCAAGGGCAGGCAGGGTTTGGATAAAGGTAGGAGCTTTGAGGCTGCTCTTTTTTGAAAGAGAGTGTGAGAATGTTCTTTAGTTCCTGGGCATAGGTAGAAGAGCTTGAGTGTCTGCTAAACAGTCTTATAAGAGGGGGCAGTAGTTCTTGTAAGTGGAAGAAGGTATGGATGTTAAGCCTAGTTTTGGACTAGGAGCTAGAGAAGCAAAGAAGGAGCCCAGAGAAAACAGCAATAGGGTCTGAGGCTGAGTAGATAGTGCTTGTTAGGTAGAGGGTCTCTTGTGGGGCATATGGAGCAATGGGAAGGCTAGTAAAAGTACTAGTTAGCTACTTGATAGGGAGCTGGATTGAAAGAATACCTGACATGGGATGTACATAGTCCCTTCTCCAGAGGGAATTCAGCATTTTACAAGACAGGGGTTCATAGTGACTTCATTGCAGGGCTGAGCCTTGAAGAGGGAGGTAGCTCAATCCAGAGAGCCAGGCCCTCGGGTGAGCAGCAGATGGAGAAGGCACCAGGCCAAGTGAAAGCTAATCTGCTGACCCTGCTCTATGAAGCTTCTTAAGGGTGAGTATATGCTGTTACTATACATATGGGCGAGTGCACACATCTGCTCCTTGGTAGCCTTTGTGCAATAAATCCCATGAGTCTCAAGCGTCTGTGGATTTGCAGTCATTGCAGCCTGGCATTGCTTCCCCTCTGCTGAGCATGTCCATAGAGAGGCTGAGAACTGAGCAGGTCATGGAGGCTGAGCCTGTGGGAAGAGCTGGATGCTAGAAAGAAGGCTTAGAGGAAGGGGAAGGCTCCACCTTTATGGAGACTGAAATCCTTTCCCTTCATGAGAAGATTTGCAGCCTATGAGAGCATTTGCTCTCATCCATCTCCCATTGTGGAGATGATACCCAGCTCAGCTTAAGGTACATTGACTCTAGCTACATCATTTACATAGCTGGAGTTGTGTATTGTAAGCTGACTTTCTGGGTCTAGTATAGACCTGGCCTAAGTTGAAGTATTAGCTGCTCTCCCTCTCTCTCCCCCTCCCCCCCCCCCCCCCCATCTGACATTCCTTGGCCCAGTGCTGGTAACAGGGAGAAACAAATATTCTCATTATCCTACATGCTAATAGTCCCTATATATCATGATTTAAACTAGCCCCATTTCTGTGCCTTGCAATTGAAGATTTTTCCTCCTTCTGATGGGTCTTCATGTCTAAAGAATCACACACTTTTAACTAGTTCCTTTGCTGTGTGTTAGCCCTAATCTCCCCTGGAGAGGAGCTTTGGTGGTCCTAATGCAGAAACTCTTAGAGGCAAAGGGCTCTTTCCACCCCAAAAAAGGCTGTATTGAAGTTGGCTAGACAGTTGGTTTTATGGCTCTGGCAAAGTGAGAGGAAGGATGCTTTTGTAGTTAAGGTGCTCTGGTGGGGATAACAAAACAGGGGTTCAATGCTTGTCTTTGCTATGGATCCTTCTGTTCGCATTTGAGAAAGTTACTTAATCTGTGCCCCTTCTGTAAAATGGGTACAAATGTCAGTCTTTCACACACTTTGTCTTGTTTGTTTAGAATGTGAGTTCATCAGGGCAAGAACTGTCTATTGCAGTGTACAGTGCCTGGCACAATGGGCCTTCCTCTGAAATGGTGCTTATAGGTTCCACACTGACATGCACAAATGAAAACTGTTGCAGTCTTTCTCTGTCTCTGCAGAGGAGGGTGAAATTTAATAATTATGGTTCTTCATGTGACCTTGGCAATCTGGTTGATAGTCTATAGGACTATAATAGAGTTTAAAGAGAAGCTAGATAATTTATGGAGGTTAGATCCATAAAAGGCTATTAGCCAGGGGATAAAATGGTGTCCTTGGCCTCTGTTTGTCAGAGGCTGGAGAGGGATGGCAGGAGACAAATCGCTTGATCATTGTTTTTGGTCCACCCTCTCTGGGGCACCTGGTGCTGGCCACTGTCAGCAGACAGGATACTGGGCTTAGATGGACCTTTGGTCTGACCCAGTACGGCCATTCTTATGTTCTGGAGAACTGTCAGCATTCTAAATTGGTTTAGCTCCGCACCAAGTGACAAAACCATTTCTTGGGTTTACCAAAACTTCTTTTGACTTCATTAATCTTGATAACTAATGAAAATTTACAAGATTACAGTCATATATGGAACTGCCTCCTACTGTTCAAATGTAATGAGACTGGAATGAATTCCTGTTTGCTCTGATTGTCATAATGGAAAGGATGCTATGAGTGACTTCCTTCAATTGTAACTGACACAAATGGAGATGGGTTTATAAAATTCCACTAGAGAGGGACAGATGAATTTTGCAGGAGGGGAAAGCTTGCATTCATGCTTTCCTGAAAAGCTTGTGGAGTGTGATTTCAAAATGCTATTCTCCACTTCCACCCCGACTCAGTTTCCCACTTACTTATATTAATTCATAGGTTTTTATTTCACAGGCAGAAAGGACCATAAGCACCTAACAGAATGAAGTCTTGACTTTAGAAACTTGAAATCATACACACACATCGCTTTTTTTAGCTTTACCCTACTGAAAACAGTTAATTATGTGTAGCTACTTTGGCCCTGCAGTTTCCATGTTGATAGGATTTTTATTCAGAGTAAGGACTGTAGGATCAAGACTTTCATTTGAAATTTATATCCTAGAAACAACCTGTAAGAGTCTTAAAAATTGCAAGTGTCCCAGTTTGTCTGGTATCCTATTTCTAACCAAGATGTTTCAGAGCTGCAAAACTCCCATAATGCCTCTGTCCTGTGAGCAATATACACAAGAAAATTGCTTCCTGACCTAGTCACTTTATACTCCAAAGCATGAGGATTCAAGTCATGGTACTTTTAGCTTCCTTGTGCAGCTTCAGGTGCTGTTTTTATTATTCCTGAAGGCATTGGTTAACTCCATTTTGTTATGCTTGCAATTTAAGTTCATTCTAAGCTCTATTTTTATTCTCCCTCGGGTTATTTCAATAAAATCAGTTTGCAAAATGGAACATAGAAGAGTAAGGGTTTTATTTGTTGCTGTTTTTGCACTTTCAAAATAAAAAAATTAAAATGCTTTGTATAAAAGCAGGCTAGTAAATGGTGGATATTATTAAAAACAATGAAACATTTTAAGGATCTCTTCTGCCCTTCAGAATATCCAGAATGAACTGTCTTGATGTTGTACACAACAGTACAGTCTGGGTCTTTTATCATTTTTAAACCAAATGTAGCTAATGTTCTTTAGTGTTCAGATACCATCTCTGACTGTTTTCACTGGATTTCCATTGCCAAAGTGTGGCCCAGTTAAATTTTGCTGGTCGCTGTTGCATTTCACCTCAACTCACTGTCTTCCTTTCATGTACACCCTTCCAAACGTGGTAGAACACCATTCCTGCTCAATTTAGCAGGAAGGTAGAGGCATTTATTTCCATGACTGTCCCAATCAATATTTATGTTCATTATTTTATTTCCCGCATCAGCCAATAAGGATATGAGTGTTCTACATACTCTCCTGGACATTCCTAGGCTGTTCAGCAAAAAGTGCCCCGGCACACTGCCAGCAGGATATTACACCTCTGGACACTGTTTCAGGGTATGAGGATATTGGCTCTATGGGGCCCAGACAGGTGATAGCCAGTGTTCTCTGTAAGCCGAGTGTGGGGAGGGAGGAAGTGCGTGCGGTCAGGAGAGGTTCAAATGCTGCCCAGATACTTAGCAGAGCATCCACAGGTAGGCTTTTTCTGCTGGTGGTGCATATGTATTGCTGCACATAGAAAATTTATTCTTCATATGAATGGAAAATATTAGGGGGACCATTGGTGGGCCAGGAATAAAGATGACCACTTTCTCAACACTCTCCCCACACTACTGCTCAGGATAGTAACTGCATCTGCCATGGAAATCTCTTCCTAACTCTCTCCTCCCTGACTCATCAGTACATGTCCTCTGCACCTCACACACTACCTACTGTCTCAGAGAAAGCAAGTATGTCTGCCCATAGCCAGGAATTGACCTTTGACACATCACTTAACCTCAGTATGCCTCAGTTTCCCCTCTCTGTTCAATACATATTGTTTTGTTTGTTTCAGCTGAAGACTGTTTGACCATGTTTTACAGGGCCTAGTTTGGCTGGGAGAGCTCAGCACTGCACTAAAACAGTTACCTAAGGACAAGAGGCAATGACCTTAAATTGTGAAAAGGAGGTTTAGGTTGGCCATTAGGAAAAACTTCTTACCTGTCTGGGTGGTTAAACACTGGAATAAATTTCCTAGGGAGGTTGTGGAATCTCCATCACTGGAGATATTTAAGAGCAGGTTAGACAGACACCTGTCAGGGTGGGCAAAGTGGTCAGGGGCCACACTCTTCCGTGATATTAATGGAGGTGGTGTGGGATCTGGGGTGAAGGTTGGGTGCAGAAGGGAGCTTGGGGTAAGACACTGGAGTGTAGGAGGAGCTGTGGGATCTGAGAGGGAGTTTAGGTGAAGGGAGGGGATTGTGACTTGAGTAGGAGACTATGGTGCAAGGTCTGGAAGGGAGTTGTGGGCAGGAGAGATTTTTGCCCTGGGGAAGGGGGGTGGGAGGAGAGTACAGGGTCTTTGAGGGGATTGTGACCTGGTGCAGGGATCTGGCTTGATGGGGGTAGGAGATTGCAGTGTGAGGTCTGGGAGAGGCTTTTGAGCTGGGACGGGGTGTTGGGATGAGTGTAGGGTCTGGAGGAAGTAGGGGAGCAGAGGGTAAGGGGGGGGGGGGGGAAGGAGCTGCGGTACCAGAAGGGTACTTCGAATGCTGCCCTGAAAACAAGCAGCTACCATTGGCTGGAAAACAGCCAATGGGCATTGAGATGGGGTGGGAGCAGCACACGATGTCTCCTGAGTTCGCAATCTTCAAAGAAGTGCTCCAAGCAGCATACAGAGGTGGGGCAGGCAGGGAGCCTGGCTGAGGCACCTGCAGGCTGGATCTGGCAGCTTGGTGGGTCAAATGTGGCCGACAGGCATATTTTTGCCTGCTCATATCTAGATGGTGCTGGGTCCTGCTGTGAGGGCAGGGGACTGGACTTTATGACCTCTCGAGGTCCCTTCCAGTTCTAGTGTTCTATGATTCTATGAGCACTATAATAAAGGTGTCTAGCCAGAAGCCTGCTTTGCTGATGCAAATGCTCTACCTCTTTTGTGGTTTGGGCTGCCACCTTTCAGATGATACATTCCAGTGGCAGGAGGTGGGGAATAAGCTGATAGAGCAGTTCAGAGCTTATCTAGAGTGAGAAGCACCATCTCAGCCTAAGATCCGTTCCTCATGAACAAAGTTCCAGGCAGCCCTGCACAGCAGCCTTGACATGTGAGACGTAAACAGCAGCTTTAAATATTTGGTTCTTTTGCCTTAGTTTGTTTTGTTTTTATTTTGACTTGGTTTAAGGACAGGAGTAATTTTCTGACTTGCTGTCTGATCCTTCTTTTACTATCTTAAGCACTTCCTCTCAACTTTCCAATTAATACTTCAAAGCATCCACTCTCAACCAATGGACTTGACTGACTTTCCAGAAATGCCCTATTGAACCTTTGCATAGGTTTCATTTAAATACACTTGCATGGTGATGCCAAGTTAGCCTTTGACTTTAAGGTAAATCAAGCTCTTTTCAATATAATTACATTACAAATGGGGGTGTGACCTCAGTTGCATTTAGGTTAAATACTCTTGCATAGCAGTGTGTGCTATGAAATGCAATGAGAACAGGCTTCCCTCTTTGAGTTTTTAATAGGAAAAGTAATGAGAGTTTGAGCATGTTCCGTCATTTCAAGCTGTGCTGTATGGTGAGGGTTAGAAGACCCTACTGCCAGTGGTATTCAGTGAATCTAACTGAAGTAATCATTGTGGGAGAGATTTCCAAGCTGACCAGTCCCCGATGTTTATAATGCCTCAATTTTCCCCCATTACGTAATTTATTCACTGAGGTACAGATTCTTTGGCTTTTTTCTATGTCACAAAATGCAAGATCATTCAGTGCTTTGGGGCTGAAACTGCATTGCTCGTGATATGCTGCCCTAGAGAGGGGCCAAAGCTGTTGGAAAGGTCTCTCAGTGTTGGATATCTGTCAATCTTACACACCCTACAAAGGTGGGGCATTAGTATTGTCCCCAGTTTTCAGATAGAAAAACTGGGTCATGGAGAGTAATGACTTAGGGCAGGGGTTCCCAACCTGGGTACATGTACCCCCAAGGAGAACGAGAAGCTTGTCAAGGGGGTACAGAGAATATTTGGTAAATAACTAGATTATCCTAATTGAAATATTCCAAAAGTAGTAGTGTTAGTGAAAAAAGTAGTGAATTCTAAAGTCTAGAATTTATTTCCTTTCATATTGAATAGGAGGGTACAGGAAGGTTTACTAAAAGCCAAGGGGGTACGGGGACCAAAAAAGGTTGGGAACCCCTGACCAGGGGTATGTCTAGACTACGGGCTTCCTTTGAAAGAAGCTTTTGAAAAAGCTTCTTTCAAAAGAGATGGTCTAGACAGCCACAACTCTTTTCGAAAAAGCGATCTGCTTTTTTGAAAGAGCCCCCGGGCTAGCAGGATGCTCTTTCGAAAAAGCCCTGTTTGCATTCAAGAGCATCTTTTTTCTGATGAGCTTTCAGAAAACGGTGTTTTTCCTCATAAAATTAGGTTTCCTGCTGTTGAGAAAACCGCCGCATTCTTTTGATGTAATTTAGACAGAATGTGGTGTCAGTCTAGACTCAGGTGAAGCTTTTTTTAAACTACCCTGTAGTCTAGACATAGCCTTAGTGATATTCACACAACTGATCCCACTAGGCTAGAAACCAGCAATGCTTCATGGTCGTCATAAATGTTCTAATCATTCCAACAGGTGGATGAAATGCAGTGGCCTGTGATATGCAGGAGATCAGACTAGGTCAACTAAAGATCCCTTTTGGCTTTAAAAAAAGCAAAGGACAGAGACCCAATCCATTTGAGTGTTGGGCATGTGACTCTTTACTTAAGCGTCTGCTGGAATGGCCCCAGTGAAGGGCAAAGCAGGGCAAGTCTGAGGAGTTCAGGGGATGCTTTCCCAGCCACAGACTTCCTCCTGTAGCTCATAAATTTATATCCACCCCAGTGGCCTGATTCTGTGTGCACTCGCTGGGTGAAATCCTGCTCATTATACTCACTCCACTTCCAGCATGTCCTTGAGTGCAGAGAGGAAAGGAAGCTCTCTTCTCAGTAGAACAGAGTAGACCCAGCCCTTGGCCTTTGAGTTTTAAGCTTTGCCTGCAAACCTAGAAATTCACTTTGCTAGCTACAAGGGGAATATTTGTAATTCCCTGCTGTTCATAAAACCACTGCTGCTAAATCCCTCAAGCTGTTCCTCTCTGCCTGGAGGGTCTTCAGTCAGAGAACACTTCAGTGAATCTTAAGAGCTCTTTTCACCTGTATTGCCCCCCCATAAGTTTACAAAACCACAGTGGACGGGCTCTGCTATGAATTAATTGCAAGTTCAGTTTCCTCTCTAAACAGAGGCATTTCATCAGTTTTTTCCATAGTCCATGTACTTTGAGTGGGTGAACTGCATGACCTGTGAATTCAAGGAGGATGCCACATTGTCAGTTTAATCTGCCTAAAACTGGTGAAGTTGGGAATACTGGGTCAAAACAGAAGTACAGTTCATCAAATATGTTTTGAAAAGTTTTAGGAAATGCTATAGATTTGAATGAAATATTCAGCTATTTCCTAGTCTCTGGAAAATAGGAAAGGTACTCTCTTCCTTCCCTAATGTTGCAGTGCCCTGCACTGCCGGTATGTCCAGAAGGAGGTGGCATATACAACAGATTTTATTACTGGTCCCCCAAATCCTATTCAGGAAGGAAGTGTTCCTATTGAAAATGGAAATGATAGCTGCCTGCTGAAAGCAACCCACTTGTTCTGACCACAATGAAGAGAACGTTCCT
This sequence comes from Pelodiscus sinensis, assembly GCF_052426305.1. Classification (NCBI taxonomy): domain Eukaryota; kingdom Metazoa; phylum Chordata; order Testudines; family Trionychidae; genus Pelodiscus; species Pelodiscus sinensis. The sequence continues at coordinate 4,526,285 of NC_143078.1, forward strand.
AAGAACAGCTGTACTAGGTCAGACCAAAGGTTCATCTAATTTCCTGTCTTCTGACAGTGGCCTATGCCAGATGCCCCAGAGGGAGTGAACAGAACAGGGAATAGTGTCATCTTGTCCAGGTGACTTAAACTGATCAGCTAAATAGTAGTATTCCAAAACCACCTATAATGATACCTCACTTGGTGACAATCTGAGGAAATGTCCCCCAACAAGAATGGCTCAGGTTTGGTATCTCCCTGGTGTCCTCAGCTGTGATGACCAATTCAAAACATTTAGTTTTTCCAGAATGACCTTATTCTTGAGTGCTCCTTTAGCATCTTGGTCATCCAGCAGCCCCAGTGATTGTTGAGAAGGCTTCCTGCTTCTGATACACTTAATTATTTTTTGAGTCTTTGGCTAGCTGGTCTTCAAGTTCTGTGGGGCTTTTTTGGGGAGGGGGCTTTATTTGCCATTTCTATTTACCTCACTAGCCTGTAATTTCTTCTTTCTAAGTGATGCCTTTTATCTCACTGATTCTTGACTTGACAACTTTAGCCAGGTGGCACTTTTCTGCATTATTTTTTTTTTAATGTGGGTTATCCATGTAAGTTGAATATTTTACAGCATCCTTCAAAAGCTTCCATGCAGCTTGCATGGACTTCACTTGTGGCATTGTATCTTATTTCTGTTACCCTAAATTCCTCGTTCTGTGTAATCCCCTTCCTGAAACTGCTAGTGTTGGGCTGCTGTGGTGTTAAAGCAGAGATGTTAAATTTAATTATGGTTGTTATTACCAAGCTGTCCAACTATATTTAAATCAGATGGCTTTAGTTTTAAGCTTAAATTGTCTAGCCCTGCTCAGTCCTCCTCAGAACTTCTTTACAAAACTCCCTTCATTGCTAGCTTCTCTGATCACTTAAGAATGGGCTTTTTAAAGTCCTGGTTGTCTTGAGAAGTCCCACCCCATGATTAAGAGGTGATTGGTGTTAACGGGATTAGGGATCAATGCCTCATTAGCAGACTGCTAGCCTCAGCACACTTTCTCCAAACAAAGACAGCACAGTATCTTTTGGTCAAGCATCAGGTACACCACAGATGTACCCTGACAACTTTATCCGGAGTCACATAATGACTCCTGCTAGACCTGAGAAACTCCCTTGCAAAATTGCCCTGTTTGGTCCCTGGTGATTGAAATCAAGTTAGATCAGAGCTTGATTGTGACTCAGTGCCCCAGAAAAGTATTCAATGCCCATTATAAACCTGGTCTGTATAGGTGCATCAGTTGCTACAGCTCTCTAGTGGATGGAATCACAATGTTCATCTGTGTCATAGACACCACAGGTAATCTGTTTTGATGTGCTTATATGATTTAGGATCCAAGGTCTCATGGACTTTCGATGGAGTAATTACATGGGTAAAAAGTTCAATAGACGAAATTATCCACCAGAATATTTCAGATCCAATTCTTTATGAAAACAAGAGCCAAAGGGCTGCTCTATTGATGAAATGGGATATCCTCTGGAACAGGAGCTTCATGTTTCTTGCAAGCTCTCACTACTTAAATTGATGCTGTATACTGCAAGTTGGCAGTATGATCATCCACATTGATGACAACAGATCCTATACTTGTCATGCCCTGGTTTATTCTCTGGTGCCAATGTATTTTAGAGGTTACCTTTGACAGATTCAAATCTCGACTTATTTGCTGAGTTTCCCATAAATGATGACACTGCTGCCCCAAGTAAATAAACCCATAGGCAACTGGAAATTTATGCTTGTATGTAAACTGTCACATCCATAGATTTATGTCAAGTATGCTCTTGAGCCGTTAATCGCTTTCCTTATGTTGTCAGTGGAACAAACTGACATTTTCCAAGGCATACGTAGTCATTGTCTGCTTCTGTCCCTCCCTTTCCCTCTTAACTTTCATAGTATATCCAGTAATATCTAAAAGGCATCTGCAGTAGAATACCCCTCTCTGGATATGAATCAGCATAGAAATCTTAGCTGAGATTTACTCTATTGATAGGGCCAATATAAGGGATACTATAGCTCTTATTTTTACCTATGAGCCCTATTTTTAGGATTTAAGACTTGGATCTCACCCTTTTGAGAACTGGCTTGCTAGGATTCCTAGAGACTAACTTCTGTCCAGACCAGGTATATCCCCTAGTTCCAAGATATTTCTGCTCTTGCCCACAACATGAAAGTGAAGTGGGATGTAGTGAAATGGAAATACATTACCCTAAGTCTTCTCAGAAATGATCCCAGGTTTGATTCAATTGGAATTGTTCTTGGCCCTACCATTTTGGGCATCCCTTTTTCATGGCCTAAGCAAACTCTTCAGAGATGGAATCAAGAGTGTGGAAGAAAACATTGTCCTCACTCTGAGTTTGTAAGCAACAAGTAGCCAGAGGCAGTTTTATTACGAGCTGCAGCAAGGGAAAAACTGGTTCGGGCAAGGGGGGGAGTCCCCCCCCCCCTCACCAAGGCAGATCTTCGAATACAAGCAATTATGAAGCAGTTTATATACTGTCTATTAAATATAATAACAATAACAATTAGTCTCCTTCCCATTACAAACACCAATGGCTAACAGTTATTTAGTTCCACCCAGATGCTTCTTATCTCAAGGTCCCTACCAGAGTCAGCATTCTATCCTTATCTCCGTATGGAGGCGAGAGGCGAAGGCAGCGTCTAATTACAGATCTCGCGTTGTCAGGCCACAGACTTAGCCTGACTCTTGCTCTCTTGTTAACAAGACCAAGATGGCTGCACACAAATTCCCTTATTCCCTTTTCCTGCCTCCACAATCCCCCCCTTTTGTGCCCACAGCACAACTATCTTTCTAAACCTTTATTGTCATTAAACATTACATAATTAGTACAAACATAAAAGCTATCTCTACCACCACATCCCTTACAACAACAATCAAATATGAAACTTTTAATAAGCAAAAGCAATATAATCATTAATATCCCCAATATAATTCTATGATGGGGCTGTTCTATAATTGTAGTAACATCATACAACATATTATAATTAGTAACCAAATTAGGGAGGGCAGGTACATGCTGATAGTACCTGTCCATAAGCACAGAGTCCAGATCAAAGGGAGAAAACCAAACCACTCCCACAAGTTTCTCCTTGGCAATATACAATACTTCGCTTCTTTCACCAAGGTCAGTTCTTAATGTCCTTTTGTAGTCAGAAATCTTTGGGCTTTGGCGGTGTCAGAGGAGCGGACTTTTCCTCTTTTTTTTTCTTGAAACAGTCGTGGTTCAGCATCATGCAGGGGAGAGGTTACCAGCACATCACCCTGTAATATTTTGGTTCTTCTGGTGTCCAGCAGGTAGGAAAGCAGGACCAGAAGAGAGAGGCTTATCAGCAATCGGGGTAGGATCATTTCGAGATGGAGGGATCTTTTTGCAGTGAAAAGCATTGGCCAACAGTCGGTTCTTGGCACTTCACAGCGGTGTTGGTGGTTAGCAAAACTTGGTAAAGGTCTTTCTAGAGCAGTCTTTCGCTGATGGACATACGAGTCTCTATTCTCTGAGCTAAAAGCCAGCTGGCTCCTTTGGAACCAAGGTTATTTCCTAGGAATAAAACAAAAACCATAAAAACAATCCCGCGCGGTTGTTTGGTACCAGCCTTATCAAAGTGAGGCTCTTTTGGAATGTGGTTGCCAGGGGAACTAGGGTCACAGTAACTGTTGAACTGTTTTACTTCCCAAGCTGGCCTAATACTTTGAGCTTGTCAGTTCTCAGCAAGATACCATGGACTGCCTCAGTTTACTCCTATAGTTCCTTTCTCTTGACTTTGGGGTTCTCCTTAACCCACCAGGTTAAATACAATTTAAGGGGTTTTAATTTACTCTGGAAGTACGAGTACAGCACCAGCACTATTATGAATGTTAAAATCAAAACTTCCCACATAATTTGGCAAACACTATTTAAATCCATCTTTAAGATATTTCATCGCCTTACTGGCGCTGCCCATGATTATAGGTTTGACCTCTACTGCCTGGTTGAGTGCTGCAGAGGTAGGTGTTTGGCATGGTCCACGGTGTTTCCCTATCTGTGTGTACCTCAGACGGCCAGCCCCGACATATCTTTGGGCATTGGCCACCAACTCCTCGATCTTTGCCTGTAGGGCCAGTAAACCCTCCTCTAGGTACTTACTTCCGCCGTGCCACTCAGAATCTCATGTTAGGTTACTCATCACTGCCGAAGTGCGATAGAGCCGCATTCCATCAACAGTCAGGATCATCCGGTGAGGGGCTGTTATACACACAGACGGATATGTAGAGGGGCAGGATGGAGTGATCTGTCTGGGTAGTCAAACACCAGTAGGTACCGTTTATTTGGACCAGCTCGATGTTTTTGTTTCTCTGAGACAACCACATCAAACCTAGGCAGATTCGTCATGATGTTAAATGGGCAGGTACATAAAATTTCCTTATCAAAGTGGGTGCAACAATCCCTGGGTATAGGGAGGCTCCCACACCTTCAGAATAAGCGATGCCCTTGATCTATCTATATGCTCCTGCTTTGGTACAGGCAGGGAGGTTACCATTCTGATCTGATCTGAATGAGGAATCCCCAGAGGGGCCAAAAACAAACTATGCCCTGTCCAGGTGGGCCTTTGGGTCCTCATGGATTCTCTACTTCCCCACTCCCATAGGTAGGCACGGGGGAGATGGGGACTCACCACCATAAGGGCTGGATGGTCAAAGCTATCCTATTCTTCAATACTGGCCTTCTAATTCCTTTAATTTAGTTCCATTAATTAACAATCCAATTAGTCTCTGGTCCAAATATCTGGTTAGGTTTAGTGAAATGGACACAGAGCTGGACAGATCCTTCAAACTATTCAGGATCAGTCGGTTGGCTTGGCTGGTGTCTAGGCCTTTACGGGCACTGTATATTACTGCATCTACCAGCCTGGTTTCTATACAATTCTGGGCTATGACATAAGTGTTGCTGACAGAGTTTCCAGGCCCAAACCAATCTGCGACAGTATCTGCTAAGCCCCTTCGTTGCCTAATCAGGCACTTGCCAATTTGATTAGCCAGTCTAGCACACAGCTGGTCTATACCAGTTTGGAACATCACCAAGGTAAGGACCAGTGACAGTTGTCCTGGTTCTGGGACAGATCTGTTCATGCACAATTGGGAGGCTCTATTTTGTCCTTAAGGACCTGGTTAATAATACCCAAATGAGGGCAAGTTAGCAATGGCCATTGTTTAACAAATAACAGCCATGCCTCAGGGGTTACCTTTGTCTGGGCTTTAAGTGGTAAGCCCCAGTGGGAGTCAGTAGGTCCAACTTCAGTGGCCTAATGTTAGTGTTTAGCTTCTTTCCCACAATATTCCATACAAACTTTAACTCAGAGGACTGTATATTCTTTGTCCTCATAGTGTTCATGTTGTTACAATAAACAGAATAATTATGTTTGAATAAGGGGAGGCCCAAGGCCGTGTATTCCCCATCGCTATTAGTGTGTATTTGTTCTATGTATGTGACTTGAAGGAGGTTACATTGACTAGAGTCACGGTTTCTCTTATAGGACCAAGCATGGTTCACAGATGTTTAATTGTTAATAGGAACACATGCAATTCCATAATTCTTGAGGCCTTTTAAGGCATCAGGCACTAATGAGTAGCAGGGCAAGTAGCTGTTATTGCAATGGTGAGGTTACTCGTTTCCTCATTGTTGTGGGCATCTTTACTTAAATATGCTGATGTCCCACTTGCCCGTGTTGTTACTTATAAATTTCTTATTATCTCTGGCCAAACCACGTTATCATTGGTGTGCAAATTTACAGAAGCTAAATATTTCATTTGTGTAGCCATTAAAGCAAAACCAATCCGGTGGGGGAGAGGGCTGGTACCCCACTCCCAGTCCTTCTGTTCACATGATGCACTCCTTGCTTCCTTCCAGTTCCTTTTTTGTTCACCTGTGGAGACATTGTTAACATTCTCCTAGCCTAAACAATTTCCAAACTATTATCCTTTCACTGAATTTTAAAGTTGCCAATTGATTGGGCCCAATTATTAATTTTGTTGGTTTAAATTAATGCTTCTGCTTTACTCAAATTATCCTTTCATTAAAACAATATCCTACACACAACAATATTTGCAATACGTATTACAATTAAGACACACAAGACAAACTTGGACAGAACACAAACTTATTGTGTCATGACACAGAACCATGGTTTTTGTTGTTGTTGTTGTTTGTTGTTTTTCTTCAGCTGGCACCAGCACTTTCTGATGATCTGAAAGACAAGAAAACATTTCTACCCCCGTCGGGGTGGTCCATTATAACTTAAAATACTGCCTAAGATCTGTTAGGGGAACTGGTTACAGCTAGTTCCTTACCACTTCCATGGGCGAGTGAGCTACAACTTTACGAGAACAAGAGCGCTTCATCGGTACTCGTGACCTTCCACTCCCTCGAATTACCTCTAGAGTTGCTAGCCCTCCCCAACAGTGGCATGCCTCAGTTTCCCTCTTGTACCACAGATCAGGCTTAATGTGTGAAGCTATAATGCTTCTCCTTAGCACAAGGTGTTGGTTAGTTATTGTTCCAGCAAGCAAAAAGCTTTTCTTTTCCTGAAAAGAATCATATACAGTGTTACTTATTAAGACTATAGTAATAATAATATTGACATTAAATTTTGTTATATGGGCGCTTATAAATATTTTGTTTGTATTTGGACAATTTACTTGAGGGGACAGGTGTTTTATATTCCTTTGAAATAGCCAGGCAGCCTGTATTCACATATAATGTTGGATTTGAAAGCAAGCCAAAAGTGTTATCAACTCAGCCTTGAACAGAGACACAGTGAAGTTTCAGGGCTTGGATTCTTAAAACAAAGATTTGTTTTCTTAAAGAGTAAATTTAACCTTAAGGATTGAATGTATAGATTTCATTCTTTTATACAGTTAACCAGTTAAGTGTCAATAGAATTCCTTCTTTTCCTTTTGAATATTTAACAAAAGTGTCTGTAGTCAAATAATTAAATTTAATTGTTTCTTTGCCTGGATTATTGAAAGGCTGCAAGAAACAAGGAGTCAGTTTTTAAAGCAGGTTTCCCTTCATATATTACAATAATCGCTTAATTCCTTCTTATGTCCTGATTCCTGCTAAATGACCCTTCCCAATGACACATGTTTGTCCAGTATTAATTTGGTAAGGAGGGTGAGCTTTCCCATATCCCCCACACCTCCTAATTCTTTTCAATAGGTAAATCCAAATGTGTATTATTGCAGTCAGCTATTACTAATTTTAAACTTCTCAGTATAGGGTTTTCATAACATCCATGCTGCAGCAGTTGATCTATGCTGCTGACTCTGGGGTGGATCACTCGGCCATGTTCTGTAAGGAGATTTATTTTGCAGAATGTGTCTCCTTGTTAGGGCAGATTTAGCTTCTAGTGATTACATCTTCAAATTCAATTCCCACTAGTTGGCTTTTAGGGTGGCTTTTAGGTTATGTCCTCCCACGCCCTCAAGCTAATTATAACAGTGTGTGAGGGAAAGGTTTTAACTGTTTTTTTTTTTTTTCTGGATGGCCCCCACTTGTGCGTTGAGAAACATCCTTGGGTAGCCTGCGATTCCAGCCAGAGAGGCTGTAGTTATCTATTTGCTAACAAGGGCTTGAGAATCTCCTAAAGTTGCTTGGCAGCCCTTTCCTACTCCTGCGTTGTGTTCTGTGTATATGTTTCCAACCAAAATGCCTAGGGCCAATATGGCTTGATGGTCGGCAGGCATTCCTTCCTTGAGAATTTGGAGGAATACTTCCCACAAGCTGTTAAGTCTATTCCAAAACTCAGTGTTTTGCTTTGGATCGGACAGATTTGTAACTAGAGCCCGTTCTTCCATAGGGAAGAGCTGACACCTTTCAATTATCTTCTGTGCCTCCTCTCTATCTTCAGTAATGTGGGGTAAGGGCCCATATAGGGCTGGGTATAGAAAGGAGTGGAGGGGGTAATGTTGGGCCAAATTCCCCCCTAAGCTTGGGAGAGGCTGTGCACTTGCGTGTAAGTTACACTTCTCACTGCAGGGCGGATTTTTGCTTTTCTGAGCTTCAATCTCATCCCTTAGGGCTTTGATTTCTTTCTCTGTCAATCTGTCAAATGCTTACAGGTTCTTAGACCATGATGCACGTACATGTAGTACGCAGGGGTGCCTTTCAGCGGTCTGGGGGGGGGGGGGGGGGGGGGGGGGTATGCTTAGACTGACCCCCATCCATTTTAGTCATTCAGGGGAACATCCTGTCCACTCCCCGTCTCCTCAGTGGCTTTATAGGAAACTAAATCTACACACTCCAAAGAAGGGGTCTGCTGGGTCTAGAGTGTCAGGCCTTATCAGCAGCTCATGAAATAAGGGGAGTCGTCACTCCCTCACATATCTGCTCGGTCTTGAGGTTCGGCTGACCCCCCTTGCGTTCAGAACTCCCTTGTGGGAGAGCCCTGGTGCGGCTGGAATCAGCTTACTTTTCAGAGACCTGGGCAGCGGCATTCACACTCCAGTCATTACATTCACACTCAGCATGCTTTTCACACACAGAAATTTTCCCACTTTTAGATGCATCTCTCATTATGGACCTTGTCCATATTTGGGGCGGCAAACAACACTGTTCCCCCCAGGGGCGGCAAACAACACGTTTCCCCCCAGAACCACAGCAGTTCCCAGCACTGCGTAAACCTAGGTGCCTTATGTCCAGACGCAATACAACCTTCTTCCCGTACCCGGGGCGGCACCACCAATACCACAGCAGTTCCCAGCACTGCGTAAACTTAGGCCTACTCGGGGATAACAAAACAACCTCCCTGGAACCGTTTTGCGTCTGACCTTGTTGCAGATTGAAGAAGTTCGGATGGCGTGAGCCCACAAGAAGCAGACGACCCTACAGGCAGTCCTCCTCCACACCCCAGTAGAGATTTCAAAAGGTCTTACCTCTCGTTTGGCACCATGGGGGTGAAGGGGGACGGTCTGCAGCCGCTGTTGCTGTCTTCAATCGGGCGTTGCCATCCAAGTCACGGCACCAAATTGTGGAAGAAAACATTGTCCTCACTCTGAGTTTGTAAGCAACAAGTAGCCAGAGGCAGTTTTATTACGAGCTGCAGCAAGGGAAAAACTGGTTCGGGCAAGGGGGGGAGTCCCCCCCCTCACCGAGGCAGATCTTTGAATACAAGCAATTATGAAGCAGTTTATATACTGTCTATTAAATATAATAACAATAACAATTAGTCTCCTTCCCATTACAAACACCAATGGCTAACAGTTATTTAGTTCCACCCAGATGCTTCTTATCTCAAGGTCCCTACCAGAGTCAGCATTCTATCCTTATCTCCGTATGGAGGCGAGAGGCGAAGGCAGCGTCTAATTACAGATCTCGCGTTGTCAGGCCACAGACTTAGCCTGACTCTTGCTCTCTTGTTAACAAGACCAAGATGGCTGCACACAAATTCCCTTATTCCCTTTTCCTGCCTCCACAAGAGCATTGCCCCTTTGGGTCCTTGACAAAGCAAGAGACAATCCCTTTGGGGAGATGGACATGCAGCACCAAATCCATCCACCAGCAGCTTAGGGAAATGACTTATTCTTTCATGCCCCAGTTCTCAGTCTGTTTACTTTCTCCAACATGTCTGTCTTGCATAGTTTGAATATAAACTCCTTGAGATGAACACACTGTTCAACCCCTAGAACAGTGTTTCTTGAACTGTTCCGCGAGCCAGTTGGAGGTGTGCTGCAGAGAACAGAATTCAAAATGACCACCCTTATAGAGGAAGGTGACCTTTTTAGCTCAATAACTTCCCCCAACCCTTTTCCCCCTGAACTTTTTTCTTTGCTCAACCAAAAACCCTTGGTGTTCCTCATAAAAAAAAAAAATTGTTTGGTGTTTCTTGGTCTTAAACAGTTTAAGAAACACTGCCCTAGAAAAATGGCGCACTTAAGGGCTTCTGTAAAACAAAGAACCAAAAAAATCAGGCCTGTTAACACCATATGAGAGTTAGGTGATTCATCCATAGGATTTGTTTCCAATAATGTTTGTTTGGATTTTGAAAGAATCCACTTCCTCAGATCTTTTATGTTGGCTTTTGCTGAATCCTACAGGGTGGGTCTTAATACTCCACATGTTCAATGAATTAGCTCCCATGACTGGACTTCTTCACAGCTAGAAATAGGTTAAAATGCTGTAAAGGAGTCTTTTGCTGGAGGAAGATTGTTTAATTTCCAGAGTTGCTTGGCCAAACCTTCTGGCTGCTAGCCAAAAGATGAGGACTCTGCAGGCTGCCTCCAACAGACCTCTCATCTGTTTCGAAGCACAAGTTTAATATTAGCTGGAATAAAGAATAGCCCCCATATTCTGTGCTGTCTCTTTCTGCAGAGGCCAACACTTGTAAGAGCCCAGATAGCTTGGCAAGCTAAGAAAATCAATGAACTTTCCTTTTCCCACCAGTATTGAAATGGACACTTCATGTGTTTTTTTTTTTTTTTTTTTAAACTTCAGTAACTGTTGAACAAAAGGTCAGTGCTGATATGAAGTCAGTCTTTATAACTGTGACAGCTTGTCACTGATCGGGAGGCGGGACGGCCAGAACCCCGATCCCCCGGAGGTTGCCGCCGGGGAACCGGTTCTCCGGCGTTTCCCCAGCTCGTGTGGGCGGCGGCGGGCGGGGGAACTCCCCCTGCGCCTGCGCCGGCTGCGCCGTGCCGGCTCCTTCCCCGCGCCGCCGGACGGCGGGGACGGGGGAGGGGCGGATCAGCTGGGCGGCAGGACGCTGCATGGCGGCGTGCCCGGAAGGGGAGGAGTCCCCAGGAGCGATGAATACGGCGGGCCAGCTCAAAAGGGCCGGCCGCCGGCACAGGAGGAGGCAGGCTCCCGGCAGGAGCAGAGGAACCGAGCCGGAGGCAGGACGGAGCCCGAGCGGCACACCCCGCGGCTACCAGCCCGGCGCTGGGCCCGGGGGCTTCGTGACAGCCACTGCCCCTGGCGGTCCCTCAGCCCGTCGGCCGACGGGGGGCGTACCCCACCGCGCCGCGCCCAGCAGGAGCGGGACGCGCGGAGACGGAACGGCGCCTCAGAGCGATCCCCCGAGGATACGTCGGGAAGCGAGACCCCACGAAACCCCGAACCAGGGTAGGTGGGAAGGTGGCGGGCCCGATTGGCGGGCACCGCCCGGGGGGAGGAAGGAGTCTGGGGCAGGGCGCTTTTGGCGACCGTGGGTGGACGAGTTTCGGAGGGATTAGCTCCCTCGTCCACCGCGTCGGGGCGTTAGAAAGCCCCGGCGCCCAGGGCCCCGGGCTGGGACCCGGAGAGAGGGCGGGACCGGGTCCCCCTCCCTCCCCGACGGGAGTATCCCACTCCCCGCGGCTGGCGCAGAGAGCCGCAGTGAGTTACGACCCCACGAGGGGAAACGTTGGACCAGGGGCCGGCTGCCCCACCCCGCTCGGGCTGGTGACTGTCGCCGGGTTCGCTGACCCCCCCCTCCCCTTGGGAGGGGGTGATCGCACCCGTTACCGGGGGTTCCCTGTTGGGGGCTCCGAGGCCGAATAGGCCCAAAAAGGGGGACACGAGGGTTCGCTGACCCCCCCCTCTTGGCCCAAGAGGGGGTGATCGCACCTGGAAACCCCCACACGTGGTGGAGAATGTGGGCATCGACCCCACTGGGCGCTCAGCGGGTAGGGTAAGATGTGCTCCACACCTAGGGAGCAACCGCTGCGGGAGCACACGATGGACGCCCAGCAACTATTGGATTGGGTAAGGGACACCCAACGTCAGCAACAACAGCAGCAGTCCCAACTGATGCAGCAGCTGGCGAGCCAGTTTCAAGACCAGCAGAGACTCCTAGTCCAGGAGCTATCGGCCCAGCACGAAAAATGGATGCAGGGATCCCAGCCGGCTACCTCAGCGGGCGGACCAGCATGGAGGAACGAGGACTGCAACCCCGAGCTAGGAGCGCTACCCCTCCGCCTGACCAAGATGGGACCCGGGGACGACCCAGAAGCCTACTTGACCACTTTCGAGAGGGTGGCCACGGCGGCGAGGTGGCCGGAGGCTCACTGGGCGACCCTGCTGGCCCCCTATCTGTCCGGACCGGCCCAAATGGCCTACCGGAGCCTGGCGGCCCGAGAGGCCTTGCAGTACGCCCGGGTGAAGGAAGCGATCCTGGACCAGTTAGGAATTAACAACGACACCTACCGCCAACGCTTTCGCAATGAGCGGTTCAAGCCAGGTGAGCGGCCCCGGGTCTTCGCGCAGCGCCTCCATGAGTGGGCGTGGCGGTGGCTGGAGCCGGAGCAGCGCTCGGGCCCTGAAGTAGCGGAGCTCGTAACGCTCGAGCAGTATGTCCACCTCCTTCCTCCGGGCGCTCAGAAGTGGGTGCGGAGACACCAGCCGGGGACGCTGGCCGCGGCCATCGCCTTGACGGAGGCGCACCTCGATGCGGAAGGCGGAGAGGTGGGGATGCGCCGTGAGTCCATGCCCGGCCCCACGACGAGGGAGGCCCCGCGACCACGCGCAACAGGCCCGACGCCGGTAAGAGACCCCCCCAAGCCGCCCACGGGGATGGGACGGCGCCTGGCCCCGACTTGGCCCGCCAGGCCCGGCGAGACTTCCGGGGAGGCTAGGAGGAGCCACGGGGAGCTGGGGGGCGACGGCCGGCGGGGGGGCGGGCCACACTGCCTGTTACCAATGCGGGCAAGAGGGGCACCTAAAGCGAGATTGCCCTATGATGGACTGCACACTGTCCGTGCCCGCCCCGAGGGAGACCCCGGCAGGACAATCCCGCCCGGTGGTGACTATCTGGTTGGGGCTGAAGCCCCTCCAGGCCCTTGTGGATTCGGGGTCCGCCCTCACTTTGGTGCGTGAAGACCTCGTCCCGGAGGCACCGCCCACCGGGGAAGCTACCCCGATGAAGTGCGTACACGGAGATGTGTGGACCTACCCCACCGTCTGGGTCCACCTGGCAGACGGGCAGGTGGCCAGGGTATGGCGAGTGGGGAAGGCACCGAACCTGCCGCTGCCGGTGGTGATAGGGCGGGACTGGCCAGGGTTCCCGCGACTCCTCAGGAAGGGGATGGACCCATCGGCTGGACGGGCCCCAACGGCGGAGGCCTATGTGCACCCCAGGGCCTCGGGGGAGCCCGCCCCCACCGCGGGCGTCGGAAGCCAAGACCCCGACTTTCTCGAGGAGCAGCGGGCGGATGAGACCCTGCGCTACGCGTGGGAGCAAGCCGGAGCGCCGGACGAGACTGACGACCCGCGGCCAGGCCCCCGCTTTCAGGTAATCCAGGACCGGCTGTACCGCCTGGTAACAGGCGGGGAGGGGGAAGGGGAGAATAGACAACTGGTGGTGCCACAGAACCGGCGACGGGAGGTTTTGGACCTGGCACATGCGAACCCTTGGGCCGGCCACCTGGGGCGGGAAAAGACATTGGCACGGGTGCTCCGCCGGTTTTACTGGCTAGGAGTTTACCGGGCGGTTCGGGACTTCTGCGCCTCATGCCCCAACTGCCAGAAGGTCGCCATGGGCAGGGTCCCCGCGGCCCCCCTGGTGCCTCTCCCGGTAGTAGGGACCCCCTTTGAGAGGGTGGCCCTGGACTTGGTGGGCCCACTAGAGCCATCCAGGGCGGGCCATCGATTTATTTTAGTAGTGGTGGACTACGCCACTCGGTATCCGGAGGCTATCCCGCTCCGTAATGTCAAGGCCCCCACCCTAGCCGCGGAATTGATTAAAATCTTCACGAGGGTCGGGTTTCCCCAGGCTATACTGACGGACCAAGGGACCAACGTGACATCCCAGCTGATGAAGGAATTGTGCGCGTCCTACGGATCAAAACCCTGCGTACGTCAGTGTACCACCCCCAAATGGATGGCCTGGTGGAGCGGTTCAACCGCACCTTAACAGAGATGCTCCGCCGGGTGGCCCAGGACAGCCCGAGAGACTGGGACCAGATGTTGCCGGCGCTCATGTTCGCCGTTCGCGAGGTGCCCCAGGCGTCCACCGAGTTCTCCCCCTTTGAGCTGCTATACGGGCGCCAACCTAGAGGGATCTTGGATATCCTGAGGGAGGACTGGGAGGCGCAGTCGTCCCGGTGCCAGGGCACTGTGCAGTATGTCCTGCAGCTCCGGGAGAGGCTCCGACGGCTCGGGGCCTACGCGAAATGGAACCTGCTGAGGGCCCAAACGAGACAGGCGCACTACTACAATCGCACGGCGGTGACCCGTCAGTTCGAGCCCGGAGACCGAGTGTTGCTGCTCCTCCCCACCCGGGACTCCAAGCTCCTCGCAGCTTGGCAGGGCCCACACGAAATAGTGCGGAAAGTGGGGGACGTGAACTACGAGGTCCGACTCACGGGGCGACGGAGAGCCACCCAGGTCTACCACGTGAACCTGCTCAAGAAGTGGGTGGCCAGGGAAGGGCTCCTGGTGGCGCCCGCGGAGCAGGAGGAGGATCTTGGCCCCTCCCCGGCGGACCGGACGGAGGGAGGCGCGCCGACCGTGGGATCGGAGTTATCGGTAGACCAACGGGCACAGATGGAAGGACTCCTACGCCGCTTCCAACAGGTGCTGACAGCGACCCCAGGGACAGCCAAGGTAGGAGTACACCGCATCAACACCGAGCCGGGCCGGGCGATCCGGGAAGCACACAGGCACCTTCCGGGGAAGAGATGGGACACCGTCCGGCAGGAGGTACAGCTAATGAAGCAGTGGGGGGTGATAGAAGAGTCACGGAGCGATTGGCGCAGCCCCATAGTATTGGTCCCCAAACGCGATGGGAGCGTGAGATTTTGTATCGACTTCCGGAAAGTTAATGGCATCTCACAATTTGACGCATACCCCATGCCACGAGTGGAGGAGTTACTGGAATGCCTGGGGAGAGCGCGGTACATTTCCACCTTGGATTTATCTAAGGGTTATTGGCAGATCCCGCTGGACCCCCAGGACAGGAAAAAGACCGCGTTCGCAACCCCCTTCGGGCTGTTCCAGTTCCCCCGTATGCCATTCGGACTCCACGGGGCAGCCACGACCTTCCAGCGGGCTATGGACCAGGTACTGAGGCCCCTGAGGGTACGCGGCGGCGTATATTGACGACATCGCCGTGTATAGCATGACGTGGCCAGACCACCTCCGGCACCTGGAGGCAGTAATGCGGGCGCTGCAGGAGGCCGGCCTCACGGCGAACCCCAAAAAGTGCCACCTCGCCCAACGCGAGGTGTCGTACCTCGGTTATACCGTGGGAGGAGGACGCCTAAAACCCTTACTGGACAAAGTGGAAGCCCTTCGGAGCTACCCACTTCCAGCAACGAAGAGACAGGTACGGGGGTTCCTGGGACTGGCGGGATATTACCGCCGATTCGTCCCAGATTTTGCCACAATCGCAGCCCCCCTGACCGAACTGACTAAAGACGTGCACCCCAACAAAGTCCAGTGGACAGCCCAAGCCGATCAGGCCTTCCGAGAATTAAAGCGCAGGTTAGTCCAAGCCCCGGTGTTGAGGCAACCTGACTTTGAAAAACTATTTTCTCTATATACAGATGCATCCGAATGCGGTATAGGAGCCGTGCTGGCCCAGGACCACGAGGGAGAAGAACACCGGGTCCTTTATCTGAGCCGGAAGCTCCTACCGCGGGAAAGAAATTATGCAACAATCGAAAAGGAGGCCTTGGCAGTGAAATGGGCCATTGAGACCCTAAGGTATTACTTTATGGGGCAATAAATTCAAATTAATCACGGACCACGCCCCGCTTGTATGGTTAAACTCTATGAAAAATTCGAACCCGCGCCTAACACGCTGGTACTTGGCATTACAGCCCTACTGCTTTGACGTAGAGTATCGAGCGGGCAAATCCCACCAAAATGCCGACTTTTTCTCGCGGGTATTCGAACCCGTGGAGGGCGAGGGGGACCCCGCCGTAAGGGGGGGGGTGTGTGACAGCTTCACTGATCGGGGGGCGGGACGGCCAGAACCCCGATCCCCCGGAGGTTGCCGCCGGGGAACCGGTTCTCCGGCGTTTCCCCAGCTCGGGCGGCGGCGGGCGGGGGAACTCCCCCCGCGCCTGTGCCGGCTGCGCCGTGCCGGCTCCTTCCCCACGCCGCCGGACGGCGGGGACGGGGACGGGGGCGGATCAGCTGGGCGGCAGGACGCTGCACAGCGGCGTGCCCGGAAGGGGAGGAGTCCCCAGGAGCGGTGAATACGGCGGGCCAGCTCAAAAGGGCCGGCCGCCGGCACAGGAGGAGGCAGGCTCCCGGCAGGAGCAGAGGAACCGAGCCGGAGGCAAGACGGAGCCCGGGCGGCACACCCCGCGGCTACCAGCCCGGCGCTGGGCCCGGGGGCTTCGTGACAGCCACTGCCCCTGGCGGTCCCTCAGCCCGTCGGCCGACGAGGGGCGTACCCCACCGCGCCGCGCCCAGCAGGAGCGGGACGCGCGGAGACGGAACGGCGCCTCAGAGCGATCCCCCGAGGATACGTCGGGAAGCGAGACCCCACGAGACCCCGAACCAGGGTAGGTGGGAAGGCGGCGGGCCCGATTGGCGGGCACCGCCCGGGGGGAGGAAGGAGTTCGGGGCAGGGCGCTTTTGGCGACCGTGGGTGGACGAGTTTCGGAGGGATTAGCTCCCTCGTCCACCGCGTCAGGGCGTTAGCAAGCCCCGGCGCCCAGGGCCCCGGGCTGGGACCCGGAGAGAGGGCGGGACCGGGTCCCCCTCCCTCCCCGACGGGAGTATCCCACTCCCCGCGGCTGGCGCAGAGAGCCGCAGTGAGTTACGACCCCACGAGGGGAAACGTTGGACCAGGGGCCGGCTGCCCCACCCCGCTCGGGCTGGTGACTGTCGCCGGGTTCGCTGACCCCCCCCCTCTCCTTGGGAGGGGGTGATCGCACCCGTTACCGGGGGTTCCCAGTTGGGGGCTCCGAGGCCGACTAGGCCCAAAAAGGGGGACACGAGGGTTCGCTGACCCCCCTCTTGGCCCAAGAGGGGGTGATCGCACCCGGAAACCCCCACACGTGGTGGAGAATGTGGCTATCGACCCCACTGGGCGCTCAGCGGGTAGGGTAAGATGTGCTCCACACCTAGGGAGCAACCGCTGCGGGAGCACACGATGGACGCCCAGCAACTATTGGATTGGGTAAGGGACACCCAACGTCAGCAACAACAGCAGCAGTCCCAACTGATGCAGCAGCTGGCGAGCCAGTTTCAAGACCAGCAGAGACTCCTAGTCCAGGAGCTATCGGCCCAGCACGAAAAATGGATGCAGGGATCCCAGCCGGCTACCTCAGCGGGCGGACCAGCATGGAGGAACGAGGACTGCAACCCCGAGCTAGGAGCGCTACCCCTCCGCCTGACCAAGATGGGACCCGGGGACGACCCAGAAGCCTACTTGACCACTTTCGAGAGGGTGGCCACGGCGGCGAGGTGGCCGGAGGCTCACTGGGCGACCCTGCTGGCCCCCTATCTGTCCGGACCGGCCCAAATGGCCTACCGGAGCCTGGCGGCCCGAGAGGCCTTGCAGTACGCCCGGGTGAAGGAAGCGATCCTGGACCAGTTAGGAATTAACGACACCTACCGCCAACGCTTTCGCAATGAGCGGTTCAAGCCAGGTGAGCGGCCCCGGGTCTTCGCGCAGCGCCTCCATGAGTGGGCGTGGCGGTGGCTGGAGCCGGAGCAGCGCTCGGGCCCTGAAGTAGCGGAGCTCGTAACGCTCGAGCAGTATGTCCACCTCCTTCCTCCGGGCGCTCAGAAGTGGGTGCGGAGACACCAGCCGGGGACGCTGGCCGCGGCCATCGCCTTGACGGAGGCGCACCTCGATGCGGAAGGCGGAGAGGTGGGGATGCGCCGTGAGTCCATGCCCGGCCCCACGACGAGGGAGGCCCCGCGACCACGCGCAACAGGCCCGACGCCGGTAAGAGACCCCCCCCAAGCCGCCCACGGGGATGGGACGGCGCCTGGCCCCGACTTGGCCCGCCAGGCCCGGCGAGACTTCCGGGGAGGCTAGGAGGAGCCACGGGGAGCTGGGGGGCGACGGCCGGCGGGGGGGCGGGCCACACTGCCTGTTACCAATGCGGGCAAGAGGGGCACCTAAAGCGAGATTGCCCTATGATGGACTGCACACTGTCCGTGCCCGCCCCGAGGGAGACCCCGGCAGGACAATCCCGCCCGGTGGTGACTATCTGGTTGGGGCTGAAGCCCCTCCAGGCCCTTGTGGATTCGGGGTCCGCCCTCACTTTGGTGCGTGAAGACCTCGTCCCGGAGGCACCGCCCACCGGGGAAGCTACCCCGATGAAGTGCGTACACGGAGATGTGCGGACCTACCCCACCGTCTGGGTCCACCTGGCAGACGGGCAGGTGGCCAGGGTATGGCGAGTGGGGAAGGCACCGAACCTGCCGCTGCCGGTGGTGATAGGACGGGACTGGCCAGGGTTCCCGCGACTCCTTAGGAAGGGGATGGACCCATCGGCTGGACGGGCCCCTACGGCGGAGGCCTATGTGCACCCCAGGGCCTCGGGGGAGCCCGCCCCCACCGCGGGCGTCGGAAGCCAAGACCCCGACTTTCTCGAGGAGCAGCGGGCGGATGAGACCCTGCGCTACGCGTGGGAGCAAGCCGGAGCGCCGGACGAGACTGACGACCCGCGGCCAGGCCCCCGCTTTCAGGTAATCCAGGACCGGCTGTACCGCCTGGTAACAGGCGGGGAGGGGGAAGGGGAGAATAGACAACTGGTGGTGCCACAGAGCCGGCGACGGGAGGTTTTGGACCTGGCACATGCGAACCCTTGGGCCGGCCACCTGGGGCGGGAAAAGACATTGGCACGGGTGCTCCGCCGGTTTTACTGGCTAGGAGTTTACCGGGCGGTTCGGGACTTCTGCGCCTCATGCCCCAACTGCCAGAAGGTCGCCACGGGCAGGGTCCCCGCGGCCCCCCTGGTGCCTCTCCCGGTAGTAGGGACCCCCTTTGAGAGGGTGGCCCTGGACTTGGTGGGCCCACTAGAGCCATCCAGGGCGGGCCATCGATTTATTTTAGTAGTGGTGGACTACGCCACTCGGTATCCGGAGGCTATCCCGCTCCGTAATGTCAAGGCCCCCACCCTAGCCGCGGAATTGATTAAAATCTTCACGAGGGTCGGGTTTCCCCAGGCTATACTGACGGACCAAGGGACCAACGTGACATCCCAGCTGATGAAGGAATTGTGCGCGTCCTACGGATCAAAACCCTGCGTACGTCAGTGTACCACCCCCAAACGGATGGCCTGGTGGAGCGGTTCAACCGCACCTTAACAGAGATGCTCCGCCGGGTGGCCCAGGACAGCCCGAGAGACTGGGACCAGATGTTGCCGGCGCTCATGTTCGCCGTTCGCGAGGTGCCCCAGGCGTCCACCGAGTTCTCCCCCTTTGAGCTGCTATACGGGCGCCAACCTAGAGGGATCTTGGATATCCTGAGGGAGGACTGGGAGGCGCAGTCGTCCCGGTGCCAGGGCACCGTGCAGTATGTCCTGCAGCTCCGGGAGAGGCTCCGACGGCTCGGGGCCTACGCGAAATGGAACCTGCTGAGGGCCCAAACGAGACAGGCGCACTACTACAATCGCACGGCGGTGACCCGTCAGTTCGAGCCCGGAGACCGAGTGTTGCTGCTCCTCCCCACCCGGGACTCCAAGCTCCTCGCAGCTTGGCAGGGCCCACACGAAATAGTGCGGAAAGTGGGGGACGTGAACTACGAGGTCCGACTCACGGGGCGACGGAGAGCCACCCAGGTCTACCACGTGAACCTGCTCAAGAAGTGGGTGGCCAGGGAAGGGCTCCTGGTGGCGCCCGCGGAGCAGGAGGAGGATCTTGGCCCCTCCCCGGCGGACCGGACGGAGGGAGGCGCGCCGACCGTGGGATCGGAGTTATCGGTAGACCAACGGGCACAGATGGAAGGACTCCTACGCCGCTTCCAACAGGTGCTGACAGCGACCCCAGGGACAGCCAAGGTAGGAGTACACCGCATCAACACCGAGCCGGGCCGGGCGATCCGGGAAGCACACAGGCACCTTCCGGGGAAGAGATGGGACACCGTCCGGCAGGAGGTACAGCTAATGAAGCAGTGGGGGGTGATAGAGTCACGGAGCGATTGGCGCAGCCCCATAGTATTGGTCCCCAAACGCGATGGGAGCGTGAGATTTTGTATCGACTTCCGGAAAGTTAATGGCATCTCACAATTTGACGCATACCCCATGCCACGAGTGGAGGAGTTACTGGAATGCCTGGGGAGAGCGCGGTACATTTCCACCTTGGATTTATCTAAGGGTTATTGGCAGATCCCGCTGGACCCCCAGGACAGGAAAAAGACCGCGTTCGCAACCCCCTTCGGGCTGTTCCAGTTCCCCCGTATGCCATTCGGACTCCACGGGGCAGCCGCGACCTTCCAGCGGGCTATGGACCAGGTACTGAGGCCCCTGAAAGGGTACGCGGCGGCGTATATTGACGACATCGCCGTGTATAGCATGACGTGGCCAGACCACCTCCGGCACCTGGAGGCAGTAATGCGGGCGCTGCAGGAGGCCGGCCTCACGGCGAACCCCAAAAAGTGCCACCTCGCCCAACGCGAGGTGTCGTACCTCGGTTATACCGTGGGAGGAGGACGCCTAAAACCCTTACTGGACAAAGTGGAAGCCCTTCGGAGCTACCCACTTCCAGCAACGAAGAGACAGGTACGGGGGTTCCTGGGACTGGCGGGATATTACCGCCGATTCGTCCCAGATTTTGCCACAATCGCAGCCCCCCTGACCGAACTGACTAAAGACGTGCACCCCAACAAAGTCCAGTGGACAGCCCAAGCCGATCAGGCCTTCCGAGAATTAAAGCGCAGGTTAGTCCAAGCCCCGGTGTTGAGGCAACCTGACTTTGAAAAACTATTTTCTCTATATACAGATGCATCCGAATGCGGTATAGGAGCCGTGCTGGCCCAGGACCACGAGGGAGAAGAACACCCGGTCCTTTATCTGAGCCGGAAGCTCCTACCGCGGGAAAGAAATTATGCAACAATCGAAAAGGAGGCCTTGGCAGTGAAATGGGCCATTGAGACCCTAAGGTATTACTTTATGGGGCAATAAATTCAAATTAATCACGGACCACGCCCCGCTTGTATGGTTAAACTCTATGAAAAATTCGAACCCGCGCCTAACACGCTGGTACTTGGCATTACAGCCCTACTGCTTTGACGTAGAGTATCGAGCGGGCAAATCCCACCAAAATGCCGACTTTTTCTCGCGGGTATTCGAACCCGTGGAGGGCGAGGGGGACCCCGCCGTAAGGGGAGGGGTGTGACAGCTTGTCACTGATCGGGGGGCGGGACGGCCAGAACCCCGATCCCCCAGAGGTTGCCGCCGGGGAACCGGTTCTCCGGCGTTTCCCCAGCTCGGGCGGCGGCGGGCGGGGGAACTCCCCCCGCGCCTGCGCCGGCTGCGCCGTGCCGGCTCCTTCCCCACGCCACCGGACGGCGGGGACGGGGACGGGGGCGGATCAGCTGGGCGGCAGGACGCTGCACAGCGGCGTGCCCGGAAGGGGAGGAGTCCCCAGGAGCGGTGAATACGGCGGGCCAGCTCAAAAGGGCCGGCCGCCGGCACAGGAGGAGGCAGGCTCCCGGCAGGAGCAGAGGAACCGAGCCGGAGGCAGGACGGAGCCCGGGCGGCACACCCCGCGGCTACCAGCCCGGCGCTGGGCCCGGGGGCTTCGTGACAGCCACTGCCCCTGGCGGTCCCTCAGCCCGTCGGCCGACGAGGGGCGTACCCCACCGCGCCGCGCCCAGCAGGAGCGGGACGCGCGGAGACGGAACGGCGCCTCAGAGCGATCCCCCGAGGATACGTCGGGAAGCGAGACCCCACGAGACCCCGAACCAGGGTAGGTGGGAAGGCGGCGGGCCCGATTGGCGGGCACCGCCCGGGGGGAGGAAGGAGTTCGGGGCAGGGCGCTTTTGGCGACCGTGGGTGGACGAGTTTCGGAGGGATTAGCTCCCTCGTCCACCGCGTCAGGGCGTTAGCAAGCCCCGGCGCCCAGGGCCCCGGGCTGGGACCCGGAGAGAGGGCGGGACCGGGTCCCCCTCCCTCCCCGACGGGAGTATCCCACTCCCCGCGGCTGGCGCAGAGAGCCGCAGTGAGTTACGACCCCACGAGGGGAAACGTTGGACCAGGGGCCGGCTGCCCCACCCCGCTCGGGCTGGTGACTGTCGCCGGGTTCGCTGACCCCCCCCTCCCCTTGGGAGGGGGTGATCGCACCCGTTACCGGGGGTTCCCAGTTGGGGGCTCCGAGGCCGAATAGGCCCAAAAAGGGGGACACGAGGGTTCGCTGACCCCCCCTATTGACCCAAGAGGGGGTGATCGCACCTGGAAACCCCCACAGTCACTTGAAAACCCTTTCCTACCTCTCTCCTTTCCCACTGTTGCTTAGATCCAGCATTCCCATGCTAGTGGATCATTTTTCTTAAGTGACTTTCCAAGGAATAGCCACACACAGATGTGCTGCTGAAGAATTCATGTTGGCTTTGTTAGCATATATTATAAAGGGGAGCAAAGATTATCAGCTCTATGATGTTTTCCCTGCTTGTTCCACAACTGTTGAAAATCCAATGCCGTCAGATTCATGTCATAAGGAAAGCCTGATTTACAACCTAAAAGCTTACCTCCTAGTCCTGTTTTATCTCACTATCTTGTGTTACCCTTCAGTTTATGACTTTCTGCAAAATTGCATATTATCATCCTCAAAAGTGATATGTACATTTTTATCTTTTTGTTCTCCCTGCGATGAAAAACACTTCCTGTGTTTGTTTCCTTTTCTAAAGCCAAGTTGGTTATTGTGGGGGTTTCCGGGTGCGATCACCCCCTCTTGGGCCAAGAGGGGGGTCAGCGAACCCTCGTGTCCCCCTTTTTGGGCCTAGTCGGCCTCGGAGCCCCCAACTGGGAACCCCCGGTAACGGGTGCGATCACCCCCTCCCAAGGGGAGGGGGGGGGGTCAGCGAACCCGGCGACAGTCACCAGCCCGAGCGGGGTGGGGCAGCCGGCCCCTGGTCCAACGTTTCCCCTCGTGGGGTCGTAACTCACTGCGGCTCTCTGCGCCAGCCGCGGGGAGTGGGATACTCCCGTCGGGGAGGGAGGGGGACCCGGTCCCGCCCTCTCTCCGGGTCCCAGCCCGGGGCCCTGGGCGCCGGGGCTTGCTAACGCCCTGACGCGGTGGACGAGGGAGCTAATCCCTCCGAAACTCGTCCACCCACGGTCGCCAAAAGCGCCCTGCCCCGAACTCCTTCCTCCCCCCGGGCGGTGCCCGCCAATCGGGCCCGCCGCCTTCCCACCTACCCTGGTTCGGGGTCTCGTGGGGTCTCGCTTCCCGACGTATCCTCGGGGGATCGCTCTGAGGCGCCGTTCCGTCTCCGCGCGTCCCGCTCCTGCTGGGCGCGGCGCGGTGGGGTACGCCCCTCGTCGGCCGACGGGCTGAGGGACCGCCAGGGGCAGTGGCTGTCACGAAGCCCCCGGGCCCAGCGCCGGGCTGGTAGCCGCGGGGTGTGCCGCCCGGGCTCCGTCCTGCCTCCGGCTCGGTTCCTCTGCTCCTGCCGGGAGCCTGCCTCCTCCTGTGCCGGCGGCCGGCCCTTTTGAGCTGGCCCGCCGTATTCACCGCTCCTGGGGACTCCTCCCCTTCCGGGCACGCCGCTGTGCAGCGTCCTGCCGCCCAGCTGATCCGCCCCCGTCCCCGTCCCCGCCGTCCGGCGGCGTGGGGAAGGAGCCGGCACGGCGCAGCCGGCGCAGGCGCGGGGGGAGTTCCCCCGCCCGCCGCCGCCCGAGCTGGGGAAACGCCGGAGAACCGGTTCCCCGGCGGCAACCTCCGGGGGATCGGGGTTCTGGCCGTCCCGCCCCCCGATCAGTGACAAGCTGTCACACCCCCCCCCCTTACGGCGGGGTCCCCCTCGCCCTCCACGGGTTCGAATACCCGCGAGAAAAAGTCGGCATTTTGGTGGGATTTGCCCGCTCGATACTCTACGTCAAAGCAGTAGGGCTGTAATGCCAAGTACCAGCGTGTTAGGCGCGGGTTCGAATTTTTCATAGAGTTTAACCATACAAGCGGGGCGTGGTCCGTGATTAATTTGAATTTATTGCCCCATAAAGTAATACCTTAGGGTCTCAATGGCCCATTTCACTGCCAAGGCCTCCTTTTCGATTGTTGCATAATTTCTTTCCCGCGGTAGGAGCTTCCGGCTCAGATAAAGGACCGGGTGTTCTTCTCCCTCGTGGTCCTGGGCCAGCACGGCTCCTATACCGCATTCGGATGCATCTGTATATAGAGAAAATAGTTTTTCAAAGTCAGGTTGCCTCAACACCGGGGCTTGGACTAACCTGCGCTTTAATTCTCGGAAGGCCTGATCGGCTTGGGCTGTCCACTGGACTTTGTTGGGGTGCACGTCTTTAGTCAGTTCGGTCAGGGGGGCTGCGATTGTGGCAAAATCTGGGACGAATCGGCGGTAATATCCCGCCAGTCCCAGGAACCCCCGTACCTGTCTCTTCGTTGCTGGAAGTGGGTAGCTCCGAAGGGCTTCCACTTTGTCCAGTAAGGGTTTTAGGCGTCCTCCTCCCACGGTATAACCGAGGTACGACACCTCGCGTTGGGCGAGGTGGCACTTTTTGGGGTTCGCCGTGAGGCCGGCCTCCTGCAGCGCCCGCATTACTGCCTCCAGGTGCCGGAGGTGGTCTGGCCACGTCATGCTATACACGGCGATGTCGTCAATATACGCCGCCGCGTACCCTTTCAGGGGCCTCAGTACCTGGTCCATAGCCCGCTGGAAGGTCGCGGCTGCCCCGTGGAGTCCGAATGGCATACGGGGGAACTGGAACAGCCCGAAGGGGGTTGCGAACGCGGTCTTTTTCCTGTCCTGGGGGTCCAGCGGGATCTGCCAATAACCCTTAGATAAATCCAAGGTGGAAATGTACCGCGCTCTCCCCAGGCATTCCAGTAACTCCTCCACTCGTGGCATGGGGTATGCATCAAATTGTGAGATGCCATTAACTTTCCGGAAGTCGATACAAAATCTCACGCTCCCATCGCGTTTGGGGACCAATACTATGGGGCTGCGCCAATCGCTCCGTGACTCTTCTATCACCCCCCACTGCTTCATTAGCTGTACCTCCTGCCGGACGGTGTCCCATCTCTTCCCCGGAAGGTGCCTGTGTGCTTCCCGGATCGCCCGGCCCGGCTCGGTGTTGATGCGGTGTACTCCTACCTTGGCTGTCCCTGGGGTCGCTGTCAGCACCTGTTGGAAGCGGCGTAGGAGTCCTTCCATCTGTGCCCGTTGGTCTACCGATAACTCCGATCCCACGGTCGGCGCGCCTCCCTCCGTCCGGTCCGCCGGGGAGGGGCCAAGATCCTCCTCCTGCTCCGCGGGCGCCACCAGGAGCCCTTCCCTGGCCACCCACTTCTTGAGCAGGTTCACGTGGTAGACCTGGGTGGCTCTCCGTCGCCCCGTGAGTCGGACCTCGTAGTTCACGTCCCCCACTTTCCGCACTATTTCGTGTGGGCCCTGCCAAGCTGCGAGGAGCTTGGAGTCCCGGGTGGGGAGGAGCAGCAACACTCGGTCTCCGGGCTCGAACTGACGGGTCACCGCCGTGCGATTGTAGTAGTGCGCCTGTCTCGTTTGGGCCCTCAGCAGGTTCCATTTCGCGTAGGCCCCGAGCCGTCGGAGCCTCTCCCGGAGCTGCAGGACATACTGCACGGTGCCCTGGCACCGGGACGACTGCGCCTCCCAGTCCTCCCTCAGGATATCCAAGATCCCTCTAGGTTGGCGCCCGTATAGCAGCTCAAAGGGGGAGAACTCGGTGGACGCCTGGGGCACCTCGCGAACGGCGAACATGAGCGCCGGCAACATCTGGTCCCAGTCTCTCGGGCTGTCCTGGGCCACCCGGCGGAGCATCTCTGTTAAGGTGCGGTTGAACCGCTCCACCAGGCCATCTGTTTGGGGGTGGTACACTGACGTACGCAGCGTTTTGATCCGTAGGAGCGCGCACAATTCCTTCATCAGCTGGGATGTCACGTTGGTCCCTTGGTCCGTCAGTATAGCCTGGGGAAACCCGACCCTCGTGAAGATTTTAATCAATTCCGCGGCTAGGGTGGGGGCCTTGACATTACGGAGCGGGATAGCCTCCGGATACCGAGTGGCGTAGTCCACCACTACTAAAATAAATCGATGGCCCGCCCTGGATGGCTCTAGTGGGCCCACCAAGTCCAGGGCCACCCTCTCAAAGGGGGTCCCTACTACCGGGAGAGGCACCAGGGGGGCCGCGGGGACCCTGCCCGTGGCGACCTTCTGGCAGTTGGGGCCATGAGGCGCAGAAGTCCCGAACCGCCCGGTAAACTCCTAGCCAGTAAAACTGGCGGAGCACCCGTGCCAATGTCTTTTCCCGCCCCAGGTGGCCGGCCCAAGGGTTCGCATGTGCCAGGTCCAAAACCTCCCGTCGCCGGGTCTGTGGCACCACCAGTTGTCTATTCTCCCCTTCCCCCTCCCCGCCTGTTACCAGGCGGTACAGCCGGTCCTGGATTACCTGAAAGCGGGGGCCTGGCCGCGGGTCGTCAGTCTCGTCCGGCGCTCCGGCTTGCTCCCACGCGTAGCGCAGGGTCTCATCCGCCCGCTGCTCCTCGAGAAAGTCGGGGTCTTGGCTTCCGACGCCCGCGGTGGGGGCGGGCTCCCCCGAGGCCCTGGGGTGCACATAGGCCTCCGCCGTTGGGGCCCGTCCAGCCGATGGGTCCATCCCCTTCCTGAGGAGTCGCGGGAACCCTGGCCAGTCCCGTCCTATCACCACCGGCAGCGGCAGGTTCGGTGCCTTCCCCACTCGCCATACCCTGGCCACCTGCCCGTCTGCCAGGTGGACCCAGACGGTGGGGTAGGTCCGCACATCTCCGTGTACGCACTTCATCGGGGTAGCTTCCCCGGTGGGCGGTGCCTCCGGGACGAGGTCTTCACGCACCAAAGTGAGGGCGGACCCCGAATCCACAAGGGCCTGGAGGGGCTTCAGCCCCAACCAGAAAGTCACCACCGGGCGGGATTGTCCTGCCGGGGTCTCCCTCGGGGCGGGCACGGACAGTGTGCAGTCCATCATAGGGCAATCTCGCTTTAGGTGCCCCTCTTGCCCGCATTGGTAACAGGCAGTGTGGCCCGCCCCCCCGCCGGCCGTCGCCCCCCAGCTCCCCGTGGCTCCTCCTAGCCTCCCCGGAAGTCTCGCCGGGCCTGGCGGGCCAAGTCGGGGCCAGGCGCCGTCCCATCCCTGTGGGCGGCTTGGGGGGGTCTCTTACCGGCGTCGGGCCTGTTGCGCGTGGTCGCGGGGCCTCCCTCGTCGTGGGGCCGGGCATGGACTCACGGCGCATCCCCACCTCTCCGCCTTCCGCATCGAGGTGCGCCTCCGTCAAGGCGATGGCCGCGGCCAGCGTCCCCGGCTGGTGTCTCTGCACCCACTTCTGAGCGCCCGGAGGAAGGAGGTGGACATACTGCTCGAGCGTTACGAGCTCCGCTACTTCAGGGCCCGAGCGCTGCTCCGGCTCCAGCCACCGCCACGCCCACTCATGGAGGCGCTGCGCGAAGACCCGGGGCCGCTCACCTGGCTTGAACCGCTCATTGCGAAAGCGTTGGCGGTAGGTGTCGTTGTTAATTCCTAACTGGTCCAGGATCGCTTCCTTCACCCGGGCGTACTGCAAGGCCTCTCGGGCCGCCAGGCTCCGGTAGGCCATTTGGGCCGGTCCGGACAGATAGGGGGCCAGCAGGGTCGCCCAGTGAGCCTCCGGCCACCTCGCCGCCGTGGCCACCCTCTCGAAAGTGGTCAAGTAGGCTTCTGGGTCGTCCCCGGGTCCCATCTTGGTCAGGTGGAGGGGTAGCGCTCCTAGCTCGGGGTTGCAGTCCTCGTTCCTCCATGCTGGTCCGCCCGCTGAGGTAGCCGGCTGGGATCCCTGCATCCATTTTTCGTGCTGGGCCGATAGCTCCTGGACTAGGAGTCTCTGCTGGTCTTGAAACTGGCTCGCCAGCTGCTGCATCAGTTGGGACTGCTGCTGTTGTTGCTGACGTTGGGTGTCCCTTACCCAATCCAATAGTTGCTGGGCGTCCATCGTGTGGTCCCGCAGCGGTTGCTCCCTAGGTGTGGAGCACATCTTACCCTACCCGCTGAGCGCCCAGTGGGGTCGATGCCCACATTCTCCACCACGTGTGGGGGTTTCCGGGTGCGATCACCCCCTCTTGGGCCAAGAGGGGGGTCAGCGAACCCTCGTGTCCCCCTTTTTGGGCCTAGTCGGCCTCGGAGCCCCCAACTGGGAACCCCCGGTAACGGGTGCGATCACCCCCTCCCAAGGGGAGGGGGGGGTTAGCGAACCCGGCGACAGTCACCAGCCCGAGCGGGGTGGGGCAGCCGGCCCCTGGTCCAACGTTTCCCCTCGTGGGGTCGTAACTCACTGCGGCTCTCTGCGCCAGCCGCGGGGAGTGGGATACTCCCGTCGGGGAGGGAGGGGGACCCGGTCCCGCCCTCTCTCCGGGTCCCAGCCCGGGGCCCTGGGCGCCGGGGCTTGCTAACGCCCTGACGCGGTGGACGAGGGAGCTAATCCCTCCGAAACTCGTCCACCCACGGTCGCCAAAAGCGCCCTGCCCCGAACTCCTTCCTCCCCCCGGGCGGTGCCCGCCAATCGGGCCCGCCGCCTTCCCACCTACCCTGGTTCGGGGTCTCGTGGGGTCTCGCTTCCCGACGTATCCTCGGGGGATCGCTCTGAGGCGCCGTTCCGTCTCCGCGCGTCCCGCTCCTGCTGGGCGCGGCGCGGTGGGGTACGCCCCTCGTCGGCCGACGGGCTGAGGGACCGCCAGGGGCAGTGGCTGTCACGAAGCCCCCGGGCCCAGCGCCGGGCTGGTAGCCGCGGGGTGTGCCGCCCGGGCTCCGTCCTGCCTCCGGCTCGGTTCCTCTGCTCCTGCCGGGAGCCTGCCTCCTCCTGTGCCGGCGGCCGGCCCTTTTGAGCTGGCCCGCCGTATTCACCGCTCCTGGGGACTCCTCCCCTTCCGGGCACGCCGCTGTGCAGCGTCCTGCCGCCCAGCTGATCCGCCCCCGTCCCCGTCCCCGCCGTCCGGTGGCGTGGGGAAGGAGCCGGCACGGCGCAGCCGGCGCAGGCGCGGGGGGAGTTCCCCCGCCCGCCGCCGCCCGAGCTGGGGAAACGCCGGAGAACCGGTTCCCCGGCGGCAACCTCTGGGGGATCGGGGTTCTGGCCGTCCCGCCCCCCGATCAGTGACAAGCTGTCACACCCCCCCCCCTTACGGCGGGGTCCCCCTCGCCCTCCACGGGTTCGAATACCCGCGAGAAAAAGTCGGCATTTTGGTGGGATTTGCCCGCTCGATACTCTACGTCAAAGCAGTAGGGCTGTAATGCCAAGTACCAGCGTGTTAGGCGCGGGTTCGAATTTTTCATAGAGTTTAACCATACAAGCGGGGCGTGGTCCGTGATTAATTTGAATTTATTGCCCCATAAAGTAATACCTTAGGGTCTCAATGGCCCATTTCACTGCCAAGGCCTCCTTTTCGATTGTTGCATAATTTCTTTCCCGCGGTAGGAGCTTCCGGCTCAGATAAAGGACCGGGTGTTCTTCTCCCTCGTGGTCCTGGGCCAGCACGGCTCCTATACCGCATTCGGATGCATCTGTATATAGAGAAAATAGTTTTTCAAAGTCAGGTTGCCTCAACACCGGGGCTTGGACTAACCTGCGCTTTAATTCTCGGAAGGCCTGATCGGCTTGGGCTGTCCACTGGACTTTGTTGGGGTGCACGTCTTTAGTCAGTTCGGTCAGGGGGGCTGCGATTGTGGCAAAATCTGGGACGAATCGGCGGTAATATCCCGCCAGTCCCAGGAACCCCCGTACCTGTCTCTTCGTTGCTGGAAGTGGGTAGCTCCGAAGGGCTTCCACTTTGTCCAGTAAGGGTTTTAGGCGTCCTCCTCCCACGGTATAACCGAGGTACGACACCTCGCGTTGGGCGAGGTGGCACTTTTTGGGGTTCGCCGTGAGGCCGGCCTCCTGCAGCGCCCGCATTACTGCCTCCAGGTGCCGGAGGTGGTCTGGCCACGTCATGCTATACACGGCGATGTCGTCAATATACGCCGCCGCGTACCCTTTCAGGGGCCTCAGTACCTGGTCCATAGCCCGCTGGAAGGTCGCGGCTGCCCCGTGGAGTCCGAATGGCATACGGGGGAACTGGAACAGCCCGAAGGGGGTTGCGAACGCGGTCTTTTTCCTGTCCTGGGGGTCCAGCGGGATCTGCCAATAACCCTTAGATAAATCCAAGGTGGAAATGTACCGCGCTCTCCCCAGGCATTCCAGTAACTCCTCCACTCGTGGCATGGGGTATGCGTCAAATTGTGAGATGCCATTAACTTTCCGGAAGTCGATACAAAATCTCACGCTCCCATCGCGTTTGGGGACCAATACTATGGGGCTGCGCCAATCGCTCCGTGACTCTATCACCCCCCACTGCTTCATTAGCTGTACCTCCTGCCGGACGGTGTCCCATCTCTTCCCCGGAAGGTGCCTGTGTGCTTCCCGGATCGCCCGGCCCGGCTCGGTGTTGATGCGGTGTACTCCTACCTTGGCTGTCCCTGGGGTCGCTGTCAGCACCTGTTGGAAGCGGCGTAGGAGTCCTTCCATCTGTGCCCGTTGGTCTACCGATAACTCCGATCCCACGGTCGGCGCGCCTCCCTCCGTCCGGTCCGCCGGGGAGGGGCCAAGATCCTCCTCCTGCTCCGCGGGCGCCACCAGGAGCCCTTCCCTGGCCACCCACTTCTTGAGCAGGTTCACGTGGTAGACCTGGGTGGCTCTCCGTCGCCCCGTGAGTCGGACCTCGTAGTTCACGTCCCCCACTTTCCGCACTATTTCGTGTGGGCCCTGCCAAGCTGCGAGGAGCTTGGAGTCCCGGGTGGGGAGGAGCAGCAACACTCGGTCTCCGGGCTCGAACTGACGGGTCACCGCCGTGCGATTGTAGTAGTGCGCCTGTCTCGTTTGGGCCCTCAGCAGGTTCCATTTCGCGTAGGCCCCGAGCCGTCGGAGCCTCTCCCGGAGCTGCAGGACATACTGCACGGTGCCCTGGCACCGGGACGACTGCGCCTCCCAGTCCTCCCTCAGGATATCCAAGATCCCTCTAGGTTGGCGCCCGTATAGCAGCTCAAAGGGGGAGAACTCGGTGGACGCCTGGGGCACCTCGCGAACGGCGAACATGAGCGCCGGCAACATCTGGTCCCAGTCTCTCGGGCTGTCCTGGGCCACCCGGCGGAGCATCTCTGTTAAGGTGCGGTTGAACCGCTCCACCAGGCCATCCGTTTGGGGGTGGTACACTGACGTACGCAGGGTTTTGATCCGTAGGACGCGCACAATTCCTTCATCAGCTGGGATGTCACGTTGGTCCCTTGGTCCGTCAGTATAGCCTGGGGAAACCCGACCCTCGTGAAGATTTTAATCAATTCCGCGGCTAGGGTGGGGGCCTTGACATTACGGAGCGGGATAGCCTCCGGATACCGAGTGGCGTAGTCCACCACTACTAAAATAAATCGATGGCCCGCCCTGGATGGCTCTAGTGGGCCCACCAAGTCCAGGGCCACCCTCTCAAAGGGGGTCCCTACTACCGGGAGAGGCACCAGGGGGGCCGCGGGGACCCTGCCCGTGGCGACCTTCTGGCAGTTGGGGCATGAGGCGCAGAAGTCCCGAACCGCCCGGTAAACTCCTAGCCAGTAAAACCGGCGGAGCACCCGTGCCAATGTCTTTTCCCGCCCCAGGTGGCCGGCCCAAGGGTTCGCATGTGCCAGGTCCAAAACCTCCCGTCGCCGGCTCTGTGGCACCACCAGTTGTCTATTCTCCCCTTCCCCCTCCCCGCCTGTTACCAGGCGGTACAGCCGGTCCTGGATTACCTGAAAGCGGGGGCCTGGCCGCGGGTCGTCAGTCTCGTCCGGCGCTCCGGCTTGCTCCCACGCGTAGCGCAGGGTCTCATCCGCCCGCTGCTCCTCGAGAAAGTCGGGGTCTTGGCTTCCGACGCCCGCGGTGGGGGCGGGCTCCCCCGAGGCCCTGGGGTGCACATAGGCCTCCGCCGTAGGGGCCCGTCCAGCCGATGGGTCCATCCCCTTCCTAAGGAGTCGCGGGAACCCTGGCCAGTCCCGTCCTATCACCACCGGCAGCGGCAGGTTCGGTGCCTTCCCCACTCGCCATACCCTGGCCACCTGCCCGTCTGCCAGGTGGACCCAGACGGTGGGGTAGGTCCGCACATCTCCGTGTACGCACTTCATCGGGGTAGCTTCCCCGGTGGGCGGTGCCTCCGGGACGAGGTCTTCACGCACCAAAGTGAGGGCGGACCCCGAATCCACAAGGGCCTGGAGGGGCTTCAGCCCCAACCAGATAGTCACCACCGGGCGGGATTGTCCTGCCGGGGTCTCCCTCGGGGCGGGCACGGACAGTGTGCAGTCCATCATAGGGCAATCTCGCTTTAGGTGCCCCTCTTGCCCGCATTGGTAACAGGCAGTGTGGCCCGCCCCCCCGCCGGCCGTCGCCCCCCAGCTCCCCGTGGCTCCTCCTAGCCTCCCCGGAAGTCTCGCCGGGCCTGGCGGGCCAAGTCGGGGCCAGGCGCCGTCCCATCCCCGTGGGCGGCTTGGGGGGGGTCTCTTACCGGCGTCGGGCCTGTTGCGCGTGGTCGCGGGGCCTCCCTCGTCGTGGGGCCGGGCATGGACTCACGGCGCATCCCCACCTCTCCGCCTTCCGCATCGAGGTGCGCCTCCGTCAAGGCGATGGCCGCGGCCAGCGTCCCCGGCTGGTGTCTCCGCACCCACTTCTGAGCGCCCGGAGGAAGGAGGTGGACATACTGCTCGAGCGTTACGAGCTCCGCTACTTCAGGGCCCGAGCGCTGCTCCGGCTCCAGCCACCGCC
Source organism: Pelodiscus sinensis (assembly GCF_052426305.1). NCBI lineage: Eukaryota > Metazoa > Chordata > Testudines > Trionychidae > Pelodiscus > Pelodiscus sinensis. Next base: position 4,559,200 of record NC_143078.1, read on the forward strand.
ACGCCCACTCATGGAGGCGCTGCGCGAAGACCCGGGGCCGCTCACCTGGCTTGAACCGCTCATTGCGAAAGCGTTGGCGGTAGGTGTCGTTAATTCCTAACTGGTCCAGGATCGCTTCCTTCACCCGGGCGTACTGCAAGGCCTCTCGGGCCGCCAGGCTCCGGTAGGCCATTTGGGCCGGTCCGGACAGATAGGGGGCCAGCAGGGTCGCCCAGTGAGCCTCCGGCCACCTCGCCGCCGTGGCCACCCTCTCGAAAGTGGTCAAGTAGGCTTCTGGGTCGTCCCCGGGTCCCATCTTGGTCAGGCGGAGGGGTAGCGCTCCTAGCTCGGGGTTGCAGTCCTCGTTCCTCCATGCTGGTCCGCCCGCTGAGGTAGCCGGCTGGGATCCCTGCATCCATTTTTCGTGCTGGGCCGATAGCTCCTGGACTAGGAGTCTCTGCTGGTCTTGAAACTGGCTCGCCAGCTGCTGCATCAGTTGGGACTGCTGCTGTTGTTGCTGACGTTGGGTGTCCCTTACCCAATCCAATAGTTGCTGGGCGTCCATCGTGTGCTCCCGCAGCGGTTGCTCCCTAGGTGTGGAGCACATCTTACCCTACCCGCTGAGCGCCCAGTGGGGTCGATAGCCACATTCTCCACCACGTGTGGGGGTTTCCGGGTGCGATCACCCCCTCTTGGGCCAAGAGGGGGGTCAGCGAACCCTCGTGTCCCCCTTTTTGGGCCTAGTCGGCCTCGGAGCCCCCAACTGGGAACCCCCGGTAACGGGTGCGATCACCCCCTCCCAAGGAGAGGGGGGGGGTCAGCGAACCCGGCGACAGTCACCAGCCCGAGCGGGGTGGGGCAGCCGGCCCCTGGTCCAACGTTTCCCCTCGTGGGGTCGTAACTCACTGCGGCTCTCTGCGCCAGCCGCGGGGAGTGGGATACTCCCGTCGGGGAGGGAGGGGGACCCGGTCCCGCCCTCTCTCCGGGTCCCAGCCCGGGGCCCTGGGCGCCGGGGCTTGCTAACGCCCTGACGCGGTGGACGAGGGAGCTAATCCCTCCGAAACTCGTCCACCCACGGTCGCCAAAAGCGCCCTGCCCCGAACTCCTTCCTCCCCCCGGGCGGTGCCCGCCAATCGGGCCCGCCGCCTTCCCACCTACCCTGGTTCGGGGTCTCGTGGGGTCTCGCTTCCCGACGTATCCTCGGGGGATCGCTCTGAGGCGCCGTTCCGTCTCCGCGCGTCCCGCTCCTGCTGGGCGCGGCGCGGTGGGGTACGCCCCTCGTCGGCCGACGGGCTGAGGGACCGCCAGGGGCAGTGGCTGTCACGAAGCCCCCGGGCCCAGCGCCGGGCTGGTAGCCGCGGGGTGTGCCGCCCGGGCTCCGTCCTGCCTCAGGCTCGGTTCCTCTGCTCCTGCCGGGAGCCTGCCTCCTCCTGTGCCGGCGGCCGGCCCTTTTGAGCTGGCCCGCCGTATTCACCGCTCCTGGGGACTCCTCCCCTTCCGGGCACGCCGCTGTGCAGCATCCTGCCGCCCAGCTGATCCGCCCCCGTCCCCGTCCCCGGCGTGGGGAAGGAGCCGGCACGGCGCAGCCGGCGCAGGCGTGGGGGGAGTTCCCCCGCCCGCCGCCGCCCGAGCTGGGGAAATGCAGGAGAACCGGTTCCCCGGCGGCAACCTCCGGGGGATCGGGGTTCTGGCCGTCCCGCCCCCCGATCAGTGACAAGCTGTCACACACCCCCCCCCTTACGGCGGGGTCCCCCTCGCCCTCCACGGGTTCGAATACCCGCGAGAAAAAGTCGGCATTTTGGTGGGATTTGCCCGCTCGATACTCTACGTCAAAGCAGTAGGGCTGTAATGCCAAGTACCAGCGTGTTAGGCGCGGGTTCGAATTTTTCATAGAGTTTAACCATACAAGCGGGGCGTGGTCCGTGATTAATTTGAATTTATTGCCCCATAAAGTAATACCTTAGGGTCTCAATGGCCCATTTCACTGCCAAGGCCTCCTTTTCGATTGTTGCATAATTTCTTTCCCGCGGTAGGAGCTTCCGGCTCAGATAAAGGACCGGGTGTTCTTCTCCCTCGTGGTCCTGGGCCAGCACGGCTCCTATACCGCATTCGGATGCATCTGTATATAGAGAAAATAGTTTTTCAAAGTCAGGTTGCCTCAACACCGGGGCTTGGACTAACCTGCGCTTTAATTCTCGGAAGGCCTGATCGGCTTGGGCTGTCCACTGGACTTTGTTGGGGTGCACGTCTTTAGTCAGTTCGGTCAGGGGGGCTGCGATTGTGGCAAAATCTGGGACGAATCGGCGGTAATATCCCGCCAGTCCCAGGAACCCCCGTACCTGTCTCTTCGTTGCTGGAAGTGGGTAGCTCCGAAGGGCTTCCACTTTGTCCAGTAAGGGTTTTAGGCGTCCTCCTCCCACGGTATAACCGAGGTACGACACCTCGCGTTGGGCGAGGTGGCACTTTTTGGGGTTCGCCGTGAGGCCGGCCTCCTGCAGCGCCCGCATTACTGCCTCCAGGTGCCGGAGGTGGTCTGGCCACGTCATGCTATACACGGCGATGTCGTCAATATACGCCGCCGCGTACCCTTTCAGGGGCCTCAGTACCTGGTCCATAGCCCGCTGGAAGGTCGCGGCTGCCCCGTGGAGTCCGAATGGCATACGGGGGAACTGGAACAGCCCGAAGGGGGTTGCGAACGCGGTCTTTTTCCTGTCCTGGGGGTCCAGCGGGATCTGCCAATAACCCTTAGATAAATCCAAGGTGGAAATGTACCGCGCTCTCCCCAGGCATTCCAGTAACTCCTCCACTCGTGGCATGGGGTATGCGTCAAATTGTGAGATGCCATTAACTTTCCGGAAGTCGATACAAAATCTCACGCTCCCATCGCGTTTGGGGACCAATACTATGGGGCTGCGCCAATCGCTCCGTGACTCTTCTATCACCCCCCACTGCTTCATTAGCTGTACCTCCTGCCGGACGGTGTCCCATCTCTTCCCCGGAAGGTGCCTGTGTGCTTCCCGGATCGCCCGGCCCGGCTCGGTGTTGATGCGGTGTACTCCTACCTTGGCTGTCCCTGGGGTCGCTGTCAGCACCTGTTGGAAGCGGCGTAGGAGTCCTTCCATCTGTGCCCGTTGGTCTACCGATAACTCCGATCCCACGGTCGGCGCGCCTCCCTCCGTCCGGTCCGCCGGGGAGGGGCCAAGATCCTCCTCCTGCTCCGCGGGCGCCACCAGGAGCCCTTCCCTGGCCACCCACTTCTTGAGCAGGTTCACGTGGTAGACCTGGGTGGCTCTCCGTCGCCCCGTGAGTCGGACCTCGTAGTTCACGTCCCCCACTTTCCGCACTATTTCGTGTGGGCCCTGCCAAGCTGCGAGGAGCTTGGAGTCCCGGGTGGGGCGGAGCAGCAACACTCGGTCTCCGGGCTCGAACTGACGGGTCACCGCCGTGCGATTGTAGTAGTGCGCCTGTCTCGTTTGGGCCCTCAGCAGGTTCCATTTCGCGTAGGCCCCGAGCCGTCGGAGCCTCTCCCGGAGCTGCAGGACATACTGCACGGTGCCCTGGCACCGGGACGACTGCGCCTCCCAGTCCTCCCTCAGGATATCCAAGATCCCTCTAGGTTGGCGCCCGTATAGCAGCTCAAAGGGGGAGAACTCGGTGGACGCCTGGGGCACCTCGCGAACGGCGAACATGAGCGCCGGCAACATCTGGTCCCAGTCTCTCGGGCTGTCCTGGGCCACCCGGCGGAGCATCTCTGTTAAGGTGCGGTTGAACCGCTCCACCAGGCCATCTGTTTGGGGGTGGTACACTGACGTACGCAGGGTTTTGATCCGTAGGAGCGCGCACAATTCCTTCATCAGCTGGGATGTCACGTTGGTCCCTTGGTCCGTCAGTATAGCCTGGGGAAACCCGACCCTCGTGAAGATTTTAATCAATTCCGCGGCTAGGGTGGGGGCCTTGACATTACGGAGCGGGATAGCCTCCGGATACCGAGTGGCGTAGTCCACCACTACTAAAATAAATCGATGGCCCGCCCTGGATGGCTCTAGTGGGCCCACCAAGTCCAGGGCCACCCTCTCAAAGGGGGTCCCTACTACCGGGAGAGGCACCAGGGGGGCCGCGGGGACCCTGCCCGTGGCGACCTTCTGGCAGTTGGGGCATGAGGCGCAGAAGTCCCGAACCGCCCGGTAAACTCCTAGCCAGTAAAACCGGCGGAGCACCCGTGCCAATGTCTTTTCCCGCCCCAGGTGGCCGGCCCAAGGGTTCGCATGTGCCAGGTCCAAAACCTCCCGTCGCCGGGTCTGTGGCACCACCAGTTGTCTATTCTCCCCTTCCCCCTCCCCGCCTGTTACCAGGCGGTACAGCCGGTCCTGGATTACCTGAAAGCGGGGGCCTGGCCGCGGGTCGTCAGTCTCGTCCGGCGCTCCGGCTTGCTCCCACGCGTAGCGCAGGGTCTCATCCGCCCGCTGCTCCTCGAGAAAGTCGGGGTCTTGGCTTCCGACGCCCGCGGTGGGGGCGGGCTCCCCCGAGGCCCTGGGGTGCACATAGGCCTCCGCCGTAGGGGCCCGTCCAGCCGATGGGTCCATCCCCTTCCTGAGGAGTCGCGGGAACCCTGGCCAGTCCCGTCCTATCACCACCGGCAGCGGCAGGTTCGGTGCCTTCCCCACTCGCCATACCCTGGCCACCTGCCCGTCTGCCAGGTGGACCCAGACGGTGGGGTAGGTCCGCACATCTCCATGTACGCACTTCATCGGGGTAGCTTCCCCGGTGGGCGGTGCCTCCGGGACGAGGTCTTCACGCACCAAAGTGAGGGCGGACCCCGAATCCACAAGGGCCTGGAGGGGCTTCAGCCCCAACCAGATAGTCACCACCGGGCGGGATTGTCCTGCCGGGGTCTCCCTCGGGGCGGGCACGGACAGTGTGCAGTCCATCATAGGGCAATCTCGCTTTAGGTGCCCCTCTTGCCCGCATTGGTAACAGGCAGTGTGGCCCGCCCCCCCGCCGGCCGTCGCCCCCCAGCTCCCCGTGGCTCCTCCTAGCCTCCCCGGAAGTCTTGCCGGGCCTGGCGGGCCAAGTCGGGGCCAGGCGCCGTCCCATCCCCGTGGGCGGCTTGGGGGGGTCTCTTACCGGCGTCGGGCCTGTTGCGCGTGGTCGCGGGGCCTCCCTCGTCGTGGGGCCGGGCATGGACTCACGGCGCATCCCCACCTCTCCGCCTTCCGCATCGAGGTGCGCCTCCGTCAAGGCGATGGCCGCGGCCAGCGTCCCCGGCTGGTGTCTCCGCACCCACTTCTGAGCGCCCGGAGGAAGGAGGTGGACATACTGCTCGAGCGTTACGAGCTCCGCTACTTCAGGGCCCGAGCGCTGCTCCGGCTCCAGCCACCGCCACGCCCACTCATGGAGGCGCTGCGTGAAGACCCGGGGCCGCTCACCTGGCTTGAACCGCTCATTGCGAAAGCGTTGGCGGTAGGTGTCGTTGTTAATTCCTAACTGGTCCAGGATCGCTTCCTTCACCCGGGCGTACTGCAAGGCCTCTCGGGCCGCCAGGCTCCGGTAGGCCATTTGGGCCGGTCCGGACAGATAGGGGGCCAGCAGGGTCGCCCAGTGAGCCTCCGGCCACCTCGCCGCCGTGGCCACCCTCTCGAAAGTGGTCAAGTAGGCTTCTGGGTCGTCCCCGGGTCCCATCTTGGTCAGGCGGAGGGGTAGCGCTCCTAGCTCGGGGTTGCAGTCCTCGTTCCTCCATGCTGGTCCGCCCGCTGAGGTAGCCGGCTGGGATCCCTACATCCATTTTTCGTGCTGGGCCGATAGCTCCTGGACTAGGAGTCTCTGCTGGTCTTGAAACTGGCTCGCCAGCTGCTGCATCAGTTGGGACTGCTGCTGCTGTTGCTGACGTTGGGTGTCCCTTACCCAATCCAATAGTTGCTGGGCGTCCATCGTGTGGTCCCGCAGCGGTTGCTCCCTAGGTGTGGAGCACATCTTACCCTACCCGCTGAGCGCCCAGTGGGGTCGATGCCCACATTCTCCACCACGTGTGGGGGTTTCCGGGTGCGATCACCCCCTCTTGGGCCAAGAGGGGGGTCAGCGAACCCTCGTGTCCCCCTTTTTGGGCCTATTCGGCCTCGGAGCCCCCAACTGGGAACCCCCGGTAATGGGTGCGATCACCCCCTCCCAAGGGGAGGGGGGGGGTCAGCGAACCCGGCGACAGTCACCAGCCCGAGCGGGGTGGGGCAGCCGGCCCCTGGTCCAACGTTTCCCCTCGTGGGGTCGTAACTCACTGCGGCTCTCTGCGCCAGCCGCGGGGAGTGGGATACTCCCGTCGGGGAGGGAGGGGGACCCGGTCCCGCCCTCTCTCCGGGTCCCAGCCCGGGGCCCTGGGCGCCGGGGCTTGCTAACGCCCTGACGCGGTGGACGAGGGAGCTAATCCCTCCGAAACTCCACCCACGGTCGCCAAAAGCGCCCTGCCCCGAACTCCTTCCTCCCCCCGGGCGGTGCCCGCCAATCGGGCCCGCCGCCTTCCCACCTACCCTGGTTCGGGGTCTCGTGGGGTCTCGCTTCCCGACGTATCCTCGGGGGATCGCTCTGAGGCGCCGTTCCGTCTCCGCGCGTCCCGCTCCTGCTGGGCGCGGCGCGGTGGGGTACACCCCTCGTCGGCCGACGGGCTGAGGGACCGCCAGGAGCAGTGGCTGTCACGAAGCCCCCGGGCCCAGCGCCGGGCTGGCAGCCGCGGGGTGTGCCCCCCGGGCTCCGTCCTGCCTCCGGCTCGGTTCCTCTGCTCCTGCCGGGAGCCTGCCTCCTCCTGTGCCGGCGGCCGGCCCTTTTGAGCTGGCCCGCCGTATTCACCGCTCCTGGGGACTCCTCCCCTTCCGGGCACGCCGCTGTGCAGCGTCCTGCCGCCCAGCTGATCCGCCCCCGTCCCCGTCCCCGCCGTCCGGCGGCGTGGGGAAGGAGCCGGCACGGCGCAGCCGGCGCAGGCGCGGGGGGAGTTCCCCCGCCCGCCGCCGCCCGAGCTGGGGAAACGCCGGAGAACCGGTTCCCCGGCGGCAACCTCCGGGGGATCGGGGTTCTGGCCGTCCAGCCCCCCGATCAGTGACAAGCTGTCACACAACCCCCCCCTTACGGCGGGGTCCCCCTCGCCCTCCACGGGTTCAAATACCCGCGAGAAAAAGTCGGCATTTTGGTGGGATTTGCCCGCTCGATACTCTACGTCAAAGCAGTAGGGCTGTAATGCCAAGTACCAGCGTGTTAGGCGCGGGTTCGAATTTTTCATAGAGTTTAACCATACAAGCGGGGCGTGGTCCGTGATTAATTTGAATTTATTGCCCCATAAAGTAATACCTTAGGGTCTCAATGGCCCATTTCACTGCCAAGGCCTCCTTTTCGATTGTTGCATAATTTCTTTCCCGCGGTAGGAGCTTCCGGCTCAGATAAAGGACCGGGTGTTCTTCTCCCTCGTGGTCCTGGGCCAGCACGGCTCCTATACCGCATTCGGATGCATCTGTATATAGAGAAAATAGTTTTTCAAAGTCAGGTTGCCTCAACACCGGGGCTTGGACTAACCTGCGCTTTAATTCTCGGAAGGCCTGATCGGCTTGGGCTGTCCACTGGACTTTGTTGGGGTGCACGTCTTTAGTCAGTTCGGTCAGGGGGGCTGCGATTGTGGCAAAATCTGGGACGAATCGGCGGTAATATCCCGCCAGTCCCAGGAACCCCCGTACCTGTCTCTTCGTTGCTGGAAGTGGGTAGCTCCGAAGGGCTTCCACTTTGTCCAGTAAGGGTTTTAGGCGTCCTCCTCCCACGGTATAACCGAGGTACGACACCTCGCGTTGGGCGAGGTGGCACTTTTTGGGGTTCGCCGTGAGGCCGGCCTCCTGCAGCGCCCGCATTACTGCCTCCAGGTGCCGGAGGTGGTCTGGCCACGTCATGCTATACACGGCGATGTCGTCAATATACGCCGCCGCGTACCCTTTCAGGGGCCTCAGTACCTGGTCCATAGCCCGCTGGAAGGTCGTGGCTGCCCCGTGGAGTCCGAATGGCATACGGGGGAACTGGAACAGCCCGAAGGGGGTTGCGAACGCGGTCTTTTTCCTGTCCTGGGGGTCCAGCGGGATCTGCCAATAACCCTTAGATAAATCCAAGGTGGAAATGTACCGCGCTCTCCCCAGGCATTCCAGTAACTCCTCCACTCGTGGCATGGGGTATGCGTCAAATTGTGAGATGCCATTAACTTTCCGGAAGTCGATACAAAATCTCACGCTCCCATCGCGTTTGGGGACCAATACTATGGGGCTGCGCCAATCGCTCCGTGACTCTTCTATCACCCCCCACTGCTTCATTAGCTGTACCTCCTGCCGGACGGTGTCCCATCTCTTCCCCGGAAGGTGCCTGTGTGCTTCCCGGATCGCCCGGCCCGGCTCGGTGTTGATGCGGTGTACTCCTACCTTGGCTGTCCCTGGGGTCGCTGTCCGCACCTGTTGGAAGCGGCGTAGGAGTCCTTCCATCTGTGCCCGTTGGTCTACCGATAACTCCGATCCCACGGTCGGCGCGCCTCCCTCCGTCCGGTCCGCCGGGGAGGGGCCAAGATCCTCCTCCTGCTCCGCGGGCGCCACCAGGAGCCCTTCCCTGGCCACCCACTTCTTGAGCAGGTTCACGTGGTAGACCTGGGTGGCTCTCCGTCGCCCCGTGAGTCGGACCTCGTAGTTCACGTCCCCCACTTTCCGCACTATTTCGTGTGGGCCCTGCCAAGCTGCGAGGAGCTTGGAGTCCCGGGTGGGGAGGAGCAGCAACACTCGGTCTCCGGGCTCGAACTGACGGGTCACCGCCGTGCGATTGTAGTAGTGCGCCTGTCTCGTTTGGGCCCTCAGCAGGTTCCATTTCGCGTAGGCCCCGAGCCGTCGGAGCCTCTCCCGGAGCTGCAGGACATACTGCACGGTGCCCTGGCACCGGGACGACTGCGCCTCCCAGTCCTCCCTCAGGATATCCAAGATCCCTCTAGGTTGGCGCCCGTATAGCAGCTCAAAGGGGGAGAACTCGGTGGACGCCTGGGGCACCTCGCGAACGGCAAACATGAGCGCCGGCAACATCTGGTCCCAGTCTCTCGGGCTGTCCTGGGCCACCCGGCGGAGCATCTCTGTTAAGGTGCGGTGGATGGCCTGGTGGAGCGGTTCAGTTTGGGGGTGGTACACTGACGTACGCAGGGTTTTGATCCGTAGGAGCGCGCACAATTCCTTCATCAGCTGGGATGTCACGTTGGTCCCTTGGTCCGTCAGTATAGCCTGGGGAAACCCGACCCTCGTGAAGATTTTAATCAATTCCGCGGCTAGGGTGGGGGCCTTGACATTACGGAGCGGGATAGCCTCCGGATACCGAGTGGCGTAGTCCACCACTACTAAAATAAATCGATGGCCCGCCCTGGATGGCTCTAGTGGGCCCACCAAGTCCAGGGCCACCCTCTCAAAGGGGGTCCCTACTACCGGGAGAGGCACCAGGGGGGCCGCGGGGACCCTGCCCGTGGCGACCTTCTGGCAGTTGGGGCATGAGGCGCAGAAGTCCCGAACCACCCGGTAAACTCCTAGCCAGTAAAACCGGCGGAGCACCCGTGCCAATGTCTTTTCCCGCCCCAGGTGGCCGGCCCAAGGGTTCGCATGTGCCAGGTCCAAAACCTCCCGTCGCCGGGTCTGTGGCACCACCAGTTGTCTATTCTCCCCTTCCCCCTCCCCGCCTGTTACCAGGCGGTACAGCCGGTCCTGGATTACCTGAAAGCGGGGGCCTGGCCGCGGGTCGTCAGTCTCGTCCGGCGCTCCGGCTTGCTCCCACGCGTAGCGCAGGGTCTCATCCGCCCGCTGCTCCTCGAGAAAGTCGGGGTCTTGGCTTCCGACGCCCGCGGTGGGGGCGGGCTCCCCCGAGGCCCTGGGGTGCACATAGGCCTCCGCCGTTGGGGCCCGTCCAGCCGATGGGTCCATCCCCTTCCTGAGGAGTCGCGGGAACCCTGGCCAGTCCCGTCCTATCACCACCGGCAGCGGCAGGTTCGGTGCCTTCCCCACTCGCCATACCCTGGCCACCTGCCCGTCTGCCAGGTGGACCCAGACGGTGGGGTAGGTCCGCACATCTCCGTGTACGCACTTCATCGGGGTAGCTTCCCCGGTGGGCGGTGCCTCCGGGACGAGGTCTTCACGCACCAAAGTGAGGGCGGACCCCGAATCCACAAGGGCCTGGAGGGGCTTCAGCCCCAACCAGATAGTCACCACCGGGCGGGATTGTCCTGCCGGGGTCTCCCTCGGGGCGGGCACGGACAGTGTGCAGTCCATCATAGGGCAATCTCGCTTTAGGTGCCCCTCTTGCCCGCATTGGTAACAGGCAGTGTGGCCCGCCCCCCCGCCGGCCGTCGCCCCCCAGCTCCCCGTGGCTCCTCCTAGCCTCCCCGGAAGTCTCGCCGGGCCTGGCGGGCCAAGTCGGGGCCAGGCGCCGTCCCATCCCCGTGGGCGGCTTGGGGGGGTCTCTTACCGGCGTCGGGCCTGTTGCGCGTGGTCGCGGGGCCTCCCTCGTCGTGGGGCCGGGCATGGACTCACGGCGCATCCCCACCTCTCCGCCTTCCGCATCGAGGTGCGCCTCCGTCAAGGCGATGGCCGCGGCCAGCGTCCCCGGCTGGTGTCTCCGCACCCACTTCTGAGCGCCCGGAGGAAGGAGGTGGACATACTGCTCGAGCGTTACGAGCTCCGCTACTTCAGGGCCCGAGCGCTGCTCCGGCTCCAGCCACCGCCACGCCCACTCATGGAGGCGCTGCGCGAAGACCCGGGGCCGCTCACCTGGCTTGAACCGCTCATTGCGAAAGCGTTGGCGGTAGGTGTCGTTGTTAATTCCTAACTGGTCCAGGATCGCTTCCTTCACCCGGGCGTACTGCAAGGCCTCTCGGGCCGCCAGGCTCCGGTAGGCCATTTGGGCCGGTCCGGACAGATAGGGGGCCAGCAGGGTCGCCCAGTGAGCCTCCGGCCACCTCGCCGCCGTGGCCACCCTCTCGAAAGTGGTCAAGTAGGCTTCTGGGTCGTCCCCGGGTCCCATCTTGGTCAGGCGGAGGGGTAGCGCTCCTAGCTCGGGGTTGCAGTCCTCGTTCCTCCATGCTGGTCCGCCCGCTGAGGTAGCCGGCTGGGATCCCTGCATCCATTTTTCGTGCTGGGCCGATAGCTCCTGGACTAGGAGTCTCTGCTGGTCTTGAAACTGGCTCGCCAGCTGCTGCATCAGTTGGGACTGCTGCTGTTGTTGCTGACGTTGGGTGTCCCTTACCCAATCCAATAGTTGCTGGGCGTCCATCGTGTGGTCCCGCAGCGGTTGCTCCCTAGGTGTGGAGCACATCTTACCCTACCCGCTGAGCGCCCAGTGGGGTCGATGCCCACATTCTCCACCACGTGTGGGGGTTTCCGGGTGCGATCACCCCCTCTTGGGCCAAGAGGGGGGTCAGCGAACCCTCGTGTCCCCCTTTTTGGGCCTATTCGGCCTCGGAGCCCCCAACTGGGAACCCCCGGTAACGGGTGCGATCACCCCCTCCCAAAGGGAGGGGGGGGTCAGCGAACCCGGCGACAGTCACCAGCCCGAGCGGGGTGGGGCAGCCGGCCCCTGGTCCAACGTTTCCCCTCGTGGGGTCGTAACTCACTGCGGCTCTCTGCGCCAGCCGCGGGGAGTGGGATACTCCCGTCGGGGAGGGAGGGGGACCCGGTCCCGCCCTCTCTCCGGGTCCCAGCCCGGGGCCCTGGGCGCCGGGGCTTGCTAACGCCCTGACGCGGTGGACGAGGGAGCTAATCCCTCCGAAACTCGTCCACCCACGGTCGCCAAAAGCGCCCTGCCCCGAACTCCTTCCTCCCCCCGGGCGGTGCCCGCCAATCGGGCCCGCCGCCTTCCCACCTACCCTGGTTCGGGGTCTCGTGGGGTCTCGCTTCCCGACGTATCCTCGGGGGATCGCTCTGAGGCGCCGTTCCGTCTCCGCGCGTCCCGCTCCTGCTGGGCGCGGCACGGTGGGGTACGCCCCCCGTCGGCCGACGGGCTGAGGGACCGCCAGGGGCAGTGGCTGTCACGAAGCCCCCGGGCCCAGCGCCGGCCTGGTAGCCGCGGGGTGTGCCGCTCGGGCTCCCTCCTGCCTCTGGCTCGGTTCCTCTGCTCCTGCCGGGAGCCTGCCTCCTCCTGTGCCGGCGGCCGGCCCTTTTGAGCTGGCCCGCCGTATTCACCGCTCCTGGGGTCTCCTCCCCTTCCAGGCACGCCGCCGTGCAGCGTCCTGCCGCCCAGCTGATCCGCCCCTCCCCCGTCCCCGCCGTCCGGCGGCGCGGGGAAGGAGCCGGCACGGCGCAGGTGCGGGGGGAGTTCCCCCGCTCGCTGCCGCCGCCCGAGCTGGGGAAACGCCGGAGAACCGGTTCCCCGGCGGCAACCTCCATCGGGGTTCTGGCCGTCCCGCCCCCCGATCAGTGACAAGCTGTCACAGTGACCAAAATGAAACATTTAAATTCAGGTATCCTTGTAGGCTTTTAACCACTGTGGGGTTCCATGCACATCATGCTACTCACTTAAACAGGCTAAACTACAAAGAAGGATAATTAAAAAAGGATAGAAAATAAGACAATCTTATTGCCTCTGTATAAAACCATGGTACACCCACATCTTGAACACTACATATGATTTAGATATTGGCATAGAGAATATGCTTATGGTTGTAGATGTTACAAAGCTGGGAGTGGTTGCAAAGTGCTTTGGGGGGTGGAGTCATAATTCGAAACCATCTGGACAAACTAGAGAAATGGTCTGAAGTAAACAGTATGAAGTTTAATAAGGACAAGTGCAAAGTGCTCGGCTTAGGAAGGAACAATGAGTTTCACACATACAGAATGGGAAGCTTAACTGCACATCCACTAACATGATCTATGCCAGCAATGCCCTACTGCAATATATAATGGACAAACTGGACAGTCCCTGCAGGAAAGAATCAATGGACCCAAATCAGATATCTGTAAAGCGAACATACAGAAACCTGTTGGTGAATGCTTTAATGTGCCTGGTCACTCATTAAGAGATCAAGTTGCTGTTTTGTTAGACCAATTCCAGAAGCCAAATAAATAGGGAAGAGTTGGAACTACAATTCATTCACAAGCTTAATTCTCATGCCACTGGTCTGAATCAAAAGACCGGATGGCTGGGACATTATCAACCAAACAATTAAGATGCCAATGGTTTTTCTGTGTAGAATCTGGTGTTAGTACTCTTCCTCTCTAATTGCGAACTAATGGTTCTTGTCTGCTTCTTTTAACTATCCAGTCTTTAGGTGTTTGCCTGTGACATACTGCTCGGCTTTCTCTGATATTTATATACCCACTGCCTCTTCCCCTCCTCCCATTTTTCCTCTCCTCTCTTCCCCTTCCCCTCTTCCTTACTTTTGGTTCTGGACATCCAACACTCCGGTCATCTGAAGAAGTGGGCTGTGCCCACAAAAGCTCATGATACCATCTACATGTTTTGTTAGTCTCTACAAGATAAACTTAAACAATAAATAGTCTGGTAGCACTTTAAAGACTAACTCAGCTACCCTTCAAAAGAACGGGGAGTATTGTCTAGGAAGGAGTACAAGAGGCCCCTGACTGGCAAAATGATTGGTTCTGGGGGAAGTGTCACAAGTCGGGGGCGTCCTAATTCGAACCCACGTTGACGAAAGGTACTATACACTACCATAAATGTGGGCTGAGTCCATAAGTTGAGGGTTTCCAGCCCCTTCCACACTTGCAAAAATGGTTAAGAGCAGGGGGTTGGAACTCAGGCAGTCACAACTCAGGGGCCTCCTATACTGCAGAAAGGGATCTAGGGGTCATAGTGGACCACAGGCTAAATGTGTCAATGGTGTGACACTGTTGCAAAAAAGCAAACATGATTCTGGGATGCATTAACAGGAGTATTGTGAGCAAGGAATGAGTCATTCTTCGATTCTACTCTGCGCTGATTAGGTCTCAGTTGGAGTATTGTGTCTAGTTCTGGGCATCCTATTTCAAGAAAGATGTGGAAAAATTGGAGAAGGTCCAGAGAAGAGCAGCAAGAATGATTAAAGGTCTAGAGAACATGACCTGTGAAGGAAAGCTGAAAGAATTGGGCTTGTTTAGTTTGGAAAGGAGAAGACAGAGGGGACACAATAGCAGTTTTCAGGTATCTAAAAGGGTGTCACCAGGAGGAGAGGAAAATTATTCTTTTAGCCTCTGAAGATAGGACAAGAAGGAATGAGCTTGAACTGCAGCAAGGGAGGTTAAAGTTGGACATTAGGAAAAACTTCCTAACTGTCCAGTAATTAAACACCGAAATAAATCAGAGGTGTTGTGGAATCTTCATGTCTGGAGATATTTAAGAGCAGGTTGGACAGACACCTGTCAGGGATGGTCTAGACAGTACTGGGTCCTGACATGAGGGCAGGGCACTGGACTTGGAGACCTCGAGAGGTCATCCAGTTCTAGTGTTCTATGATTGTACAAACAAACTTGACTGCCACAAGATTACAAACCTGACTTCCGCAAGTGCTGGAAAATGTGGAATAATGATGGATGGCTATCTGAGTTTTTCCAGCTAATTGAAGGGGAAATTGTATTGCCATCTATGACAGATGCCAGTCAAGTGAGTTTTCCAGATATCAAAGTGCTGGGTAGCACAGCTTGTGAGAGCTTATATATAATATAGTACAATAGTGAGTATGTATTACCTGAATGCCTATATCCTGTGTCTTGTGAATGTGTCCTTTTCTTTTTTGAGAGAAGATACTTACCACTGATCTGCCTCCCTGCAAGGACATTGTCCCCTCCCCCCTCCTCCCCCAATTAGTGTAGGTTAAACTGAATCAAACCAGGCAAAATCTTTCCTGTGCAATTCACAGAATTGAAGCCCTACCTATGCCAGCAAATAAATTGTCTATCGCAATATGAATGAGTTGGGTTTTTTTGTAAACAGACATTAAATAAACATTCTAATCTCTACAAACAGTGTTTATGAACTGAGGGAATGTTGAAACATTCATTTCATCTTGAAAAATTTTATAGGCCGTTTGAAAAGAAGAAATGTATTTGGGATTTTTGAAGTGAATTAAAATTTTATTTCCCAAAATACTCCTTCAGGATCAAGTAAATATAAACCTATTCTAATAGATTATTTTGCTGATGTAGTTTATTTGATTTTAACTTGGGCAATGTAGGTTTGTTTTCGTTTTAGTCTCTCCTTTGGGAATGAAGATCTTTCAGTTAAACCTGACTCAGGTGCATGTAGTAGCAAGCGCATTTCCAGTGTCATATGAGAGCTATTATACCTGCCCTGCTGAGTTCAGGCTGTATTAACTGAAGGTACCTTCCCCTGGGTGACTGCTCTTCACAAATATTAGAAATCAAAATGTGCCATTCCGTGACAAACTGAAGGAGCAATTCAACTAGAGCTGCTTTTAGTCTAATAAACATCCTTTGTATGCAGAGGAGCATTTCTCAGAACAGAAGTAGAGATGGACCCAACATATAAGGATGAAATCCTTGCTCCGTCAAAATGAATTGGAGTTTGGATTCTGACTTGAGAAGGGTTAGAATTTCACTAAAGCCTTGGTTTTCAAAGAGGTTCAGCTCTGGAGTTTGGTTTGGCCCATCATGCTGTGAGGGTTCATCAAGGAAACCAGAAAAGATCTCAGACTTGGAAAGATGTTGGCATCTTGTGTCATTCATGGCTCATAGATTATTACAAGTCAGCTGTCAATGAACAATGGGATAATACTTCAGAGCATCATAGCAGCGTTTCAAGGGTAACTGACATTTGGGGGAGGTTTTGGTGCTATTGGGACTGGGGGTGAGGGCATATTTCTATTAGAGAATCTGCTTTCACTGGCATTGATGAGAAATAAATGACTGCAGCCTCAATGGAGTAGTTTTACATCAGTTTTATGGTTGTACATGAGGAGTATCCAACCCAGAGACAGGAGGGAGGGAAAAAAACCCTGCATTTGGTCTTGGGAAGCGAATGTAGTATTGATTGCCAGATGCTTTCCTCTCAACTACAATATATTAGGCCAAAGACACTTGCATCAGGGCTCTGTACAGCCATGTCTAGATAACTACCAAGAGTTTTTTACCCAGTTGGAAAACAATAATTGTATCAATGAGCAGCCCTGTGGCACCTGAGACTAACAAATTGTATCATGAGCTTTTGTGAGTAAAACCCACATTGGATCAGCTGATTTGTATTGTTACTATTAGCTATGATATCTTATTCAAAACCATCTTCCTTTAGAGCATTAAGGTTACAAATTATTTTCTTTGTGGCGTGGTGGTGGGGTTGGGGGAGGGAGATTAGCAAAATTATAATGTGTCCAAATTATAGTAGACTCTAAGAAGCCTGCTCTAGCTCACCAATAAAATCAACATTATTAATCGCACTCATGAGGCAGTCTACAGCCAAACTCAGGACTGATTCACTCCCGCATGATTGCTTGGTCTGGCAGGGGGGAAAACGTGTAATGTGACATCATCCATCTAAGACACAAGGGGATAGATTTTCTGATTACAAGGTTAAGTGATGCATCAAGATGGAGCACAGCTTGGTCATTGCTAATAATTTAAATTTAGGAAGACTGAGTACTGTGACATTATCTGGATGGCATTAAAGAGTGGCTTTCTGATAACAGCCATTTGTATGTGTCCTTTCTTTTACATAGCTGTATTTATTATCCTGGGAAGGAGAGAAACAGGCTCTGGAAAAAACAATTCAATAAGCTCTTTGGCCCCTAACTCTGATAGTTTGATGGCTGCAGGATCAAGGATTTAATCAGACGATTCAAGTGATCTGTGAGTCTAAATTTTTGCTGTCAGTTTACCAGTGCAACCCCTCCCCCCAAAAAAAATAGATTAATAGGGCATAATAGTGAATTTGGCCCCAAATTTGTAAATCCTGTACTCCTTGCCGCATAGGTTGAATTCCAACATTTGACCATCAGTTTCAGGGCCAACATCTGTTTTGTGATGCCTGTGTAGATTGTAAAGTGAGGACCTAAATCTCCATGGTATGGACCTGCTCATGGGAGATGTTCCACGCTCATTTAACTTTCCTGGAAGCTGAGGGTTCTCAACAGCTTCCAGGAGGAGCTGAGCACCTTGAAAGATCAAGCCCTTCTGTCCAGCTTGCTCTTAGTGCTACTGAGAGCAGAATTCCCTTCCTTGCTTTCTTAGGAATAAGTACAGCCGTGCTGCTTCAGTCTGATCCATCTAGTCCAGAATCTTGTCTTCTGCCAATCACCAGTGCTTCAGAGGGAATGGATGGAACAGGCCAATTAAGGGATCCATTTCCTGTTACCCAGTCTCTGCAGCTGGCAGAAGTTTAGGGACACCTGGACTTAGTCTACACTTCAGGGTTTTTGTGCAAGAAGCCTTCTGCAGAAGAGTTCTTGCACAAAAACGTGTGCAAAAGTGCATCCAGATCTCAAAGTGCATTGCAAAAGCAATGTGCTTTTGCACAAGAGAGCGTCCACACTGCATGGATGCTCTTGTACAAGAAAGCTCTGATGGCCATTCTGCAAATGGCCATCAGAGCATCTGTGCTTTTTCCGCTAGGGGTTTATTTCATAAAAACCCCTCAAGCATCCACACTTGACTTTTTGCACAAGAGCTGTAGCGCAAAAAGGAGTTATTCCTTGTGGGGAGGAATAACTCTACAAAAAAAGCCTTCTCTTCTGATTTATTTGTGTGCTTGAGGTGTGGACGCTCTGCTGGTTTTTGCGCAAAAATGGCCGGTTTTGCACAAAAACCTTGTCATGTAGAGTTAGCCCCAGAGTATGAGTAGCAGCCCTGAGCATCTTAGTTAATAACCCTTGATGTCCATCCTCCATAAAGTTCTGACTTCTATGCACCCAGTTGGTTTTGACTTGACAGTATCCATCATCAACATGTTCTATAGATTGACTATTAGGAAGAGATAATTGATTGTTTCATTTTTTTTAAAAAAACTTTCTATCTGTAAACAAGAATCAGGGGCACACAATCAAGTGTTATGAAGGGGTAAATCAGCCATTTTTCCCAGGCTTCTACTTAAAGTCTGTAGGATAAGATCTTAAGCCAGAGATGCTTACTTTACAGCATGGAGATCTTCCTTTTCTTGAACAGGACTCTCTTCTTGTGTTGTATAATACAGCAAGCTATTACATCCTATTTTATTCAGATAAGGCCTTACTGGGGAAAAATATTCACTTAAAATAAACTCCACTGTTCATGACTGCTAAGAGCGAATATGACTTATTCAATCCTATCCAATTCATTTTGTGGTACGGATCTTATTTTTGCAAATGTTCTTCCTGATCCTTGTATCCCTCACTTCAGTGGGGAGAAGCAGAGAGAGTAGGGTCGAGGGGCTTCTCCTGGCACTAATCCTGTTCTATCGCAAACCAGAATGCCCCCAAAAGAGGGGAATAAATTATCTTCATTTCAAGAGACAGACTAGGTTGCAACCCACAGAATGACTTTTAATTTTTTTTGTTTTTCTGCATCAGAAAGTTGACAGATGGCATCCATGAAGACATGACAATGATATATGATCAGTTTTGACGTATATTTAACAGATCATAAAACCTGATGTGGCTAGAATAGCACTGGCATTTTAAGCATGCTATGAATCCAATCTCATAAGCCAGCTATAACCACATGCACTGCCCAGGTGAGGCACAGGTGGTTAGAAAACTGGATTAGCATTCCAGAGACCTAGGCTATGTCTAGACTACAGGTAGGGTGGCCAGGTGTCTGGTTTTGAACCAGACAGTCCTGTATTTGAGCTTTCTATTGGGGAAACAAATTGAGAAAATATAAATCGCCAGTATCTTCTAAATAAGATGTAATGTAGACTGTGATGTAATGTTAAGTGTGCCTGGTATTTTCGTTGAAACCATCTGGCAACCCTAACTACAGGTTTTTTCAAAAACCTGGTTTTTTCAAAAAAAACTTCACCTGCGTCTAGACTGCTGTCATGTTCTTTCAAAATTAAATCGAAAGAATGTGGTGGCTTTTTTCAACAGCAGTAAACCTAATTTTACAAGAATAACACCTGTTTTTGAAAGAGCTTTCATAAAAATGTGTTCTTGAACGCAAACAAAGTTTTTTTTTTTTTTTTTTTTTTTTTTTTTTTTTTGAAAGAGCATCCAGATTGTCTGGGTGTTCTTCCGAAAAAGCAGTTCAACTACACACTAGAAAAGTCTCTAGACTACACACTTTCAAAAGCAGATTGCTTTTTCGAAAAGTGGTGGTTGTCTAAACGATCTCTTTCGAAAGAAGCATGTAGTTTAGACATACCCCTAGTGTGACCCCCATCTCTGAACTTGCATTTCATTAAAGTTGAGAGTCTCTTCTGGACTGATAGTATTTTACTGGGCATCACTTCATCTCTGCTTTAGTGGACCTCTGAAGTGGGGATGATCCTACTAATCTTATTGATGCCATTTGAGATGTTTAGGTACATGGAGCTATTCAACTGCAAAGTATTGAGTAACATTCCCCCAAAACGTCAAGCAACTTAGGAGCCTCAGTGTCAATGGGGTTGAGTTTCCAAAGTCCAAGGCATTCTTTTGAAAATGTTGCCCTAATTAGTTCTGCCATTTCACACCACCAAAGGAACCCCAGGAGAGCAAGATTCAGTAGTCCTCCGTATACAGTAATACAGGCTAAATACAGTCTAAAAAGTAAGTAACTTATGCAGTGCAAACAAGAATAGATGTTTGGAATCCAGGGTTTTCTCAACCGTCAGTTGCTTAAGTTTGTGTTACACCCATCTAATGAGGTTTTCCCAAGCCTACAGATCTTTGATCTTAAAGATGATGGCATCAGCAGCAATGCCTCTGGGGACCAGACCAGACCAGTTGGAGTGTGTGTATTAGGAAGAAAAGCACCACCAAGTAAATCAACAGAACCTTTTACCAGCACCCTTTGGGCTTTGCTAGAAGGTGCCCCATCCTCAAACTGACCACACCCAGTTGTGCTTAGTGTGGCTTAGAAGACAAGTTGAGTCTAGGCTTGCTTTTTTATGCTCTGTATCGCTTAAATACTGTACCTTACAACTGCATTTCATCAAGCTGAGCAATGTGTGGATAAGCTGACAGTTGGACAAGGAAACCTGCATGCATTGCTTACTGACGTTCCTGCCACAGATGGCTTCAATCTTTCACTTTAGAGACTTGTATTGATTGGTTTAAGAATTACTCGTGTGCACGCATGCACATGTATTTGTACACAGCAGAGGAATATCGGAGCAAATTCTTTCCAAATACCATATCCCAAGGTGATAGGAATGATTGGCTGTTCCTTTTTTGTTTGTTACTGTGTGATCTTCTGTGCTATTCACATTTCACTCCAGCCAATTTTCTTTCAAAAACTTCTACTGCATTCCACTTGTTTTCTAACCAAGAAGTGGGGGAAGATTTCGCCGTTGCCTTTACTGTCCAAATCAGACACTTCTCTCCCAATCTTCTGAAGCTGATAATATGGGGAGTGAATTTGTGCCTCTAAAGCAATCGAGTGTCAAATTGATAATACAGTTAGTGCAATACCTTAGGGGGAAAGATTAGCGTGTGGAGAAATTTACAGGCTTCGAAAGAACTAGCTGTCCGTTTTTCTAACCTTTATTAGGTAACAATTACTTTAAGTATAACCTTCCAATTTGGTCTGGACAGTGTGATGTCTGACTCTGCACTCCACATAATAGCATGAAAAATAATCAATCCCAGTGTATCTTCTCTCTTCTCTTCCCCCTCCTTCCCCCCTCCCCCCCCCCCCACTTTGTGGAGCACTTTCTCATTGTCTGTTGTCTGAATTCAATTTAAAAGCCTGGAGAATGCCTCTTCACGCTGCTCATCCAAATCCTTTATTAAAATGATCATTCTGAAAAGGTTGGGTTCAAAAATACAGCTCTTCCATCAGTGTCTGCAAGTTTGCGACCGTTCTGGAAGGGCTCAACTGTCAAACAGGACAAGATCTCAAACTCTTGTTCTGTTTCTCATCTATGAAGAGTGCCAAGCTGTTAAATGCCAGGCTTCTAGGTAGGTGGGTAGCCCAGAATAAACCAAGACAAGTGTATGAGCTCTGAGCTATAGATTTGGACTTAGAAAACGAGAACTTTATGACAAGTGCTTTTGAAAAAACAGACATTCTTGGGTTTTAGTAACTTTCAGATTTCAAGGTTTTGGTGTTTCAGTTTTCTCTGGGTTAAAAAAATTAGTTCCTCAACAGTATTTGGTTACTGTAAGAGCTCCTAGGAGTTGATACCTTAGAACCCCTTGTAAGTTTATATATGTGGGGCAGAATCGTGGGACTAGATGGCCTGTAGGCCAAGTATCAGTCCAGTTCAAATTTGGAAAGACACGTTACCACTGGTTATTACCAGCTATTGATTCTTAATTATGGTATCACAAGCATGAAGCTGTAATAAGTTACTGCAAATAACCGTTTATTCCATTCCTGCAAAACAAGCAAATAAACTTCCGATGGCAGTTTGAAACTTCATATAGCATAATATTACTTTAATGGAATGCTTTTAGAAAGAAGCAATAAAAATAAATTGAAAAGTGCTTTTCTGTGGGATACAGCTGGTATAAGCACCATATGAACAAACAGGATAACAAAGCTTAACTTAGCATCTCCGCTTCTATTACTCACAAGTGACAGGTCTTATAGTATAAATTCTCTTAAAAATGGACTTTTTAAAGCAGCATTCTGTGTTAATTCTGAGCAGTATAATTACAGGTCTTTTATGATTTAGGTTCAAGACCAATTAGCTTGCAAGACTTTCAAAAGACTGTTTTTCCTCTTGCCGTGCAAGCACTGCTCTTCTGTGAATTTATATTCATGTAGTATAAAACGAAATGGTTAGAAAGGTAGATGGAGGTATTTGGCTGTACTTTACTTTTGGTACACTTGAGATAGTGTTGTCATGTGAAATGCAAAGCGCAGTCTGTGCATTCACTCCAAAACTGGAATCCACAGTTGTGTTAATCAACAGGGTATCCCAGTAATTGGGAAGCTGCTGTGCTTTTGATGTACAATGCTGTATATGTAAACAGTGCTACCACTGCCATTCCACATGACAGCACTTTCAAAGAGAATAACAGAAGTCCAGCACAGTGAAAGCATCTGGATGCTGTTAGAGCTCCCCAGTATCTACTGGAGTATGGATTGATTTCCCAAGATAAGTGATGGCAGCACCACTTGTCGGGATGTTTTCGTAGTTGACTAGAAAATCATGTAGGGGACTAGCCTACTGTGACGTGAAGGACAACTGGGAGGATCAGCTTTAGTACCCATTGAAAGGATTCCCATGGCTCTTATTCACTGCGGTGGGCACTGTATCAGACTCTAGATTGTGTATCTACCTACTTACCTACCTTACCATGTGGTTGTTTAGCTCAGGTTTTCTGCCATGCTGGAGCGTTAGGTAGGTGTACTTAACTAGGCTTACAAGCTACTTGTTTTTAACAGAACTTGCCAGTTGGTTGAAAGTCTGAAATTTCTATAAATGAGGGAATTTTTTCTGCAAAGGTTGGTCTGTCTCTGTCCCTCCCTTTCCCCCTCTCCCTCCCCAACAGCCCTGCTCGTTAGTGAACCAAACTTAAAAATTACACTTGAATTACCAGGGATATGCCCATCTTCTCCCAAAATCAAGATTTACAGTTAACAAGTCACTCCTTACCCATTCGGTACCTCTTCCTTTTTTTCTTGCATGGTGTGTGGCACAATGGGGCCAGGCCTTCTAGGCATTACCTGCAATTATACTCTAATACTCTTCAGGCACTAATGCACACTTCGTTCTTTAGCACATGCAAATGTCTCAAATGCTTACTAAAAGTGTTGGGTGGAGAGTAGGATGACATGACACAGCCCAGCCCAGGATGACAGAGAATGTGTCCACTTACTCTACTCCTCTGTGGGGTTGAGTAATACATTTTTACTAAAATTTCCTCATTAAATTATTCAGTCTACTGAACTGCTTCCCCATTCAGTCCACACCACTCACTTCATTTCTCTTGCCATCTCTGTATCATCACCTTTTTCTTTCTTGTTAGAGAATGTGGCCCAATCTGCTAAACCCTTCCCACATAACTCTGGTCTCCCAGCACACATACTTTCCCTCTGAGCCCTGAAGCCACCCATTCTTACTATCCCATCTTAACTTTCCTATTTCCTTTAGTGTATAATTGTTTGAATTTTTTGTAATGAGGTTATTCTCTACAAATGCACCCTACCCTATGGTACCCCTGTTGGCTAATGCATGTGTGGCTTATGAGATCTTCATGCATTTTATTCCAACTTGATACAACACATTCCTTTCTTGTCATTTTCCATCTATGGTATGAGTCTTGTAGGTGGCTGTATAATGGATTAAGGTTAATGGGTCTGCCTCTGTTACATTTTGACGTTCCTCACAGAGAAAAACCTCTGGTGCGTAGGTGGCATGTGGGTTGCAAAACAGTCTTATCTTGGCAATTTCAGAGTTTCCTATCAATTTAAGAACTGCCTTGTTGTAACTATAGGAGGCTATGAAAGAATTCTTGCTGTTGACTTTGCCATCTAGTTACTCGGATGGATCTTCAGCTTGTATGAATTCATATAGCTCCTGGAGTTCAGTGACTTGGATCAACTGAGGACCTTTGTCCCCCCCTCTCGCTCATTTTTATTGTATTACTGGCAGAGTTAATCATATTAAGTAGTGCACTTGCACAGAATTGCCTCCTTTTAATGAATCCAGAATGGAATTTGCATACCATCTTCTACATAAATACAGAGAAAAAAGCATTCCCCCACAGTTTAGAGGTGCTCTTATAAATATCACCTCAAAACTTCAAATTGCCCATTGGAAGGTCCAGGCAACATTTAAGCTGGGGTCACACAAGGAAAACATTTTCTCAACTAAAGTCTTGTCATTTTTTTGTGTGCACCAAACTCCTGATATGAGCAGTCATTCTTGTGCTCTACTCTGCTCTGATTAGGCCTCCGTTGGAGGGCACAGCATTTCAAGAAAGATGTAGAGAAATTGGAGAAGGTCCAGAGAAGAGCAACAAGAATTGTTAAAGCTCTAAAGAACATGACCTACGAAAAGACAAAGAATTGGGCTTGTTCAGTTTGCAAAGGAGAAGACTGAGAGGGGACATGATAGCGATTTTCAGGTATCTAAAAGGGTGTCAAGAGGAGGAGGGAGGAAAAATAGTTCTCCTTGGCCTCTGAGGATTGGACAAGAAGCAATTGGCTTAAACTGCAGCAAGGGAGGCTTAGGTTGGACATTAGGGAAAATTTCCCAACAGTCAGGGTGGTTAAACACTGGAATAAATTACATTGGGAGGCTGTGGAATCTCCAACACGAGTTATGTAAGAGCAGGTTAGAGACATCTGTCAGGGATGGTCTAGCTGGTGTTGGGTCTTGCCGTGAGGACAAAAGACTGGACTTGATGACCTGTCAAGGTCCCTTCAGTTCTAGAATTCTGCTCTTATAGAACCATAGAACTCTCTCAGCTCCAGTGGAACTTCAGAGCGGGTCTACCTGTAGATGAGTCTGATCAAATCTTTCCCTCCTAGCGATCCGTTTCGCCTGATGGTGGGGAGAATACCTCCCAGGCTGAGAATTCCCATGGCACAGTGCAAAAGGGAACTAGAGACAGTCACATTCAAAGCACCTGTCTGCTTTCCTGTATTGCTTTTAATTGGGTGTGCAGCTTCTGTGATGGGGTCTTTAATGTGTGACAAACATCTAATCTGTCTCCCATTTGTCAGGCCTGTCTCGTTGCATTTTTTCTTCACAGCAGGATGATTACCGAGCACTTTGTCAATTAATCCAGCAAACCTACCATGCAGTGGATCAATGGGAGCTGGCTTAGCTGGAACTAGCCTTGGCCATGGGCTTGACAAATCCCAAAGGGAGGAATATTGGTGTGCCACAAGGAGTTACCCTAAAGGTGCACCTCTTCCCCCATTTCCAGGACCACCTAAAAGTCAAATCTGGTCTGTCAAGTTGTTGGAATTATTTGTGCTCAGATGCCCAAACGGTCATGCTAGGAGCTGTACATAAACACATATGGGTTTACAAGATAAGACCATATGGAGAGGAAAGGTCATGACCCCTACCTTACAGCCAGGGAGCTGAAGCACAAGATTAAGGCCAAAATCTGCAAACAAACCCAGCCACCTTGGATTCCAATCTGATTTGGATGCCTAAATATCTGTCACAGATTTCTGTTTGATGGCAAAGTGGACCCATATGTTCTGGATCGCAGGCCAGAGACCTAACCCTCTTTCCTCACTAATCAAAGGTAATTTTGCTACTGATTGCCATGGAAGCCGGAGTGAACCATTTTCTGTACACATTCCCTGGTGGTCATTTCTCTTTGGAGCAAGCTCCTAGCTCTTGTGGCTTTGCTATTTGTCTTTTGATACTAGGCACCTAAGTATCTGTTACCACTTTCTGGAGTGAATACTCTTGGTTCACCCCTTCAGCTTCACCACTGGCTTGGTATCCTTGTTTGTGACCTGTGCGCTACTAACCCACTCGGTAACAGTCTCCTCTGCCAACTGGAGAAGAGAACACCTCAAGCTCATAAGATGGTTGTACAAAATAACTAGTCAATATTTTTAAGCATATGGAGGAGTGTGGATGAAACAATCAAGTATCCTTATCTGGATTCTGACCACCTGGGCACTAAGAAAAGTCTGCTTTGGCATTTTTGCAGGACAAAATAGAAAAAGGACTACTTTTGTCAGTCTGTGGCTGGCTGGAGGAGTTCCTATGAAACTTTTTTGCTGTTGACATTTTGCCATTTATTAACAGTCTTGGATAAGGGTCTTACAATACGTTATGGAGAAGGGCTATTTATATTTAACTGTCACCCATTTGTTCACAACTCTTATATGAAACTAAAAAGTTTACCCAGCGTTGCTTGGCCCTGTTGGGGTTGTGGGGCAGGAGGTGTGGGAGAGTGCAGAAGTCAGGGTTGGTGTTAGGGGTGACTTTGGGCAGGGGGTATCAGGTGCAAGGGCTTAGGGCAAGGGGCTTCATGACCTGCTTGCTGGCTGTTCTTCAAGGAGGCTCTTCTGAGGTCATTGGAGAATAACTGTTCCTGCTATGAGCCCTCCCATTCCACTTGAGGAAACAATCACATTCCATGCACATGCCCATTGTCCTGGCACAACCAAACCCTGGCCTTGCTTTGTTAGGAGAGAGGAAGCTACATCCCAAAATTGGTGGTCCTAGCTCTTAGTGTTTAGGAAGAGTTCTTGAACAAGCAGAAGCATGGCTGGACACAGATGCACAAGCTCTCTCAAATACATGGCCTTTGGCGGGGGGGACAAATCAATGCAAGGTGAATTGACTCATTTACACTGACACCACCTAAGTCCCAACAATATCCTTAGCTAGTAATTTAAAGCCCTATCTAGCTGCATGCGTCCAAACCTACTCTTTATTCTTGCTGCCATGCACCTGTCAGTGATCACTAGTTACCCATTCATGAAAATTCGCCTGAATAAGGAATAATCTTTCTGTTGATCTATTCTGGAGAAAGGAAGGGTGAGGTAGAAAATGCCAGAGTGTTATGCTTGATGATAAACTTGGCTGATGGGCTTGAAGGTTTCCATTATCACCTTACTAGGCATAATTGATTGCCACAGATCCAAAGAGTATCTGTAAGAGGTGAGGATTTGGGGCACAGTGAGTTACTAGCACAGGGCTATGTTGTCCAAGGGCAAAGTAATTTGCCCTAAATTCTTCCCAGTAATGGTAGATCCTACAGTAATGAATTCTGTCTTATCTGCGCAGATGGGGTGATGTTTCTCAGACATCAAATTTTGTAATTCAACAAATTCTGCTCTAAATGTGGGAGTAGCACAAAAAATTGTTGATGCAGACTAATAAGCTTGCACAATAGTCAGGCAACTGTATATCGCAGTGCGGGAATAATGTCAGGTTTTGGAATCAGATAAATTGCAAATAACCATGGAAGCAGCCACTGAACCTTGAGGAATATCAGCCGATAAACTAGATGAGGTGCATATAAGGAGCTGTTCCTTGGGAAAGGGGGAAAGACCAATGGGAGGGAATGATGGGCCATAAAGCTATGATAAAGTGCAGATATAATGATAAAAGGCTGTGGTCAGCCTAGAAAAAAATCAAGAAGCAATAAAATATAATTCCACAGGAGTGGGGTGGTGATAAGGTGGTAATTTGTTACTCAGCAGACTTCTGCAGTCAGGGTCTTAATAGATTTAGAAGGAGAGTTGTTCTCTTTGGCCATGTATCATGGCTCATGATTAAGCCATGTGGGTGTAAAACATTCTCCCCAGTGGGAGGGAGTGGCGAGCTTTGTGGTAGCAGCTGATATTCCTTTGGTGCTGGCAGGGCATGGATCAATTAGTGTGGATCCTGCATACTGCTTTGACACTTCCCATTTTGAGCACTGCCCTGGCAGTGAAAGGAGAGCTGTAGCTGAAAAAATAGGAATCTCTGCCAATTAGGCCCAAGATAAAAGTAGCTTCAGAAGGTAGCAGAGAACCAAACCCAGACTTGTTAAATTAAGGTAAAAGCTGAGACATCGCTGTATTGACTTGGAGAGCAGTAATGGAACTACCTCTGGGATGAGCAAATGCTTGGAGGAAAGACTCTGGTTCACTGTCCTGTAATGCCGCAAAGATGGTCACAAGTAGGTTCCTACAGGTAGCCAAGTGAAAAGGCTCCAGTGTAAGGACGAATTCCAGATTCTTCAAATGATGAACCCAACATGATTGACTGTCTGGGTGACGAACTCCCCCAGTTAGGGAGTTGTTACAAAATGGAATGTTCCTTCACACTTCAGACCATTTCTGTTGGTTGTAATCAATCCTTCCATGAATGTGTAGGCTGGTCTAGGATTTTGAGGTGCACTGGGCAGTGATGATCAGAGGTGCCCAGGAGAACCACAGAGCACATCTGAGTCCAGCAGCCTCTGAACAGAATCATTTTTTATAGTCATTGTATCCAAGTCCTGTGTGTACCACTCCTTGTGGTAGAGAAATCAGGTCATGTGGCTCCAAAATGAAGACTTAGGATACTCTAGGCTCTAAATGAGGGGAACGTTGGCTGCATAGGACTTGGAGGTTTGGGGTTAGCTGGAAGCTGACATAATGGATAAGAACAGCCGTACTGGGTCAGACCAAAGGTCCTTCTAGCCCAGTAGCCTGTCTGCTGACAGTCGCCAGCACCAGGTGCCCCAGAGAGGGTGGACTGAAGACAATGATCAAGCAATTTGTCTTCTGCCATCTCTCTCCAGCCTCTGACAAAGAGAGGCCAAGGACACCATTTTATCCCCTTGCTAATAGCCTTTTATGGACCTAACCTCCATGAAATTATCTAGCTTCTCTTTAAACTGTTATAGTCCTAGCCTTCACGGCTTCCTCTGGCAAGGAGTTCTACAGGTTGACTACACGCTGCGTGAAGAAGAACTTTCTTTTATTAGTTTTAACCCTGCTACCCATTAATTTCATTTGGTGTCCTCTAGTTCTTCTATTTAGGGAACTAATAAATAACTTCTTTATCGGCCCTCTTCACACCACTCATGATTTTGTAGACCTCTATCATACCCCCCCTCAGTCTTCTCTTCTCTAAACTGAAAAGTTCCAGTTGTTTTAACCTCTCCTCATATAGGACCTGTTCCAAACCCCTAATCATTTTAGTTGCCCTTTTCTGAACCCTTTCCAAGGCCAAAATACCTTTTTTGAGGTGAGGAGACCTCATCTGTACACTGTATTCAAGATGTGGGTGTACCATAGTTTTATACAGGGGCAGTAAAATATTCTGGGGTCTTATTTTCTATCCCTTTCCTAATAATTCCTAGTATCCTATTTGCCTTTTTGACTGCCGCTGCACACTGCATGGAAGTTTTCAGAGAACTGTCCACGATAATGCCAAGATCTTTCCTGATTTGTCATAGCCAAATTAGCCCCCATCATACTGTACGTATAGTTGGGGTTATTTTTCCCGATGTGCATTACTTTACACTTACCCACATTAAATTTCATTTGCCATTTTGTTGCCCAATCGCTCAGTTTGGTGAGATCTTCTTGGAGTCCCTCAGTTTGCTTCTGTCTTGACTATCCTAAACAGTTTGGTATCATCTGCAAACTTTACCACCTCACTGCTTACCCCTTTCTCCAGATCATTTATGATGGAGGAGTGCACAGGTACCTTGACCAGCAAAAGCCTCTGTCTGAGCTACAAGCACAAGCTGTCCATTCTGCTAAAGGTCCATCCTGACACATGCCTCGAACTAGACTTACACGTGAAGGGAAAGAAAGAGCCATTAAGCCAGCTCTAGCTTCCATTTCTGCTGCTTCTCAATGGCAGGTGGGGTCCATTTTTCCAAGATGCCAGTAACAAATGACACCATTCTCTAGCACGTGAAATGTTACGACCTGGCTATGACAATGTTTTAATTTTAACTCCACCCCAGTCGCATTTCCAAGGTGATGAGATTGCCGGCAGGCCTAAACAGTGCTGCAGATGGCACCCAGCATCAATTCCCTAGCTAATGAAGTAAGCACCAAATAGAGTTAGTACCCATCATGGGTGGAGAATTATCATTATTGGTGGCTGTTGAAAGCCTGTGCATAGTGGACTAGGAGTTAGATGCAGAGTGCATATTACAGTGACATGGTTGCATTGTTCATGGACAAGTAAAATCTTTTGGGGTTGTTGGCTTCAAAAAGGCTTCAGGCACTTTCCCGGAACAGATTTCCCTAGCCCATCCCCTCCGTCAGTGTGGAACCTGGGCGGGGGTTAGCTCTCCTCTAAGCACAGACGATGGTGCTTTAATACTAGCCGATTTTCATGGCTGCCAAACATCTCATATGCTCAGTCTGAAGGACAATGTTTGGAACAGTGGCAGGGAATCTAATGGTTAGCTGCAAGGAACTCTGAGGCCCCAATATTGAGACTGGCCCCAAATGAGTAACCATATTATACAGCTCCAATGCAGCAACACCTTGTCTCATGGAGTAGTGCTGACCACGGCTACAGAGCAGGTAACAGCTGCATATCTTACACTCGAGGTAACACTTTTAGAAGTGATTTAGGTGCCTAAAACCCAATGATGATTTGTGGGGCATAGGTTCTCAAGTCACGTGAGCAGTTGGGAAAGCTTTACCCTAGGTTATTGAAGATGGCTTCCTCTCAAAGCAATGTGTCTCCTTGGGGAGCACTTGTAAAAAGGGGCTCTAATGCAAAGCTTTGCAATACAGAGCCTAAGGCTTAAATTCTACCTAGAATCTTAGGGCAACACTTGGAAGAAAAGTGTTATGGGGTTAGGCTGTGTCCAGTTGCTGACTCCACTGAAGGAAGACAAGTGAAGAGCTCTGCCCTTGGGGCTAAATGGGACTTAGGTGTCAGCCCTAGTGTGAGTTTCTCCATGTGGGGTGACTTCCACCTCTTAGAACTTGCCTGAGCAGTAATAGAAACAATTGAACGAATCTCATTGTTTGGTACTGCTTTTGTTAATTACCCTTCTCCACAGAAATCATTTCTGAAAGGCAGGCATTAACTCTTTCAATGTCTGAGGCCTCAGTTGAACTGCATTGTTATGAAGGAACTAAATGTACTTGTTAATGTAATAGAGGTCTTCCTCTGGTTGCAGGATTTATTGTCTGGGCATGATTCAAGAATATCTATTGGAATTACTCTTTTGACCACAAGTCATTTGAGTATAAGCCTTTCAGTGTTCCTCTCTCTTTCCCCTGCCTCCTTCCAAGAAAAAGTAATCTTTCCCAAATTGGGGCATGTTCTCTGTTGTTCGTCAACTGTTCATTGTGATATATGGTGCAACAAGACAAGTCTTTTGATTTTTTTCATGAGTTAAGATAACATTCACTACTGACAACCTTATTAAAATCAAGAAAGTTGGAGCCTTAAGTCAGTTTTATATAAAATCTATCACTTTGACAAGACAGAACACGTGTGTGCACATGCTGCTGCTTGCACTTTTTTCTTGGTGGAATATTTCAACCAATATTCAGTGAGTATTTAAAGTGTCTGTTTCTCCATACATGTCTAAATGTATCAAATCTATTGGATAATAAGATGTCATAGGCTCAAACTTCAGTTGGCTTTATTTAAGGTGTGATGCCATGATATTTTGTTTAAGGAATCTTTCTTTTTGTTAAGGAGTTCAGTGCCAAGGATCACAGCTACAAATTTGGGTCCTGATCTTGCTTTCCAATTTACTGAGTGGCCCATTCCTCTGCAGGGTGCCACAGAAGTCCACAAGATGATGTGGACTTGAGCATTAGAACACAGGCATTGGGCCTCGGAGACCAGATGGGTTTCTTGATCCAGAGACCAGCACATTGCTGGAAGAGCTACACTGCCAGATGCTCACTAGTCACTGCCAGCATGACTCAACTAGTACAGATAAAAGTGGAGTTCAGTCTGTTGGCCTGTCATTGAGATCAACAAGTAGTGCTGGTATTGATGGTGGGTTATGTGATAGGGACCAGTGTATTTGACCTCACAAATATAACTGAAGTAGTTTGAATGCCTGGCACTGGCCCTCTGTATAGAGGAGTGTTTCACCCTAAGAGCAAGAATGTCAAGAAATCCTCTTCCGCAGACTCCGTCACTTCACTTCACCCCTGTAAAATGGGGCTATTGATACCAGCTTGCCTATCAAAGGGCTGCGACATGAGGGTTAATTAATGTTAGTGTAATGCACACACCTTCAGGGTGTGGTTTACTGTCCCATGTAGTGGCAGTGAGACCACTGAGCTTGCACTGCAGCCTTAGCTGAGAGCCAGCTGGCTTTTAGCTCAAGCAGAGGAGGTTCATTCACGAAGCTCTAGAGGTCCCAGGTTCAGTTCCGCCTGTTGGCGTTACATTCGTGCAGCACTTTGGCTATCAAAAGCACGACACGCGGCTCTAATTAATCGTAACCATACTTGGCCAATGGACAATACTTGCACGTCTGTTTCCCAGTGAGTTTGATGGTCCCTGGCAGAGAATGATGGCTGCATTCCAGGGCAGGGGCTAGGGATCTCACACGCCTCCTTTGTGAAATGACTCCAGTGACTTGGAACCCCCTGGTCATTCTCTTCTCTTCCTGTTGTTGCTTTGTCAGATGACCCACTCTGCATTGCGTCTGCTGTGCCGGCTGTTGCTACTGAGGAATGCATGGAAATGTCTCTACTGAGGTAAATGAGGTAAACACATTTGACCCAGTAAACAAGATTTTTTTCCCCTTGCAGCACAAGACCCTATTTTCCCCTTCAAGGATTGTTTTCTTTGTACCTGAACAGCATATTGCTGGAAGCTAATGAAATTAAAGATGCTGCAGTGCAAGTGACACCAACCCTTTCTTTTTGGGGAGTGGATCTAATGGGGAAGAATGAGGAGAAGGGCGTCTTTGCTAATATAGCAGTCTTCTAAAACAAACCATGTTGGCTTCCTTGTTTGTACACTAGCAAGCAGTGTTTGCTCTTACTACGTATATTAGGAACTTTGCATCTGTCTGTCCATGCATTTGGGAGTCTGTTCAAGCATGGCTCTTAAACGGTAAGAGCTAGGACCACCGAATTTGATATGAAGCTTCCTCACATGGTAACTTAAAGCAAGGTAAAGGCTTGGTAATGCCAGGGCCATGGGATGTGCCTGGAATGTGATTGACAGCTAGGACAGTTATGCTCCAGAATGACCACAGGAGGCAGCAAGTGTGGGGGGACAATTATATTGCAGAGTGACCACAGGGGCCAGCTGTGCCTGTAATACAATAGCCACAGGAGGCGGGGCTCTGCTTGTTGCCTGCCACCAACCACAGATAAGTGGCCCTCCTCTCCCAGACCTGGAGCCCAAACCACTCCCCGCTTCTTGGGCCCCAGTGCCAGACATAGGCAGGAGCCTTGCCACTGTAGCCTCTTTGGGGAGCAGCCGTTAGCCATGGCCAGGCAGCACAGCCCCTATAGCTCCTCCATGGGTGCCAGCCGGGGTTTGACAACTGCAGCCCTGGCAGCTGTGCTTGGTTGCTCCCTCTGGATGCCAGCCATCAGAGCAGAACCTGGGTCTGGCCCAGGAAATGCAACCCCAGTATGCTTGAGCCTCCCAGTCCCCTGTCCTCACTCCTGTACCCATGACTACTACAAGGGCCCAAGCAATGCTCAGCAAATCCTTTAGTGCTTTAGACCAGAAAAGCTTTAATAAAAACATAATTAAGTTTTATCCTTTACACCTACCAATTGGTACGCATCCTTGCATGCTCCTGATGAGTTAATGCTATAAAGTTGATCCCTATTAGTTATATTATTGCCCTTTCTCTGCCTTGCCCTGGGGCACACTCACAGTAACATCAAAGCACCAAATCTATTTTTATGAAATGGCCCCATTTAAAAAAAACAAGTGATAGATTAGGTTTTAAAGCACAAGAACCGTTTATTTTAGTACTTGTCTGGGGCTCTTCATATTCCTGTGTCATTAGCATCATTTCTCATCCAAAGACCTGTTCTGCCTTTCTCCCCTTAAATTTTTTGTTTTGTTTTTTTCATTGTTTCTGTTTCTCAAGCACTTTGGTTGCAGCATTCATCTTGCAATTTATTAAGTCTTGTCTTGAAGTGTAAATTGCAGAAAGAGTGGAGGAAAATTACATCTACCAATTGTCAGGAAACCTATCTACATAGCTGTTACAGAATTGGCCTTTCAGGTTCCCACTGACTTTTGCCAACGGAAGATGGCCCTTTTCATGCCCTAATTCTGGGTATAGCATAGAAGATCAGCTGCTGCCAAAAAGCACAATGGTCTAGATGAGCAGAGCTGATTCGGGGGGAGGGGGGGCAGAAGGGTTAGGGCTCCTTTGTGTGTGGTGTCTATGAACAGTCTGTGGCTGTCTACACCAGCAGATGTATGACGCTGGCAATCTCCGTGCTGCTCACAGAAAAACAGCTGTTGTGTGTCCGCAGCGTGCTCCTTGTGATGGAGCACATCCACATAGGCAGTTCTTGCAATACCATGGAGAATAGTGCATTATAGTAACTCTTCCACTGTTCAACTGGCCACAGTGTGCTTTGGGAAGGGTTTGTAATGCCCCATGGGGCAGTCGGCATCAGATGCTTCATGGTCACCCTACTACATTGACAGCTGCTGGCAGGAGGGAGAGAATGTGACAGGGAGTGTGTTAGGGAAGGAGATGGTGTTTAGGGATTTTAGCATCCTGTCTTCAAACAGTTCAATTCAAACAGCAGCAGGAAACAACCCTTTCTGAGGAAGGGTAGACACACTACACATCAGTCCTTCTGCCACCTTCCCCAGCTTTCTGCAGAGCAATCTCACTCCCATATGTGGGTGCACATACCCCTGCCTCTGTCTTCAACAGCACAAGCATTTCACTTGAACAATTTCCTTTGCATCCTGCAGCAGATTGGCACAGCCTACAGGCTGTCTGAAACAGAGCTCTGAAAAGCAGCATGCATGAACCTGCAGAAAGGACAGACGAGTTCCAAACAGAGCAGAGGGGACTTGAGGTATTATGGACTGTTTCCAGAAGCCTGTCACAAGGCAGCAAACCATTTTAGTGTCCACATGCCCCAGCATGGCAGCCTTTGCAAAAAGCAGTTTCTTGTCAAGGTGTTTCCCTAGAAGAATGCAGCAACTGCAAAGTTATTCTGCACAAAGTACCTTGCCTGTGTGGACATCTCAGGAGTTAGTGCTGGGAGCTGATTGACTCACTGCAGCTTGATGGTGCAGATGAAGCCAGAGACTGGACAGTAGCATTGAAGTTTGTTTTATGGAGATTTAAATTGTTGCATGTTCCTGGACAGTTTCCTCTCAAGTACAGGATGAGAGCAAGTTGTACTTCAAAGTAGCTTGAGTAGAATGACTTGAAAAGGATAAGACTAGAAATTATGGAAATCAATAGTTAGGTTTACAACATCTGCCAACATAACTCTGCCCCATAAACCAGTCCACCTTTCAAGAAGCTGGAAATTCCTATTAGATGCAGCAAAATGCTTGTCTCCTCTTAAGGACTACCATTCCAGCAGCAGGCTCTAGAGCTGTCTGATGTAGCAACACTAATCCCCTTAGCCAGTGCTGTGTATTGGCAAAGAATCAGGTCAGCTTCTGGATAGCAGAGTAAATGCTAAGAAGGCATTGCTTCACGTAGAACAGATGAGTTGCTTGTGCTCAACTGCTGTCTCCTGGTCCACTGTGCACAGCACATTGGATAATATGAATAGCAAGCACCTGTATCTCTATCACTAACGTTATGCTATGACAAAGGCCTAGATTTGTGCCTGGCACCAACACTCTCCTGGGAATGGGTAGAACACATTGGGTAGAAAACATAGAACTCCATGTATTTTTGATGTAGAAAGGCCACTTCTACCAGCACAGACCTTGTGCATTATACAACAGCCATATTTTCACATTAAGAAACATTCAGTGCAGGAATTAAAGGATTAGCTTGCAGCATTTATGTACTCTGAACAGTGCATAAACACTGAGGTATCAGGGGTGGCTTTAGAACAAAATGGATATTGGGACTAGCATGGGAATGAAATGTTAGCGTCCATCTGAGGGTTTAGATTTTTTTTAGGCAAGAAAAGTAGGGGAGAGGCAACACAAAGATGGGACAAGGGAAAAGCTAAAAACCAAAACTGGGGTGATCCTAAAGCAGCCATTCATGTCTTTGTTGATCAATAGGATGTCAGACTTATTGCAAGGAAAGATATTAAATCGTATAGGCAATGGCTCTGTAGAAGATGCCATTATTGATTATCTAATCACAAACGAGTGTTTCAGTTGTACTTCAAATACAGACTTGATTATACAGATTCAATGGCTTGGAACAGTTCTCAATCAGTGATCATGTGACTTATTTTTCTCTTCGTATGTTCATTAGGATATTCCTCCTCCATCTAAGTCACATGATCATGGAGGGTGGTCTTTAAATAATTCACCCCGGAGGCCTCGCTCCAGTTCTCAGGTAGTTTGGTGGCCAAGGGATGTAAAATTGCAGGGCAAATTAAGATCAGTACAACTGAAAGTTCTTTGCCTGCAATTCTTCTCCCACATTATGAAATCATAAAAACATTTCACTTGCAGAACAGAGTAGTATACGTGGTTTTTCATTTACTCACATTTGGGAGGCGTTAAATGTACTGGAACATAGCAATAACTATCAAGTGCAGCTGTACTGCAAACTGAAATCATTACCAACAATAAGTGCTAAAAACACTCCAGTTCCTTTCTCCATGCTATATCCAGAGGGTAATCCAAGTGAAGGGTTATATTTAAATTTGAAACATACTCCTTAATCAAGGAATCCATCATGGAACAGACTCAAGCCACAACTTCATCTCTCACTTTGACCTGACAGACCTGCCAAGTCTTGTTTCTTTTGGCCTGGTTTACTCTGAAATAAGGAGCATCTCCATAGAATTTCAAAGGCACATCCAAAACCTTGTTGTGTTCTTTGAAATGGATCACTTTTTTTAAAGATGCTTAAAAGTTGGCAGTCTCAACCCCATTCCACATCCCTCTTTGTCATTCTGCTTGTGTTGGCTCCAAAAGGATATTAGCATACTTCATAGAATTCTCCTCTTCCCTCGCTCTGTCACCTGGAGAGAACTGATGTCTTTTTCCAAGGCTGCATGGCAAACCTAAAAGCCAACTTTCCTTGGAAGTAGCAGAAGAGTAACTGCTTTGCTAGGGATGCTGTTTTAACAGGACAAACTCGTGTGAGGCTCCATGAACCGCTGAGGAGAGAGCCTATGGGGAAGAAGCTTGTGAGGAGCCAGGACAAAGACAGACTCCAGGAAGAGATGAAGCAAGAGCAAGCGAAGGTTTGAGGCAGTACAGTAGTGATGTCCTTGGAAGTACTGGTCCTTGCTTGGAGGCCATATATAAACTTCCATAGAGTTGAGTGACCCTTCCAACTCAGGTCAACAAGGGGAAAGCCAGGACACACCCTACTGGAGAAAGGACTATTGAATGAGCTTGGAGGGCCGAGGAGGAGACTGGCTGAAAGGGGTTTTGTGTGTTGACTTTTTTGTTGGGGTGGGCTGGAAGCTACCCCCACATGATTTTTCTGGCCTGAGAAGACAGTTACTAAGGGGAGAAAATTCTGGGTCCTACACCAGGGGGTGAGAAGCAGCTGTCACCAGCTTGATGAAGGATATGCTAAATGGGCATTTGGCATGGGAGGAGGGGAATTGTTCACTAAAATCCTCAAATGGTCAAATCCCAGAACATGCAGGGGGATAATTCAGCCAGCCATATTAATCCCTTTTCTAACAGTCCTCCCACTTTACCTTTTTGTTGCTGTGATGCGTTAATGTTTGTTTGGCATGGATGGAGACCCAGACATGTATCTGGTACATGCAGTAGCACAACAGATGGATTCAGTCCTGATGTTGTTGGCACATGACAAGTGCTTGATTTCTCAGCTGTTGAAGCGCTGTTCAAGGTATTACTGATTTCCATCCAAGTTTAGCATCACGATATGGTTCCTATACAACTCTTACTGGGGGAGTAAAACAGCCTGTTACTAGACTATCATTTCTATCTCTGTAAACCATGAAGACTATCTGCCACCTTCCCATTACCCCCAGGCAGCAATAATATCTTTCCACATCCGCAGTAGTTGGTGGTCTCATGATGAAAGAATTCATTTCAGTAGTAAGTCTGTAATTCTCTTAAGGTTGAAGTTACAAAAATGGAGGTGACCATCCATGAAGAATTTCTACAAGAGGACTAGGAGGCTAAATACTTCTACAGGGTCTGCTTGGTAAGTGGAACCATTTTACCTCAAAAGGGGCACCAAATTACCAGTGAGCACATCTGGAAAAAGGTCTCTAATGCCAGCCAGCACAAATACAGTATGCAAATTTTAGATCACTGATGTGGTTCATGACCTCTGGTTTTAAATTTTCAGATGGTCCAGATTGGGGTGTGACCAATGAACCTGACCAAATGTAGCATTGCATCTAGCACATGATCCATCATGTGGCGTGCATGCTTTCTTACATTAGGACAATGGTGCCCTTGTTCCTTCTAAACTATTTCTAGGCAATGTCATATTTAGCCAAGGCTGATAATTCAGTCACTGAAAATGTGGGTTAAGACCCAAAGGTGAGCAGAGAAGTATAATGAAGTTTTGAGTGAAGAACAGAAATATGGACCAAGGATGAAAGCCCTTTACCCTGGTACAAAGGACCAGAGTTAGGTCTATGCAGCAGTGAAGACCCAATTAGAGTGAACCCTTTGTTCCCATCAGAGTATTGCGTACCACAATCAGTGAGGCTATTCGTAAAGTGGTACTCCATCTGGCACTTAATGCTTAGCCTGAGTGGGACGTAACTGGTACGTTAGCCTCATGCTGGCTCTTTTCACAGGGACAAGTATCACCTTCCAGGGTATCCAGCACATACAATATTTTCACTAAGGTTTCTCAAGTTGTATCCTGATTAGCATGTTACAATTCTTCAAATCAAGCCATAACCCAATAATATGATGTAGGTTAACTTAGCTACAGCTAATCAGGAAAGAGATCTTGGAGTCGTCATGGATAGTTCTCTGAAGACGTTCTTTATCCCTTTTTTAATGATTCCTAACATCCTGTTTGTAGCAGCAAACAATGTTAGGAATTAAAAAAGGGATAGAGAATAAGAAGGCGAATATCTTATTGCCCTTATATAAATCCATGGTACGCCCACATCTTGAATACTGCGTACAGATGTGGTCTCATCTCAAAAAAGATATACTGGCATTAGAAAAGGTTCAAAGAAGGGCAACTAAAATGATTAGTGGTTTGGAATGGGTCCCATATGAGGAGAGATTAAAGAGACTAGGACTTTCCAGATTGGAAGAGAGGAGACTAAGGGGGGATATGAGAGAGGTCTATAAAATCATGAGTGGTGTGGAGAAAGTGAATAAGAAAGTTATTTATTTGTTCCCATAATATAAAAACTAGGGGCACCAAATGAAATTAATGGGCAGTAGGTTTAAAACAAATAAAAGGAAGTTCTTCTTCACACAGTGTATAGTCAATCTGTGGAACTCCTTGCCTGAGGAGGTGGTGAAGGCTAGAACTATAACAGGGTTTAAAAGAGAACTAGATAAATTCATAGAGGTTAAGTCCATAAATGGCTATTAGCCAGGATGGGTAAGGAACGGTGTCCCCAGCCTCTGTTTGTCAGAGGGTGGAAATGGATGGCAAGAGAGACGCTTGATCATTACCTGTTCAATTCACTCCCTCTGGGACACCTGGCATTGGCCACTGTCGGCAGACAGGGTACTGGGTTGATGGACCTTCGGTCTGACCAGTATGGCCATTCTTCTGTTAATTACACATTATTACCATATCTACTTATGCTAGGTTATGTAGATGATTATGAGCAGGGTGACAGGGAAATGCTCACGACTACGTAGTGTCATCCCTACATTTTGCAGGACTGTTGATGTGCACTGTAAGGGTAAGTCTAGTCTACATCCCTCTTTCAAAAGAGGGATGTAAATTAGACTTATCAAAATTGCAAATGAAGCTGGGATTTGAATTTCCTGGGCTTCATTTGCATAATCGCATCACAGAGTTCTTTTGAAAGTGACACTGCCATCTAGACATGGTTCTTTTGAAAAGAGAAGCCTTTTTCGAAAGATCCTGTACTCCTCAAAAACAAGGTTTACAGAATCTTTTGAAAGGTGCTTTTTTTAAAGAACCGCATCTAGACCATGGTGTCACTTTCAAAATAGTGTTTTACGAAAATGCCGTGACGCGATCCCGCAAATGAAATGCGGGAAATTCAAATCCTGGCTTCATTTGCAATTTTGATATGTCTAATTTACATCCCTCTTTTGAAAGAGGTATGTAGCTTTAGATGTACCCTAAATATAGTCATCTGGCTGCTCTTCTTATCCATGTTTATCAAGTGTGACTATCCTTGTGGGTTGTAGCAGTGACCTCAATAACTTTAAGTACAATAAAGGAGTATTGAAATGTATTGCATTGAGCCTTTTTAGTCCCTTTGAATTTGATGTCATAGCATCTGGTGTAACTCAATAGTGTTTGGCCCATTGATGAACAGCAAAGAGGATTAGTTACATGAACACAAAAGTTAAGGGAGCCTAAATAGCTTGTATTGTCTAACATCTCAAAAACTTGAGTCCTAGTCTCAGGCCTGCCTTACACTTACCCTGAGAACAACTCTCTAAAGATCGATCTTCTGGGGTTTGATTTAGCGGGTCTAGTGAGGACCTGCTAAATCGTTCACTGATGGTGCCCTTGTTGACCTGGTATGCCACAGGATGGCAAGGAGTAAGGAAAGTCGATGGGGGTGAAGGATAAAATTAATTTGTCAGTATGACCTCTGTGTGACCTGGATGTTAGCCTGGTCTTTGTAAAGGGGGCCATGCTTGGTCACAGATATGCAACAAGGAGATAGGTGAAACTGGTATAAAGCTGTTTTACGGGTATGAACCTGTTGTAAGGCCAGAGAAGGGAATGTGAGGCAGTAGGTAATGATTGAAGGGGATTTGGTGCAGATGGCATGACCTGTGTATGTGTGTAACTGTAAGTGGTCAGTGGGAAAGGGATGATTACCATGTAAGATAGTACAAAAGACTTTGTTCAGGAAGTTGCAAAACTTTCCTGAGTATCCTGGAGATTTTTGCTCTGGAATGCACTCCTGAATAAAGCTGGTTGCTTAAGAAGGGTGAATGAAATTGATTTGGTAGGTGTTTTGGACCCCCATCGGAACCCTCGGATTAAAATTCTCCATCAGGAGTTTCTCCTGTCGACTTCTGGCAGTGGGGATGCCTGAGAAATTAGACTTAACATACATGGGCTTCATCTTAAACTATTCTGGTAGCTGGAGTTCTGGTAGCTGGAGTTGTGTATGTTAGGTCAACTTTGTCATGTAGTGTAGACCTGGCCTAGGTTGTGTGCAGGCCTTTCACCCATCATACCCTCTGAACACACTCTGCTTGTGCTGTCTTAGGCAGAATCTGAACCTAACTTAGATATTTCAAGCTTTGTTACTCTGCAAACAGTATTTTGAGTCTAGCTCATGCTATAGTAACATAAGATGCTCTAATGAATCAGCTGCTACTGTAAAGTTAATATGAAATAGTATAATAATGGTGATTTGGTAACTAGCTAGTACCATGAGTATTTAACCCTTCTGGTGATGGGCATCTCTAGTATCATCTGAGCTTGTAATAGAATCAACCGGTTTAAGTAACCCTATTATCACAGAATACAAATGAGCCCAGTCATGGCCAATATCCATATGTTTCTATGGTTTTTGCCTGTCTTAAATCTGCAT
Source organism: Pelodiscus sinensis (assembly GCF_052426305.1). NCBI lineage: Eukaryota > Metazoa > Chordata > Testudines > Trionychidae > Pelodiscus > Pelodiscus sinensis. The sequence continues at coordinate 4,600,491 of NC_143078.1, forward strand.
ATTGTCTTTAATTCTATTTTCATTTAAAATAAAATTGAAAATGTCTTAGGAAGGCACGGTTCTCCTCCTCCTGCCTTCTTTTTGCTCATTCATGAGTGAAAGGGTAAGTGTGGTTTTTTCTTGTCCTCTTTTAAATTTGGTTCATTCGGTCTTAAAATAGGAATGTAACAGCATGCGGCTATTATTCGGTCATGTCTATTTGGTCACATGCATTTTCAATTACACGCTATCTTTTTCCAGAGTTTTGTAAGCTGCTTGTGCTTCTAAAAGCCATTTTCCATCTCAGAGGTGGCTGCTTTGCAGTGATGGGTGAAGTGTCTGTGTATTCACACAACTTTGCTTCCCATGTTATAACATACAACTGGGGACATGTAGTGTGTGCTCAGTGACATACTAGAGTGAAAAAACAGGGTACATCCACTTTGGGTATGCTCATGCCAGTGAAAGGCTCTTGCAAGGGAGGAAGCAGTGAAGAAACATTCAGCCTCCCAGCTGATTGGGGATGGGGAGAGATCCCCACTGCCATGCCTTGCACTTGACTAACTGAAAGTGAAATGGCTGGATGCTCTGGGATAAGAAACAAAACATTGTGGTGATGGGGCCAAATTCACTGAAGATGCACACTGGATTGGATGTGTCCAACAGAGACCCACAGTGAGGTTGATAAGATGACCTTTGCGCTGACACTGAATGGAAGAGGTCAAGAATGAGTCCAAAGTCGATGTGTGGTTTGAATATCAGCAGACTAGCGCCCATTTAACACAACAGCCAGATGAATAATCATGTGTCGTGGAAAAAGTCTATAAAAGTTGATGACCCTGAATAGGGAGGTGGCAAGAAAGGAAGAGAGATGTAGCCATGAAAGAAGGATCCATATTGTACATAATATGCATATAAATAATACGCATTGAACATTTTTATGCATGCGCACATATGCAGGAGTAAATGTACATACAGATCTTTCCATCTCTATCTAATTTTGACTACCTCTAAGACGTACTTCTTTAGTTCCTTTCTCTCTTGCTCACACTGCATTAGAGTTTCTCTTTATTAGCAGCCAATAATATATTAATGCATTTCTTGGTCTGAAGTGTGCTTTTTACTATTACCTTGGACACTCATTTAGTTGAATTTGATAGTGGCAACACATTGACATTGGTAAGGTTAATGATCCAATACTTTATTTCATTGAACAAGTTGAACAGCATTTAATTCATTGTTCCACAATGTCCTAGAGAGCTGTCTGTGCCATCATTTTAATAGTGGTATGGCATCTTTGCCCTTTAAGTAATTGGCACCGTGAAAATATTCTCTAGGTCCTGTCACAATTGATTAGTATTGTATTGAATTACAGAATGATTACTTTTATTTTTCTTTTTTAAATATCTCTTTGGGGAGGGAGGTGCTGCAGAAATTGATGTGCTGACAGCCCTGGGACTCAAGCTGGCAAGCAATATACCGCTTTCTCCTTTCAGCTCTACCTGTGTATGTTATATGCTGCTGCACCCCCTGCTATTCCATGCCACCCAGAGCTCCCACAAAGCTCTCCTGAGCCCTTAGCTGCAATGCTGGTTCTCTCCAGTAAAGGCATCTCAATCCTGACTGTCTCATAGCACTCTTAGGGTGAGGAAGGTGGTCTGGGTTTTTTTACCCCTGGCCTCCTATGTTCCACTTAACTCCACTCCCACGAGTAGCCGCTATAAGTTAAACCAAATGCAGCAGTGAAGTGAAGACCCAGCAGTGTGGGTCACACACACACACACACACAACCCTGCGCAGACACACAATTTGTATCCATATCCCCTCCACAAACTTGAATATTGACACCCCTGGCTGCATTGCTCCACAGACATAAAGCAGACAGGCACCAATTTGTGAGTCTCTAAAGAGGTAGTTTGGATCTGCATCCATCCACAATCCCTAATTAATGGTCCCCAGATCTCTGCAGAATTTGCAGGGTTCTAGCCATGCAACCCTGCACTTCCCCGTGGCTATGTAGTCTTATTGCTATCCCACACCAAAGCCTGTGTCTTTAATGCTCTTGTGAGCTGTGCTAGCTAGATTACAATGGGTATAGCTACATGGTGGTAGTGTAGACATAGCCAGTTACTGAGCAGGGAACTGAACTGTGGTATTATGAATCCTAGGGCTATTTTTGCAGCAAGGCATCTCAGGTGAGCAGAGAAGATACAAGGTTCAGAAGTTCAGCTCTAGCTCATCCCTAAGAAGGGACTTGACAGGAAGGAATAATTCTGGAATCTCTTGTGCTATTTAATGGCCAGTCTTATGAAATCTGTAGAAGATTAGTGCCGCAGTGAATCACCCCATCATCTGACACAGCCCCAAGTTCATTCCATTCATGGTGGTTTAGTAAGAAGTACAACTATCTCTTGTGAAACAAATCCCAGTTGGTGAGTGAGTCGGTAGTAAGGATATAAAATGAAGCTGACATGGCAAGAAACAGTTGGCCTTTGGTGGCTTTATTCTGGAAGCCAGCCAGTGTCAGCAGGAGATGCAAAGCTGCAAGCAGAACATCATTTTTGTGAGCGCAACAACAGAAAAGTTCTTGATGCTGAATGCAATTTTGGTCCATTTATCACCTTTCCTTTTTCTTTAAATTACAGTTGATTATGTAGCATCTGCTCCCTTCACAATTGCATATGGTTGTTTCCTTGAATCCGGATGCCTGTCTAGGAGCTGAATACAAATAGACATGTGAGTTTTCTTTAGGAGGGGTGCAGTAAATCAAGCAGGCAGGCTGAGTTAGCAGCGGGAAAGTGATTGTAACAAACTACTGACTAATCTGATCTAGCCAGCGTTCAGATGTTATAGCCCCTATCAATACAATGTCACCAGCTGCCCACTACTGTGGATATAGTCCAAATGTCTTAAGACCAAATAGTGTATTACACTTAATTATTACAGAATGCTATGGAGCCAGACAGATGGTTCCTGTGCCTACCTTTTATTAGGCTTTTCTACACTGCTCTCCTGACTTCAGAATGTGCTTTCCTGCAAGTCTCTCGGCTTCTGCCAGACAGGACGCTGAAAGGCAAATTACCAGGAAGCCTGGACTGCACCCCCAGTATTTGCAAATGCATCTGTTGAGCATGTGCAAAACGTGCCTTGGTGGGCACACATTGAACAGTGCATAAAAAGCTGTGGGTGAGCCCACATGATCTGTGTGCTCACAATCTGTGGGAGTGTGCAGTGTCATACTGAAAATTTGCCATTGGAAGTGAAACAGGATTCCCACATGAAGTGGGGTGGTACTGTGCACTAGCACTAGATCGTGGATGATTTTCCTCCTGTTAGGTAGTGTACAAACCTGATGTTGGCTCAATGAGGTCTCACTTAAGCTCTGTTTTGAGTGCGACACTGTAACCTATTGGTCTTGTCCTGATTTCTAGCACAGGGGTAAATTTCTTTGTTTGGGGAAATAATGCAGCCTGCATCTGACTTGTTTTTCTTCATTACATGTATAATCTAATCCTCAGCCCCTCTTTGGTCCTGGGCTGTGCATCTGAAAGTCCCATGCCAGCATCCCAGCTGATCATACCTTGTCACTCCCATCACCCAAGGTTACAAAGGTAGGGATAGCTCCATGGTTTGAGCATTGGCCTGCTAAGCCCAGGGTGGTGAGTTCAATCCTTGAGGGGGCTGTTGAGGGATCTGGAGCAAATCTGTCATGTACTTGGTCCTGCTGTGAGAGCAGGGGCCTGGGTTCGATGACCTCTCAAGGTAGTTTCCAGTTCTATGAGATGGTGTATTTCCATATTTTTATTATCTGTCAGACTCGTTTATTCTAGAACATGGGTTCCCAAACTGGAGAGTGTGCCTGTGAAGAAATTCCAGGGGGGGTGCGAGGCGACCCAGCCCCACCATCAAGTTTTGCTGCCCTGCTCGAGTTCTTTTTTTTTGGTTCAAGTTTTTTTTGGGGGGGAGAGGAGGGGAATGTGAAGGTTTTTCAAAAATCAGAAGGGGGGGTGATGCTGAAAATTTTGGGAACCACTGTTCTATAATCTATCTTTGCTGGCTGCCTGGGCAAATACCACAGAGATAAGCTTAATAATCAAATTAATCCTTTAGAGGAATTAAAAATAAAATAATGGGACCTCCCACACTGACCTGAAAACCCATTTCTATGTAACCAAGACCTGTCTTCCGTTGAGTGATGTGGCAAGAGTTGAGTGGTCCTGACTCGGATAACTCTTTGGAACTATCACATTGAGACCCCATAGAGCATACTTTAATCTCCCTCATTGGTACACTAGTGTGGTCTAGAGCTCAGTGCTTCATCCAAAAAAGTCCCATATTTCAGCTGGAAAATGCCAGTTAGTCGAAAAGTGAAATGTTCCGTGGGAATGTGTAGAACTTGATGACCTTTTGAAGGAACTGGATCAGCTAACTTACCTTAACTTTCCCTATTCTTTGGCAGGGATCATTTCCTTAACATATTTATCCAAAAACTCTTTGCTGAGCTGAAAGTCCATTTCCTAGCCAACTCGAGCATGTTCCCTTTAATTATGATAATACAAAAGTTCTATTGCTGGGAAATCCAAGCCATAGAATTTAAAATGCGGCTCAGGAGTCTGAAGTCATTTATATTCTTTCTTGTCCTTTGCTTTTACTAGCCTTTAGTCCCCCCAGCCCTACAGCTGTACTGTCAGTACATCATGGGATTTACCTTAGATCTTAAAATGAACTACATTTACAAACATCAAGGTAAAATCCCCGTTCTTTATGCTCACTTTTCCAGTTCTTTCCTTTTCTGATTTTGCTTGCAGCTATATTTTTCCTAAAGATTATAAATTGTCCTTTTTAGAAGGAATGTGCCTATCTTGTGTTGCTGTCCCAGCACTCGTTTACTCATCCTGCACCCTTCTGAAACCAGAGTTTTCAAAAATGCAGTTATCTTATCTCATTAAGAATTATAATACCCTTTATTGTTTCTGGGACACATTCTTTTTCTCCAGAAAATGTTTTCCATAGTGATCAGCTGCTGTGAATGAGCCACATCCACCATGACTTGACTAGCCTCTAACATTTGTCCTACATTTGATGAGTGACTTTTTTTGTTGTACTTACATAAATATACACCCCTGTCTCTAATTTCCACTCCAATTAATCTGAAGTGGGTTTTACCCACAAAAGTTTATCCTAATCTGTTAGCCTCTGAAGTGCCACAGGACTCCTTCTTTTTGCCTTTGAGGGTTTCTTCACTCCAGGTACTACTGAGTACATGGAGTATTCACGATCCCTGTCCCCTTATCACAACCTTTAGTATATTTGAAGACTTACCAAGTCCCCATGCAATTCTTTAAGACTAAACCAGACCCATTTTTTTCAAACATTCCTCATTGGTCAAGTTTCCCAAAACTTTCTTGTTCTCTGAACTCTTTCCAGTGTGTCCGCATTTTTCTGGAAGTGTGGTACCCAGAACTGGATACAGTATTCCAGCTGAACTCTCAGCACTGAGTAGAGCCTGCAATGTCTTACATATGACACTCCTGTTAACTCGCCCAAGAATGTTTAGCTTTTTTTAGAAGCATCACGTTTGACTCATAGGGTGCTTTTACACTGCACCATTGTTTTTGAATAATAGCTGTTATTCCAAAATAACAATGAGAGCAGCTACACAGCAATTTCCATTATTTCTAAATAATATAGGGCTTGTTCTGACTTGTTAACCCCATTCCACAAGGAATATCTCCTCTTCCAAAATAACTATTTCGAAATAGGGCATTTGTGCACATTCCACTGCTGCTTATTTCAAAATAGCTCCTCTCCAAGGTCATTTCTCCCCAGTGCTTCCTGGGGCTTTAAATCAAGGTCGCGCATCTATGTTAGGGAAGCCTGCCTCAGACTAATTTTGAGGCTTCCCTGCAGTGTCCATGTGCTGTTTCAGAATATACCTTCCAGAATAGCTTATTCCAGAATAGCGTGCCATGTAGATGTACCATTATTCAACATGTGATCCACTATAACCCCCAGGTCTTTCTCAGCAACACAACCATGTAGCAAGTTGAACATGTGGTTTGCCTCTTTGTGGTTGTACTTTTTTTTTCTTAAGTCTATTACTTGGTATTTGGTCTGAAATCGACAAGATCAAATTTGGTGACAATTCTGCAATTTGTCCAGGTCATTTGGAATATGAATCCTCTCATACAAAGTGTCTTTGTCACCCCATCCATATTTAAGACCTCTGCATATTTTACCAGCAAATTCTCCACTCCATTTTCCAAGTCATTAATGAAAACTTTTAATAGTTCAGGAACCAGGACCTACCCCTGCAGGACCACACTAGACATGCCATCTTAGCTTGACCACAAACCATTGAGAACTACTCTTTGAGTATGGTCTTTTCAATGAGCTGTGCACTCACCTTGTGGTAATTTCATCTAGATCGGGGTTCTTAACCTTTTTACCTTCACACCTCCCCTGAAAGTGAACTTCATGTCTTCCCCCCCCCCAGCCATTTTGTGCACAGCCTAGCCCCGCCCCCTCACCTGACAGGAAGCTAAGGGGCGTGGCTAGGACTATAAGAACTCTGCCAGGAAGTTCAGTCGGGGCTCAGCCTCTGAGGGAGACAGAGGCCTGCCCAGAGCTCCTGGCTGATGAGGCTGAGACCTGGCCTGGGCCTCCCACAGCTGCCTTCCCTCAGGCCAGTGAAGGCTTCCCTGCCTGGGCTGCCAAGGCCTGGCCAAACTGGCCAGCAGGCCTACCCTCAGACTAGGGTCCCGTCGCAGAGGGTGGCCAGCAAGCCAACAGATGCTCCATTATATAGGAAGAGCTTATTACACCTTAGATTTTAGCTGCTAGAACACAGGGGTTCCTTCGCAGCGGGCAGCCTAGGAAAGGCTGAAAAGGTGCCCCAATGGATCTTGTCACCTGGGAGTGACACAGATCCAAACGCCCAAGCTTTCCCTATGTCTGTCCCTCTATGACCTGCTGAAGTTCTTTTAAATTGTGCTTGGTTCTATTACAGCAACTGAAGGAGTCAGGTTAAAGCTTAAACAGTTACAGGTTTATTAAAAGACTTATAAAAACATATGGTTTCAATGGCTATTCTATTTCTTAACTGTTAACAAATATATATATATATATATATATATATATATATATATATATATAGGTCTTAATAATGATTACAGGAAAAAGATAAAGATAGAAAATAGAAATAATGGTACCAAGTGACAGCTTAATCTTTAAAGAGCTCTAACACTATGTGTATATATATGTACTTAAACAAAGGACCACATCCAGGTACAATTTTTACCCCTTTCTGTGCCTCTCGACTCCAGCGTGTCAGGCCAGGGCTGGTCTCTCAATTCCTAGGAAAGACGAATATGAGGTGGGCGTCCCCTCTGGAACCTCGGGAGATCAAACACCTAACCCTACCAGCAGATAGATGGTAGATTGACACTCAGAGTAAATGTGCTGCTGGACCCATCTTTATACCCCTGGGGGCCCGTATCCTCTTTATCTAAGAGGCCAAATTCTACTGGTCCATTTTGTGGCGCCAGTTCTTACAAGCAAGTTTCAAATTAATTTACACTTGCAAGAGAACTAAATTGTGAATACTAGACTCTTTTTTTTACTGGGCGAGAGATTCCTCCACCCGCGGACGGATGTGTGTTCGGATGAATATGGGTTTGAGTCAAGGGCACTCCTTGGCAGCCTCTTGGTCAGCAATTGGCGTATCTCTGTTTATAGCCATTCACGGTCACAGCAGCCTGGGCCTTCTGCTCTGTGTGCCCTGTATGCTCCAGGCAAGCAAAAATTGATGTTACAAGGGGGGTTCCTGTCTGGCTACAACGCTGCATGCAGCCATCTGAGCTAATTCCCAAGTCCAATAGCTGGTGGCGCTGTGTGGTGAGTGAACCCCGTTATAAAGCCTAAAGGAATAATATGAGCTTTTATTTTGAACTTTTTTCTAACAAATTTACGTAATGTTTGAAGATGAAAGTCGGCAATGCTCGCGTACTGTTGTTGTAGTGTGTCGTCACAGGCCTGATTGATTCGCACTGCTATTGTAATGTGCTGATCTCTAGAAGTTAATAGGAAATGTTTATAATTTTAATTCATAATACTAATTATGAAGAAATGTAAACTTTAGAATTTTATCCAGTGAAAAGGCAATTGCGATAAATTTTCTGGGAGGCACCTCACAGCTCCCCTGTATCCCCTTCACACCTCCCCTGGGGAGGTGCACCTCACTGGCTAAGAACCCCTGATCTAGATTATGCTTCTCTTGTTTGAGAATGCCATAGGGTTTTTTAAACAAAAATCTATCACATCTTCCCTGCTATCCCACTAGTCTAGTAGCCAGTCAAAAAAGAAAATCAGGTTGAGTTGGCATGATGTATTTTTGACACATCCATGTTATGTTGGCTCTCCTTAATTCTTTTTTTCCCTTAGGTGCTTACAAAGTGCTTTATTTGTAACTTGTTCCAAGTATCCTTCCAGATATAGAAATTAGGCTGATTGGTCAATTTCCTGGGTCCTCTTCATTCCCCATTATAAAGATAGATTCCAAGTTTGCCCTTCTCCTGTCCTTTAGGACCTCATTGGTCCTCCATGAGTTCTCAGATAATTGCTTCTGAGATTTCTGTATGTACTCTAGGATGAATTGCAAGAGGCCCTGCCAAATTGAATTCTTCTAACTTACTTTTAAATATTTTTTAACCTGGCCTTCCATTGTCAGACTTGCATTCTTTGCCCTTGTTAATATGAATTCAGATGAGTATTTGGTCAATATTAACCTTTTTAGAGAAAACTGAAGAAAAATAGGTATTAATCATCTCAGCCATTTTGACATCATTGGTCAAGCTTTCCTTCCCCATTATGTAGAGGACCTACACTTTCTGTTTCTCAATGTATTTAAAGAACCTCTCATTGCCCTTGTTCCTTTCTTGGTGTCACTCATTTGTGCTTTAGCCTTCCTGGGTTTTGTCCCTACAAGTTGGTGCTATTCTTCTGTACTCCTTGGCAATTTGTCCACGTTGTTGCTTTTTGTGGGATTCCTTTTTGATTTTCAGGTTCAGTGTTCCTGTTGTAGTCTTACTGGCTTCTTAATACTCTTCCTGTATCTTGCCTTTGCACAGGTATAGTTTGTAGTTCTGCCTTTGATACGGTCTCCTTGAGAAACTGCCAGCTCTAGTGAATTCCTTTTTTGCCATAGATTGTCTTCCCATGGGACTTTCAGTCTCTTAGTTTGCTTTTCTTGAAGTCCACTGTCCTTATTTTGCTGTTCACTGCTCCTTTTTGTTAGATTCATATCTATCATTTCAGGGTTACTTTCCCCCAAATTGCCTTTCACCTTCTGATTTTGCTACTGCTTCCTCCCTGTTGCACAGAATGAAGTCTAAAATGGCTGTTCCCCCTCATTCCTTCCTTCGCTTTCTGAAACAGTCTTGCCAGTACATGGCAGGAGCTTACTAGAAACTATTCAGGGATATTCTTTATCCAACCAGAGCTGCCCCAGTGGAGCGGGGGTGCAGGGCATGGGCCACCCCCATCTGCACCAGCTCCTGCCCAAGCCTTCTTCCCTGAGTGATACCACCTGGGGGGGTTTGCCGGAGCCTGGCACTGGCAGCAAAGGTTGGGGAAGTTGGGGCTCTTCCACACTCACTGGTAGCAGCAGGAAGCAGAGAAACAAGGCCCCAGGCCACTTTACTCTTCCGACTTTCCCGCCAAGTTGTTCCACTTCCTGTTGCTGATGAGGATGGAGGGGAGGAGGGAACAGTTCTACCCCCTCCCACAAGTGACATAGCTGGTAGCCCAGTTGCACCAATTCCTGCCTCCACCAGTGAAGGCAGGGGCAGGACCAACCCCAGTTGAAGGCACTAGGCCCCCAGACCAGCCCCCAAGGCGTGGAGTCATTGCCCTGAACTGTCCAGTGGACGAGGTGACTCTGTATCCAACAGAAGTCTGGGTAGCTGAAATCTTACATTATTGCAAGGTCTTATGGTAGGTCAGTGGTGCCAAAGCTGAACGGCAGGAGAGCTTATTTATCCTTCATGTGCAGAGTAGTCTGTGATGGGCCTGCAAGCCATCAGGCCCGAAACCCCGACACGCTGCAAATCTGCTAAGCATGAGCAAAATTCACCTCAGGCGAAAGTTAAATGATTCAATCTATAATTTCTATGTGCGTGGACTGTCTTCCTCTGGAAAGGAGAAATTAAAATTGGCATCCCCATTAGAGCTAACTGCATGGGGGAAAGGGTATGATGGTATGATTTTAATTATAATGACAGGTGTCAAACAGGGACATAACAATTATTTTCAAAGGACCAAAGACCCAAGGTAAGCCAGTGATCAAACTTAGCATCTTCATGTTGGCTGCTATATTTTCTAATCCCCACAGGTGTAAAATATTGGGACATGGAATGTAACATTTTTGTGCATGTGTAGCAGTCATAATTAATATGCACAGGAGGTCTTAACAGACACTTGCTAACTGAGACATTCATCAAAGATTGCCAGCAATGCACAGAGTTGAGAGCATACTGGATAATAGTAAAAAGCTGTATTTGTCGACCAGCTGCATTGAATGAAAACTTGCCCCCTTTCTTGGGGTGGTCTGAGACTGGGAGAAGCACTCAGGCATTGGAACTGATTGGTACTTTATTTTCAAAATATCCCTCTAACTATTGTACAGGAATCTACTACGGTTTTCAAATGGTTCATTACCGTTTTGTTTTATCACTGTAGAATATAGCTCTTGTACATGGAAATCAAGAATCTTCTATGCATGTACAGACAAGGAAAGAGGAATGATGGCTTTTAAGGGCTACTGAACCCAAGTCCTGGAGTTCTGTTGCTGGCTTTGCTGCTGCTTTGTGACCTTGGGCTACTTACTAGTCTTGTCTCAACTTCCCCCTAAGTAAAACTGAGAATATTATGATGAGGTGGGTAGTGCATCTTGTATTCAAGCCCTTAAATCAGGCCCATCACCATAGCATCTAGCTGCCATAGAATCACTGCCCTCTACTGAATGGACTCGAACTGCCCAAATGTCATGGGTCCTACAGGGCTATCATGAGATTTGCGTCAAAGGCCATGACAATATTTACCTGTGGATGAGCGCTCCAGCCATTGTTCTTCTGACATTTGATGTAATGGGTCTAGTAAAGACCCACTAAATCGAACACAGAGGGCACTTTGTTGATGATGCCAGTATTCCTACTCCTCGTAAAGAGTAAAGGAAGTTGACAGGCACATTCCTCCCACTGTGGGGATGGCACTAATGTTCAAATAAGATACGTCCACTCCAGCTAAGCAATTAAGGTAGCTGGAGTTGCATATCTTGATTGCCTCGTGTAGACCTGGCCTCCGTTCAAGGCAACTGCACCTGTTGCCCTTCCATGCTTTTACAGGGGCACTTACAGATTTCCAGATTCTGGGACATCGACTAGCTTGAAGAGACCCACATCTCTTCCCCCTCTTCTATGATTGAGGTGTGAAAGCTGCTACTTGTTTTACACCAATATTCCCAGGAGGCTAGACTGCCTATACAGCCTAGCATCTGTGATTTGCTGTCTTTGCAGAGCAGTAAGCAGCATAATTGCTTGCTGTTACAAGTTACCAAACAGTTCATTAGAAGCAAGCACATGTATTCTTAAGGTGAAGGCATTACAAACACAAAGTTAAAAAAAGGTGCCCACAAGAATGTTAACACTACAAACATTTTCAGGGATGTTGAAGGGAACACATGGGTTGTCATGATAGGGCCCTGCATTTTCAGAGCCAGGAGCATCTGGCCATGAGAATCCTAGGACTGACACTGTGTAGCATATAGACAATTACAAAGTCTTGGGCAGGTGTGAACTCCTGATAATACACAGCTGCATTCCAGAGAGATGAGACTTATGTTTATGGGAAGATGTGCATCATTTATGACCTTAGAGATGCATGTGTGCTCTATAAAAGAGAAAAGCAGTAGCGGTGGTATTTAACAGGTGTCTTGAAGAGCGCACACACTTTCCACACACACACACAGAGGCACAGTACCTACTCCCAGAAGTAGTGTAAAAGGAAAATAAATAGGTAAAAGGGAGGAGGAACGAGCAAAAGTAAGACAGCAATTTCTTTAGGGCGTGCATTGAATTTACACAAGTGCACATGAAAGCTGGAGAAAATTCAAAAATTAAATTGAAATTTCAAATATTGAAAGTTGCAACCAGTTCTAGTACACAGTGCCTGGCTCAGGGAGGCAAGATGCTGATTGACTAAAAGTGGCTTCCTAATTAGGAATGCTAGGTAATGGGATCAAACTTGGTTCTGTCTTTACAAAAGAAGTCTCCGGCTACCATTGTGACTCTTGCCCCAGATCTTTGCTTCCTGCTGAAGGTATCACTGCCCTAAAATGCCTGCCCAAAAGAAGCCTCAATTGTGACAGAAGGGCATGGACTTTAGCACAACCTGGACAATCCACTCGTGGCCGGTTACTGGTGGAACCAAGGATTTGGTTCTGCAGCAAGTAGAAGGGACAGAATCGGAGCCCACCAGATGAGGCTTGTCTGCTTCCATGGAGGATTACGGGGTGAGCATCAGGCAGCAGAGTTACTTCCAGTCATAACCCCAACAGCCAGACCTGGTCAGTGCCTAACAATCTGCCAAACAAATCCTTTGTGGGTTTTTTATCGTGCTTAAAAGCCCAGGCAGCGGTTGCGTTGCATTTTCGATTAACTGATGCTGGATGAGGAAGGAGCTTATGGACGGACATGATTTGATTCACCACACCATAACCAGATCATTTGTTCTAGAGACTGTGATGCCTATGGGACAAGATCTGTCTTTGTGTTTGTGCAGCCCCTATCACAGTGGGACCCTGATCCCTGACAGGTCCTTAGGCATCAGTAGTAAGGAATAAATTCCTTGCATAGAATATGCCATAGCGTGATAAAGTATTCCTTTTTCCTCTCAACTGTCTCTTTACAGTTGGCCGAAACAAAATACTGTTTCCCAGTTATTGCCATAAGGGAAGTCTCCAGCTTGCATTATAACCTTTAAGACTTAGAGGGGTATCCATGTTAGTCTGTACCTGCAAAAATGATGCCACCAGACTCCTAATTTTTCCTAAAAACATAAGTCATGTCTGAAATTGATGCAACTCTAATGTCCCAGAAATTAACATCCAGCAGTTGCTCGGGTACTGGGGTGGGACACTTGGAAGCTGTGGGCAGATCCTGTTCGTGTGTCTGTGGAGAGGTACAGTTCCTAGAAAGGAAAGGAGCTGCATAAAGATCTGTGCTCTACGTTCAAAACTTGTAAACTGGGATAGCTCCATTGACTACCCGATCAACACCTGTTGAGGGGCTGTCTAAATGTTGCTGACAAATGCTACTGTAAACTACAAAGCCCAGACTCAGCAAGTGCTTTAGTTCATGGTTATCAATCAAAGCACTTTACGCTTGTGTTTAAAGTTTAAAATTCAAGGTTTGATCATGCACAGTACTCGAAATCCTCTGAAGTCTATGGAAGTTGAGGGTGTTGAGTCCATGTCTGGATTGGGATGCTGGGGAGCAAAGGGGGTTGCAAGCAGGGAAGCAACTGAATATTTAAAGGCTGGAAACATTTGTGGGGAGGGGAGATTTCTCTTGGCTTTTCTATTACCTTTTTTCATTCTTGACAGTAGATCTTGATCGAGGTGATTGTAAGAGCTCATTTCATTCAGCCCATCCTTGATATCTCCTGCAAGAGGCAGGCAGTGATCTCTGCTGTTGCAAGGTCAGTAAGAAATGTTTATTTAAAAGGAGAGAATATGTCCGACTAGTTTTTTGCAAATGTTTCTCTCTCCTCCCACCTACCCTCTGGCTCTTCTACCTTCACTTCCCAGCTGAGCCTTTCTGGAATGTGCTGTATATTTATCGCTTGCTTCCCTGCACACCCATTATGATGAGGAATAATAATGCAGGAGAGCCACTCGGTACCTCTGCTCGGTGACTCAAAGTGGGTTGAATTGTAGCCAACGGCAGGGGGTGATAAATGTAGCGTAAGATGCCTTTTCCACAGCAAACTGCAAATTGCCTCAGCAGCATGGCCCACAAAAGATTCCCGGGGAGCGAATTTATCTCCTATTGTCGGCCCAAAGAGGAAAGCAGAGAGAACCAGGCGTTGTACTTTTTAAAAGCCACATTAGATCTGGTTCAGGCCCAGACACCCGGGTGTTTTAAAGGGCCTTCTGTGGCAAATGTAGATGTGAGATAGCAATGCAGATAAAGGGATTTATTCTTAACAGAAGCCAAGGTTCATTACCATGTAAGCAATCCAATTTTAAGCCACTCAGTTTGAATAATAGTTTTTTTCTCCCCAAAGTTAATGTTGTCATCTAATAACATACGGGTGTAGGGAGGTATGATGCCCATGGAAGGGGAAAATATGATGGCTAGAGAAATTACTCATTAAAGATTATTAGATACTTACTATAAAGAGGAGAAATGCACTATGGGGCTTATCTATCCAAGTACAGACATTTCCACTCATCTAGGGATTGTTACTTAGGTTTTTCTATGGTCCTTACAGCTCTGGTGTCTAAGGGATGTATGGACAGGCAATCGAAATGGAGCATATGGAATGTGTTGATAGATATCTGTATTTATTGAAGTATCCACAAAGATTATCGACTGCACGGCATTAAATGCCTTTTTATTTAATGCACCCCTGTCAGGTTGAAATGGTTTCTATTTGGTCCTCCAAACATCAAGTGACTTTTAATGCCTCATGTTTACTGTTAATATCTGTAATGGGGTCAGGCCTCACCTTCCATGTTTTGGCTGTGCGGGTTCCTGCACTGCTTTCAATCTTCAGCCTTTCAGCCACTCAGTCCTCTGGCCAAATCACACAGCCTTGTGTGAAATCACAAACCCCATCTGGGGTATATCGCTAACAGAAGCCCATTCCAGTGCTCTCTGCAGAGTCTCTCTGAATCCAATCCCTCAGTCTGTTTCTCCACTCAGTAGGAGAGTGGTGCCTCCAGGACTTCTCCAGCTCCCCATTCTGAGCTGGTTTTGGTTCTATCAAGACACCCCAACCTTCTCCCTCCCAGGCCTGGGCTGCTACTGAACTATCTTTAGTCCTGCGGCTCCTTTTGTAGTTCCTCCTGGCTCCTGATTGGCTGGTTCCTCCACAGCCGTTCTAGTTGCCTGGAGGACTTCTCTATGGCCCTTTTGGCCTTAAAGTCTAGCCCAATAAAAGATCATAAATGTTTTCAAGAGTATATTTTTCTTTCATTATGTTAAATGTCCATATAGCAATCATGGTGGTGATGGATTATCATGCGTCTCCTCTCTGTCCCCTCCCTTTCTGTTATGAAAACAATCAAATTCCAAGCATATCCTGTTTTCCTGGAACAACCAAACCCTGACCTTGCTTTAAGTTAGGATAGGAGGAAGCTGTATGCCAAATTTCGTGGTCTTAGCTCTTACCGTTTAATAGGCGTTCTTGAACAAACAAATGGATTCACAAATCTATTTTTCCCATATATAAGGGAGCGGGAGCAGTTGCCATCAGAGGGCATAGGATACAGGGAGGGTTTGTCCATGGCACGTGCGTACTGACTTGGCTAGAATATAAGTCTATTACACTGTTTATAGCCAGTCCCACTCTCACACGGTCCAGAATTGCTTTTGCCACTGCCCATGATGCTTTGCTCCAACAATTAATTCAGTAGATTGAGGAACTTTTGGGAATCAGGAAATCGTTCTATTGAATTCGCTATACACGCTTCCTTTTGGAGGTGATGATCCATAGGTTAAGAACTGCTGCTGTCTGAGGACAAATCTTCTAGAAAGTTCAGTCATTGAAATGTAGGACTCCTTGGAGTAGAGCAGACTGTTAATCGCAAAAGTCCATTATTCTATACTGTATGGTGGCTGGCACCAGTTCCTTTGACCTATCTATTGCTACATATGGGGAGGAGCAAATACCTTCCTGTCCTTTTCCCATTAGAACATGTCCTGAAGCATGGTATGACAACTGCTGATAGCATAACACCAAATGTTGCATCATCTATTACCCTTGGACTTCTTTATTTTGTTCCCCTAAACAGCTCTCCCTTTTGCTGTTTTTGTTCAGAAGCTCCACAGTGATTCTGCCCCTCCCATCTGTTTCCTTCTGTTGTGGATCAGCAAATCACTTTTCTGCAAAATAAATGACATCCCTAAATTCTGGACCAGTAAAAGATGAATAATTAGAGTAAAGCGCAAGTAATTTTAAGTCAAGGCCTTGGTATGTCAAGGGTTGTAAAATTTAATTTGCCAGCAGCTCCTGGCCTGATATCAATTATGTACAGTAAAATGAGGGAAACTGTCCCATATTTCTAGGCAGTGATGGGAAATGCCATGCCCTGCTTTCAACATCACACATAATCTCTGCTCTTATCAATATTGTCATGTTGCTCATCCTGCAGAGCCTGGAATTGTTTCTGTTGGGGGTGGGAGAGTAGGCGCTTTCAGACTAACACACAAAGGTTTGCTCTCCCGTGTGTGTGTGTGTGTTTGTATTTAGAATTATCTCTTTAATGCTTGTTACAATTAATGGGAGTTCCAGAGACAGACAGACAAGCTGAACTCCCATGTGCACAGACTAGACCCTGTGATATCTGCCGGCATCATGCCTTTTCAGATCTGTCAAGTCAGCACGAATCCTATCTCTGTAATTAATTAAATAGCAATTTGGGGCCTGAAGTTGTTACCAATGAATAAATTATTGTAAAGAACATTTAGTATTCAATAATAAAGTTAGCAGAAGATATGATGCTAGCTTAGTCTCACCATGGTTGGAGGGGGAGGTGTGATGCAGTCAAAAATAAATTCTATCTTTCCGCTGGAAAGAGATGGATATAGGCACTGGGATATAGCACACTGGTCTCTCTAATGGGAATTTGGAGAAAGGGATTTTCTTGCACCTCTGCCTTTTTTAAGCTTGGATATTTGCCAAATGATTTCACCTCCCTGGCCATCTCCTTGATCTGGGTTCTATTCCCTTCTTGATCAAGTCTTTCCCTTCCTGCTCTTTGGGACAGGCACCAAATCAATCTCCCTCTGTCTGCACACTGGCTAGCACGATGGGGATATAGATGATTTTGAAATTCAAATAACAAAACAAGCTGTGCTCAGCAGGCTGTGGTGCAGCCCAGAGAATAAATACATGATATATTAGTATATCTCAACAAATAGTATTTTAAAACACAACACTCCTGGTCCAGTTAAATCTTATACTCCCCTTCCTCTAAGTTTTCTAAAAAATGTTGCCCATGTGTTAAAATGTTGTGCTTGGGTAAATGTGTCTGGGACTGTGTGCTGCTATAACAGTTTTTTTTTTGGGGGGGGGGAGTAAAATTAAGGTGAGAAAGCAAGTAGGAGAGGGCTCACATTTGTAAATGCTTTGTGGATCTTCTGTGAAAGGTACTGTGCTTGCAAAGTATGGGAACCAAAATCTGTACAGATGGATGAAATGACACCTTCACCATATCAATAACCATGCCTGCAAATAATCCGCATGTGCATAATTTTGCAAGAGCTGGGATGATTCAGGGTTGGAATATTCTAATGTTTTCCCTAGTTCAAACCTGTAAAACTGAATCCTTTGTACTGTGAGGAATCCTAGCATAGGCATTTAATCTTTCATTGCAGAAAGCAGCTAGAGTATTTCAAGTGATTATAATCTGTAAATTAATTAGCCCGATACAAATTACTAAATCGGAACCTGCACGCAGCTGGGCTATGGGACGGTATCATCCTCTAACAGGGCAGGTGCCTCCTGCTGCTGCTCTCTAAACAGCTCCTGGCCCTAGTGCTGTCTGCTAAATATGGAGTGTGAGTTGGCCTAAGACATACTAGTTATGTAGTGAGCATGTTAATGTCTTGGTGGCTGTACATGCATTAAATGGAGCAGATTAAACCTGATATCTGGCATTAGTGATACGATGGCAGCAGTATTGCACAAGGTTTTTTGATCCGTATCTAACACAAAGCTGTCTTCTGCTCCAAAGACAGAATGCTGTAGGAAGCCATCATATCGCTTTGGCTTCTGAGACTTGTCAGATAAAAGGGAGGGAAGCTCAGAAAACAGTATTGAGAAAATAACAGGTGTCCCTAGTGTTTGTCAAGATTAAATGAAGTTTCCCAACTAAAGAAGTTGAAGTTCTGTAATTGAAGTGCCCAGAAAGGGGAACAGCCTTGATGGCTTGTGTTCTCTTTGGTTCTTCATTAGACAATGTCTCTGCACGCTTCCATATGTCTGAGATCGCTTGTATCATGTATGATGCAAGGGGCAATATTCTGAAGTTCCTATGTTCAATTTTCAATAGTCCCTTAAAACCCCAAGGGCCTACATTTTTGCTGACACTCAGTAGGAGCGTAACTCCCAAGTTATGTAAGCACTTAAGAAAATGTAATGCATTCTCATTAACCAGCTCTCTGCAGGATAGAGCCCATGATTGATGTGTTGCACCTAGGAACAGTGCAATACACAGACCAGGGGAGCAGACCACTGGGCACACCTGAAATGCAAGTAATCATTCAGCATAATAGAAAAAGGAGCATTCTTGTGACAAGTTGAAGACCAAGCCCCTTAACTGTAAATTCGGAGTTAAGTAGGAGTTGAGCAAACTTATTCAGGAGTCTCTCCCTTGTTTTAATCAAGAGCAGAATCTGGCTGATAACTCATCCTGTTGCTTGAATCCCTAAGCTTTCCTGCTTTCTAAATCCTTAGAATCCTGACACAGTATTAGACTGAATGAAGCACTAGAAAACATGCTGTAAGAATCAAGCTTAGACAGGTCCCTGAAGGAAGAACTGAAAGGTCTAATAGGTCTTTTCCCCATCTCTTTCTGATGGCTTTCATGATTTGCTTTGCTCTGCTATGGGAATAAAGGGAAAGGCAAACACCTGGACAAATTGTTTCTAGCCTTGGATACTAATGGAAAGAAAAATGTCAGAGCAGATGAAAATGAGGTCACTTTTGCTAAGGGAAGGCAGTTGATGAGATCAGAATGCTGCCATCTACTCTGTCTGGCCTTTCATTAGAGGCGAGAGAACACCCTGATTAATAGGAAAGGCCAAGGGTGGCATCAGCCTGACAAAGTGAGATACTCAGAGTGAAAATCAAACCCCCTCTAGCCAGGTCTTAGGCTTCATTTTTTGTGGGCGGTTTGTTTGTTTTGCAGCCAAGAATTGGGGGAAAATCAGCAACTTCGCTTGATCCATCCAGGTTTTCACATTGCATCCCTTGCTGCAGTGCTGTATAAGAACTGAGAACCAAAAGGGACAGTTGTGTGGTGTCTTTTTTTCTCTCTCCCTTTCTCTTGAAGCAGCTGGGGCCAGGGACTATACCTTCCTTGAATGAGTGTTATAATAACTGCAGTTAGGAAGTCACAGCATTGCTGAGTCCAATATCGCCTCTGATAAGCCCATTGCTTCTTGTCCTAAATTGCAGCAAGGGAGGTTTAGGTTGGACATTAGGAAAAAATTCCTACCTGTTGGGGTGGTTAAACACTGGAATAAATTACCTTGAGAGGTTGTGGAATCGCCATCACTGGAGATATTTAAGAGCAGGTTGGTTGGACATCTGTCAGGGATGGTCTAGATGGTGCTTGGTCCTGCCGTGGGGGCAGGGGACTGGACTTGAAGACCTCTCGAGGTCCTTTCCTGTTCTAGTGTTCTATGATCACTTCCTTTGGGCTGACTACATCTGGAATAACCATGTCAGAATCTGCAGCCTTTTCTCATGTTGCACATCCCTTACCCAGGCCAGGGTAGTTCTATTGCTTCTGGTGCTGTCTTGTAAATGAGCCACAGAATGGAGTTGTTCAAGCAAGGCAGGATCTTTTGCTACCTGAAATGCTGCTCCCCTCATTTGGTTGTGGTTGTCCAATGTAGAGGGCTCTTGCTCAGGATTTGGGAAATCTGGGTTTTTTTCTGGCACAGCTGTTGATCTGCTATATGACCCTGAGCTAGTTGCTTCTCCTGTGTGTATCCCTTATTGGACTTCCTCATGTCCTTAGATTTTAGAATTCTTCAGGGCAACAACTTGGTGCAGCAAGCTGCCTACTGGACTTCTCGTCCGCTTGGTGCCTCTAGATGCTACTGGAATACAGGATCTGGCCCTGTGGGGTTCACTTCAGGAACTCCTAGATGTGACCATGCTGCTCTCTGCAGTGATAGAATCCACCCCTAATCTTCGGGTTCTTCAGCACACAGGGTCTCATACGGTGATGCACCATTATCTGAAGGTTTGATGGAAACCTGTCCCTTGAATCTTTGGAGAAAAACAAGACCGAGGCCTCAAAAGCATCCAGAATTGCCACTTGCTTTTTGCTACCAACCTTCTTGGGATATGTCTGCAAATATGACATCTCCCCATTCTACCACCAGACAGGTTGGGATTGGAAGCATGGCAATCAGAGTCAAAAATGTCTCTCTGGAGCAAGAACTAAAGAAGCACATTAGAAATTCATAGGCATTGTTGCTGAAGTTGAGGAGGGGGGAGTAATTGCAGCAGCTGTTACTAAATAATTAGATTTTCATACTGCATATGGCATTCTCTTACGACGCCTGACACAGTGTACATGTGTTGGTCAACAAAACATTATGGAAAGTCATTCATCATTTACTGGGTGTGAGAATTTCCAATTAAAGTTGAGCTCAACTTGAAATTGTGAAATATATTCCTCCCTGAGCTACCATGCATGCCAAAAAGGGAATATTACTGGCAAAGCATCTTCGAGAAGCTAGGTGATGAAAATGAATGGACTGCCCAGATAAACCAATTCTAGAGATTAGGAATTTAAGGAGAGAATCTTAACCAAAGTTTGTGGTGCTGTCTTTGTTCCCCTGGAAGTCCAAGGTTTAAATGTCCTCTGAAATCAGAGGGAATAGTATTAGGCCCATGTTCAGTGTGCTCACAAATATGAACATGAATATCATATTTTTAAAGGGTATGTGAACTTTGGCACAGGCTTGAGATGAGTTGGCACTAGTGCTGTGCATGTATATTACAATACCAAGCAGCTGTCCTTGCGTTTGAATGTAGGACCCAAAGTTGCTCAATGAGTCAGTGGCTACACAGGGAATCTCGACCCCTTAAAATAAAAAGGCAAAGGGACAACTGAAGAAAATGACACTTAAAAGAGGTGAAGGAAAAGATGCTTTCCGTATGAGCCTGTGGAATTCACTGCTTCAACATGTTACTGAAGTCAAGAGATTAGTAGGGTTTGAGGAAGCACTGAATATTTACAGAGTTAATATAAGATACCCTGGTTACATGAAGATGATATAAGGAATATCACTTCAAGCTTAAGGGATTATAAAGAAGTTTGCCCTATGACCAAGTTACTCTATGGGGGTTTTGTTCAACAAGCCCTTAAGTAACAATGGGAAAGAGATGTATTGTGCTGGACAGGCCAACTGTATGGCTCTGTGCAGTACTTCCAGGTTTCCTAGATGTCATTCTTCTGCTAATCTGGAGATTGCACCCTTCTTCCCCTCCCCCCGATAAAGTGCTCTTAAAGTTAGTCAGTCAAACCAGCCACCAGCTTCAATTCCATTTGAAGTTATCCATTAAAAAATGGAATGAGTGTTCTGTGGCAGAGTTAGACACCCAGTAGTCATTTGTGACTCAGCCTCTTTCTAGTTTTCCATTGCCATCCTCTCTTGCAACACTGATTGGCCTGGTTGTCTGGCTATGCTGGTATATTTGTTACCATGGCTGGATGATTCTTACAACACATGTTATGGGGAAATAACAATAGTCCCACATTTTAAAACTGATTTTCTCTGGTTTCCGCTTCAAAATGAGGATTCCACAAGAAACTGATCCTGTCAGGAAAATTTTCCCAATAACTTGATGATGCTTCAGTTGCCTTGCTAGGTACCTGTCATAGCTGATGCAATTTTCTCCATGAGTCTGTCCTTCATTTGAAGATTGACTTTGTGGATCTTATAAGGCTGCGTGCTTACTAATCAATTACCTTGGAAAACTGTTCCTTAGTGAATTTTCATGGGACTATAAAAGGAAGGAGGTGTTGAGTGAAATTTCAGAGTCCCCTGATAGCAATGTCACACTCTGAGGGAGCGTGTAAAGGCAACCACAAAGTTACAATAGTGTACCTGACATTGCACACACAGATCAATACTTGGATGCTGAAGTCAGAGGGGTTTGATGTTTAGAGGTGCTCATATCCATAGGCACCTGACATGGTCACACATGAGCCATGTTTTAGGAAAAAGTGTTTTCCTCTGCTTGAACTTGCAATTGTACCATGCAATAGGATCCAAAACAGTTTTCCCCTTCTCTTAAAAAGAGAAAGCTTCTACTTTCTCTTTTGCTCATCAGAATGATGGTATATCAAACTATATGTGCCAACAGATGGAGGATGTGAGAGGAGGGGAAATGAAAGTTCATCTGTCCCTATGTGGTCAGAGCTGGGTACAAGAATATGATCCCTATGTTTGGAGAAAAAAGAATCTGAAGACATATTACTTCGCTCCCTAGCTCACGTGTTCTGGCCACCTCCTGTTTATCAGAGAGGCTGTCCATCTGCTTAATTAGCTCAAACGAATACAATCCCCTCTACTTAGCCTTATAAAGTAGGCTTTACTGTCTTTTATTTTACAGGAGATGACATTGGCTGTATTACTTTAGAGGGGTCACATTTACAATTCTTATTAGAGTGGAGAGAAGCTGCTGGCCACCCTGTACAGCAGGATGGAAGAGCAATGCATTTCAAAGTTACCTAGGTTTCTTCTTAAAATCGGATGAACAGAGAACGCTGAAGATGAAAGAAATTCAATGCTGTTTAAAAAGACTAAGTAATGAAAAGAATTCCTGGGGAAAAAAAATGAGCATGAAAGTACTGAGAAACTTCAGATGTTCATAAGATCCCATTTGGAAGAAAAAAGTGGCCAACTTCTAGCCTTCAATTACCACATTCTGTGATAAGATCGGGACTGGCACAGTCCTTTTTAAAACCCTAAGCATACTGGGAATTACCTGCTTCTCAGTCAGACTGCTTACATGGAAGAAATGTCTTTTCCCACCTCTATTCGGTACACAGGAATTGCTATGCTGCATTGGAACTCTGGTCTACCTACTCTATCCTGTTTCTGAAATCGGTTGGTCCCCGGTACTTCAGAGAGGTGCCAGAACCGTAGAGGAGGCTGTGATAAGATGACTTACTCATACGTAACATTTCTGCTTAATACCTTTAGGTAGAACTTGGCCAACATACCGAAGCATGAGAATCTGTATGCTATACTGCTCTCAGAAAGGGATGATTAACGTCAACGAAGCAAAGCATTTGCCTATTTTTAATACTCAGTCATTACTAATAAATAAGGAACTTTTAATTGTGAAGCCAGACTAGGGGTGGAAAAAAGGGACATGAACAATAATCTAAAACCAAGCAATTAATTATTTAAAGGAGAAAAGGCCCCAGGCGTAAATAAACATCTACAAAAAAGATCCAGGGAAAAACCCAGTGAAGAAAGTGGTCCATAAAATATCAGCCAGCAACACCCATGCGCTACCTGCCCCCCAATATTCATACCCCAAAGTATTTAAGCACGTGCATGATACTAAGCAAACTAATAGTCCTATTGACCTCAAATAACCTTGCTGAAATAGGGCCATATAATCATAGGTAGAAGGAAAAGGTAAGGCCTGATGTAGTTAAAATTTAATCTTGTTTTTAAAAATTCACCTCTTCACTTATGTCTGACTTTATTGCTTATTCCAGTGCCTATCCCCGAATTACAAAGCAAGTCACCAGTGTCTTACCAGCTGTCCTGAAGCATCAGGTCAGTCCTGCCTATCGTAGAATGCAAGTTGTTGGCTGTGTTGGTGCTCCAGGTAGCCACTGCAATAGCTCTGCTTGAAAGCTAGCATTTATTTTCCATAAAATAAAAGTAAAATGAAACAAGTTTTCATTAAAACATTTCCCTATACTTTGAGATGTTCTTAAACTCACTTTTTTTCCAGCAGAAACTTGGGGGGAAAAATCACCAAAAATGGAAATTGTCATGAAAATATGCATTTTTGTGAAAGCTATAATTCAACAAAGTTCCTTTAAAAAAAAAATTAACCAGCTCTACTCAGCAGGCCACCTCTGTTGTCCAATTTGAGGACTTGAAGTGCCGCTGATCACCAGTAGGCGGAGATAAAGCATCAAACTTCACTTTGTTGGGTTTTCCCTCTTGAAACCACCCAACACATGCACAACTTCTATAACTGACATGGGGTTGGGAAAATTACACACACACACACCCCTCCCCATACACATTGACACTTTTTGTTGAGGTTTTGTAATGAAAAGGCCTTGCTCCTAACAACAAAATGTAGCCAAAAACTACATTGTCTACAGACTGGGACTGATTTTTCACTAATCACACAATGCTCCTTACACCAGCAGAGTTTCAATTGTTGCGTTAACAGTAATGTATTGTATACATTCTCCCTGTGTAGAATATATCTTGCACTTTGTGCTATATACACACTGACTGCAGCATATATAGTTTATACTTGTCTTTTAACTATAAATATACTTAGCCACATGCTCTCACTGTATATATGCATGAAATACTTCTGCCTTAACAGTGTGTCATTGTGTCAATGGAAGGATAAACATGAACGTAGCTTTTTGTAAGCTCAGCAGTAAAGTTGAGTGATATTTTTTTTCCCCAGCACTCCAGCCAGAGGTGGTGTTCTGCCACAAGATGCTTTAAGCCATACTTACTGTTGCAGAAAGTAGTTCATATGCTTTATCATCTGTTAGGACCTGTCAAGCTCATTTTTAGCCTGGATGTTGATTTCCTCAAATAGCGTTCAGGATGCATTTGTTACCTATCTGCACTGTGCCCTTCCTCTGAGGTCATTCTGGAGAGTTAAAATGTTATAGTTGTGGCTGAGGTTTTTTCTTCCATTTGGAGCCAAGTATCTCTGTAGTGAATATTTTTTTTGGAATTGAGTTCAGAGCAGAACTGTGCATCGCAAGGACTGTAGTGTCATTTAGCTTTGCACTGGTGGTTAATTCAGTGAAAGAATAAAATCTTTACAGTGAGGCAGATTTATTATAATGTAAATTGGGTGGCTCTACCCAATAGAGGTGAAACACTATACACACAACAGACTTAAAATAATATTAGAGCAAGCTTCCTATTCAAACTAACCATTGATCTCATTCACTTGGAGATTTATGAATGAAAAACATTATATAAAAACTAGGCATTATTATTGCAAGGGAATTAAAGATTGGTCCTCTAGTTCATCCTATTTTGCAGTGCATGAATAGATACCACACTGAGGTGAGAAATTCCTGCAGCAGTCAGGGTCACTGTTTAAAGGCTCTGTCCTTGGATCGTTGCACGGCTCAAAAAAAGTAGAAAACAAAACCACAGTAAAACAAACGTATCTTCATCTTGACTCTGTGTGGTCCATTCCCAGCTGCTAGCCTGAAAAGAACCCCTCTGCCTGATGGAGTAATTCTAAGATTTTGATATTTAAAAAAAAATACCCATCAACCAGATGGGCAGTGCTATGCAGCTGTAAATGTACTACGTTTACTGCTCCGATACCATAGCTATGGGCTCTTGACAGCTGGACAGACCGATTAGATGGAGGGACAAAGTTTTTAAACAAGTTTGTGAGGCAGTTTCTAAACCTGGTCAGTGAAACCTGGGAAAGAGGGGACGTTTCACAACATCTGCAAAGGTGTGAATGGATTTGGCATACTTCTGGCTTCACTGACAACCAGGAAAATCAAGAATAACTCCACTGAAATTACTCTGCTCAAAATCCTGGTGTGAATAAGCTTGCAGTGAGGTCTACTTTCTGTAAATATTACCACAGGTAATGTGCCCAGATCTCCACTTCTTCTTTTGGCACAGAGGGTGTTGGTGTGTTTCGTTTGGGAATTGGGTATTGATAAACTAGGCAAATATAACTTAGATAGGGCCACGATAAGGTGGGTGCATAATTGGCTGGATAACCGTAGTCAGAGAGTTG
This sequence comes from Pelodiscus sinensis, assembly GCF_052426305.1. NCBI lineage: Eukaryota > Metazoa > Chordata > Testudines > Trionychidae > Pelodiscus > Pelodiscus sinensis. The sequence continues at coordinate 4,626,498 of NC_143078.1, forward strand.
TTGTTAACGGTTCTAAATCCTGCTGGAAAGGGATAACAAGTGGAGTTCCTCAAGGGTCTGTTTTGGGACCCGTACTGTTCAATATCTTCATCAATGATGTAGATATTGGGATAGAGAGTACTCTTATTAAGTTTGCAGATGATACCAAACTGGGTGGGGTTGCAACTTCTTTGGAGGATAGGGACATAATTCAAAATGACCTTAGCAAGTTAGAGAAATGGTCAGAGGTAAACAGGATGAGGTTTAATAAAGAGAAATGCAAAGTGCTCCACTTAGGAAGGAACAATCAGTTCCATACATACAAGATGGGAAGCGACTGTCTAGGAAGGAGCATGGCGGAAAGGGATCTAGGGGTCATAGTGGACCACAAGATGAATATGAGTCAACAGTGTGATGCTGTTGCAAAAAAAGCAAATATGATTCTAGGTTGTATCAACAGGTGTGTTGTAAGCAAAACTCGTGAAGTCATTCTGCCGCTCTACTCTGCACTAGTTAGGCCTCAGCTGGAGTACTGTGTCCAGTTCTGGGCGCCACATTTCAAGAAAGATGTGGAGAAATTGGAAAGGGTACAGAGAAGAGCGACAAGAATGATTAAAGGTCTAGAGAACATGACCTATGAAGCCAGGCTTCATGAACTGGGCTTGTTTAGTTTGGAAAAAAGAAGATTAAGGGGGGACATGATAGCGGTTTTCAAATATCTAAAAGGGTGTCACAAGGAGGAAGGCGAAAATTTGTTCCTCTTGGTTTCTGAGAACAGGACAAGGAGTAATGGGCTTAAAGTGCAGCAGGGGAGGTTTAGATTGGACATTAGGAAAAAATTCCTAACTGTCAGGGTGGTCAAATATTGGAATAAATTGCCAAGGGAGGTGGTGGAATCTCCCTCTCTGGAGATATTTAAGAACAGGTTAGATAGACATCTGTCAGGGATGGTGTAGACGGAGCTTGATCCTGCCTTGAGGGCGGGGGGCTGGACTCGATGACCTCTCGAGGTCCCTTCCAGTCCTATTATTCTATGATCCTATTATTCTATGATAGGGGGGCATGATCTGAAACATTCAGATACTTTAATTTCAATGAACTGGTCAGGAGCAAGAGGTACCTAAGGACCCATGAACTCATGAATTAGCCAGGCCAATTTCAAAGGCTTTAGGTAAGCATTCAGGGTGGGACTCAGTGCTGTACCTATGCCAGCCCAAAGAAACAGGGGCAAGGTGGCTGTAAGTTACTCTTTAACCTCCCTCCCCTGCTCATTTCTGAGCTGCCCAGGGGCTTGTGTACTATGACAAACTGTCCTCTGGCTGTCCACCATCCCTGACCACAGCTGTGGCATTCCCTAGATCAGTGGTTTTAAATCTGTGGTCCGTGGATCCCTGTGGGGCCATTTCCCAAAGGATCTGCACCTCAGTGATATTCTTTAGGGATTTGCACATGGTGGGATGGAAGTGGGGATTTGAGAATCACTGTTCAATACACAGAAGTGTATGAGCAGGTTCTTTAGGGCTAGCCTACAGATTAATTCCATGATGCCTGAATCAGGAGAACCCTCCCTTGGATCTGGGGACTGAAGCTGCTCCGGGCCTTTTTCTTTGCCCAGGAGTTTGCATCAGAGTGAAGATTTGGAAACTACCCCAGCTACACCCTTGACTTATTCTTCACTCCCTAATTAAGCTTCAAAGCTCTAAAAGTCCCCAACAGCAGAATAGTTTGAGTTGAGACTTCTTACAATTTTCAGTTTAATGCTGTTGTCTTAGGAGTATTGGGTGCACAATCTCATTTGTAGGTGAACAGCCTGCTGGACTGAAATCTGATGGCTTAGGAGTTGAGGTTTTAAGTTTAATACAATAAGATGGATACATTCTACACAGCATTATTTTAAGCATCTATTTATTAAAATTGAATTGCACTCGAACTTCTGTTGAAAGGTACACGTGACAGCCATATGAATAGCAAGTGAATTCAGTGGTAAGTGCTTATTTCTGTTTTTTCAGAGCTGCCAGATCCTTTGAGTACAGTAGGTTAAATGAATTCTCAACCTTCTATTTAATACAATAAACTTTGTCAGATGTTGTTTTTTGCTGTGTGCAGTACCCAAAGACTAAGATTTGCATAAAAGCCACATTGCATCTGTGAGCATTTTAAGTAGGACGAAAACAGACACGAGTTGCAAGGAGAAACTTAGGAAGGTAGTTTTTATTTAATCTAGCCAAATCAGTATGTAATGATAGGCATTAAAAATGACACTGAATTCAATAAAAAACATTCTTTGCATCCACAGAGTAAACCAACGACAATGCCGGTCAGTTTTACCTAGAAGCTGAAAATACAAAGTAATGCTGTCTTCAGAGATGGACTCTTATTATACTACTACTCTAAGAGAAGATGCCCACATTCAACCAAGGCTGAAGCACAGAGAAATCAAGCAAGTATAAAGTACTGTGTCTGAAACAGTCTGGATTGTCACCAGCAACAGGACTTGTTTCACATTTATGCTAATACCTGGGTATCCTATTAGAAAACATTTGAACTGAAGCTTGGAGAATGCCAGGACCAAATACATTAGCAGCATAGAACATGTTGCAACAGAAAAACTGCAACAACTCTGCAGCTGCCAAAGTACCACTGCCTCCATCATTAAAGTACTGTGTATATGGCCTCCATTCCCATAATATCAGAACACTCCATAATCATTTATGGATATAGTTTCTCAACACCCCTGTGAGAGAGGGTAATGCAAATTGTCCCACTTTATAAAGGGAAAATTGAGGTACAGAAAGACTAATTTGCCCACGGAGTAAGGAATTGCACCCAGGTCTTTAGATGCTTTTACTACTAGATCATGATTGTTCAGTTTTAAGGCAGTTGTAGGGACAACACTTAGCTCCTTCTGCTTAGTGCCCCCCTCAGATTTCTAGAGCATCTTAATAAGTTGCTAGCAGTGCAGGGCCTATGTCACATGACTGAGCAGCTCAGATTCTGCCAAGTGGAGGGCAGTAGTATGAACACAAGCCAGTTCACAAATATTTTCTTCCTAGGGCAAAGCATCTCGCCCATTTTGTGATGACCCAGATGTTTCATTTAAAAAGGCCATGCCTCTAAGTCGGTGGTCACCAACGGGTCAATCTGGATCGACTGGTAGATCTTGGAGCCTCTGACAGGTGATCCTGACTGGTTTGGCCAAGAGGCTATCAAGTGCTCCTCCCCTCCCCCTACCCCCCCTGCTGCCCATCTGCCCTTTGCCTTGGAGATGTCCACTCAGGAGCCTCTGTTTTCTGTGCAGGGCAGAGGAGGGTGCTGATGTCAAGGTGCCCCCTCCCACCCTGTTTTCTATCTCCACACAGTAGGGTGGGGGCTGCAACATGACTTGGGATAGAATTTGCTGGCTGCTTTTGGGAGTGGTGCAGGGCCAGGGCAGGAGTGAACCTGCCTTAGCCACACTGCACCAGCACCCAGGAGCCATCTGAAGTAAGCGCTGCCCAGCTGGTGCCCACATCCGAAAACCCTACCCCAGTCATGAACCCCCTTCTGCCCCCCAGTCTCTTCCCTAGCACCCCTGCATCCAAGCGCCCTCCCAGAACTTGCACCTACACTCCCTCTGGCACCCCAACTACCTGCCCCAGGCTCAGAGTCCCTCACACTTCAAATTCCTTAAGACCAGAGCCTGTGCCCCAGACTGGTGCAAGTGAGAGAGTAGAGGAGGGAAGATGAAGTGAGCCGAGATGGGGGCCTCGGAGAAGGGGCAAAAAGGAGGCATGGCAAGGATAGGTGGGTTTGAGGGAGATCTTGGATTGCACTTAAATTTAAAAAGTGATCTCGTGCTTAAAAAGGTTGGAGACCACAGCTCTAAGTGAACAGAACCTATGCAGTGAGCATCCTCATGCACTTAAAAAAAAAAAAAAAAAAAGCCGCCAGACCTGCAGTTAGGGGGCCCAGATTGTAAGCAAGCTGGAAGACAGCACCAAGTGAAAAACTGCTTGCAGAGGAAAAGAGACTGAATCAACTGAATATGAAACCAAGCCAGCAAGTGACTACATTAACAGGATAAGGAGAGACAAATGGCAGCAAGCAAGAGACACAGCCAGCAAGACAGATAACAGATGGGCCAATGTAATCTTGAAATGAGCTGTACATCAGTGATAGGGAAGCGTAAGAGCATTAGATGGAAGAGTGAGAACTGGGGCCCGTGACGAAGGCAGAAAGCTCTGGAGAAGATAAAGTAGCCGTAACATAGTGTCCTACAGTGAGCAATGCAGTTGCGGGAGTTGCTGAGGATGATCGTGATGATGATGAAAAGCACTTAGTGTCACTCTCCAAAGTTGTTGTTTTTTCCCCAAAGGCTGCAGTGCCATTAACAGCGGGCAAATGCTACTGAGAGCCCCTTTTCCCTGCAACTCCACTGTCCCGGTCCCGTGCACCCAGTTATTCATTTTCACTCCTGTCCTTGAGCATGCTGACAAGGACGACGAGCCTGCTGGGAAAGGAGGATCATTCTCTCCGTCGCTCCGAGGAGAGGGTGGGAGCTGGCATCGTTCAAATGCTGAGATGGCAAAGATCTGGATTCGATTCCGCACTGTGCCACAGACTCCCTTGGGTAAGTCCTTTACTGTTGGTATTGCACAAGCACCCCCAGGCCAGCACAAAGAGATGGTCCCTGCCCCGAAGAATGTCGTCATTGTTCTGTGCTTTGGTTCCCTGCTGTCTGAACAGGGACAATGATAATTCCTTGGTCCCACCCTATGTCTGTCTTGTCTGCTTAGACTTGAAGCTTTTCAGGTCAGAGGCTGACTGTACGTGGAGTAGGCATCACAGTGGGGCCTCTAAGGTGCAATTGGACAAACAAGAGTTGCCATTGCAATAACACTGTGGCAACTCAGTATCTGGTAGGGAAAGGGTTAACGTGAGTGGGTAGAGAGGAGAATGCAGCCCCCTTGCAGGGTTTGTCAGCCTCCAAGTCCAGCTGAGTCTGCACAGGGAACTCTAACCGGTGAATGAGACCGGGCATGCTGGGGTATCTCTGCTCTCTTCTTTGAAGGGCTATGTCTGTGTTCCATCCAGCTCCATGACGCATGCTCTGATAGAGGTGTGCAAGGAGACACCTTGGGCTGCATTTGGGGTTTACTTGGGAGTGGCTTGCTGGAATCTAAATTGTCTAAGAAAAGGATCAGAGGGGTAGCCGTGTTAGTCTATAAGGTGCCACAGGTCTCCTTATCGCTTTTGCAGATCCAGACTAACAGATGTATTGGAGCATAAGCTTTCGTGGGCAAAGACCCGCTTCGTCAGATGCATGTAGTGGAAATTTCCAGAGGCAGGTATAAATATGCAGGCCAGAATAAGTCTCGAGATAATGAGGTTAATTCAGTCAGGGAGGGTGAGGCCCACTTCTAGCAATCAGCTGCGAGAAGCTTATGCTCCAATACATCTGCTAGTCTATAAGGTGCCACAGGACTCCTTGTGGCTTAAGAAAAGGATGGGAAAATTGCTGTGGCGGGTGGCTTGTTGCATAATTTCCATTCATGGCATGTACAGCAATGAAATGTTTTTTTCTTTTATGTATCCTGCAGTCTTTTAAGCCAAATAATTTTCTCTTTTCATGGGAAAGCTATATCCATGGTGTCATTAATTGGGTAGTCTTTTATTATTATTATTATTTTTAAAGTGGGATTAGAAAATAAAGAAATAGCCTCTGGGATTCCAGTGGTCTGTCAAACACACTCAATTCACAGGTCAAAAGATCACTTTTCTCTGACCTTGTACTACAGACACTGCCTAGGATCTGGTGACCAGACTAGATTCTTGTAATTCCTTATCAGCCGCAAGGGGTACATAAGCTTCGCTATGTACAAAGACTCTGCTTTTTCCATTGTCTATGGCCTTTAGGTCAGTGTAAGGAAAACATAAAGCTAAGAGTGAGCAAAAATCAAGTCTGAGAGAAGCTAATGCATGTACCTCTACAATGTTCTACCTGGCAAAATGGTTGCAGTTCCTGTTGATAGGTAGATAGTAGAAATATATACAATGGAAACAAAACCACAGCAGTGACTTGGTCACAGTCATAATACTGTGCAATCTGAGCTAACGTTAATGACTATATTATCTAGATAAGCCCTTGCACTTGTGGATTATGAACTCTTGGGAGGCAGAGACCATGTTTTCCTGCATGTATGAAGGTGATGAGTATGTCGCACATACTTCTGCGCATGCACACACAACTCAGCCTGTGCCACACTTAAAATGAATTGTACCTTGTAACTACGTTCCATTGAAATCAATGGGACTGCTTGTGGAGCGAGGCCCTGTGCTTTGAATAGGACAGCCTGATCCAGTATCAATGAAGATGATTCATGAGCCATAACAGAAACCTGCTCTCCTTCCCAGAGCAGTAGGGGCTTCAAGGCTGAGAGTACAACAAAATGAGTGTTTCTAGTGCAGGAAGCAGATACCTTATTCACTTTAGTACTTAACCATGGTAATTACAGGCCATGTATTTGAGTACCCAGTCTTTCCTGTATAGAGCCTGGCTTGCAACACCCTTGTGAGATGAGGAAACGTTACCTCCATTTTACAAAGGTGATGGATTTCATTGCACTTCCTCAGACCTGCTGAGGAACAAACCCGGACAAAGGGTGGGCTGGAGCAGTACTGCTTTTGGGGTTGTTTATGGTACAGAGTCTTAAGAGTATGTGCGTGAGTATCACTTTAACATCAGTCATGCTGGCTGTTTGGCGGGGGCTGAAGTGCAGTGTAGATTTCCTTTGATTTCTCTGGTGGCTGGAGTGCTGGCTAGGTGTCAGCTTCCCAGAGACTCAACCATGATGTTCCTTGGGAGATCCCTTTGGATCTGCAGGCGGCTTTACTTCCTCTGAGCTGGTCCCAGGCTTCTGCTGTGATTTTTCTGGCCTCTCCTCAGTTAATTTATCTGCTAGCAAGGTCTTTGTCTCCCTTAAAAGATCATAGATCCTAAACTGCCTTTTTGGTTGGGTATTTCTCATTCACTCCTCACACACATTCATAAGCAATACGGTTTCTAAGCAAAATGGGACCTCGTGGCCTTGAGTACAAGAAATTGCATTGTACTAAAGATAACATACCAAAGGCATGATAAACAGCTTCACAAATTAGAACTAAGAAAGCCAAGGTCAAGGAAGAAGGGAAAAGCAGAGGCATATGTCTGGCCAGCTAGACACCAGTGAAGAGGAAGGAGAGGGGTCGTATCTGAGTGGTAACAGCTTTGTCATCACTTAACACAAAAAGGGCATGTTTACTGTGAGATGACATGCTTGCGTTACTTTGCTGTAAAAAAAAATCCCTTTTGTTGCACTGAAGTCATGCTTCAAGGGCCAGCTTTTTAAAGAGGTTTAGCTGCCTAGTGGGATTTTCAAAAGCATCTTTAGGCACCTCAGTAGGTTTAAAAACCTGGGTGACTTGTCCAAGGTACCACAGGAAGTTTGCAGTCATAAGGCAGTTTGAAGCCAGGCCTGACACGCCACAAGGTCAGCACCCTAACCATAAGACCATCCAACAAAGCAAGGGGGAGCTGAGAATCAACACCTCTCAGTCGCTAAGTGGAGCTCCATGGGTGCTTTGTTCATGCAAATAGTGATAGTCAGAAAAGTGACTCTGCACACTTGGGGTGTGTCTAGACTACAGGGATTTTTTTTGAAGTGGCCTTATTTCGAAAAATCTTTTCCTGCATCAAGACTGCAGCCGCGTTCTTTCGAAAGTAAAGCGAAAATGTGGCAGTTTTTTCGACCTTGGAAAAATGTGTTTGACGAGGAATAACGCCTTTTTTCGAAAGTGCCCTTTTGAAAAAAAGTGCTATGTAATGCAAACTGCTTTTTCGAAAGAGGGCATCCAAACTGCCTGGGTGCTCTTTCGAAAAAGCAGTTTGCTTTTTCGAACATACTCTTTTTTGAAAGAGGCTTGCAGTCTAGATGTAGCCTTGGACTGAAGTTCCTCTCTGTGCAGAAAGTCTGTGCTATTTATGTATTGTATTAAGCCACTGTGCAACTTAGGTGGTGCAATATGCCTTGTGGACCCTCTGCCCAAGGTGAATTTCCCCCCTTGCATAATAAGTTGTGTTTTTCCTTATGTTCAAGTTGAAGGCATTGCGAAGTTGCCAGCAAAAATATGTAAACCTGGACATTTTATTTGACGTGGGTGAGGAAGCTAGTCACAACATTTGAGCTGATTTATTTAATTTTGGAAGAATAATTCCTCTGAGCCCAGAGCTTGTACATAAAAGTTCCAACTCTATTTGAAATGGCTGAGAAATGAATTCCAGGGGAAAAATAACACTTGCTGTATAATGGACATGCTGACAGTCTTGGTCTAGAACATTGTTCTCCACCTTAGCAAGCTGCAACTATAATTGTAGGTTGGGAAGGTGTTATATTTCATGTGATTAGGGATTGTTTGCATTCCCATTCATTTAAAAAACAAAGCATGAGGTGGTTGTACCACTTCTATAAAAGGCTGCACTGAACCAATATGTTTCATGCTGATCTTTACCTAGCTCCTTGCTAAAACAGCCACAAAGATCATGTCATTATCAACAATGTTTTTCAAAAATTGCTTCCCTGGAAGAACTCGTGGATGTCCTGTTATACTGGTGTTGCTCATGCTCTGTGTGACTTCATGTTTTCCTTGAATTAGCAGCATTTTTTAAAATTTAATTTAATTCTGGCTTTAATTTTCCTCCTTATAGGGTGGTGAAAATCAGATGCCACCTGATTCACTTACTGTCCACTTTTCCAAGTGTAATTGATGGTATGAGACTAGTGTCCTAGATAAACCCAAGTTGAATACATAGTGAAGCTGGCCAAAAAATTATGAAGATCCTCAAATGTTTTTATGATAAAATATCTCCTGAGGGAGAATTTTCTGATCCTGGTCAGGGTATCTTTTTAAGATTTGATTTCAGGATATTTAGTTGATTGGTTTTTGAAGGTCTCTAGCAAGCGAGTTTAAGAATAAGAACAATGAAAGAGAATTGGATGTGAAGGTAACTTTGCAGAGCTGCTAATTGGAAGGTACATTTGGTAAAGGGCATGGTGAGAGGAAGCAGGTTGGACTATGTGGGTCATTGCTAAGGGATTTTGGAGGAGGAAGTTCTTACTATACATTTTTTGAAATGTGTGTCTGAAATGGTAAGAGTTAGGGCCGCCAAATTGGGTATGCAGCTTCCTCTTACCCTAATTTAAAGCAAAGTAAAGGTTTGGTTGTGCCAGGATAATGGGATGTGCCTGAAATTCGATCCTTCCTCATAAAATGGAAAGGGAGGGGTCCGGTAGGAGGGGCAGTTATAATGTAGAATGACCACTGGGGTGGCAGCAACAAACAAACCTTAGGTTGCTGGCTAGTTGGGAGACCAATATTTAAGAGCCCATCTTCAGTAAGTTTGTAGCTTAAAAAAAATAAAAGGAAATATACTGAGCCCATGTTGCACTCAACTAAATGACCACATCTTTATTAACATAAGTGTACATTAGAAAGTCAGCATGTGCTTCCCCGTAATATATTAATAATCTCTACAACTGTCCATTAAGCTTCCCAAATGGATAAATAAGGAACCAAGAAGTGGCACTTACTCATTAGCCTGTGGAAATGGAAGCGTGGTGTCATAAATCCGTGGCTACCTCAGATATCAGCGCTATTGCAAAGTGACCTAGAGCTTCATGGGTGACTGTGGGCAGATAGATTGGATCAGCTCGGATCCTCCTGCTTCTGAAGCTAAAGGAGAATCTTTGCTCAGTTCTCTGCATGAAACCTATGGACTTCAAGTCCCCCTTGAGTCAGTAGAAGAACAACCTGATTCAATCACTACCCCACAATGCCATGCTCACATTTTTTCCAAATCTTTTGCCCATAGCCTGTACCCCTCCACTTATCTCTTCATTTTTGTATGTATTTTTTCACACTTAAATTCTCTGGCTATTTTGCTTTACTGTCTGGGATCTTGGTTGCATGAAAACTAAAGCTACACAGAATAAGGTCAGGTCTACACTATGAAACAGTGTCAACCTAAGGCACGCAACTCCAGCTACGTGAGTTGTCTAGCTGGAATGGAAGCACTTTAGGTCAAGTTGCCACAGGGTCTCTACTGTGGGCAGTCAAGAGGAGAAACTCTCCCGCTAACTTTCTTTACCCTCTTCTTTCTGGTGAAGTACTAGAGTTGATGAGTGTGATTGGTGCTGTGGCAATTGACACCCCCCAGGAGTCAATTTAAAGGGTCTAGTGAAGACTTGCTAAATCAACCAATCTCCTGGTAAGTATAGGCCTGCCTTAAGGATATATTGTATGAAAGTATTTCTAAACAATAACCAACTCAATAGAAAACCAATATACTTCTGCAAACTGATGTCTGTGGATGCAGTAGGGGTTTATCCCAGTTACGATAGCTGCAAAAGCTAAATTGTAATGTTTAGTGCATTGAATCAGACCTGTCTGTTGGACCCTGTCCTCTAGCCCTTACTTAGCTCATTTGTTTATTCACGTGGGCTACAATTCAGCAGAGCATCTGTGTTCATTGATGCACTCAAGCATGCATTATGTACCTTGCTGAACTGCATATTGTTTAAACCCTAACTTGGAAATTCTCTCCGGTAGAGTCTGTCGTGGTGTGTGTATTGTGCCTAACAAAACTGGGTCTGAATCGCTGGGAAAGGACCTGGTAGTGCTTTTTTTTCCCCCAAAATAAAAGTAATCATTAAATCCAGAGCCCGTTGTTGTTGTAATGGTGATGAATGGACATACTTGGGCCAGGAGGATAATTTGTCCATCCTACATGGAGCATTGTATAGTCCCCACCCCATCTGAGCGTGCTGCACTGTCCTATGTAGTCACACTGAGACCTCTTACAAAGAGAATGAGTCTGCTTTGCAGCCTTAGCTTCTAGCCAGATGACCTTGAGCTCAAGCTATAGAGGCTCATGCACTAAACTCCAGAGGTCCCTGGTTTGATTCCCCCTCAAGACATCTGGGGTCTGTCAGCATTACAATTGCACAGAAATGAAGGAAAGAACAAAATCATTTGAGTGACATGTCCCTAAACTCCTGGGTAACAAGACCTGGCACTTGGTTGCTTTATCTGAAGGGGGCAGAGAATGCAATGGGGGCACCCTAATTGCTTTGTAGCAAATCCCCCACCGTGAGATGACGGATGTAAAAGTACTTTTCTTCGACAAGAAGGATGTGAATGAAAAAAGAATCCTACCCCTAGTTCATGAAGTTACTCTAGCAAGTAGCGATATAAATGTCTTTATTGTTATTTCCAATATTAGTTTGTTGTTCCTCCATGAAAGCTGATTTATTTGAAATGTTATTACTTGAAACACCCTAATCTTTTTGTAATAATTCATATACTGCAGATTACAGTTTTGGAAAGCAGCCCAGCTCTGGCTGGAATCCTATTTATGGATTAAAGGATTTGAACAGCATTGCAAGCTAGATCTCCAAATAGCAGGATAATGTAAACCTGGTTCCATATAAAATGCTTTACCTCTGCAATAGCAACCCCATTAAAGGCAGCTTGTTGGAGGACATTGGACAAGAGGGCTTTCATTACTGTAAAGGAAGATAACTTGCACCCCTGAAGAGCACAGATTTTCAGAGCTGAATCTTCCCTTTTTAGATGCCCTGAGCGGCTTTTTGTAGCTCTATTTTCCCTAGGAAGCCATCATGCCAGCTAATGATAGGGTCTTTGGGTAGATTTGGGAAGGTATCTTATGACTTATTTCATGGAAGAAGCATTGTCTCTTGAGGGATTCCAGCTACCACCAAAGGCAAATTGTACGTATTCCACCAGCATTCTAGTTTCCACTCCTCTAATCCTGACCATTTGTCCATCGTGTAATGGAAGTTGGGGTCTTTAGAAACCGATCTGTGTCCTAAAGCCCACATCTGGAGTATTGCATCCAATTCTGGGCTCCCCCATTACAGAAAAGATGCAGACGCATTGGAGAGAGTCCAGTGGAGGGCAACAAAAATTATTAGGGAGCTGGCGCACATGATTTCTGAGAAGAAGCTGAGGCAACATCTAGGCTGCAGCTCTTTCCAAGAAACATGTCGGGTTTTCCAAAAAAAATTTGGAAAAGCAAACATCTTTTTGCCATCCCTGAAAACCTTGTTTCACAAGGAAGAAGGGATGGCTTGAGATTTTTTTCTGAAATTTAGCACTGTATAGATGCGCCAATTTTCGGAAAAGACGCTTTTGAAAGAAAAGCAGAAAGATACATAAATTGCAGTTCACAATTGGTGTATCCTTTTCCAACTTCTCTTTGCAGTGTAGACCTAGCGTGAGGGATTTGGGCTTGTTTAGTCTATAGAAGAGAAAAGTTAGGGGGGATTTGATAGCAGCTTCAACTACCAGAAGGGGGTTCCAAAAAGGAAAAAGAGGTTGTTCTCAGTGGTGACAGGACAGAACAAGGAGCAATGGTCTCAAGTTGCAGTGGGGGTGGCCTAGGTTGGCTATTAAGAAAAACTAGTTCACTAGAAGAGAGGTGAAGCACTGGGATGGGTTCCCTCAGAGTTGGTATTTTGCCTCATATGGGTTGTAACACAAGGCCTGTGTGCCAGTGAATTCCTATTCTGAGGGTGTGCGTGAGATGTAACCAGCACATGTTTAGTGCTGTCCCTTTGCACAGGAGTGAATTTTGCAGTAGCACCTAGGAACCAAGTCATAGGCCAAGCCTGCAGTAGGAGCTGTTAAGACAGAACAAAGACAATTTCTGTGCTTTGGTATAACAGAAAAAGCAGCAGATGAAGTGTTATTAGGGGGAAGCACCATAAATATTGTTCCTGTGATAGGTAATGGTACCTGTGCTCCAGCAGCCTGACTATTGTCAAGTGTGTTGTAGGCATCATCGAGAGAAGAGGTATAGCTGGTTGGCCACATCACCTTTGCCCAAGTAACAGACTAGGAAAGTGATCTTTGCAGCATTGTTCTGAATGGGTCTGAGCACGGCAGGTGGGCGTTTTGCAAAAGACATTTCAATAATTGAGCTGTGCGATGCTGAGAGTCTGGAAGCATGTTAGCTCTGGGTGAACAAGGAAGGCTGTGTCTTAGATGTTCTGCAGAAAGCATTTGCAAAATTCTTGGCAGAGCTTAGATATGAAGGGAGACGCTGTAAGGGGAATTCAAGACTCAGGCCTGACAGAGGGTTCCCCATCCAGGAAATATCGGTACATTCTGCCAAGCTTCCGTTGGTGCAAAATCTAGTCTGTAAACAGAAAGGGGCGGGCTATGTTTAATGAAGGGAGGGAAGATAAAACATTAATAGTAAAGTTTATCCCCATCTAACTTGTTGCTTTTTACAGTAAATTAAAGAGTCAAAGTATAGTTTTGCATGGTGTGCTGCAGTGGATTGGAGGGCAGGAACAGCATGCTGGGTTTAGTTGCTTTCCTCTGCAAAATGGCATGATACCACGCATGTCCTGGGAGTGTTTTAAGGATGTATTAATTTATGCAACAATGGTCCTGTAGCACCTTAGACTAACACATATATAAATAGTATCATGAGCTTTCATGGGGGAAGAGGGGGGGGAAACCCTGTCAATTAAAGTATACATGCTAAACGAGGCTAATAGTGGGCTGTAAGTGCCTGATACTTAGCTTTTCATGTCATTTGGGTGTTGAATATAATGGTCCATCCAGTTCATGTCTTTGTTCATGCCATGTGAGGCATTAGGTTAGCAGCTTTACATAAAGGCTAAGTGAAAGCTATTATGAAACACCCTTCATTTAAAAAGATACTGAAGTAGCATAGCACTTGCTATACGGTATATAGTTAAGTGTTTATAGGATATCACAATATTGTTATTTTTTAATCTTATAAAATGGAGGGTAAGTAGATCTTTCACGGGGCACCAACTCCGATGAGACAAATAATTAGCCCTTATGTAAAGCTGTTAATGGTATCTTCCTGTACTGGTGTAGATTGGCCTAGCCCTATTGATGTTAGTGGATGTCTGATGTACACCAGCGGAGTATATGCATGCATGTGTGTCAAAGTAAGGCGCTTGCCCACAATTGGTGTGTTACTGTCACTTTTATGAGCATGAAGTCCTTTGGCCTTCTTTCCATTATGTATCCAGTGCAGCTGGACGTTGCTGCACAAGAAAAGATTCTGTTCATACTCCCTTAATGCTTTTGTCATAATTCATGGTCTTTTGATGGGAGCGTGTTCTGGCTGACCGCCTGAGTGTTGAATGGAGTCAGACTGAGCTTCAATGGACATCTGTCTAGCTGTGGAAGCTTTTGCATGTAACCGGACCCAGCATGATATTCTCTGCAAGCGACTTCACCCGGGCTTCGGTGAGAAAAGCTTTCCAAGCTTGAGATGAATTCCGGTTTGCCAGCATCATCCTTCCTCTGTTTGGGCTGGGGCACAAAAAGGGGCAGACGGGTAGAGGTAAAACTGACCCCGGGTTATAGCCTTGTAGAAGGATTGAAACTTGGTGGTGAATAGGCATTTGCCTGTCCCTCTGCACAGAGCTGACTTTCACCCTGGTTTTATAACTTTTGGGTGTGAATTTCTATTACTTTGACTCCACAAGGTGACTTTTCTTATGCTTCGAAGCATGGGTTGATTCCTCTTCTAGTGTCCTTGCCTCACAATCCGTTCTTTTTGTAGTGTTAGGCATGTTGTGATGCCCCAGTCTGTTGCCTTGGTGAGATCTTCATCAGGGCAGGCTTCCTCTAGGAGTTGGCAGAGCAACAGATGTTCTGTGGTTTGTGTTTTACCACAGTCCTATGTCTGGGCACTGGAATAGCCCTGAAATTTTGACATGCCAATTCTTGTTCAGAGGTGATTTAGACATCCCCAGGTTGGCCAGTTCTTCTCCATGCTCTGAAGAAGGCATTCCTCAGTGTGTATTTGTCATCCTTATGAAGATTTCTCAGGCATGTTTCCAAGTGGTGTTGGTGAGGTTTTAAGTAGCTCCCTTGCATCCAGGAAGCTTTCCCTTAATAATTTTGGATGACCCTGAAGCAGTGGGGCCATGGTGCAGATGTCTGGTATCTTTGGTCTGTCGTTGCTTGTTCTCTCTCCTACTATCCCGTGGAGTAGTTCTGGCAAGCACATAAACGCTGGCCACGGGGGTCTGTTTTAAACTTTTGTGGTGAAAAGGGTCATTCAGCACAGGGTCCAGATTTTTTGCATGATCCCATCTTTCCCAGGCCACTGAATAGCAAAATGCAAGGGTGGTGGCTCTTAGTCTTGCTATGTTGGTTCCCTTTTTTTGAACTTGCAACCTTCCTGAGTGTGGTGGTCTGGGTCCAAATTTTACCTGCTGCCTTCACCATGTGTGCTTTGCAGGAGACAGTGTGCGCTAGTGTCAGTTGGAGGCAAGATGGGGTTTTAATGAGTAAGTGATACCCCATTCCAAATGAGGAGTTCTCTTGGCTTCACGCTTCAAAAAATGGAGAAGACTCACTTGCATTTGGGCTTGGTTGGTACACAATTGATGCTTGTTATAATAGACTGAGAGCCTGCACTGCACCAATGTTAACAGTTTCAACTGGAGTAAGATCTTCAGCTTGGGTATGGGCAGCAATGCACAAAACTTCTTGTTCTGGGGAAGAGTGGAGATCCACCATGTAGATGGTGGTGAATGTTGGTAAAAGTGCTGATAGGTAAACACACTCAGCTCCTGTTACCGTGCCCTTCTCAGTCTCTTCAATGTGTTGAGGGTTGTTCAGCACTTGACTGGTGCATGACTTAACTCTGTCACATGTACGATTTTGTGGGCCTACTAGGTTGGCAGTTTGTTGTTTGACATGACAGAAATGCTGCTAATGTCTGTTCAGTCAGGACTTCAGTGTCCTTAACAGATGCTTCGTTCCACCATGTGTTCAGGGGACTGGCTTTGACCTCTACAGTTGCTTTCCTGTTCCATCGTGGATCCTGTTCTCCACATGTCGTCAGCTTTGATGGAAATGAGATTGCAGTATTGTTTGTGTGGTCTTTCAATGGCCAAGCTCACCATGTATCCAGAAGCTTTAGAGTGGGAGCCAAGTTAGTCTGTAACTTGGAAAAACTTAAACAATGAATAGTCTTGCACCTTCAAGACTAACAGCCCATGTATCCAGGGGCAGCAATTTCTCTGTGTCCTGGAGGCATAAAACCTGACAGTTCTAGTAAGCATGCATTTTGGCTACACACTTGTCTTGGACACCTAGGAGCCCTCTGACCTTTTTGAACAACACAGATTGCATTTTTGTATCCACTTCTAACATTGTTCCAATAGAAGATACTAACTCATCCACCTTGTCTCTGACCTGTACAGCTGCAGCAACATTTTATACTGATGACTGTCTTGACCTAAGGTATAGTCAGTCAATTCAGCTGACACCTGTTAGCCTGCAAGCATCAGTATATTCTTGGGTTATATTGTAGTAGTCGGCCAGCAAGAGTCACAAATTCGAAGAATCTCACAGGTCAGTGGCCAGATTACTGGCCTCCATGAGGGCTGATAAACACAAAGTTTCAGAGGGGTAACGGGTTAGTCTCTAACCTTAAAAATGGGTAGTCATGTAGTTTTACCCTAGTTTGTGTTAGACCTCAGATGACTTTGGCTCTCTCCTGGATCACACCTACTCTCCCTCTGAACAAAACAGAAAGTGAGGATGTTCTTCTATTATGACAGGAATTTCACTCTGCAGCATGCAAGGGAGGAAATCATAAACCCATTCTTTGCGATATCTAAACAAGAACTACAGGCCAATCTTGATAAATAAAATGTGACATTCATAACAAACAAACAAACGAAAAAGAAGATAAAGGATAAGAGCTTTAACATCAGTGCTTGAAAACACATAGTCATAAATAAAGAATGCTGTAATGCAGTATCTTTGGGGGGGGGGGGGGGGGGGAATAATATTGTCTAAGAAAGATGGATTGTCCAAGTTGTTTGCCTGACAGTGTAAATAATAGCTATTGTATGTGGCGTTTAGCATATTGTAACATCAGAGTTTGAATATTGTTTTTCCTTCTAGCAGCATTCCAATATTGTATATTGAGTGCCCTGACACCAGCAACTGAAGCCTCAAATATTAGGTTGATCAGGGCCAGTGCTGTGGGTTGCTTCCAGGCCACTACTGAGGAGTAGTTTGGATATATATCCAGACTCTCAAAATTAGGTGAGAAAGGGACTATGCTGATCTAGGGCATGGCTACAGCCATGGTGTTCTCCCGCCACCATAGTTCAGTCCACACAACTTCTTGCCCGGTGTGACTTGGGAGTAGATTATTCACGTACCTGCATGACACACATTGTGCCAACATAGTTTGACTACATTACAGCTTTAATCAGGTATCCTGCATTAGACAAACACAATGATACGGAGTGATTGCAACGTGCAGCCTAAAAACTAGCACATTTCTAGAAAGACTTTCATTCTTGATTTAAAGTCTTCAGTATTTCTTTGGTGAGCTGCTCTAATGGTTAATTTGCTCCTTCAGCGTATGTATCTTAAGACAACTTCCAGAACTATTGAGGATCATCTGTTGGGTATGACAAGCTGTTTGTATCTGTGGAGTTTACAGGGGGTACAAAATGCAAACAGTCGCCTTGCTCAGGCCCTGAAATGGATCCTAGTTTCATTAGCAGCAGGATTGGGTCTTTTTAGTGAAATGCACAACAGTGCAGAAAGCTCACACTAAATCTGGTGCAACTTAACTCCCCTTCAAGGCCTTAATGGTAGGCAGGTTTTATATTGCTCTCAGCCCATGGGTGAATACCCGGATCCCTTTATCAATACTTGAATAATCTAGTAAGTGGGTGGTTGCTATTTATTGGAATGTTCTTGATGAAATATCAGAAGGTGGTGGGGGTTTTTTCTGCATTTCAGTATAGCGTTGTGTGAGCATTCCCTCTCACCCAAAACACATTTCCCATCTGGTGGGGCTAAGAACTTGCAAAAATGTGTGCGAGCAGACTTGGTTCTTCATTTGGATGGAATCTGAGAAATGCAAATCATAGGCACTATGCTGGTGGTTGCTTCCTCGTTTTTGTGGCGTATGGAGAGCAGAGAGATCGTGTTGTCGGTGAATACTTGAAGCAACATATGAAAAGCGAAAACTTCCAAAAAGAAAATGTAGGAAGGTCATTCCTATGTAATTCTCTTTATTTCCCAAACCCTCTTTTTTTCTCTCTCTCTGGCGTAACATGAGGAGTTCTGTGGCACCTTAAAGGCTTATAGCTTTAATCTGCAAAATCAAGGAATCCTGCTGCCACAGGGGTCTTTTGTTTTGGCAGATAAGACTAACCCTCTGATACCTATGTGCAGAGATTCCCACAATGGCCCTAGAAGAGTTAAAAATCAGGGAAACAAAAAGGCAAGCGCCATTTCAAGATCTTCACCTTTAAATTTCCTAGTGCATCTGTCTAATCACTTCCCAGTTGTGTGTAGTATCTAGGGAGCCAGGATGCTCTGTATTTGTAGGTAAAGGTTCTAACAAAAAAGCCTAATGAACAGGACAATAAAAGCACAGAGCTCCTAGAGTCACAAAGTGGGAAGTGCGGGAAGGCAATGCAAAAAAATTAGAGGTGCCAGACCATCACTGTACTCCTGCATCCTGTGCTGCTGCTCCACAGCAAGAGGAGAGCCTGTTTTTCCAACCCTGAGATGGGAAGTGAGGGCTGAAAACTCTGTAGGGCAAGAAGCACATGGCTTCTCTTTAAAGGACACGCTACTGAGCAGAGGTGACAGTAAGCGGGTGCACCGTGGTGTGCAGCTCTGGCAAGGGCTGGCTGAGCTGCGGCAAAAGTCAGCAGGGAGCTAATGAGAGAGCTGGCAGGGACCTGAGTTGCAAAGGATGGTACTGGTAAGAAATGTTAAGTTACTTTCATTGCTACTACTGAGTGAGCATTTACATCTGGTAATTTCCCCTTTCATAAGCAAGCTACTACTCTACTTTCAGAAGGTGTGGTCCATTCTAGAGGCTATCTGCAGGCAAAGGGAGGAATTATGGGTATGAGCATGATACCTTTCCCTGTCCCCTTCACCCATGGCATAAGGCACACTGCTGAAATGCCTGTCTCTGTTTGTCCATGACCCGAGGCACAAGTCAGGCACGTCCCACTTCCTGGAGCTGTCTTGGGATGCAAGTACTGGCAGGGAATCTTCATTGCTCTAGATGTGGCTTCCGGGGCATATTAAAGAGCAGTGATTAACTTACCTGATCCCTGCATTCTCTGTCTGCCCAGTGGCAGTCTGGTGAGCTTTATCCAGTACCAGCTCTTTCTTGTATTAAGGGGGTTTCTTTTGCATCTTGTTTCCTGCGCTTTCATGTAGTGCTGTTTGGAGTGTCCCGGCCTGAGTGGAAGGATGGGGAGGGCAGCTGAGAGGGAGGTGCTGCTCTACACAATGGAGGGAGAAACCCATCTGGCAGTGGAAGTTGGACAATGTGGTTGTTCAAAGGCTTGATTGGCAAGCTAGGCTGTGGCTCCACCTGGCGTGGCTGTCTCACAGCAAAGCCATCCTAGGAATGTCGGTGCCCCTACCAGTCTGAGAGGGAAGACAAGGAAATTCCACACATAACCTTTCTGAAACCTTTCTTAGGAATATACGGCATCTGCTTCTGGCAGCTTTGTAGAACTTGCAGTGGCCAGTTGGTCTCATTCTGAATTTTAAAAGAATGATCAAACCATCAGCGTGCTGCCAGCTGCAGGGTACTGATGGTGGGGATAACATGAGAGGTGATTCCATGCCGACAAACTGGCAGCCATATCCAGAGAGCCACAGGGAAAATTCCCAGCTGCCCACACAGTTGCCAAAGAAACAAAGCCACGTTTTCACCAAGCCATGAAAAGCTGAAGTATGCTTAGCTGAGGTCTCATTAGTATGAAATTTGTGAGGCTACCGGTGACCTCCCTCTAACCTGAGCTGTACATTCTAGATGTCTGTTCTAGTCTCTCATTCTGTACCAGTCGTTTCTACAGCTAGCCACACTGTGCATTAGGAATCTAGCCCTGTGTTTGGTAAGAATGCTGATCCCAACACAGAGCCATTGCTAAACTATTCCACCAATAGATTACATACATTTTCATATGGATATGTGCTGTTTCTGCTCTCTTCTTTCTGTTCAGTGATTAGATAGTCTTCATTTGCCTTTTGTGGGTTTGGGTTGGGGGGATACTGGCATTTGTGGGGAAAACTGCTCTCTCATATTTAACTACCCCTATCCTGCCCAAATCAGCTTGCACTCCTCCTTCATAACTGCTGCCCAACTTTTATGGTAGAACTGAATGCACTTAATGGCTCAGGAGGCAAATGTACAAAAGCTACCACAGACTCCCTGAATGGTAGGCTTCCATACTTCTGTTGGTAGCTCAGTATTCTTGCTACCCCGTCTCGACTCGTCTATACGTGGTTGAACTGTAAGACAAAGCTGCTCTCCTTGAGGAGAGGCAATCTTACCCCCTTTTTGCTATAGCTTGTTAGCATCCCTGAGCTGGAAGAGACCTCAGGACATCATCCAGTCCAGCCCCCTGCTCAAGGCAGGACCAATCCATTGGCCGGTTCCCCCCAGAAAGCAAAAGAGGCTCCATTCAGCTGGAGAAGGGACTCGCGTTGTTGCAGCAGATGATGTGTGTTTGCCATTTCTTAAGGCAATGAAATGCACTGAGAGCACTTTGGCCTCTTATACCCGAAATGGGGCCATGCTATCAAAGCACATGCAATCTGGGTCTAGAACCGTGCATGGGAATCTCTCATGCAAGATCAATAGACCCGAAGGGAACAGACCCCATATAGATGCCTTAGAGAACAGTCCTTTCTGTCGCAGGAGAACGGACAGTTCCCGAGTTGAGTTCTTGCCTTCCTTATTCCTACCTGAAGCAGCCAGATTCCCCTTAGACACCATCTGGTGGTGAAATGTGTGCTATGTGCAGGCGGATTCCTCTCTGCCCGACACCGAGGATGCAGATGGTGACATGACATCACGGCTGGCAGAAATGTGAGAGACCAAGAGCCCTGCTTAGCTGAGCCAGTGCTGAATTCCTCACTTACTAAAAATGAATATGGGAAAACATCCCAGATGCTGCATCTGCCCCTCTAGCTCTCATTCACAGGAGGAATCAGAAATGGGTGGGTTGGACGCATATTACTGTGTGTTCGTTCGTCTAGCTTAAACGCTGCAAAATTCTCCTGACAATCCTGTGTTCAGCTGGCACTTGGCCATCAGACTGAAACACGTACAAGGCACAAAGGAGGGGAAGAGGTGGTACAGGTGTAGGTACATCGCTGCTGCTCTCTCTGTAGGACATGCCAGTTGCTTGCCTTACACTGATGTATAATGAGAACCCAGGGTCCTAGGATGACCATACCTGTTATCGTCTCAGTCTCCTTCGATGCCTGCAGGCTCCTTGTTGACTTTACGCAGGCAGCTGAAGTCAGTTGGTGAGGGTTGTGGGGTTTTTTGGACTGAATAAAAGCACAGCATGCAGGAGCTGGCCCAATCCTCACCATTCCTTGGTGGTGAATTCTGATGACCTCACTTGATTTAAATCTCACCCTTTCAACATTGGTTATTAAACAACCAGTTATCTGTGGTGCACAGCTTGTTACTGAAATACCTCTGGGTACATAGGTAGCTGGCTGAGCTCATTTAAATATCTGATTTATGGCTTCTTTCTAGCAGGGATAGCCGGGAGAGTGGATAGGTTTGGATAAATATCCAAAGGGCAGACCTTGTCCCAGTCAAACCACTTAACATCTGTGTGTGATTCCTATCCTTAAAAGGAGAATAACAGTTCAGGGCAGGGACTGAATCTTTGTGTATCACTGACCATAATCTTCACTGAAGTTTCTGGGAACTACTGGAATACCAATAATTATTCAAACTGGGTCTGGGCTGGGTAACTTGAAAACAAACTTTCACACTGTACTGATATTTCTCATACAGCGCAGAACAAATTTCAAACTAGTATAACTTCACTGACATCAATATTTCCCTGATCTGCACCAGTGTACGTGAGAGCAAAATAATTACTTGCAGTTAGGGGAGTAGGAAGGGAAATAAAAATTACATATATCACTCCATTTATTTTTTCATGTCAAATTAATTAAAAGCACATTTATCGAAGCCCCACCAGCAATAAAGCACATACATATTTAATATTTATTGAAATATTCATGTTACATAGCTTTAAGGCTTCGATAAATATTATTTGAATAATCAATTGAAGTTTAATCAGTGCTTTAAGTTTTGAATTTTTTTAATTGCATTGGTTATTGTATGTGTATTTTGAGCCCTGATTATTTTCAGCTGAAGACTTTTTTTACTGGATTTGTATAAAAAAATCCAATAGCAGTCTCAGCTCAAGATGCATTGAAACTAAATACATCTGTTTTTAATAACCAGATGACATTTGATCAACATAATTGTCATCTTAGAGTTAAATGAAGTCTTCATTTGATTCATGTAATTCAAAATATGACCTTTATCTTCCATCTCTTAGACACCACAAAACTCTTAAAATTCTTGGAGGTTTCCTATGATCCTCTTGGGTAATAAACAAGATGAATTGGAATTGCTCATTTATTATCATAAATTTGACCTAGCTGGTATTACTGAAACCTGGTGCAATGATTGCTGTGATCAGAATATTTATAAAAAATTATTATAACCTATTTAGGAAGGATCAAGTGAGCAAAAAGGGAGGGAGTGTGACAGTGTCAAAAGTGGCATACCCTTATTTTGATCTTCACTGATTGTTGATCAATGTCCTAACATAAAACACAAGATGGCATATTGGTATCTGCCAAAAGACCAACAAATTGTTCTAGGAATCAGATGGCTGCCTCCTTGTGCACATATCTACAACATGTAGGGAGCGGGAAAGTTGCATAATGTGGGAGACTTCAATATGAGTGTCATGCTGCCAGTACAAAAACATCCTTGGAATCTACTATATATGAGAGCGTTTCTCTGAGTGTCTGTTCAAGAAGGCCTCCCAAATGATAAGAGCTAGGACTATCAAATATGATATGCCGCTTCCTCTTACTATAAATGAAAGTGAAGTTAGGGTTTGTCACAACAATGGGATGTGCCCGGAATGTGATTTTCTCATGAGATGGAAAGGGAGGGATCTGGTTGGAGGGACAGTTATACTGTAGAATGATCAGAGATGGGGACTGGGACAGCTAAAATACCAGGGCTGTCTACACTGGCGGGTTGTTGCGCCAGAAGTATGCAAATGAGGCTAAGCGTGGAATATCGCTGAGCCTCATTTGCACATCTAATGAGCCACCATTTTTGCAGAAGAGGCTGTTGTGCCAGAAGGAGCTGTCTACACTGCCCCTTCTTGCGCAAGAAAAACCCTCTTGCGCAATGCCGTTATTCCTGAAAATAATCAGCACAGTGGCATTGCGCAAGAGGGTTTTTCTTGCGCAAGAAGGGGCAGTGTAGACAGCTCCTTCTGGTGTAAGAGCCTATTCTGCAAAAATGGTGGCTCATTAGATATGCAAATGAGGCTCAGCGATATGCCATGCTTAGCCTCATTTGCATATCTCTGGTGCAAGATCGCACCAGTGTAGACCTAGCCCAGGTGACAGCGGTGGAGAAAGGGACGGATATATATATAGGTGCTGTTTTGGCAATGCCAACTTCATAATTATAAGCCAAAAAGCATTGTGGGAAAATTTCATCAAAGAAAAATAAATGATTGGAAATCCTTTAAGAACATCTTGCTTGATGTAAAAAGCCACTATCAAGGAAGAAGGCTGTATTAATTTAAAAACAAGCCTGGTTTAGAGGAGAAGTGAAGGCAGCTATAAAACTTTTTCAAAATGGAAGGGTAGAGTTCATAGTATTACATATGAAGCAGAAGTTAGGAATTCTAGAAAATGGATAAGGGAAGCCAAGGCACTCAAGAAAAAAACCTATAGTCAGAAAAGTTAAGGGTGATAAGAACAACTTTAATATGTTGGTTGCTTACTAGGAGGAAACAGTAGAATTCTCAAAGCAGAAATGGCAGAGTTCAATAAATATTTATGTAATTTGAGTGGGGAGGGGAGAGGTGATGTAGTCATATTGTATGATAACTCTATTCCACTAATGTCTCAAGATATTATACTGCAGCTACTAAAGCTAGACATTTTTAAATTGGTAGCTTCACATAATTTACATCAGAGTTTTAAGAAATGCCTAAACCACTGATGTTTGTTTTTCAATAAGTCTCGTTAACAGCAGGGACGTTCCAGGAAACTGGAAGAAAGCTAATGTTGTACCAATATTTTAAAAAGTAAATGGGATGACCCCAGTAATTGTAGGGCTGTCAATCTGGCATTGATCACAGATAATGGAGCAGCTGATATGGGACTCGATTTTAATAAAGAATAAAAGGAGGGTAATTAGTGCCAGTCAATGGGGGTTAATGGCAAATAGATCTTGTCAAACTAACTTGATTTTTTTTGTAATGAGATTACAAGTTTGGTTCATACTAGCGTTGATGTAGTTAGACTCCTTTAAGGCATTTGACTTGGCACTGTATGGTATTTTTATTAAACACTAGAAAGATACAAAAATGACATGATGCCTATTACATGGATGAAAAGATGGCTAAGTGAGAGGTCTCAATGTAATTGTAAATGGGGAATCCTCATCCAACAGGTGTGTTTCTAGTATGGTCCTGCAGAGATCCGTTCTTGGCCTAGCACTAATTAATATTTTTATTCATGATCTGGAAGACAACATAAAATCATCATTGATAAAGTTCGCAGATCATACAAGCATTAGGGGAGTAGTAAATTATGAAGAGGGCAGGTCTCTAAGAAGGTTGTGGATTGCTAGGCAGGCTGGGTGTAAGCAGATGACTTTTTTAAAATGGCTAAATATGCAGATGTGAGAACAAAGAATGTAGACCATATTTAAATGAGGGGATTCTATCCTTGGAAGCAGAAACTTTGAAAAAGAAATGGGGGAGTTAGTAAATCAGTTGAATGTGAGCTCCTGGTGAGACCCTATGCTCAAAGGTGTTATAGGTTGACCCTCTCCAGTCCAGCACCCTTGGGACCTGACCAGTGCCAAACAAGAGAATTTGCTGAACCATGGGAGGTCAGTATTGTCTAGCAGCATCAACACTTCCACTGCTTTTTGGGCTCTTAGAAGACATTAAGGGTACATTAGAGCTAAGTAACAGCACAGAACACTGAAGGCTGCGACTTTATGGGACCACAGGAAATTTGGCCACACCCATAATAAGTGGACATGGGTCTAACTAAAACCACGGACGTTGCCAGACAAGAGTGATGGACTATGGAAGTTGAACCTGTAATGGAATCCTTGGATGCATAAATGGGGCATTTTACTTCTGTTTTGGGTACTGGCAGTGCAACTGCTGTTGGAATGGTCTGTCCAGTTCTGGTGCATTCAGTTGAAGAGGGATGTTAATAAATTAGAGAGAAGTCAGAAAAGAGAATTGGGAGGAAGGTGGGTTAAAAATGCCTTACAATGATATACTCGAGTAGCTGAAACTTTTCAGCTTTAGAAAACAAAGGTGAAGGGCAGTGTTCCTCTGTAAGCAATGCGTTTGTGTAAGCGGTGCATCTCAGGAGAGATTCAAATGCCACCCAGCTGATTAGCAGAGTGCCCACAGCTAGGTCTTTCTTCTGGTGGTGCACATTCTTACATGCCTCAGTGCATATAACAAAATTTATTCTGCACGCGGACGGGAGAAGATTAGATGTAACTTTGGTTAAGGGGTGAATTAATTAGTCTGTTAGTTCCCCTGTAGGGGAACTAATATTTATTAATGGGCTTTTTCATCTAGAGCAGAGAGGTTATAACATGATCCAATGTCTACGCTGAATTTACACAAATTCAGACTAGAAACAAATTGTACATTTTTTTTTAACTGGGAGAATAAACAGCCATTGGAACAACTTAGCAAGGGTCATGATGGATTGTTCATCACTGGCAATTTTTAAATCAGGATTGGATTTATTTCTAAAATCTGCTCTATTAATTGTTTTGGAAAAGCTCTGTGGCCTGTGAGATAGATGAGGTCAGACTAGATAATCACAGTGGTCCCTTCTGGCCTTCAATCTTTGAATATCTTCAGATAAATAAAATATGGGAAGTGAGCAATGGCTTCTCTCCAGGGATCTGCGACAGACTTAGAAGCTTTTTAAAATGTTTACCTAGTGACTCGGGGGCCTAAGGGTGAGATGTTTTTTTTTCTCTGCAAAGTTCCACTTTGCCAGGTTCCTTGGTCCGTTTAGCATTGCTGAAAATCCTACTGTGTCTAAGGCTACGATCGTGTAAATACTTTTGCTGTTAAGCCTTGTCTACACTACCAAGAAGATGGCTGCTGCCACAATCGAACTTCTGGAATTTGATTTAACGAGTCTAATTAAGACTCACTAAATCAAACTCAGAGGCACCCCTGCTGGCAGTCAGTACTCCTGCTCTTGAAAAGAGTAAAAAAAGCAGACAGGAGTGTTTGCTTCCATCCATCTCCTGCTGTATGGATGCTGTCAAGCTCAGCTTAAGGTAAGCCAACTCCACCTACCTTGTGTACCTTAAGCCAAGCTGCCAGGTCTAGTATTGACCTGGCCTTCATGTGCATAAAACTCTCAAGAGCTGGTCATAGATTGGCAGTTGTCCTATTCTGGCCCAGGTCAACCTAATTACTGAAAGTCTTCACCACCTGATGGTGGTTTAGTGGCCAAAATAAGAAACTATAATTAGGAAGGAAACTCAATTCCCAACCTATGTCTCCCTTCTCCCTCCTCTTCCCCAAGCTCTGCCTGATAGCACTGCCCCTTGCCCTGTCATGAATGAATCGCAGCCATTTTCAAGTGAGTGGTACTCTGCACACACGTTTTATGAGCTAAGATGCTAGAAGTTGTACTTGCTGACCCTGCCTTATGTGGCTCTGATTTATAAGCTGCTGTACTCTGTGCTACTAAAGCTTAAGGATCTCTTAAGTCTTTTCTTTTTCCTTTGCAAGACAAATAAAAGGCTGCTATGGCAATTTAGAATGGAAGTTGGAGCCTTTAAAGAGACCACAAGCAAAACAGAAGAAGAAAGAAAAGGGTTGTTTGCTTTTGGTTTTTTGTTCGCAGCAGAGAGATTATTGTTGACTTTAGGAAAAGTTCATCCTGAAGGCAGTTGCATGAGTTTAGCAAGATTGAGCTGTTTAAAATTTCAGCGTTGTCCGCCAAAAATATAATAGGAAGTTGTATAGAGAGGAATGTGCTGACAGCAGTAATGTTTTGGTAATAATTCATGTGTTGTAGATGATGCTCTGGAAAGCAGCCCAGCTGGCTAATGGAGATTGGTGATGCTCTCCTGCTGATGGCTGTACAATTGATTGGCATTTCTGCTCCATCATGAAATCAGTTTGCAAATGAAATGAAGATGGTTTCAAAGACAAGGGTTTGTGGAGAAGCAGAGAAGGGGAAAGCGCTGAAAGTAACAGAATACAAGGTTCAGGGGTCTGAGTCTTGTCTAAATGAACTGGCTTGGTTTGATTCTTGATCAGTATTGCATGTTTCTTTCCTTCTGCCTCTTCATTTTCCTTAAGGGGGGTTGCAGATAAACACCTAACTGGATATTCAGAGGCTACAGATCTGTATGTGTAGTCTTTCCCAACTGGCTGTTAGCAGTATTCATGCAGACTAAGGAGAAAAAATCCAGGCATTACTGGTCAAAAGGCATATCGCTTCAGTTCATACCTGGTTCTCGAAATGCATGCCATGCAGAGAGCCCAGACAAAATGACACGCCACAAGTCTCACGTCAACCACCTATTTTGGGAGGAGCTTTGTGTGAGACCTCTGGACAGAGGTGAATTTCCCCACGATCTGAAGCATCTATAAACCGTGTTGAGTGTGAGACTTGGCAGTGGCTTGATGCTTTGCAGTTGGGAGAACTAATATCTCATCTTCTCCAAAATCCCAGGTAGCCCTGAGCAAAATCTTGGCCATCCTTAAAGAAACCTCCATCACCACCTCTGCCTGCAGTGTGTGCGCTCTATGCCAAAATGTGTGATGTTATCTTGCTGCTTGGTTCGATTTATTGTAGATCCAGGGCAGGTCTACACAACTTTACAGGAGAAACCAGGACACTGCAGGGAGACTTAACCACTTTTATTATCAGTTTTAAGCAGTTAATACAGTTTAAGTTTTACAAGCCTTAAAAACAATGACTATAATATTTAAACCTTAAATTAAATACTATAAATTCTAAAGCAATTAGTACAGCACAAAGCAATGCAAAAGCAATTCATAGAAGAGCTACTATAATACAATAATAGAGCCTAGTTGACTTACACTTCACCCATATGCTACCTACAGTACCAGGCAGGAGGTTGGTGGTCCCTTTGATTCCCACCCGTCGGAATGCCATGCAGTGTGAAGGGTCTATTTACTTTTAGTTTCATTGACTAGTCAATCTTGCTCATTCTTTCCCATCAATTCTTCTTACTAAGCCCATTTTATAGCAAAGCAAGAGTTGGTCGTTCTAATATGTACCAATCAACTGCATATTGTGTAAGATAGCTAAAATGCCCAGTGCCCTATTTGGGGTACAACTTGCTACTCAGGATGTTGCACAAACTGTGCATAATTGACAGTTTTATGGCTGCATCTAATTTTTGTTTAGCAGAAACAGAAGTACCAGTACAAGGTTGCTTGTCATGTGCTCTTGGCATGGTCTCGCATACTATGCTTAATCTGTATTGTTATGCAAAACGTTCCTGCCTCCTGAGCCTTGCCTGCGTGCTTACATGCCCCAGACTTGAGACAGGCCTGGGTTTTGCTTGTTAGAGATCTGCACTGTGGTCAAGGCAGGGTAGTCCAGACTCGCCTAATGTACCTGCTCCTCCAGCTGCTAGTTACAGCTATTGGGTTGAGTCCGGTCTTAAACTAATGCCCCAGTTCTGCAAATCTCTCACTCATTCTGCTGGTGGGTGCTTCTGTAACCCACACAAGTAAGCTATGTCTACACTCGTGGCTTCTTGCACAAGTGTGGCTAAGCGTGGAAAATCGCTGAGCCTCATTTGCATACCTAATGAGCCACCATTTTTTTCAGAAGAGGCTCTTGCACAAGGAGCGTCTACACTGCCCCTTCTTGCACAAGAAAAACCCTCTTGTGCAATGCAGTTACACCTATTACTTTTCAGGAAGAATGGCGTTGCGCAAGAGGGTTTTTCTTGCGCAAGAAGGGGCAGTGTAGATGCTCCTTCTTGCGCAAGAGCCTCTTCTGAAAAAAATGGCGGCTCATTAGGTATGCAAATGAGGCTTGGTGATATGCCCTGCTTAGCCTCATTTGCATATTACTTGCGTAAGAAGCCACGAGTGTAGACATAGCCCTAGTGTGGTTCATTGTTCCATGCAGTGGCACCTAGACCACAGCAACAGATAAGACCAAGAGACCTCTACAGCATGGGCTGGGAGCCAGCTGGCCTTTAGCTCCGAGGCTAGAAGCTCCTATACTAAGCTCCCAGAGGCCCCAGCTTCAAATCCACCTGGTGGTGAATACACTTCCACAGGTCATCAGTGGGGTTTTGGAAAACCACAAAATTATGCCCATGCAGCTCTGATTAGAGCATCCCGGACACATGGCATAAAGAAAGCAGGAATTGCCTGTCCTTTCCAAATGGAGCAAAACATTTCTGTAGCACTCCACAACCCCCAGGTGGTGGGCTGTGCCTTTAGCGCGGTTACCAGATGGAATAGCTTGGCGCTAAAGCAGCCTCCAGATTCTAAGCTCCATCAGGATGAGCATAAAGCTTGCTAGAGAACTAAGAAACTGAAATGGTCGCCAAATGAAATCAATAGGTAGCAAGTTTTAAAACAAAAGTAAGTTTTCCTTCATGCAACTCACTGCTAACCTGTGGAACTCCTTGCCAGAGGAGGTTGTGAAGTCCAAGACTACCAAGGGTTCAAAAAAGAGCTAGATAAATTCAGAGGATAGATCCATCAATGGCTATTAGCCAGGATGAGCAGGAATGGTGTCCGTAGTCTGTCAGAAGTTAGGAATGGGCCACAGGGGAGGGATCGCTTGATGATTCCCTGTTCTGTGCATTGCCTCTGTGCTTTATTAGGGGAGTGGATAAACATGCACCCAGGAATAGACCTATACCCTAAAATGAAAATTGCAAAAGAAAATAGGCAGAGTTGGACTAGAATGAAGACCCTAATGACTTTCCTTTATTTAATGTTGTCTAGATTTCTATGTGCTTGGATGTAATGCAATACCTTTCTATTGAGCCAAATAGAGAGGTATTTACTCGTGAGTTAATAAGTCCTAACTCAATCAAAACTCCAAGTTACATCAGCTGTGTTTCTAATTCATAATGGCTGAAGTATGGTCCAGATGTCCCGCTCTTAGCATATGGTTTTGGCTTTGACTTCCTAGAACAGACCTAAACATTCTATACTCACGTTGAGGAAGCCTTAATACAGCCCTTCATGGAGGGTCTCACCTCCCAGATAAAATGTTATAATGTTCTTGGAACAGTCTGGCGGTAACTGTTCATGCCAGACACAGCAGCATATGCCGGGCAGAGAAGGGAGTACCTTGGGATGAACACTCCAAATTGCTTTGCTAAGCAGCATGTTTCCCATGCTGCAAATATATTCTGGGTTTTTTTGGTTTTTTTAAGTGGACTTGGTCCAAAGATTTCACTCCAAACTGGTTCCATGGGCTACATGGGATACCAATTTCCCAGGTTCCTCCACTCCACATCCATTTTTCTTCAGCCTTCTAAGACTGGTACATTCATAAGTCCTGAATGAGCCAAGTTATTTTTTAAAAAAAGCTGAGAATAGACAAGTCCTTGACCAACAGCAATTAGTTCCTTGCTATTGTGAATTTACAGTACCTCAATCAACACTCTGCCCATGCGATTCAGACCTATCTCCATTTAGCATTAGTAGTTTTATGCCAGCTTCCCACATACAAATCCATTTGCAACAAAGCCCTAGCTTTCCTCTTTTCAGTTTTGTTGCTGTAATAATCTGTTTAATGGGAAAAAATCCAAAGTTATGAAACAAAAGGACGAAGTATAAAAAACACATTGTGTGAAATGAATAGAATTCATTTGACGCTCAGAAGAAAGCCTATGGTTTCATAGTGCACAATTGTGCATGTTTTACAGATGAGGCCAGTTCATGAGGTGGTTTATTACTTTGTACTATCATACTACTGAGCAGTGCTAGGCATGGATCAAAACCTCATATTGCTAGAAGCTGGAGAGCAATAGAACAAGAAAAACTGGGTCCTGGCCTCAGAAGTGTACCCCCTACTTTTGAATTGTAAGTTAACTTTAAAAGCACCCCTCTGGAAGGGAGAGAAAGGGATCCCCAAATCACAGGCTGAAGAGCAAATAAGACAAAAACCCATCATAGCTGGAGGCATGATCAAGCAGGTCTTTCAAAATGTCATTTATTAAAGATGATGGACATTAATAAAAGCTTCCTCCATTGATCTGCAAAGCTTTTGCAGAGTAAAAACTAAGAATGAGTATAATGAGATTAGTCTTATATTTATGCTGCATGGTCTTATGTTTTAAATTCTGCAGATGAAAGAGTCAGTCATGAAAGGGCAATGCAATGGAGCACTATCTTAAGACCATGTGAATGACTTGTCTTCTTATTACCATTGTCACATGCCTGTTGTATTTTAGATTTCCTTCTTTCCTTCTTTGTCACCAATCTGGGGCTCAGACAGTGGAAGGAAGGCAAAACCCAAGGAAAGACGCGGGGGCGGGAGGGTGTCAGAAGAGGAAAAAGTGATGACAAAATAGGAAAACATAGCAAAGAAGGGATGAAAGAAAGGGAAAGGGGGAAAGGTGTGATTGAAAGATCACTCCCTTCCATACATTATACTTAGGGCATGAAAATGTTTTATACAGATTTATGTAATGTCCAGATATTGACAGGAGAGCATTCTATTTAAGAAACCCCCCCAATATTCTAATTCTGCTTCTGGAGAAGGAGAGATTAAAATCCCTAAGGAGGCTTTTCAGGTGACGAAGACAGGAGAGCATCAGTTTTTCTTTCATTAAACAAAGCCGTTTAGAGGAGTGCCAAGCATCTTAACTAAGGTTATTCCTACTGGTGGGTGGAGGGGGGGGGGGGAGAGAATGCAAATGGGTCTGACATGCTTCGTAGGCTGCAGATGCCTTGAACTTTGTTTTCCAAAAGAGAGGAAAAAAAATCCAGAGTGCTGTTTTTCCATGTGTCGGCATGCAGGATCAACTAACAGTGAAACTAGGGCACCTTTAATTCTTCCCGTTCACCAAGCCCAAGACCGTGCTTACCCATACAGCAGTGACATTGCTAATCAGGGAATAATAATTCCCAGAATCAGTAGGATAATTGCTGATGAAAAGGGTAACTAATGGGGGAATAGACTGAAAGATTGACAGGCATTGCAGTCTATGAAGCCACAGCCAAATGCCAGTTTAATTGAGCTTTGATAATTTCCAGTTTGGAGAATTTAGTGAGGGGTATTTCACTAAGTGCTTTTAAAAACTATTCATCTGAATGAAGAAAGTACCATTGCAGAATGGATCTCCCCATTTCTCACCTCACTCATTCCGCTTCTCTCGCTTGCAGGTCCTTGTTCGCCTGCCTGATGCAGTTTACAGCTGCAAAGGGGTTAAATCATTTTGTCAGGGGATTCACAGCCCAGACCTACACTCTGATCAAAGCTGCCCAAGTCCTGCACAGCCAAATTTGATTTTCTTACGAGGGCAGGGATGCTACTCTGATGGGAGCAGGCAGCCACCTTGCGGAGCTGTATCTATGGGCCGATGGACTGCAGCTGCATTTGGCAGAGGGAGATGGAGAGCAGATGATGATGGTTTAGAGATAAGTACACTGCTAAATTTTAAAGATTGATTAGATGTTAGGAATTAAGTCCTGCTCCATCCCTTTACATACCCTATCGGGACAGGCTCTTGCCTACACTGTGTTCAGCACTGACTCATCTGTACCCCTGGGCAACATCTGTTGTAAGCTGTGGGTAAATTCCACAGTGTAGACACAGCGTATAAAGGCACTGACTAAGCAGCCACAGTTGAAAGGTGTTTTGCAGTTATGAAGGTTCTGATCCAGCTATGGGCCAGACTGTTGCCTTGAGTGGAACTACTCCTGTGCTAAAAATTAGGAAATTAAGCCACCTGCCTTAATTGGTTTTAAATGGTAAATTAGGGCCAAATGTTGTGAAGTGCTGACTGACCTCTGCTGTCAGGCAGGCTGTGACGGTGCGTTGAGGGTCCCCCGTTTCCTGCACCCCGAAATGGCACAAACAGACTCCATCAGCCAGTGGAATTGAGGGTGGTTTATTGCTCCTCCAGGATACAGCATAGCACAGATGTAATCTGGTTACAGGAACTGGGGCTAAGAGGCCTCAGTGCCCCCCTTGAGATAGGGGAGTCCCAGCCCCCCTCCCCAGCTCCTTCTCGCCTGCTTTCCAGACAGGAACTAACTCTACCTCTCCCAGCCCTGCCCCCAGCCAGGGCAGCATTCCACATCCCTTTGTTTCTCCCCATGGGGGTAGCTGGTTCAACCGGTATGGTACCTTTGCATAATAAGGTTTTCCCTGATGGGTCTTGCTTCGGACAGCAGAGGTCACCACAGCCCAGCAAGTACCCCCACTACGTCACACAGGCCCATAGTATTTCTGAAATTAGACTGTGAAAGTGAGCTTTTTAAAAGCACTTGGTACTGGCTGAATCTACTCCCATTCAGGATGGTGACAATTTTACCCCTGACAGTTACGCCAAACTCATAGAATCATAGAATATTAGGACTGGAAGAGACCTCGAGAGGTCATCAAGTCCAGTCCCCTGCCCTCTGTGACAGACCAGGCCATGTCTGGGCACAGCTGAAAGCGTCCGCTCAGGGCGAATTGCTCAACTTTGGGGCTTCTTACAGTCCCCAGACTGGTGACCTCTCCAAACAGGCCACAAACCAGTCCCACAGAGCGCTTCAGCTGCCTGCCTGAAGCCTCACGAGCAAAACCCCTCCAACACCCCAGCAATATCCGTGCCCCAGGTGGCCCCAGGACTCATACATGGGTGGGAGGGTCTTAGCACCCAATCCCCCCTACCCCGAACAAGTTGTCCGGTTCCAAGAAACCAGCCACAGATCCCTGGTCAAATTGCCCTCTGGACCTTACCCAGAAATCACACTGGGCCAATCCTTTAGCATCTAACAACTAAAGGTTTATTACCACAAGGAAGAAATGCATGAGAGTAAGGTTGTTAAAGGAATAGTACATTACATGCATCGAATCTCCCAGTCCTCGATGCAAGCTCTAGCAGAGATGTTACAGCTGCTGGCTTAAGAGTCCTTGATGCACATCCTAGGATCAGGATGGGTTCACAGTTCTTTCCGGCTCTTCAATCCCTGCACTGCTGCCTCTAGGATGAAGTGCTGAGCTGCTGACAAAAATGAAGTCCACCACATGGCCTCTTTATACCTCCTTCCTGGCCTCTTCTTGGCTGCAACAGGTCACTTGGCCAGTGGCCTATCCCTGCTGGCAGCTCTCAGGTGTCCGCCCTCATGCTTTAGGTGTGTCCTTGGCCCCTCGAGTGCCTTTGTTCCATAGGGCCCCGCTAATTAGCATGTCCATAGGCTGGGTTCTGCCCAATGCTCAACACATTCAGAGAAATATTCAGTATCCACACAGATTACAGATTCCTAACTACACACACAGACATTATACAATCACATACATAGCATACACAGGATCAGCAGACAGTAAGCTCCTATTCACCACCCCACATGGCCCCCTTTTTAATACCATTTTTGGGGCCAACACCCCCACCTAAGGGTGCAGCAGTGACCTGTCTGCTTCCCTCAAATTCAGTAATGTGACACCCTCATGGCAGGACCAAATACTGTCTAGACCATCCCTGCTAGACATTTATCTAACCTACTCTTAAATATCTCCACAGATGGAGATTCCACAACATCCCTGGGCAATTTATTCCAGTGTTTGACCCCCCTGACAGGTAGGAACTTTTTCCTAATGTCCAACCTAAACCTCCCTTGCTGCAGTTTAAGCCCATTGCTTCTTGTTCTATCCCCAGAGGCCAAGATGAACACGTTTTCTCCCTCCTCCTTATGCGACACCCTTTTAGATATCTGAAAACTGCTATCATGTCCCCCCTCAATCTTCTCTTTTCTAAACTAAACAAACCCAATTCCTTCAGCCTTCCCTCATAGGTCATGTTCTCTAGACCTTTAATCATTCTTGTTGCTCTTCTCTGGACTCTCTCCAATTTCTCCATCTTTCTTGAAATGTGGTGCCCAGAACTGAACACAATACTCCAATTGAGGCCTAACCAGCGCAGAGTAGAGTGGAAGAATGACTTCTCCTGTCTTGCTCACAACACACCTGTTAATGCATCCCAGAATCATGTTTGCTTTCTTTGCAACAGCATCACACTGCTGACTCATATTCAACTTGTGGTCCACTATAACCCCTAGATCCCTTTCTGCCATACTCCTTCCCAGACAGTCGCTTCCCATTCTGTATGTATGAAACTGATTGTTCCTTCCTAAGTGGAACACTTTGCATTTGTCTTTATTAAACTTCATCCTATTTACATCAGACCATTTCTCCAATTTGTCCAGGTCATTTTGAATTATGACCCTATCCTCCAGATTAGTCGCAACCCCTCCCAACTTGGTATCATCTGCAAATTTAATAAGCGTACTTTCTATGCCAATATCTAAATCGTTGATGAAGATATTGAACAGAGCTGGTCCCAAAAACAGACCCCTGCAGAACCGCACTTGTTAAGCCTTTCCAGCAGGATTGTGAACCATTAATAACTACTCTCTGAGTACGGTTATCCAGCCAGTTATGCACCCACCTTATAGTAGCCCCATCTAAGTTGTATTTCCCTAGTTTATTGATAAGAATATCATGCAAGACCGTATCAAATGCCTTACTAAAGTCTAGGTATACCACATCCACCGCTTCTCCCTTATCCACAAGACTCGTTATCCTATTAAAGAAAGCTATCAGATTGGTTTGACACCATTTGTTCTTTACAAATCCATGCTGGCTGTTCCCTATCACCTTGCCACTTTCCAAGTCTTTACAGAAGATTTCTTTAATTACTTGCTCCATTATCTTCCCTGGCACAGAAGTTAAAATAACTGGTCTATAGTTTCCTGGGTTGTTTTTATTTCCCTTTTTATAAATGGGCACTATATTTGCCCTTTCCCAGTCTTCTGGAATCTCTCAGGTCTCCCATGATTTTCCAAAGATGATAGCTAGAGGCTCAGATACCTCCTCTATCAGCTCCTTGAGTATTCTAGGATGCATTTCATCAGGCCCTGGTGACTTGCAGGCATCTAACTTTTCTAGGTGATTTTTAACTTGTTCTTTTTTTATTTTACCTTCTAAAATTACTCCCTTCCCACTAGCATTCACTATGTTAGGCATTCCTTCAGACTTATCGGTGAAGACCGAAACAAAGAAGTCATTGAGCATCTCTGCCGTTTCCTGTTACTGTTTCTCCCTCCTCACTGACCAGTGGGCCTACCCTCTCCTTGGTCTTCCTCTTGCTTCTAACATATTTAGAAAAAGTCTTCTTGTTTCCCTTTATTCCCGTAGCTAGTTTGAGCTCATTCTGTGCCTTTGCCTTTGCCTTTCTAATCTTGCCCCTGCATTCCTGTGCTGTTTGCCTATATTCATCCTTTGTAATTTGTCCTACTTTCCATTTTTTATAGGACTCCTTTTTTATTTTTAGATCATGCAAGATCTCGTGGTTAAGCCAAGGCGGTCTTTTGCCGTATTTTCTATCTTTCGCACACATTGGAATAGCTTGCTTTTGGGCCCTTAACAGTGTCCCTTTGAACAACTGCCAACTCGCCTCAGTTGTTTTTTCTGTCTCGATTCCCATGGGACCTTACTTATCAGCTTTCTGAGCTTACCAAAATCTGCCTTCCTGAAATCCATTGTCTCTATTTTGCTGTTCTCCCTTCTACCCTTCCTTAGAATTGTGAACTCTGTGATTTCATGATCACTTTCACCCAAGCTGCCTTCCACTTTCAAATTCTCAACCAGTTCCTCCCTATTTGTTAGGATCAAATCTAGAACAGATTCCCCCCGGTAGCTTTTTCAACCTTCTGAAATAAAAAGTTGTCTCCAATGCAGTCCAAGAACCTATTGGATATTCTGTGCCCTGCAGTGTTATTTTCCCAACATATATCTGGATAGTTGAAGTCCCCCATCACCACCAAATCTTGGGCTTTGGATGATTTTGTTAGTTGTTTGAAAAAAGCCTCATCCACTTCTTCCACCTGGGTAGGTGGCCTGCAGTAGACTCCTAGTATGACATCACCTTTGGTTTTTAATCCCTTTTAAAAACTGAATGCTTATGCCAATTCCCTGGCTTTCAGGTGTGGGCCTGGTCTTTTTCTCCATCATGTGATCTTCAGTGCTTGCCCTGTGAGAGATGGTACCACTTCTTCCACGTCCCCTACTTTCTCTGTAGCTGCGTCATTTCCAGGCAGACCCTTTGGCCAAGGCTTTCAAAGATAATGTGAGGTCGTCTTAGGGGAGTGAAGTTCTGAGGCCCTCGGTTGTGACCCGTGAGGACTGTTTCTCCGGGGGCATGTGATCAGCACTTTCGGAAAATCAGGCCAAAGTGTTTCAGACTGGGCACCTGGAACATAAGAATTTCCACACTGGGTCAGACCATAGGTCTGTCTCGCCCAGTGTCCTGTCTGCCAACAGTGACCAGTGCTAAGTACCCCTGAGGGAGTGAACAGAACAGGGAATCATTACGTGATCCCTCCCCTGTCACCATTCCCAGCGTCTGGAAAACAGAACTTTACTTTTTAACCCAACAACCTTTCTGATGGTTCTTGGCTTTCCCCGCCATGACCATGAGTGGTCAGTGCAGCTGGGGCTGGGGGAGGCAGGCCCGCAGCCCCACCTCCTCCACTGAGGCTCTTCCCCCCTCCCCCCCACGGGGAGGGGATGAGCATATGCACACCCCAGCAGCAGCAGGGAGGAAAGAGGCCACACAGAATAGTGGGAAGAGAGGCGTCTGCTGCCTGAGCTGGCCCAAGCTTCCCCCACCCCAGGTGCAGCAGGTAAGAAGGTCACATGGCTCCAGCTTCTCAAGCCCATGGAGCACTGGGGAGGGAGGTGGTGGCATGGCCCGAGTCACCCCAGAGCATGGAGGAGGGCAGGTGCTGTAGGGCAGTAACACTCCACCCGCAGTACGTCTCTAGCAGACGTTCTCAGGGCGGCATGTGGGTGGGGTCAGGTTGGGGGTTTGGGGATGGCAGAGCCTTCCCCCTCCTAAGCCACTGGACACCTATGTCACTCACATAGCACTAGATGCTTGATAACGTACATCATCAGCCTAAGAGTAACATTTTTAAAAGCACATAAACAATTTACATACTTAAATCCCATTTTCAAAAGAGACTCAAGCACCAAAGTCAGTTTAAGTTCCCCCCCAGGTCTTCAAATCTTAAAACCCAGTTCTGCTTGGACTGGTTTGAGTTTCAGATTAGTTTCTCCCATTAAGGAATGACACGAAATTTCACAATGTCTTTGAGTCCCATAGTTGGTGAAAGTTGAATTCACACTAAAGATTCCAGCAGGACAGGCCACCTCTGATATGATAATTTCCCATGTCACTCTTTAGTCTTATTGTTGGCTTACATTATCGTATTGGAATTACTCCTCGCCTGCCACTCCACCTCAGCTGGGATGATGTTTTAAACGGCAAACCTCAACTCTGGTTTCCCCAAGTTTCACCCCTCCTTCCTGTGTAATTTGGGTCTCTGTTCTGCATTATTGTTTGGCATTCATGTACTATGCTGCACTTTTTATAGACAAACCCACAGCCTCTTCAAATACTAAACCCACTAGGAAGCCATTTTTTTTCTTAAGCTGTCTCAAATCCTTCAGTCGTAAGACAATCCAAAACCAGAGACGACTGCTACAGTCCTCTCATAAGGGGCACTAGCTACTAAAGGCCTTTGAGGATGCTATTTTATCTACTTAACCTCTGTTTCTTTCTACTTGTTTTCACTAATCAGTTTCCAGCAGCATTCTGGTTTTGTTTTTTGGTGATTTAGGGAGCATTTAGCCCAAATGTTCTTTTGTATGATTCCATTTCCATGACCTTCCACTCTTTGAAGCTATTCACCACCAAGGTGAATTCTCTTCCTCAGTTCACCAATTAAATATACATATTGTAGTGTTCCTGAAAAGATGTGCAAGGGGAGGATCAGGAAGATAAAGCATTTTTGGATAAATTATTGATCAGGATTTCAATGGAACTGTCACCGTGTCCTATTTGTCTGAACAGAACTGCATCTTGTGGCTTTCCCAGGGTTAAAGGAGATAACCTCTTTGCTTGACAGTTAATTCATTCATTAGATAACAAATGTATTTAGCTCTCTTTTGAGGGGCCATATCCTGATTAGGCATGTTTCTAAAGACCCTGGAAAAAATAAGAGGCTTAACACATAGCAGGCTCTGAGAGATCTTTGTCCATAATCAGGCTATGAAATCACTTAGAGATAGATGAATGAATAGACAGGTGACAGGGTTAAAGAAATGCTGTGTCTGAAACTAATTGAAAATGAACTGCACCTTGCATGGGAGAAACACCTTCTTTCTGAAGAACTCAGTGACTGATGAACTTCTATTGATTCTACCTCCCACAGCAACTAAACCCATTTTATGAATGGGCAAGCAGCACAGAATGGCAAGGGTCCAATATGAAGCTAGTGATGGAGGCAGTAATAGAAATCAGGAGCTCAAATTGCCAATCTCTAGCTCTGATGCTGATCAGAAGGAAAGAAAAAAAGGAAAAAAAAACTGTGCGGAAGTGGAAAATGTATAAATTGTTTGCCTTTCTGATACAGTTTGAACTTCTCTAATACGGCAACTTCCACGGTCCAACATGATATTAGGGAGCTGGATGTCCACTTATGGGTGTGGCCAAGATTATCCTGGTCCCATCAAGTTTTACAGCCACCACTCCTAGCTCTGTGTTCTGTGCTGTTATTTAGCTCCAATTTACCCCTAAATGTCTTCTAAGAGCCCAGCAAGCAGTAGAAGTGTTGGTCATGCTGCCAGACAATAATGACCTTCCGTGGTTTGGCAAATTCTCAGGTTCAGTATCAGTCAGAGCCCCAGGGTGCTCGACTAGAGAGGTTCAACCTGTATTTGAGACTCTGTTCTTAAGTAAGAAAAGCGGATGACAAAGTACTAAAAAATGCACAACTAGTATAATTTATGGCTACATTAGTTACTGAGTGCAATTACATATTTATAGTATGACCTCTTGTTCATATTTATTAAAAATAAAGTATGTGGATCGTACTGTAAGCATAAATGCAAACGTGTATCCAGCCACTTCCTCCCTGCCTCCTCACACTTCCTCTAATGTATTTGTATCTGATGTTTATGGATTTCATTTAAAACTAATAAAACATTGAAAATTGGAGCGGGGAGGAATAGCAATGAGAAGGGATGATGATGGGAAAAGACCAGGGAGAAAGAGCTGAAAATGAAAAGAATGCCTGAGGAAGGGAAAGAGGTGACAAGGTCTACAAACTCCCTAACTGCGTACATTTCATTCAGCTTTGGGAGCCATCAAATGAAATTAATTATTAACAATTTAGACTGTGTAGACTAATTTCTGTACTGGGGCCAGGCTGGAATCTTTCCTGATCAAGTTGAACAGGAAAGGATTTAAATTGAGGTCCCTGAACTGAAAAGATAATACATTAATCTAACTCATTACACAAGCCAGAAATGAATTCATTTATTTTTTCAATGATGAAGTATCTTGTTATCTGCCAGAAAAGTGGGTTACTAAATATATAGAGCGATATCCTTGCGTGACATAGAACTGGATGTCGGCATGAGATTAAGAAGCGGGGGAGGGAAGCTGTGGAAAACAGAATTGTCCAAAATGATCTTTTGCTTTTGTATTGCTATGATCATCCTTTTGTTTCTGAATTTTTGTTTGGATCAAGTTGTGATGATGGGTTTGTGAGGGGGGAATACACCCTTCCCCCCAGTGCTGACAATTCAGAATATTTCACTCTTGCATAAAACGGTATGGACTATAGATGCAAGGAGGTCAAGTGATCGCTTCTGGATTTATATACTTGAACCTCTTTAATCTGGCATACGCAGGAAAACAGGGTGTGCTAGATTAAAGAGTTTGCTGGGTCAAAGAGGGTGCTACGGGGTCTGAGCATGAGGAGTATGGGGGTAAGTCACTTACCTGGTACCTCACTCCTAGGAGCACATGTGGCTCCATGCTGCTCCCAACCACTGCCCACTGCCACTATGGGAGTGGTGGGGGGAAGTCACAGGGGAAGCATAGTGGTGTGCTGCCATTCCCTCAGCTGGAGGGAGGGGGAGCAGCAGCAGGCAGAGCTGCTTCCTCCTTCATACCAGGGGTGTTCTCAGATGAGGGACACCCAGGCTATGTCTATACTGGTGGGTTCTTGCGCAAGAACCCGTGGCGTGTCCACACTGCCTGCCTGCTGTTGCGCAAGAAGAGTTACAGTAGAGAGTGGGAAGAGAGGGCGTCTTGTGCAAGAGCTATGCTGTTTTCTAACAGGTGTAAGCCCTCTTGCTCAGGAGCTCTTATGCAAGAGTGCAGAGTGGACGCGTGGCAGGGGTTTCTTGCGCAAGAAAGCCCTATGGCTAAAATGGCCGTCAGACCTTTCTTGTGCAAGAGAGCATCCACACTGCCATGGATGCTCTTGTGCAAAAGCACACGGACGTGTTCTTGAGGAAGAACCCGCCAGTGTAGACAGCCCCAGAAGACAGAGGTTCAAGTGTACTATATAACCGTAAAGTGAGAACATGCCAGTGGACTTTACTCCTTCTATTAAGGGAGTTCACAATCTATGGCCCAGGTCCTGAGGTTCTAATTTAGGCCGAGATCTTAAAATGTGACTAACGATTTTGTGAGGGCCTCTTTTTGCTCAACTTTGCACACCTTAAAGGGGCCTTTTACTTGTAAGATGTGTAAAGCTGGGCACCAGAAAAAGCTTGGACACACTACTCCCTAGCCCCTTTTTACAGTCAG
The DNA here is from genome assembly GCF_052426305.1 of Pelodiscus sinensis. Classification (NCBI taxonomy): domain Eukaryota; kingdom Metazoa; phylum Chordata; order Testudines; family Trionychidae; genus Pelodiscus; species Pelodiscus sinensis. The sequence goes on from NC_143078.1 coordinate 4,668,556, forward strand.
TGTTTTTATCGGTTATCCTCCTGCCTAAGGGCTGGTTAACTCTGTTTGAAATGTATTTGGCTGGAGTGAGGGCTGCTGCTGCTGCTTAGGCTCCGGGCATGAAGAGAGGCCCACCAGGTAAATCTGCCAAACACTTTATATGAGCTGCACCTCCCCCCCAAAGTGAAGGGTGCACTGTCTGTCCAAGCCAGAAACACTGTGCTTCCACACACTTCTCCTCCTTTCAAGTCCTCAATACTTAGCCCCACAGAGCTGGTAAAGTATTTGGCTTAAAATAGTTAGACTTCCTGGAAATGGAGGGTTAAATCCCAGCTCCTGGACTAGCTAAGCTCTGCCCCCTTTGGATGCAAATATAATTGCAAGATATTCACTGTGCCTCAGAGGCTACAGAAGTTCTGTAACAGGACAGCTGACCCACTCTGACCAGCAGGGGCCGACTGGTCTGGTGGGATACTGGGAATTTCCTGGTGGGCCGTTGTATCCACCCGTGATGGGCCGCCGTTGCCCCGTACTCCGAGCAGCTCTGCGTCCATGCTGTATGAGGTGCACGGAGTCTGACCCGCTGCTTGTGCTGCGTGCCAGACATGATGCAGGGAAAGAAGGCAGGGCTTGAGGGGCACGCAGGGGTGACATCATGGGGAGGATCGTTCCCAGGCCTATTTTGATTGTCAGTCAGCTCCTGCTGACTAGCAGGGGTTGAAGCAGGCTGGAGGGAGTGTGCGCAGAGCCCCAGCCAATCAGAGGCTTGTAGGGAGCCAACCAGAGGGTGGCTTACTGGGGCAACCCTCTTATAAAGAGCTGCTTAGAAGAAGTGAAAGCAGTTGGGTCCTGACCAGGTGAGGGGGTGCAAGACGGGTTCCCAGCAAGGGAGAAGTGATGTTAGATACGTCGACTCCAGCTACATAAATTATTTCAACCCTCTGAAGTAGTGTAGACCAGGCCCTAGAGTGGGAAGCTAGTTCTGTGCATCTCTTGCAACCTGTCGGAGGAGCGGGGCAGGATGTTTGGGAGATGGGTGGTGCACTGTGGGTTTATCAGAAGGCTGTTTTGAAGGGTGCCCATCATTCTCCGTGCAGTGCATGTGGGATTTGTTTAGCCAGGGGTGCGCTCACGGGCATAAGAGTCGTCATGTCAAACTTGACTATTCATTCAGAGGTCATTATGTATGTATTGCAGTGGCCTCATTGTATAAAAGCCTTGGTTAGGGCTCCCAGACTGAAGTCCCTGTTAAATCACCAGATGTGCCTTTTCTCAGTAGTGATAGAAATGTAGCTGTTAGTCTGGTGTAGCTGAAACAAAAAACAGGACTATATAGCACTTTAAAGACTAACAAGATGGTTTATTAGGTGATGAGCTTTCGTGGGCCAGACCCACTTCCTCAGATCAAATAGTGGAAGAAAATTATCACAACCATATATACCAAAGAATACAGTTTAAAAAAATGAACACACATGAAAAGGACAAATCAAACTTCAGAACAGAAGGGAAATGGAGGGGAGGGGTAAATGTCTGTGAGCTAATGATATTAGAGGTGATAATTGGGGAAGCTGTCTTTGTAATGGGTAAGATAATTAGAGTCTTGATTCAAAGTTAAGTGTAAAGTGTCGAATTTAAGCATGAATGACAGTTCAGAGGATTCCCTTTCAAGTGTTGTCTTAAAAGGCCTTTGATGCAGGTAATCAAATTGTTGAGACAATGTCCTTGCTGGTTGAAATGGCAGGAAACTGTTTTTTCTTTGTGATCCTGTCTTATATCTGTTTTGTGGGCATTGATCCTTTGGCAAAGTGTCTGACACGTCTGTCCAATATACATAACGGACGGACACTTTTGGCACATGAAAGCATAAATTATATTTCTGGATGCTCAGGAATATGTATTCTTGATCTTATAACTCACTTGGTTAGGTCCAATAATGGTATCAGCAGAGTGAATATGTGGACAAAGCTGGAAATGGGGTTGGTTTGCAAGGGAAGGTACCAGGGTTGGTATTACTGTGGTATGTCCTGTGGTTGTTGGTAAGAATCATCTTGAGGTTAGGTGGTTGTCTATAGGAGACTATGGGTCTGTCTCCCAGAGCCTCTAGGAGTTGAGTATCCTGTTCCAGTATAGTCTGTAGTTTATTGATAATGTGTTGGACAGGTTTAAGTTAGGGGCTGTAGGTGATGACAAGTGGTATTCTATTGTTGGTTTTCTTGGGTCTGTCTTGAAGTAGATGGTTTCTAGGTATTCGTCTGGCTCTTTCAATTTGTTTTTTTATTTCTCTGGGTGGGTAGTTGAGGTTTATAAAAGCTTGGTAGAGATCCTGAAGTTTCTGGTCTCTGTCAGTGGGATTAGAGCAGATGCAGCTGTATCAAAGGGCTTGGCTATAGATGATGGATCGTATGGTGTGTTCTGGACGGGAGCTGGAAGCATGTAGGTAACTGTATGAGTCGGTGGGTTTTCTGTAGAGTGCTGTCTAATTTTCCATTGCTGATTTGTACTGTGGTGTCCTGGAAATGGATCTCTCGTGTAGAATGGTCCAGGCTGAGATTGATGGTGGGGTGTAGGTTGTTAAAATCTCTGTGGAATGTCTCCTTCTGTTCTGAAATTTGATTTGTCCTTTTCATATGTTCATTTTTTTAATTGTATCCTTTTTTATATATGGCTGTGACAATTTTCTTCCACTATTTGATCTGAGGAAGTGGGTCTGGCCCACGAAAGCTCATCACCTAATAAACCATCTTGTTAGTCTTTAAAGTGCTACAGCGTCCTGTGTTTTTTTTTTCTCAGTAGGTTTGTCACATTCCAGCAAAAGAGGCTATAAGGTGGGTGCGGTGCAAAGGCGTTGTGTGTCAAGAGGCAACTGAAATTACAATGGACAGTTCTTAGGCAATTCAGTTGCCTTAAAACTCAAGCAAAGCTGCTAGTTGTGATCTGTGCACATTTCCCCGTGTCTGCAAAAAGCAGAGTACAGATGGCTTCTATAGACGGCGGCTCCAAAAAATCCCCACTGCCCGCTCTTTTCAATCAAGCTGCATGCTTCATCTGTGAATTGAACCAGACTTCATGAGAAGCAAGGCCTGTGAGCTCAGCATGGGCTCTGGCATACAGGAGGGAGACGGAGCCAGAAATTTCATGCCTGTTTATATAACCCATTCCAATGGGCAGAACAACCAGCATCTGTCTCCACATTTAGTATCTGAGGATGCTTCTCTTCCTTGGGCCAACATTGCCTCCTGCGTGCACTGTTTTTAAACAACACTTTTTTTTTCTTTGGAAAAATGTGTGAAGCACGAAGCCTTTAATAAGGCACAAAGAAATAAACAAAGGATGTAGGACTGTGGTGTCCAGGAGCTAGGGCAGGGACTTGGGAGATCCTGATTTCCAAGCCCAGCTCTGCCATTCATTTCACTGTGTGCGCGCTTGAGCCAGATACATGCAAGCTACATTTTTCCTGAGTCGCTGTGGTGGCAGGTACGTCTGTTACTGGGAGCCCAACTTGAGACTGAGGACTGAGCACCGGAAACTTCCTGTGACTTAAACTGCATCTATGGTTACGCCAAAAATCATGCACAGTGGACAACAAAGCCCTCCAAGCCTGGGCATAACATTGCCCAACTCGGTGCATGAGAGAATTCCTGAGCTATACCCAATTCTGCTCTGGTGTAAACTGCCTGAGCATTTTTCTAGCTGCTGGACAGGCCCTATAGCAAATCTATCTCTGCAGTTACTAAGTACTTCCAGCAAGATTCCCTGACCTGACAGCAAACCTACTCCACTTTCTTTTTATTTCGCTATTAAAGCACCTCTGCCATGACTAGCTTGGCAGCCTGCTGCTCAGGAAAAGTGAGGCATGGGTCCAGTGTGAGCTATCCTGTACACTCCCTCAGGTTTCTGTGGAGGTAGGCCCAAGCTGCAAGAGCTGTCTTTAGCTCAGGGGTCAGAAATCCACTGGGCTACGTCTAGACTGGCATGATTTTCCGGAAATGCTTTTAATGGAAAAGTTTTCTGTTAAAAGCATTTTCGGAAAAGTGCATCTAGATTGGCAGGATGCTTTTCTGCACAAGCACTTTTTTCAGAAAAGTGTCCGTGACCAATCTAGATGCACTTTTCCGCAAAAAAAGCCCTGACTGCCATTTTCGCGATTGGGGCTTTTTTGTGGAAGACAAATCTCAGCTGTCTACAATGGTCCTTTTGCGCAAAAGTCTTTCGGGGGAAAAAAAAGACTTTTGCCCAAATGGGAGCAGCATAGTATTTCCACAAAAGCACTGACAATCTTACATGAGATCGTCAGTGCTTTTGCGGAAATTCAAGCGGCCAGTGTAGACAGCTGGCAAGTTTTTCTGCAAAAGCAGATGATTTTGCGGAAAAACTTGCCAGTCTAGACATAGCCCTGGTGTTCAGAATCCAGGGAGTTGATCCTCCTCCTACAAAGAAAGAAGCAGCGTTCAGCCTTCAAATAGCCCTAGCCTTCATGGGCAAATGATGCCTGATTTTGATATGTGCCTACAGTTAGTTTTCCAGTCTATCTACTGTACGTGAGACTCAACTAAGCCAATCATACGTGTCTTCACATAAGATGGAATTTGAATCTGAGCCTCTATGAAGTATGCTAAGGTGTTGGCTTCATAGCGCAGACATATCAAAGCATCTAAAGGGGGATCTGTTCTGCCAAAATGCTGAGCATCCTCATCGGACGTTCACTTTGATTTGTGCTCAAAGGAGCCCACTTTTCTTCCATCAAAGGGAGAAAAACCCTTCCTTTCAGCGAGGAACGTAATTAATAGAGCTAGGAGGGAAATGGGTTTCTCATCCTGTGAGAACTTTGGGGGGGGGGGGGGAATCCCATATCAGAATAAAACTTTGAAATCTTGAAAAACTATGTGAAGCGAGGGGAGGAGGGGAATCAGAACATTTCATTTTAATTGACTGTTTCCCCCTCCTGTAATTAGCTTAACTTTTGAAAGGAAAAGTGGTTTCAAACCCAGAATCCAAATGTTTTGTGTCCCAAAAGGTTGAAATGAAATATTGTGATGACTTCAACATTCTTCCAAAAAATTTCCCACGGGTCCCTTTCTGCAAGAGTTTCTCTCTTGGCAAATTGGCATTTTCTAGTTGAAAAATTCCTGACCAGCTCTAGTAAGTTGTAGCTGGTTAGAGTGTCAGATGGCTGGTACAGAACCCTGATCAGACTTCAGAGAGAGGGAGGAGGATTTTGCAGGATTGGACCTGTAGGTGGGTAGAAGGGAAGGTGATTACACTCCTACCCTACTACCTCATCTCCTTAGTGCAAGGATATGTCACCTCTGCTATCCCTTGGTGACAGCTAGAGGGAGGTACAGATATTGACATCTGGCCTTGATCTCGTCTTCAATTTTTGAAATAGAACAGAATTATCTCTGATACCTCTGGGAATAAAGCCATGCTGTTCTTTCTATCTTTGGGTCATTCACCTTGCCCTTTAAGTCATCTGAGGTATAGTGATAATCGCTTGGCTTTCATGTTTAGCATCAGCTTCTGCCTTGCTTGGATTTAAATGGGAATGAAAACAAACAGGTTCTTTTTTGCCAATGTAAACACAGTGTCGTTTAATAGACGATAGCACTCTAGTTTATTCTCTGATGGAGACCATGTGTCTACCAGTCCCACCTTGTCTGCTGCGAACAGGAAGTGGCTATTAACAACATTGATTCCCCTCTTAGCAGTAAAAGTTCCCCAGGGGGTTCTAGTCTGAGGGCTGTGACTCTTAGATGCTCATTAACGAACTGCCTGGTGTTGCACAAAGACTAGGACTTGCTTGTATGCAGATGACACCATTCAGCTAGGGGAGGTAGCAAGGCTAGTCTGTCATCCTCAAAGCCACCACTTAAAATCAAACACGAACAAGGCCTGCTCACCACTTGAAAGGAAGAGCCACTCATCTCCCTGCATGACGGGAAACAAACACTATTGGTGTTAGTGCGATTGTGGCTGTTTGAGCTCGTAGACTTCCCCGGTTCTCCTGTCACTGTTCGGGATCAATGCTGAGGTCTTATCTAAAGCAGGGGCCCTTTTTTAACTGGTCGTGGGCTTTCCTTTAGCATTGCACTGCCAAGAGGTTTGACTCATCTTGCAGCATAACTATAAACATCCTTCCAATGTGTAAGTTAAATTGGTTTCCTGGCAGCCCATCATCATATCATCTCTCTCTCTCTCTCTCTCTCTCTCTCTCTCTAGTAGCCCAGTGTCTGAGAGTCTGTAATGTCGAAATGCTGTCTGTTCCCTCTGGGGGGCGCTGTTGCTGAAATGCTGGCTGTTCCCTCTGGGGGGCCCGTGCTGCATGGGGAGTGTGGGGCCCTAACGGCTGCTTGAGCCTCTTGCTCCCCCGCGGCAGCCCGGCTGAGTGGCGCAGAAGTCAGCCGCGTGCCATGGTGGGAGGCGAAGGGAGGCGGGGAGGCGAGATGCAGCATGACAGCAGCTCCAGGCCCCGCCTCCTGGCCGTGAACATCATCGCCCGGCCCCCCTTCACCTCCTGCCGTGGTGCTCGGCTGACTTATGCGATGTTCAGCCAGGCCGATGTGTGGGAGCAAGTGGCGCAAGCGACCATTTGGGCTCCGTGCCCCCCCATGCAGCCCGAGGAGTGTGGAGCCCAAACCGCCATTTGGGCTCTGTGGTCCCCCCCCCAGTGAGAGGCAGGAGGGGGAGGAGAAGTGACAGAGAAAGGCAGAGGAGAGCTGAGAGAGAGTGGGAGGAGGAGGAGGAGGAGGAGGGAGAGAGAGAGATGGAACGAGAGACTGGAGGCTCAGGAGAGAAGACTGACATGGAGGAGAGACCTTATAATCCCATTTTATGATGGGCTAATTGGCTAGTCATATATATAGTAGCCCAGTGTCAGCCAGTCTGTAACACTGAAATGCTGGCTGTTCCCTCTGGGCAGCCCGTGTTGCATGGGGAGTGGGGGGCCCAAATGGCCGCTTTCTCCCCCGTGGCAGCCTTGCTGAGCAGCGCAGAAGTCAGCTGAGTGCCATGGCGAGAAGGGAAGGGGGGTGGGGCGGTGTGACAGCAGCTCCAAGCCTCACCCCCTAGCCATGAATGTCACCACCCCACCCTCCTTCACCTCCCGCCATGGCGCTTGGCTGACTTCTGCGCCGTTCAGCCGGGCCACCGCGTGGGAGCAAGTGGTGCAAACGACCGTTTGGGCTTCACGCTCCCCATGCAGCATGAGGAGCATGAAGCCTAAAAGGCCATTTGGGCTCCGTGGTACCCCGAGTGAGAGGAAGGAGGGGGAGAAGAAGAAAGAGAGAGGTGGAGGAGAGCTGAGAGGGGGAGACAATGGGAGGGGCGGGGGGGAGAGAGAGACACACACCCCCACACCCCCACACACACACACCCCCAGAGGCTCAGGAGAGAAGACTGACGTGGAGGAGAGACCTGAAAATCCTGTCATATGATGAGCTAATTGGCTAGTTGAACAATACTCGCTTATAAAAGAGTAAATTTATAAAACAATGAATAGTCTTGCAGCACCGTAGAGACTAACAAAACATGTAGATAGGATTATGGACACAACCCACTTCATGAAAGCTCATGATGCCATCTATGTGTTTTGTTAGTCTCTAAGGTGCTGCAAGACTATTCGTTGTTTTTCCAGTTAGACTAACTCAGCTACCTCTCTGAAGCTTATAAATGAGTTATAGTGCCCTACTTAGCTGAGTGATAAACTCAACAGCACTTCAGAAACCTTCCTGGTGGGATCACCCAGTCTCCTGCTGGTGCCAGTCCAACCCATGGCAAATGCTCTGTCTTTGTCATGTCCCGCTGGTCTATAAAACCAACTCTCTAACTAGCCTCATTAGCCCTTGTGTTTGGGTGGAAAACATTTTAAACTATTCACATACTCAATAATTTCCCTGGGACTCTTTCCTAGCTCTGCAATTGTTGCATTAATTGTCTGAATGCTAGAACTAATCTATAGCTATTTCGGAGCTTTACAGGTGTCACTATGACAAGGCACAGTCTCCTCTGAATTTCACAGCGAGACTGAAAAGAAGACACGTCCTCCTGCTCCCATAGCACAAGTTGTCATTGCACTGGGGGTATGCCTACACTACAGAGTTTTGTCGGAAAAATGCTTGTTTTTCCAACAAAACTTGAGGAACATCCACACTGCAAGTGCGTTCTTCTACAAGAAAATTGAAAGAACAGAGGGGGAGTTTTCTGGCATTGGTAATCCTCGTTCTATGAGAGAGAAGCCTTTCTGCGAAAGAGCTGTTTTGGAAAAAGGTGCATGTGGATGGGGAAGAGGGCGTTGATTCAGAAGAGGCGGAAAGAGGAAAAAGCACAGGTGTGCTGGTGGCCATTCCACCCGTAGCAATCTCCGCTTACGTGTGAGAGTGTGTCAGTTCAGTCTGGTTGCTCTCTTGTGAAAAAGCAGATCACTTTTTCGATGCGCTTTTGAAGGGTGGACGCTCTTTTGGAAGTTTTTTCGGAAGATTTCATCTGAAAAAAGCTTCTTCTGAAAGAAGTTGCTGGTAGTGTAGGATCAATGACACCCAGTTCTAGAAAAAACAAGTGGTCCTGTAGCACTGTGTGTGTGTGTGTGTGTGTGTGTGTGTGTACATGTACACATATATATAGTATCATGAGCTTTTCTGGGTACAGCCCACTTCTTCAGATGAGTTCTCCAGTTCTAGTTCCACCCAGTTTAGTGAGCACCTGCCCACATACATTAATTATTTTATTACAGTGCTTCTAGAAAAACAGAAGTCACTTGATTTTGTGCAGCACCTCTTGCCCTGAAAGATGCTTTATAGACCTGTCCTCCCGGTGCAGCTACCGCCAGGATGAAATACAGCATGCAGCATAGCTGTACAGAATTTCAGGCTAGGAAATGAAGAATACCAGATCTGTTTCTGTCTGTCGGTAGCGGGGATTTAGGGAGGGAGACTGTCACTGCATGAGTTGGAAATTGCCCGGCGTTGCAGAGCTATCGCACCAGTGAGCTGTTCCTTGGGATTCTTAATGACCACATGTGTTCAGGGCTTGGGTTTTACATCTCCACTGAGTGACAGCACCTCCAGCTGCACAGTGCAATGATGACAATTTCAAAGGAAATGGCTGTATTTGGGAATGGACTGTTACAGAGGGCAAAGTCTTTTCTGTGGTTTAGTCTTTCCTCCTCCCTCTCCCCCCACCAACCCTTCTGTGGAATTCTACAACAGAGTCTTCCATGAAACTATCAGATGGTCCGAAAAGCTTTCCTCTTCCATTACACTTTATAGGGCTTTTCCATCAGGGTACATAGGTCTGGCTCTCAACTCACCTTTCAGAGGTCCCTGTTACTCTGCCATTTAGTGCTTGATAAAGCAGCAACTAGGGCTCTGACTGTCTCTCTCTGAATAGGCTTTCCCACCTATCCGAAGCACCCAGCAGCCTGAGATTGTTCTGGGTGGATGGTTTCTTGGCAATCCATTTGCTCACATTTAGACTAGGATGCTGTAACTGGTGCTTAGACTCAACAACAGATGTAACTAATTAGCAGAGCCCTCCATGCAGTGACAGTCTTGCTGTCCACATGACATTCAAACCAGGATCCTCGCAGTACACAGGAGGCATGGCAGCCAAACTGGGCCTGGTTCTCCCTAACCCAGGCAGTAGGATGTGTGTTTATCTGGTCTCAGGTGGAAGTTGCTCCTTGCCAATTTGACATGGGTCACATGTATGTGTGACTTGGCTACAAGTGAATGTGAGCCCGAATCTGTATGCGTTACTCAGGCTAAATCCTAGTGGAGTGAAGTAATTCTGCTTACTGCTGAGCTGATACATTAAAAAGCATCCTGTGTCAGATGTAATCCCTCACCCACAACGACCACCTTCCTTGGGCTGATTTCAGTACGTAGTGCTCAGTGCCTCGCTAAGGACAATAAAATCGGGCTGTGCATTTGTCACATCCATAATGGTTCAGTGTGTCTTATGCACCCTCCTTCTAGTGACTGCTCCACTTAAGAAAACAGGCGTCTACTGCAGCAACTGATGTATGCATGTACTGCTTGAGTTCCAGAGATAGCGACGCAGGCATTCACATGCTGCAAGTACTAGATCGAATGCTTGCTAATTACCTGTGCTGCCTTTATTACTAGGGAGCTGACCCTTTTAACAAGGTTGGCTTTGTCAATGGTCACACACACACACACACACACACACACACACACACACACACACACACCCCCCCCTCTAATGTTTGCAACTTCAGCTATGCAAATGGTGTAACTGAAGTCGCTGTACTTAGGGTGGTGTCTTCCATGCAATAAGGTCTGCAGGAGCTGCTCTCCCATCAACTCCAGTTACTCTTCGGCTATGTATACATTCGCGGCTTCTTGTGTAAGAGAGATGCAAATGAGGCTAAGCATGGAATATTGCTGAGCCTCCTATGCATACCTAATGAGCCACCATTTTTGCAGAAAATGCTCTTGCGCCAGAAGGAGCATCTACACTGCCCCTTCATGCACAAGAAAAACCCTCTTGCGCAATGCCGCTTCGCTGATTATTTTCAGGAATAATGGCATTGCACAAGAGGGGTATGCTTCATTTGCATATTTCTCGCACGAGAAGCTGCAAGTGTAGACCTAGCCCTCTTGTCCTGGTGGAGCATCCATTCACTGTGTAGAGAGGACAAGCTCTTACTAGCCTGTGGATCACATGGGGCTTTTCACACATTCTTTAATTAAGCAGTGACTCATATTGCTAATAGGAGAGAGGTGGTATTAATTCATATTACAGCAGTGTAAACAGACATAGGCCAGATCACACTATGGGGGAAGGTTGGCTAAAGGAATTAAAAAAGGAACTGGAGTCAACCTACATTAAGCTGAGTTTTGGCACCGTCCTCACAGTGGGAGGTCGATGGGGGAAACTCTGCTGTCGACTTACCTTGCTAAATGCGAGGAGTAGGAGTACCAGTGCTAAGGGGAGTGGCCCTCAGTGTTTGGTTTAGCAGATCTTTTCTAGACTTGCTAAATCAAATGCTGGGAGATTGACCGCCTTTGTGTCAATCTTCCCACAAGTGGAGACATGGCCGTAGAGGGAGCAAAAGGGACTTGCACATAGGGGGTGGCTTGGTTTCAGTGCTGTAACTTTCTGCTCATTTGTCCAGTCAGTCAATTATGCAACTTCGTGAAACTTTCACACTGTAGAAGAGCATTTGTATTTTATTTATTTTAAGATGGCTTTCCTATTAAATCACTGCGCTAAAAGCTCCATTTAACCTCTCTGATTTGGGTATCTATATGTTAGAAATATTTCAGCGCCGCGAATAGCAATAAAGAAATCTGATCTTCATTTATTCCCAAGCAATTAAACGTTATAAAGAAATTACGTTTCATTAAGGAAATAGGTCCCTCAGCCCTAGGAATGCCATTTATGAATATTTCTTTGTAACGGGAGCATGCGCATGTTGACAGGAGATACTAGAAATATAGTTACAAACAGCTATTGAAAGTCCCAGGCACAAAGCATTTTTTTTTAATTTTTAGATGGTAGTTGGTTACGTAGTTTGCCAGTCTGAGCTGTCTAGCTTCTCACAAAGATGGGAGAACCTTGATAAATGTATTGTTACCTAAGAAAGGTGCTATATGTGAGAGAAGGCCACATTACACCCAATGATTCCTATATTTAGCGCAGTAACATGTAGTTGAACTAACAAGGACCCATACCAATAGTCACTGAGATTGTCTACACAGTGGAGCTATTCTGCATCTTAAGAGCAAGCCAACGGGCTCACTATTCCAATGCCCCGTAAACCTCATTGCATGAAGGATAAAGGACGTTTTACTATAGCGCCTTATTTCAAGGTAAGGGTGCTGTGTAGATGCACCTTGATTGTGATGCTTTACCTGCTATTTGAATAAGAACATAAGAACGGCCGTACTGGGTCAGAACAAAGGTCCATTTAGCCCAGTATCCTGTCTGCCCACAGTGGCCAGCACCAGGTGCCCCAGAGAGGGTGGACCGAAGACAATGATCAAGCGATTTGTCTCCTGCCATCCCTCTCCAGCCTCTGACAAACAGAGGCCAAGGACACCAATTCTATCCCCTGGCTACTAGCCTTTTATGGACCTAACCTCCATGAAATTATCTAGCTTCTCTTTAAACTCTGTTATAGTCCTAGCCTTCACAGCCTCCGCTGGCAAGGAGTTCCACAGGTTGACTACACGCTGTGTGAAGAAGAACTTTCTTTTATTAGTTTTAAACCTGCTACCCATTAATTTCATTTGGTGTCCTCTAGTTCTTCTATTATGGGAACTAATAAATAACTTTTCTTTATTCACCCTCTCCACACCACTCGTGATTTTATATGCCTCTATCATATCCCCCCCTCAGTCTCCTCTTTTTTAAACTGAAAAGTCCCAGTTGCTTTAACCTCTCTTCATATGGGACCCGTTCCAAACCCCTAATCATTTTAGTTGCCCTTTTCTGAACCTTTTCCAAGGCCAAAATACCTTTTTGAGGTGAGGAGACAACATATGTAAACAGTAGTATTCAAGATGTGGGCGTACCATAGTTTTATACCGGGGCAGTAAGATATTCTGTCTTATTTTCTATCCCTTTCTTAATTCCTAGCATCCTATTTGCCTTTTTCACCGCCGCTGCACACTGCGTGGAAGTTTTCAGAGAACTATCCACGATAACTCCAAGATCTCTTTCCTGATTTGTCGTAGCCAAATTAGCCCCCATCATACTGTACCTATAGTTGGGGTTATTTTTCCCGATGTGCATTACTTTACACTTATCCACATTAAATTTCATTTGCCGTTTTGTTGCCCAATCACTCAGTTTGGTGAGATCTTTTTGGAGTCCCTCACAGTCTGCTTCTGTCTTGACTATCCTAAACAGTTTGGTATCATCCGCAAACTTTACCAGCTCGCTGCTTACCCCTTTCTCCAGATCATTTATGAATAAGTTGAAAAGGATTGGTCCCAGGACTGATCCTTGGGGGACACCACTAGTTACCCCTCTCCATTCTGAAAATTTACCATTTATTCCTACCCTTTGTTTCCTGTCTTTTAACCAATTCTCAATCCAAGAATACTATTGATAGATTTGTGCACTATGAGTGGGAGAAACCAAACCTTCTGTGGAATCAAAAAAAAAAAAAAAAAACCTTTGCAAGAACCTGATCCTCTTTCACAACTGTGAGTGACCCAAATTTTCTGTCATTCACACAGCAATTGCATGTTCTGCTGTGCTTTTGTAACACTGACAGGCGGAAGCAAACATGGAATCTCTGGAGCTTAGTGCACGAGCCTCTACCACTTGAGCTAAACGCCAGCTCGCTCTCAGCTAAGGCTGTACAGCAAACTCATTCTTTCTCTCTGTTAAGTGTCTAAGTGCCACATCCAGAAGGTGCGTGGGTTATTCTTCCACGCAGTTCTCTTTTCAGATGGACTGGAGAGGATATAACTGTCTGTCTGTTTTGTTTAGGAACAGTGAAACAGCTAGAGCAAAGACTCCTCATAAAGAAACCCAATACCTGGGTAATAGTCAGCAAGCAGAATTTGTTAAAATGTTGCATTAGATTCTTAAAGGTTTGGAGGAGGAGGACTTGGAAGATAACTGGAGTAAGGGAAAAAAATCACCAGTGCCATTTGCAGAAGAGCACACGCATCTTGAGCCAGAAGTCCTTCTGTGTAAGAAAATATAAATCAATGAATAAAAGCTTCTGAGAAGATGGGTTAATAGACTCTCAGGCATATTCTAGTGCCTACTCCAACAGCCTATCATAGTTGTAAGGAAGACTAGGCCTTAGTAAAATGTTTCCCACTCTAAGAGATAGATGCTGTCCTATTTAATTCCAGAGTACTATACATTAATTTTTGTCTGTGCTGTATGGCGTTCCAAACAGTGTGTTTGTGGCCACTGGTGAACAAAGGAGACTTAACTGAAACTCAAAGTATTGTAGAAGCCTGGTTGTTTCTGTCTGTATTTTTTAGTGATTTTTTTTTTACATTAAATGTTTTCTATTTTAGACCAACCGTGTTTCCATGTTTCATGGCGATATCTCTCCTACCTCACTGTAATCAAGATGCATTTTAAAAAAAATCCACTTTTGCTCATTTTTTATTAATTTTCAAATCTCCCATCAGACGAGTGAGATTTTTGCATGGCAGACATACATGCACACACCTGGTCTTGGAGAAGACTTCTGGAGATGCAAGTTCCCTCCTGAGCATGCTTCAGTTGATGAAAATTCTGTTTGCAAGGAAAATCAACTTTGGGATCATTGAGAGCAAGATTTTTTTTTTTTCCGAGCAATTGATTTGGTCCATAAGATGCATCAGATCATTGCGTCGAGTAATATAATTTTGTTTATTATCTGTTTCGCATATGATAAAAACACAGAGGAGCCAACTTGGTGGTTTCTGACTATAGCAGAATGACAAAGGGGCATGCACTACCTCCATGCTGAGTGTCTCGTGAAGCAGAAAAGCAATTCAGTCAGACTAAAGGCTACAGATGAGGCCATATACTCTCGGCAATAAATGCAAATGATTTGAATTCATTGCCCTGGTAAAAGAGAGAGAGAGAAATTAAAGCTAAAGATGTTGCAGATCACGAAATTCAACTTTAAGCTGCCACAAAATTAACATAAAAGAAAACATGATACTAAAGGGGAGAAATAGATTCACTAAAATAATCTCTCTGCTAATGAATAGACCTGCTCTGGTTTTAAAGTACCTTTCTGTCCTCCTCCTTTTCCCCCCACCCCACCCCACCCCAATCAACTGCAATCAATCTGCTGACTACATCTTGTAAATATTTGGATGTTCATTGGCCCAAGAAAACAGATCATCCTCCCTTAACATCAAAGAGTCTTTGCTAGTTCCTTTGTTAAGTAACAAATGGTTCCTTTAAAAAAAAAAAAAAAAAGCAGATTCATGTTTTCAGGGTTACACTGTTTTTGTTAAAACAAAAAACAGGATTATGTAGCACTTTAAAGACTAACAAGATGGTTTATTAGGTGATGAGCTTTCGTGGGCCAGACCCACTTCCTCAGATCAAATAGTGGAAGAAAATTGTCACAACCATATATACCAAAGGATACAATTTAAAAAAAGGAACACGTATGAAAAGGACAGATCACATTTCAGAACAGAAGGGATGGGGGGGAGGTAAATGTCTGTGAGCTAATGATATTAGAGGTGATAATTGGGGAAGCTATCTTTGTAATGGGTAAGATAATTAGAGTCTTTATTCAAACTTAGGCGTAAAGTGTCGAATTTAAGCATGAATGACAGTTCAGAGGATTCCCTTTCAAGTGCAGTCTTAAAAGGCCTTTGAAACAGGATGCAGGTAATCAAGTCGCTGAGACAATGTCCTTGCTGGTTGAAATGGCAAGAAACTGTTTTTTCTTTGTGATCCTGTCGAATATCTGTTTTGCGGGCATTGATCCTTTGGTGAAGTTTGAGACATTTGTCCAATGTACATAACGGACGGACACTTTCAGCACGATAGCATAAATTATATTTCTGGATGCGCAGGAATATGTGTTCTTGATCTTATAACTCACTTGGTTAGGTCCAATAATGGTATCAGCAGAGTGAATATGTGGACAAAGCTGGCAACGGGGTTTGTGCAAGGGAAGGTACCAGGGTTGGTATTAGTGTGGTATGTCCTGTGGTTGTTGGTAAGAATCATCTTGAGGTTAGGTGGTTGTCTATAGGAGACTATGGGTC
The DNA here is from genome assembly GCF_052426305.1 of Pelodiscus sinensis. NCBI lineage: Eukaryota > Metazoa > Chordata > Testudines > Trionychidae > Pelodiscus > Pelodiscus sinensis. Next base: position 4,684,245 of record NC_143078.1, read on the forward strand.
AGTCTCCCAGAGCCTCTAGGAGTTGAGTATCCTGTTCCAGTATAGGCTGTAGTTTATTGATAATCATAGAATAGTAGGACTGGAAGGGACCTCGAGAGGTCATCGAGTCCAGTCCCCTGCCCTCATGGCAGGACCCAGTACTGTCTAGACCATCCCTGCCAGCACCAATGCGGGGACCTGAATATGGCCTTAGCCAGGTCATTGAGGCCTTGGTCATTGGCAGAGCCAATCGTGTGTGTTTGTTTTGCCTTGCATCTGGGAGTTGTATGTGTAGAGTGTCATAATGTGTTGAACAGGTTTAAGTTGGGGGCTGTAGGTGATGACAAGTGGTGTTCTATTGTTGGTTTTCTTGGGTCTGTCTTGTAGTAGATGGCTTCTAGGTATTCGTCTGGCTCTTTCAATTTGTTTTTTTATTTCTCCGGGTGGGTAGTTGAGGTTTATAAATGCTTGGTAGAGATCCTGAAGTTTCTGGTGTGTTCTGGATGGGAGCTGGAAGCATGTAGGTAACTGTATGAGTCAGTGGGTTTTCTATAGAGAGTGGTATCTAATTTTCCATTGCTGATTTGTACTGTGGTGTACTGATTTGTAATGAGCTATGACATTTCTTCTCTCCTGTTCAGTGCAGGAGGGGGAAGTGGTCCTAGCCTGCTTATTCATCAAGTAACGAAGTGTGTGTGTGTGTGTGTGTGTGTGTGTGTGTGTGTGTGTGTTCTTTTAATAAAAAGAAGAGTCAGAAGCTCACCAGCTCAGACTACAAAGCTAATGGAATCCTCTTATAAAACATGTACTGCAATGATGTCCCTAAAGTCTGTTGAATTGCTATAAGTTGTGGTGTTCTGGACCATTTTTAGAGGAAATTGTGAACACTCCTGGGCAGTGGTATCATCATCCTTGATTGTGGCCTCCATGTGCTACCAGAAAAGAGAATTATGGTTTTGAATAAGGATTTCACACTGAAAAGTTTTTTTTCTTCTAGTCTGTGTAAAACTTTTCTGTTGTAAACTTTAATTTAAATTACTTCTACAATTAAATTGGAGTGATGTTCTGTTGGTTTTATCAGGGATTTCTGTAGATTGGGAAAGGAGCAAAATATGCTCTTGCAGAATAATATAGTGTTTTCTATATGGGTGTGTCTACACAGCAAAGTTACTTCACAAAAACGGCCATTGTACCGAAATAACTATGCAAGCGTCCACACAGCAATTCTGTTATTTTGAAATAATTTTGAAATAACAGATGGCTTATTCCGACTTGTGTAAACCTCATTCTATGAAGAATAACGCCTCTTCCAAAATAGCTATTTCGAAATAAGGCGTGTGTAGATGCTCCACCTCTGCTATTTCGAAATAGCCCCTCACCAGGGCCATTCTAAGTTATTCCTCCTGGGGCTCTAAATTGAGATAGCACGTCCACATTAGGGAAGCCTGCAACAGGACTAATTATGAGGCTTCCTTGCAGTGTAGACTATTCCGGAATAGCTTATTCCGAAATAACTGTGCAGTGTAGACATATATGATAGGAACAGTGGCCTTTTAAACAAGGCATTAGAATGGGATTTGAGAGCTGGGTTCCATTCAGACCTGTGTGACCACTTAATCTTTCTGTGCCTCCATTCCCTACCTGTAACATTGGGGTGACAGTCTTTCCTTTTCCTTATCTATTCCTTAGGCCATCTTTATTCCATGTATAGTCTTAAGCACCAATTCACTGGGCTATCCCTATTCAGAAAAAACACACAAGCCCATGCTTGATTCTAAGTCTATTCCTAAGTGTCATTGGATTTAATGTAATTTAAGCATGTCCCTGAGGTTAAAAAGTTACTTGAGTGCTTTTCTAAATATGGGTGGACTGCTACCTCATGGACTTAGTCTATAAGCTCTTTGGGACATGTACTCTCCTTATAATATATATATGCACGCCAGCTAACAAAAAGGGGGCCAAGTTTGTGTTCGGGCAACTCGATGCTTTTGAAATGCGTAATACGGAATAACACGCCAATGCAAATACAATTAACTATGGTCCAGAGCACTGCCCTGTAGTGGTTTGAAATGTTAGTGAAGATTACCATGAGGCACAGACCTTATGATGATGCCTACTGTAAAAAAAAAAAATCTATGACTACTGTAATTCTGTGTGTGCACCTCGAGATTGTGTTAGGTCATATAACTTCATGACTGGGCATCTAGTAGGTAGGGGCTAAATCTTGTCTTGTCATCTGAAGGCTCTGGAATGGGTACACGTACACTAGGTTGTCAAAGTTGGTTTGGTCCATGCTTTTTTTCTGGATTCCCCTACAGCCTGACAGGGACAATCTGAACACGGTGGTGAGATTGAGAGGGGACAGTGTGTAAGGTTCTGTGGTTGCAGAAGGAAGTGTGTGTATGTGAGCATGTATACTAGAATTACACTGTAGTGATGGTTCCCTTTCTTTTCTAGATAACTATGGCGCATCTTAGCTACACCATCCAGAAAACAAATCTGCTTTTCATGCCACTCTCTAATAAAGAATTTTGAATGCCAGCCTCTCTAAACCCCACTGCTTCCATACCTTGTAATAGTACCAATTGTACAAGGCGGGGAGTCACAGTGGTGCAAGTCCAGTTTTAACAGGCTGTAGAATGAGTCTCAGGAAGACAGGTATTGCAGTTCGTTAGCCATGTATTAGTGCAGGTACTGGGAACCCTTTTGGGGTTATGGGCTGCTGACCAACAGAAAAATCAGTCGGGGGCTGCACACAAGTAAGAAGCAAAAAAACCCAAAACAAAACCCCAAACCCTCACTGACATGGACCCCGACTGAGAAGGAAAGACACTCCCCGTATTCCTCTCACACCAGAGCCTGGGGAGCCTACGCTAGTAGATTTTGGCTATGTCTACACTACAGAGTTTTGCACAAAAGCAGCCGTTTTTGTGCAAAAGCTCACAACGCGTCCACACCTCAAGCGTGTTCTTGCACATGTAAAATGAAAGAACAGAGGGGTTTTTCCAGTGTAGGTATTCCTCTTGCTACAAGGAATAATTCCTTTTTGTACAAGAGCTCTTTTACAAAAAGGTGTGTGTGGACAGGAGAACAGTGGGGTTTTGCTCAAAAAGAGGCAATTGAAAAAAGCCCAGATGCCCTGGTGGCCATTCAGTAAATAGCAATAAGAGTATCCTTTCGGGAAAGCATCCATGCAGTTTGGATGCTCTTTCACAAAAGCGCATCGCTTTTTCCATGAGGACACTTTCTTGCGCAAGAAGTTTTTGCAGAAGATCTCTTCTGAAAAAAGGTTCTTGTGCAAGAAGCCTGTAGTGTAGACATGGCCTTTGTGTGCTCTAGCCCCATGGGAGGAGGATGGTGGGGGAGGAGGGCCTGGAGCATCAGCATGGGCTCCCCAAGGCTGTAGTGGGGGCAGATCAGGCAAGCTGGAGGCCACATCTGGCCCTTAGGTTCCCCACCACTATACTAGTGCCAGAAGTGTTAAGTACCAGTACATGTAACAGTGCGTGGTAATCTCTTATGTAGAAAGCACTCGTTTCAGCTCCTATATAAATTGGAATGATAATACTGAACAAATAAATATAATTTAGGATTTGTTTTCAGGGGCACTGATGATAATTCAGAATGATTCAAGGCCTGAAATGCCAAAGGGAAAGGAAGGTTGAGAAGATTCCTGTGCCAGAAACATTCAGGAATCTGAAAAGTTCACCAGACATTGGCAGTGGTGGAACCAAAGAAGTTATTTTGCCAATCAAAATTCCTTCCCCTGCCCCTAAGCTCTTTGTCTAACCCAAACAGTGAATCATGCATTAGAAATATTGAAGCATTTATAATTAGAAGCAATCTTTTTTTTCCTTTGTCTGGACTGGCATATTCAGTGGGTTGGGTTGCAGTGCCAACAAATATTTGCCAAGGAAAACTTTCTCATTTAAACCTTCAGCTTATCCAAATAACGAGACAAGAGCTGGAAGTGGGCTTTGGCTAAGTTAAAGGATTTCAGCTGGGTAAAACAATACACTGTTCCGTTCATTTTTGAGCTAGTCCATTTTTATCACTTTGATTGGAGGTAGGTGGTTGGCCTATTTACCCATGTGACCAGCAGGGTGCATAGCTTACATAGCACATGGCATTGTTTATCATGTCAATCGCTGTGTCATCATAATGGAGTTTGTAGTTGGACATGTTTGTTTATTCTTTTCTTCTGCCGATACCTCATGAGAAATTTTGGACCCTCCCTTATTAATCCATGGCCAAATTCCACTACCATTATGCCTGCTGGACCATACTTTGCACTCCATGAGGAGTGTTATGAAGGCCATATATACTCAGTAAATCATGAGAGGAATCCCTTCTTGAAGTTCAAGAACTGAATACGGAGATGTCGAGTGGATGGGGCCAGATCTTCAGCTGATGTAAATGACTTCCACATAACTAAATGGATTTATCAGACTATCCACTCCATGTTTAGGCTCTGGTCTACACTAGAGAGTTCTTTTGAAATAACTCCCCTTATTTTAAAATAATAAACAGATTGTTCACACTACCAAGTCCATTATTTTGAAATCTGTACTCCTGCTCAGTCCATTTGTAGTGAATAGGACTTAGTAAAACAAACAGCCACCCTTTCAAAACTGCCCGCTCTCCCTGTTGGTGACTTCAGTGGAGAACCCAAGGACTGAGCAGCCCTGCAGATAGAACATCCCCATAGGTAATCCTGTCCAGAATACACCTGAGAAATGGGGGGCGGTATGGGGCCTTGAGATAAGCTTTTACTGTCATGGCTGTGCCTAGTCACTGCTCTTAGGTGTTCTGCTCTTCCTCTCAGTGATAAAGCAATGCTAGATTGATGGCTCCAGGCAATATCCAAACAGATACGTAGGTCTTGTGCCTGGGACTGTCACTTTAACGCTGTACTAACAATGAAGACCAAGTCTGAGAGGTTCAGGAGGAGCCAGGCCTTGTGCACAGGAGTGAATTTCATCTTTTACACTCAGAAGAGGTTTTTTTCAAGATCGCATTATCAAAAGCTTATGTCTGAAGTGGCCCAAACAGCTCAGCTGAACATAACCTCATCCCCTTCACCAGGACCTGAAGCGACAAACTCAAAGTGCTCTAGGAGCTTGATCCAAAGACCTTATAATAAAGCTTATGCCCTAATAAATTGGGTAGTCTCTAAGGTGCCACAGGACTCTCTGTCGTTTTGTCAAATACACACTGAGGCCAGGTCTACCCTATGGCCAAAGGTCATCTTAAGGTATGCAATTCCAGCTACATTAAAAATGTAGCTGGAGTCAACGTATCATAAGCCAGGTTTTGGTGCCTTCCCCACAGCTCCCACTGAGAAATGCTCCAGTCAACTTCCCTTACTCCTTGAGAGGAGTAAGAGTCTCAGTGGGGCCACCCTCAACATTTGATTTAGAGGGTCTTTACTAGACTCGCTAAATCGAACACCAGAAGCTTGACGGTCGTTACATCACTCTTCCCCGTAATCTAGAGGTGGCCAAATACAGCCACTCCTCTGAAGCTGACTGCAGTTAAAGAAGTGGCCCACAAACTCTAGGGTGCACCCCTGAGGGGATGTGGAGGAACATGTGGGAGGGGTGTGTGGCAGGGTGGATGTCCACCTTGCCCGCAGCTGCAACCAAGCTCTGCCCTCAGCCACAGCCCCACCTCCATGCCACTATCTCAGTCTCTGCCTTCACCCCAACCTCCTCTGCTAATGGACCCTTGACTTCAGTAATGGGGGAGGGAGCTGTAATCCCTACAGGCTAATACTGAGATACATTAGGAGGAGCATTTTAGGACAGTGGTTCTGCTACTGGCCATGCTTCCCCCTTGCTTTGCATAGATTCTTTTGGGGGGCTGTCAATCAGAAACGCTTCTCCAGCACTAAATGCACTTCTTTTTTATTACTGCATGCTATTAAAATTGCACCATGAAGTCTCCCCTAATATCATAGGGATTTGTTAATGGCAATATTTAACTTTTGGCAGACTGGAATATAAACACTTGCATATTCATTATGGTAACTTATTGGCATAAACACTATGGTAATTAATTTTAAGCACTTGTAACCACCAGTGGGTAGATTTGAACCTGGGACTTCTAGGGCTTCATACAGGACCTGCTGCCGCTTGAGCTATAAAGCCATCTGCTGTGGTTTACTGTCCCAAGTGGTGGTATGTAGATGACTTACGGTGAGGTGATAAACTACTTTGGGGAGCAAGTGATGTGTTATGTATGATTTTTTTAAGGTGGAAAGTGAATACTTTGTGGGAGGAGACAGCTGGAAGCTGGGTTTACAGTTCTCTTTGGAAGGGAGCAGGGACTGATTCCATTACAGGTAATATGGGGGTGCAACAGGAAAAGTTTGAGCGCCAATGTCTTAACAACAAGGGGCACAAGGAAGCAGCATGTGTTCTGGTGAACGTGAGATGAGCTAGAGCAAGGAAGAGAGGACAGGGGAAGGATCATGGACCACATTTCCTCCAGAGCACTTTTAACTGTGTTTTTTTTTCCCCCATTCCATTATATCTTTCTTCGTCTTTTGCAAGGAAAAGGGAGGCTTCATTGACAGAGCTCCAAAGGGATGTTGTTTTTTTTAACTTCATTGCTCTTGCTTTCATCTGTGGGCTCTTCAGACAGGGTATGTTTAATTGGGGTCCTGGTGAAATAAAATGTTCAAATATATTGAAAGGCAGCCTTTTTCCTTTCGTAACATTAATCCCCCAACATCCCTGGACCCCTTGCCGGCTATTGAGCCAATGAAAAGAACTGGAGGAGGTCCCCCTTTATGCATGAGGCAATAGTGGGAAAACTCCCTAGATACTCTTATCTTACAGAATCCAATATGTCAATTAAAGCTGACAGATCTTTCCGCAATAATCACTTATACACGCACAAAATAAGTCTCCCTCTGTGATATGTCTTTCTAACTCAGAGCAGACTTCTCGGCCGCTATGGGGTAGAATGGTAGAGGGGAACATTTGTTCACGTACAAAAGCTAAGACACACTGTTTGATGTGCAGCATGTAGCGGGTAGATGCATTATTAAGTCTTATTTTACACACACGAGAGAGATTCTGGAGAGACACATTAGACTAGAAGCTGCTGCACCAAATTACTGTGGGGGAAAAATGGCTGATACACTCACAAAAACAAATAATTTAAATAAAGCCATATTCTTAATGGCTTTTATCAGGATTTGCATAAAAAAATTAAATCAATATCTTTCCCTGTCTTTTCTGAGCCTGGCTGGGCTCCTGCAAGAGAAAGGGTCTTATTTAAACTTCCCAGCTTCTATTGGATTGTGAATTTTCCTTCTCTCCTCTACCCCCTATGCTCTCACTACCCTTCACAAAGAAATTGCTAAGCTAGGATAGAAATCCAGTAAAAGAATATTAAATGATATGCAGATTTGGGGCACTATATTCCTCAGTTTCTTGCAAAATACTGTATAAAATTCTGAGCAGGAAGATTAACACATGATATAGTCACCAAAAAAAGGGTTTTTGGTTCTTTTTTGTTTCTCCTTCTGTTATGCAGTGAACAATCCTGGTCCTTGAATAAGTGGGGGAGAAAAGATGAAATTAGAGTTTCACAAAACTTGTTCTGTATTTTTATTAAAATACACTAGATAAAGGATCATTAAAGGAGATAATACTGCAGGATAAAAAAACATAATTCCAGTCAGTCTTGACAATATGCTCCCACAATCTTTTTTCATTAGGACAGCAGGTCTTAACTGATGTCTTTGAGGATAATGCTAAATACGCCAAATGATTGCTATCCATAATGCACATAGTGTACAGTTTTATCCATAAAGTAGCTTGCTCATAACAGTGCCCATCTTTCAGATTTGGCAATATAAATGACTACAGTGTGTATATGGTTAGTCTGAGAGGCTCCCACAATGAAGGCTGGATATCACGGTCTAGTTCATAAAAGCAAAAGTCCTCCTTTTCTTATTGGTCACATTCCAGAGGAGCTAAAATCAGAACCCTGCATTTAAACATCTCTCGCACTTGGAAGATGTTCACGTCAGCAGAACATTCAGAAATGCTCACGCGCACATTGAGAGCCAGATTTTCTCAAGAGTTCTGCTCCCTGGGTTCACACTGGGTGCTGATGAGCTCTCGACAACATGGCCATAAGCATCACAATGGGGTACTGAGCCCATCTGCAAACCTGGCCCCCACTGTCAGTTCTGAGAACTTGAAAACCTGTCTCCTTAGCAGTTTTCCCTGTAAGCCGAGCAATTGGGCAGTCACCCAGGAGAAATTCAAATGCCAGCTCTCTGATTGGCACAGAGCCCACAGCCGGCAACATGCTTTTCTACTGGTGGTGCACTTCCGCACCTGCCTCAGTGCACATAAAATTTATTCCACTCATGGATGGAAAAAAATTAGAAGGAACACTGATCCTAAGGCTCAGACAATGTACACATGCAGCCAATAGTGATTCCCTTTAAGTTGTAAGGGTTTTGAAACAACAACTATCATCTTTTATGATGTGATACAATAGGAAGAGAGCCTAAGCCATGAGTCCTTTGTGTCAGAAGCCTGGTATGAGGCTGGATCTGCTTGCAGCCTCTGCCAAGAAACAGGGGTGATATTGCCGAAATACACTTTCCCAAAAAGTCCTAGTCACAGAGTACTCTCACAAACACATCCTGGTATCAGGTGGTTCCAGAACATCCCACTATCAAGGATGGTGCCTAAACATTCCCCAAGGATAACAAACACATTGACCCATTGTTACGGGCATACATCTGTTAGTGGTCTGGGAGAGTCTGTGGAATACTACTATCTTGTTTCATCAACAATAAACCTGGCTGGGTGCCTTCATTCCTTAACAGATCTTGTGACCCTTGGGAGGTTTGCTCGAGTTCTGTCGTGCCATCTGTCTGCACAGGGCTGGGGAACACACATACAGCCAAACATCTATGAACATCTCACCAAATGTGTCTACATCACCTAGCATGCTGGAGCCTCTTCCTGCTTCCAAAATACAAATAAGGGATAACGATGATTTGGGAAGGAAAACCCCACTGCCATTCCTGACTTCTGCTTCATCCCACAAAAGCAAGCAAATCAGAGTTGAGTGGCTTAACCCAAGGTTTTCAGGGCAGCCCAAATCCGCAGAAATGGAGGAAGGGGGAGAGTTTTAGACATAACCACATACCTGACATCCATGACTACTGGTCCAGGTTTTCAGGCTGAAAATATCTCTACTATTTTATTAACAGGAACTTTTTAACTTGACCTTAAACCAAAAATGACAAGGGGAGAAGAATATTTTCATCCCCACTGTGTCCGCCACCCATTGATGGCAAAACAGGAATGCTCATATGAGGGCCATATTTGTCCCTGAGGGTACGTCTACACTGCATCCCTAGTTCGGACTAGGGATGCAAATGGAGACGACCGAAGTAGTTAATGAAGCGAGGATTTAAATATCCCGCGCTTCATTAACATGATCTCGCCGGCGCGCTAGTTCGAATCACAGCTGATTCGAACTAGGAAGTGCGCGCCGGGATGCGTTAGTTCGGACTAAAGCCCTTAGTCCGAACTAACATTACTCTTCACTGCGCGCACGTCCTGGTTCGAATCAGCTGTGCTTCGAACTAGCGCGCCGGCGAGATCACGGTAATGAAACACGGGATATTTAAATCCCCGCTTCATTAACTACTTCGGTCATCTCCATTTGCATCCCTAGTCCGAACTAGGGATGCAGTGTAGACGTACCCTTAGAGATTATTAAGATGCAGATTTTTAGCAGGAAACACTAGAGCAACTCCGCTCTTCTGTTTCATGTCAAGGGCTGTGTAGAGACTCCTCAGTTAGTCTATAATTGATGCAATGGCCTGTAATCGTTCATTCTGATCCGTTACAGTCCATTGGGTGAATGCATAGCCCAGCCCTGCTCCTTTTGCTGTGTTCAAAGCCTTCTGAAGTTCTCTGCCCATGTGTCCACCTCTTGTTCAAGCAAAACACCTCCCTGGCTACGTCATTGTCGTGATCGGGGCTTTTTTTGCGGAAAACACTACTGTGCTGTCTACACCGGCCCTTTTCCGGAAAACTGTTCCGGAAAAAGACTTTTGCCTGAACGGGAGCAGAATAGTTTTTCTGGAAAAGCACTGATGATTTTACAGTAGATTGTCAGTGCTTTTCTGGAAATTCAAGCGGCCAGTGTAGACAGCTGGCAAGTTTTTCCGGAAAAGCGGCTGATTTTCCGGAATAACTTGCCAGTGTAGACACAGCCCTCTTGTTTTAAATTTCATTCCAAGAGCCATGATAGTTAGTCTGGTTGCTTTAGAGCTAACACACAACAGAAAGCCGCCTTGATGACTTAGGAGCCAATAGTAATAGGATGCAGAGTCTGTTGGAAAAGATTTCAGAAGGGACGAGTAATTGGGAGTATTTCAGTTTGTTTTTGTTTTGTTTGTTTGTTTGTTTGTTTTCAGTGCTCGGTTTACAAGCCCTTAAAGGGGGCTTGATTTTCAAAGTGTTGAGTGCCTGCCTTGTGGGAATATGACCCCTGTTTGAATCTGAAGGGAAATATGCAGCCCCAGAAATGTCCATTTCAAAGATGCAGCGGGATATTTATAGAGAGAGTTTAACGGACATTTATGGTCTTTAGACCCGGGGTTGTCAAACTTTTTTTCTCATGATCCAGTTGAAGAAAATTGTTCATGCTGTGACCCAACAGAATGTGACTGGAGCGTGGGCTCCAAGGTGGGGCTGAGGACGAGAGCTTTGGGTTGTAGGAGGGAGCCCTGGGTGGAGGCAGGGTGAGGGCTGGGGCAGGAGGGGCTTACCTTGAGCAGCTCCCGGTCAGCGGTGCAGCGAGGGTACTAAGGCAGCTTCCTGCCTCTCCTGGCACCTCAGACCAGGCTGTGCCCCAGAAGCATCCTGCAGCAGGTTCCCAGCCAATGGGAGAAGAGAGCTAGCGCTCAGAGCAAGAGCAGTGCATGGAGCCCTGGGCGCTCTTCCCCCTACACTTAGGAGCCAGGCCTGTTTCCGGGCACTCCAAGCATCCTACACAGTCTGCAGTGCTAGGAACAGGCAGGGAGCTGCCTTAGCACCCCCCACTGTTCATCTGATCCCCCTGCAGCAACGAAACCCATCACCTGACACTCCACCACCCAGTCCTGGGTCCTGACCCAGCGTTTGAAAACCACTGGTCCAGACCTATAATGGTCACATTATTGGAACATTTTGGGGCCTGGGAATGCAGTGGATGTGTGTGTAATTGCACTGGAACTTGGCATGCATGCGGCTTGTGTGGCTGTCATTTCGATATTTAGCCAATTTGGAAGCTACTCTGCTTGGATTTACTCAAATTGCTGGGTGATACTAGTCACTGAGTAGTAGTACAATAAACCTCTGATGATGGTAATGAGCCATAATAAGTTTGACACACAAATAGTTGTGTCCAGCAAGTGCAAGTTTAAATATCACGTACATCTTTACTGTGCAAAGAGTCAGCAAAGCAGAACGGTGATTAGCATTCTGTGTGTTAAGAGAATTAAAGAAGGCAGGTGGAGTTCTTTTTTTCTCCTTTTATTGCCCCCATTGAAATCTGTTGCCTCCTCACAAGTAAAGTGAATGTCAGGTTTGGATATGTATCAGGAAATGCCGATGGGAGAAGTTGCTGATCCAGGTCACTTCTCATGTCCCAGCAACAGTGGATCTCCAACTCACAGCCTGCTACTCCAGAAGCACAGATTTCTGTCACATCAGCATCACTGCCCGTATTCATAGACCTAGCAGCAGGGAAGCGACTTGTCTGAGGTCACATCCACAGCTCAGCAGCAGAGTGAGTACTAGCCCTCAAACTCCCGGAGAGGCATAAGGATCTTGCACAAAATGGGTTTTTGTGCAAAAAAACCCCATCCACACTGTTTGTTTTTGTGCAGAAACGCTTTGCACAAAACCGGCTTGAATAAATTATGCAAATGAAGCATGGTGATATGCTAATCCACATTTCATTTGCATAGGCTCTTTCGACAAAAGCCGCAGTGTAGATGAAGCCCTGATGTCCAGGTTTGTTTTCCATGCACTCCACCACAGTGGCTCCTCCTAAGATCAGTAGTATTAGCATTATCAGGCCAATGAGACATAGCTGAGCAGTTCTGATTTCACCCAGTAGAGGGCAGTCACACACACACACTAGCTAGTTCATTACAGTTTACTGCTAGAAGAAGAGGAGAGAAGGGGAAATACCAGTCAAAGATGTTGCTTCTTTCCTACTTGCTTGCCTGTCTCAACCTTATTTGCATATAAAGACCTGGCAAAGTCTATGCTTTTAAAATGTCTCTGTAAACAGTATTTTGCAGAATTCTTCAGTACTTTCTCCATAACATGCCCTGTTCTTGAGATATTTTTAGGTGCTTGCAGAGAATGGTTAAGAAATGGCATATTATCTGTGCCTTCAATTTTTGATATCCCAACTCGGCGCAGATATTGTTGGCAATTGTGTTTTTTGACAGTAACAAGGCATTCTGTAACTCAGGAGTCATACATTCTGTACTCCTGTCCTTGAACTTAATGAAAACATATTTCAGTTAGAAAAACTTCCATGTTAATTTCAGCTCCATTCAAATCACAGGGGGGAAGGGACAAGTGTTTAAATGTGCCAATATGATACTGAGGAAAAGGGCAGAATTGATAACGAAAAGAAAAATCCCATCAATCTTCCAAGGAAAGCAAACAACAGAGAGCAAAAAAAAATATGAAAAATAACTTGACAAGGTTCCTTTAAAGAAGAAAAATTGCATATACTACAGGTTACATTCCCATTGATCTTTCACTCAGCTTCCCATGTATATGTGGACTTGACTATTTGATATTTCCTTTTATTGTCAGAGGTAATAACTGAGTGGAAGCAATCATTTCTAAATAACGGCCTGCTATTCTCCAATTGTAGTGATTAATGCTGAATAATTATTAGCTCTGAATATTGCATTGGATGGATACGATGGTAGTAGCTAAAAGCTGTCAGCAATTGGCATCAGCACTAATGAATGAAAACCTCCCTCGATGGAGTAGTGCTTGGTTTGCTCAGGAACCTATAGATGGCACTCTTTTCTCTCCCAGCAACATCAAACAGCTGTTTTAAATCCAAATCAGCTGTAGACCTGGATTCCGTTTTCCGTGACCCTCATGCAATGTCCTAAATGGACACATGGAAGAAAAAGGGAGAGATGTGCCTGTTTTCAGTATTTTAATTGAAGGTAAAATCCATGTTGTTATCTTTGGGAGCGCAATTATATTATACAGAAAACTAATGCCTTTGGCTGCTGCATAAGTCTGTGCATGCCCAGAGAAACACTAAAGGAAATGCACAAATCCTTGTTATCCAGGCCTTTTAGAGAATATGAAAAGCTGTTGGAAAAATCGAAAGGTTTAAAGGAAAAATCGAAAGATCTAAAGCTGTTGGAAAAATCTCAAAGAGATTCATGACCCTTGCACAGGGATGCAAAGGAGTTTGATGTATCAAAGAGGGAAATCACACATGTATGGGATGGGGGGCTCTACAGCTAACCAACAACTCTCTCTGACTCCCAGCTTTACAGACTGTTAGAAGACTGGTTTGCAAACTATCGCCCAGTCCCTGAGCTCTGCCAGAGAAATGCTCAGGACAGCTTCGGAGAGTGATTTTAAGCCTCTTTGTCCAGGCACTAGCTGGCATGGGGACTTGTAGCCCTTTTCTGGTGAGGGACAACAGCCAATTACTCCATCCCGGCTTTGAGGCAAGTAGAAACAGGGAAGGAGTGATATCTTTGAAGCACGACTCCGGGTGCTGGTCCTGGCTGTGTTGCTCTGTGTAAGGAAGTTGAGAGTAACCACATGGCCTACTGGGCATGATCTAAAGGTTTTACAGTGAAGCCACGGTTACATATATGTCAATTTGAAAATGTCAGTGACCTTGTGTCTCCAGCAGCTGCACGCCTCGCTTCATGGAGGATGTGGCAATTATGGTTTCAATAGATTGTAACACTGCTTCCTCTGTAGCTGATTCCTAGAGCCCCTCCTGTCACATATGGTGGACACCAGGAGTTGGACTGACAGTGCAACATGGATTGTCGTGCAGGAACTAATTTTTGCATCCTTTGCCATGGGGATATACACAAGCAGTTCTGCATGTTTGCTTGTGTATATAAACATATGATTGCCTGTTACATGTTGTGATTTTGTGCAGGTGTTTGCGTGAAATAGAGATGTGGTTCCCTAAAAGCTTGGGGATTCAGGCATGGATTCAAATGCTTAGACCGGATATGGAACCGTTCTTTCAGTTTCAGAGCAGTATGAGTGTCTGTGTGTGTGGGTGTGAAACACAGGCATGGAAGGGGTGTGTGGAGAGGGAGGGTATTTACTAGTGCAGAAGCTGATGAAGTCCCACAAGAATAATGTTTCTTGCTAAATTTCACCAAGAGGTGGTGGAAATCTTGAGACAAATGCCAGTGTTGTGAGATACTTGCCTTATGGGGCTGAATACATGTGAGAGCAAGCTGCTGAAATTTTGATGCTATAGCAGGTGGAAATGTGAAACCTGGTTTGTAGAATTGTAGGATTGGAAGGGACATCGAGAAGTGAGGTCATTTAATCCTGTGCCCTGAACTCATGGCAGGACCAAGCACCATCTAGATCATCCCTGACAGGTATTTGTCTAACCTGCTCTTAAAAATCTTCAGTGACAACGCTTAAGTACTCTGAGAGTTAAGACATTTTTGCCCAGTCTAGACTGTCCTTTCTGTAACTGAAGCTCAGTGCTTTTTGTTCTATTCTCAGAGGTGGCAGAGGACAATTTTGCTCCCTCCTCCATCTGAAAAACATTAAATGTGCTGTATTTGAAAAGTGGAGGGGAAGGGACTACACAATCCATCATTCAGATCCACATTTGGCCTAAGCAATTTGGAAACAGTTCAGGTCAAACAGCAGTTACAATTCACGAGCTGGCCAAAGTAATGCATTCGCAAGCTAACTGAAGTGGTTTTAACTCACAAAAGCTCATGCCCAAATAAATCTGTGAGTCTTTAAGGTGCCATATGACTCCTCATTGTTTTTGCAGATACAGACTAACACAGCTACCCCTCAGAGACTTTTCTGGGAATGGTTTTCCAATCAGCTATGCACCCACTTTTTAGTAGCACTATCCTGGGTTGTATTTCCCTAGTTTGTTTACGAGAAGGTCATGTGAGCTGGTATCAAAAGCCTTACTAACATAAGGATATATCACATCTACTGCTTACCCCTTATCCACAAGGCTTGTTATCCTATCAAAGAAAGCTACCAGGTTGGTTTGACACAATTTGTTCTTGACAAGTACATGCCAAGTGTTACTTATCTTATTATGTTCTAGGCATTTGCAAATTGATTCTTAAATTATTTTCTCCATTATCTTTCCTGGTACAGAAGTTAAGCTGACTGGTCTGTAGTTCCCTGGGTTATCCTTTTTTATAAATAGGCACCTAGCTAATAGTTCATATCTCCTTCAGTCAGCTCCTTGAGTATTCTAGGATGTAAATTATCAATCCATGGTGACTTGAAGACACCTAACTTGTGTTTTAACTTTGTCTTCCTATTTTAACCTGTAATCCTACAGCATTTTCACTGGCATTAGTTATATTACATGTCCAATAGCTACTAAGCTTTTGGAGAAAAACTTTGAAACAAAAAAAAATCACTTAGCATTTCTACCATTTCTACATTTTCTGTTTTTATTTTCCTCTTTATTGAGTGATGAGTCTACCCTGTACTTGGTCTTTCTCTTGCTTCTGAAGTATTTATAGAATATTTTCTTCTTAGCCTTTGTCTCTAGCTATTTGTGCCTTGGCCTGTTCAATTTTGTTTCTGCATACGTGTGTTATTTGTTTATATTCATCATTTATAATTTGACCTACTTTCCACATTTTGTAGGATTTTTTTGTAAGTTTCAGATCATTGGAGATCTTTCACTTATGTCAGGACTGTCTTTTGCCTTACTTCCTCTCTTTCCTACACAGTGGGATATTTTGCTCTTGTGCCCTTCTGAAAAATGGAAGCTCTCTTGAGTGGTTTCCCCCCTTAAACTTGTTTCCCATTGGATCTTATCTACCAGCTCCCCTGTCTTTATTGTGGTATCTTCCCTCCGACCATTCCTTAGAGTCATGAACTCCATTTCATGATCACTTTCCCCCAAGCTGCCTCCCACTTTCAAATTTGCAACCAATTTCTCCCTATTTGTCAGAATCAAATCTAGAACAAACTCTCCCCACAGTTTTCTTCACCTTCTGAAATTTTTTTAAAAAAATGTCACCAATACAGTCCCAAGAACTTATTGGATAACCTGTGCCCTATTGTGTTCTCTTCCCAGCAAATGTCTGGGAAGTTGAAATCCCCCATCATCACCAAGTCATATGCTTTAGATGATTTTGTCGTTTAAAAAAAGCCTCATCCATCTCTTCTTTATAGTTTGATGAGCTGTAATAGACCCTTTCAGCTTCCAACGCAACCCAGACTTAATTCAGATCTCCATTCAAACATCTCCTTTGTTGCCTTTGAATACATATGCAAAAAATGGGAGTGGGCAACCCAATATGAATCCAGATTTCACCAGAGGTCAAGAGTGGTCAGGGCTGAAGATTGGATTCGGACCCAGCTCTTGTGCATATACATTTACTTGTATATTTGACACACAGAATCATAGAACAGTAAAACTGGAAGGGGCCTCGAGAGATCATCAAGTCCAGTCCCCTGCCTTCACGGAACGACCCAGTACCATCTAGACCATCCCTGATAGATGTCTACCTAACCTGCTTTTAAATATCTCCAAAGAGGTAGATTCCACAACCTCTCTAGGCAACTTATTCCAGCATCTGTCTATCCAGTGGATGTGTGAATAGGGGTGATGCAGGGCCACGACTGTATATTGATATGCTTGATACACTTTTTTTATATATAATTTTGATAAGTAATATCAATGCTTATTTAAAGGGTTTTTTTCTTTTTTTTTTCCATTAAATTTCTATAGCTGGTGGGAAATTTTGGAGGGGTCAGATAATTATTTAATGACCATAGACACTGCAGTATTAAAAAGTTAGAGCTTCATTAACAGCTACAACCTACGTTGCTAACATCACATGTCAAAATATAGAAGATAAATATCCTTAACTCAAACCTTACTAAGGCGCAGCATTTGTCTTAATTTGCCTATCTGTAAACTCTGATTATTGTCGCTGGAAATATATTTTTTTCAGCAGTCGTGTGTGGGTGAAATCGATGCTTTCCGACATTCACCGCTCAAATTCTAATCCCTTCCAAGCCTATATAGATACAAGCTTTTTCCTTTACCTTCCACAAGGGGCAAGTTACAAGAAGTGGCCACAGGCAAACTAGCAATTCCTGCCTTTCCCAGTAGGAATGATTGAAAACAGTGGGGCTGAGGGAGAGAGCGAGAGAGAAGTGTCTCTTTCCAATCTCACTCCCTGTGTTATTCTGAACAGAGACAGTGCAGGATTAAGCCTTGCATCTCATTTGTTTCATTCATTTTATTTCCTGTGCCTGTAGGAGCCCTGACAACCTCCCCTCTACCCCCCCCTCCCGCTTCAAAGGCCAGACAGCCTTATGCAAATCCTGGTTGGTCAGAGGAGAAAAAAACTTGGCTTGCTGGGAGACCAACCATGAACAGCACCTAAGGGCTCCTGTTGCAACCAGGCTCAGGGCTGATCTTGCCAGGTGTGATGGAGCGGCATGTTCCAGAGACTCTCTTCCCCGTGGCGATGCTCACAAGCAGGGGGAGGAGAGGGGAGTGGGGTTTGTGCTTAGCAGGAAAGGTTCCAATCCTGCCCTGTTTGGTTTGCAACTCCAAGAGCCAAACTCCTGAATAAAGTACACAAGACAGTGGGGTTTGCATGCAGGTGAGTACTGGCAAAAGGGGCTGAACAGGCAAACGCTCTTTGTACAGGTCCTGTCCATTAAGTTCCCAACAGGGGCTGCTTCTTGGCTCTGTGTGATTTGTTTTCCCTGTTCACTTTCCTCTGGCCTGTAAATGAGCCACTTGCCTCTGATGTCTCTCTACTGGTCGTAAGATGCCCTGAGTGGCAAATACCACAGGCCAGCAGACTGTTGGGAGAAAAGGCTGAAAAGTGAAACACCGTTCCCAGGTGGGGGCTGGGAGCCCATTCACATTTCATTGCACTGTAGGTTATAATTGGCCCATTACAACCAGTAAAAGGGATGTCATGCATGTGCTGTTTACACAAGTGCACAACGTATCTCACAAACAAAAGTACACATGCACACAAAGAAACATATACCTGCATCCCGATATTTACTAAGCTCTGGGACAATATTAACACAAAGCACTAAAATGCACATGCAAGAGACATGCACAAAATAAAGGCACAGGAACTGCACAAAATAAACACACACTTATGTTCACAAAATTAAGGCACTATAGACACAAAATACAATACTTTCCATGAACAAATAATGAAGTACTGGCATAGCATACTATTAAAAAACAAAAACACACACCATCTACTCTCACAAACAAATATATATCTCTATGCAATACATAGATAGCATGAATGCAAAACAATATACATGCTGAAACAAGAGAGGACTATGCAGCACTTTAAAGACTAACAAGATGGTTTATTAGGTGATGAGCTTTCATGGCCCATCACCTAATAAACCATCTTGTTAGTCTTTAAAGTGCTGCATAGTCCTGTCTTTTGTTTCAGCAAGATCAGACTAACACGGCTACATCTCTATTACTAAACAATATACATGAGATTCATACACAGTTCTGTCATGGCAGTACACAAATGCACAGGATATTCACACGTGTGCGTCTACACGCAGGCACAGACAAAAATGTGCAGCACACATTAATACAACAATTAGGTATATTTCCACTCTTCATCCTTATTTTTCAACCCAACTCCACACATTCAATACTGATATTTATTGCATGCTTTGAGTGCAAGAAGGCATCCTGTGCTTCCCCAGACACTAGTATATATCATCTGCTTCAGGGATGGGAGGAGACACAAATCCAGGTGAGGAATCCCTCTTTAGATGTTTCAGGAAAAGACACACTAGTGCCCAAAGCACCTAGAAAAGGGGCTGTAAATACAGGCTCGTGGGTCAGATCTGCTCCACCAAAGTTAGCCACTGACAGGCCCCCACCATGGTATTTACCTGCGCCTCCACAGGGACAGGGACAGCTGCCGTTAGCCACAGGTTGATATTTCCAGCCAATGGGAGCTGCAGTTGCCTGTTCCTTTGAGGGTGCAGGTAGATATAGCAGCAATGGCCCACAGGGGGCTAAGCCTGGTGAACCGCCACCAATTTATTACCCAGCCCTGACCTAGAACCACAGAACTGGTCATACAAATGGCATCATTCATCAGCTCACCTTCCCTAGCCAGGTGAATCCCAGAGCAGTGCTGTTTCCTGCCTGCCCGTGCCACAAAATAAACCCTAGCTCCTCGCATGCATCACAGAGCGGCTTCCTCTGTTGCCCTCCTAGGCTGCTCTCCAACTCAACTCAGGAGTTAGGTTCTCCATCCAGGCAAACAATTTGCCACCAGGAAATAACAAACAGGAGGCTATCCTGCAAGGAGGCGAGCAATGATTGAGATGCTCTGACCCACCTTGTACAGCTTTCTGGGAAAGGAGAAATTGCATTAGCAGGACGAGCATTTAACCAAAGCTGGTATTTGTAATGGGATTTAGTTCAGTTTGCTGTGAACGAAAGACACAGTCAATATATCAGGCAGGGACAGAATAATGAAAGAGCAGAGATTGCTACGGGAATGATCCTTGAAGGCACAGTGAGCATGCTCCTGATCTGTGTCCTGTGTACCTTTGCAGAACATCTAAATTTCCCCAATATACCCAGTCTTCGGGAAATCAGTGGGAGTCTACTGATTTACTTCAGTGGGAATGAGATCTGGCCCATATGTGGAATAGGGGAGACAGGACACCTCTTTTCTATGCTTTGGAAAATTGTAGGGGATGGGTTTAAAAAAGAAATCTTTCCCTGGATGATTGCAGGCATAGGAATTGACCCATCATAGGAGGGTATTTACAATCATTTGTCTGCAGGAGAGGAGGTCAGTTTATTATCCTTTTACAACCCCCACCTTCCCAAATTGGGAAGCTTCTTTAACAATAGGTGCAAGCAACAGACATAGGTTTGTAGGTTTGATTCTTCTCCCTTTCCTGATAGACTCAAAAAAGATCCCTCTGAAATAACCAACTCACTCTTACAAGGGAAAAAAGACAGCTAAAGGGGAGAGACTGCTCCGGCCCTCTCCTGCCCTTTACAAAGAGGACCGGGTTCCTTTCTGAGCCTGACTGAGCCAGCTTTGCTTTCCTCCAGCTCGTCCAGACATTTGTAGCTGCAGGCAAATGACCTGACACTAGAGGGCAGCTAAAGAATCTCTACACTGGTGTTCATTTCTTCCCCTGGAGTGTGTTCCTGGATTTCTGGGCAGAAGTGCAGCCTGATTTAAGTCTCTTGTTTATTAAAAAGTGTAAGGAGTAGCGCCTGGGAATCCTTTTGGGGTCCAAGTCGGGCTCTAGCTTTCCGCTCTCAGGGATGAAGCTGTATTGCTTTAAACTCTACACCTGTGTGGCTGTAGCTTTAAGCACCAGGCAGACACATGACCTGGCTCTGCTGAATGAAGAGAAGCTGTTTTTATTTCAGCGCTGAAGGGAGCTCCGCACAGAAGAACCAGGAAGGCTTGAAGGGATCTGGATGGTTGGAATATCTCCCCCAAGACCGTGGAGTTTTAGAAAGTTTTAGCTGTTTTTATACATACTTTTCTCACGGTATTTTAATGTGCTTTCTGGTCCCTATGAATGTCTTCCTGGGTAGGATCATTCTCTTATCTAAAGAGTGTCAGTCTTCAAACTTTCAGGAGATAAAACATAAGGCAACACTGTTTATGCCCCATGGCTTAAAAACCTTCTTTGGCAACCATCTAGCAACCCACCCCTGTACTGTGAGGGCAGTAGCTAACTGACACAGAAAGGAAGTGAGCACCTGCTAAGGAGAGGAATGGGGATTGTTTCTGCTTTGAACAACATCAGATTTGATTTACCCTAGAAGAGCCCCCTCACTCCACGTACTTCGGACAACTGTGTTAAAAAGAAGCAACCGTGCCATTATGCACTGATAACACAAAATAACCACCCAAATCTCCCATCCTTCCCTATACATTGTCCCCAGTGATAGCTCCCTTCTCAGCTGCCCTCCTAAAATATGCACCATGCCCTGGGCAATAAGAGGTTGGGCTAATTCAGGCCAAAAGGGGAGGCAGTTTCAAAGGAAAATGGTGAGGTCAGATTACTCTCCAAGCAGACCCTTATGGAGGAGCAAACTGAAGCCCAGATGGACTAATGGCCATGGATAACACCTATGGCAGTGTAGGAGCGGCAAAGGGAGATTTCTCAGTAGTTAGGGGGCTAAATTTTCAAGAGTTCAACCCTCCCACCTGGAGCCAGGTTGGTTAATAGTGCTCAGGACTCCAGGGGGATAATACAGAGCCAGAGTTTTCAGGTCTCCCCGTGGTGGAAGCTGAGGTGCTGTAAGTCTGTCTGGGCTGCCTCTCTGTTGGTCAGTAAGCCTTTGCCCTGACCTGGTTGTCCAGGAGAATCTCAGAGGCTAGTTATTAAGTCTTATGCCAATTCTGTCAAGTTCCCTGTGCTATACATGGAAACTGAGGCACAGAAGTCCAAGTTCTCTGGTGCAGGGCCTGGCCCCTTTCCTTCATTCTGGCCACATGGGAAGTGCAGAAGGCTGGTTACAAAGAGCCCTTAGAGAGCAATTACCTGTGCAAAGGGCTGTGTGCATAGCTCACCCCAGAGCCCAGAAGTGTGGACTGTCCACCCCATTAATCCCCTAGTTAATGCTTATGCCTGCTGGGCTGCAGTAGACAGGAAGATGACAGACCCCTAACTGTGGGCTTGCAGGGGGGCTTGGAAGCCTGTTATGCAGCCTCTTTACTGCTCAGGGCCCTGTGTGACATGAGGACAGAGATGCGGACCCCACCAGGGCGGGGTGTGTGTGTGTGTGTTTGTGTGATGGGGGTGTTAAGAAAATAAAAGGTAAATGCAGCTCCCCCCAACACCTGCCACCTGAGAGGGGACCCGTGGGACGTGCTGGCGGCAGGGGAGGCTCTGTCCGTGTTTCTGGTGGGGGGGGGGACATGCTCTTTGCCCGCGGGAGGCCTGGGCAGGGTGGGGGTTCGCCGCGGCGCGTCTACACGAGCCCGGCTCCGAAGGGCGGGCGGGGAAGGGTTAAGGCCGGTGCCGGTATGTTAATGAGCTGCATGGTGATGCGGGGAGGCCGGCTCTAGCAGCCAGCCGGCTGCTGCTGGGGGGGATGCGCTTCCCGTGCCAGGCAGGCGCCCACAGTCCCTGGGAAATTCGGCGGGGAGGCAGCGCGGAGGCAGCTCCCGCCGGCGGGGCCTGGGGGGGGCAGGCGGGCCCGGGGCGGCTCATGTCCCAGCAGGGGGCCAGGTGGGCAGCGGGCAGGTCGGAGCCAGCCGCTGCCTGACGCCGCGGGGGAGCCGGCAGGAATACGGAGCGGCCGGCGGGGGATGCCCGGGCGCCGCGCGGAGCCCCGCTCCCTAGTGCCGAGGCGGCGGAGGGGGCAGCGGTCCGCCCCCCGAGGAGACGGCCGGCGGCGCAGCTCCGGGGGGTAAGTAGCGGGGCCGGTGCCCGCGCCCCTCTTTTTGCTGCGCGCGGTTCTGGGGGGCGCGTCTCTCCGGGGTGCGGGATACCCCCCACGCGGGGTGGGACTGGAGATTCCTCCCCCTGTGGGGGACCCCAGCCCCCCGCGTTTGGGCCCGGGGCTCCGCGGGAGGGGTGACAGCTTCGCCTTGTGGGGGGGTCCCGCCAGCTGCCTTCCCCCGGAATTGGACCCCGAGATGCCCCCGGAGAGCCCTTTGGTCCCCGCTCCTGCCCAGGCTCTTCCTTGTGCCTGTGTGTTTCCCCCCCAATTGGTTTAGCTCTCCCGCCCCGTGTGTTTTTATTCCTCCGTGAATCGCAGCGGCTCCCTTTGCCGTCCGGAGCGAGGGGCTAGAGGCGGAGACCAGCAGACAAAAAAGTTGCCCACTGACACACAGGCCGTTACTCGAAGCGCTGGTGAATGCCCGCAGCTAGTCCCAGGAAAACTCCCAGCTGCTGCCACATCTCTGGCTGAAGCCGGGTGGGCAGGGGGCTAGAGGGAAATCAGCCTGCCCTTTCTCCAGAGAAACCCTGTGTGTCTCTCAGTGCCGGGAAAATCCAACACTGTTTGGACCATCCCTAGAGGATTTTACATCCCGGCTTGACAAGCCCTGGCTGGGCTGATTGAGTTGGGATTGGTCCTGCTTTGGGCAGGGGGCTGGACTGGATGCTTCTTGAGGTCTCTGCCAACCCTGGGATTCTATGATTTTGTGTTTCACCACAAGGGAAGCAGGACATCTATGTGCATCTTCGTCTCTTCTTTGGGCCTCCACTGAGATCTGCAATAGGCCAATACTTGCCTTTCTCCTGGGCCAGCAATGTTGGTATTTTGTGGGGCTGGGGACAGCGAAGGTCCAGTGACTAATTCTGTAGCAGTGTCCCAAGCTAGCATGGTGGAAAGGGGTTAGGAAGTGTGTGGTGGGTAGTTGAAATAAGAGAGGTGTTAGCAGGGAGCAATGCTATACAACCCCATTTCCAAGAGGGGTTCCCATTATGTGCCTGGCTCTTGACATTCTGGTGCTGTTTGACATCATAGCCGAGTTGTGGGAGACAGGTTGGGCTCTCCTTTGCTGGACAGTCCATTGGTTTGCTGCCTCTGAAAGTTAAGTCAAATGCCCTATTTCTGCAGCTGAAAGGCTGCTGCCTCAAAGAATCTGTGCCCTCTTCAGAGCAGAAGTTCTTCTCTACCCCCACCCCTCAACACAGATATTAACCCTCTTATAAAAATAATTTAACTCTGCTGCTGCCTTTGGCCAATTTCCCACTCACTCTGAGTGCAATGCGATAGTTCAGGGAGCTGAACGAAATAGCTTTGATTTTGGAAAAACGGTTCAGCTAAAGAGAAACTAAAATGTACAATTTCTTCTGTGAAATGGCTCGGGTGGCAAAATACAGGCACTTCACTCCGCTCTCCTCGCCATCTCTGCTGGGCTCATTGCAAAGATAAAGTAACTCAGTTTACTCTTCATTGCCTTTATATCTTTATTTGCTGTAATTATTTGTGGAGTTTCCCCCGGCTTATAACAAGTTGTGCAGTGGGAACAGGTAACAGATGCTGTTGAGAAGCTGCACAAAACCACAAACATGATAGAAATAGCTTCTTTTCATCACACGATGTGCTTTTCTTCCCATTTAACCCTCCATTCCCCCCTGCTCCTCAGCAGAACAATCTACTCTCCCCTGAATGGAGTGAGTGGCCAGGAGAAGGGAAAGCAAACCAGTTGTGACCGCTAGATGCCTGGGGGTGGGACAACGGAGAAGAGGTGACTCCAACTGTCCTGTGCTCTTGCACTCTCCCCAGCAAATTGCATGCGTGTGTGACAAGCTGTCTTGCAAAGCAGCTCTGTGGAAAGGAGATGGGGAGCCGTTTGTGGGGTAGATACTGTGGTCCATGTGAGTCTCTTGTTCTGCGTGCGAGCTGCGATTGACTGGTCCCTCCACGCTCCAGGACTGGCTGTGTACAGTTGAAGCCTGGAGCAAGCCTTGAGGGTATGACCCAACGGCTTGGGTGGATTGTAACAGGTGATAGAATTCTCTTCACTGAGCCTGCGTGCTGCTTGAGAGAGTCTAGCTGGATGCTTCAGGGTATGTGCCCAAGATTCTAAGGGAGATACCCAGCCTTCTCTTGGATGCCCACACGATGCATGCCAAAGGTTGCTTTTTGAAGTACCTTTGTCCAGGGATGCCTGGTTTAGCAGAGAAAAGGTAAAATCCACCACTGGCCAGAAATACCCATATCCACACCCATGCTTCAGTCCAAATGTTGCGCTAATCAAATCGCTTTAATTGGCCCGGTATAGCTCAAACAACAAACATGCAATGGGGTAGCGGTGGAGAACATCCCTTCCTCCTCGTACTTGTTGTAGCGATCCCTTTCCATGAGCAGCAGCAAGGTGTCCGTCCATCCATCCCCTTCCCCTCCTTTCCATTCCAGTCTTCAGGGGTGTTTTTTGGCTGATGAGAAATTTGTTTCCTTCCTCTCTCTGTCATTCTTAAGGGCTGGGGGGATTGAGAGATAAGCCTGTGACGGCCCTTTCACATCTCTAAACACTCCTGATTACTCAGCTAATCTTTATTTCATGGGCATGTTAAAAGAAACACACAAATGGAGAAAGTGGAAGGTGGGG
Source organism: Pelodiscus sinensis (assembly GCF_052426305.1). Taxonomy (NCBI): domain Eukaryota; kingdom Metazoa; phylum Chordata; order Testudines; family Trionychidae; genus Pelodiscus; species Pelodiscus sinensis. The sequence goes on from NC_143078.1 coordinate 4,709,581, forward strand.
AGATGTTTAAAATACACAAGAAAGGAGCCGGCAGCAGTATAATCAGTCTTATGCCAGTGATGTGAAATATTTATGGGTCTAAGTTGTGGCAAGATTTTTCTCCCTGCTGCTTCCCTCACCCAGCCTTTCTCAAATGTTTCCCTTTAGTAAAATAATCATTAAAAATCCGGCGTGAGGGGCCTGATGGCTGTTTCCCTCTTTACCCAGCTGTCTCCTGGTGGAGTTGCACACAGCTGTCTGTACACATCGCCTGGGGGGCACAATGTACTTCTGTCTGTCACTACCAATGAGAGAGCCAGGGACTGCTAGCCAAGCTACCCAAACCATAAAGAGACCGGAGTGTTGTGTTACAGTCAGTTAACTAGAAATCATTCCAAACCATCCCTTTGGCCAGCCAGTGGAAAAAGTGGGTGTCTCTTTGAGGTGCTTGCATTTTACCATGGTAGTCTGCTTCCGCTGTGGGCATTCTGCTATTAAGTCCTTAGATCTGAGTTTTCAAATTTTTTTTCCCTCCCTCCCCCCCAATCTTTCTCTCTCCCCTGCAATTCAAACAGTGATGAATGGACAAAAATCCCTCAAGGGAAACATTTTTTCACTTAGTTACAAAGATTTCATGGCTAATTAACGTAAATGTGGGTTTTAGAGTGTTAATCTCTTAACCAGCTTGGCTAAGAGGCTGGGAGGACAACAAAGAACAGGACAAGAACGGAAGTGGCGGGGAGCGGGCAGAGGTAGAGGTACTACCAAGTTTTCCCTGGGGTTTGCCTATAATCTTGATGACTGAATTCTTGGTGCCTATATAGTTATGGCCAAGAGTATCCCACGTATGCCTGGAGTATGTCCACTTACTCCTTGGATCCATGTACCTTCCCTCTTATGCCCCCTTTTCTACTCCCCAAAAGATCTAAGCTCAGCTCTCTGCAAGACTAACGGACATTTTGGGCTGAGGCTGTGGAACATTCTTTGTGAAGAGTGATGGGAACAAAGCTTCAAGGATAAAGAAGAGAAATTGGGAACAACAACAAAAAATAATCCAGGCAGTATATTGGCCTGAGGGGGGGGGGGGTTACATTCAGATTCTAAAATGCTACATTCAGATTCTTTCTCTGTAGCTATTTATTGGGGTGTTTTGAAGAGAAGGGCGTGCAGCAGGGATGCCCCAAACAGTCACAAGGCTATTGCTTCATGCTAATGCCACCCAGTTCTGTGCCAGAATTGGGAATCAGATTCGTTAAGAAAGTAGATCTATGGGAGAAAGCTAAACTGAGCACATCAAACTCATGTCGCTTGTGCCTTTCACCTTTTTCTCAAATCCAGGCTTCTGAGTTTAAAAACCTGCCTCAGAGCCACCCAGCTTTTGCTTTGCACAGGGATTTTTTTCACAACTAAACTTTGACAATAGATTTTTCAGTTTTAGTTGCACTCCACCTGTCCGCTATTCCACTCTTTCTTTCTTATCCTTTCTCTTCCCCTACACCAGGATCCATCATTGAGAGCCGCCTTTGGCCTAAGAGACTAGGACCATTTGAGAGCAGTAACCATTTGTGAGCTCGGAAACATAATGCATTGGGCAGGCCCGGCTGTGAGTCTTAGTGGGAATAGGGTACAATTATTGCTGGAAGATGGAATGAGGATGGATAGTGGGCTACCTGAAATACCATCTCACTCCACTAGAGGGGGCGGACGCAGATCAGGCTGAAGTGTACTCAACAGCTGCTTTCATGGGGGGGAAGAAATAAAAGAGCAGGAAACTGTCACCACTTCTAACTTGGGAATGAACTAAAACTGGCCATCTCATCGCCTTGAGTGCCACTGGAAGGAGACGTTCAGAGAAGCAGCACTGCGAATTGGACCCATAATTTCCCTGAAACCTACCTGTTACTGGAATCAGCATTTCTGGGGGAGGTAGGAAGACTTCAGTGCTTTGCAAAGATTCCCCGATAAGTCAGAATGGCTATAGCTAATGCCCTGCCCCCCCCCCCCCCATATACACTCACCCAACCCCACATCCCTTTTTAATCCATGAAAGAGGAACTCTTTCTGCAACACCTGCTGTGGCCTGGCTGCAGATGGGGAAAAAAATGTTCTCAGGTGGTGGTAAAATTGCTCTGGCGAGATTTAATTAATAAATAAAGGAAGGAAGATAAAATAAGCATGCATAACATATGTCAGTGATGCATCTCTCTAATCTAATCTTCTGCTGCATGTTCTCTGCTGGGTCTTGTCTCTGAGTTATAATCCGACCGTGTGTTTCAGTGAGGTTGAAAAATATTGTTTGCCTCACTTTGCTGGCTAAAAGGTGTTTCTGGCCACTCTGTGGGATGGCATGTAGCAGAGATGGAGTGCTGAGGAAAAAGGTGGTCTCCCTTGTTCCGATCTGCTATATCCTTTCTCGCATTTCTCGGTGTAATCTCAGCTTCTCGTTGGGTGAAATAGAAAGGGGGTGGGGAGGGAGAAGGGATGAAAAGCAAGATAAATGCATCATGTTATGAAAGTTTAATCCTGCTTTGCCTGGGCTAAAATTACATTCAAAGCAGGAGATAAAAGGCATCAGAGTCACATTATACGGATAAAAAAAAAATCCAGATCATCTTAAAAAGAAGAGTGATAGGGCTCAGCCCGGATCACTATCAGCCAAGCCCTCCATCCTGCCCAATGCAGATGTGTGCTGTTTTGCTGCAACGGGAAACCAAACAAGGTGGGCTCCTTGTCTGCAAAGTGCCAGCAATCTACAGAGGTTAAAGGCCACTGATGTGAAAATGCCTATTTTGTTGTAGCTGGAATCTAGGGAGCAGCGTTCAGTCTGTGCAAGAATAGCCAAGGCCATTTGTTTTGTCCCAGCATGTGTATCCCCCTTGTTGAACCGGATGAAATTGGCATAATTCAGTTACGTGTCATGGGGCCTTCAGTGCTAAAGAGCTAATGGAGGTTTTCCTCAACATGACAAGATAATTCTGGCGGCTTTGGAATGTGAGTTCTAACCCACTGTCTCTGTGAAGTTCCAAGTGGCTGTTGCATGAAAAGCAGTGCTAGAGGGTGGGCATCTTGATTTGGACAGAGCGCTCCCTGGGTGCGCAAGGCATGGAAAGGTTCGGTGGTGGGACTCTGAGTGTGGCCCCTTGGAGGACAATGCTAACACGATGAGTTGCCTTAGACACTGTTAATCATTTCTGGCATCCCTTTTGCCCAGTATTACCAGGGCCGGCCCACAACATTTTGGCACCTGAGGCAGGGAGCTCAAATGACATCCCCATGGCCCCTTGCTTGGGCCAAAATTTGGAAAGGTCTCAATTCTCTGGGTCCTAGTGGCGCCCCCTTACAGTCTGGCACCTGTGGCGGCCGCCTCAGTTTGCCTCATGGTAAAGCCAGCCCTGAGTATTGCTGTGCTTTACATATATTAAGCTTTTCCTCCACAGCTGTAGGAGATCAGTACATTCTCTGATTTACAGACCTGGAAACTGAGGCACAGGCCTAGAACTCAGGAGGAATCCTGTTCTAGGGCACAAGCACATGGCCTTAGACGTTTCCTAGGAGAGCTTGCTATACAAACACATCGCTCAGTCACCAAATGAGGTCTCTCTTCTTGGACATTAAAACTCCTACCTGGGCATATCTCAGTTTTACCCGCTCGTATTGAATTGTTGCTTTCACACATGGTGTGGCCTTAAAAATGTTGCACTGTGGAGAGGACCATTTGGGGAGCAGCCTCTTGTTCACCTCGCAGTCTCCTAGGTTTCAGCCCCGAATTCCAAGCCGCTCTAAAATGAAGGTATGTTCTGGACCAGCAGGGTTGGAGTCAGAGAAGTGGCAGCAGGGAGGGTAGGACAGGCGGGTCCCTAACCGTCTGAAGGCACCATACTGATTCATGGACCAGAGTTTTGGAATTGCTTCCCGAAGTTCCCGGGGCCTCCCTTGCCTAGGGGGGAGCAAGGCTGGAAGTGGTTCTGGTGTGTTTGTAAGAGCACAGCCTCCCCAACAGGACTGGGACGCGTCTTCCAGCCCTGCCCTTGCTTTGCAGTGACTTCCCCGCCGTGCAAAAGTGAAAGGTGACGTCTGGGTAAATATTACGTTGACCTCTCACCTCGTCGTCCTCCTGCCGCTGCTGCTGCTTTCTTTTCGCTCGTTAATGAAGCCACCAGATGCCCTGGAACTGAGCTGCAGAGGGGGAGGGAGGAGTCGCTCCAGCCTGAGGCTCACACACTGCGCCTCTAAGGGAAGAGGGGGGATAAGTAGAAGGGGCAAGACAACATTTGTTTCAGCACCGAAAGCTAAACAGGAAAGGAAAGTCTCCTTCCTCACTGCCTGGTGGGATTGTGCACCCCCTCCCCCTGGTAGGGAGTGTTAAAGAAACATTTGCTCGGACCTGGAGTGCTGCTGTTTTGCTGGAGAGGTGGGAGCCAGCCAGAACTTGACAGCTGTCTCCCAGCCGGCTCAATGAGGCTCTCCACGTGAGCATGTGACGGTACAGTAAAGGCCGCTGGGGTGTGGTTTTTTATGACATTGCTATACCAACAGGCGTGCTAGTGTTGATACAATTATACCAGCATTTTTTGTCAGCGTAGCTCATTTTGTTCAGGGAATTGATGTTAGCGATGCCTCAAAAAACTCTCATGTGCCAACATAGGCCATTACAGCTATACCAGCAAACCTTACTGTAGTGCAAACTAGGCCTAAGGGTTCGACTTCGCAAAACTTTCAGTGTTTGGTTGTGGGCAAGTCTGTAATTTTGTGATTTCCACACACACACACCCTTTCCACGCAGATACGTTTGTACAATTACAGACTCAATGCCAGGCATCTAGGTTCTCTAAGCAGCTTACTGTTTACAAGCCAGCACATCTCGTCCAATGCTCATAGGGGCCGGCATGTGTGTCTTGGGCTTGTGAGCGCAATGTTCTGTTAGCAAGCCAGTGCTTGTCTTCTGAGCACCCTGGGCCACTGTTTCCCATAACTGTTGGGCAGCTACCCAGAAGAGATTCCGGTGCTGCTCCACTGATTAGCAGAGTTTCCAGAGCTGGCAACATGTGTCTACTGGTGGTGCACATCTGCACGTGTCTTGGTGCACATAACAAAATTTATTCTGCCCATGGATGGAAAAACTAGAGGGAACATTGCCCTGGGCAGCAGGATAGTGAGCAAGTCCAGCCTTTGACCCTTTGAGGTGACGCAAAAGTGCTATTGACAAGGTCCAAATGGATCCAAGAGGGGTGCTAGCATGACAGACACCAAGGACTGAACCGGAGACTTGCGGAGACAAACCCATGAGCTGTTACAGATGGAACTCAAGAATCGGGTCCTGTAGCTGCAGCTGCAACAGCCTCCTGTCCTCTGAGGATCTGCATAGAAGAGGAAGTGTAAAACACACTTGTCTGTAGATTCACATCTAAACGCCATGCCGCTTGAGGAAGGTCTTTTTAGCCTTCGTTTTCCCAGCGTGGAGCTTAGAGGGAGACAGGTTAATGGTTCAGGAGGAGGCCACTCTCCATATGCATCACAGAGAGCTAAAGGAAACAGCTTATTACAGTTTTCAGCTCCTGACCGGCAATTACCACCATTTGGAAACAACCATTTTAACTCACTCAGCGGCAGCTACTGATCAGCGTCAAGCTACAGAGCTCTGACTGCCCTTTACCTTGTGTCAGGAAGTCCAGTAATTCTGGAGAAAACAGGAAGCCTCTTGGGCGGAGTGTCACAGATTACTCACTTGCTCTTCTACATGAGAAGACTTTCAAGACGGAGGCTCCACTTTGATATGTTCCCAAAGCTGCCGTCAGGCCCCAACTCCACTTGGATCGAGTTACCTATGTGCTCTCCAGATGTGAGGAACAAATGAGTGTAGGAGATTCCTTCAGGGGTGTGAGGAGTTGTAGTTTTGGATCTAGGTAGACTCACTTGTGCCATCATCAGGACTTTGCATGATACGCATTGCAGTAGCTGCCCTTGTCTTGGGGACACCATGCAGCCATAGGTGAGCTAGGCAGGAGGAGGAAGGTGGCAGCTCTGTGGCTTAGGTCTTTTGGCTCCCATGGTAGGAGTCCTATAGGATGTTGGTATCTAACTGCAAGCTGGTTAGAGAAAGATGGAGGAGAGGCATGACCCATACACAGACTTGTACCTGTTTAACAAGAGCTGTATGAGTTAAATCCATACAAGTCTGTGAGAAGACAAGAGCAGAGTTTAGGGGTCCTATAAATAAGATACTATCATGGCAATTTGGGGGCGCAATCCAGACCAGCATTTGAAGGCAGCCTGCAACTACCTGAAGGGAAGTTCCAAAGAGGATGGAGACAGGCAGTTCTCAGTAGTAACGGATGGCAGAATGAGGAGCAATGGTCTCAAGTTGCAGTGCGGGAGGTGTAGGTTGGAGACCAGGAAAAACTATTTCCCTCGGAGGGTGGGGAAGCACTGGGAAGGGTTCCCTAGGGAGGGGGTGGAATCTCTGTCCCAAGAGGTTTTTACGTCTTGGCTTGACGAAGTCCTGGCTGGGGCGATTTAGTTGGGGTTGGTCCTGCTTTTAGCAGGGAGTTGGACTCAATGATGTCCTCCGGTCTCTTCCAACCCTAAGCTTCTATGATTCTAAGAGGTTTTCACCACCAGTGTTTCCTCTAATTTTTTTTCATCCATGGAAAAAACTTTAGTCTTTGATAGAGAATAAAGTTTTATATGCACCAAGGCATTTGTGAATGTGCACCACCAATAGAAACACACAACCTGTCTGTGGGTGCTCTGCTAATTAGCTGGGTAGCATTTGAATTTCTCCTGAGAGGCTACACAATCCCTGCTTCTCTGGGTGTGTTACGTTGCTTGACTGAAGTAGCTCTCAGCGAGTGTTTGTTTGAGGTAGATTTCTTACCAGCCTTCCTTCTTTTCCCACCATGGCTGATGTTCTCTTAGCCAAGGCCTTCCACAGAAGCCCAAAGGGCTGGTTTCCCTCTTCTTCCCAGGTGGTGGATCTTTGCATGAGGAAATATCAATAACTCTTAATACACCACACCCCCACACATATCGTGCATGAATGTAAATGATCAGAGTTATTAGTTTTCCTTAGATGCAGATTATAACCCTAATGCGGTGGGAGACACTGAATTAGTCAGGCCATCTAAAACCCATTTTCTGACTGTGAAGCCCTTGTCCTCTGGCACTGGGATGTTCTTAGGGTTTCTTTCCCCTCTACTACCTTGTGGCTGTTCAGGACTACTGGCTCCTATTACTAGCACCCCCCACAAAGGGGCGCCCTGGGGGGCTGGGCTGTAGTGGTCCCCTGCTGGATTAACCATGCTTAATCAGTTAAACTTCGTATTTAACCGGTTAACAGATTCACTGTGATTTTATATCCCTCTCCTGACCCTAAACGCTCTTAACAATCTGGCTCGTAGTGGTACTTCTCCATTTCCCTGTCTATGGAATGGGTTGAATGTTTGTCTACTTGGCAGGTAGGTGAGGGTGTGATTCGTTTTGGGATCCTTTTATGAAAGAGAGTAGCGCTGGGCGAAGGGGAGGGAATTTGCATCAACAGTAATCCTTTCACAGTGGTACCAAGCTCCATTCCAGCATTTTTCTCTGATCAGCCATTTGTCAGTCTCTAAATGCGGAACTTTTTACCACTAGTGCTGGGTTAACTCCAGCAGAGAGGGTGGGCTTGTCTGTAACCAATGTGCCATGCTGTATTTTGTTTGTACTGAGAGACACCAGAGCTTTGGGGGGCAGGGGCTAGGCGGTGTCCTTGTGCAGGGGCAGTCTGCGCAAGCTTTAAATTCACACCGCAGCGACGGCGAGTCTGCAAACACCTTTTTCAGCTCAGCTGAAGAAAGCATTTGGAACCAGTATTTGCTTGTCTGATACAAGGTCTTGGGTAATGGGGCTTTTCAAGGCATAGAAATTGCATGGCATGGGCAATTCTGGTACATCAGTTCCACCAAATAAATTTTCTGACTTTCAGGTGGTCACAGATTGTCACGGGCTGGGATGTGCTAGAACTAATCCTCCCAAAGAGACAAAGGCAGCTGCTATTTAAGGGGCTTGGGAGCATGTTTTGTAACTTGTTTAAAAAATGAAACCCGCTCAAGGGATCATAGGCCACTAGGAAGCTTGTCTGAAAGCAACTGTGCTAGAAAGTTGGGTGGGAATTGGATTGATTTTCGCAGATGAAGCTCCCATTTGACTTCTCATTTGGCCCCAGGGCAGCAGTAGCTGAAAGTTGTTACCCTCCGGCAGCTGGTGGGTGGCTTATATGAGCCTCTGTCTGACTCCTGGTGCTCAAGGCCTATGTTTCCTAAAGGGTCCATTTTTCAGAAGTACTGAACATCTGCCTTCTGCAGATCAAGTTCCTTGAAGGATCTTTCATATTAAGCACAATGTTCTTGCTAATCCTTTCCATCCACGTGCAGAATCCATTTTGTTTTGTGCACGGAGGCATGTGCAAATGTGTACCAGCAGTAAAAACAAACCCTAACTGTGGGCACCCCAAGGAGGGACTGGGGTCCAACTGTTCTAGTCTCTGTACAAACAGCACAGACAGTTGCTGGCCCAGAGAGTTTATGATCTAGGATTGAGGCTGGAGAATTAAGATATAGCAGTTGAATGAGCGCTGAGCCAGATGTTCAGGTTCCTAGCATTAGACCTGTACCATGGAAAATGTGGATATTTTGAATAATTTTCCATCTCAAAACAGTCTGAAAGGTCAAAATCTTAAAAATTTCTGTCAACTAAAAATCCAAATTTTAAAAAAAGTTGGAATCAGTCAAAACATTTCATTTTGATGGCAAAATATTTCAGTTTTGACTTTTTCTTTTTTACTTTCATTGGCTTCAATTTCTAAATTAAAAGTTGTTGGAAGCTAGAAGACCAAAATTTTTTATTTGGAAAATATCAGAATAAAATGTTTGAACAATTTCAAACTGTTTTCCCAGATTTTTTTTTTAAATAGATACATTTGTTGAAACCAAGCCTTTCCTGTAAAATGCTTCAGTCTTGACAGTCACTTTCCAAGAAAAATAAATAAATGGTTTATCAAAATATCCCAGCTGTACTTAGCGTCTGCCATTTGGGCTGGATTTGCTGACGTGTTGAGTAACCAGGAGCCCCATTGTGAGATTTAAGGCTAATTTTGGCATCCCCTGGTAAGAAACCAATTTTGTAGCTTCTAGCCTTCGTAAGCATCCTGCAATAGGGAGCATGCAAACAGCCCCGTAAAGTGAAATACAAAGGCACTCTCCTTGTGTGTCTGACTATTCTCACATCAGGGATTTGGAGAAGAGATTTGCTTCCTTTAGAAGGCAATTCTTGTACTTAAATTTCTACTTACAGCTGCTACAAATGACAATTGGCAAACAGTATCAGATTTGCCAGAGGATACTTATCTCCCCCTCTTTAAAAAAATATTCCAAACAATGTACAGTTTAACATGAAGAAAAGCCAAACACTGAGTCATAAATGTGTTAATCCCTAACAATTCCTGTTGCTTTTTCTGCAAACTCCCCTCTATAAACATGCATTGCCAGGTTATCTAATCCAGCCATTTTGTTAGGGAATAGGATGTCATGCTAATTTCCTTGTTTTGTGATCTGTGGTGGTTTGTTTGGTTAACAGTGTTACGGACCTTATAACTACCTCACAGAGAACTTGACATTGTTCTGATGGATGTCATTGGAAGCAGGGCTCAGCTTGTATCAAAGTATAGAACACGTTACTATTAGTCAGGAAGAGGGGTTCTATTTTACATGAGTTCTCATCCTCAGAGCTTCAGTTCACATTCTGAGGTTTATAGGAGAAATTTCGCTTTAAAACATTTATTTTTGTCTCTCTTTCACCCAAAACAATCAGTCAGATCAGATTGTTTGACACAAGTCTCATGATCCTAGGAATTATGGGACAGTAAACCTAACTTTTTTGCTACCAAACAAATTGGTTGAAATTATCGTAGAGAACAGAATTATCTGACACAGAGATAAACGTAGTGGCTACGTCTAGACTGGCATGATTTTCCGCTCTAGGCATTTGGGGACTAGGCAGATTTTACTGTTTCCCTGTGAAATACGGTCCCACAAGTCCTGGGTGAATATATTGTATTCCAGGCACTGCTGGCTCTAGGCCAACATGGTCTGGACGTAGGAAGGAAATGATTCAGTTGCTTTACAGACAAGTGCTGCTTTCAAACTGAAAGGGGCAGGAGACAGCTGAGACTTCAAAACTCGTTTCCCAAGTGAGTCAAGTTGTTGTTGTATGTATTGGTGGCAGGGCCAAAAGGCCCCAGGCCTGGGTTGGAAGCCTGTTGTGTGAGGCATCCAAACCTCCATCCCTACCCCAGAGCACTTGTGTGCCATGCACATGTTGAGAGAGCACAGGTGGATACAACCAACCAAAAGCAGGTGGAGGGGAGACCGCAGAAGAGTGAGAATAACCGATGGTCATAAGATGCTACTGTCTAGCCAGTTCCTTCTGCGTGGCAAGCACTGCGGAAGGGTGAGTTTTAAAGAGAGGAGTGCAGTGCCAGTGCGTGTTTTGATGAAGAGCTTTTCTCGTGCAGAAAGTGCAGCATGAGAGATATTTGCAGGAATGGTAGAAGCACTATAGGCTTGTAGTGACCAGAACATTGGCTAAGGAGACGGGAGACCCGTGCTTAGGCAAGTTGATTTGCTTTTCCATGTTGTTTCCTCTCACTCCCTCTATCTGGTCCATAAACTCTCCTGAGTCTGGAGCTGGTTTTTCATGATGTGTTTGTATAGTGGATCTCTATAGGCCTACTAGACGCTACCATAATTAACAAGAGATGGGTCAAGTCTTTTACCCTGGGCAGAGTTTTGGGCCCCTGAAAACCACGTCATGCCATCCAAGTCATCCTTGGTTACTTCCCTGTCTTCTGCCTGATAACCTCTTATCATTGGCATGCACAGGCCTAAGCATCTGCTTTCTCCATCCTGTTGTCAGCTTGGTTGGAGAGGAAGGCGTTTTTAAATGACAGTAAAACCCTTAGCGAAAAAACCAGAGTCAGTGTTAAAAATAAAGAAAACAAGACAGCTTGTTTCATCTAAACAGAAGGGTTATTAAACCAGCTTGAATTAATCAGTGATCTGCCAGTGCTCTGAAATTGAAAAGCAGGGCTGAGGAACAGAGCAGCTGAGGGGGAAGACTCCACTTTCCCAGGTAGAAATTTACATCAAAGTCCTGCAGGAGAGATGCTAATGTGCTCTCCATGGCAGGAAGTGTTCCTGCTCCTCCGCTTCCTTGGGAAGATGCTAACAATGCATTAGACTCTGGGGCACTCCATCCGTCACTCTTCTCTTAGCCTGAGCGCAAAGGGAACAAGTGACGATGTCTGGAAGGGCTTCACCTGTCAGCACCTGAGTCCCTGGTAGGAGTTGGTGTTGAGGCTGGGAAGCCCCAGGAGATCTCCTGAGGAGTTTCTACCTCTGCCAGTTGTCACTTTCTGCAGCGGTCTAGGAAGGATCTGTCCTGTTCATATCCGTGCATTATGTTTCTCCAGCATCTGAGCATCTCGGCGCTTTCCATAAATGTTAATGAAGCTTCGGACACCCAAATGAGGTAGTTTAACGGAAGGGTAAATGGAGGCCCAGAGAGGCAAAGTCACTCTACTCATGTTGGTTACACTCCATGGCCTAAATGTCCACTGAAGGTTATGAGTGTTCTTCAGCCCGGCAGGTTTGACGCACACTGAAGGGTTCTTCAGTGGTATGGGATGTTCTGTATTGAAATAACCAATTTAGTGTGGCTGTTAAGTTGAGGGCTTTGAACACTTCACAGCTCCCTTACTGTCTGTCAGATGCCATGCACACAAGTGGCACTGTAGAAAGAAAGAGTCGTCATTCCCCAGTGGAAATCCCAGGATTTGAAGCGACAGCTAGATTTTTGGGAAGCAAGTAGCTGGTCTACCGGATCTCATGAGTCCTGAGGCTACTAAAACCAATAGTGAGGAATCTGGCAGGCTACTGGAACATCCAATAATGGGTGCTTAGAACAGGGATGGGGGACCTTTATTGGGTGGGGGGCTGCTGACCCACAGAAAAATCAGTTTGGGGCTGCACAAAAGTGAAAAGTAAAGAAAAAAAAACAAAACAAAACCCCATATTCCCCTCACACACCAGAGCCTAGGGGGGAGTTCAGTTTGTGGGGGAGAGCTGCTGTGAAGAGGGCTTGGGATGTGGTGTCTGAGCAGGTGTCTGGTGTTTTCCAGCTCCCCAATGCTGGGGGTTGCCCCGAGCCTCAGGAGCCAGATCCAGGCAAGCCAGGGTCTGGAACTGGCCCCTGGGCTGTAGTTTCTCCACCTCTGGCTTAGAGGGTGATAAACACGCTTCATAGGCTGGGGTGGAGTGGGGTGGGGACCCTCCGGTTAGTGGCAGAATTAGAATATAATGCCTGAGGAGGACTGTCACCTGTCCCCAAGCTAACTGCAAGACGTGCCCGGTTTCAGTGCTGTTGTGCACTTTTAATCTTCCTCCGCCACATTCAGGGCTAAGTTTTCCCTACCCTGGAAGGATTAAGATCAAGAGCCTTGAGAGCCGGTGTAAGGGGTTGTTTCTTTTGATGCTGCTTGGTGCTTAGTTTCACATGCTGAAAAAATACCTGTCCCCAGCCCTGTGAAAACAAAACTCTGTATCCCGTAACCACCAAGCACCTTTCAAATGGGGATTTTCACCCAAGCACGTGGGTTCATGTTCTTAATTATTTCAGTGCTGCTGGCTGAGTGAACTCAAGAGCTGGCCAGCTGGGGATATTCAGCATTTCAGAACCTAATTTTAACAAATGTACAAGTTCCTCATTTACCTAGGTAATGGCACTGGGGCTGCAGTGTAAATACATCTAGCTGCCATGGGGAATATTCAGGATAACAAATTCCACAGTGCTGTGCTGGCTGGCATACCTAAAAGCTTTTGGGGGTGGGGTTTTTATTTAGATTTGTTTGGGGACCCATTTAATTCAGAAGTGGGATTCATCCACTGCCTGCATTGATCCTGGGAGCTCTACTCTCGTGGACTCACTCCATTTTCCTCCTATAGTTCCAGAGCAGCTCTCTGTACCACAGGGCAATCAGAGGTCTTTTCATACATAGAATACTAGGTTGGGACTCAGGAGGCAAGAAGCTAGTTTTCCACTTTGCCTCTGACCTACTATGTGACCTTGGTCAAGTCACTTAATCTGCTTGTGACTCCGTTTCCCATCTATACATTTGTATCTCACACTGGGATGGCATGGATATAATTGATTAATGACTGTGAGAGGTTCAGATGCTACAGTGGGATAAGCCCCTAGATAGAGGTGTGGCTTTATTCAATGCAGCTGAGCCCTTTACTCAGGTTTGGATGAAATAACCCAAGATTTTTTAAAAAAAGGGGGATGGGAGTCTCCTTTTTCTTTGTCAAGGCAATAAGGAAACACTGCAGGGTCTACACTGGATTTTGTGCTAAATGGTTGCATGGTGAGTAAAGCCATCTTTCCTCTCTTCCCAGGCCCTTCCCTAGTGATACTGGATAATTTAGAAGCCCTTTTGCAGCAGTAAGTTTAAAGCTGCCAGCTGCTCTCTACAAGATAATAGGTGTTGGATAACAGTGCCATGAAAAGAAAAGGTGTTTTGTTTCTGCCACCTTGGTGTTCTAGGGCAGCAGTGAATTTTGCTAGTTTTATTTTGGGTTGGTTAGGACTTGTGCTTCCAGCTGAGATGAGCAGCCGCTTGCAGTTCATATGTGACAGCAAGAGCTGGGGTTCTGCTATAGACCCTCAAATGAGATTTAAGATGACATCTTGGCTCCATTAAAGTCAGTGGGAATTTTGTGACTGGCTTCATTTGGGTCAGGATTTTATCCTTAGCATAGGATGCCCCTGTGCCGTTACACACCACACCTGTGACGAACACTGAGCTGCAATTCACAGAGATAGCTATGTCTGTGTTCATTTGTATGACAATAGTGCCTAGAGGCCCTATAGCGCTAGGCACATGAGTGCAACTTGTCCAAAGTTGCACAGACAGTGCATAGCAGGGCCTGGATTACCAAGCCAGGTTTCCTGACTCTTACTCCAATGCCCTAGCCAGGAGGCCATGATGCCTTGCATGTAGAACCTCTCCCCTGGTGATTTCAGAGCATTTTCATCAGTTAAACCCATCTCCCCATCCCCACCCCAGTGATGAAAGCATTATGCCCATTTTACAGATGTGAAAACTGAGGCACAAAGATGCAGGAAAGGGACTTGCCTGAGAGAGCACAGTGAATCAGGCACAGTGGCATATTCAAAAATAGAACCAGGGTGTTGCTACCCTATCCACTATTCGGACTCCCTCACCATCCTGCCTAAAAAGGAAATATGCCATCTCAACTGCTAGGAAGGGACTTGCCCAAAGTCCTGCTCATTGGTTTTTCTCTTCCCTTTATCCTAAACTGGCTGGTGTATGTGTGGGAGAGAGATATGGAGAGGAAGGGGGAAAGAGAAGGTTCATCCGGTACATTTGTTGCATAAACAATATCTCAGGCCGGGACAATCTGAGTGCATTTTAGTACATAATTCATGCAATTATGTTTGTTATCAAGGAAATGCCTTTTCACAGCTGGGTTTTATTTTCCCCTCCTCCACCCCACTCCCCCAGTCCTTGCGGAAGCAATAGCCACAATACTGTACTTTGCCCCGCTACCTCTTTCTCAGATAGCTGCGAACAAGCTTGCAAAATCCTGTCTGCATGAATAAGTGGCCTAAGGAAAAGAGAGGGGGGTGGGATGTAACTGTGAGGGTCACTCGTGGTTATTTATTTTGGCTGTCAGAGTGTTATCTGGGATGAGGGCTGTCTTAGGGAAATGTAAGTGGGTTTCATGGGGGGACCAGCATGGACAATAAAATAAGAAAATAAGGCATAGATCTAGACTGTATTTCTAGCCAACTCTTCAGAGAGTTAATTGCTGCCAGGGCCATGAAAAAGCCTCACTGCTGTGTCTTCCTAACCTTTGGTAGGAGCATCCATGCTACAGACTGAACCTCTCTAGTCCGGGACCTGACCGGTACTGACTCAGAGAATTTGCTGGACCACAGGAGGTCAATATTGTCTGGTAGCATAACCAACCCTTCCACTGCTTCCTGGGCTCTTAGAAGACATTTAGGAAGGGGTGGCCTGTCCATATAGGTGAACTAGGTGGTCGCCTAGGGTGCCAAGTTAAATGGGCATCATATGGTGGCATAATATCATTGAGGGGTTTGGAGGTGAGGGCGCCGATTGCATGATTCACCTAGGGTGCCAGTTGCTGGCAGCTAGTCTAGGGCTGCCCCTGCATTTAGGGGTAAATTGGAGCTAAATCACAGCAGAGAACAGTGAGAGCCAGGGTGGGTGGCTGTAAACAAACTTTATTGGGCTGCGAGAACATCTGGCTCACTAAAATCATGCCAGACCACGGGTGTGGCTGGACCAGAGAGTGCCGTACTAGAGAGGTTCAACCTATACTGCAACTTGGAGAAGGCAATTTGCAATAGCTCCCATTGTCACTCGACATTGACAATCTGGGTTCACAGCTAGCGAGAGTGTTAAACACCGGGAGTTCCTAGTGGGTGTTTCTCTGGGAAAGCTCTAGCCAAGTGTAAAGATGCGACTGGATTCCTCTCCTGTGAGCAGGACTAGCAGGAATGTCTTCAGGTGGAGTTGGAGGCATCTCACTGTGTCTGGCTGTTACCTACACACAGTCCCTCTGCTTCATGAACGAAACAAAGCCTCATAAACTGTTCTGGCAGCCTGATGATTAACCATTCAGAGCCCAGCATGCAGAAGATTGTCAGCCTGCTTGTTAGCTTAATTATTTATAACCACTTTAATTTATTTGTTACGTCTTTTAGAGGGAACCCTAAAAATGCCCCCAACAAAAAGCTCTAGGTGGCCTTGTAATTACCTTTCTATCTTACAATATCATAATGATTTCAGATCATTATCAAGCTGGGTAATTGTAGTTTGCATTGAATTCTGAAGTACATCATTGAGCTGACTAGTAAACTTAGAGAACAATATCTGTATTTAAAAAAAAAACCACACAGTTGAAGTTCCCATTTTCTTGAAGCTGGTGCAATTTGGGGAGCCTAAAATGCACAGACATCCCATAGTCTGGATGAAATGGGATCAGGCTTTGAGCACTGGGGTGGGACCTGAATCCTGTTCCCTGCGCTGCCGCTGGCTTGCGGAGTGACACGAGGCTGTCTGTGCTTCAAGTTTCCTCATGTGTAGCGTGGGGATAATGCGACCGACTGCCTTGTAAAGTGCTTTGAGATCCAGTGGTGAGAAGTGCCCTATTAGAGCTAAGTATTCTGTGGTGTTGAACTACCCTATGCTCAAATCACTCATGGGTTACTCGCACTGTTCCACTGACGGACCGTTTTCAGACTCTCTCAGGACACTTTCTTCATGGGAATAACCTTTCCTTGGAGTGTGAAGAATTTTATCTTCACGTATCCCTGGAAAATGTCAGCATTTTGGCTCTGAAGAAGAAATCTTCCTCTGCTGTATTGGGGCTTTCGCTACTGGGGGAAGTAGAGGGAGAGGTGACAAGCAAAAAACAATCTTGCTGAGGCGAAGTAACTAGTCTGAATGGTAGAAGAATGTTTGATGGATCCTCCCCTGGATAAGTGTACAGCTCAACCTAACACTCCCGTGTGGAGTCTCTAAATCAGGATTTAAAATTGCAATCCACTGCAGTTGTACCTAAATAGGAGTGCAGAGCCACAACGTTCACCTCTAGAATGGAAACCTCTTTAGGTTTATGGCCCAACGTTAAGGTTTTGTGAAATTCCTGATTCTATTAAAGTCAGTGGGAGTTTTGCCATTCACGTTGGAACCAGGGTTTATTTTCTGAAAAGTTCCCCAAAGCTCCAGTGCTGATCTGAGCTCTCTGAATGTCTTGAGGGTTGTCTTGCAAGAATGGAGTTTCTTGCCAAGTTTGTGGTGCTGGCTGCTCGGGTTCTGGATGAGAAACCTTCTGTGGAGAAACATTTCACTGAGCCTTTTGGAAACTCCAGAAAGGTTCTATCCCCCTTAAATTATGTTTCTGAATTGTACCAAGATTTGTGAGAGCAGGTGGGGGTGGACACGGGTCCTTCCCAAATTGGCTCATCTGCTCTGTTGATAGAACTTGGAAAAGTTTTAATTGAGAATAGGCTGTTTCCTTAACTTCAGGGGCAACTGGTATTTTATTTTTTGAATAAGGGCATGTCTCCTTTTGGAGCTTGAGGGGCAAATCCCAGCTCCAGGAGATATATCCATAGTAGCTCTGATAAAGCAAGCAAAATAAAAGGAGAGTGTTTCTGTGGTGGTGCAAACAGAAGAAGGGACTAGCTTCTGCAAGGTGATCCAGTCCAGAGCACCTAAGCATACTCCCCCAGCTAGACAGTCCTACAGGACACGCCCTCCCAATTCCACTGTTGCTTTTACCTTGAATGCGAGTGCTTCCTTGAGCCGGAATTGACACCTCCAGCACCATGTGTAGACATCCTCTTTGAACCATGGTATCCAGCCTGCTAGCCATATATGGCTATTGGGCTGGTTGAGTGTGGCGAGTTGGCTACAGTAGTGGCTACTGCTTCAGAAGGGGTTGGACACCACGGCCTTAGAGTAGGCATGAGAGGCCACATTATGCAAGGCACTGTACAGAGTGGGGACATAGCTCTGCCCCCAAAGAACTTGCCATCTAAATACACATGATAAAAAGTGGGAGGAGCAACACATGCACACACACACAGAGAAAGAGAGAGAGAGTGACCGACCTTCCCAAGGATAATCAAGAGGTCAGTGGCAGAATTCATGTCTCCCAAATCCCAGGTCATTTGCTCCATCCACTAGACCATACAACCTTCTGTGATAGATCTGGGAAGCCCACCTCCCAGCTGTTCTATAGCGGTGCATGCAAGGCATCAGGGCTCCAACTTATTCCAAGAGGGAGCATTTATTAAATAGATCAACTTTTCACCGGCCCCTCTTCCCAGTTGTGCCCTTGGATGGCTGCGTGTTGAACTGGAATCAACACGCAGGGTCAGGATTGCCATGGGCTGAGGCTACTCCGAATAGATGGTTCTTGTATTTTAGTTTATATCATGCAGCTTGTAAGGCCTGCCCTTTCGATGACCCTTTCTTACCACCAAGGGGATACTGGGGAATTTCTGACAGGCTGGTGACATATGGAGGAGGTCAGCAGGGTGAGCCAACAGAGCTCCCTGCTCCTGGTCTCGTGGTAATGAATCTCCCTTTGACTGTACACAGCATGCAAGGCAGAATCAACCAGCAGGTCTAGAAAGCCCTCAGCAGGGGGCAACTGTCGCCAAGCCCCTTCTCACACTCTTAAATTTCTGCATCATTCAGTAAAACAAACTGGAGAGAGAGAGAGAGAGAGAGAGACAAACACAAGAAGGGCTTTTATTTTTCCACTGAGCATCTCTGGAGACTCTGTGCAGTTCCCGGGCCTCAATTGCAACACAATGGGGCAACCTGAGGAGGGAAAAAAGTTTAGTGCCGTGAGCTGAACGTCTCTAATGAACATCTCTGTACAGGCTCAAAGTTGGTCAGCACTGAAATGCTGTGTCTTACTTTTCTTAAGGGTATGTCAGCACAACACAGCTTTGAGCCATACAGGCCTGTTGCTAAAATTCAGGGGTGTTAACACTGCCTGCACTTTCAGACAAACAACTTCCACCACCTACGGGCAGCAGGAGAGTGCCACAAACCACTATTTACACTCGTACTTGTCCCGGACAAACCACTATTTACACTCGTACTTGCCCGTGATAAAGTTTTTCCTCACTGGGTGAGGGGGAGTGGCTTAAGCACCTTTGAACGGCAAAACCTTTGTTACTGAAATGCTAGTGTAGACAATCCCTCAGCTGCATGTCTTTGTGGAGTTCATGCTATATGGTGGCAGAGACTTCTGTAGTCTACAACTTCCTCTACCTTCCCCGGCAAAGCTGCGAAAGTATCCAAGAGCCCTGAAGAAGTGCAGAGCTACCCTTACTGACTCATCCAGGCACTCAGATCAGATGGCTCTTATTTGCTCCAGTTCATCAAAGATAAAAAGGGCTGAGCTTCTCCCCTCCTCTCTGAAGGGAAAGGAAGAAGATGTAACAACCATGTCTCAAAGGGGATGTCCTGGGAATAGCTGGCCCAGGAGCATACGAGGGCCAAACCTATGTGCTCTGTTTTGAGTTACTGCCTTGCTTTCAGAGCTTTCTGGCTAGTGCTAAGATAAGGTAGGAGCTGAATAAAGGGCAATTGTAATTGACAAAAAGCGCCCCCCTTGCATGTGCACTGTTGTGGGAGGCGAACTGCAAAGGGGTTATTTTGGATTGGATGACAGGTCCAAAGGGATTCCCACAGCCAGCTGACTTGCAGCTAAAATGATTACTCCTCTGCTCCTCTTTCATCTGCTCCAGGTAATGACTAAGTAACTGCCAAGATACATCCAGAGAGCAAGTATGCATTCAGTTGAATGTGGTGCCGTATCCCTTTTGTGTTATGTGAGAACATTGTAAGACAGTGATGAGTCAAAAATGGTATGAGGCTTTCTATTTAACTTCCTTTCTGGAACAGAGGAACTTCATTTTGACTCTCAGCCAGCAGCCAACAGGGATCAGAAAGGCATTTGGAGAAAAAGGCAGGGTTGTGAGGCCAGGCGCTTGCCAATCTGTGCGGGGTTGGATTACCCAGGGGTGTTTGGGGTCAGGATTAAGATGTGTTGCACAAGCTGGGCTGGAAAACTAGCCAGAGCAAGCTTTCTCATGGGGTATTGGGCATCGCTGATGCTGCTTTCCGGTATTTCAGCAATGCTGGTCCAAAACGAAAGGCAGAAATGAAGAAATGTAGCCGAATGCTTCACAAGAGTTTTGTCTCAGATGAGTTCTGGCTATGGAAGCAGGGTCAATAGCAAGGGGATTGGGAGCGTCTCTTGGAGCCGGTTTTAAATCCCCGATATCTATCCCTTTTCTTGCTGGGGCAAAACATTGTGCATGGATTTATGTATGTATCTATGTCCCAAGGTGCTGGTAAGGAGAGCTGGATATCAGAGCCTAGACCTGCTTAGAGAGGTCTCGGAGAATCTTTCTCCTTTGGCCTAAAACACAGAAGATGGCAGGCATACTATCTTAGGCCTTGCCTCTGGCAAAGTCATTTACGCTAGTAACTGCGAAGCTGGTGCAAAATGTGTTAGTGTAGAGGAAGACGCAACATGCCAGACGGTTGTGTATTGGACCCTGTATAAGTGAGTGCAGGGGGACCCTTGCTCATTGAATACAAAATGCTACTAAATGAGAATTCTTAGTGTGGTGTCTCCACGGCACTCAGGTGTAAAGAATTCTGTACCTTTATGCCAAGGGTGGGGAAACTTTTTTGGGTGGGAGAGCCTGCTGATCCACAGAACAATCAGTCGGGGGCCATGCACAAGTTAGAAGCAAAAACAAACAAAAAAGGTCCCCTGGAAACTAAAAAAACACCTCACTGACGTGACTCGCGACTGAGAAGCAGAAAAAATCTCCCCATGTTCCCCTTGCACACTAGAGCCGGGGGGAGGGGGCAGCAGACTAGTAGATTTTGTTCCCCCCCCCTCCCCCCCCCCGCCCCTCCCGGCTCTGGCATGAACTTCCTCAATGCTGGGGACCGGAGCTGCAGGGGCTAGATCCAAAGCCATGGGTTCCCCATCTTGCTTTATGCCTTTCCAAATGCTGTGGTCATAGGGTCATCCGGAGAGCGGGCTGGCTGAATGGAAGCTGAGCCCAGCCAATCTCTACAGGGGAAAAGGGGGTATTCATGAATAAATTAACCCCTGTATGGCTAGCTGTCCCCTTTTAAAGAAGATTCTGTCTTAATGAAGTGAACGCAGCTGCTGCACCAGCGACATCTAAATTGTTCCTTTGGTCCCATCACTTTCTGCAGAGAATTTTCCTTTATTCCTGTTTTAATTTTCCCTTCTTTATCGCGTGCATAAAATAACACTAATGACAATCTGTGGCGTCTGAGAGTGAGTGACAGCTGAAACAAGAAAAATGACTAATCGTGCCTCCTGCAGCCCTGTCACATGGAGATTAAATGGGTCCTTTTTGTTCCTCCCCCCACCTCAATGAGAATCATGGGCATTTGAATAATAATATTATAGTCTCTATTAGGATGACAGTGGGGGGGGAGGGGGGGGAATCAGCTCAGACCCATGATTATGCCTTCAATCTAATAATTATTTAAATACCAGATAACTCCTTTCATTCAAAGTGAGGCCTTTCAGCTACATGGGTTTACATTGTATCCCTGAATTTACTCTCCCTTTCACCTTGTATGGTCAAATGGATCCCAGATAGCTTTTAAGGTCACATTTAAGGCTAAATTATACCCTGCTCACAAAAACTAAAAAGGCATCAAATAGTATTAAGGGTCTGAGTTAAACATGCCCCTTTTCCCCCTAAGAGCACCCAACTCAGTGTTTAACACTTCCAGCTGTGAGTAGCTATCCTCTGACCTCTCTGCTGGCTCCAGATTGAGTTGAAAATTGCTCTGCTTGGGTTTTGAAGTTCTCTGTGCCACAAAGCCCTTCTTATCTCTACTGCACTAGACTCAAGCTGCCTTTCTGTGCCTTCTCGCAATCTGCTCATCCCTGCTGCAGATACCCCTGTCTCTGACACGCCAGGCCTTTCAGGACAATCTTGTACACTTGTATTGGCCGTCCTCTTTCACTGTCCTCTGAAAGTACTCCACCTTCTCTTGGCTATTTCTCTTCCTTAGTTAATATTCAGGGTAACTTTGCAAAACCCACTAAGAGTTTGGTTGTTGTGAAAGGCGCTATGCACAATAGGGCACCCTGCAGAGCTGGCCGAAACAGACCAACTTTGTTATCCACACTTTTCTGAACGTTGTTTGTGTTCCTAGTTGTCGTGCAACCTAAACTTTTTCAAACAAGGAACACACACAGATTTCAGAGCTAGGAAGCATTGTGCCCCACCGAAGAATTCTTTTTCCAGCCTTATTTTGTGTAGTGCCTCGTTTGATCAAACAGGCTAGATTTTGATACATGCACTTTCTCTCTCTAAAAGCTATTTTCCCCTCTATGACAAAAATTTCGTTGAAAGGTTTCTCGCTAGCCCTAAGTGAAGATAGGTACGATGGGATTATACTTGCGGCCCCCTTCCATCTCTGATTGGTGGTTTTAGGGTATTAAACGCTTTGATTAGGGCTTTCAAAGTAGTGCAATTCATTAGGGGGAAAGGCATGTTCTCATCATGTTAGCCCAAACATGATAATTCATTTGAGGTAAACACCTAGGCTGCATCTAGACTGGCAAGCTTTTCCGCAAAAGCAGCTGCTTTTGCGGGAAAAGCTTGCCAGCTGTCTACACTGGCCGCTTGAATTTCTGCAAGAACACTGACGATCTCATGTAAGATTGTCCGTGTTCTTGCGGAAATCCTGTGCTGCTCCCATTCGGGCAAAAGCCCTCTTGCGCAAATGCTTTTGCGTAAGAGGGCCAGTGTAGATAACGTGGTATTGTTTTGCGCAAAAAAGCCCCTATCGTGAAAGTGGCGATTGGGACTTTCTTGCGCAAAAAGTGCTTTTGCGGAAAAGTGTCCGTGCCAATCTAGACGCTCTTTTCCGCAAATGCTTTTAACAGAAAAACTTTTCCGTTAAAAGCATTTGCGGAAAATCATGCCAGTCTAGATGTAGCCCTAGTGAAGACAAGGCAGGTTGTAGTTTAAATATGTGTGAGCAGATAAAAGTAATCCTTGCAGTGTTTCCCTGTAAAATGAGCACATGGGCAGCCTCCTAGGAAAGATTCAAATGCCGCCCAGCTGATTAGCAGAGTGCACACAGTTAGCAGCATATATATAAATATATATATTTATTTATTTATTTTACTGGTGGTGCACAGCCACATATACCTTGGTACATATAGCAAAATTTAGTCTGCATATAGATGGGAAAAAATAGCGGGAACATTCTGTTACCTCCTACTCTTTACCTCAACCTCCTGATATGTATGAGGATAATAAATTGCCCTGTCTTTGCTAGGACTTTCCCATGTATTAGTTCACATGTGTTAAGACTGTACCCTTTTTCATGGGCTTGTCCACATGGAAAACTCAGCCGCTGTACAGCATTG
Organism: Pelodiscus sinensis; assembly: GCF_052426305.1. Classification (NCBI taxonomy): domain Eukaryota; kingdom Metazoa; phylum Chordata; order Testudines; family Trionychidae; genus Pelodiscus; species Pelodiscus sinensis. Next base: position 4,732,674 of record NC_143078.1, read on the forward strand.
TCCTCCACCTCTACAAGAAGCAATAACGAGGCTGGCAAGAGACTTCTCCCATCAGCCTAGCACTGTCCATATGGGGTGTAAGTTGATTTAACTGTGTCACACAGAGGTATGGATTTTTCAATCCCCTGAGTCACATAATTGGAATATCCCTAGTGTAGACCTGACCTCCGTGAAGACAAAACCATAGAGGCATAGACAAGCACACAGCTCCTCTTGCATATCAATGGAGTTTAAGCTCCCTTCTTCAACAATCACAGCCCAGGTTCCTTGGTTACTTGAACAATATTAATGTTGCACTCACTGGTCCCCTCGATAAATGTTTAGCCTCCTCTGCCCCTTCTCAAGGAGTGATGTTCACAGGTGCCCCTATTGCTATTAAGGGGAGAGTTCCTTTAAGCAAGAATTTCTCATGGCCATCTCCAATCCGGTGAAATTCTTTCTTTGCTTTTTAAATTTCCATCAGTACGATCACAGTCTGCCATGGGAACACCCCTTCCCACGCTATGGGGTGGAGAGAAGTGTTTTTTCGGCTGAACTGTGTTTCGTGGGGTGGGAGGAGGATCTAATTTGGTCTTTGAAGACATCTTGTTCTGAGAGATCCTCTCAGTACAGCAGTGATCAGAGTTCCCTTCTGACATGCACCTTCCCAGCCTATAACTCTGCTGTGGTTGGGGAGTATTGGATTCTGAGACGCGACTAAGGAATGGAATTCCGGAGTTCACTTGGTTCACAGTCACGGTGGGGTGGTCACACAAAAAGCTGAGTGCGCTGGAGTTATTCGGCAGACTGCCCTGGCTGTTGCTCAGTGGGATCCTTGTACCTGCACATCCGGAATGTGTTTAAATGTTTTCCTTTTGTTCCTTCCCTGCGTACAGTTTCCTGGCATTTCCTTCCGCCTAAAACAACAAGGCAGGACATTCCTAGCCTCCAACTCAGAGCTGATTTCGCATGCAGGCCCCTCAGTGTCTCCTCTCCGGCTGTGCTGTCATTTTCTCCAAGTAGAAAGCTGTCTGGAAAGTGTGGCACTTGCGATCAGGTCATCGGTGTTTATGCGGGTTATCTGCAGCTCCTGTGTGTCTGAAAAGCAGTGAGCAGCGTGGAGAGTGGAGACTTGGGAGCCACTTGATTCTGCCCTTTTGAAATGCTCTCTAGCCAGAAAAGGGAGCGTTTTAAAAACGTTTTGCTTGGAAAATTAATGAGAGGAAATGTGCAAAGGAGGCTGAGCTGAAAGGTTAGCTGGCAACTGGCTCTCTTCTGTTTCCACTCTCATTTCACGTTCAATGCCCAGAGATGATGACTCCTTCTGCCACAGCCTCACAGACCTCATACTGCCACAACCAGAGGTAACAATTAAGACACCGCAAAGGTGAACTGAGCATTTCAGGGAAGTATCACTTAAAGCAATTACAAGCTTCTAGTTTGGCTTCCTCGGCCCTGATTTGTCTCAGACTGGAAATGGCTGTTCTGGGACTGAGGTCTCTTTGAATGGTACATAAATGCCTGTCTCTTGCTTGCCAAGGTGAACAAGCTTAGGGAGAGACTATCCATTTGGTGATACTAGAATGTGAGCAGTGTCCCCCGCACCTGGACAGCCACACAAGAAAGAGTCAAATGCTGCCCAGCTGATTAGCAAAGCACCCACAGCCTGCAGCATGTATTTCTACTGTGGTGCACATCACAAAATTTATTCCATGCTGAGAGTAGCAGATTGTGAGAGCTAGCAATTTAAATACCGAAAACAATGTCAATCAAATATTCATTTCCCTGAAAGTGAGAGGTACTGAATTGGGGGTCACTGGAGAGTAAAGTCCTGTCTCTATTCCCGGCACAGGCAAGCATTCTTACTCTTGCGTGTGGGAAACCACATGTGAGAGACAGAGGAATTCATTCTGTGGCTTCTAAGGCCTTGCTTAATGATGATTCCTCTGGCATCGATATAACTGTGCAGGTTCAAAACCCTGGCCCAGTTGCTCTTCATTGGGACAGTTTACATGACTACACCTCGCCCTTCTGCTGCCTTGGTGCCCGTTCCAATTCACACCAACACAGCATGTCTACCCTAGGGCCGCTGCGCTGGTTGCATTGCATTTGCTGCATCCTGGCATGGATGCCAAACACCCAGAGTAGCAAAGACTTCACACTGCCGACCAATGGAGCAGGCAGTTATAACACAGGCTGCGTTTTGTAGCCTCCCTTCTGAGAGAGAGACAGTAAACCAAAGGCTGCCGTGCTAAGCTGGAGATGAGCATGTCCGGCCTGGAGGTAGCGTGATAAGATTTACAGCTGCAGTCGTCCCATCCTCAGATTGGTAAGGGATGGAGAATTATGCACTCAAGTCCCAGCTTTGGGTTGGAGGCAGCATTGACAGTGGGTAAAGGAGCAAACTAATGTGGTAGGATACCAGAGCTTTCTCTCCCTTTCTGACACTGATTTGTACAACCCTTATGCTCTGTACCTTTGTTTCCCCTTCTGTAAAATGGGATAACTTTGTCCAACTTTGCCTTTCTTCCCCTTGGGCGCGCTCTGCTCTATCCCACAGTAAAGTCTGGGCTACTCCAAATCGCTGCAGCCTGCCCTGGTGAATGGGAGACTATGGACAGTACAGCCAGAGTTGTATCCCGGTGAATTAACAGGGATGCTTGAAAAGACGGTGAAGCCCCGCCCCGCCCCAGAAATGCAGACCTTGCTTGTGAAGGCAGATCCCTCTGACTGCGCTGTGTCACAATCCTTAGCCATTCGCATTGCTTGGCACGCCACTTGCAGCATCACTGCATTGCTGGTTAGTACCTGGAGTGATGTGCATTGACACTTGCAACTGCATTAGCAGGCTCCTCTCCAAGAGTCCTTCTGCTGGACCCTGCAGGCTGTTTTGGAAAGGGGCCAGCACCAGCATCTGTCAAAGACACCACGGCAGTGTGAAAAGAAATAAGGGGGAGCTGGTTCTCTTAAAATCCCAGTTGTCAAGTGCAACTGCGATTCGATCCCTGGATTTCTCCTGGTGGATTATTCGCTAATTCAGGTAGATCTTCCTCTGGAAATATGCCTTTTAGGGCCATATGTGGATGGCCCTCATTTCCATAGGCTCTGAGATCCTCTCATAATCTTTATTGGATGTCGTTATCCTAGCAACACTCCTATGCAGTGGGGGAGTATCACGCCTGGTTTGTCAACAAGGAACTGAGGCACAGAATAAGTGAGTTGCCCAGGGTCACCCAAGGTATCTGTGGCAGAGTTGTAAAGTGAAATTGGGTCTCTTGACTGCCAGTGCAGTGCTCTACCCACTCCACCTTCATCTCTTCCCACTGGGATCAATTGTTTGTTTCCAGGTGGATCTGTATGATACCTGAAAGTTTACAGCTTTCAGACACCTCCTCTTTTACACCCCAAATTATCTCCACATACCACAAACGTTGTGTTTCTCTCTGTTGCTCCAATGAAACAATTTGCATGAGAAATGTGGAGTGATGAGACTCAGGCTTTTGTAGATGATGTTGGTCTTTAAAGCACTAAATCCTGCATTGTGCATTTGACCTGTTCTGATGGTCCTTTTAGTTGGATTAAAACATCAGGTTTGAAATACTTAGATTCCCTGGCACAAGTGCAATCCGATCCCAGCATGGCTGACTCAGAATTTTGGGGTTCAAATTTCCAGCTGTACCAATAATAGCACCAGCAGGACAGCGACTATAAGCCACAGAAGCCAGAGTCTTAACCAGTAGACTTGTTCTGAGCAAGGACAGGTGACACTGATTAAGAAAACAGTAGATAACCTATGTCTTTTCCCTCACCATCATCCTCACAGAGGAGACCTTAAAAACTAGATCCCCTATCCTCTGTACGTCTGTCCAAAAATGTACAGTTCTTTTCATGAAAGACTTTTCCCCGGCATCATTGTCCAGACTTTTCTTCCTTCCTTCCCCCACCCTGTAAGCCTTCCGCTCCCAGATAGAAGTGTAGTTTTATGACTTGGGAGAGCTGGTTTCAATAGCTGACTGCCTCTGTGACCCATGTAATCTCTCGGGGGGAAGATTGGCAAAAGGCAGCTAGATGCAAGTCAGAGTCAGCGGGCGTTGGTGCTTTTGAAAAGCTCTTGCCATGCCTCATGTCACCATCTGTAAAATACAAATGATGCTTTCTTTTTCCTACCTGGGATGCATCTATTTCAAGTGTAAGCTCTGTGCAGCAGTCCTTCATGGTGCAGCCTCTAGGAGTTACCACGGTATCACTAGTAGCGCTAAGAGGGGTGGCAGGTGTGTAGAACATGGGGACCCTTAGGTATAAAAGGCCCTATTGAAGTATATGGATTCCTCTGGTCTCATGTTTAATGGTCGCTGACTCACCTGGCTGAGGGCGTGAATGGTCAGGATAGAGCAGAGAGAACAACATAAGTGGGGGCCAGGGGAGTAGAAAGGCTTTAAAAAAAATCTCTATGCTTCTCTGAGTGTCCCGGAAGGGTGGACAAAACACACTCTGACGTCAGCCTGTCTCACGCAGACAGCGCTTTCCCCAGGCAAGCCTCCATTTCCTAAGGAAATCCCAGCTTTATGGTCCCTAATTTGGCTTGACAGCTGACTGAGCGTATGTGTTAGAGAAAGGATGTCAGAATGCTTCCAGCCCCACCCTGCTGCTGCACCCCAAATCCAGACTAGACCCCGTCAGCTTTGAAGTCGTCTAATTGTCCAGAGTGTGGGGGAGTGTCTGCGGGGGGGTAGAATGATCTCAGTAGCTTCAGGAGTCAGCTGCTGAAGGAGTAGGAGAAGCCAACTTCCATTCTCCATTTTCACACCCCTGAGTGAGAAAGTGCAGTAAAGTGGCAGTGGAGACAAGCCCTCAGGGTATGTCCTTGCTGCAAAAAAACCTGAAAGCCCCAAACCTCCTTGGCTGCAGGTCTCAGCACACCTGGGCCAGCTGACTCAGGCTGGCACTATGGAGCCAAAAATAACAACGTAGACATTCCTGCTCCAGAATGAGCCTGGGCTCTGAGAACCCTCCTTCCCTCTTGCTGGGTTTCAGAGCTCGGGTGGGGATGTCTTAGCCCTGCAAAGCCCACCCGCTCCGAAACTCGTCGCTGCAGGGATTTGGGTTTGTTTCTGCAGTGCAGACGCATCTTGTGGTTCACAAGCGTCTTTGCACTAGGAGCCAGGGTGTGATTCCCCCTTCCAGCAGATGTGCTAGCTCTCATCCAGCTGAGGTATTAAAAATAGAGTGTAGCCACAGCAGCATGTGCAGTGGGAGGGGCTAGCTGCTCAGAACTGGCATCAGTACGTCTCCTGGAGCTGGGAATCGCCTTGCTCAACCCAGCCTGCAAGGCTGACATCCTCTCGACACTCAAAAACGGGCCTTCTAGTGACTTTGGGAAATGTCATTCCCATCCTCTTGCTGCACAAAGGGAAGGAGCAAGGCCTCTCCAGTTGCTCCTCCTCGCTTCCATGCCTCTGCGGTTAGCATCAGACTCCTTATCCCCTTCTCAGTCCCTCCTTAGAAACCTGCCTACCTCCTCTTGGATCGCTCCGGTCTGGTACTGGTTAGGCCAAGAAGGGTTGGCGGGCTTCTACTTTTCTGTACAGCTCTCCTCCTTCACGTGCTGCCTCAGTTTCCCTACACACACACCCATTTGTCTGTTGCTTCCTGTCTGACACTCACAGTCTAAGCTCTGTGGCCAAGGGGTGTCTCGCTCTGTCTGGAGCACATGTAGCAAAACCCATGTTGCTTCCCTGTGGCTCGTTCCAACAACAGTAGCCTTGACGCTGCAGAGTTATGAGCTGGCTAACTGCCGAAGAATCTAGGGTCTCCATGCCATTGGACAAGTTGGGTTTCGCTGCTACGGGTACCTGTGCTAACTGGGGCATGCCGACACAAGCTGTAAGCACACTTCCAGTTGCAGTGCAAACAAACCTATCCTTTCCGCACCAAGCCACCATCCCCCTCCTGCCCAGACGCGGGTGGCTGCATTTCAGGGGTGGGTGAAGTCACTCTGCTCTGGGATCCTCCTGGCTGAAAGGCAGACGTGCACTTCCCCCTCTGCCGTGGCGAGAGGCAGAGAGGAGGCCCAGTTCTAGACATGGAAAGCTTTGTCCTATAAATGCAAGTTGTACTTCTCTGCATGAAGCTGTAACCTTCACCGTGAATTTAAATTTTACAGGATTTGGAGGCAAAACCCGCCTCTTCTCATCCTTCACCTACAGTCCCGCACCCTGTAGGAAAAGTCCCTTCAGCTAACATTTAGGTTGAGGGGTGGGTGCCCAAACTGTGGTATCTTTTGTCCCAGGGCTGAAGTTGATTATCCCATCCTGCACTCCATGGCACCAAGCACAGTATAAACAATTGAACCACGTAACAAATTAACGCGTAGAGGCGACACATCGAGCCTGACTGGTTTTCCAATAAGTTAGGAGCCCTGCTTAATGCTGGCTGGGATTAGAGATGTCCTTGCTTTATCTCAAGGACTGTATAACTAAAAAGCCTCTCTTGAATTGTATCTACGGGGCACGCTGGGTTTAATCCTTTGCTTTGTGTGTGTGTTTCCCCCCTTCCTCCAGAACCATGTGAGGAACCTCGCCAGGGCAAGGGACACCTACAGGGAGCTTGGAAGTTCACCTTCCCCTTCTCTTTACTACTCTGCCCCAGGATGGATCAGAGGAAAAACTGGCCTCGGATGCTGGACTCCGATGGCTGGTCAGCAGCTGTGTTGTTTCTCTTTTTGGTCGCACTTTCCCGGCACGCAGCCGGGACTGTCCTGTTCAACACCTTCCACTCCGAGAACCGTGACTGGACTTTCAACCACCTGACCGTCCACCAGCGCTCTGGGGCAGTCTACATTGGAGCCATCAACCGGGTATACAAGCTGTCCGGCAACTTGACAATGCTGGTGGCTCACAAGACTGGCCCGGAGGAAGACAACAAGTCTTGCTACCCGCCCCTCATTGTCCAGCCTTGCAGCGAGATCCTCACCATCACCAATAACGTGAACAAGCTGTTGATCATCGACTACTCGGAGAACCGGCTGCTGGCCTGCGGGAGCCTCTACCAGGGCGTCTGCAAACTGCTGCGGCTGGACGACCTTTTCATCTTGGTAGAGCCTTCCCACAAAAAGGAGCACTACCTCTCTAGCGTCAACAAGACGGGCACCATGTACGGGGTGATCGTGCGCTCCGAGGGCGAGGACGGCAAGCTCTTCATCGGCACAGCGGTGGACGGGAAGCAGGATTACTTTCCCACCCTTTCCAGCCGCAAGCTGCCGCGGGACCCAGAGTCATCGGCCATGTTGGATTACGAGCTGCACAGTGACTTTGTCTCATCGCTCATCAAGATCCCCTCGGACACGCTGGCCCTAGTCTCACACTTCGACATCTTCTACATCTATGGGTTTGCCAGTGGCAATTTTGTCTACTTCCTGACCGTGCAACCCGAGACCCCTGAGGGAGTCTCCATCAACTCAGCCAATGACCTCTTCTACACGTCCCGCATTGTCCGCCTCTGCAAGGATGACCCCAAGTTCCACTCCTACGTCTCGCTGCCTTTTGGCTGTGTCAAAGGGGATGTGGAGTACCGCCTCCTGCAAGCAGCTTATCTCTCCAAGCCAGGGGACGTACTGGCCAACGCCCTCAACATCACAGCCCAGGATGACATTCTTTTTGCCATCTTCTCCAAGGGGCAGAAGCAGTATCACCAGCCTCCTGATGACTCAGCTCTTTGCATTTTCCCCATCCGCACCATCAACACTCAGATCAAGGAGCGCCTGCAATCCTGTTACCAGGGGGAAGGCAACTTGGAACTTAACTGGCTGCTGGGGAAGGATGTCCAGTGCACCAAAGCGGTAAGGATGGTTGTGGAACATTGCCCTTATTGCTCTTGAGAAATCAATCCCACTTCTGACACCATTTGTGTAGGGACATATGGTCTTGGGCTTAAGACCTTGGACTAGAATTTTGTGGTGTTTTAGATGCTGCTTGTAATTATTAGAACTGGGAGCACAGGCTGTTGGGAATTTGGAAGCACAGGAAACAGGAAGGAGGTGGGAGGAGATGGGCCAGGCCTGAGTGAGAGCTACAGAGGAGAGCAGCAGCAGCTTTGTAGAGAGGTTTCACCTTTGGTAAATAAAGGCCTGTTGAAGTTTGTTACTACCTTACTTGCATGATACAACAAATTTGCAGGAACTGGATTCAATTCGAGGCCCTACCCCCAGACTCCCTGAGTAATCTTAGGGAAGTTGCATGATTTTTTTGTGCGCCTTGGTTTCCCCACAAACCAAACTAGGATGATAATCCTTCCTTCCCTTGATTCCCTAGGGCTGTGAGGTGGTGCTGGTGCTGAGGGTCACAGAACCAGCTTGGTAGACAGATAAAAAGTCACAGCTTGTTAGAAACATTTCTGCTATTTCCAGCTGTCCATTCAGATTCCAGACATCAGACTACTTCAAAGCTTGTCTCTTTCAGCCTGCGGCAGGAGAATATAGTGCAAACAAAACTAAGCAGGTGAATGCAAATGCAAGTTGCATATTCTGTGTGTTTACTTTGCTAGCTCAGATCTTGATTGACATACAGATTCCTCCAGAGTCATCCCAATCCCTGGAAATGCCTTTAACCATAATATGTTCAGTTTGGCTTCTGATTCTCTGGTACCAGGGATAGAGGGGGGATTTCAGAGCGACAGGTGAATTGCTAGTGCAGAGGATGGCCGTGGAATGGTGAGTTTTTCACATATATCATGCTGAAATTAATGCAGCCGGTAGGGACTCAGTGGCATTTGGTAGCTATTCAGTGGCTCCTGTGGGGGAGGAGTTATTGAACTGCAATCAAATCCTAGTTGGTATTGTGTCCACACTTCAAACTTGTGGCACTCATTAACATTCCTCATTGAGCAGCTCAGGCAAGGGATCCATGAGCAGTCCTTTGCTGTAATACAGTCTTTCATTTCAGTGGTGGTCTTACCCCCATTTCAAAGAGGGGAAACTGAGGCAAAGTGAGGGGCACAGTGAGTCTCTATCTGGTGATTAGTGGTTTTCAACCTGGGGGGGTCTGAGGAGTGTGCAAAACATTATTACCCTAGAACCGCGGTTTTCGACCTCTGGCCCTCAGGCCCTTGGGGTGTCCACTGACGATGTCTGAGACTTCCAAAGGTGAAATCTCCATTCAACTTTTCTGGGGGGGGGGGGTCCTCAAATGAAAAAAGGGTGAGAGCATTGTGCTAGATCATGCTGTCTCGAAAGGAGACTGTTAGGTACTAACAGTGAGGCCGCGGTGTGGGGGGGGGTCCCAGCTCTGTGCCCCAGGAAGGGGTGGGGCAGAAAGAGTGGGGCCACGGGCAGTCAGCCCTTAGTCCTGCCCAGACTATGACATGCCCCTCCCTCCCAGCCTTCAGTGTTGCACAGAGTAGCATTCTGGTGCTCCCACAGAACTTGAAAGGGACCTGGAGCTGCTGCAGAGTCAGTGGCTAGAAGCGCTGGACCCCACTGAATCGATGGACCCTGGGGTAGTTTGGCAGGCTTGGGCACTAAACACCCTTTTAGGTCAGATGGGGTATTCCAGGAATAGGATGGGATGAGCAAGGAGTATGGGAATTCTGCATTGCTAGGGTCCATTCCCTATGTGGGGAGGGATGAATACACAGTCCCTCTTCAGAACAGCCAGTCTGGCTGGCACCTTGCACCTGAATCCTGCTCGTGTGGGAAGGGTGAAAACCTGCCCTGAAGTCTATACAGGAGGGAGGTGGCTGCTCCCCTGAAGGCATGAGTAGCAGAGAGGCGGAAATGGCAACTTCCTTTCTCTGATCAGAGGGCAGAGTTGGAGAGCAGACACCTGCCCTTCCTCCAGCTGGTGCTTCTGATCCCAGCACGCCTTGCGCGGGCTCATTAGTGGTGTAAGGCAATAGCTGGCTCCGGCCGTGTGACTCTCTGCTGGCCCGTTTCGCCGATCCTGGGCCGTTTCAGAAAGTGGGGAGGGGGTAGGAAGAATTGCAGCTGAATGTTACGAATGGATCTGACTGTCTGAGGCAATGCGAACATGGCTATCGGAGCGTGTGCATGGGCCAGCACAGCGAGTTTAGAGATGTGTTCCCGGTATGGTCATGTGAGCAAGGCTGGTTCTTTTTTCCCTCCTTGTCCTCCTCCCTCCCACCCCCAGATCAGCCATGCTGCGGAAACTTCATGCTCAGCTCTGGGGGTGTGGGATGGGGAGAAAGGAACTGCTTGGGTTGCTCTGCTGTGACCTCTCTGGTTCATACAGAAGCTTCAAATGGTCTTCAGAGCAAATCTCTTCGAATGGTCTTCAGAGCCTTGAAAAGGCTGCTGGTCTGATGATTATTTCAGAGATGCTAGACTCCGGACAGCCCCTGTTTCTTGACTGGAAAGTTCAGGTGTTCCAGAAATCAGACCAAGACCATTGAGAGGGGAGAGAGTATCAGTATGGGACTCTAATGCACCAGGAGGACAGAATAAGGAGGAGAGAGTCAAGGGAGTCAATGAAACCATTTCCCCTCCGGTTTTCTGTTAGTGACCTTGTGGGATTCTCGCCAATCCCCGGCAGCTAGCGTGCAGTGAAACCACTGTGGCCTATGCCCATGCCAACCCCCCAGCTGCTTTGCCTACAACAATAAGGAGAGAGGTTCCTGTGCTGGGAAGAGGGGCTGACCTCAGCTCACAGGAGGATAAACCTGCTGTATGTAGGTTGTTGTGACCACCCAGCGATGTGCAGGGAAGTTGGGTGTGCTCGCCCCATGGTTGGGACTGTGCGCTCAGTTCTGTATGATCCAGAGGGCTTTGCCTTTGGGCTTGTCTCTCACTCACCCTTGCCCAATGCCTTGTCTTTTTCCAGCCAGTCCCGATCGACGACAACTTTTGCGGACTGGATATTAACCAGCCCCTGGGCGGCTCCACACCGGTCGAGGGCGTGACCCTCTTCACCACCAACCGCGACCGGATGACCTCGGTCGCTTCGTACGTCTATAACGGCTACAGCGTAGTGTTCGTGGGGACCAAGAGTGGCAAGCTCAAGAAGGTAAGGCTGCCCCTGTGACTCCAGAAAACCTGGGTGAGGGCCATCTCCCTTTCCCCAGCAACACTGATCTGCCAGGTGGCCATCCCCTTTGTACTTCTCCCGAGGCTCTTTCTGAGTAGCCCGTTACGAGGCCATATGAGAGAGCCTGAGGCTTTTATTGAGGAAGGGAATTCAGCAAGTGGATATGTGAAGCAAACTCTGCTGCATCTGAGCTGGTGATGGGGCACCGTTTAATGTAGCCTCCCTCAGAACCCAGAAATGCCAGGTGTTGGACTGGAACAGAGCTTGGAGGCAAGTCCAAGACTGCGGAAAATGTCCTTTCGGGTCCTTGAAGAGAAGTAAGTTAGTCAGACAAGGCAATGTCTTGTCATTTCACCAAGCTGTGGGACTTGAAATCCCTATAAGCCAATAGGAAGTAGCGTGCAGCTGAGTTCTTGTCAGGACTGAGTTCTGCTTCCAGTCAGCCATTCCATTCACCCACAGTTAATATTGGTCTGAGCAGTGTACTGGCTGTCACATACTCTGTACCTGCCACAGGTGTATTGTTGTTTGCAGTGGTGGTGTATCTGTGCTGGCACCAGGATATTAGAGACTGAGGTAATAATTTGAGGTAACAATTTTATAGGACCAATTTCTGTTATAACAAGTTGCTTAAACAGCCCGGGAAACACCTACAGGAAACAGAAAGCCTGGTGACAACACACCCCTGGTTGTCACCTATGACCCCACCCTGGAATTCATATGGGGTGTCATTACGCAGTTACCATTCATACTCAGTGGTGACCACATCCCGAAAGAATTCCTTTCCAAACCCTCCTTTCTGGCTCTCAAACAGTGCCAAATTCATGGTCCAAAGCAAACTCCCCACAGATCGGAACCCACCAAGTCAAAGGTGCCCCAGTCTCTGCCCTCACAGACAGAAAACCCACAGGCACATCTCCATTGCCACAAGGATCCATACCCCCCATAACACATTTTTTTCAAGCTACAGGGGCTCCACATACACCTATCACAACATTGGTATACCTCGTCTGCTGCACTAAATACCCCTCTACTGGGTGGAATGAGCCAAGCACTACACTCTTGAGTGAACTCACACAAGAAATCCCAAAAAGATTTAAAACACCATCTCACCCATGGGCAAACAATTTTCACAGACCAATTGCTCCTTATATAACCTCTCGGTCCTCCTCCTCAGCGAAACCTGCAAAAGACAAGCCTGAGGGAGCTTAAATTCATAACTTTTTAGATAGTAAAAATCAAGGACTCCATGAGAGGGTGGGTTATTGCTCATTATAACGATCTCTAGCCCACTAACCCTCCTTTTTCCTATCCCTGCAGAGGTATTACAGTACCTGCCTCTTAAAACATGTTAACTCCTTATGCTGAACAATCAGTTCCACCTTATATTTCCCTCTGCTACATTGAGGATCTTTTTCTCAGACCCCAAGAACAGTTCTGTGGAGCTCAAAAGCTTGTTTCCTTCACCGCTAAAAGATGATCTAATAAAAGATACTGCCTCGCCCGCCTTGTCCAGCAGCAGTGTTGCTAAGGCCACATCTATGTTTACTATGCTGGGGACCCCAGTCAGTACCGGTACTCTTTGCAGTTGCGTAGAGTAAGGGAAGTAAATTGCAATTGCTCACGTCGACCTCCCACCGTGGTGACCGCACCAAGCTTGTCTTAAGGTATATTGACTCCAACTAAGTTATTTACATAACTGAAGTGTGTACCTTAAGCCGACCTTCCATGTCTAGTGTAGACCTGGCCTAAGTCAGTCCAATGTGGCCACTGTAGAGTGGATGATTCCTTGTAAGAATCCAATGGGCTTCCAGAACTACTCCAGCACTTACTTGTGCTGTCTGTTGGGAATCAAGGGCTGAGAGGGGATGCTTTTTTCCCTCCTACTTAACACATGACCTGTCTGTGGGAAGGTGCTGCCAGTGTCAGTTTGGCTCTGAAGTGGTTTGGACTGAACCCAGAGAGGAACTGGGTCAGGGCTGCTGCAAGGGAGAACTCGGCAAGTAGTAAATCAGCACAAATAATTTATTCAGTGGGTCCAAACTCTTCTGTTTATGAATCATCTGTGGGCTATGATGGATAATTTTGAATTGATTCATGATCTGCTTGGTCTGTAGATTGTGCATGAGCGTCTCCTTCCACATAGCCAGTGCCCAAAATTCTGTTAGTGCGGCACATGACACGGTTATGAGAGTGTTTCTGCTTCCTGGCTGAATGAAGAGTAATAACTCTTAGATCCCGATTCCCAGGGTGAATATGACCTATATCCTTTTTGAGTGGACCAATTTGCTATTTCCATTAAACTTTCTGTGATCCAAGTAGCTTGCTAGAAGATTACCAGAAAGTGATTGCGACAGGGGCACAAAGGAATTCAATTTTTGGTAGCCCACATAATCACAGAGTGTGTGTTTTTAGGTGCTCACCATCTGTCTACTGGAAGGCCTCGTGCCTACAGCATTTCCATTCATGCCTTTTGAGCAGCACCCATCACAATAAAAAAGCTCCAGGGTTCCAGTGGCCTCAAGATTGTCGTAGCCAAGGCGGTCTCCCAGAATAAGGTCGTCGTGCTTACCACGCTTGCGTACCTAGAATTTGCAGGATGTGCTGATTTGAACCATAGCAGCACTGTGATTGGATGCAGAGGGAGCACACAGCACTCACGGTCAATGTTTGTGCAATCAGCCTGCACCTTTCTTCCCATGCTCTTGCTTGACATGCATGTCCCTTTAGTAATAACCATCTGAAAAAAAAACTTTGCAGATGGAAATCAGTGGAATCTGGCAACCCTGCGCCAGAGCTGGCCCTACCATGAGGCAAACCGAGGTGGCTGCCTCAGGTGCCAGACTGGTGGGGGGAGAGGGGCATTAGGACCCAGAGTATAGAAAGTTGTGTCTGCTGCTGGTGCATATGTAGGTAGCAGAGCAGTACCATGAGAGGAGTAGAACAAGAAGAAGGAAGAATTGAGACCTTTCAAAGTTGGACCCAAGTGAGGGCGTATGGGGGCATCATTTGAGCTCCACGCCTTAGGTACCAAAATGTTGTGGGCCGGCCCTCCCAGTGCGTGGGCAGCAGTAAATAAAATGTCTCACAGGCCTGACATAGAAACCTGATGAGCTGCAGGTTGCGCAACACTGCCCTAGGGATTTCTTATTCCTAACTCCTAGGACTAGTGAGCAAAACAAAGTATGAAGGTAAAGAGAGATCCTTGGCTAGTGTAAATCATCCAACTGACATCAATGGAGCCATGCTGGTTTACTCTTTGACCCAGTGGGATTTGAAACTTTCAACACAACAATCACTGTTGAGCAAATATACAATATGGTGAGGTCTAGTCATGAGTCTCATTCTGGCTTCATCCTAATTGGTGGCCACCAGCTTGAGCCCTGGATTTAGTGTTACTCTCTTGGGGTGCTTGTGTCAATCCGAGTCAGCAGAGATCTCTCATGGTGTGCTTGTTGTATCTCTCTCTCTCTCAGCAGATATTTACAGAAGCTGCCCTGGAGGGAAGACTCTGTTAAGAAATCCAGGAGAGAGCTGAGTGAATTTTTTTTGACAGAAAATTTTTACCAAAAAATGCAGATTTAGTTTGACCAAAACATTTTGCAAATTCCAGTCAGATTTGTCCAGTTGTTTTGGCTAAATAAAGATCTGAAATAATCCGCTTATGTTTTGGATTTGAGAGGACTCCTCAATGCAAACTACATATTGGTTGATTTAATTTAATTATTTTTTAATGCTCAAGAAGCTGAGAGGTGAACATTGTTCCACCCCAATCCGTGCTTTGTAATTATTTTATTTTTCTGTATGGCTGGAAAAAAAAACACCAGTTGCTCACACAGCTCTGCTCCTCCTATCTGCCCTGCTTAGAGGGCAAGAAAATGGCTGATATATGGTGCAACCGCTTCTTCTGTGTCTTGAAGAGACGTGAATGGGTTAACTTGGCTGCCTTTGGGAAACTAAGCCTCAGGGCAAAGTCATATTACTTCTCTGTGCTGTAGCTTTGCCTCTCACCTCCCACCCTTCCCATGGACCTCTGGGTGATTGATCGGCTGTGCAAGATAAAATTCTTTCCTGTTTGCATCACAAAAGCAGGGTTAGTTGCCCAAGGCAAAGAAATACCCCATGTTCCTTCTCCCTCAAAAGAGCAGGAGGCCTTGCTGTGGTAAAATTATGATTCTGTGATTGAACTGGCCTTCCTCTCTACTTCCTCTGAAACCCTCCTTTTGAAGATGAGGTTGTAAAGCCCATGCTAAGCCTGATACAAATGCTGATAACATGCATTAATCCAGTTCTTCCTGTGGAATGATCCCTAGATTGGTGCCAGTGTTTTTGTTCAGGGCGCAGGTCTGTGCTTGAAACGCGGACAGGGGAGCTTCTCACATGAGTGCACTTAATCCACCTCCATGCGAGATGGCCCATCTGTGGACATAGCCAGGGCTGCAGTGAGATTGGTGGGAAGGAGCCTGGTTCTATGCCCGTGGAAGGGGCAGGGCTGAGACCTAGCCAGCCCTTTGGGGCACCTGGAACATGCCAGCCAGGGCTCCAGAGGCAATTTAAAGGTCCCGGGTGCTCCAGCTGCTGCAGCAGTTGGCGGAGCTGGACATAGAGCTGTCTACACTGGGGTTAGGTCGGTTCAACTGCATTGTTTAGGGATGAGGATTTTTCACCGTTCTAGCGATGTAAGTTTACAGTAGAGACCAGTCCTCGGATGTCAGTGCGTTAAACACAGAATGGAAACGGACCTATGGGGTGCATAACAACAGACCTCTTTCTCCTCCTAATTCCTACTCTGGCATTTTGTTGGCCCACAATCAGATGCCCCTTCAGTCCTCCACTGCACAACTGTTCAACCCTGGCATTATCAGGGGATACATGAAAATCGTCACTCAAATATGTTAGACAGGGAAAGTAGTGTTTCTGCTGCAATGTCATTATTTGTTTTCATTTGTATTTCGCTTGCCCTAGGAACCACAGTCAGGAATGTCCTTTTGCTGGGTACTGGACAATCATGTAAGAGCTCACTCTGTATGTCTCAGCTGGGTAGCCGTGTCAGTCTGTAACTTTAAAAACAGCTAGTCCTGTGGCACCTTAGAGAGTAACAAATATATAGCTTTCGTGGGTAAAACCCAGGTTTCGCCCACGAATGCTCATCTTACTCTATATGGCGTACAGAATAGATAGGAAAGGAAGAAAGACTGAGGTAACCAAATGAGGAGTGGTAACTCCTGTTTTTTCGGTTCATTTGCCTAAGCAATGCTAGTCAGGAATGATAGGGATGCATCAGAAAAGAGGCAGGGTTTATCCACTTATTGGAGGCCTTACATGACCTCAACACAGCCTTTAAATCGGAGGGCGTGGTTTTGTGCTGGGAAGTTATTTTTGGGTGCAAAATCAGAGCTAGCTTATCCAAATCCAACCTCAAGTCAGATGCTCAGCATGACTGACGGATCATGCAGCTCAACTGAAGGCAGAAACTCCTTCTGGGGTGAGTTCTAAATGTAGCCCCTGAACGTCCATTCTCTGTAGCACCCAGGCAAGACAGAGAGAAGTTGTTATGGGTATCCATAAAGAGCAGGAAGCATCTCCCTCCCCTATCCAGGAAGAGACCAGGGCAAGCACATACTGGAGTTGGATGTCTGCATTTTTTTGTAAGTGGCATCAATGTATTAATGGTTGTTCACTGCAGTCTGAGTGCTGAGCAGCCGTACATTGATTTGCAGCCTTGGCTTCTGACGAGGCGCAAAGGCAACTCTTGGTGTGACCCTTTTTGGGGCATGGCTGTACCAACCTTTCCGCTACACCCCAGCTCACCCCGAGCCCCTGCTCGCTCTGCGGCAGCTATATGGCAGAATCAACCGAACAGACTCCCCTCAGACAGCCCATTGCAAACACATATGCCGTCAAGCTCCCCGCCAACCAGGTAGAGAATGACAGGTGCATGTTGTTTACTGTGTTTGGCTGGCAGGAGAGTCTCATTTAAAGGCTGTTAAAGCAAACATCTTGTGCTTGCATGTTGGGTATTTAATGTATTGAGCAGGATCACATCCCATTAATTATGTAGGATTATAGGGAACCGTCTTTCTGGCCTGGTTTAATCCCTTCTGCCATTTACACAGTGGAGACCTTTTAAACAACTTCCCTTCTGAGGCAGAATAAGTTTGTCCCCGTTGATCAGTTTTGTTCGATTAGTGGGAAGCGGCTGGAGGCGAGGAGGAGTTTCGAGACTTACCTGTTGCTTGGAACAATGGCAAACAGGTGCCGAGCAATGTGCGAGTTTGGTCCAAGCCTTTCATGGCATCTGCTGAACGTCCTTGATACGACATTTCTCAGCACTGTCTGAAGTTGATGAGACCCTCACCTTCTCTTACCATTCAGTGGAGTAGTTAAACATGTTGTAAGCCACCAAATGTCGACCACCTACCCCTGTAATAGCCTCATAACCTCCAGCCGAGAAGTTGTAGAGCTCTAACTAGATGTGCGACACGGCCGAAGTCCAAAGGACCAGGGCTTATCCCTTTGGCGTGGCTCATCTCCCAAGGGACTTGAGAGTGGTGAGTGAGGAGAGAAGACTGGTGACATCTTGGCTTCAATATCAACAATCCAGGTGCTGTCAATGCACAAATTCCAGGGGGGAATCAGGACTAGAGCACAATTCTTTCTGGTCCAAAACGCCAGGCATCTCTCCCTCGATCTCAGTAAGGTCTCCTGTAATTGGTCTCTGATCCTGACTTTGGACCCAACCCCTAGAGGGCAACCACACTCCTATGCACTGCGTAAGATGGGACAAAGGTCTTGCTGGGGGCAGAGAGCAAGCAAATCCCTCAGAGCATCCTCAGAACCTGCGTCTCTGTCCAAGCCCTTGGCTACAGAATCACATCCCTGTGCTGGCTGTCAGGAACGGTGACACGCTGGGGAGGAAGAAGGTCCCTTTGGCTCTCACCAGAGGCTGAGTGTGTGCTGTGGGAGAGGAATTCTACTACCAAAAAGAAAAAGCAACCCAGAATTAAACTTGCTTCCCCCTCCCTTAATTACATGAATCACAATAAAATTCCTTGGATCCAAAAACAGCTTTCTAGGGGATATTCATTCTAGTCTGCCTCTTACTGTGGGACTCTGCCATTTCTCTCTCACACACACACACGCGCGCACGCACACACCTGGACTGATGTCTGTGCCATCTAAGCACGGCCCCTTATTAGCCTGTGCACAGCCCATTAGAAAACCCTGGAATCTTTATGGGAAAAGCTTTGATCCATCAGTTTCTGGGAGATTAACACAGATCTGCCAAGGGAAAAAAATAACGCAAGGGAAAAGGAGGGGGAAGGGCTCTGACCTGATCTCTGGCAATACCCTGGTTGGGAAGCCGGGGCTTGTTTTCACACACGCTGACAGGCACAGAGGAAGGAGGCGCTTTGGCTTTCCAGGTTTCAGATGCAGCTATGTCCGGTGCAGCTTCCGGCCACACCTACAGAGCAGAGGGCAGGAAACTGGAATTAGGAGCAGAGAGAAAAGCCAAGCAGCCTAAGCCGGAGTTCTGAAATAAGTGAACTGTAATACTAAGGTGACCAAGTCTTTCGATTGTCAGATGATTGTTCGCTGAGAAGAGGGAGGAAATTTAAGCGTCATGACCCACCGAGGGTCCCCCTTCAAAGTCCTGTTTCTTTTTAGTGTTGCCCTTTTGGCTAGCAGCACCTGGTGCCTGATGCTATGTCTGGATCATTGCCACATTTCCTCGGAAGAAGGCAGTGTGGCCCATCAGAGACGGCACCGTGTTTAGGACATTGGCGGATCTGGCTGGGAGTTAACACACTGACTCATTCTGTAATTGTAGGCAGGACACACAGGGCCTAAAATCAATGGGAGCGCAGTGTGCCCAGGACCCCTGAAAACCAGGCCATTAGCACATCTGTGCCTCAGTTTGCCCATCTGTAAAATGGGGATAGTAATGCTTTGCTTGCCTTTGTAAAGCATGGTAAGATCTACAAAGGAGACGTGCCATGTACAGGTTGAATCTCTCTAGTCCGGTACTGTCTGGTCCAGAAACACCCGTGGTCCAGCGTGATTTTAGTTAGTCAAATGTCTGCTTAGCCTGGGTGTGGTCAAGTTTCCTGTGGTCCTATGAAGTTTAACAGCCACTAGTCTTGGGCTTTCAGTGTTCTGTGCTATTTAGCTCTAATTTACCCTTAAATGTCTGAGCCGAGCAAGCAGTGGAAGAGTTGGTGATGCTGCTAGGACAATATTGATCTCCTGTGGTCTGGCAATTTCTCTGGTTTGTCACCAGTCAGGTCCCGAGGGTGCTGGACTAGAGAGAATCAACGTGTACCTGCAAAGTTGTCGTCTTTATTACCAAGTTGCCAATCTACCAACCAGGGATGACTGAAAGCCATTGCCTTCTGAGAGCTATCGGGGGGCTTAATGTAAAAAGGGGGGAGGGATAGCTCAGTGGTTTGAGCATTGGCCTGCTAAACCCAGGGTTGTGAGCTCAATCCTTGCAGAGGCCATTTGGGAATTTGGGGCAAAAATTTGTCAGGGATGGTACTTGGTCCTGCTGTGAAGGCAGCGGACTGGATTCAATGACCTTTCAAGGTCCCTTACAGTTCTAAGAGATAAGCAATCTCCATTAATTTAAAAAGGAGCTGGTGGGTCCAATCCCCTCCTTTTTGAGGGATACTTTTTGTTTGGAGATTTCCCTAGAGGGGAGGAGTCAGAGAGCCAGCTATGAAATTTTCTGAATGTATCGTGCTTCCCCTGTGAGAATTCATCTTACTGAAGAAGAAGAAGAAAAAAGCCACATTCATTCAGTGATGTCCTACTTCCTAGTCAGCTAGCTGGCTCCTCTGAAATTCCTGAGGAGCGTCTGTCTGTGTGCCTCTCTCTGCTCATCTCTCCCAAAGGAGACTGACTCCTTCAAGTGCCGAGATCTCCAAAGCCCAGCAAAGGCTTACGTCACAATCACATTATACTCCCCTTTATGGCTGCTCTGCTGTAAATCACCCAGGACTGCTGCAAACCTTGCTTACTAGCAGCTACTGTGTTGTGTAAAATCAGATCACCCAGCTGAGCGGATTTAACTCTTCCCAACCAGGCATGTTCGGTGTCTCTAATACTACACAGAAGAGTTTGCTGGGTCAGCTCAGCTAAGCTCCTTTCCCTCAAGTGGAAATTTTTCCTTTCTGTACTTGGCTGGACCTGTCAGAATTCATATGTAGTAAATATTTAATGACTGCTGCAATTTGCTGGATCCTGTTGACCTTTCAAGCTCTCTCCGTCTCCCACCCCAGCCCAGCAAAGCTGATTTTCTTTGTATCCCAGTGATGCATTGTATTTTAAACGTCTTCTCTCATTCCTCCCGTTCAGCTTCCACTACCATAGCTGACTATTATCCAGTAGAGGAGGAGGTTGGTTTTTCTGGTCTCCGAAACAGGGAGCTTAACGCTTTGCCCCCGTAATGAGATTGGCTTATTTCCCAGACTCCTGGTAGTGAGCTTGTGGTTTCTTTTCTTCCTTTATGATCCTCTAAGGGTCCAGAGCTGGGGAAGGCCAGCCTGGGTGGTTTATTTACAGTTTGCATCTGTCCTGCAAGATGGGGGGAGGCATTGTGACATCGCTAGTGAACACTGGACACGAGGGGAAGTGTGTCTTCTTGATGCAGCGCTGTCCATAGCGAGTGTGAAGGGTGCTCTTTCTGAAGCCAGGGAGATAGAGAAGACATGCTAGTCTTGATAACTGAGCGGAAGGCACGTTGTGCTGGCCAAAACAGTCATTGACTTTTGTTCATGTGACTCTGCATGTTCCAGGCAAAGACCTCAAAGCATTTTGATTGCACAGTGATGCTCCACCATGCTTCCCCTCTTTCTTCCGGCACGTGGGTTGATGTTATCTCAATTTTTTTCACCTGGGGAAACTATGGTAGAGAGTGAATAATAGCTTGGTTGTCAGCAGCGAGTTTGCCTGAAGTGTTTGGTAAATGTGAACGTCCATTTCCACAGAGGAAGCAATTGATAAGCTTATGTGGCTAAAGAAGTCGTCTTTCTGGAGCTGGTATATTCCTGCAGTACAGTGCTGGGAGCAAGAGGGATTTGGCTGGTGCCTTTTTCTTTTGTGATTCATAAGCAGCTTTTGGAGTATTCACACAATCTACCTATGTTTAGTAATGTAGGCAGGTGGTGTGGGAAGAGTTGATAATACTTCTCTTAACCACACTCCTTCTCCTTTCAGTGGGAGTTGTTCTTGTAGTTGTAATGCCCAGCCCTCAGAGCGTAGCTGCCCTGGGGTTAGTTCCCCGAGTCGGATGGTAGAGTGGGGAGGGGAATCTGGTAGGGTGTGCCTATTCTCACTCTCTTTATAATCAAACTTTGAATTCCAGCAAGTCTGCTGCTGTATTTTTTTAAGTGGCATTGGGCCAAGAGGTTTTACCATGAGAAATGGCTTTGCCAAGCGTGCTGTCGGCAGGTAGAAGGTCTCGACATCTGAAAATAATGCTTTACTAACACTCCAAGTGGCAGCGAGGTGTCTGATTGGGCTCTCAAGAAAAACATACCAGCAGAGGTCAGCTTTAAAAGCTCCCCTCGCAGGCGTGAGTCATGGGAACAAATATTTAATGGACTGGGCACAATTCAAGCCTCACTAATTCAATCCTGCTGTAGCTGAGTTTCCAATTACGCTAGTCTGCCACAGTGCTTTCTTACCATATCTCTGTCATTTCCACACCCTATCCTGTATGATAGAACAGGCTTCATTGGACTAAAGGGAGCTTTTTTAGAGTGGACCACATAGGCCTTTTGCCCTAGGATACATTCCCCTCCAGGGTGTTCCATGGACTTAGCAAGAGGTTTGGAAGGAAAAAGCTTCTGTGGCTCTAAATTAGGAGGGGTGTGGGGAAGGGGTTTGAGGACACCCCCTCCCCCGCTAGAGTTAGGTTTTGAATTCAGACCAGGGAAGTTTCTGACTTAGGTGAAAGGAATTGCGGTGGACTCATTCCAGTTCTCAGCAGGATCGTGGCTCCACATCACAGAACGGCCACCGCCGGTGGCACGAGCTGGCTCTGTGTTGCCTTCGCCAGCAGTGCGACCGAGGATTGTGAATGGATGCTGATGACTGAACTCCCCCGGTGGCTACTATTAGGGGTGTCTCAGAGACCAGGCACATGGGGGGAGTGGGGACAGGTGGAACGTATCCTCGTGTGGGCTGTGCTCGTGCCTGTTCTGCAGAACTGGAGGGGTATGATGGATATGGCTGTCAGCCCAGCTACTTCCATGAGCAATAAAAAGCACAGAAAGCTGCCTGCCTTCCTTGAATGCTGGGGTGTTAGGAGGGAGGTGGCAAAGCCCTACTCTATGATTAACTAACAAATCTATTTTCCCCTGGAAATTGGTGTCCCCCACTTCTGAAATTTAACATAAGACTAATTAAACCCACCCTCCTCCTCTTTTTCTCACTTCTGCGCTCATTGCTAAAGGGCTAGTCTCTATAGACTGGGTCCGGCAGTGAAATCTATTCCACTTCATGCTTGGTGCGCATTGTTCTTTTAGCTTGGAATTCCTTCTCTCCATCCCTCCCTTCCCCCCAGTGCTTCCCACAATGGACCAGCCCAGCCCATTATCCCATGTATGGTCCCCAGCAGCCTCTTCTTTTTGTGAGAACCATTGTTCTTCACAAGCTTTCTTTAAGTGCATACAAAGCAAATGTGCTGATGAGGCCAAGACCTACTGGATAAAGCATGAGTACTTGGGACTCTATTTTCCAAGCAACTTGATAGTCCAATATCTTTTTTTTCAAAAGACCCCTGCTTCTTAGGGGTGGGAGGTTTATATTAAAGATATAACCATTCAGAAGCCTGGATTCTTGTGATAAAGGAATTTCCATCAAGCAAACTTAGAAAAGACATTAATGCAACAGTTAACAACCAGCAACTGCAGGGGGCGAACGTGTCGGCTTGCTTCTTCTGTGTTTATGGGCTTTATGCAAGTCCACCAATGCTGATGTGTGTTGCCTTTTGATTTTGACGCTAACCATTGCTATGAATTAAATTTGCAGCCATATAATTAGGATGGCTATTAATAGGGCCTCAAGCTAAATGTCGCTGTGCTAGTTGTCTTTTTCCTGATGGAAAACTTGCATCCTTGGAACTCAGCTAAAGTAGATGGGGAGACTGATGTGACAATTATACTTTCTACCTCCTCTAACATGGATATCGATCTTAGGCCTGATCCTGAGCTACTGAGGAAGTTTCCTGAGTAAGGCACGTAGGACTGGGAACTAGTGATGGGTTTCACAATAGTGTTCTCTACTGTGTTTCCAGGGCACAGGCGGGTCATATGTGGGAGCGGGGTGGAAATAAAGGGAATGGGAGACTAAGTGTTAATTTTCCAGGGAGGAGACAGACTGTGAAGCTAAAAACTTCATTAGTCTTGCAGCTCTCCTTCCTGACTGGCTGCAAAATCTCCTTGCAACCGCCTCCATTTTTTCACATTGCTCCCTTTTGGGGCTAAGCCCCTTGCTGCATTCCCAGTTTTCTCTCAGCAGGATGAATGGAGTGACCAGGCTCACTGCATGACTCACCAGTAAAAAGTGATCTTGTATTCTATCCCAAGAGATAAGGTGTAATACATCAGTGAAGTGTCCTTCAATTCAGCTTGCCAAAGAAGGCAGTGTTTGGGATCAAGAATAAATGACCTTTGAAGTGCTACAGACATTGCAAGCAAGCAAATAAATAAATATATTTCACCATCATGCTGTTAATAATTTATACCAAGAAAAAAACTGATTCATAGGATGACTTGCAGCCCAAGTGATCTTACAATCTACATGGGATCATATGTACTTGGTTAGGAGATCTCTAAAGAAAAACCGAAGATGCTATTGGTAATCCAACAGATAGCATGCGTCTCTCTGAACCCTTCTCACAGCAGGTGCTGTATTAGTCCAGGTCATAAAGACTTTAGGAAAAAATATAAACCTGGGATCTTGGTTAATACGGAGATTTTTTTTTTCTCAGTCACAGGGCTTTTTGTCATGGTGACCCATCCAAAATCTAATTCAGACAACTACATTTTTGTCTACCATCCCTAAATTAGCATGGCAGTTTAAACTGGAGATGATGGTATTCCTCACATCCTACCCTAACCTTCTGGAGTGTTGCTGTAAGCTGTTACACAGCCGGTTATGTTCTGCTGTGGTTGTGGCTGTATTTCAGTGCTGCCTGTAGCCATTCCAGCATGTGTGTCGTCTGCAAAGTGCCTGGGCACAGGTTTGGATGAAAGGTGCCGAGGAAACATAAGACATTTGTACTGCTGTGACTCAGATTCTTTGTGGTTCCACATGCATTTTTGCTGACCTGTTGAATGTCTGAATGCATGGTGCAGAGTCCTGCTTGTACTCATTTGCCATACAGGTTAATACTCCACTCTAGTAAAGAATGGTGATAATGATCCGATTACTCAGGTTACCATTTACAGGGGACTGAACTAGATGGCCTCTTGAAGTTCTTTTCCAGCCCCAGTATCCCACGATTCTAGGATTCTACTTTGTCGGGGTAAAGGCAAACTTTAAATATGAGGTTTCTCCTTGTTATATGATACAGGAGACCCTCGACTTGCGGCCCCCTGCACTTAAAACCATTTTTGTAAGTGCGGAAGGGGCCAAAACCCCCCGACTTATGTCCTCATCCAGCATTTATGACGGCGCACAGCGCCCATCGTAAATACAGGCTCGAGTTACAACACCCCCGACTTGCAACGCTTCCCCCAGAACCAATCGCGTCACAAGTCAGGGGCCTCCTGTAGTTGTATTCAGTTGGGTTGATTTCCAGATGCAGTAGTGGGACTAAAGTAGGCCTTTCAGAATGAAATATGCATTGGCCCTAACCTTATATGACTCTGCTTGTAGATGATGATCTTATCTGCTTCATTTACTCTTAATTATAGCCCACATACACACTCTAGAGCACAAGTCATTCATATCAGCACATAGAGAAGCCAAAGGAACCTGCAGATCTGTGCTGAATAGATGAAAATCAGCCGTTGGAATAGTCTTTCCAGTACAGTTACCCCATTTTTGGATACAGGTTTGAATGCTGAAGGCTTTGTTGTCTCAACCCTTCTGAGATCCATCCATTGAGAACCATTGACAGGTGTATTAGTATAACTGCAAGCTCTCAGAAACTGGGTGCTTAATTTCTTGCATATGGTTGTCAAGGGGGCAGGATTTTGGCTGGCATCACATGATCTGCCTGGGACTGCTCTGACTACACCATGCTATGGACCCAGGAAATCTCTTACTAACCAGGGGGTTCTACACCCTTGTCTAATAATCACCCATCTCTTGAGTTGAAGTGGCATCTCATGTCAAGACCACAACAAATAAAGCCCCTAGAGCTATTACCTTCAGTAGGATTGCCAGGTGACTGGTATTCACCCACACAGTCCGGTATTTTTGCCTCCTGTCTGGTTTAAAAAAAAAAAATCAAAAAAATACCGGACATGTAAAATATCTGGTATTTTCTGATTTTTTTTTTTCCCCAGCCAGGAGGCAAAAATACCAGACACTTGGCAACCCTATGACATACTCAGCAACTGGCCTCTGGACCCCTTGCTTACCTGGTTCCACGGGGAAGCTGCATTATGGCTTGATCAAGAAAACAAAATGCCCACTGGCAAAAAGCCTAAAGACCACTAAAAACCCTAAAGTAATGGGTTCCCTGGGTCTTCGTGCTCAACAGCTCCCCTGTTCCTATCCCTATTCTGACTCTGCATGCACTCTGAAAGGGGCCATGTTGTTTTAACATTTTTTTTGCTTAACTCTCGGAGTCCTCTTTTTTTTTTTTTTTTTTCCCCCTCAACAACTTTGGTCTCCCCCTGCACCCCCCACCCAACATAATTTTTTCCACTGTGGTTTTTTTTGGGGGGGGAGGAGGGTGTTCGGTATTTTTGGTTAAACCATCTGGCAACCCTAACCGTGGGTCCTACTGTTACAGAAATTGAGTCTTCTTGCAATCCCAAGCTAGCCTAGCTTTGCTATTATTGGCAGCCACAAGATGTTGGAGCCTTCCTCACTTTTTAATTAATTAGTTCATTGAGATTCATGAAAAGGGATCAGAGCACAAGAGAACAACGGGCATGTTTCGAAGTAAGTTAGAGTGAGCAAGTCCTAGTTCAGGTAACCCAGGCTGCCCTGCCTCCACAGAGCTGAGGAGGAAAGGGGACAATTGTACAAGTTCATGGCCCCCCAAAATTTCTAGCTGTGATGAAATGGGAAGGAAGGAAGCCTCAGCAAGCATGGTGTACCAGGAGCCCAGATTTCTCTACTGGCCTGGTGGAAGCAAGGAAGATGGAGGGGAAAGTATGGTTGTTCTTAAATGGCCCGATGAGCATTCAAAGGAGTCCCTGGGAGGCAGGGAAGGGTTAAATGGATTTCCCGTGGAGGGAGCGCTGCACACCATGCTGTCACCAAGGCTCTGGAGGAATGACAATGCCAGCCGAGGGTGAGAGTCACTGAGAGAGCGCCCCAGGGTATAAAGCTGCCAAGTCCATTAGGCTTTGTTTGTGTTTTACATCAAGGAATCGAGAATGTCTCTATTCCCACTCCTCCGCCAGCCCTGGCATTTAGGGACCATCTCAAAACAAGCATGTTTTACTGAGGGCGGGGTAGGGATGCGACAGTGGAGTCGATTAACCAATTAACCGATCAGCAAAAGCTGATTTGGTTAATGCTATAGGGATGTAATAGTGGAGTCGATTAACCAATTAACCAATCGGCGAAAGCTGATTGGTTAATGCTATAGACTACATACATTCTCCCTCTCCTCCCTTCTTCCCCCCCCCCCCAGTAAATTTTTTAGCAGGCTGGCCAGCAGCCTGGCCAAGTCCCGGGTTATGCTGGGTCTGGGACCTACCCCCTCTGCGGTTCTGCATTTAAAGTGTATTAGGAGCCAGGCAGGCAGGCAGCCCGGCTCAGATCCAGCTTGTGGCAGGTCAGGGAGCTCAGACCTCCCTTTCTCCTCCCCTTTCCTCCCCCCGCCCCCCAACAGACACTTCTGCCACCCCACGCTGCTGCCTCTGCATCAGTCCTCTAGAGTGGGGACTGATGTTTGTAGTGGTTTGACAGCTGGTCAGAAGAGTGCTGAAAGCAATCTGCCTTGCAGGTAGCTGTGGGGCAACACTCTGTGAAAATCGGTGGTTTAGACCAACTTGTTTTTGTCTCACTGATGCTCCCCTGGTTTCTACTCTGGGTTAGAAGCCTAGAATCCTAGGGCCAGCAGAGACCTCAGGAGTCATCGAGTCCAGCCCCCTACCCAAGGCCGGACCAATCCCAACTAAATCAACCCGGCCAGGGCTTTGTCAAGACGAGACTTAAAAACCTCTAATCAGTCCTCTAATCTGTCTAGGTCACTCTGGGCCCTATCCCTGCCCTCCAATGTATCTATCTCTCCCCCTAGCTTAGTGTCAGCCGCAAACGTGTGAGGGTGCAATCCATCCCCTCATCCAGATCATTAATAAAGATGTTGAACAACTTTGGTGAACCCCAAAAACTCAGTGTGAAATTGGACCAAGAAAACAAAGTTCCACCCCTTTGCAAATGAGGCAGAATGACCAAGGTTGTGTGGTGGCTGCCCAGGGCCATGCTGCAACTTTGACAAGCCAAAATATTCAGTCCTGCTTCCCAACCCTTCCCCCACTTTCACCAATACTGAAAAGCTACGCTGCAGCCAAAGATTGTTCTGTGTCATCAGCAGTCTTCCCTGTAAGCTGAACTCTTGAGGGGCCACCCAAGAGAGAGTCAAATGCTGCCCAGTTGATTATCACAGCATTCACAGCCAACAGCATTTGTTTCTACTGGCAGTGCACGTCCGCACATGCCTCAGTGCACATGACAAAATTTATTCTGAACATGGATGGAAAAAATGAGAGAGAATGTTCACCACCAGCAAGGAGTTCATCTTGGACATTTCCAAGTGCACGTGACTCCCTGTAGTCTGGTGCTAGAGCACTGGTGTGATAGCTGCCTGGGAAATACCCAAGAGATGGAAGAATTTTTTTAAAAAACCATCACATTGAGGCTATGTCTTCCCTATGCAGAAGATGGATGCTGCCATGATCATTCTTCCAGAGTTTGATTGAGCGAGTCTAGTAAAGGCCAGCTAAATCGAAATCAGAGGGTGCCCTCATGAGGAGCAGAGGAAGCTGATAGTAGCATTTGCTCCTGGCGAGTGGAGACCGCATGGAAACTCGAAATAAGGTATGTCAACTCCAGCTGTAAAATGAACACAGTTGGAGTTGTGTATCTTGATTTGACCTTCCCATGTAGTGAAGACAAGGCCTGACTTATCCTAACTCACTACTCTTGAGAGTAAAAACTGGGCAGGATTGTAAAAGGGATTAGACAGGACTACCCAGAGTTACAGGAATAAGGACTCAAATGTCACCAAGTGCTTTAGAATGGCTATAGTCCTTCCTGCTATAAAGCACCAGCCCTCTGCTAACTAACAGGAGTTAGAAGGTCACTTTCTCAGGGATAGGTTATCCCATAATTGCCTATTTCACCTGCCTCTGAAGCATCAAGTACGGGCCTGTTATATACAAGATACTGGACTAGATTGTTCCTTGGTTTGAGCCCCAACTCCTAGGTAACTTTTCACCACCGTGCCAGCTTTGGGTTAACTTCTTGTGCACTTTGCTCAGCACTCACCATGGCACAAGGCCAGTCGTTAAACCCCATGTTGTCCAACCTCCATGTTTATGCTTACCCAGAGCATGAGTCATTTGACTCCCCTAAACTGTTCACCTTTCTCATGAGGCTACAGGAGAGCAAAGCTCTCACCACAGCTACTGCATCTGCTGTGTAGTTGGCAACACAATGCCTCCAAACAGGCAGGAGGACTGTGGCAATTGAAATTGATTAGCACTCATGTACGTGTTTTTTAAAAAAACCCAACAAGATTAAAAACAACAACACTGCTAAAGTGTTCTTCATAATTTTAAAACTCGGTTCTCCCTGTCTTTCCTTCACACTCACCCAGCCACCATCACCAGCGTGCATACATGGATATTTGAGTCTCTAAGATGTTTGAAACTGAAATATGTCTTCCTTTTAAGTCCTCTTTATTTCCTTTGAGACCTCTTGTTCGGCAAATTTCAGACTGGCACAGGTAGGGTAAAAGAGTGTCAAGGCGCATTGATCTTTCTACTTTAGAGTACAATGCCCTTTCATAGCCAGCTTCATGCATACTCCTTCCTCTGAAATACCAAAAAGGGAATCAACCCTCTCAACCCCTCTGTGAGAGAAGTGTTGAGGAAACTGAGGAAGGGAGGTTAAATGATCCTTCAGAGGCCACCAAGGGAGTCAAGCACAGCAAATAGCCCAGTGTATCTGGCTCCCAGCCTGGTGCACATGCCTGCTTTTAGCTCATCCTGCTGAATTTTCTTACCACTTTAGTATCCTTACTGGCATGGACGCAAGTTCTTGTATGTCTCCATGTCTGTCAAGAAAGTGTCTTTTTTCTTTAAGTCCTTTTTTCCAAGACACTTTTTAAAATGTCATAGTGAGGTCAAAATAATATAAAATCTGGTCTATTTGTAGTATTTTAAATCCCTGGGTGGCAAAATCTCTGTGAGAAATCCATGTCATTTTGCCTCTCTCCATGCCTCCCGGAGACAAACACAAAGGCAAACAAATCCCGCATGTTGACCTGTTTGCTCCGTAGCACAGGGCTGTTGGCACGGGGGTGGTTTGGGTCAAGGAATGGGGGGAGACGATGAGAGGAAAAGTGGAGCATGCCCTATGGAAAGGAAACCCTAGGTATCCAGGCTTTCAGAGAGCTCAGCTTCTAGCAGCTGTTACTGAAAACGGGAGAATTCCCCTGTCCACCCACCGCTGAAGACAATGGGAGCTCCTAAGGGCTGTGGAACAATTGAAAATCTGACCGCTTCAACTGGGGGCTGAAGTCTCTCGAAATCTGGACGTGAATGTACAGTGATGGTCGCCGAATCCTGGGCAAACCAGTGCAGCGTAAAGGGACAAAAGAAGCTTGCTTTGGTGTGGCAAAGGCACCCCACTTTCAGCATGTCAATTGTGCGGGCCCCCAAGCAGCCCCCACAGCTGCCCAGAGTATAGTGCGCCCCCCCCCCCCGCACCCTCCAGCCCTTGGAGCAGTGCTCTGGTGGCGATTTTAAGGGCCTCGCGCTCTGGCCGCCACCGTTGCTGCAGGAGCTCCTGCCCCTTTGAATCACAGTGTCCCCTTTGCCCCCATCCCCCCCATCAATGGGCCTGACCCACAGAAGTTGGTCTAATAAAAGATTTCACCTCCCCCATCTTGTCTCTCTCAGGCTAGCCATAGACATCCAGAGATGTATTGGTTCCCAACCCACCTCCCCTTTTTAAATGATGTACTAGCGCTGAACACTGAATTACTTCCTTGGGTGGAAAACACGTTTTTCTTGCCTCTTTTTCTTCTACGGCCATCCCCGTTTTCAAAGCCATTGTCTGACGTCTTTCCCCTGTGCGCTAGGGATTGAACAAAGATCTCGCAGCTATTGCTTGTTGAAGTAGAGAAGGTGCCGCGTCTAGTGGTTAGAGCAAGGAAATGTGGCAGGGTGGTGAGAGAGGCTGCATAGGTCAGGATTCCCAAGTTCTAACTCCCAACTCTGCCATTGAGTAAATCACATAGATTGTGTACGTCTACTCTGCAATTAGATGCCCACCTCTGACCTATGCCAGCTGACTCAGGCTTTGCGAGAGAGAGGCTTGAACTAAGGGGCTGTTTCGTTGCAGTGGATATGTTTTTGGGCCTAGCTCAAGCCCTGGGACTCTCCCATCTGATAGGATCCTACATTGTTACCATTTTATTTATGCTCCATTTTCCATTGCTTTCCACAGGTAAGTACATCAGTAAGCAAAGGCAGCAAGCAGTCTGGTGGCCCCTTAGAGACTAATACATCTGTTAGTCTCTAAGGATACGTCTACACAGCTCAAAATAAGCTACACAACTTGAGATATGCTAGTTGCATAGCTTAAGTTGAAATAGCTTATTTCAAATTTGGGAGCATCTACCCAGTACTTATTTCGAAATAGCGCACTCTTCCTCCGACTTCCCTTACTCCTTGTAAAATGAGGGTTACAGGCATTGGAATAAGTGGTCCTCTGGCAGGATATTACTTCCACATGATGTTGAAATAACTGCTTGTGAAATAACTGTGGACAATGTTATTACAGAATAATGTCCCTTATTCCAAAATAACACTGTTGTGTAGACATAGTCCAAGGTGCCGCGGGACTCCTCATTGTTGCAGATACAGACTAACATGGTGACCCCTCTGAATCTAAGCAAAGAGCAACTGAAATGAGCCCCTTCTTTCACTCCATAAAAGACGGCCTGTTTAAAATATACATATGAATGAAGTGAAGATGGCTGAGTGAAGATTTAAGATTCTTTGGACACACACACACACATACACACACACACATTCAAACAGAGAAATACAGGTAGGAGCAGCAGTCCTGGAATAATTACGAAGTGGATTGATTGTTTTGCATCAGCCTCATGCTGTTGGCTTCTTAGCTGATTTCCCCAACCACTCTCCCGCCCCATTTTCATCCTTTTGTTTGGTTACATGTCTTTGCATCAAATAGATACATGTAGATGAAAGTGGCGTGCATTTAAAATGTATGCATGCATCATACTGCTCAAGGTAGTAGCTACTGTACATGGGGTGAGGGTTTTTTATTTTTGGTTTTGTGTTTTTTGTTGTTTTGCAGTAAACTGATGAATTATTTATTGTGTGCTGGGTTTTAATCTCATAAACCTGCCTGCAGGCCGCACGCACATCAGCCTGAGCATTCTATAATGCACGTAAGTCAGACAGCACAAAGGACTCGAATGACTGTAGGTAGTAACTGTTCATCTTTCCTCGGCCTTTTCCTCTCCCTCATCAGTTCATTAAAAGCAGTTGGGCCTGTTAAGCAGGTCCTCCTTTGGCCACCACCATTCACTTAGAAATTGATTTGCATCTGCCTGTGCTCAGTTCCAAGCCACTACAGTAGAGAGACACATCCCCCAGAACTGCTGGGGAGATAAGAGAAAGGAAAATAGGTTCCCATAAAACAAGTTCTTCTTTCAAATACAAATTTGTGCCTCTGATGGAGGACTCTTTCCCTCCTGATTGACCTGTAAGTGTTTGCAATGTACTAGTTAGCAGCAATGGGTTTACATTTGATGACTAATGCAAGGTTTGATTTTGCTAGTCACTTTACTGCCAGTGGCTTATTAACGGGAAAACCCGCCATGTTACTTTTCACCTGCTTGCAATGTCAGTGTTTCATTGATGAGACTTCTCTGAGAAGTCTTAGAGGGGTAGTTATGTTAGTCTGTAACTTCAGCAGTCTGGTGGCACCTAAACAGACTAACAAATATATCATGAGCTTTCGTGGCTAAAACCCACTTCATCAGATGAGTTGGAGTATAAATTACAGAATCCGGGTAGATATAACAGCAAAAGCAGTTCCCTGTCAATTGGAGGACCAGTGTTAATGACACTAATTGAGTCAAGCTGGATGTGTTTCTTTCATAACTTTTAATGTGGAAATGTGAATATCAAAGATGGGGGGAATTGCCTGTGTAGTGCATTCACCAATTAATATCGATTTTGTCAACTTCGGTTTGAATGAAGATATTATAGTGCATTCACCAGTTAAAGGCACTTTCTACAAAGCTTTTGCTGTTTTATACTTTGATTCTGTAATTTCTACTCCAGCTCATCTGATGAAGTAGATTTTAACCATGAAAGTCCATGATATAATATATTCAAGAGTGGCCTGAGCCCGGCTGCAGCAGCTGGCGCCCTAGGCGGGGTGGCACAATTGGCACCCCTGCCTGAATGGCCGTCAATGGCTGTGACATCATCACGGGGCGCCCCGGCACCCTGTGATGTCATCATCGCGTGCCCGGGCCAGAGGCTCCCTAGGCAGCTGCCTAGCTCGCCTAGGCTCACGGGCTGCCCTTGAATATATTTGTTAGTCTCTAAAGTGCCACAGGACTGCTCATTCTTCTCAGAGAAGGCTCTCAAAGAGAGCTCATTAATACAGTCAGGGTGTGTCTACACAGCACAGTTATTTTGTAATAACGGCCATTATTCAGAAATAACTATGAGAGTCTACACAGCAATTCCATTATTTCGAAATAATTTTGAAATAATGGACGGCTTATTCCAACTTCTGTAAACCTCATTCTATGAAGAATAATACTTCTTCCAAAATAGCTATTTTGAAATAAGGTGTGTGTAGATGCTCCACCTCTGCTATTTCGAAATAGCCCCTTACCAGGGCCATTCTAAGTTATTCCTCTTGGGGCTCTAAATCAAGATAGCACATCTACATTAGGGAAGCCTGCCTCAGACCAATTTTGAGACTTCCCTGCAGTGTAGACAGGCTATTTCGAAATAAGCTATTTTGGAAGAACTATTCTGTAATAGCTTATTCCAAAATAACTGTGCAGTGTAGACATAGCCTCACAGTCCCTGCTATGGGAACGTGTTACAAGACAACATTCACAGGTGATGGGACTTCTCTGAGACCACATGCTATGTTAGTATGTGGCAGAGCTGGAATAGAACCCCCCCCCCCCTAGACTCTAACCTCCTGGGCCTTCTCTCTGAGCAGGCTCCCTGGTTTATTTGAGTTGAATCGCATCTGCAGCAGAACACTTCATTCTGAAACTGCAGGGAGGCAGGATATGGTGACTTAAACTCAGTTTTGGCCAAATGCAAGGAAATGAGTCCGCTGTGTTATGTCCGGTCCTTGGCTCTTTACAGTCTCAGAGGACAGAGCATGTGCTTCTGAATCACCAGTCCGACTCCCGGCACCATCCCAGGACTGTTCCAGCTCGCCACAGGGTTATTGCACATGGCAGGGAGATGGCAGGCATTCAGGTGAGAGGACACACTAGATCCATGTGGTGCTCTCAGTCAGCAGGCGTTTCCGTTGTTTGGTGGTCTGCTGGCTGGAATGTCGAGTCCCCAAGGAGAACAATTCCCCATCACTGTCAATACTCCTGTCCTAATTGTCATCCTCAGTAATAAAGGGAAGGGAGGAAATTTACACTCCCTAAATTCTGTACTGCTATTGCGTCAAGGAAGGGACAGAGGGAGTGCCTCAGCAAATGAAAAGACCAAAAATAGCTCCTCCACCACTTGATGCACTTGATGCAAGAGCCTGCTGGAGCTGCCCTGTTCACTAGAAGGCTGAAATCTTTCAGCCCCTTATGAACTTGTGGCTATTTGGCATACCAATCTCCGCTTTGGGGGTCCCAGGAGAGCCCCAGGGCTGTGTTATAAGTGTCTTGGCTAAGGGGTACTGCAAGTGTTTGAGGGGAAGTTGATTTAGTTGGAAGGAGGATGGTAGTTCTGGAGTGGGTAAATTTCCTGCTACAGTCAGGCCTGGATTCTCTAAGATTTAGGATAGCTTTGTGGCTCCTGAAATCAAAGGCTCAGTTTGAAGTACCTGGCTTTGCTGGCTTCCTGCCTGCCAGTAGGTTAGGAGTGTCTCAGGATGCATCTACACCAGTGTTTCTCAACCAGAAACCCTTAGCAGTACTCGAGAGAAGTCTGGGGGGTACATCAACACAGCTGAAATGTGGAGAAAACTGAATTTTTGTTTTAAGTTTTAGTGTTTTACTGTTTTTGTACTTTTTACACCCAAAAATTTCATCGCCCACCTGCCTGTGATTAAGTTGTTTAAAAAAAAATTTATAAGTACCCCCAGTACCTACAGTTTTCAGAAACAAATTTTTTTTTCTGCCGTTGCAACACATTTGTTTAAAGGGGTACTTTATAAAAAAAAAAAAAAAGGTTGAGACACACTGGTCTACTCTACAAGCACTGCAGTGGCACAGCTGCAGTGACGCGGCTGTACTGTGGACCACAGAGACAGAAGGGGGTTTTCATGAAGGATGGTTGTTAGACTGACAGAAGAATTCTATTGACCCTACCCTAGGGACTAGGTCCGCCTAGCTATGACTCACAGGGAGTGACATTTTTTCACATCCCTGAGGTTGATCTAAGATTTAGAGGTAGTCCAGGCCTTAGATCAGTGTTTCCCAATTTTATTTGGCCATGGAACCCTTAGGGTTGTCTTTTTAAAAGAAGCTTCCATGGAGCACCAATTGAACAGTAAACTCTTTTGTGCCAGGGTCCATCTTTTTGTGCTGTGCGTAGCACAGTGAAATTTAGCCCTACCTCAAAAGAAGTAAATAATAATATGAATCCCTAGCGCATCTAAGCACCACAGCCCAGGTGGGAGGGGGAAGGAGATATTAAGGGGAGAAATTGTGAGGCTTTTCCTGCATGCCTGGGGCTAGATCACTCCTTGAAGTATCAGACATCCCTGGTCTCTTGGGGGTAGAGCCATGTGGCTTTTGAGGGAGAAGAGATGGCAGTGGGGAATTCACAAACTGACTGGGCCAGTGAAGAGGAAGAGAGAAAGGGGTAGTATGCCAACTGAAGCTGCCAAAAATATTGCAGAGGAGCCTCTCCCCCCCCCCAAATCCCGTGTGTAACTCCCGTAGTAACAGTCATAGTCACTTGCCGTGTGTGACACTGAGAATAGTCACTCTCACACGCCTGAGTTCTTATTCCAGCCAGAATAGTCTGTGGCTTTGGGCAAGTCACAGCACTACCCTTTGCTTTACTTTTGCCATCTTTAAAACGAGTATATTGTTTACTTGCCTCTCGGGGAATTGTAATAATTAATTGACATTTAGAAACTACAACGGGGGGGGGGGGAGCACTTAGGGATGCGCTGGGGGGTTAGTTAAAACTGCTTGACTTTGAAGTCTGCAGGCACGGTGTGAATGAAAAATTTAGAAAGGATGGAGGTAAAATCTCTACAATTTCCTGCAAAAATAATTGTAAAAACAATGTCAAATTCAGCTCTAGGTTTTGCTGTGCTTTGCAGAGCGAAAATGCCAAATATAATGTATTGAAGGGAGGGATTATTGTGCCCAGTAGCTAGAGCACAGGGAGAAGATGTTAGGAGTTGTCCTCAATTCTGCTTCTTATTCCTTGTGTGACTTTGGGCAAGCTATTTTTCCTTTCCGTGCCTCAGTTTCCCCAGTGTGTAAAAAGGAGATAACATCTCTTCCTTACCTCCCAGACAGTTTGTTTGAAAATTGGTTTGAGACCTCAGGATGAAAGGAAATTGTATAACTTATTCATAAATGATCTGGAGAAAGGGGTAAACGGTGAGGTGGCAAAGTTTGCAGATGATACTAAACTGCTCAAGGTAGTTAAGACCAAAGCAGACTGTGAAGAACTTCAAAAAGATCTCACCAAACTAAGTGATTGGGCAACACTCCTGCCAGCTTCCTTTACTACACGCAACTGTAAGGAGTACAGGCACCAACCGGAGCCACCTTCACTGTTCAATTCAGCAGGTCTTAACAGAGTGTGAAGAGGTCAAAAAGATCTCACCAAACTAAGTGATTGGGCAGCAAAATGGCAAATAAAATTTAATGTGGATAAATGCAAAGTAATGCACATTGGAAAAAATCCCCCAACTGTACATATAATATGAGGGGGGCTAATTTAGCTACAACTAATCAAGAAAGAAATCTTGGAATCATTGTGGATAGTTCTCTGAAGACATCCACGCAGTGTGCAGCAGCAGTCAAAAAAGCAAACAGGATGTTAGGAATTACTAAAAAAGGCATAGGGAACAAGATGGAGAATATCTTATTGCCCTAATATAAATCCATGGTACGCCCACATCTTGAATACTGCTTGCAGATGTGGTCTCCTCATCTCAAAAAAGACATACTGGCATTAGAAAAGGTTCAAAGAAGGGCAACTAAAATGATTAGGGGTTTGGAATGGGTCCCATATGAGGAGAGATTAAAGAGACTAGGAGTTTTCAGCGTGGAGGAGACTAAGGGGGGATATAATAGAGGTCTATAAAATCATGAGTGGTGTGGAGAAAGTGAATAAGGAAACATTATTTACTTGTTCCCATAATATAAGAACTAGGGGCCACTAAATGAAACTAATGGGCAGCAGGTTTAAAACAAATAGAAGGAAGTTCTTCTTCACACAGAGCATAGTCGATCTGTGGAACTCCTTGCCTGAGGAGGTTGTGAAGGCTAGGACTATAATAGGGTTTAAAAGAGAACTAGATAAATTCATGGAGGTTAGGTCCACAAATGGCTATTAGCCAGGATGGGTAAGGAATGGTGTCCCCAGCCTCTGTTTGTCAGAGGGTGGAGATGGATGGCAGGAGAGAGATCGCTTGATCATTACCTGTTCAGTTCACTCCCTCTGGGACACCTGGCATTGGCCACTGTCAGCAGACAGGGTACTGGGCTGGATGGACCTTTGGTCTGACCCAGTGTGGCCGTGCTTATGTTAACTGCTAGGCCATTTTATAAAGGAGTTTAAGTATCTTATATTCCAGTGCAGAACAGACCTCATTACTTAGTGCAGGCTATGCTGCCTGCTGACACTTGCCTTTATTTTTAGCGATAGGTCTATAGCAGAGACTAGTAACTTGAAAAATGGGCATGCAGCTGAAGCCAGCACACATCAGCTCAGCCACTGGCATTTGGTCCTCTTGTGCTTTGAGTGTGAGAGAGAGTGGAAGGGTTTCGTTTCAGAGTCCTGGTCACTCCTTGGCCGATGTAAATCAACACAGCTCCATTAAAATCAATACAGTAACACTCATTCACACCAGCTGAAGATATGACCCGTAGATTTTAAGGTCAGCAGGCTGATCTATGATCTTCTAGGCTGAACGCCTGTAGAACAGAGGGACCTGGATAAAATCACATCTGTTGAGATCCTTTGCTAGATTAGGACTTGCTTGGCTGTCCTAGGGGGTCTGGATTTGCAATGAGTGACAGAGGAATAATTGCCACGAAAGCAGATAAAGCTTCCCCCACCCTCAGGATTTTGTCACTGCCCCAACAATAAGAGAATTAACAACTTTGATGTCCTGAATCTTTACCTCCCCCTCCGGCTCCCAGCTCAAACCCTGGCAAGCTTGGTAGCAAGTTTGGCTTAGCTGTAGGGTGGGTTAAGAGAGGAATTATACTGATGGATGGAGGGGGTGGGGGGGATGAATGTTGATAGTGGATCTCTCGTGTTATAATCCTCCTCTGTTCCTAGGTGTGATGCCCTCACATAGGTCACCTTTCCCTGAGGTAAAATTTAGTGCTTATGCTGTGTGTGCATCTACAAATCCGGGGGGTTCAAATTTTTTGGCTGAGTTTTTTCGGGAAAAGTATTGGGGTTTCCCCGGGGCTGTCGGTAGAACCCATGCCAGCCTTCAATGCTGAGAACAGCTGTCATTTCTCCATCTTGTAGCCTGTGTCAGCTACAAGGGAGGGGTGGGTGAGATTCTGTGGCCTGCACTGTGCAGGGGGTCAGACTAGATGATCATAATGGTCCCTTCTGACCTTAAAGTCTATGAATCTATGAAGTCTAACTGGGTGGCCTACAAGGGCGTTTTCCTCCTAGGACCATACCTGCCAAGGTGTCAGACACAGAGGCCACCTGTTCCATTTTCCCTTCATTGCCACTTCTTGAATTTCCATGTTGTGGATACTTCATATAAGCTGCAGTAGCACTTACAAACTTCACTCATGTACCAGTGCTCCATTGTGCTAGGCGCTGTACAAACACTGCACTGAAAGATGATTCTTGCCCCCAGAGATTTTGAAAGAGAGGTTTTTCAAAGATACAATGGGGAATTCAACAGTCTTATTTTGGAAGGGGATTTGATAGAAGAACAATCACAAGTGATGGGACACTTGTCCAAGTGCAGAAAGCACAGGGCTTGGTTCCTCAGTTCTATTGATTTAATGGCGTTACACCGATTTACACGATCTAGCCTTAATCCTCTTCCTTCCATATTCTGAATCAATGTAATAACTCTTCCTTCGTTTCTGTCCTTTCATATTCCTGCCTTCAGAATAGGGTTGCCAGATGGTTTAACAAAAAATACCGAACCCCCCCCCCCTCTTCCGCCCCCCAAAAAACAAATAAATAAAACACCGGGAAAAAATTCTGTTGAGGGGGAGAACAAAGTTGTTAAGCACAAAAAAAAGGGGGTGCTGCATCTTTAAATGGCCCTGTGCTCCTCACTCCCCCATCCCCGCCAGACGTGGCAGAGGAAAATTGTCCCCACCAAGCTTCCCTCCGAGGGAAACAGAAAATACCGGACATTTTTTTTTTACCAGACGGGGTACTCGAATAACATACAGTCCAGGTGAAAACCGGACACCTGGAAACCCTACTTCCGAAGCAAATAAGCAAGCTATACGATGCCTTTAGAATTAAATATTTTGTTAATTTTTGCCCAAGGAGACTTTATTTAAGGGGCAAAGAGCCTGTGACTATTCCCAGCTGTTCCCGTTCTATCTGAAGCCGCCTAAAAGAGCGGTGAGTCGGAGAGGCCCTCCATCCCGGCCCCAGAGTCGCTTGCTCTGAAAGAATGCTGATGTCTCACAGACTGCTGACCAAGGCCCGGCACCTGGGCGGAATAATGGCTCCCTTAGAAATTTATTACGTCCCAGTTTTCCCAGCCGTGGCATCACAGTGTTGTGAGTTCCTTAAACTCTGCTTATCTAAGCAGCCCTCAGAATTTCTCACAGCACCCTGGCTTCTGCTTTAGACGGGCAGACTTGTCCTGGTTTGTGCGTGTTAATTAAAAGCCAAAGCAGAAATCCCTCCTCCTCCTCCCAAAGTGCTTTCACATCGCGCTTCCTATAGATGCCATGAGTTTTGACTATATACACTTTGAATATTTT
The DNA here is from genome assembly GCF_052426305.1 of Pelodiscus sinensis. NCBI lineage: Eukaryota > Metazoa > Chordata > Testudines > Trionychidae > Pelodiscus > Pelodiscus sinensis. The sequence continues at coordinate 4,772,475 of NC_143078.1, forward strand.
CCCCTCACGGTCTCTTGCAGTAAGCAAATAAGGCCTTTGGTCCAGGAATACACATCTCCCCTCCCTTCTTTTCCCTCTTATTAAAGCTTGTCCATAGGCAACTAGTAGCAGCATCTGCATCCTCCCCTCACAGGCACCAGTTGTCTATGAGCTTATCAAGCGGAGGAGTTTCAGCAAGCATCATGGGTTGGGAGTCAGGAGTCCTGGGTTCTATTATTCCTGTGGTAAGAACTGAGGATTGAGAGCCAGACTCCTTTGGTCCTTTGCTTTGCTTGTGTTTGCAGCATGACTTGGATTGACATCGCCTATGGGCGCATCAGTCTACCCATCTCTACGATAGTGATGAAATGTGCTGCAATAGTGTGGAAGACCAAAGTATCAGTGTGATAAATAGGCTAAGCATGTAGTGTTGGTAGTTGAGAGACCATGATCTGATGCCCCATTTACAAACAAGCAAGTGAATTACCAGCAATGGAAAGGAGTTCAGAGGTGGTATGAAAAGCTGAACAGCAAGTTCTCATCTGATGACATGGGTCTTACCCACAAAAACTCATGATACTCTCTAAATTTTATTAGTCTTTAAGGTGCCACCGGACAACTCATTGTTTTTTAACAAGTTGAGTGTGAACCTGATGACTTGGCTGGCTTTCTATCGTATTACCATGTCATGCTGCCTTGGTTAGAGAAACACTTCAAGAAATAAGTGCACCAAGTAAGGTTGCCAGTCATTATTCCATCTTGCAGACAGACAGGGCAAGCAGTGAGGATTTGTGTGCTGGCTTGGCACGCTGTCCTCTCCTTCCCTGGAGCATGCACCTGGTGAGACTATCAATGTGTATTTGGGAGCGCACAGCTTCTCACTAGATCAGATTGCAGAAGAGACACTGCTGGCCCTTTGGCTTTATGCCACCTGATTAGAGACGAAGAGTGAATCTCAGCTGCAAATTATTTTAGGAGGGAATGGGAGGATCATGTGATTTTTTTTTTCCCCTTCCCCCGTCTTCCCACCACAAACATGACACTGAGTTTCACTTGTGAGAGGGAGAAGGAAAAAGCAGCGGGCCCCATATACACTGTAGAGCAGGGGTTCCCAAACTTTTCCACATCATGCCCCCTTTTTGATTTTTGAGAAACCCTCACCCCCCCCCCCAAAAAAGTAGCAAAACTTGGGGTGGGATTGACAGGGGTGTGTGGCTGGGTTGCCTCGCGCCCCCCCCCCGGAATTTCTTCACACACCCCCAGGGGGGAATACCCCCCCACCCCGTTTGGGAACCCATGCTGTAGAGAATCCCAAAGCAGGGACTCTGGTTACAGTTCTCTCTTGGAGAGTAGACCAGCCTCTGACCACTTTTAACTTTGTCCCTGGCTCATGCTACCACCCTGATCTGCCCAAGGCACAGTCTGAAGACCCGTTCAAATACACTTAATCCCCATCTACCTGTTCCACCTGTGGGGGTTGCTCTCATGTTATAATTGAGTTGTGTATCACACTAGCACCCCACAGTGCAGAAAAGTCTCTACAAAGTGAGTTTGTTGCTCTGTTGGCAGGAGTGGTCCTTAGGAGAAAATCCCTGGTCCTATTTCCCTAGGAAACTCTGCACTTGGACACTGGCATAGCTAGTGCTACTGTGAGGTGTCAGTGTAGGCAGGTTAAAGACACAGATGGAAATGGGTTTCCTGCAGCAGAAGCTAGGACAAATGGAGGCGTCTGCACATTAATACCTTTTAAAATGGAAGGAGAAAGTTTAGCATGAAAGCAAATTGCCTAAAGGAAATCTCAATATACCCTGGTTATGGAGAGCAACTCTGGAGAGCAAGTTCTGATCACCTGCTTGACTTCACAATAGCATAGCTCTTTAGACCACGAGATTTCCTTGCTAAAGGGCCTTCTAACATCAGAGGAACCGGATTTTTTTTTAAAAGCGGCTCCTTATCCATTTGTTTTAACTCCTCTATTATGCCCCCGAGTTCAGTTATTACAGAGCTGTCTTACCTCAGTGCTGATGGCCTGCCCTTTTAGATGCCCTCTTTGGAGTTGACTCAAGGCCTGCGTTCCCTGTAAGCAGTGCGCTTGGGTGGTAGCTCAGGAGAGCTTTAAATGCTGCCCAGCTGATTAGCAGATTGCCCACAGCTGGATTTTTTTGTTTGTTTCATCTACTGGTGGTGCACATTTTCACATGCTTTGGTGCACATAAAAAGTGTATTCCACACATGGATGGAAAAAATGCATACATAGTAGGAAAAGATTAACGGGGATATTACTCAAGGAATACCTGACCAGTTCCGTGGAGGTAAGTGGCTCTAGCGAGAACTCGAGAAGGAACTCAATGGCAACTTCTGTGGCATTTTTACCTGCTACAATTTTCAGTTGTCATTCTATAATGTCCTTTGTACCTCCATGAGAGGAGGTCCAGCCTGTAACTGTGACTCTGGGGGATTGGATGGCCAAGAACATGCTTTTCCTAGACTGCCGCCTTTGCTGAAGGCATCTCAGCATACTTTGCAAAGTATGCAGTATGTCATGCAAAAGCAGCAGCTGTTCTCGCATAAGGTTTCAGCTGTTGAGGAACTTTGTGTGTGAGAGTGTGATTGTGAATTGAGGCAAAATAAAGTGTAAATTGAGAGTAACTTGACTGAAGTTGTCGGAATTTCACTTGTGTAAACATGGGGTAAATGAGAAGAGAGTCAGATCCCTGTTGTTCAAGGGAATGGGGCAGAGGGTTTCTTTAGAATATCGTTGCAGGGGAGAGAGAGAACCGAAACAAAGTGCAGCCGAAATAGCAACTAAAAGGGATGGGAGGAATAGTAGCTCGATATTTGCTAGAGGAAATGGGCTTTTTTTAAAAATTGTGTCCCACATCTATACTGTGATTGCTGAGAAACTTGTGATCAGAAGCACTGAGTAACTAAGGTTCAGTGAGATCTTTGTGTTATTCCTCTAGGAGCATTAAAGAACAGCTGACGCCTTCTGGAAAATGTTGATAAAATCCCTCTTTTTAGAAGCATTTCTGCCTCTCTAGCACAAATGTGCTATTTTGTGTTTTGTTTGTTGGTGGTTCTCTCTTCCCTGGTTCTTTATTGTTGGGGGATGTTGAATGAAAACAGGATTTTCTGTTCTCTCAGCATATTCCCCACTTTGTTACAATGCCTCAGTCCTCAGGATCTCCTGGCCCTCTTGGGATCATGCCCTCTGTCCTGGAAATAATTAGTTTGTCAGACACAGACTGAGGACATGCCTACCGAGGGCACACCAAAAAACTGCCATGAAAATGTTTCTTGTATTCCCTTACAGAAGGAGGCAGTTGAAGTTCAAAGTATTGGCAGTTCGTCATATTCTTACCACAGCATGGTGCACGTTAGCTTAGATGTGTATTGTGTCTCTTTAATGTGAATGGGGGCGACCCTGCCTCTTTCAGCAGAGAGAAATCCCAGCAGAGAGAAATGCCTGTTGGCGGTGGGGTCCCTCTCCAGCATCCACCTCTTTGGTTGTGGTTAGGACAAGAAGCAATGGGCTTAAATTGTAGCAAAGGAGGTTTAGGTTGGACATTAGGGAAAACTTTCCATCTGTCAGGGTGGTTAAACACTGGAATAAATTGCCTAGGGAGGTTGTGGAATCTCTATCTTTGGTGATATTTAAGAGCAGGTTAGATTAACACTGGTCAGGGATGATCTAGATGGTGCTGGGTCCTGCCGCGAGGGCAGGGGACTGGACTTGCTCACCTCTTGAGGTCCCTTCCAGTTCTAGTGTTCTAGGATTCTATGAAATCTTTTGAAAAGGCCTTTAAATGGTTCCCTTTGACCAGTGTTCCCTCTAAGGTGGGAGGCAGCATAGCTTCATAGCCCCGCCCCGCCCTGTCCAGTCAGTCAGCCGTGAGCCTCTGACCCAGCAAGGCTGATTAATCAGCGGGACTGCCATGCAGCGGAGAGGGAACGCTGCCTTTGCCCACAGATTTTTAGGGGGCAGGAGGTACACCCTTGGGAAGCAGCATTAATGAAAAAGACATGGGGCTGTTTGCAGATTTGAGCACTAATACAGATTTTAAAAAAATGCCTATGCTATTGTGTCCTGCATGCCGAAAGCATTCAGGGAAATGACCGTCCCTTCTGGTAAAGTCTGCATGTAAGCGTTCTATGGTAGTTCAGAACCACACCATTGGAGGGGTCTGAGACAAGCAATGGAAATGCTGAAGGGCTGGAATGAGATGCTGAAAACGAAGTGTGCATTTGCTTAGCCAAGTAGTGAGGTAGGGCAAGCATCTGCTGTGTGCGTTTTTTGAAATGTGTAACCCCTGCAGAGCGAGAGGAAGAGGAAAAGGGGGCAGCAGGAGATACACTGACACCATCATTAAGGAACAGACCCTGAAGAATGCCGAGCATCTGCAGTTGTTATTGACCTCAGTGGGATGAACAGTTCCTCTCGGGATTGGAGGAAGTGGGGCCTAGTGGATAGGGTACTAGAGTGGGATTCAGGTGACGAGTTCTCGTTCTGACGAGAGCAAGACCTAGCACCTCACTGTTCCTGTTTTTTCTCTCACGTTCTGTCTGTAACTATATTCTTCAGGGCAGGGAAGGGAAGGTATATATACATTTCTCATAAGGTATATGCACAGTGCCTGCCTGGTGTCTCTGTGCCCTTTGGTGCTACTAGAACACAAATAAATAACAATTGGGATCTACATTTTAAGCTGAATAACAGGAAATATCACCTAAGCAGACCTATTTGTCTCTTAACTAGTCTCCCAGGCTCCCTAATTTAGGTCATGGATAAAATACTTGGGATGTACACTGCAGGGAGCAAGCTGGCAACATTCTGTGAGCTGTGTTCTGCGAGACTGCGAGACTGTGTTGGCTTTGTTTAATTTACTGATGCTTTCTAAGAGCCGGTAAGTGTGCAGACATCACGGCTTCCGCGCTGCGCTGTGCCTGCCACAAATTGGTACGGCTTTCTTCTTCTTTATTTCTTTACCCCAAAGCCTCACTGCAGCGTGTATTCTGTTTCCATTAGCAGGCATTGCCAGCTTCTTCCGGTCCGGGAGGTTGTTTTTGGTTTATTGGCTTTGGAAGCTGCAGTGTGCAGCCAGAGGGTGCAGAAGTGTGTGCTCTCTCTCTGAACGGCAGCAGCATAACCACAGCCAGGGAGGTGGATACTGGAGAGGGACCCCACCTCCACCAGGCACTAGCACGAGACTCTTCCCCCCCCCCCCCCCGGTTTCCAGCATCAGTGCAGACAGTGGTACTGAAGAACTCATTACTCAGCAAGGGGTTTTGTTACCTAGATATGTACAGGTAGCTGCCCCTTCTTTGGGAGCGGTGATGGGGGCGTACCCTGCAAGTGCAGCCCGTTTCCTCTGGCTTGCTGGGGGAGAAGGGGTAAGTGCAGTGCCTGAAGGCTGCTGAAATGCATTTGACCAGAGCCCTGCGTTTTTGCGAATCAGGTGCAAATACAAATTTTGCATCCAGAGCCCTGCAAATGGGCAGGGCCCTTCGTCCGTGGTGACGGATGGCAGAACAAGGAGCAATGATCTTAAGTTACAGCGGGGGAGGTCTAGGTTGGATATTAGGAAAAACTATTTCACTAGGAGGGTGGGGAAGCACTGGGATGGGTTCCCTAGAGGGGGGTGGAATCTCCATCCCTAGAGGTGTTTAAGTCTCGGCTTGACAAAGCCCTGGCTGTGTTGATTTAATTGGGATTGGTCCTGCCTTGGGCAGGGGGCTGGACTTGACCTCCTGAAGTCTCTTCCAGTTCTATGATTCTGTGAGGGCCAAAGTAGCTGCCTTTATTTAAGAAGATGCTTGTCCGGGCATGTGGTGACCCAGTGCAGGGATTGATTATCCTGTTGATAGATGGAAGGCGTCACGCACCTTTCCCTGGGCACAGCCGAGGGTCACTCTGAGAAGGCAGCATCAAAAAAGGGACCTTGTTTTGTAGACGTGTGTGATCTTTTTTTTTTCCCCCCTCTGGAACCAAGCTCTGAGAACTTTCCTGGGTTTAGCTCATGGGACATGTAAAGTGTATATGTCTGTTAAGCAACTTCCTTTCTTTTAGTCCCACATTCCCTTAGTTTCCTGTTGGTTGTGTAATTTCGCACAGGCGTGCAGTGAAGAGCACCCTTTCTCCTAAGGAGATGACCCAATGGGTAAAGAGCTCGGAAGCCCCTCGTAGTCTCAGCGAAGAGCGCTAAAACACAGATGAGTTGGCTGCGGTAGTGTTCGCAGAAGTCCACCGGGCTCTGCAGGCGTTCATTTAAATGACTGTGCAGTTGAATGAAGACTGATCCCCTTTCCCCCTAATTTTTCTGAGCTACCCTATGGAACTGATGAGCATCAGATTATAATTCTCCTAGAGGACAGTTTAAAAATAGCACGCATCCCCCTATTGAAAGGTAATCATGCTTTAGCAATGTCTGTAGAGCTTTTCCATTAGGGGCCCTCCTCTCTGCCTTCAGGCAGCCCTGACATAGCAGGATTGTGTAAGGAAAGGAAAATATCATTGTTCCTAAGAGGTCAGTAGCTTAAAGGATGGAGCTGTGGTGCCTAATTCTCGCTAATTGCTCCTGTTCCCCTCTGACTTTCTTACCTGGGGCCGTTTCACTTGTCAGGCTGGAAGGGATGTGACCCAGATGCTGTTTTTCTCTGGACAGATTTTAAGTAACTGCAGCTCCCTTTTATTGGCTGCCGAGCTGAGGGAGGGAGGAACGTTAGCCGCGGAGAGGCCAGCAGGGCCGTTGTTTTATGAGGCAGTGACAGATAAATAGCCTGTTTTGGATTTTGCTCATTTCCCTGGCCTGGTGCACTGACTCAGGGCTCTGCCTATCTTCGGGGGTGGTGGTTGTGAGAGCAGAGCCCCACGCTCAGGGCCGGCCCACAAAATTTTGGCACCTGAGGTGGGGAGCCCAAATGACGGCCCCATACCCCCTCGCTTGGGCCCAAACTTTGAAAGGTCTCAATTCTGCCTTCTTCCTGTTCTACTCCTCTCATGGGACTGCTCTGCTCCCTACCCCAATAATGGAGAACTAACAACTTAAAAGGCCTTGTTCAGCCGCAGACACAATTTTCTACACTCTGGGTCCTAGTGGTTACCGAGGCCAGACGGAGGCATGGGCGAGCTGGGCAGCTTCCCAGGGTGCCAACCGATGGGGGGCGCCTGATGGCAGCTGTAAGGAGTGCACGGCATCCCTTACAGCTGCCATCAGGAGCCGCGCGCCCGACTCCTGCAGTGCCGGTCCACCCGCATCCCCACAGCGCCGGCCAGCAGTGCCCTGTGCCCGGAGGCAGCGCCACGCGCCCGGGCCCGGGGCACCAAAAGGGCTCGGGCCAGCCCTGGTGGTGACCCCCCCACGGTCTGGCACCTAAGGCAGCCACCTCAGTTTGCCTCCTGGTCAGGCCAGCCTTGGCCACTCTGGCCAGAGCAAGGCGCTGAATTATAATGGTTTCCCCTGCTGGCGGTGCGTTAGTCAATCCGGCTGCAATAGCTGCCTCAACCGTCCTCCTGCGATGGAGTGAGCTGCCTGGCGAGGCCTTGCAGACTCCAGCTTGAAGCTGCCATACCAGTGCCTCGGGGGGTTCCCTCCAGATGACTGTTCCTGTGTGGCTTTCTCAATTCTCCCAGAGGCGGGGAACCCTTCTAGGTTCGGGGGCCGCTGACCCACAGAGCCCTCAGTTGGGGGCTGCACACAAGTGAGAAGCAAGCAAACCAACCCTCTCTGAAGTGGCCCCTGACAGAGAAGCAGAAAGACTCTTCCCACATTCGCACACCAGAAACTAGGTGAACCCAAGTAGTAAATGTTGTGTGCTCCAATCCCACAGCGGGGTGCGGGGTGCGGGGGGAGAGCCGGGCCTAGAGTGCCGGTGCAGGTTCCCCAATGCTGGGTGCGGGGGGAGGGCCTCTGAGCCGTGGGGGCCAGATCTAGACAACCCAGGGGCAGCATTTGGCCTCCAGACCTGAAGTTCCCCACCCTGCCTTAGACCTTCTCCCCATCTGCTTCTTACGAGTTATCTCTCTTTGGCTTTGGACTTCCAGTCCTACTCGCTGAAAGAAGCCAAAGTCTCATGGCCTGGAATGAAAGGGGTTGCTTCAACAGAGCCAGGAAGGGTTTGGCACTCTGGCCCCAAGGGTCTGGCCTGCTGATGAGAGAGATTCAGATCATCTGAATTCACTAGGAGCTAAGGATTGCCTGGCAGTCCACCGTGCTGAGAGGCCTATGATTTGGGGTCCTGGGTACACTAGCCACCCAAAATGTGCTGGCACATTTTCAGCTGGCGCGCTGCACATGGTGTTTGGGCCTCGTTCACACTAGGAATTGGCATATCTACAGGATGTGGATGCTGCAGCCTCCCTTTGACACCTCATCCAGAGCTTAACTACCCTTAGAGCGGGAAAGTTTTTCCTAATATCTAATCATATGTGCAAAAAAAAAACCCTAAACTTCTGTGTGCAGGCGAGTGGGGAGTTGGAAGGATAGGAGGCTGATCAGGCTAGGAGAGGGGATGTATGGATTGTATTGCGATGTCTAAGGGGAGGCAAATCTTTGCTTGCTCAGAAAGCTTCCTTGCCAAGGGTTAGTCCCGGAGGCTGTCACTGTAACGTGCCCTGTGGTGCAGTGGGACCGGGTGCTGAGCAATGCCCTTAGTAGTTACCGAAAATACCGTGGCACGTTCTGCAATCCAAGGTGGGCCTGAATGAAAGCCCCAGATCTAAGCACCTCCAGACCTTGGGAAAACGCTGCTCTGAGCACAGACCCTGTCATGGATCTGCAGCCACTCAGCTCACTTGGCATGTGGCGTGACCCCACGTTGCCTGGATTCTGACTTGCCCAGAGAAACCATATCCTGTTGCTAAGGGAGGGGCTGAGTCTGCCACCCACAGCCGTGGCTGCACTACCCGCCTCCCAACCGTGGGTCGGGTCGCGCCACGGCTGGTGCGAAGCAAACGCTTTGAAGTGAGGTAACATTCCTCACCTCTCCGCTCCTCTCACCTCTGACCCCAGCACATTTCTTCCTGGCGACCTCCGGGTTTCAGAGCCGACCTTTTACTGTGGCAGGGGGGCGGGCGGGGTGGGGAAAGAGGTCGAGCTGAGGAGGACTTCATTTTGAAAAAGAGCAGGTCGATGGGGTCGAAGGGCAACAATGCAGTGGGACGTGCTAGCTGAGTGGGAAAGCCGGGCTGTGAAGTGAATGGGGGCACGTTGGAACGCTCTGTCAGGCAGCATTGATTTTATTTTTTTTGTTTAATACTCGCTGGTACGTTTAATTTCCTAAAATGCAAAATACAAGTGAACAGCTAAGCTCTTGATTTAAACTGATACCACCCAACCCTCATTCTACTCTCAGCCCCTGCCAAAGGATTCCCAACCCTGCTAGGAGGCTGAAAAGACTGAGAGGGGCTCCTGGCACCTTTAGACAAATATCACCTCGCCCCCATCCCTAGTAAAACAGATGAGATTTCAGCACAAGGGGACCCTAGAGTTCCTGTGAGATTTCTCTCTCCTCCTTGCGGGCTCTCAGTCTCTCCCACTTGACGTGGTTCTCAGGTGACTGCTGCCCCTCTTGGCCTTACCGCTGAGAAACGTGATCCGCTTGGGAAGCGCTGTCCCCGGTGAACGTACTTTTGTCGGGCTGTTCAGCTCTGCTCGGTCTTTCTTCTGTGGCGCTTTCAAAGCGGCGCATTATCCCCCTGTGCGGCATGCCTGCCCCTTTGAAGTGAGGGCTCCTAGGCCGGTCTGAGAACCCACCGGTGTTTTAACCCAGGCCGTGATTCACTGCGTGATGCTGCAGCAGGCGGCGTATCGCTGCATTTTCACAGCGGTCCCTTAGATCTTGAGGGCATTGCAGTGCAATTCCCATCTCTGGCAGAAGGGGGTGGCGTGAGGAGCCCCTGATTTTTGTAGCAGGTTTGCTTCCCCGCTCCAACTCCAGTCCTGTGTCCCCCAAGAGAGAGTTGAAGTCGGCTCATCAAAGCCGCCTTCCCCCCACACACCTCCCGTGGAGGCAAAGGGGGAGAGGGCAGGTTGCTCTATAGCCTTCTGCAAGTCAGTTGGATCCTTGCTTCCTTTGTGGGGGACAGTTCCTCCTTTGACAAGAACACTGATTGTATCTTCTTTTGTGAAGATTGGGGAAAGGAGAGTTGCAGTAAAGGGAGCAGGGGATTCCAGATACCACTGAGTAGAGCCCCAAGCACATACAGATGCGGACACAAGTTTTGTATCTGCAAAAAAGGGGGCGTGGATCGCCGCGCTGCATCCGTGGATGTGGATACACGCAGATACAAAGTGGATATCCACAAATTTGCAGGGTTCTAGCTACAAAATGTGTATCAGCTGCTGTGGATGTCTGTGTCCACCTCTGCGGATGCGGATAATCACAGCTATGAAGTGGATAGCCCCAGATTTCCCACCGAGCTCTTTGTTAGCTTTAGTCCATGGTGTGAGGTGGCTCTGGGTCAGAGAGGAGCCACAAATCCTCACATTCCCTCATTGCTCTGGGGCCGTCTCCCTGCTGACAGCTCCTGATCAGGACTCTTGGCCCCTTTCATCTTAGTTCCCCTCTGCGCTCTTAATGACTTTAACATGTGCAGCCTCCAGCAATGCAGCAGAGTCTCCCAAGATCAGGCTGGTAGGAGACACAAATTCAGGAGCTGCTCCCAAACATGGTTTTCCTTGGAGTCTGTTGGAAGGTGTAATGCTAGACCAAGAATGCAAGAACTAGGGATGGTATTAGCAGGTCCCTCTGTGCCTTCTATGAAAGCCTCCCTTGTCTTACAGCAACCCCCCAGAGCCTGTGTTATGTCAAAGACAAATACAGGAGGCTTCAGTTTCAGAAAATAAGTAGCTTGTGTGTCACCAGAATGACAGGGAAATATTGCAGTTCTCCCTCTAATTACTGATCTCGGGGAGCAGGTTGCTATGACACAGTTGGGCTCCCTGTTCTCCTTCCCTCCCTGCCCCCTCTGACTCTTGGTATCCCACTTCTTATATTCCTCGTGTTTCCTTACTTTCCACAGCCCTCTCTGGCTTCTGAGAATGGAGGCTCAGGAAATGGCCCTTCCTGGTCAAATGAAGGGGGAGTTTGGAGGAGCCATGGTCCATCCATGTGACCAGTAATGCAGTGCCCCATAACGGGATGCTTCAACAACAGGTGGAAAACTCCTGTCGGTGCCAGGGTGTACTGTGTGCAATTCCGGCTTGGATTTTCCCACCCTGGGTGCTCCCTATTCCCATGCGTGAGTCATGCAGTGAAGTGCATGTGCTTTTCCTTTGGCAACAGTTGCTCAAATGCAAAGTGCTCTTCCTCTTGGAATAAGAGCTACTGCCGCAGATTCCAAGGGAGCTATCGTCCAGTCTCTGCAATGGAAGATGCACCCCCTTAGGGGAGGGCTGGGCTCCTGTCGAGGTGGGGAAGGGGCAGATTTTGCATAGCCTGGGGCTGCACTGGCAGCTTGCCAGGCACCCAACAGTTATACTTGATTTGCCTGTAAACTTTTAAGAGCAGGAGTGAACAGCGCACAGCCAGAGCCTTTGGGAGATCTTGTTTCATCAGCCGAATTCACGGTTGCCCTAGCAATAAGGGATGCAGCAGTCAGGTAGAGCCGTAGGAAAGGGATCTTACCTGTGCATGTCCAGCTCCCCCTGGCAGGCAGGTATCCCACCAAAGGGGGGCCCTCCTAAAGCCCTGCCCACTCCCCTTCGGTCCCAGCATCCTGCACTCAGCAGCCATAAAATCTGCAGTTCTCTTCTGCCCCCCACGCGGGGAGGTTTTAGGGAGCGGTCTGCCCCCGGAGTTACGACATCATCTCTGCAGCTGATTTTCCCAGAGTGAATATGGTACAACGGCTGCAGCTTTTGCCATCCACTTCATCAATCTGGATGGCTCACAACAGGCGGTGCAGGTCTCTGAGCACATGGAGGCCCTTGGCTGTCTCTTCATTACACATCACAGCCTCTCCCTTTGCAATAGCCTGTGGGGAGCACTGCATATCAGCGCCCCCCCCCCCCACACACACACATGATAGAGTCCATCCCACCTTTCCTGCCACACCTTCTTCAAACCCCGGGGAGATCAGACAGGCCTTGGGCTGTGCCCATCAGGCAGCAGGCTAGAGCTGGAGCTGGGGCCACTCTTGGGGCCCCTTGCATCCCTGCCCCCATCCCTGCTCCCCTCTTTTCCCCTCCCTCACTGCCCTCTGGCTCTCAGAGCCCCCTGCCAGCTTCCCACGTGGCTGCCCAAGCCCCCCTCTCCCTGCAAACTCTGGGCGCTGCGAAAGTCTCTTGGGGAGCAGCACCACTGGGAGGTCACAGTGGCACCCCTCCGAATAATCACCCATGACCTCAATATTGGCGCACAAGATAAAACTCACTCCGCGTATAGATGGAAAATCTTAGAGGGAACACTGGACAGGATGCAATAGGGGGAAAGGGTGAAGTGGTGGCAGGAAGGGTTGGGGATTAGAGGACACGGAGGGATCCCTCCTCCTCCTCCCCCCCCCTCCCCCGAGCTGCTGGATCTTCCAGGACAGTGTGTGAATGTAGTTGGCCCATGGGCCAGGAGTTTGAGACCCCTGGTCCAGAGGTCTCTCCTGCAGTAAATGTGTGGAAAACACCTTTGCCGCATTTTCTTTGGGGGTACCAAGGTAACTCTCAGATCAAGTCCCGTAGCCAATCCCAGAGAGTGTGAAAGAGTCCAATCCATATAGGTGCAAGCCAGCTATGAAAGGGTACGTCTACACTTGCTCCCTAGTTTGAGCTAGGGGTGCAAATGTAGGTGACCGAAATTGCTAATGAAGTGGGGATTTAAATATCCTGCGCTTCATTAACTTGATCTTGCTGGCGCATTACTCCACTCAACAGCTGATTTGAACCAGGAAGTACGCACTGGGACACGTTAGTTCAAACCAAGGGGTTTGATTCGAACTAACGCACCCCGGCGCGCACTTCTTGCTTCAAATCAGCTGTTGAGTGGAGTAATGGGCCGGCGAGATCATAGAACACTAGGACTGGAAGGGACCTCGAGAGGTCATCGAGTCCAGTCCCCTGCCCCCATGGCAGGACCAAGTACTGACTCGACCATCCCTGCTAGACATTTATCTAACCTACTCTTCAATATCTCCAGAGATGGGGATTCCACAACCTCCCTGGGCAATTTATCCCAGTGATTGACCACCCTGACAGTTAGGAACTTTTTCCTAATGTCCAACCTAAACCTCCCTTGCTGCTTCTTGTTCTATCCTCAGAGGCCCAGATGAACAATTTTTCTCCCTCCTCCTTATGACACCCTTTTAGATAACTGAAAACGGCTCTCATGTCCCCCCTCAATCTTCTCTTTTCTAAACTAAACAAAACCACTTCTTTCAGCCTTCCTTCATAGGTCATGTTCTCTAGACCTTTAATCATTCTCGTTGCTCTTCTCTGGACCCTCTCCAATTTCTCCACATGTTTCTTGAAATGTGGTGCCCAGAACTGGACACAATACTCCAACTGAGGCCTAACCAGTGCAGAGTAGAGCAGAAGAATGACTTCTCCTGTCTTGCTCACAACACACCTGTTAAAGCATCCCAGAATCATGTTTGCTTTTTTTGCAAGAGCATCACACTGCTGACTCCTATTCAGCTTGTGGTCCACTATGACCCCTAAATCTCTTTCTGCCGTACTCCTTCCCAGACAGTGGCTTCCCATTCTGTATGTGTGAAACTGATTGTTCCTTCCTAAGTGGAGCACTTTACATTTGTCTTTATTAAACTTCATCCTGTTTACCTCCCCTATTTACCTCATCCTATTTAAATCCCCGCTTCATTAGCAATTTCGGTCACCTACATTTGCATCCCTAACTCAAACTAGGGAGCAAGTGTAGACGTACCCTAAGTGACCCCATCTTCTCTGTGTGTCTCCCAGCATATTGTCTGCTTTTCTGGGCCCTCGGGAAGGCCTCCGTCTGGGAGATGCTGGGTCCTGTCTCAGCAGAGACATGTCTTGTGAAAAGCACCGGATCCTGGGGAACACTCCGTTTACTTCTCGACAGGCAGAGTCTCGTTTAATAGAATCTTTCACCATCCGATATTCATCGCACCGCAGCGTGGCTCTCGGTGAGGACTGCAGGCGCAGCACGAAACCGTCTCTGCTCCTCACTCTTGCTCCCGGGTACACAAAGGCTGTGTGAATAAGTATGCAGGAAATGTCTCCTCCTTCCAGATTTATTCCTTCATTAGGTATTTAAATACATTCTGTTGTAGAGGATGCTTCTGCGAGGCTGCTGCCTTTCCTCTCCACGCCCTGGAGAGTCTCCCTGTTCCCTCGGCACACAGCGGCTCCATGGCTTTCTCTGCTGGCCGAAAGCAGAGAAGAGCTTGTTTTCCAGGTGTCTGTGGCAGTGGGCCTGGAGATGCCATTGTTGGGAGCGGCAGCTGTTTGAGAATGCACCTGTCCATAGAAGGATGCATTCCCAAAGTAATTCCCACCCCAGAGGATGCCAGTGAGTGGAGTGAACACAGAGTCCAATAAATGGCATTTTGGTGACTACCGACAGCCTCGCTGACAATCAGAATAAGCTCTAGCATTGAGTTGCCCCATCTCAGGCAGGATTTTAGGTTGGTTCAGTGGCTCTCAGCACCCACACTAGATAAAAGGTTCCAAATCCCCAGACAAACAGCATCTGCACTTAAAGGAGAATCGGGGCTGAGCACGATCCCATCTCCTTCCCTCCCTCGCCCCCCAAATAAACCGAGTTTCCTCCTTGTTGGTGTGTTTCCTAGTTGTAAGCAGTCCCACCGCAATGAACCACTGACTGTGGAATAGTCACCAAACCAAACAGAGTTGGGAACCCCAGGGAGACTAAAATTAGTAGCTGCTGCCTTGGGCAAGAGGCCACCTGGGGGGAGTTTTACTCTTTTAACTTGTATCTCTTTTTGTTCCTTACGTTAGCGTGATGGCTTTTTCTCTGGAAATGAAAGTGTGTTATTACCACTCAGTAGAGCACAGCCTAATGCAGGCAGAGCCCGGTCAGCTTTGCCTACCCCCACTTCCATTGCCACCCAGAGCTTGCCCAAGCTATGGGCTGACCAGGCTACCGCCTGGGGCGCTCCATTGTGGGGCCGGGGCCGGGCATGTGCCATGTGCCCGGGGGCGGGGCTGCACATGCGCCGTGTGCCCAGGATGCACGAATGGCTCGGGCCGGCTCTGTCGCCACCCTCAGGTCTGCCAATGCTCCTGACCTTCAGTGCCTCCTCCCATCCCAGCCCTGCTCCCCATCACCTCTCTGAGTGCATTTCATGCTTTCTGGAGGGACCCTTGCTATACTTGTTCTAGCTCCCTCCTCTTCTCCCCCCTCCCCCACTCAACAAACCTTACTAATGCATCTGAATCTTGGTCTGCAGCACCTTTTGGCATTCACATCTTTAGCTTCTCTCCTGCACAGCTTGGCCAATGCCTCTCAATTGTGGCCTGGGACAACCTGTTCTGGATTCCTGCTGCATCTCCATCTTATCCTTCAGTCTCCTCCAGTCACCCGAGCACAGACGGCCAATCCAGCCAGCTTGTTGCAGATTTGGAGCAATGTTTTTCAAAAGTTGCCATTAATTTTGAGTGCTTTAGTGTTGGGGTGTCCAACTCAAAATGCCTGCGAGGGGTCTGATTTTCAGATGATGTATAAGTTTAATGGGGGGGCAGGTGATCGGCAAACCTGGAAACCAGGAAGGCAAGAATTGTAACTTCAGTTGAATCCCTTGTTCTGATTTCTTGCGGGGAGATCCCTTCCCAAATCCCACTGCACACCATGAGGTCTGGAAAGGTTCAAGTCAAATCAACCTGTTTCCCAGGCCCAGATCTGCGTGTGGGCCCTGTGTTAGGGTTCAAGTTCAGATGGATCTGTCTGCAAGTGGCACCAGTGGCTGTAATGAAAAACATCTTGCAATGTGCCACATCTCACGTCTTCCCAGCACACGTGATTTGCATGCCAAATCCCGCATGAACCAAAGGTTCCTGGGATTTTGATGGACAGATTGCAGATGCTAAAAGTTCTAGGGAGCCGGACCTGCTTTGCAAAGTCAAGCCAAGCACATCTGGCTGATTTCTGCAGTTCTGACAGAACAGTTCTTCACAGCTCTAATTATAAATATCTCAGTACTAGCACTGCAGTTTCGTCTGCTGCTAAGATCTAATATCTGGTCTAGGGATGGAATAGAGTTCCCCAAAACATGGAGTTCCTCCCCATCAATCCCGGAGACCACGGCAAACCACAACAGATTGTGCCAAAGAATATTTTGAGGTCTGAAACCTTTAATGCAGCTGTAAATTCTCTTCCATGATGATGGACCTTAATCCTGGGAGGCAGTAACTCCCAGTATGTGACCGGCTTTTGGTTTACTTGCTCTAGAATGCCTGGCTTCCGTCATCACGCGGTGAAATATACAAGTAAAGATACTGTACTAAAACAGATGCGGGCAAGTCTCAGCAGGATGAGGCTTACAGCTTCGTAGCTATTATCTGTTGCTCTGTGTTGCTGTTTCTAGAAGGACCTCGCTCCACCTTGCAAGCAGGGATTTCCCTACACACACCCCCATGGGGGTGTATACCCCCCTGAATTCCCCCAACACCTTCCCAGGTTTGTGAACTATGGTGCCATACAGCCCAGCTTCACCCTCACGGTCTCACCTCTTATCAACCTTGACACCCCCCCCCCTTGTAAATTCAAACACACACCCCTAATTTCAATTCCTGGGGAGGCTATTGGTTACAAGTGTTTCTTAGGAGGTAATCTTAGCCAACCCACAATTTCTTTCTATTGCTAAAAGTTGCCTGTAAACCTTGTACTTGTCTGCTGTACATCCTTTGCCTTTTGCTTGGTTTGGGTTTTCTGGGCACTTCCCCTGACTTGTCCTGACAACTTGCCTCACCCTGGGCTAGCAACAGACTTTGCCAGGCTCCGAGCAATGAGGGAGGGGCTCGGCTCCAAGCCCCTGGAAGAGGCAGGGCCTTTGGCAGAGAGGGTGTTGGTCAGCCAACCCTCAGCACCACCAGCCAGCCCTCAGTGCCACCCAGCCGTGCTGAGCACAGATCCAGCAACAATTTACAGGGCCTGGGGCTCTGGCTGCCACCGCCGCCATGGTAGCCATGCCGGTGGCGTGGAGCTGCAGGTCCCCCCCCGCACACAGCAACTGTCCCCTTTGCCTCCCCCTTGTTGGCAACTCTGGCCTCATCCTTGAATTAGGTACCCCAGTTATCAGGGCAGGAGAGGGCTAGCCTCTGCGTGATCCCAAGTCAGAGCCAGTTGTGCTGGTGGCAGTGGATTGAACCACGCTCCGTACAGGCCCCTGAAGAACCTTCCCAGTGGCAAAGGCTTTTGGTTGCTGCCAGCCCAGGCCGGATTTGAACGAGTGTCCCAGAGGTGAGCTTTCTATATTTGTCCCGTTATCATTTCCTGACCCAGCTGTTCTCCCTTCCCCTTCGCTACATCGTTTATTCTCTTCTGAGAGCCATTTCCATTGGGCCGCTTCTCCCCCCCCCCCCCCCCCCCCGCCAGGGCTTTTTGACTTCTTTTGGCATAAGCTGGTTTGACCTCTGTCTCACTGAATAACCTTTCACGTCCACGTCTTGCCGCAAGCTTTGCCGACCATGCCAGCACTGGGCTTTGTTTTCGATCCCTCTCGTTCTGGCTGAAGCTCTTTACGGGAACGGGTTCCTCCTTCACGTCTTGCTCTTCAATATAGGCTGAAGCATGAGATGAAAAATTCTGTATTTTGTTTGACAATTTTCAGGGTAGCCCAGGTGCAGCATTTGAGCTGAGCCCTACCTCTCAGCTGGGAGAGTAAGTCATTAGGCAGTTTGTATGTCACAGGCATTCTCAAATCGCCTAGAAATATGACACGGGAGTGAACAAAAGAAACCCACATTGGGACCTTGCTTCCCTCACCAGGAAACACCCTACGGGCATTCTGGAGACAGGGAGAATTCGGGCGCTTTTTGCATGGTTGGGACAAGCTAAAGGGAAGTTAGTTCCAATAGTCTCATTTAATTGAGTCTTCAGTCAACGCAGATCAGTTTGCTGTTTGGCTTAAGAGCGGCAGGATCAGCAAATGAAATATTTAGTTTAAACTGGGATTTATTATAAAAGCTGTGAAAATTTACCATCTTCCACTGGATCCATTGTTCTTTCCTGACCTGTCTTTTCCTAAATAGAGACTTTCTTAGAAACACACAGGTTAAAAGTTTAAAAGCTTACGGTTTCATTCATAATTCACTTATCAATGAGGCTTTGATTCCTCCCCAGGAAAAAGAAGCCTTTATCTTTAGCGCACACTGACAGGGTTACCGCTGCGCTAGAGCTAAGGTTCTGTTTTGGCTTTCCTTTACAAGCTCCTTGTTTCTACACAAGGATGGTGGATGGATTCCAGGGGTGGTGCATGGAAGAGAGAACGTGATTTGGGTCACTGGTTTGACTTTGGCCCAGGTCAGTAGATGACAGCCATCAGATGATAATGCTTTTTGGCAACTTGCTATGGAAAAATGAGCTACTGGGTTTCAGTCCAGTTCCCAGAATGGGCAGGTGTCCACATCACAAGCACTGACTACTGCCCTCCTCTCGGGTGTCTCTTAAAGACCATCTATGCAGAGACGTCACAGCACAGTTGGGCCAGGTGACTGAACAATAGTCATAATTAAACATATTTCATACTTGTATTCTGAGCGTGGATCTCAATGTATTTCACACAAGTGGGGAAAGCATTACATAAGAATGGCCATACTGAATCAGACTAAAAGTCCATCTAGCCTAGTATCCTGTCTTCTGATAATGACCAACACCAGGTGTTCCAGAGGGAATGAACAGAATAGATAAACATCCACCTCCTGTCACCCATTCCCAGCTTCTGAAAAAGGCTAGAGACGCGCCCTCCCTGCTGATCCGGGCTAATCGCCATTGATGGGCCTGACCTCCATGAATTTATCTACTTCATTGTTCACCCTGCTTCACAGATAGGGAAACGAGAGGCACAGGGAAGGGAATGACTTGCCTGAGGTGAGGCAACGTGACCTGCGGCAATATGGCTGAAGCTTGCCCTGATACCTGATATCTGAGCTGTCTTATCTGGCTGATCAAATGAGGCCTTTGTTCCCCAGGGCCATAAGTCCGGCATCTTTCACCCACACTTGATGCAAACTTTGTTTTAAAGGGCATTGCCTTCTTCCTGGATAGGAAAATGCTTTGTGAGGATACCTGGGCCACACAGTTATCTACCACAAGCTAACCTGGAGTGGTCAGTAGGTTTTAATGGGGGAGGGGATATTTTTAACTAAAACCACAAATGGGCCCTTTTGAAAGGATGCACATGAAGCGCGGTGTGGCTGAATGGCAGTGTGTGCTATCAGTCTGGGGCACACGAGTGCTGCTTAGCTGAAATGAAACTTGGGCAAAAGTCAAAGAACATACGGGAGGGTCACCGGTATCCACCCTCCTGCAAGAGCTGCGATGGACTCAGCATTACATTTCAACCTGCTGTCTTCTTCCTTTTGCCCCAGGATGTAGAGCTTCCCAATCCCATGGCAAGGTGCCACGCCAAGACAGTCGGTTTCTGAACAGTCGCCTTTCCCCTACTGCTTAGTCATTGCTGCTTCAGTGCACCTTCAAGTTACAACTCCACTTCCCCTGGATCTCTCCCCGGCACCTGGCCCTACCTTTGCCTAACCCAGATGGCCTCCGCATCTCCTTGAAGCACAGCCGAAATATTTCCAACATTCTCTTCTTGATCTGCGCCAGCAGCAGGCTCTTTGCCTGGCTTGGCGTTCCAGCCTCATCTCCTTCCATCTTCTCCTTGTGTCCAGGTGTCGCCCCCACAGAATGTGGCCAGGACCCTGCATTTCAAAGGGCCTGACTTGTTGGGCTCCTTTTGGGTGTAGTTCTCCCCTGGTACGGGCACACGCACAATACTGGCAATTCTGAGATGGATTAGAGAAGAGAAGGAGCCTAGCAATTTACCTCTAAATGTTCCCCTTTCAAGAATCCTCTGCTTTTAATCTCTGGCAGAGAAATCTGCTCTCAGCTGCCTTTCTGTGCCATAAATGGCCACAGCATGAAACAGTTTGCTGGGCTAATCCCACCCGCCCCTTTTCCACAGGTGTGCTTGCCTTTCTCAGATGCCCTCCTGCCAGCTTCTCCTTTCAGTAGCATCAGACTGAAGGTGGAGGGTTATTACCTGCTTGTGCTCCTCGCTGCTCTGCAGAAGAACTAGAGGCTTATATTCTATTCCCATCGCTCCCCACTTATTTTCCTGCACAGTGAAATTCATTCAAGGTACTAATCCTGTGAACCATAGGATGTTGTTTGTTTGTTTTCCTTAAATGTCTATTTGCAACAGCTGTCCTGAACTTGAGGAGCTTGGAGTGTGCTGGGCAGGTGGTACAGCAGAAGGGATTGGTAGAATTCTCTCTGCATTGTGCAATTGCTTTAGTTTTGCAATGTGGATTCTGTCTTCGATGCATGGGGTTTTCCTTGCTCAAAGCAGACACGTTGCCCGTGGTCCCTCCCTTTGCAAGATGAAGAACCACCCCTAGTGTAATATCCTAGTCCTGCAGTTAATCATGTGTGTAACGTTTTTCCACATGAGTTGTCCCCTTGAAGCCGATAGGACTTTTTGCTGCGGGAAAGGTTTGCATATGCGTAAGTGTTTGCTGAATCAGGGCCTTAGACTGGCCCAAGTTAGGCCTTGGAGGGTTCATCCTTGAGGGTTTTTCATTGCCACTCTCTGCTTGTTGTGTCTCCTTCTCTTCTCAGTGCTCTGCTCTCTGAGCTAGGAAGGCTTTGGAGACCCAGTGAGCTAACGCTCAGCCCATTTTCCCCTTTTGAGAGCTTAATTAAAAATCGCTCTTGAAAAACACAGTTTAGTGTTCTCTCTCTGTAGATGCAGTCTATAGGTAGCCTCTGCTCAGGAGAGACTTGGAGCTGGAGTAGCAAGGAGGCAACTGTGAGGCCTGGCCAGAGCTCAACATATTTCTGGGGACACCAGACCAGGACTGAGGAACGTTGACTGGGCTGTATGTGTAAGGTCCAGCACTGGCAAAGCAAAGCATGCAGCTGCATGTCTGAATTGAGATGCACTGGCAGAGCTGCATGGGGGGAGGGGGCATTTTATGGCTTCCATCTGCATTATGTCTGGCTCCTTTCATCACTTTCATAACGTCCCAAATTGATCAGATGCGCTCCTCCAAAAAGAGAGAGATCCGCAGCGCCTTTTCCACTCCCCTGTGACATAGTCTCTCCAGCCAGCCAGCTGCAAGAAAGCTGATCCTGATCTCATGTCCCTCCTGTTCTGCAGAAAAATAACCAAGCCCTTCCTGTAGGCTCAGCTAGTAGTTGGAAATGTGCACTGCTTTGTTGGCAGCTATGTGGTTGAAGGTCTCTAACACATACAGTTATATGTGCTTGTGCAGGGCTCTGTGTTAGCTATACAAATACCTGTTCCAAGAAAACTAACCCTAGCAAATACCCTGGAACAGGAGAGGGAACCAGGCACCCCAAAAACAACACGACCACAAATCCTCAGTACTGGGGATACCTTCTGTCCCAAGCAGCTCAGTGCTCCTCTGATAGACTCTGCTCTACGAGGGGTTACAGCGCATGGCACAACTCATCAATATGAATGTGTGATTTCAAGCAGGCTTGCTTCACTCCAGTCGCAGCCGGAAGAGTGGAGATTAGAGCAGAACCAGTCTGGGCCAGCAGATGCTGGGTTAGCTGATCTCCTTGGTATTAGGGGTCCACAGTGAACCATCCTAACCATTGCTCCAGTTGTTTCTAGTGGTCAAATTGATAATGAACAGATTAATTTAATTCCACTCTCTCTCCCCCCTCCCCCCAACCTCCTCATACATCTGTTCCATGCCTGTTCAGCTGTTAAGTGTTTTTATTGGCACAATGCAGTCTTCTTTCAGGGTCGAAGCGAGTGAAATCACTGACCCTCTGTTTTTTTGGGACCGTCCTCCCCACAGACAGACTGCATGTGGCTGTGGTCTACAGCTGTACCATCCTGGAGTGCAGTTGGGTCGGATCTCACAAGCTAAGCAGGGTCGGAACTGGGATTGGAGGTGATCTGGGTGCTGCAGTGAATTGTGGTGTTGCTTCTCTAGGAAGTAATATCTTTTTTCTGAGCCACTAATAAATCCCCCAGTCTGGCAGGCTTGAGGTGCTATGTGAAATGTCAGCTTCAAGGCCTGACCTGTCCTGTCCTGGTCAGTATAGATCCTGACTTCGGGTACTTCTTACAAGGGTTGAGTTGGGTCTTAGCTAAATTCTAGCTTGGGTATTTATAATCCACCTTACATGTTGCTCTTTCTCTTGCATACAATAGTACTTGCTTGCTGCATTAAGCCCTTGTGTAAAGGGTAGTGTTGAATAACTACTGCACCCCTCTTCCCTAAGGAGTTGTCTAAACTAAGATTTAAGGTGTGGAATTAGCTGTGCTCCGCCGCGGGCTTTTACTTGAGCAGGCTTTCATGAATTCAAGCTGGGGGCAGATTTTCCAAAGTATTTAGGTGCCTACGTCCCATTAAAGTACGTGAGTTGAATGAGTATCTATAGATGTTGACTTTTACTACTCTGTGCCTGGTGTACACTAGACAAAAACATGTGATCACTAACACAGATGAACATTACACCTTCCGCTCCTGTCTAAACAAGATGGCTGCATGACCGTGATGTGGGACCTGATTGGATGTCCGTGTCTCTGTTTATGATGCGTCACAAGATCTGGTGGGCTCGCCTACGCACCTCCGAGTAGCTGCTGTTCTAGATCTGAAAGCTGTCTGTGCTAGCAATGAGCATTTGAAGGACCCATCTCCAGCACACTGGGGAACAAACAGATACAAAAGCTGCCTCTCGGGATGAATTGTTTTAAAAGGCATCAAGAGGAGGACAGAAATCTCTGCATGTTGTTCATATTGTGGCGAGACCCAGACAGAGAGAAGTGCTCAACACAGTGTGAATACTCCTGGGCTACGTCTACACTACAAGTTTTTTCTGCAAAAAATATGCTAATGAGGACTCATTTGCATAAGTCAGTCTCATTTGCATATTTTCTGCCGATTCGTTTTTACACTGGGGTTTTTGCACAAAAACAAGCACTGTGCACGTTTTCTTTTTGCGCAAAAACCCCTTTTTCCACAAGATCCTTATGCCCCAAAAAAGAAGGTATACCAATCTTGCGGAAAAAGGGTTATTGCACAAAAAGAAAATGTTCACACTGCTTGTTTTTGCACAAAAACCCTAGCACAAAAATGGATTCACAGAAAATATGCAAATGAGATCATGATTCATACAAATGAGTCCCTCATTAGCGTATTTTTTGCTGAGAAAACTCGTAGTACAGACGTAGCCCTCGTAGAAATGCACGGGACACTCTTCACTCTGAACTCTGTCAATGTCCTGCTGCTACCATCTTGATCGCTGCTTTAAATAGTCACCTCTTGCAAAGAAGGGAATCTGGCAGGGCTGACAGGTGGGAAGTGATGCTTTCTGTCCCAGCTGCACTGGCACACAGCTGAACTACGTGAAGAGACATGGTTTTCAAACCCAGCTTGTCGCAGATTAGCGGATCTAAGTCGTGTCATTCAGAATAATTGCATCGTTAGGCATCTCGGTATCTTTAAAGTCCAGAGTGCCTTGTCAACAGACAGACAGGACAGTCCGACTTTAGTGAGATCCTAGCCTGGCTGTAGTGGTGTGTAACAATTGTGCACCTCCGGAGACATGCGAACAATGTTTACAGTCACCTCCATACTGTACAAGTAGCTGGGTCGACAATTTGGTGTGACGCATTTCTAAAGTGGGGGCGTGTGCGGATCTTTGAAACACAGAAGTGTGTAGTTGTTGTTTTGCTTTCGGGGCTGTATGCTCCCTATCGACCTGCTGAGGCATTTTACAAGTTGACAGAGCAAGGCCCTCAATGGAGAGATACCTTATTGTGAAGGACTCTGGCCGGCTTTAACACTCTGGAAGGACAAAAACCCTGTTAAAAAGATGGGCAGCAGAAATGCAAATGTGAGGATCTGTGGACACAGACTCTCTCTCTCTCTCTCTTTCTCTCCTTTTCTCCTCCTTGCTCGTTTGCTGGTACTGCAGGGGAAGGGCAGAGGAATGGTCACTGTTTTCTCTGGGATTATTCAGAAGCAGGATCTAGCTGGCACTGAACTAGTGCTCAGCTGGGAGGCACTGATTCCATCAGAGAGAGACAGTGCTACCACGCGCTACACGAAGATAAACAGCAGGAACACGTGTGCGGAGAGTGGCGTCCATAGATCTTAGATTAAACACTGCAGGCAACTCAGTGGCTGCAGGATGGCACTGGACACTTTGCTTATCCTCAGACAGCCGATTCCGCCCCAATGACACTGTTTACACTGCCTGATGTACCACAGTCTGATTCACTTTGCTTATGTGCAGCCATCTGGTGCAGCACTGAGAGTTGTTCTGGACAAGGTGGGGGAGGAGAGGCAGGTGGTGTAGAAGCTGGGTATTTATCAGAGGGACACGTGTAGTCGGACTAGGCACACACTGTGGTTCTGAACTATAATGAACATTTTTGCATGTTCTTGTTAAATATAAGGACCACCCCTCCTGGCAAAAAATCTGTCTATGTGTGCAGTGAAACTGTATAGTTCTCTGTTTCAGAATGTTCCAGGGAAAAAAGGCCCAAACGATATATATTCTAAAGAAAAAAAAAAGAGGCTTTGCAAAATATAATAGAAACATTCTCATGACATTTGAGGGACTTTACTTGGCAGACAGAAGGGTGACTTATTTACTGTGTTACAGACATCCATGTAGCTGAAAGGGATGTGTGGCTCTGTAGTTCTCTTTTCTCCCAGCTTGTTTGCTGTGTATTTGACAGTGCTTTGTGTAGAGTCAGATTCCCCCTGGTGTCAGTTAAGTTCAATTCAATGAGACTTTGTTGTCATGACAAGCCAGAGGAGTCTCGTCAAAATGTAAGAAGACGACAGATCCCTTAAGTCTTTCCACGAAACTGCAAGCCACTCATGACGGGGTTGCACCATGTTTCTGGGGGATGATTCCTTGGTGGTGGTATGTGTTGGGACTCTCGCAAAGCAACAGGACAGAAACAACATTTTTTTAAAATGTGCCTGTGAAGCCAGTGGAAGACAGACTGAGCAGCCAGTGGAAGAGAGACTGTTAGAAGTTTGAAGTCCAGAGTAGGAAGACAGTCTAGCTGATTAAAGGAGGAGTTTATGGTGTCATCCCAGCACACTTTGGCAGTTTTCAAAGGCAAACCATGTTGCCCTAGTGCTTGGGAGCCAGAAAACGAGGTGAACCAGCCTAGTTTCACCGTCTAAACTGAGTGAAGCACAAAATGGGCCCCACACAACCTCAGTGGTGAAAGGTAAATGTCATTGATGTAATGTTTTCCATCCAAGGAGGAGGGTGTTTGGTGTTGTGTTGAACCTCCCCTTGTGATGACCTGCCACAGCAAGTCAATGACAAAGCAGAGAACTGAACTCTGCTGTCACCTCTTACTTCCTTTCTCTGAACTAACTCGCTAGACAGCCAACAGGGGCTGTCTAATTTCTCTGAAGTCTGGGACCTCTAGCAATGCAGCATCCCCTCCAATGAACCTACCTCCTACTAGGGACATGAATGGGTAATCAGTTAACCGGTTACCTGGTAAGGGTGATGCTCACTGGGTAATGATTAACCATTTCCTGGGCGCAATTCTCACTCCTCCAACTGCTGTTTCTGCCCACACACAAAACTGCCGACTCCCCGGGGAGCCAGAAGCCCGGTGTGGGACCAGAAGCAACAGGGCTGGAACAGCCCCTGCCCATGGTGTGGAGGCCTCTCCCCCCATCTGCTCCCATTAATCAGTTAAACTTAGTGTTTAACCAGTTAACTAATTAAACAGGATTTTACATCCCTAGCATTTATGCAACAGCCCAGATGCATGCTCTGAAATCGATTTAGTGGGTCTAGTTAAGATCTGCCAAATCGACCACATATCGCTCTCCCATCGATCCTCTTACTCTCCCCTGGATGAATAGAGTAAAAGAAGTCAATGAGAGAATTTCTCCCGTTACCCCTTTCCCACAGTGTAGAGTCCATGGTAACTCAACTTAAGGTACGTCAACTCCAGCTACATTATTCACATAGCTGCAGTTGCGTAGCACAACTCCACTTCTGTTGTTGTGTGTAGACCTAGCCCCAGTCCCAGTGTCGGTACTTACTGCATGACCAGGTCCCGAGGAGAGCCTGGAACCCAAGCCTGAGAGCCCCACAAATCTGATGAACACCCGTTCCCAGAGTGCATCTTCTGTGCTTGTTGCACTTGGGTTTTTCAAGGCTCCAGGTGTGTTCAGTGTCAGCAGAGTTAGGCTAACACTGAGGGCTAAGAAGCTTCAGGAGGTAGCCAAGTTAATCTGTATAGGAAAAAACAACAAATGTTTTGGTAGTACCTTATAGACTAACAAAACATGTTGATGGTATCATGAGCTTTCGTGGGCACAGCCTACTTCTTCAGATGACCGGAGTTTTGAGTTTAGGATGTGCAGACCCAAAATAAATAGGAGAGAAGGAGGGAGGAGGGAAAAAAAGGAAGGGGTGGGAGACAGGGAGCAGAGGGTATAGAAAATTCAGGAATGTAGAGGGAATCAGTAAGTATCTGAAGATTGGGTAGTTAAAACAAGGCATATCAGAATCAAAGTCAATTAATAGTATCCTTCCTGACATAGGAATCTACACAAAGAGCTGTTTGCACCTTCATAGACTATTAGGTAGATAATGTCCTAACCATCCTTCATCACCATTATGACTTCTGTGGGAGAAGTTAGACTAGGTCAGGATGCATTTGAAAATCCCACCCATGGCTTTTGATTTGTCCTCAGATTTTCTATTGCTGCCCATCCCCGCAGTGTCTGGACGCCTTCCTGATAGCAGAGTGCACATTCCATAGTATCTGGTGGGAACGTTAACTCTCCTTAGAAGTTACCACGAGTAACTGAGAAGCTCTTTGAAAAAGAAGAGTGTTTGGTAACCTAGGTAACCTGAAGGGTTCTGCTCTGTGGGTGGCTGTGTGGATTTTTTTTTTTATTCCATCCCGAGCCTGTTTCTGATTAAAACAAACACTGGTGCACACCATCTTGTCAGTCACTCTAGGCTAATCTCTATAAATAATCTCTTCCCAACTCCCCCACTCAGATTGGTGGTAATTGCTTCAAGACATGTCAGCTTTTGTTTAAAGTTCCTTTCGCTTTTTCTTGAGGTTGTAGAGAATACAAATTGTGTGTCGTTCCTTTAAGGGAAAGAAAAGCCGAAAGATGAAAAAAAAAAAGTATATTCACCTGGGGATGAGGGGGATGGGGGGAAAGGAGGGGAAAAAACCCCGGCGTGTTAGAAAAAAATCATTTGACTATCAGCCTCCAGCAGCCTAGTGGTGCTGAGAACAATTTACCTGTCAGCATCTATCAGGATGGGAAAGTTAGAAAAACAATGCCATCTCTATGGAGGCAAATGTGGGGGTGAGAGAGGAGGAGGAGAAGGTGGAGAATAGCTAATGAAAGCTGTGCTGTATTCTTCCAGGCCTTAAAACAGCAAAGGAGGAGAGATGGTTTTTAACATGCACTCCATGGCTTGCTTTCGGAAAGGAACCCAAGTGTCCACAATATTTCAGGAGAAGGGGGAATGCGGGTGGAGTTGAGACTCATCTAAAAATACAGCAAATAAGAAACATTTAGAAAAATAATAATCAGGAAACTTTTTGTAGCATTTTTATTGTTCTTTGCAGTCCTGGTTCTTTTATTAAGCATCCCTGTGTCTTGCTTCCTCTACTGTGGGCTCTCCTTTCCTAGTTTCCCTTCCTTCTCTTCCTGCCGGCACACGGTCAAGGTTGTCTATCTTATCTGTGTATTCTCCTTGGCATCTCTTTAGCTGGCAGTCTGGAAACCACCAGAATTTCAAGGGTTAAGTGTGCTCAAAATAGCCCAGTGGATGGAAAAATGGTAACCACCCACAAATAAAACCCCGTTAAGAGAAAGGATATGCAGAAAGAGACCTGCATAAGTCACTGGCATAGTACCTATGAGTTATGGGTCTTTGCTTCTTGTAGTACAGTCCTCACCCTTCACACGTAAACGATGATTAGCAGCACAGAATAGGAACAGTGTCCCCCTTGTTAATTCCTGTCTGATATGGCTGTTGGGGGATAGAGGAAACTAAATAGGGGTTGCTTGTGAGGTGGCTTTTTGGGTTGCCAGATGGTTTCAGGGAAAAAAACCAACAACAACAAAAATATGCCAGGAAACAGTTTGTTGACCCCCCCCCCCCCCCGAAAAAAGGACCCAGAGAGTTGTTAAAACAAATAATAATAAAAAAGTCCCTTTAAAAGCCATGTGGTGAGGCTTTTTGGCCCAAACAGGCAACCGGGGGCTGCCTGCCATCTTGCCTCCCTGAGCCAGGCCGGAGACCTCCCCAGTAAGCCCTAGGGTTGCCAGGTTGCCTCCGTATTGAGGTGGACATCCCAGGATTTTCTCCTCCTGGACAGGAAAAAAATCAGAAAGTACTGGATATTTTAGGTTTCCGGACAGGAGGTGAAAATAACGGGCTTTCCGGGTCAGTACTGGACACCTGGCAACCCTACTTCCTATGACCAGAGCCACAGAGGGCATTCCCAACGCGAACCGTTCAAACTACAAAGAGGAACAGCTGTTAAATACATGAGCAGAGTTAAGGTGGATTAATTACTTGGTGTAAAAATAACAGGTTGGGCTGGACAAACTTCCTGCCAAGTGTGTCTGCCCAATATTGGAAGCTAAACCAAACCCTCTTCAATAAAAAAAGAACCAGATATATTCACAGAGGTTAGGTCCATCAATGGCTGTTAGCAGGATGGGTTGGAATGGTGACACTAGCCTCTCTTTGCCGGAAGCTGGGAATGAGTGACAGGGGATGGATCACTGATCTTTCCCCCTTCCCCCATGCTCTGAGCCCCCCAGCACTCAAGGGGAGGGTGACACAACATTACCTATAAGAAACTTGAGTTACTTTCACCCTTGCCTAAAGGCCTCCACTGAGACTGAGCACTTGTTTGCAAAGAGCTGTGCAAACACAGAGGCCTTTAGGCAGGGATGAAAGTAACTTAAGTTTCATATAGGTATTGTCACCTCCTCTCTTCCCCCCCCCCCAAAAAAAAACCCTCGCCCTTATGATCTACACACAGACAAGGTAGAATTTTGAGGTTCGTTTTACAGATGCAGAGTAATGGTACAGCAGAAATGGTCCTCTGGGTCTTAGCCACATGCCCACTCTTTTGGGGGGGTTCTCCTCTGCACAAAAAAGGCTGAGATTCCCTAGATGCATTCTATTGCTTATGCCCAGCACATAAGTTGACCAAACTGCCCCTTCCCTCCCCTGTCCCTGTAAGCAGTTGGTTCAGAAGGAGGGTGTCCCTGGCTCAGCAGGATGGCACACTAACTCTCTGGAAACCAGCATCTGCCTGAGATTTCCCTGTCTGTGGCGCTGCCTTACTGAATCCTTTTGAAATGATTTGATAACCGAGCTGTTGCACTGTTAAAAGGAGGCAACTGTTTCACTCCCTGTCAGCTGCAAAGATCTAGTTCTGAAACCTCTGACAGCAGCTGTTGTCACTGGGACTCTCTTGTCTGGTGCCTCTCTTAAACTTTCCGACATTCCGTGTGTGTTTCCCCCCTCCCCCCCCGTAAGATTTGATCTGACATGCAGAACAGCAGGGTCCTGGTCTTAACAGCCTTCCCTCACTAAGCTGAACTTCAACCTTTGGGTATCACAGTCCGTTTTGCTATTGCTGGCTCTCAAGTTGGGGCCAGGCAAAAGGACTTGAAGTCTTAGTAACTTGAGCCTGGTAGAAATTTCACTACCAAAGTCACATCCAAATGAGTGCTGAGAGAGGAGCAATTGGGGTTTTCCCTTGGTACGCAGTTCCATCGGCTCCTTGGTTCAGTTGTGTTTAATCTGTGATTGGCCAGTCCTAATACTCTCTCTGACCTATTTCTCCCAAGTTTTGGCTCTGACAAAAGTCAAACTGCATACAAAGTTCAGGGTGTGGCCTGTTGGGGTCTCTTGATTCTATTTTTCAGAAAGAGATCTACATAGTTTTACCCAGAATGCTCTTTTTGCTTGACATCTGAGAGTCATTTCCCCAGCACATTCTACTAACAGTATTTCTTAACTACACCTAGCATGCAGGTATCTATGTGATATTTAACATTCTAAATGTAGTATCTCAGCTCATAGCAATAAAAATAGTGTTAATTTCTCTCCATTCCCTTGTGAATGTCGGGAGGTGGATGTAATTATTTTGTGCTCTCTTTTTTTCCCCCGTCTGATTACTGCCCAGCAGTTTGAGCACTAAGAGCATATGGAAGTGCTGTGTGGGCACATGTTTTGGGAAAGATGGCGTCCTTTTCTTCAGACTTCGTTAAAGAGCAGGAGAGGGATGAGTTACAGTGTGTTAATTCAATCTCATTTAAAAGTGTGTATGTTGCTTAAAAAAATAAGAAATTGCTTTTAGGAAATGGCAGAGTTTAACTGGGAACTTCATTGTTCTCTTAAATTCAGGCTTTCCCCTTTTCCTCTAGACACTCACTCACTCATGCATCCATTTGCCCAGATATGCAGAGTAATTTGTCCCAGAATTGTCACTCTTACCTATCTAGGTAGCTTCTCTTGTTTTGACAATTAAATACTAATCAGAGATTTGGTGCATAACTCTCCGTTGGCTCTGGTGAGAATACAACATATGTATCAAGGGAGGAATTGGCCCATAGGTTGTAGTGGCAACCCCAGGCATCTGTGATACATCAATCTACAAATGAAATTAGAGTTTACGGGAAAACTGTGGTTTGGATTACAAACAAATCCTAGAATGTACAAATCTCTGTTTAATCTGACATGCTATTGTAGCCTGAGAGTGCTTTTCACAGGGGAAAAATGATTTTACAGAAGTTTCAAGCATCCCCTGAAAAATTTCCCTAAATTGGGTTTCCACTGTACTGAAAAAGTAAAAAAAAAAAACTGTCTCTAGTATCATCTTCCAATGGGTCTGCTTTCTTTCTGCCTTTGATTTTTCTGTTCTTTCCCCTACTTTGCTCTTTCCCAATGTTTCTGTTTGAAGAACAAGCAAGGGAGAGAGAGAGATGTGGATTGAAGCTTACGGCTGCTAATTAGTTCCAAGGGTTGGAATGGAAAGTTCATTGGCCAATTACATTTATCTTCTCACCCAGGTGGATTTGAGAATTCAGCATAAAGAGAATGTGTTAGGCATATTTAGATGCATACAAGATCATGCTGCATTTTAACCTCACCCAAAGTCACGGTTTGGGGAAGGGACTGAAATATAATGCTCTCAGTAGGGCAATGCCAAATAGGGCTGTTAAATCACCACAATTGGTATTAAGGGGGAAACATTGCCATCAATCCAGCCCCCGGCCCAAAGCAGGACCAACCCCAACTTAATCATCCCAGCCAGGGCTTTGCCAAACCTGGACTTAAAAACCTCTAGGGATGGAGACTCCACTCCCTCCCTAGGGAACCCATCCCAGTGCTTCTCCACCCTCCTAGGGAAATAGTTTTTCCTAATATCCAACCTATAGCTCTCCCAATGAGAGCAAGTTCGGGCCCACAGCCTGGTGCAATTAATTTGTTGGATGGATTAGTGTTTTCGTTTTTGTTTTCCTCTCTCCAACCATGAGGGGTTGGATCTGGCAGGAGATAAGATACTAATGCAGGTGCCCTAATCTGCTGTGGGGAGGCCTGTGTTGGTTCCTCTGGCATTTCAGAGGTTTTAAAAGAAAGCAATCCATAGCTACCAGGGAACCCATTTGAATAAGAAGTACCACATGACAAATTTTTGACAGGTTCCCAGCAGCTGTAAACATGGTACCTGCAGAAAACTGATAATTTGGATTCTCTAAACAAAATCTTTCCCTTGGCCAGGTGTTTCATTAGCTATCCTCAATCTAATCCAGAGCCCAAGTCACCATAAATGTGAGCTAGTAAACTGTTAATGGACAACCTGCTATCCTGGTTTCTGCTAGCTGCTCTCGTTTGCATGATTCAAAAACAGCGGGGGATGTGATTTGCATTCCTTATGGCCACGTGAAGGCCCCATGGAATCTCTGATCCCCTTTGGGGGAAGATTACATGAGATGGAAGAGTGACTGGCAAGGAAATTGCATTAAATTACACCCGCACGGGGTGGGGGTGGGGTTGTGTGAACACGTGTGCGCACCTGCCTTGTATAGAGGGTAGGGGGGAATGGTTGGAGCACGATAGCTCTGTGTGTTTGTGTGCATGAGAGAGAGAGACACACACACATGCATGCACGAAAGAGAGAGCAGAAAAGGAGTTAGATATATGTTGAAATGCACCCAAGAGAGGAGAAGGTGGAGGGGCGCATGAGAGAGAAGATTCTCGTTGCTTTACACAGAGGTGAGTTAATTTGAGCAGGAAGGGGAGAATGTCAGCTCAACCTTTTCTACCGAAGGGGATTGGAGGGAAGTTGGAGCTGAGAGAGATGGGATTTGACTATCCAAACCTTCAAGGAAAATTAGCCTGGAAGCACGTAAAGATTCTTCTGTGAGACTCTTTCGTTCACATCCTAATTAGCACAAGCAAACACAGAAACTACGCTGAGAATGAGATACATGTGTTGATATTTAATTATATAACAAACCCCTAGTCTGTTACAGTAGCTCCTGGGAGTGGGGAAGGCAGGCGGTACGAGGTGTGCTGGAGTTTACTTTAAAATACTTTAATGAATTCATTACAGCATCAAAGAGGCTCCATATCCTATTGCTATCGGGGGCATTGGGATGGCAGTTGAGTCCTAGAACCCAAATTGCCTTTGCCATGCACCGTTTTCCCTCCATCGTGGCTCACGACTCCATCTCTGCCTGCTGGTAGCAGTGGGTACTGAGTTCCTCCTTTATAGAGGTTCAGGGAGCAGATGGGATATCCAATCAGATGGTGCCTTTGAATTTCTATTTTCACTTCTGCCCAGAGGAGCAACTTGGGACTATCCTGTTGGGGGGTGGTCCTGGTAATCCTGGGGCTCTCTCAGCTCTGCCCTCTAAAAAGACCAGACTCTGAGGGCCCAGTACCCCCAAAGAGGATCAATTGTCAAGAGCTCAGGTAAGGCATCTAAATAAGGGCTGGATTTTCAGAAGAACTGAGCATCTGATGCGCATCCATAGTACAGAGCTCCTTTGAACATCTGTCCCAAACAGGAAATGGTCACTCTCCTCCAGCCCCTAAGGCCAGGTCTACACTGGAAGGTCAGGCTAAGATCCGCAACTCCAACTACATAAAATATGTAGTAGGAGTTGGCTTACTGTAAGCCGAGCTTGGCACTGTCTTCACAGAGAGAGGCTGATGGGAGCAAATGCTCCTGCCAGTGTTCCTTACTCTATGCAACTGTAAGGAGTACTGGCAGCAACCGGAGCCACTGTCACTGTTCAATTCAGTGGGTCTTAATAGAGTGTGAAGAGCTCAGAAAGATCTCACCAAACTAAGTGATTGGGCAGCAAAATGGCAAATGCAATTTAATGTTGATAAATGTAAAATAATGCACATTGGGAAAAATAATCCCAACTGTACATACAATATGATGGGGACTAATTTAGCTACAACTACTCGAGAGAGAGAGATCTTGGAGTCGTCATATATATATATATATAGCAGCCCAGTGTCTGAGTCTGTAATGCTGAAATGCTGGCTGTTCCCTCTGGGCGGCCCGTGCTGCATGGGGAGTGCGGGGCACAAACGCCTCTTGCTCCCCCCCGGCGGCCCGGCCGAGTGGCGCAGAAGTCAGCCGAGCGCCATGGCAGGAGGGAAAGAGGGTGGGGTGGTGACGTACACAGCCAGGGGGCAGGGCCTGGACGAGCGTGCATCCCTGACGGAGACAGAGGAGAGTGAGAGGCAGGAGGGGGAGGCTTAGGTTGGACATTAGCAAAAAGTTCCTAACTGTCAGGGTGGTTAAACACTGGAATAAATTTCCCAGGGAGGCTGTGGAATCTCCATCACTGGAGATATTTAAGAGCAGGTTAGACAGACACCTGTCAGGGATGGTCTAGATCAGTGGTTCCCAAACTTCTCGGCATCATGCCCTCTTTTTGATTTTTGAGAAACCCTTGTGCCCCCTCTCCCCAATAGCAGCAAAAACTTGTTGAGCAAAAAAACAAAAGCTGACCAGGGCCAAAAAACAAAAATAGCAGCACAACTTGCGGGGGCGGAACTAATGGGGCGGACTGGGTTGCCTCATGCCCCCCCTGGAATTGCTTCACACACCCCCAGGGGGGCATGCCCTCCAGTTTGGGAACCCATGGTCAAGATGGTGCTTGGTTCTGCCGTGAGGGCAGGGGACTGGACTTGCTCACCTCTCGAGGTCCTTTCCAGTTGTAATATTCTCTGATATCTCAAATTCTG
Source organism: Pelodiscus sinensis (assembly GCF_052426305.1). Taxonomy (NCBI): domain Eukaryota; kingdom Metazoa; phylum Chordata; order Testudines; family Trionychidae; genus Pelodiscus; species Pelodiscus sinensis. Next base: position 4,806,912 of record NC_143078.1, read on the forward strand.
CCTTTAGGAAGCATTGCACCATATGGCTATGAAATGAGTCCAGACGAGGCTGTCTGATATTAGCCACAGCAAACGATCAGCTCTTTTTATTTCCCCATTAAAGAGGCTCACGGTGGGCTCAGCTTAATCATGCTCCCCCCTCCCCCGCATCCTCAGAGCCCCCTCCCCTTTTTAATCAATATCTCAGAAGAGCAGGAAGCCTTCCCTCACTGCTGGAGAGATAATTGAAAAAGTCCTGGGGATGTAAATAATTAACGTTTGTTGTGGGGTACAGGGAGTGTTTTCCCTGGCACTTTGTCTGGGTAAGTTAGTGCTGTCTGCTGGATATACAGTCACCTTGATCAATGACTCTGTAATTCATGGACACCCCCATTAAAGTGCCAAACTGCAACCACTCGCCTTAATTCGCTTTGCAACTCTCTTCTGACTGTTTGCTTACTGAGACACGGCAGCGGTTCTGTCCCCGAGGAAGGGATGTGTAAGAGCGCAAGGCGCTGTACTAATATCTCACCAGTGTTTTAACAAGGGGCTTTCACATCTTTGTGTATGGTATGCCCCCAGCATGAAGGGGCCGTGTAGGGGCAATGAAAACTATACACTGTAACCCACCCCCGGCTATGCATTCCAATGCAGGAGCACCTTCAGTCCTGTATCCTTCCAAGACAGGTGTTATTGGCTGTGTGACTTGTTACTTGGTTTTAAGGTTTGCAGGTAGAAGGTTGAGGCGGACTCAGTGCCCTTCATTTCTCCTTCACCACCCTGCTGTTGAGTGTGCTGTGCCTCGCTCCACCCAAGAACTGGCTGCATTTCAACACTGCTGTGTGACTCCACCGCCTGAGACTGTCAGGCTGGAAGGTGCTATAGCAGGGATGGACAATAATTTTCACAAGGGGGCTACTTAACAAATTTTGCTACGTGGTCACAGGATGGTTCTGCCTCTTGAAAGGGGTGGGGCCTGGAGTGGAAGGGGCAAGGCTGGGGACTAGCCTCCCGCAGAATTGTCTGGGACTAGAGGGTTTGGAGTAAAAACACAACAAAGGGCTCGCAACTCCTGGACCTGCGGCAACCATGTTGCCTGACAGCTGTCTGGAGTTGTTGCGGTTTTTTAAAGAGCTCATGGCTCCAGCCCTTACCAGAGTAGCGCCATGACCATGAGCCATTTAAGCAGGCAGGGGAAATGATTTTCTAGCTGAAACCTGTGAACTCTTTCCTGGGACTCAGCACTCAAATTAACTCCAGGCTGCTTCCAAAACCAATGTTGAGGTTGGGTCATGCTACAGGGTTCTGGCTTCTCACTGTTTAGTATCAGCACTTCTGCAAGCCAGGAGGTATGTGTAGAAACCATTGTAAACACCCTGTCTCACTTCTAATCCTCAAACCCCACCCTGAATGTAAAGGCCTTGTGCTCTACCCTGAGGTCAACATGGTGCCCTGGGCAGAAGGCATAGGTGGTGATGAGGCAGCTGTCGGGAACCAATAATTTAACTGGCACAAGGGCACGGCTCGGCCCCTTGGCATGGCTTCGGCCCGTCCATGTGTAAAACATGCAGGTCACATTCCAAGTGACAGGGTCGGGGTCACTGATCTGTGTTGTCAACGATGCGGTAGGTCGAATAATCAAACCCTTTCCCTTCCAGCTCAGTGGCTTCCAGCACTCAGGAGTGGCCACAAAGCCAAGCCCAGTGAGGCAGAAGCACTCCAGGCCAGCCCAGCTGGTGCACCGGCTATTTTTATCTGCATTCAGGGGAGGCTGCTTTCATAACGGAAGGTGGGGTAAGGGGTGGCATCAGCTTCCAAAAACAATGAACCTCTCGACTTGTCCCTTGCTGGAATAGCTTTCTGCTACCTGGGTCTGGGGGCAATGGAATATTAACCAGGGATTTACCAATAGGAGCTTTGTCCAATCTCATCACTCAGCAAGAGTTCATAGAGAAATAATGCATCTGTGGCCTGCTCTTTGTTAGAGGTTTGTTCTAATTACTTGCCACTGGTGTGGGAGGGGGTAGTTGTGACAGGGCAAACTACAGTGGATAGGCAAAGCCATAATTTACAGCAATGCAGCTACACCAAAGATTGTAAACATAGCAGATCCTCAGTAGAGAAGGCTTACTACATGCTACCAAGAAGGAGCATGTGGCACAGAGCAATGTTCTCTCATCTTTTCAGCCCCTTTGCGAATGTTTCTCCATCCTTGTGCAGACTATATTTTTATGTGCACCAAGGCATGTGCAAATGTGCACCACTAGTAGTGTAAAAAAAAACCACTAAACACCTGTGGATGCTCTGCTAAGCAGCTGGGCAGCATTTGAATTTCTCCTGAGCAGCCGCACAAGAACCTGGCTAACAGTAATACAACCTCCAGAAAGAGAAAGAGAATCCTTTGCCCCAACTCATCCCTGCAGGGTAATCATCTCTCAGAGCTCGCAAGCGAAGTATGGTTGGGGCTATTCAGTACTTGGCTGAGAAGTGAAGGAAAATCCAGCAAGTTTCAAGAAATGGCATTGGTATCTCTGTGGAAGATGCTTTTCCATCAGGGCCAGCACCATGGCCAGTGACCTAAGATGCTGTGGGCAGTGTTACCTAAAAGTTTAGACATAAAAACACTAAGCACTCTGGGCTTTGAAGATTCTGTGATGCTCTTCATGTGAGATAGGGTACAAGTATCCTGGCCATGCTGCGTTACCTACTTACAATCCCACCACAACTTTGACTGGCTAGTCTTAGTTGCTCGTCTTCAACAGCTACGTGTTTAACATGACAGTGTAAACTGCCCTGTGTCAGCCAAGAATTTGCTGTACTTTATTGGCAAAGAGTATCAGAGGGGTAGCCGTGTTAGTCTGGATCTGCAAAAGCGACAAGGAGTCCTGTGGTGCCTTATAGACCAAGGGTATGTCTACCCTGCCACCCTGGTTCGAACTAGGGTGGCTAATGTAGGCATTCGAACTTGCAAATGAAGCCCGGGATTTAAATATCCTGGGCTTTATTTGCATGTTCCGGGCGCCGCCATTTTTAAATGCCCCGTAGTTCGAATTACCTGCCCGTGGCTACACACGGCACGGACTAGGTAGTTCTAATTAAAGCTCCTAATTCAAACTACCGTTACTCCTCATTGCAGGAGGAGTAACAGTTAATCCGAACTAAGGATTTAGTTCGGATTAACTTTAAACTGCCGCATGTGGCCGCGGGCAGTTGGTTCGAACTAAGAGGATTTAAAAATGGCAGCCGGACGGGAACATGCAAATACAGCCCGGGATATTTAAACCCCGGGCTTCATTTGCAACTCTGGTTGCCTGATTTGCCTACCTAGCTCGAATTAACGAGCTAGTGTAGACATACCCTCTGTTAGTCTATAAGATGCCACAGGACTCCTTGTCACTTTTATTGGCAAAGTTATTCCCCTCCTATAAATTTGTGAAATGTTTGGCAGGCTCTCGGGATGAAAAAAGCCATGTCAGTGTAAGGCAGCCATGTTACAATATTATTAAAATATATGGTATGTGCTGTGTGTAGACATACAAAAATAAGACCCAGCATTACATATCAGAGAGCAATACTTCATTAAAGATACTGTTAACACTGCTGTGAGGCATCTGTCTACCTACTCTTCTTACTAAGAACATATGGATAGTTTGCTGCTGTCTAGTTCAAATCTTCCTTCCCAAATAAATCTTCCATTTCCAGTGATACCATTTCCTGAAAAGCTTCCTGCAGGGAATATTTTGACAGAAAGTGTGATAAAATATAATAATATGGATATCTCCCCGTTTGCCATTTATGAGGAATTCTGTTACCTGGGGGATTCATTCTATATTGTGGTATGGCACAATGTAGATTCCCTGTATATGCAGAGAAACAGCAAGCATTAATAAGGAAACTTTACATTTTGCTGTATGATCTGAAAAGTTTTCTGGGATGGTCTCAGCCACCCCAGCTACTCCAGGTCCTCACTCCGCTCACCTTTTTATCCACAAATCATTTCAGAGCCACCATTCCCATGGCTTTCTTAGATGTGCAAAATGAAAGAGTTTTGTAAAAGTGTCCAATCACGAAATAGCATTTGATTACTCTTTGCACACAGCAAACCCATTCTCCTTCACCTGCTTTTGTTGGTGTGTAGCACAGCATTGGCCACTGTCAGCCGACAGGATATTGGGATAGATGGGCCTTTGGTCTGACCCAGTGTGGCTGTTCTTAAGAAGGGCCTGAAGGCAGAATGCTGATTAGATCGAGTATTAGCGTGTGACTTTCGTAAGTGCCTAAATTGCACAAGTGTTCAGTTTCCCTTGGAAATCAAAGGGACTTAAGCTCCTAAATGATTTAGGTGGTTATGAAAAATGCTACTCTTACCCTGCATCTCTGCAAATAACACAATGTGTGAAGCAGTAGAAAATCATTCTCCTCTCTTTGCAGACTTTACTTGTCTCCTGTTTGCCACTCTGCAAAATCCATATGCACTCTTGTTTTGCATGATTGGCTCAATTTCCATTACTATCCGACCCACTGACATTTGGCTGGACTCTGGTGGGATGAAGCCCTCCTTGAAATTAGCCTGAATATTGAGTTTGTTCTGGAAAGATAAGGAAAGTGGCCCTGGGGGAGAGGGTGGGAATTATGCATGCGAAACTACACTGTGAAATTAGCACCAACAGTCATACTCCCAGCCAGCAATACTTCTATGGGATCTGTTTTGGATTTTTTATTTATTTATTTTTATTCTGGGCAATAGACTTGTCTCCCTCAACCCATTGGCTTCCAATCCTAGCACAGGCTCGCCTGAGGAAGCCAAAGGATAAATTCTCTGCTAGCTTAGTCTGAAGTTGGTGTGTAGCACAGCAATATGATACTGAAGAGGAATTTTAATTTCATGCTGTGTAAGAAGAGTGCATGCAACAGTAGCAGCTGTATAGATTTTCATATGAATAGATGTACAGTATTCAGAACAGTGTTATCTTGCGGATTTTAGTTCTTGCTTTTCCTTGCCACTTTCACATCTCCCTCCTTCTCCCGCCCCCCTCCGTTGTCCACCCACTCTAGCACTTGCTGAAATTGAAAGTATGTCCTTGCCAGATTGATGTATAAAACAAACAAGTGTGCTTCTCAGTTACATTACAGTCAGGTTCAGGGACCTTGTGTCTGAGAAGACCTGAACACAAACATATTCTGCTTGCAAGAGATGATGTTTTTAACCTAGTGCCTCTCTCACTCAGTGTTGCGGGTCTCTAAACGAGAGCAATGTAAGACAGCAGAGCCCATTAGTGCTGCTAGACTTACACGGATGCTATTAAATAATAAGCTATTTCCTTATAAGTGAATCCACTGCTGGTGGAAGGGACCTGTCCTCTGATCCCAATGTCCCCATATTACTTACGGAACATCTATAGCTGACTTCAGTGCAAGTTTCCCCCTGTTGTGGCCCTGTGAGGGTGCTGAGCTGTAGAACAGTCCCCTTCATAGGTGGGGGGAGGAGAAGGCAACACAGAATTTAATAGAGAATCACTTGCACCTCACTATAGAATTTTACAGGGTGGTTTTAGAAAGGTGGGGTTCCATTCTATCAGACTTGGAATCATTTCTATAAAATCCAACTAGCTTCATCTCCATTAAGTGACACTCTAAAAACACCTTCGATGGCCAATTCTAAGCGCAGTTTTTCTGGTGTGATTCCCAACTGGGCTGCTCCTGGGATCCATCCGCCCCAGCTGAAAATTCTGTTAAATGGAATGTTTGGTGGGCACGTTCTGTGGTGCCACTCAGAGCCGAGGTCTGTGAACCTGAGGCTGGACGTGGCAGACTATTCTCGCAGCCACGTGGATGCTGCAGGCCCTTTGCTTGCCCCTGCCCAAAAGGCTGTTGGTGAAAGCAAACGTGTCCTCTTTGGAATATTTGTATTTAAAAGCCTGGAGGAAAATGTAAAACCAAATAAGCTACTGGGTTTACTGGGTGGGTTCTGAGCTGAACAATTAAGGCAGAGCTGAGCCTCACAGAGGGCTCCGTGTCTGACCTTTCGGTGGGGATAAGCATCCATAAAATACAGGATGGCAGCAGGGACAGCCTTGGTAGTGCAGGTCTGGGCAGCACCAAGCACAGTATGGCCTTGCTCTTGGATTGATGGTTTTAGGCCCGACTGCAATATGGCTGTGGCTCAGGTGTTACCAGCTCACCTCTCATTGGCTGATCATGCCCAGGGGATGGGTACCCTAACTCTTTGGTGGGCTACAACACACAATTATCCAGTACTGAGCAGCACTGACCGTGAGCCTGTGTCTAGAAATGCCAGCTGCCGAAGTAAGAAGGCTAAGCATGTGAGTCTTCTGGCCATATCTATGATGGGGAGCTATTGCATCTCCCATTTCTCAGCCTAGCTCCATAATCTGAATTCAAGGGCTGGAGCACAGTTGAAAATAGGACTATGAAAGCATCTAGCTCATCTAAGGGTTGGCAAATAGTGGCCTGCAGACTGGATCGGGTCCGCCAGGGTTAGCTCCTGGTGGGCCCCTACCGCTGTATTTACCTGCCCGGCTGCTGGTATCGGCGATGGCTGCTCATCGCTGTTCCCAGCTAACGGGAACTGCGGGAAGCTGTGTACAGGTCCGTGCCACTTCCCACCACTCCCATTGGCTGGGAACAGCGATCTACAGCCAATCAGAGCTGTGATCTCCAGGACAGCCGTGCAGGTAAATAAAGTGTCTGCAGCCCACCCGGGGCTAACCCTGGTGAACTGCTGCTGTGTTATTGCCCACCCTGAGCTAACCTATGGTTTATAGTGTACTCATCGCCGTGATATCTGGGCACCTTTTAGGGGCAGAGTTCTGCTTTTACATGGTTGAGGTGGAGTAAAATAAGTTTGACCTGACCATTCAGATGCTTGGAATAATCACACCAAAGGGTTAAAAAATAGTAGAGTCTGCAACCACTGGTTCAAACTCTTGCAGGGTTGACTGAGGCCTTCACCCTTCTGAGCTGAATCCAGTCTGAGGGCCGTCTTTCCCAGGAGATCTTGAAAACAAATCCTGCTGGCTCCTGAAAAGCATCTCATGGCACGTCTCAGAAGAGTAGGTGCACAGTCTCATCCCTTCCTATGGTCTGTGCTACTTAGTTCTCCACCCCAGAGGTGGCTGCATTTCAGTGTTGAAGTGTACGATTCATAAACTCTTTTGAGTTGAAAATGTCTCTCCAAAATATATTAGGTTATTATTTTTCAAAGAATGGAGCCTGATCTGATTGTTCTTGTGGGTACCGATCAGTAAACAAACTTACCACAGCCAGAAAGTTGGCTTTAAATAAACTTCTAATAATGGGCTGTGAGGTGAACAGCACTGCCAGTTTCCATGCTAAAACGTTCATTAATGCAGCCGCACATCCTAGCATGTCCATCAAGACCGATCAGTTTTGCCAGTTAGGACAGGTGAATAAATGTTCTGGCGTGCAGGACTGCTTTTCTAATTCCTGTACGTGGTAGGGAAAGGCGTGTGCCAGAGAAATCTTTGTTCTAATTGCCCAAGAAGCGTGGCGGGGAGGGGGAAAGTTGGAGAGAATCATCAATACAGAGCTGACTGGGACACCAAGGTTTGTAAATGAGCCCAGAAGAAGAGTTTGCAACAATGCAAATGCTCCTCACTCCTTTTCTCATCTTATCTCCTTGACAGCTGCTGGCAACGCACTAAGTTGAAGACCAGCAGTGTTAGCGCTGGCTCTTTGCATTCCCTGACAACCTCTGTGAAGGATGGAGGAACCCGGCAGTGCCACCAGATGGACCTTGTTTCACAATCATTTACAATCCTGATGGGTTTGTCAGGCCACAGCAGCCTCTGACTCTTAATTCCCAGCATGCAATTTACTTTCTTCCCACTAGGAGGAGAAGAGAAATGTTTTAGGAAGGAGTGAGACTAGCAGGTGGGTCTGAGGGTTACACAAACCCCTCTCCTAAAAACTGAACTTCCCGTGAGGAATGCTTCTTAGCAAAAATGGTGCCTGCATTTAGACGTAGTGGCTTCTTTTGCAGCTCGGGATCGATGCAGCTGGGAAATGCATGAAAGGGTTCAGCAGCACGGCAGACACATCGTTAATAAAATGCAGATTTCATTTCAAATCATTGCTCAAAATAGCTCACTAATGGTGGCAGTAGCTTCTGCATATTTAAAGCCAGTGCCGGCTTTGCAATCAGCCCATTAGAAACCCAGTGCTCCCACATTTTGTACCAGTGCCCCTCTCTGGATATTAGCTTCAAGTGCGCAGTGGGTGCAGCAGGCTTTTGTCTGGTGGTTAGTGAGAAGCAAGCGTTAAAGCAAATCAGCTCTGCAGAGAAGAGCATCATAAAGAACTGCCCAGCTACAGACATGCTACTCAAACTAGCCTTGGCGCAATCCAGCAGGCTCGTGGGGTCAAGATGGAATCATGCCAGTGAAATGCATGTCGGAGTCTGTTGAACTAATCAAGTCAAACCCGACAAACCTGGAAAGTCACTGCATTCTCAAGTTCTGTGCCACCTAAGCTGACTCTGCAGGTGGCAACTTTCTGCCGGGTAGCTAATTACTCTCCTCATTCTTAGCACACATGGCCCTGTCATGGCACCAGATCCTGCCTCGAGGAGTCCAATACCTGTAGGCTTAGGAGATGCTGGCCCCACTGCAGAAGATGCAATGACCTCACTGGCAACGAGAGAGACATTGCAAGATTAAGAAACAGGGCTAGAGGACAGGGAAGGTGCTTGGGCTGAAGGAAGTAGGGAAGCTGTTTCAAGCATGGTGTGAAAGGAGGAGAGGAGCTGAGGTGAGCAAGGGGAGCGTAATAGGGCATAGATTGCTTTTCAGAGCTCATAGAGTCTTGGTGGGCTCTTCGCTCACTCAGTCTCTTCTTTCACAAAGCAGCCCCCATGCGCCTAGAGACCAGGTTGGCAAGGGACCTTTCCTTGTTGCTCTAATTGTGGCATATAGGGTTGGCTGTGTTCTTACAAGGCAGAGCCTGCTGTTCTAATGGAAGTCGTGACTCCTCAGAAGAAGAGCGTGAAAATAGGTGAGGCTCTGGGGAGAAAGACCTCCCAGGCTGACTGGTTGGCTTCCCAAGGCGCAGGAGACCATGAGGTGGTCGACGTTCCTCTGTTGCTTGCTGGAGTTGGCTGTGACTTTGATTTGAAAAAGGAAATCTCAGGGAGCTGAGGCCCTGTTTGTTTGTTTGTTTGTTTGTTATTGGTCTGGGATGAACTACAGATGGAGTGAATAACACAGCACAAGGAGGGAGCTTTGACGGGGAGAAAGTCAGGGGAGTGAGCCGGCAACACTCATGGGGTTGTCTGGTTTGCGGTGGTTTCTCCATGTTGTGCCTTGCCCCTCAGGGTGACAGTAACAGAGTATTGGCTAAGTCAGGGTGCAACCACAGAGCTGAGCACAGAGCTGGGGAATAAGGGTGTTGACTGCAAAACAGACACACTCAAGCTTGGTCTACACTGAAATGGTATATTGGCTGCGTTGGTCAATGACGTGAAAAGAACACATCCCAAGTGGCACAGCTATGTTAGCAGAAATGCACATGTAGTCCCGTCTATGTTGAGAGAGGAGCAGGCTTTTCAGGCATGCTGATGTGAGGGAGGAGCAAAGGGGGCAACTGCCCCAGAGCCCAGTGATTCAAAAGGACCCAGCCGCCTCTGCTACTGTAGTGGCGGCCAGAGCTCCAGGCACTTTAAATTACCCCTGGAGCAGTGCAGTCCAGGCAGCTCTGAGGCCCCGCCCCTTCTGCCTGAGGCCCCGCCCCTTCTGCCTGAGGCCCTACCCCTTCCAGGCATGCGGCGCTACCACCATTCCCTCTCCCAAGGATCTGGCAATTCAGTTCCGCCATCACTGCTAACGTTCAGAGAGGTGGTGTTCTCATGGCAACAGGAAATATATATATTTCTCTCGGCCTAGGCCTCATCTACACTAGAGGGTTATGTTGGCCTATCTAGAGCAACAGAGCAATGTCAGAATAGATTGCATAACACAGACCTAGCCTAACAATGACTTACTCCTGTTGTAACTGGTTGTAGTCTTTAGAAGAATAAAGGAGAACAGTAACAAAAGGTGCTTTTCCCAAAATCTCCATAGCAGGAAGGGTCTGCAGGGAAGAGCAAATTCACCCTGTGGTGAAAGCATTGAATTGGGGACACCCAAAACCTGGGTTCCATGCTTGACTCTGCCACAGACTAATGTAAATACTGAGTCCCGTTCTGTGCAGCCTGCTCTCACAGAGACTGAGAGAGAAAGGACGAGCTGCTCAATTAATTCAAATTACCAGTCCTAGGAATCTGAGGCGAGCAAAGCAGCAGCCCTGCAGTTTGTCTCCCCGAGAGCTCTCTGAAGCTGAATGCGAACCACGACAGGACTAATAAAATATGACACTGCAACAAAATGTCGGGCCTGCAAGTCATTAGCAAATTACATTATGCAGATGTGGGCTTTTTCATGTTGGTGTGATAGGAGGGCACGGCTGATCGGGAGAGGCACCAAGCAGCCCTGCTCTCCTGAGAATTAATTGCAAACAGCAGAGTCCTGCAAACTGCAAAGAGGTTGTCTCAGCAAGGGTGGGGCAGACTGGCTCCTACAGTTGATGTTCAAGAGGGAAGGAGATTGAGAGGATACGTTTGAAGTTGGCAAAGATGCTGAAGGGGGGACGTGGGGTGGATGGAGATGATCCCTTTGAACTAATGATAAAACCCCAGAATCCAGGGATTCGGAGTGCAAAATAAGGGCATGGCAGCAGCAGAGAGAATTCCAGTGACTCTTCGTCTCCAGCGATGGTGAGGTTGCTGAGTTGTTCTGCCGCCAATGGCAAAAGCATCTGAATGTAGCCCAGGTCCAGAAAGAGAATAGCAATGAATTAGCACGGGAGGGCCAGGTCAGTGCACGGATGTGAAGTGGCCAGGGAAGGCTCACTGGGCAGCAGACAGGTAATGTCGGTGACACAGGGTGTGTGGGGTTTCAGTTCTGTGACAGCCCCCAGCATCGCGTGAGGGGGCGGATACCAGTGAACCTGCCCTCCCTAAATTCCCTCTGCGCTGGGGACAAGATGGTAGCTTGGCACCTCTGTCAAAACGGGTGTAATCCAATACTGCCACTCAGCCACTAGCTAAGGAAATTGAGGCTGGAGTAGTGATGTGGGACTCAGCATTCAGGGCTGCTACACCCCTTGGGTATGGTAGGAGCAGCATTCGGTAAGACCATCTGCTGTAAAATAAATACATGGTGGGGTAGAGCTGTGAGGTGTCAGCGAAGCAAGTGGATAGCAATTATTTGCATGCTAGCAGTTGCCAATCCTTCTCCACATGTGGGAACAGATATTTTGACAGAGCTGAGCACCCAGTGTACTAGTCTGCCATAAAAGTCTGGCCCAATTATGGGTGCTAAGTTATTTGGAAAATCTGATCCATATGGTATTTTTTTCATAGCAAATTCTGGCTGTATTAGATTTTTGGCTAAGACTATTAGCTCTCTTTCGAAAGCCTGTAAGAACATCTAAGGCACAGCCGTTTGCTCTCGCTCTGCAGTAGGAGAAATTAAAATAAACTTGAGTATCCTTTGTGCTTCAGTTTGGGGCTGGAATGGGGGGGAGGGCAGGAGAAGCGATGAGCTCAAGGAGTTGACTTCAGAGTCCAGTGGCTTCCAAGTGCTGTGTCCACACTTCAGGAGTTTGCTTTTAAGTGCAACACAGGTAAGAGTTACTGTTCTGTTCACTGTCCAGCCCCTCAAAAAATCGCTTTGCTGTGGCCCAGCTCTAAATCTCCTAATGGCCCTCATCCAAAGCCCACTTATGTCAATGGAAAGACTCTCATGGTCTGCAGTGGATTTTAAATCTGGCCTTTTTAGCTGAAAATCCCGTGACCAGAACTTGTTAGGAGTTCTTCTAAATGTTGCTTCATATGGAATTTTTCAACAATGTGGTGGGAAAAGGGGTCAGAAAATGATGATTTGTTAAAATCCCACCTTTTTGTGGGAAATGGTCAGTTCTGAGGCAACAATGGTTCCTCAGGTCCAAGGTAATGTTTAGCAAGATACCCTGCAAATAGTTTAATCAAGAATAGCCGAGGTCTGGCTTCTCCAGAACCAAGTGAATGCCCTGATTTCTTGGCTCTTCTGTGCTGTCTCTTGCTCTTGCTCTTGCTCTCTGTTTTTTTCATGAAGAGTGGTGGCCCAATGTGGAACAGAAACATTTCTAAATATTAAAAATATTCACAGGATGGGAAAAGCACTTCCTGCCCAGCTGGATTCATGGCCTGCCATACCTCCTTTTAAGAGACCATCAGCGGCTGGCAGGACTTGTGAATCCCAGTAGAGAAGGTGATAAAAATGTAGCACTCCCATTTATATTTTACCTTCCCTGGAATCATTACTTAGGTTAAATCTACACTACACCACTTTTAGCAGCACAGCTGTGTCGACACAGCCAAGTCACTGAAAGCCAGGCAGAGTAAATGCTTTTGTTGACGCACATCTTCCACTCCATACAAGTGGCAGTTTGCTTTTTTTTTTTTTAAGAACTTGTGGACAACAAAAGCTTTGTTGCTCTATTGCCAGTGTAACACATCCCTAGTATTCAAAGAGTCACATATCCGGACAGTCGTGTGGCCGTTACTGAAAGGCAGACAAAATCTATTGTTTTACTATCTCTAGATGGTTCATAAATCAAGCTCTTAAACCAACTCCCAGATGTGTGTGGTGACACCTCCACCATCCTCTGGATGTAGAAAAGGCTGCTGAAAAAATTATTGACTTGATCTGAGTGCTGCTTTATCACCTCCCAACTGGTAGCACCATGGACTGGAATGCTCATAGCTTGCAAGCAGATTCTTTCCCTTTGTTCACCATGTGGTGAGTGGACTCAGAATTAAGATTCTCTTTGCTCCTACAATGGAGACCTTGCTGGCACAAGTGAACTGAAAGGTAGACTGCCCTCAGAAGGAGCCATGATAAGCTCTTCTCATTGGGAAGCTGTTCTCTGCGGACCTTAGAAATGTCACTTGCAAAAGACATGGGAGGGAAATTAGTGTTGGATGTCAGGAAAAGAGACCACAGACTAGACCAGAAGCAGCCTCAAGTTTCATTAGCATACCCTGGTGGGTTGTCTGGCAGGAGGGATTTCTCTGAAGCCAGATAGAAGCTGGAATAACTGTAATGAGACAGAAAACGAAACACTGTCTCTCAGACCGCGTCTACCGCAACATGTAAACTTGATATCCTGTCTGGAATTCATTAGCAAGTGAGTCCCCATCAGCATGTTTTGCTTAGTGCAGGGACTGTGGTCAGAGAAGAAAGGGGAGTTTTATCAAACTTAGTTCAGGCTGTGGGGAAACGGACTCTCTGTCTGCCGTTTGCGCCTGAAAAGCCAGAGGTGCCTAGGAAGCGGCCTGTGGGTGTTCTCTCCACACTTGCTGTTTTCACAGATTTATGCAAATGGAAAAATCACCCCTGAATTAGTTTGGTTAAATAAGTGTCGGGCACATGGGGGGGCCTGGAAACGGGTTACGTACTAAGAGCACTGTGATTTTTCATTCCTCAGAGCTCCCCTATGGGCCAGTGTATGGCTCCTACATCTGCATGTCTCTGAAATCCAGAGAGCCTCTGGCGCAGCTAGTGCATCGTACACTGGAACTAGAGTGAATAATGATGTATTGAGCTATCCTGGACTAGATACAGCCGATCGGCTCGTTTCTGTTTTCCAATGGATTCCACTATCAGCCCTTGGTGGGGGAGCCTCGCTTCTGAAATGTTGCCTGTGCTTTGTAGTCAGTGTCACTGTAGTTGTCACCCAAGGATGATAGTGACACGAGATGGGTGAGGTAATAACTTTTATTGGACCGTCTTCTGTAGGTAGGTGTAGGGTCAGAGGGAGAAGCTCTGTAATAGATGTAGACGAACGATTCCAAGAAAACCTTCCAAGTCAGTCAGAAACTCATGAGAATCCCTCCTCACTGGCTGATGAAGGCAGCAAAAGGGAGGCTGCTCACTTCCCAAGAAGGGAAGATGCTCTCTCCCCCCCCTTCCCGTTTTAACCCCACTTGGATTTCAGCAGCTGTCCTGCACCAAGTAGTCTGAAGAGGTACTTGGTATGTCCCAGACGGGTGCCAATCAAATCTCAAGCAGTTTGGTTCAAATGAGCAGACGTTTTGTCCAAACAGCATCCAGTTCTCTTCAGACCTGCAAATTCCCCCATACGGACAGGTTTTCATACGAGATTCCCACTACCTTCCTGCGTCCAGTCATGCTAGAAATACTCTGCAAACAGTTGTCTCCTGCAGTTCTTTTGCAAGTCCAGGCAGGATGCAGAAGGGCAGAGGCAGCTATTAAAATAGACAGAGATAGCTGAAAAAGAAAGTGAATCTCCTCTTCCCCCCCCCCCCCAACTGTTACGAGTTTGGACCAAAGTTCTGAGTCCAGTCTTCCTTTGTTTTTGGTTAGGCCCCTGTTAATGCCCCATTCCCCAGCACAGATTGATGTTTGCAGTCTAATCCATATTCTGAAGAAAAACTTTATTTTCCCACCAGCCCTACCAGCTGACATATCACCCGTATGTCTGATCTGGAATGAGAGGGCAGGTGAGTGATATATACAGAGTTTCTTGCATTTTCTGTGCATGATGGATCGTGAACCAGAAAAGAGCAGCAAATATGATTAAAGGTCTAGAAAACATGAGCAATGAGATAAGACTGAAATAATTGGTCTTGTTTAGTTTGAAAAAGAGAAGACCAAAGGGGGACGTGATGGTAGTTTTCAACCTACGAGGGTGTTATAAGGAGGAGGAAGAAAAATCGTTCTCCTTGGCCTGTGAGGATAGGACAAGAAGCAATGGGCTTAAACTGCAGCAAGGGAGGTTTAGGTTGGACATTAGGAAAACCTTCCTGCCAGGGTGGTGAAACACTGGAATAAGTTGCCTAGGGGGGTTGTGGAATTTTCATTTCTGGAAGTATTTAAGAGCAGGTTAGATAGACACCTGTCAGGGATGATCTAGATCAGTGATGTACAACCAGTTCTGAAGCCACGATGATGGCTACTGCTATTGCAAACTAGCCACGTTATTATGAAAATGTAAATAATTTTGTGAGCCAACTAGCCACACTCAACCAGCCAAATAGCTACACGTGGCTAGTAGCTTGCATGTTGGACACCATGGATCTAGATGGTGTTTGGCCCTGCCATGAGGGCAGGGGACAGGATTCGATGACCTCTTTCAGTTCCTTCCAGTTCTAGTGTTCTATGTTTCTGTGGGTCCAGTCCAGTCTGGCAATTCTTATATTCCCATATACATGACTGTCAAGTGTTAATGGTGTTGTCTGCGTCAGCCTGCGGTGGATGCTAGGGTAGAGAAAACATGGGACTCGTGAAGTCACTAATTGAAAAGTTTGATGCTCCACTGAGACTTATTTGACTCTCTTTTTAAGCACTGTTGTCTTGGGAGGGGAATTACGGCACAGCAGAAAGTTGTTACCTATCATCAGACATACAAGATCTTATTGATGTTTTGCCCATTGAACCAGGAGACTCTGTGGTTGTAACCAAGTCTTTGTCTGTAACCCCTGCCTGTGTGAAAAATGCAATTGGTGTGAACTGGTGGGAGGGGGAATTGGCTGAACTTTCGCAATGCAAACAAGCAGCTCTCCTTGGGGGCTTCTCTTCAAATGGAACCTTCAGGTTGAGAAATTAATGATTGTATTTTGGTATAAAGCAATATCCCGGCCTTTAACAAGGACTGCTCCCTGCTGGTGTGTTTATAGAACTCCCATGTCATGACAAGAAGAGACCTGAGGTTGAGAAGGATGGAGCCTTGAGCTCAAATATGGAACTCTCCTGGCAGAATAGTAGTCTCTAGCCTCTGTTTATCTGGAAGTGGGCGACAGGGGAGGGATTGTGTGAGGATTGCTGGATGTGTTCCCTCCCTCTGGGGCATCTGGTATTGGCCACTGTCGGCAGACAGGATACTGGGCTAAATGGACCTTTGGTTTGACCCAATCTGGCCATTCTTATAAAGCCCTGTTCTCATCCATTCATGCCATTAACCTTTTGGCCTGCCTTCCACTGTTGAAGAGTTAAGAGTGAGACATTTGAAAGCAGATGTGTTTGGGTCTCACCTCCCCGAGCATGTAAATGAATATTCTTCCGAGGTTTGCTCAGGCTAAGAGCAAAGCTGGAGCTCTTAACATGGACTTCAACTTCCTTTCTGCAGAATGTGGATTAGCAATTTTGAGGTCTTCTAGGCTTGGCAATCTGGACTCAACATAGATATTAATCCAGACAAGGAGAGTTCCACATAACATCATCTTCCAAAATTTAAAAAAAACACTTCAATACAGAGAGAATGAAGGGTCACAGCCTTGTGAAATGGCCACCAGAAGCTATTTCCTTTTAAAAAAAAACTCTACATCAGGGACTCCTCAGATATTAAAGTGTAAAAATGGAGAGATGATGGATGCAGCCAGCTCACTATTGCCTTATTACCCTTCTCCCCTCTCTTGTGCCCCCAGCTGATGCACACAGCTCCTTCCAACACTAATCTTGTATCCTTTAACTTTTGCATGAATGAACACAGCGAACCAAAGAGCGAGTCGCAAAATGGCTGTCAAGGCTCGCATTTGGTGCAAGGGATTCACTTCCTTAAGCCAACACTTTCACACTTGGCTGCCTCAGAGTAGGCTCCTAAATCCATCTCTCAGCCTCTGAGCGGAATTGACCTGAAACACATGAGCACCTAAAGCTCCCGCTGGTTTCCGTGGGAGTTACGGATCCTCAGCACTTCTCAGAACTGAGCCGCTGTTTTTCTTGAGAGAGCTAAATATGGATTTGAGAGTCGAAATGTAGGCAGTGAGGTGTGAAAATAGTGGCCCAGCTAGCAATCTGATGAAAGAACTGGGCTTGTTTAGTTTAGAAAAGGGAAGACTAAGAGGGTTCATGATAGTGGTTTTCAAGTATCTAAAGAGCAAAGCAGATTTAGGATGGACATCAGAGAAAACTTCCTGCCTGTTAGGGTGGTTCAACACTGGAATAAGGTGCCTAGGGAGGTTGTGGAATCTCCATCACTGGAGATATTTAAGAGCAGGTTGGACAGACACTTGTCCAGGATGGTCTAGACAGTGCTTGGTTCTGCTGTGAGGGCAGGGGACTGTACTTGATGACCTCTCAAGGTCCCTTCCAGTTCTAATATTCTACGAGTCTGAGTTGCAGGTTTCAGATACAGATGGAGCACGGGGTGTGTCAAAATTAGCAACCAGCATGACCCTCAGGGAATTATTCTGCCCCTTCTGCTCTAAGGGCTGTGATGAAAATCACTTCCTCCTTAGAAGTCAAGTGGGGGAGCAGATGCAGGGCTGTTGGGGCTATTAGTGTTGGTCAGGAAACAAACCTACAAGGGCAGTGGGGAGGGGATGGTCTCCGTGTTAAATTACTGAACCACACACACTGTATTTGCCTAACCAACTAGACCTGATTTGCTGTTCAAATAGTGGTTTTCTGCCTCATGTTGGCAATCAGGGAGCTAATTACATTGGATTAGGGTTTTTTCTCTTAATTACATGAAAAAATTTAGCGGGGCTGATGTTCATGAGGCTGCAGGGGGATTAAGGCGGAAGCCTTGTGTTTATCTACAGGTCAATTATGGAAGTGAAAGCAGTAATGTGGTGTCTGTCCCGTCTCTGGACCCCTGCTGGAGCGTGAGCAATAATGTTGATTCTGGGCCATGGGCCGGGGGAAGGGTTAACACAGCTGGCTGGATGTGCGCTTACAGACATGCAGGCATTGTAGGGCAGGGAGAAAAAGGAGCCAGGTCTTGTCACAGGCCTGATGCGGAATTCTTCCCTTTTGTCTCACGCCGTGGGCTGTCCCTCAGTGCAAAGCCTTTCCTGGAGAAATTATGGGTAAAACTGCATCCCGTGTTAGTCTGACTGTTCCCTTTGTTGTCGCCAGTAACATTCCCACCCACTTCAGTGGAAACAAATGCTGATCTCACGGTAAAATCTCACTCTGCATCGTCTCATGGTGAGAGGTTGTGTTCCCTTTGTTTGGAGTTGGTCCTAGGAAGGCACCGAGCACTGAACTGGGACAGATGATATCTTGGTTCTGTTCCTAACTCTGCCATTGGCCTGCTGGGCAATTTTGAGTTAGTCCTTCCCCCTCTCTGTGCCTCGGTTTTCCTATCTGTTAAATGGCGATCACAAAGAAAAGTTGAGTTAGGTGGTGGTATTACTGGTTATGACATCTCTTCATATTACATCCAGCAGCCCTACCTTTTCAAGCCCACTCTTCAGTTTGGAGAAACCTAACACACTTATTCTACTTCAGTTTATTGCTTCTCCATGAATTTTTTAATACATCCATCACTGGGTAACTGCAGACTCTACTCTTGATTCTTCGACTGTTTGTCCCTATAGTCATGTTAAATGCCAAGAAACTACAGTGGTGGTGGTGCGGAGTGGAATCTAAGTGCTTAGACGAACAGAGAGGTGAGTGTGGTGTTCTCTTTCAGTCTGGCTCAAAGCCATTGGAGTCAAGGGCAGGGACTGTTCTGTGGATTCTAGTCGCTTAGGATGGGTGCCTTTATTCTCCACAGGAAGGATACACACGCTAAAGGCTCACACAAAAAGAAGCTACTCAAGTTGCACTCTCAAGAGTCTATATCTGGGCTCGTTCCGATCCCTGGCTGATCTCACATTTGAGCTGGCACCTTTTGTGGCATTTTTTTGCCTTTCTACCAGCTGTTCCTAAGCTCGCCAAAGAAGATGCTGAGGTGTGGCTGACTGCCAAAGCACTGTCTGCCTGAGTGACCGTGTGTGGTTGCGGGCAAGTCACGTAACCTCGTAGTAGCTTAGTTTAAAATGAGACACAGCTGCAAAGCTCTGAGCATCCCCAACGCTCACTCCTGCTAGAACTGGAGTTCGCTGGTATCTGGAGGCAGGATTTTGCTCCAGACCCATCAGGAACTCAGCAGCACAATGAGGCCAAGTTACTTAAAGTTTGTGAGCTTCAGAGGGGGAGCCAAGTGAGTCTGTAACTGGAAAAAACTTAAACAACAACAACAAATAGTCTTGCAGCACCTTAAAGACTAACAAAACATGTTGATGGTGGTATGAGCTTTTGTGGGCACAACCTACTTCTTCAGATGACTGGAGCATTAAAAGTCCAGATCCAAGAATAAATAAGGAAAGGGGAGGGGGGAGGAAAAGAAAGAGGAGGGGGGAGGAAGGGAGGAAAAAAGTAAACACTTGAACACTCTAATTATACTTTTTATTCCTCCCTTCCTTCCCCCCCCCCCCCCCACCCCTTCCCTTATTTATTCTTGGATCTGGACTTTTAATGCTTGTCATCTGAAGAAGTGGGTTGTACCCACGAAAGCTCCTGATTCCCTCTACATGCTTTGTTAGTCTTCAACATGTGGCTAGACAATTCGTCGTTTTTTAAAGTTTGTAGTGTAGTTTGGGGGTGGTTGCATGCTAAGTGATTATTGTGCCATCCAAAATGAAGCTTAGTTCCCCTCCTCCCGGGTCACTGCCCCAAAGGCTACAGAGTAACCATCATGTTTAATCTTCAGTCTTCCTGCAGTTGAACCTGAACTCTTCCCCTGGCTATCTGAGACCTGGGCCACAGGAGGAGGAGCGCCAGCCAATAGTCCCATTCCCCCAATTCTCATCCACTTCTTAGAGGTCCCGTTCTGTTTTGCACCTGCCTTGGTCACACTGACTCCCCTGAGGGCAGGAACAGAAGGGCGTGAGCATTATGCAAGCTCAGCTCCGCAGTCCATCACGTGGACCCTGGGCAAGACTCGGTCAGCCTGTGTGCTGCTGGCACAGACTCTCGGGCGTTAGCTGAGCTACCTTACTTGGTGTCTGGGAAAGGGTTGAATGTGTTCCTGAGGAGCTCAGAGAGGCAGGAGCAAGCTTTCTCTCCCCCCTCCCCCCACTCCCACTCCCCTGCTCAGCAGATGATGGTGAAGATAGTGAAGCCACTCCTTTCACACAGCTCTGCTCTCCTCCACTGCTGCGCTCGAAGAGAAGTTCTTTGGGACAGAGGCTTTTGCCCAGTAGCATACTGGGAGCATGAACTGAACACAGTCAGCTTCTGAACACAGGATAGGAGCTGGCCTCATCAGTGGGTGCTGATACTCTCTGCATACTTCCCACCAGGAAGCTTTTCCTCGTCCAGGCTTGGGTCCGAAATGCTGACACGGTGCGTCAGTTCTGAATTCTGGTTAACGCAGACTTGGTCTGCATCCCAGAAGTCTGCTTATGAGCAGGAGTAACCTTGGCACACCGTGTGTCCCCTGTGGGGTTATTAAATAAAGACGAGCTGAGCTCCAGCGCAGCCTTGGTCTGTGCCCAGGGGACCGGGAGAGAGAGCAGGGAGCTTGGTTACTTGACGACTGACACATACTGCCACAGCTCTGTGCTGCTGGGCTGCATCTCTCCTGCCCTGGGCTCTCTAGAGACCCGCAGGGCTGTGCTTGTGTCTTGTCCTTCAAGGACCTCACTTAACAAACTCCAGGAGATGAATAGAAGCAGCTTTGCCACCCACAGACTGTCTCTGGGGTTGCTGACTTTTGCTTTCGGTGGATCCATTGCAGCCAGAGAGAAATAGCGTGTCATGAACACCCTCAGCCCCCTGGTTTCTAAAGCTCTCAGTGGATTTAGCCTGTGTGGCAGCAGCACCCATCTCGGCCAACACAAGTGATGGAAGCGGGGACTTGCAAAAGCTGAACACATAAGGTTCTACACTCGGCTTGAGCTGAGCAGCCAGGCTTTATGACAGTCGACCATCCCCCTGCCCAGCAGAGGTTAGACCTGCTGATGCTCTCACCACAGATCTGTGTTTCTCTCTCCTTCCCTCCTTCTTTCATATGCAGGCCTGGGTCAGCTGATCAGTGTTGCAATTATTGGCATTCAAAAACCATGAGCCACATGGGGGGAGGGATAACTCAGTGGTTTGAGCATTGGCCTGCTAAACCCACAATTGTGAGTTCAATTCCTGAGGGGGCCATTTCAGGATCTGGGGCAAATCTGTCAAGGATGGTACTTGGTCCTGCTGTGAGGGCAGGGGACGGGACTCAATGACCTCTCAAGGTCCCTTCTAGTTCCATGAGATAAGTATACATACGCACACACATATATATGTGACTTGTGGTTTTTGAATGGGCAATAACACCCACTAATAGTATAAAGAGATAGAGATATAAATGCCATTTCATTAGCGTGTGTGTAGGGGGAGGTTAGTTACCATTAGGGCTATGAACTTTAGGGATGCATTTTCAAGCTTTTCTCTGAAATCGTAAGGGTTTGTATTTTTGAAAAGAAGAGATTCTCCTTAATGCCATGACTCCTGGCACTGGGGCTGTAAGAAAAATACTCAAATATTGTGACCACTAGAGTTGACGGCACTGCCTGGTCAGTCAGTATGCCTGGGGGTAAGGGAGAAAGGGATGCATATTCCCCTAAGAACTTTTTCTGACTCTCATTTAAGTAGCTAGGAGTGCTGGCATGTGGGAGACAGACGTACGTGGCTAATCATGTCCTGGACAGTCATTTGACTCTTCCTCAGAGAGGACTTGCCAGCTGCTCCTAGCTCCAACTTAACCCAAGATTCAATAGCCCTGTGAGTGGCTTTTTGTTCCATGTTACTTGGTCATCCCAGACCAGCACACCATTCTCTCAGCTGTGAAATGTTTCTCCGTAAGACAATATGTCCAGGGAGAGATCTTGACACCGCATGTCAGAAGATCGTGCGGCTGGCTGGGCGCAGGTGAGGTGTGAACACATAACAGTGATAGGGCTCTATTTTGGGATTTTCCAGCAAAGAGCCACAAATGGGATGTGACAAGCTGTTTTAAGCGTGACAGCCGGTCTCCCTACGCATTACACCAGCTCTTTGCTTCCCTATTGCACCTTGCATCCAGGAATCCAAAACCACTTTGTAAAGGTGACGCACTACAGCCCCTCTTTTCCCTGTCAAGTATGTAGAACGTGTTAGTCTCTGCTTGGCCTTGGGTAAGTAACCGCCCTGTGCCTCAGTTTCCCCATCTGAAAAACAGGGATATCAGTGCTGATCAGCCTTTATAACAGGCTTTGAGATCTAGTGATGAGAAGTGTTATGTAAGGGGGTGAAGCGTTATGATTTGGGGGGTGATTCTGGAACAAGTCCCTTATTGGCAACTCCATGTGTATTGCAAAAGCTGAGCAAGCAAATGTCCTACACTTCTGATTTTCCCCTTGCAAGCTCACATTGGGGACATGTTAACAAGCCGAGCACGGGGTGCAGCTCGGCCAGTTGGCATGTGAACGCTGTCATAGCAAAAATGAGCACCTGTGATGTATATACCCTTCATGGAAAGAAACAGCGGGCAGTTGGTAAGTTGAGAAGCATAGTTGCCAGGAAAAGAAAAGGTTTTATGCTGGGTCTCCACAGCAACGTTTAGAAAGCCTAGGTCTTACTGCTTGTAATCTCAGTTCAGTACCCAGTAAACGAGTGTCTACCAGCAAAAACCACGAGAGCTGGTACCCGGGCCCTAAGTCACACTGGCATGGTAGTGAAAGGTAAGTCTGGCTTTCTCCTGGGCACACAGTGGCTTCCAGTCTGTCAGCATTGAATTCATGCACACACATTTGTATTTATCATAAACAAAGTGTTCAAAAAGCTTGAACTGTATCGCTCTGCCCTGTCGCTGGCACCCTGGCGGCATGTCCCATGGAAATCATCTCCTTTGCATGATGCATTGCAATATAACCAGTCACAAAGGCATCTGATCTGCCCCCTTCCCCTCTTGCCAACTCTTCCTGCACCTGGCGTTCCTCCAGGCAGCTGGCAGAACCTAATCACTTGTGTGTGTGTCTGTGTTCATGTTCATTATATCTGACTCTTCCCATTCCTGTCTGTTGGTCGTGATTATTTCATTCCATTGCCCTGAATGAGTTAACTTGGGATGCACCTGAACGGTAGCTCTTGTACCTAGGTGGAACACACATGCGGGTGCTGCCTGGGCTTCCAGACACAGACAGCAAGAAATCTACCTGTGCAACCCAAGACACGTTCCTCTTTAATTGCAAGTGGTGGGCATCAAGCAGAACGAGGCGCGATGGCTCCGGCTTGTCCTTGGAGAGTTCATGAGTTCCGAGTGGAGGCCTGCTGCCAGCTCTCAGCAGCCTGGAGGCACAGGCAAAGGGGAGAAGGCGGAGGGGTGGGAAAAAGCCAGCTTGTGCCAAGGGTTTGGCACGTCTGGGGTGAGAGGCTTGCATGGGAGCTGTCCGCTCAGTCTCATCAGGATTTTGTTAGGCAAACATCGGGGCGTCTATGGCCCACGAGCCGCCTTTGTTTAGCATCTGTTCGTGAGGCAGAGACAAGAGGGCGGGTGTTTAAAAGAGGTGCTTTGAGTGGCGGCAGTCCCCTCTGCCTCATAGCAGAGGTGTATTTACAGTTGCACTTCAGCTCTGAGGGGAAGGAGTCAGGTCAGGGCAATGCTAAGCACAAGCAGCAGAGCAAGGGAGGGGAGAGAATTACAGAAAGGCCCCGTAGGTGGGGCCCTCATGATACAGCAACACCTACCCCCTTCCCTTCTCTACGTGACCAGTGCTTAAGTCTGTTGGATGGTTTACCCTGCTCAGGGCCAATATGTAAAGCCAAGTGCTGGACACTTAATGATTCCTGTACCTCAGAGATGCTCAGAGCCATAAAAATAATAATAGAAAGTGGAGAGGGAAAAGGCACTTCATGTTTAACAAAAGAAAAAGGAAGTCAATGCCCCTTCAGACTCTTTACTAAGAAACAAATTAGGGGCAGGTTGAGTTTGATTGCTCAGCAGACGTGGCCTGAGCAGTTTCCCCTCTGTGACTAATATACCGGATGCTCTCAAGAGGCTGCATGATCAGTGGGTAAAACTCTCATAAGAGACTTCGATACTGCTGGAAGGTGTCAGATTGACGGCCCTGCAGCCCCAGCCCTGTACCTGCAGAAATTATGCCAGGCAGGAAGCAGCCAGGTAATTCCGCCCTCACAATGGCTGCTCCAGAGGGGCATTTTGAGGGAAGGGAGGGTTGTCCTAGGAACACAGGAGCCATTGCTCCCAGCCCGTTTTGCCGCTGACTGTGGGCCTGATCTAAAATCCATTGAGATGGGCAGAAAGACTTGGCATTGACCTCACGGGCTTTAGCATCGGACCTGAAGTTGATCATCTCTCTGAGCAATGAAAAAGGGGAATTTGGAGTCTGTAGCCTACTTCATTCAGCCTTGGCCTTTCTGCTGAGATGGTTAGCAAAATGGAGGCATGGCATGCAGCTGGTCAAATCTCTGCTGTGCTTTGGGGGTGAAAGTAACTTAAACTTCTTACAGGTATTGCCCCATTGCAAGATCTCCTGGGGAGGGGGGTAGAGCAAGAGGTTGGACTGGTTGAAATAGGAGAATACCTGTAAGAAATTTAAGTGTGGGAAGGAGTGTGGGTGATGGGGGAGTTAGTGTTCATATTTGCACTTGCCCCCCAGCAAAACTTTGTCGTTCACAGGTGGGGGGTTTGGGGTAGTGTTAAACACCTGTGAGCAACACAAGTTTTGTCCATTGATTCCAAGTGTAGACACAGCACTAGCATCTGCGATCAGTGAGCAGAGGGGCTGCGGCGAGGCATTTCTGGAAGCTGAAAGATGTGTATCCCAGAACTGTCATTCCTTCCCACCAAAAGGTGGTGATAAGCAAGAATTTTTTAGGAATTGAGGGTTTTGCCCTTTGAGGCCATCTCCTCTGCCCACAACTTCAAAGCCAGATGATTTAAAGTAAAACCCAACACCGCCTTCACCTAACCAACCCATCTGCCCAAATTGGATTCTAATGAATCCATCCCCGGAAGGATAGTACTTAATTAATTAGGAGCTCATTTGCATGAGGTGACACATTATTAAAGTTCCTCTCCTGCGAGTAGGAATGTGACAAGGTGTGAGCTGACAGCTTTTCAAATAAAAAATCTTTTAAGGAATGATCTTCCCAACTGCTGGCTTTGTTCTCAACAAGCGTCTCAAGCAGTAATAAATTAAAAGTACTGGAGTGCTGATTAGTCTCTGTGTGGTGCCTCCTTACCTCCCTCCCTGTTTTCTCTTGGAGAAAATAGAGGAGGGGAGAGGTTCTGTTGTCATGGTCTCTGAGTTGTAGTTTGAACCCAGTAAAGGGCTTCATCCAAATCCCATGGAAATGAATGGGAACACATCCCACTCAAGGGCACGAGTCTCATGTAGAAAGGCACCACACCACGGCCCAAGAATTCTGGGACCTAACCCAGAAACAGGAAGACAAACCAGCCACCTGTTCCAAGGGGCTTTACCGAGAGGAACGAGGGTTGTCCTGGAAGAGAGCCTTGCCCCATCTGTGTGTTATACATATAGATGCTAGAAGAAAATAAAAAGGAAACCATGAAAGAAACCTGTCTCTTAAAGGTCTTTAAAATATTGAAGAGAGGAAAAGGCATCCTTTTGTTGCTTTAATTATGCAGCACTTTCCATGAATGCCTTGAATCTTTTCCCCCCTCGAATTTTGCTGAACTGGAAAAGTTTGCTCTGTGGTTAATGTGATGTATTCTCCCGTATCATGAAGCACCTCGCGCGACAGTGCAATTCCCTTTCACTTGCTTTGGCTTTGTCGTCAAAGCTGCTTCTCTCTGCTTTTCCTTTGTGTTTCGCTCACTGGATCTCTGCTGCAGCTGCTGTCATAAAGAATAGCTGGGGGGAGGTAAAGGAGGGGGAAGGAGGGACGACTTATGAGTACTTTCCATTTTAGGATGCTTAAGTATAGCTTCTGGGCTGCTGTGAGAGAAGTTTCTTGCTCTCAGTTCATCCAAAGCATCTGAGTTGTCCATTAGTCAGAATTGTCTTTTGAGGCAATGGAAGTTTGTGTTTACTTAAAACATTGGAAAAGGCTGTTGTGTTTCTAGGCTGTAGCTGTCTGCCTAGGCTCTGTTCTACATTCATAAAAAGAGTCACACACCTTTGTGCGTGTGTATTTAACTGGTCCTTTTTGGTAAAATAAGTTACCAGCAGCACAGCCCGCTGATGGGGGGAGGGAAGGAGCAATTGCAGCAGTAGCTGTGTCCAAAGTTGTGGGGCTTTTTGTATTGCCAGGGCTCTCCGCATAGCATTTAGTTTGGAATCAGGGAATTGGTTTCACTCCCCCCCCCCCTTTCAAACTTGCAGGTAGGACAGGCTGAATGGACGGACTCCTTCCTCCTCCCCTTTTTACCACTAGGGTCTCTGAGCCTCTTTGAAACAGCCTCCATCGGTGCACTAGCAAAGGGGTGGAGTGAGCATCCGCACCACAACTAGCTGTCATTTGCATGGGATATGCGCTACCCTTGGCGTGACATCTAAGTATCTGCACTGC
This sequence comes from Pelodiscus sinensis, assembly GCF_052426305.1. Lineage (NCBI taxonomy): Eukaryota > Metazoa > Chordata > Testudines > Trionychidae > Pelodiscus > Pelodiscus sinensis. Next base: position 4,833,260 of record NC_143078.1, read on the forward strand.
CCACTTTAGGAGAGAGAGACGACTTTCTCGCCCTCCTTTTCCAAAATGCCCTTGGTCCGTGCCATGGGAAGAGATCTAAAGCAGTTTCACGTCTCTTTCCATTTGCACGCCCTCTGTGCTAACTGCATTCCCCCCTCACCTGGACAAAGGGCACATGCAGCTGGCTTGGAAAGCAATCATTTGTAATGAGAACCTCACAGTCCAGTGCAGACTGTGCAAAACCCTGAGGCTGAAACTGCTTTGAGTGAGAGTTAACGTGGTGCATTTGGATGGTGGGTGAGTTTTGTGCTCGGTGGCACGTGGGTGCAATAGCTTCCCCTAATAGACACGAAGGTCTGCACTGCCTGCTGCTCAGTACCTCCTAGCTCTGCCGCCGTGCAGTGCAGTGTCAGGAAGGAGAGCTGGCAGCAGAGGGAGGCAGGCTCCGGTTTCTGTGCGGCTGCTCACTAGTTATCACAGCATTTATGGACAGACAGAGTCTTTCTCCAGGGAGCTCGATGTCCCTGGGTTGTGACTGAGATGGTTGAGCTAGCGCTGTCAGAGCTATGGAGTTTGGGAAGTGTCTGTGTGTGCGAGAGAAATTTTTGACATGAGTATTGGAGTTACAAAAGACGGGGATCTATAATAAATGGGTCATGGAGTCTTGTAAAATAAACTCAGGCTTGAACCTTCTTTCCCTTTCCCCTGCTCTAAGCGCTGAATGAACAACTATAGACGCAGGAACTCACTTACTATTCAGCTTATTCTGATCTGCTTCACTACTGTCTTACTCCCCTACCTGCCTCCCTCTGTCTTTTAAAGGTATAAAGCACATGGGCAGTCACACAAACCAATGTAGCTGGCAGGCCCCAGAAATGAGGAATGCCCCAGAGTAGAAAAGAACATCGTTCCAGTCTTCAGGGAAATTCTGCTATTCTGCCTTATCAGGAAGCTGAAGTTCCTCGGCACATGCCTGGAGTGTCCCTTAAATAAGGGGGGAGGAAAGGGTGGGAAAGTATTTGGGGTTGGAAAATCCAAGCAGTCACTTTGCTGCTCTCACACTGACTTGTTGCTTAGTTTGTTTTGTGCCCAGCAGCATGAAGGAAGAACTGGTATGTCAGGCTAGATTTGCAGCCCAAACTCAACTATCTCGGCTTGGCAGCTTGTTTGGCTCAAAGCTTTCATGTCAGTCAGCCTTCATGGGCAAAACCCACTGCATCCGATAATGAGTTGGAGAGGGATCACTGGAGCCTCCCTGCTCTGTGTTAGCCCTTTCCCTGTGGTACGAGTTACAAGAGTGCTCTATGCCTATGTAAATATAATTAATAGATGAGATGCTAATAGACGGGACTCAAGAACATGTAGCGGAGTTCCTGAGTTTTGTAGCACCAATGTAACTACTTATGTGCTGCACATGACTTCTTCTGCAGAGCTTTTTGCATGAGGCTCTGAACAGTACTGACTCATCTTCCCGGCTGATCCTCTAGAGGTTGAAAGAGGGAAAGCTGCAGGGAGTCGGCTGATGGATTTAATCTCTGGCTCTTCACTTTATGGATTTTGTCATGCTTTGGAGAGGGGAATTTTGCTGTTCATTTTGGTCTTGAGGGGCTCTTTCTCCACCAGCCATTGAACATGGCAAATGAGTGACCTTTAGAAATGAACCGTATATTGATGCCTGGCCAATAGCATCTGCAGGGGAAGAAATAGAGAAGACATCACCAAGAATGACTCTATTCCACCATAATTTAGGGCTAAATAGAGAAAATATGACAGGAGCGAAAGGGACTGGGCTGTAAGGGTGCCTCCAGGTAATGATGGTAATTGGATACGCTGATTTGAACTGAATGTGCACGTAACAGGTTGTCATTAATTTCCTCCCGGTCATCTGTATGATTTAAAAGAAAGATACTTAATAGGGTTACTATTTCACTTTAATTTCGAGAGGGAAACTTCCTATGCAAAGGCCTGGATACTAAATCACACCACTGTTGTTCCTTCTTATATCAGAACAAAGAGTTTGATGGAGGAATAAGGCCCAGATTCAGGTTTGGGTTTGCCCCATATTTAATCTTAGTCCAATAATGACTAGGGTTGTGTCTAGACGACATCCCTCTTTCGACAGAGGGATATAAATTAGACACTTTGAAATTGCAAATGAAGCCGGAATTTGAATTTCCCATGCTTCATTTGCATAATTGCGTCACTGCGCTCTTTCGAAAAAGCGCTATTTTGAAAGTGAAACTGCAGTCTAGATGCCTTCTAGAAGCCTTTTTTGAATGATCCTGTAAAACTCCAAAAATGAGGTTTACAGGATCTTTTGAAAAAGGCTTCTATTTTCGAAAGAACCATGTATAGATTGCGGTTTCACTTTCAAAATAGCACTTTTTTGAAAGAACGCCATGATGCGATTATGCAAATGCAGTGAGAAATTCAAATCCCAGCTTCATTTGCAATTTTGAAGTGTTTAATTTATATCCCTCTGTCAAAAGAGGGATGTAGTCTAGACATACCCTAGGATATAAATGGAGAGGAATGTCAGCTAGCAGGTCAAGTAAGGTGCCTAGGTGTTGGAATTCCAGGGCTGTGTTTGTAGCTTCACCACATACTTATTGTATAACCCTGGCCAAGTCACTTGACCTTACTATTCCTCATTATAGTCCCCCGTAAAAAAAGTACTAATCTAGCATGGCAGCGGGGGCAGGGGAGAGGAGGGATTCATTGATCGATTAATAGAGATTTGACACTGACTTCAGAGATTTGTCACTAAAATTGAGGCAGGTTTTGTGTCCACTGGAGAAGACCGTTGGAGTATCTCTTGCAGCAGTTAGTCCATGGGGCTGCACACTTCTGTGAGTGGCATAGACAGCTGTGGATTTCACTGTGCAGATGGAATTTGTCTCATGCGGATTTAGCCCACTCTGTTAGGGTGCCACAGAATCACCAGCACTTCAGAATGCTGCACTTCACATCTCGGTGGGCATTGTGAAGGCAGAGGATGTGAGATCACTGATCAGATGCAGACCCCAGCATGGGTTATTTTTAAATAAGAAAACGGGATAGAAAAAGTGAGCTAACTGGAGGGGGGGGAATACTCTATTGTTATGTGCATCCAACCTCCTTTCTAAGCTTAGCATGATTGCAGAATAATTCTGTTTAATTAAACTGCATTAGCAAATGTAAATACTTTCTGCAGAGATCGTTTGCTTTGAATAAGCCACACACAAGAAGTCTCAGGCTGATGTTTGTTTGTCTCATCCTGTCTATGGGCAGGCAGGTTTGCATGGCTGAACCCCATGTTTGCAGGCTCCTCAGTCAGCCCCAGGACTAGACCGGAAAAGTCCACAGCATTGTAGAGAATGTGGAGTGGGAAAGGCCTGATAGGTTTCTGGGCCTTTGCTCGCTCCAGCTAGAATCATGTTCCTCTGTGATAGATCAGCAAAGCAAGGCATTAGGAGAACTGCCCCGTAGAGCTGAAAGTACAGAATCAGTCATCGTTTCAGTTCTTGAAGGGCGTGCACCAGGAGCAGAGCACAAGTCTGTGCTGCTTGCTTTTCTATTTCCAATAACAGATGCAGACACACTGCTATGTACTTCCACAGCCTCTAAAATCCCACCAGGAATATCCATTTTACAGAAACATAATGGTATTAGAAGGAATTCACCCTGCTGGGCTAGAAACCCCAAAAGGAAAGTCTCCGGGGCAGCGGGCACTTTTCACTTTGTCACTGTTATGGATACAAATAGCAGAGGGGCGACTGTGCCCAGTGCCCCTTGCCTCCTTACAAAGCATGTACGTGGTTAACCAATGAACCAGTAAATCAGTAATCTCACCCTTACCAGTTCCGGTTAACCAGTAGGGGGTTGCAGGGGACTGCGACAGTTCCGTGGGGCCTGTTGGAGCAGCTCCTGTCCATGGCAGGCCTATGCTGCTCCCCTCGCGCTGCAGGTTACACATTGGCGCCCCGGGAGCAGGACCGGCAGCCCCTGCTGGTCCTGCTCCTTGGGAGCTGGCTGCAGAGCCCACAGCAAAGCCTCCTCAGCAGGTGTGGTGCCAGAAGCAGCCCCTGAAGCACCCGGCAGACCCTAAAGCACGTGAGTTTTAGTGGTTACACGGCTGACTCTTTACATCCCTGCTCGTCACCTGGAGAATCGCTCATTGCAGCTGCGTGTCTTTGTGCACATGCAGCGTCTCTCCGGGACATGTCACGCACGCCCGAGGTTGCTAACAATACCAATTTTCTTTGCGCCCATGTCCGCTCCTGTGCACGTGGAAGTGTAGCACGTGGAAAATGTAACGTCAACGGTCCTTGCGTTGCTCTTAGGATCTGAGGCAGTAAGTCAGCCTTTGTGGACAGAGACAGACTCTGCTGTTTTTCTAGCACTGAGCCCTTCACCCGGAGATTCAGTCTCAGTGAAAAACTCATAATGAAAAGAGCCAGGTAATTTAATTATGGAAGGTTCCCACAAAGAGTGTTAACACCCTTTAATGGGAGCCTGCTGGGAGGAACTGGAAGGAGATCCAGATGAATCTTAGCTTTGGTACAGTAATCATCATAATGCCAGACAAAATACATCATGGAAGCGTTGACACAATAGGCAAGTAGGAGCTTCATGTCATATTAGAGGCTTGAATGGATCATACATTGTCACTGGGGGTGCTACGCTGCAACATATACATGACACAATATGATATTTTGCTAATCTCGTAAAATAATGCAGAGCTTATGCCTACAGTCTGCATTGTAGGGGTATTAGCCACATAAATCTCCACAGTGCCTTTGAAGAGCTGCAGTTTCGGCGTGTGTGCGCGTTTTGCTGGTCCCGTGCACACTGAGCCAGCCCTGGTGTTTGGATTTGCAGAGGCTGTTGTTCGGCTCTTTTTAAGCATATTTGCAAATGCCTCGAGTCATCAAGGAGAGAGCTATATCCGTCCCAGGTGACTCCTGGGATTGGCAGCCAAATCCCAGAGACTCTGCCCCCCTCCTCATCCTCCTGTCTTCTGTTCTCCACACTGCTGAACATCTCCGTGTGCTGAGCTTCTGATCCTCTTCCGGCTTTCGTCATATCATCTCCACCCACTTCTCCGACTATCTGCCTGGCCACTCTTTCACAGGGGCGCAGGATCTGCTCCCAGAGGTGACTATAACAGAACTGCTCCATAATGTAATTAAATTAGCATTTTGGTATGGGGGGAAATGATCAGGGTCAGCCTCTCTTAGATTCTGGCTTTAGACAGTTTCATTAGCAATCAGTGATGTGGTACATAGGCAAAGTAGTAGGAATGAGATGTTTGCTGAATGTTCAGAGAGGCCAGTGTTGCATGCTCACACTTGTGTTCCTGGGCTCCAGGTGTTACACTAAATTATTCTCCTCTTCCTAGTGTCTATGGCATCGCATTTATTGACACAGTTGCCTGGCATTCGAAAGGTTCATACCGCAGCATAAGTGGGCTCAGGGAATTATTTCCCTCTCCAAATTTCACTTCACAAAAGCCTCATGAAGTTGATCTCTTCTTCTCCTTCTCCTTTCAATGAAATGATCATTTTTCCCATGTGACATCATGATTTGTTGCCAAGGAAACCAAACTTATCAGGATTAGAGTGGTCCATCAAATGGATGCATCTTGCTACCGGTTGGTTGGGTGATGCAGCGCTAAATGCCTGGTTTGGAGATTGTCCTGTGAGAAGAATGAGGGAAGGACTCTAGTGATGTTTGAGCGGGCCACTGGAGTTCAGAGATTTAGTGCTTGTGTAACCCACGCTCCCACTGGGCGTGGTGCACAGTCCCATGTAGTAGGACTTACACCACTTAGAGAGAGAGAGCGAAAGAGAATGAGTTTGTTCTACAGCCGTAGCTGAGAGCCAGCTGGCTTTTAGCTCATGCACTAAGCGCAAGAGACCTCTGGTTTGATTCTGCCTGTTGGCATTACACTTGGTTCTGAGAGACAATTGCCAGAGGAGTCTGAGCTAGAGGGCAACCCAATAATGAAATTGCTTCTCACATCTTTTCAGCTGGAAGGACGACAGTGGCTCTTTGTGGCCAAGCGACTCTAGCAGGTGCATGACTATCCTCCAAAGAGGCGTACTGTCGTGAACAGTCCCCCAGCATTTATGTAGGGTGATTTTTTTTTTTTTAACTCAGGGCCTAAAATATCATGGAATAAGGGAAGAGAAACCACAGCCCAAATTCTGGGAGAGGTGAAGGGCGGCAGTTTAGCATGAGTAACAATACCACAAAGGAGGAGCCAGCTACAGAGAGAAATGGAGCTGCAGTGAATGCCTCTTCCCTTAGAGGGGGTGGTCCCTTTTGGGACACGATGGATATTTATAGTGTTGCTTTCCAGCAGCCCAAGCCCAAATGAACCCAGCATCTGGACCACATGTCCTGCTTGCAGTTGTGTCACTCTCAACCGCGGCAATTAGTGTGTGCCCTGCCCAGCCCCCCACAGCCTCTTGTAACCATTCTCAGAGCTCTTGTACCTGAGCTGGCACATCACACTCAAGGCACAAGGTTTAATATAACTGATTCTCTCCAGGCGAATAGCGGCTCAGAGAGCAGATTAAAAGCAGCCAGCTGCGTGAGCTCCACACCGCTCATCTGGCTGGTTACCTTCCCTCCTACACCCTGTTCCAGTGCTAACCCGTTAGAGATGGCAGAGCTTTCTCTCTGTCTCGCTCAGGCATGCTTGTATCTTCCTGATACCGCTAGACTAAGTCTTAAGTGAACTGCATTAGCCACCCGTGGGGCAAGCCATCTTGCAAAATGCCGTTGTGTGAGGTGCCAAATGCTCAGCAAAAAAGGACAGGGAAAAGGAAGTTGTTGTTAACCCCATTTAACAAAGGAGAAACTGAGGCACGGGTTAAGCGACTTGCCTGAGGTCGCACAGGGAGTGTGTGGCAATGCTGGCACTGAGCACAGATCTCCTGAGCCCCAATCCAGTGCCTTATCCCTGAGGCCTCCCTGTCTCTAAGATGACATGTCTCTTCGTGAAGGAAATGGGAAACAGTGGGAAATGTTAGTGTGTCCTCTTCAGCGACTCCAGTCAGGCTGTCTCCCTGAGAGAAAGTTGCCTCCCAGCAAGCGTGGCAGCTGCCAGTAAATGCACCACAAATTACAATCAGACATTTTCATGGAAGGACGGTGGAGACTGTTTCCGTGGCAACAGCTTTAAACAGCTAGTTTAACGATGGGTGGCTGGAGAGAGACAGCGGAAGATAGAGGCTGGGAGAACATCTTAGGTTTGGAGACAGAGCAGTGGTAAAGGCAAGAGTCACTTAACGTACGTCTACACAGCAATGTTATTTCGTATTAACATAGACCGTGTCTACACTACAAGCCTTTATTTTGAAATAATGTCGAGCTGGAGAACTTCTTACTCTGACTCCTGTAACTTTAATTTCACGAGGAGTAAGGGAAGTCGAAGAAAGAGTGTTCTTCTTTTGACTTCCTGCCATGTAGACAGTGCCAAACGCCGATTTAAGCTATTTCAACTTAAGCCACACAATTGGGGTAGCTGGAGTTGGTTAGCTTAATTCTACTTTAGGCCTGCTGGGTAGACATACCTGAACTTAGCAGGGAGATTATAGAGGACACTAGACCAAATGCATGTCTCCTGACAGCTTTTGCTGATGCACGAATTCAAGGGGGAAAGGAGCTGGGTGGGATGGATTTTGCAGCTTAGTTTAAATGACTGAGTTATAGTCATGGAACTCTCAACTTCCCCCTGCTCTAAGGGCAGCAAGAGCTGATGGTTTGAACATTACCTGAGGGAAGGGAAGATGTGATTTCATGGCTGTTGATTTAAAAGGAACTCGATGTTGTTCAAGGGAATTCACCCTGCAGAGCAAGAAAAATAGCAATAGGAATCCGGAAGGACCAGGTGCCACACTGTAGGTCCTCTGTGATTGATGGTACCATGCCCCACTGAGATAATAACTGTTCATTAGTAACCTGTCAATTGATAACCAATAATTGATAAACACCAATTTAATTGTGAGTATGTTTAGTGAAAGGGGTTCTCACAAATCCAGATTGGTTTAATAGTAACAAACGTCAGACAGAGCTCTTGCTTGCTTTTCCTGATTAAGCATAAAGACAGCACATATGCAGAGAGACGTACCATTACCAACAGCTGTAGAGGAACTTGCCTGTAGTTCACACACATTCCTTTGCGATTAAAAAAAAAACAAACATTTCCCCTCCAGTTCTCCAGGTGAACTCCAGAGAGATGGACAAAGGGTTCATCTCTGTCCTTAGATACAGGAGCATAATGCTAGAGTCAATCCGTGGAAGTCAATATGTGTGATACTTTTTTAAGCACAAGATCACTTTTTGAATTTAAGTTAATCTAGGATCCACCTCAAACCCAAATAATCTTGCCCCACCACTTCTCTGAGGCCCCATTCTGCTCAGTCTGTGGAGATGAGGTACAGGGGGTACAGTGCCTCCCTCTCCTGCATCCCCTACCCTGCACAACCAGCAGGATCCTTGTGGGGGGGGGGGGGGAGGCAGTGCCTAGGTAGAGGACAGGAGCCCCTTGGCAGTGGGGGTGGGAGGGGCAGCTGAAGTGCTGTCACTTGATAGCCTCCCAGCCAAACCAGTCAGGATCACCTGTTGGAAGCTTCAGGATCTACCAGTAAATTCTCATCTACTGGTTGGTGATCACTGACTTATACAGTCGTCGTCCCTGGGAAATTTACGATGAAATTCTGCCCTTGTCTCTGCATTCCATAAAGTCAGTGGAGCGTCTTTACACCAATATAATTCGCAACAGGATTTGCTCTTCTGGCTTCATCCAACTTTCCCCCTCTAAAAGTTTGTCAGACTTTTACTTCCAGCGTAGCCTGCTAGGAGTCTATAATAACGGAATTCAAAGCTGGGGTTGGGTGCAGATCTCAACCCCTTCCTCCTCTCTTCTTCACGGATTCAGTTTGGCTCCTGTTCTTCTCATTAGTAAGAAAAAAAATTAAAAGGTGAAAAGATGGGAGAGATGCCCAGAAAATAAATATGTTAGCACGTCCAAATGCAACTCGCTGCTCAAGTCTGGCAGGGAGGTACCCAAAGCTCTTCCAAACAAGCTGGTGCATTTAGTGACTGGATGCAGATGACTTCTCTCCTCTGTGAATCTGATAATGGTGTCTCTCACTGTCATGGAATCTTGAGCAAACAGAACTTAGGTGTGTAAAGGAGGAGCAGTGTTCTTATCCCCATTTTACAGACAGAGAAGTTGAGGCACAGGCACACGGACTGATTTTTCCATGGGTGCTGAGCAGTAAATGTCCTTCTCCATTGTGATTTGACAAGGGGCTATACAGTGAGTTCGTAGAGAGTCAAGGATTAGATCCTCAGCTCTCCAGTTTGGAGTTCTAATCCCTAGGCAGGGATTCCTCCTCCATCCCTGCATACTGCCTGTGAGGTAAATAAGAATAGTCACATGCCTCTGCCACAAGCCCTGTCACCTTTTATGAAGATTCAGCCTCCTCCGAACTTGGATTCTTCATGCCTCAGTCTCAACAGTCAGGCATGGAGTAACTGAGCAGCAGGCTGGGCTCCAGCAAGATAGCATAGCATGATTCTGCAACAGATGGCTTCTTTGGCCACGTCTCCACTTACCAGAGGATCAACACTCTGGTGATTGATCTTCTGGAGTTTGATTTAGTGGGTCTAGTAAAGACCCGCTGAATCAAATGCTGAGAGCACCCCCTATTGGCACCAGTATTCCTCACTGTTGAGAAGAGTAAGGGTAGTCAACGGGAGTGTTTCTCCCATCAACCTCACACCGTGGGACCACCCCAGAAAATCAATGCAAAGTATGTTGACTCCAGCGTCACAATTCTGCTATAAGAGTTTTTTTTCCCAAGACTCTGGTCCCTTGTACTTTCCTTTCCTAGCAGGGCAGCATGCATATGCTTTGCAGGTACCTGAGACATGCTATGGTTTGCTAGCCAGCATGTAACAGTATCTTTGTCACTGAGGGCCATGGAGCCATCAATAGGCCCTTTGGAACCATTGCCTCGCATGGCGGGTTTAATCTCCCAGCCTGAGGCTTGCCATTGTTTTCAGCTTGGTGTTATATAGACACCGCCTTGCAATCAAATGGCTGTTTAAATATGCAAATCCTGGTAGGACAGTCAAAATGTAAATTGTTTATTCTCCTCCCAGCTCTGCACTTAGCCTCTAAGGCCATAAATTATTAATTTTTGGAAGAGGTGGTGTGATCTCCGCAACAGTGGGGGTTATCATGACTTGTGTCGAGTTTTCCTGCAGGGCGAGGGATTTGTATCATACAGCTTCAAATCACCATGCCAAAAGACTAGCAGACATTCAGTCTCAACAAACCATGCGACCACTCAGCTATCGGTTCATGTGGCAGCTTCTAGCTAGAGAAGAAGCTGCCAAATGAATTTGACATAGCATCTCAGAGGACCACATCATCTCAGAATGTGGCAGACTCAGTCCTTACTCTTTTAATATTTTAAAGGACTTTCCCGCTGAGGGGAAAGTTGGATAGTCAGTCTGGGTCACTCTTCCTGGGTGTTCTTACAGCCTAAAACTTTGGGGCTGGTTCTGCTTTCAAACCTCAGTATACATTGGGGGTAACTCCACTGTAACCAAAGGGTGAATTTCAAACGAGTGATTTTTAGAGTCATAAGTCCCATTTCAACAAGACGTGTGAACTGGGGTCTCTTATTTGCTTTTGAAATCCCATCCAAAGTGTGTACGCATGTTTGTAAATTCACCCACAATTTTGTCACAAGTCAGAGAAGAAAGGAAGACCGAAAGAATCATGAGAGACAAATGATAGTCATTTCACTCAATGCGCTTCTGAAAGGAGCTCACATACCATGATGATAAGCAGTACAGGAACCTGAATAGAAAAGTGGCCACTGTAAATCAGATCCGATCCAGCCTCTGTCTCTAAAATATGTAATATTTACCAAGCATATTTCTAAAAACAGCCAGCTCCCCTATTTTGACAGATGTAATACTGAACCGGGGTTGTGGGAGAATGGGAAGCCATTAGATGGTCAATAATTTACAGTATTATATTGTTGTATCTCATACTCCCAAAATCACTCTAAACGATAAAGGCCCAGGAGTAACTTCAGTGAAGTCAATGGAATTATACTGGTATAAGAGAGATCAGACTTTCTGGGCAGAGTTTTCACAGAGCCCCGGCACTCACATTCAGGATTAGATTTCCAAAAAGCTCCGCTCCCATTCAAGCAGGTATTTTCAGAAAACCTCACACTGGATGCCTATGGAATGCTGAACACGTCTGATTATCCAGCTCCAAGTGTCTGTGTACTAGGGATATAAAATTCCATTTAAATTCATCAAATCCCATTTCATTAGTTAACCTGTTAAACTCAGCCCGGGCTGCAGGGTCAAGCCAGCCCGCAGCAGGTAGGGGGTGTTCTGGCTGGATTGCAGCATCCTCTGCCTGTGGTGGGCCTCATGGGGTTCCTGCCCCCACAAGTTAACTGTTTAACCATTTACATCCCTTCTGCATGTAGGGGAGGCTTAAAAATAGTATTGGAGAACCTGTTTGTTTTCTGCAGTCCAGGGTGCATTTCTGCTCATCTTTCATTCAGTAGGAGACAGATTTTGAAAGACTATTTCTTTCTGAGTCTCTTTCCTTTTCCCCAAAGTTCAGTAGAATCAGGAAGTCAATGGAAACCCACACTATGTATCAGTGATCAATCCACTGGCTGTCATTTTTTAATGTCTGCTTAGACATAATAAATAAATCAATCTCCAAGGCCTCTTCCGTTGACGCCAGTACTCCATTAGAACGAGAAGAGTAGCCAGCATCGACAGTTTACCCTGCCAACCTTCCCCCACACAAGATACCACACTAAGTACCTAGCATAGCTGAAGTCTCATAGATTAGTCTCATCGACGGTGCGGGTTGGTGTAGACAAGGCCTAAACTTAAGACAAAAGCCAACATCTGAATCCAGCAAGTGAGAGGTGTGCAAGGTAAGCGTGGGACAACTGTGATCAGCCAATGAAGTTGCTGTTTCACCAGGCCAGCTGGAAATCTCACTATTTCTCATCATGTGTGGGAGTGATGTTGCATTGATGTGTAAACAGACCCTCGGCTTTAACTCCATTCCCTCGTGTCGGTTGTGAGCATTCCTTGCCTTATGTCTTCAGTACGCAAGCACCAGTTCTGCACATGACCTGTCCTCTGCCTGTCCTTTTTCCAGATCCGAGCAGATGGGCCTCCCCATGGCGGAATTCAATATGAAATGGTTCCAGTTTTCAAGGATGGGAGCCCTATCCTTCGAGACATGGCCTTCTCTGTTGACCAGAAGTATCTGTATGTCATGTCGGAGAGACAGGTAAGCAGTGCTCTTCTACACCTCATTGGCTGCTGCTTTACCCCTGTGCACCGCACTTTTGGAGCCACTGTTCAGTGGTCAGTACAGATCGGCATGGTGCCAAAGGAGGATTACTTTTATCTAGTTCTGCCCATCTGTGCAGGAGAAGTGAAGGGACTTTCTTCCATGCGAGCATGCTATTGTCTGCAAGAAACAGAGATAGGGCTGAGTTGACATCAGTGAAATATGGTTTGGGATTTGGATCTTAGTCTGCTAGGAAAATATGTCCCCATCACAAGTCTCACCATCCGCAAGTTTGGCAGGAGGCTGATTTTGCATAGCTGTGTTGGAATGCCAGTGATGATTTTTTTGTTTTCTGGATTTAGTGAGATATTTTTCAAATTCTCATGAAAGTGAGAGATTGTTGAAAACAGGGCTTGGAGCCAGGACATGTTGAAGGGAGAGGCTGTGCAAGCAGATTCTCCTAGTGCAACTAAATGTTCACATATATCAATTCTTTGCTAGGCTAGTCCTGCCTTCAATCCCAATCAGCTGCTGCTACTTCTCCAGTCTGCGGCATGCATGCGCATAAATGTGGGAAAGGTGGTCTAGGAGATAGGGCATTGAAATGAAACTGGAGAAAACTACTATCTATTCTTGGCTCTACCACATGTATCACATGTGGTCTTGGGCAAGTCACTTAATCTGTACCTCAGTTCCCCATCTCTAAAATGGAGATACTTTCCTATCTTACCAGAGTGTTGTGGGAATACAAAACCATTAATGGTTATTTCTTATGTGATGAGGGTAATTTCAGTGCTTAGGTGCATGCCCAGGCCTTTATCTACACTCTGGGAGTTCTGCTAATGCACTTTAGTCCCAACTTGCATCTTCCCAGGCTCTCAGCTCCGTTAGTGCTCCTCAGTCCTGACCTATCAAAACCCCTGGAACAGAAAGCGCTTGCTGTAATAAATCAGGCAGCAATTTCTTGGAGACTGTATCACACCACAGACGACGAGCCTGACCAAGTTAAAACTTTTCTCAGTTTGGGAGCCCAAATCAGAAGGGTCAGGTTCAGGCTGGCCAATGGGGGAGGGATAGAGGGGGACAAAGGGGAAAATACACTAGTGCCTGGTGTTTCAAAGGGGCCCGGAGTGCCTGGCCAATGCCATTGCTACTGCAGCAGCCGGAACCCTGGTTCCCTTTGAAATAGTGCCGGCGACTTTCAGTGCTGCAGGGGGTGGCAGTGCAGAAGGCCATCTGCCCCCCAGTCCCGCCCCTTCCTCCCAAGGACCTGCCTCTTCCGGGGGCACAGAACTGCCCCCCAACCTTGCCCCCAGGCCTCCTGGCTGTGTCAGCTCCTCAAAGATTCCCCAATATTTACTATTAGTGAGGCCTTTCCTCTGAACCTGTTTCTGAGAGTGATAAACTGCCCCTCTGAAAAGAGGGACCAGACTGTACAAAGCAAAGCTAAAATCATCATGATGAAAATTTATGGGCTGCAGGCCACTGGCGTCCATTGCTTGAGGGAGCCAACACAGTGTTAATAATACAGGACCTCAACTGTAACAGAGCTGTATCAGCCATTCCTCTCTCAGATGAGGAAACACAAGCCGTCCCAACTGCTAAGCCAAGCTCTTGGGTTCACTGACTCTGTTCAGCATTTTAGTGGCAATCACTCCCAACTATAGAATACAGATGAATAGAACTAGTGCTTTGTGGGGGAGGGTAAGAAGTTATATCTGAAGAGGTCCAGATGTCAATGAATTTTCTTCCATTTTCAGTTAACCCCTATAAGGCACAATGCCCTGCTCCCCATCCACCCTGCTGGAAAACAGGGTACAGGCTGAACCTCTCTAGTCTGGTGCTCTGTGGTCTGGCAACATCTGTGGTCAAGCAAGATTTTATTGAGCTGGATGGCCACTGTTCATGGGTGTGGCCAAGTTTCCCGCGGTCCCGTAACATTTGTTTAAAGCCCTCAGTCCTGGCTCTTAGTGTTCTATACTGTTCTTTAGCTCTAATGTACCCCTAAATATCTTCTGAGAGCCCAGCAAGCAGCGGAAGGGTTGGTAATGCCGCTAGAAAACATTGACCTCCCATGGTCCGGCAAATTCTCTGGCTCAGCACCGGTCCCTAGGATGCTGGAGAGGTTCAAGCTGCAACGAAAGACTCCTTCATCGATAAGGCTGGGCGCCTGTCTCAGATTGACGCGGGATGTTTTAATATTTGCGGAGCACCTAAAGGGCCTAATCTCATTTCTCTGGTGAATGGGAAGTCAGTTTGAGTCCCAGGCTGTTAGCATAGGTCCGGAGATGCCCACACCTTCTGCAACTGGAAGGAAGGGCGCCTACATGTTCTCCATAGCTGAATTCTTTATGACCTCCTTTTGGAATGATCAGAGCTCAGTCTAAGGCTTACATTGACTGGCACAGCCAGACAGTGGTTGTACTAGGTGTCACAATCTCATTGTATTCACTTGGGACCAGAGCAATAGTGGTAACTCTGAGTATTCAGATTACTTGTCAGAATGGGTGTGGGTATTTAACCCACGTAATGGCAGCCTGTCATGTAGCCGTGTGCCTGTGAAATGCACCAACAAGGAGGAAAGTTGGCAGGCAATACAAAAAATCTTGAGGTTGCAGATCGACACTGTAATAAATGTGTAATGACCTATGTGCGTTGTGCTTTCCTACACCATCCTGCATTTCGTGGCCACTAAATGCTCCTCCATGCTAAAATCCAATCCTCCTGCAGTAAAAACAGGCCTCTTCCACTTGAATTAATGTTGAATCTTCATTAGTTGTTATGCATTATAGAGCATATGATACATATATGAGCCATTCTGCATCCATCCACAAGAAGGCAGTATCACTATAGGCAGTGCTGCTTAGTAGACAAAGCACTGGATTGGGATTCAGGAGACTGGTTTCTTTTCCTGGTTCTGCCACTGCCCTGCTGAGTGACCCTGGGTAAATGGCTTCCTATCTACATGCCTCATTTTCCCCATCTGTAAAATGGAAATAATGCTACTGACTTCCTTTGTAGGGTGTTTTAGAATCTCAGATGAAAAGTATTGTATAACTGTTAGGTATTATTATAATCACACTTGCTAGTTCATTGTCATTTCAAAATATCATCTGTAAACCATGTCAAAGCAGAGGAGGAGGCGGGAGGAAAATATACTCTCTAGCTGTAAAGTTATTTAATGCCAGAGAATAAATGTTTTCTAGAAAGAGTAAGGCATTTTCCCATTTTCCCCTTCTATTAAAAAAAAAAATCCTTGTAGTTAAATCATCTGATTATAGCAACTTAGTAGGAGAAATTACCATAAATAGGTACAAATTTAGGACTTCTTCCCAGAATGCACTAGGCCACTGCATTAGACAATTTGTTCAGTTTATTTTACTTGGCACTGAGTCCATGGTGCTCTGCCCATGCAGAGAAACTAGACATTGCAAGGAGCTGTGTGACTTTTCTAAAATCGAATGCCCCAGATTAAAACTTGGATGCTGTGATCGTTTTTCTGGGGGCCACATTATCTCTCACGCACACCCATGGAAGGGAGTTAAAAACAACCTGAGTTTGAAATAGGTTTCCAAGGGAAATCCAGCAGGGATGCCTCCATCTCATCTCTTATGAGGCGAGAGGGTCTAAATATTCATCAAAGTTGCTAATTTGCTTAATTGTGAAGCAAAACGAAGTGGAGAGAATTAGTAAATAATGAAACATACCTGGAGCGTAAATTCCATTATGTGCTGCAAAGGTCTGTGATTGGGAGTGAGAGATCCTAGAGCATCAGTCTAGATGGAACTCTCCAGCAATCTTTCTCCTTCTGAGCCTGCAGCCCTATAGTGTTGTGATGTAATAGTTCTGCAAAATATGTGGGGTTGTATTTTTCCCTTGAATCCTGTGCAGAAAAGATGCCCAGTGATTTAACAAGGGTCAGTTCTGAGAAAAGCAGAAAGGCCCATCAATTGCAGAAGCTGTGATGCTGTAAATACTAGGAAATGCCCTTAAAAGAACTGGATATGCACAATAAAAATGGCTTTAAAGGTCTTGAGTCAAAGAGGAAAGGAGAGTGAAATTTCTACCCAAGTTAAAGGGATGTGGGCAGGTAGTTTAACCTTAAAGCAGAGCTGCCAGCAATTATTTATTAACCTGATGGAGAAGGTTGTCCAGATGCTGTGATGTATGTAACTTTTCCCCCTTTTCAGCAAATATTTAGCATCTCTCTGTAACCAACTTTTTAAAACCCCACCATTTTTGTAGGGCCCACCAAAAACATGCATTCCCCTACTTGTGTCTTCACCAACACCACTGATGATACTAGTGCGAACTAGGAGAAGAAATAAAAGGATCTGTGCTGGGTTGGGGTTGCACAGGATCAAGAAGCCATATCCAAGTGGGGATATTTTCTGACAAAGTACGGTCATACCATTTCTGCATCAAGCTCGTCTTAGGTGTGGCTGGTATCAGGTTGGAAAAACAAGCGTCTAATCAGAAAGCCTGGAGTCCTATGAAGTGTATGGCAGTTCCACCTTGACATTGGCTTTTGTCTCATGGTCCCGCACCCACAGTTCCCAGTGGTGGCAGTTCACTCAAACTTAGCTATGGTCCTCATGTGCACCTTTCCTGTTCTGTCACCAGCTTTTACTAGGACACGTGATTTGACATTTGATTTCTGTCACATCTTTTAACAGTAAAGAAGCAGCACCAGCTGTTGCATAGCCCAGTTTAAAGACACACAAAGAAAGAGAAACTCCATTTCCAGGGCTATCATCAGGATACTGTCAAATACAGGTTGAACCTCTCTAGTCCGGCACCTTCGGGACCTGGCTGGCACTGAATCAGAGAAGTTGCTGAACCATGAGAGGTCAATGATGGCTGGCAGCATTACCAACACTTCCACTACCAGATGGGCTCTTAGAAGACACTTAGTGGGTGAATTAGAGCGAAAGAACAGCACAGAATACTGAGAACTAGGACTGGTGGCTGTAAACAAACTTTATGGAATCGTGGGAAACTTGGCTAAACCCAGGATAAGTGATCATCTGGCTAACTAACATCATGCCAGACCACACATGTTGTTGGACTAGAGAATGCTGAACTAGAGAGGTTCAACCTGTATGTGTTAGAAATTACTGTTAAGAACTGTTGTGTGAGGAGCTGACTTTGTTCTCTGTACACTTTGCTCTAGCTAGCACTTAGGTTATAAGGGAAGTGTGTCTGAAAGGGACTGTTAATAGCAGAAATTCACTCTCCCAAAATCCAGCACCATTCCACCAAACATTTCCACTAACAGGCCGCACAGGACTTAAATAGCGGTTAGCAGCACTCCATGAGGGGCCAGTACAGAAATAACGCTGTTGATTGTGGATCAGGACTGAGATGCATGGGCAGAGTTATGCAGGATCCCAAGATGCTGTAGGTCAGGGTTGAGAGGCATTGGCAAACTTACGTGATGTTTCAGGACTGGAATAGCAGGAGGTGTTGCAGTTCAAGACAGAAATGTGTTGGCATGTCAGAGGTGAGGGAATGGCAGATTTAGCTCTGATCCCAACAAGAACTGCCTCTCATTTTTCACAGGTACCTACGTTCAATTAGCAGGGTTGGTTTTTTTTAATTAAATAAAATGCTGAATTTGAGATTCTTGATCCTTCCACCTGCTTCCCTGACCCCTGTTGGAATCAGTGCAGCAGAAATATGTAGCAGCATATGGAGACATACTCTACCTGTGGTGAGTCTGCAAACAAGAAGCAGCAGAAGAGGGGTTAATGATACCAGGAGAGCAGAGCAGCCATCAATAGGCTGGGGGCTGCCATAGGCCTCTTGAATAAGGACGTATCGTTCCCATAGTAAATCTATCATAAACCACATGTCTGTATGTGTAAGGAAATCTCCGAGAATGAGGATCTGAGTACAGTTTGCTGGGAACACCCTTAAAGGGATCGTTCTAGTCAGTAAAGAGGCTTTATAGAAATGCAGTCCTGGGGCCCTAATTATTCACCTGCCGTGAAGGGAATGGCCTTTTTATAAACGAAACGCAGAGCTTTTCAATTATCTTTTTACCCTGCAGGGCAGAAAAATTTTTATGACTGCAAGGTTATAACCCCTTCTTATGCCGGATGTCTGCTCTCTGTCCACCTTCAAGTCATAGCTGCGCTTTTATCGACCGCAACTTTGACGGTGCGCCCCCCTTCCATCTGTGTAAATCACGAGTGGCTATTGAAATGAAGGGACATAGATGGTGTGAAACTGACATGGGGATAAACAGGCCCACTGATGCTTTGGTGCCTGTTAGTCATGCAGCGCTACTACCATTTACAGTTGCAAATGGATCCCGGGCTGAGAGCATGCTAGGTGTTGTAAAATCACAGAGCAAAAGACAATCCCTGACCCAAAGAGCTTACACTTTAGTTAGATGAGACTTGATGGCTATAAATGAGGTATTTAAAAAAGGACTGAATATCATACTGCAGAGTTGTGTGTAGGGGATAATCCTGAACTAGTCAGGAAATGGGGCTTGCTAGGTCTTTCTCTTCCTAATTTATTTAAAAAGCTGTCCACTAAATTCTGATGGTGGAATCTTTGTTATAAGTGACGCAGGCTTCTTGCATGACCTTTGGCAATTCACTTAGCTTCTCTGTGCCTCAGTTTCACATCTGTCCATAGGGGATAATAACATTGCCCTGACTCAAGAATGTTGTGAGTATAACTGTATTGATGATTGTGAAGTGCATTCAGATCTACCGATGAAAAGTGCTCTGAAAGAACGAGGTGGTGGTGGTGGTGGTATTATTATTATTGTCATTATAATATAGTAGTGACAGTCTGACATACACCAGGTACAGTGTGCAACAGCAGTGTTACAAGCAGAGAAAGATGAGCAAGTCATCACAAGTAATTTCTTTAGGCTTCACTTTCTTCTTCCTACCTGTGAACAGATTGTGATTTTTTTCTCCAGTTTATTTGTTCTTCCTCATGGTTTTGAAAGGAGCGTTCTTCAAATGACTCTTGATATGTAGCTTGTTCATATTTTCATTGGACTGGTAAGCCATGTGGTATCTTCTCCAATCAGGGAAGAGGGAGCATAATCCAAAATTTATCTCCCGTAAATATTCTCCCACATCCATGTAAACTGTGTTGCCCCATGAGTGTTCCTGCCAGCGAAGTTCTCTGTGGTTGGTTGGTTAGACTAGATGCTTTCTGGGCAAGCGCCTGGAGTTTCTAGGCACTCCCATAATAGAAATCAAACTCCATCAGCTGGAGTCAGAATAAAATCCATAAACTGCGTGACAAGAGGTCATGGAAGGGCCATAGCTGGAGATTACACTGGCCTTTTCACACTGCTCTGGAGTGCAAGCGGGTGTAAAACTCCATTAGGGGACCTTCATTTAAATGGGAGTCAGGCAGCTTCCAAACCCCTTTCATCCTTACTTGGGAATCGTCGGTGGGTCTCCCAATTTTACCTTTAGAAATAATTAGAAGAGAGAGAGGGAAAAGAGCACCAAAGCGCCTGAGTGATTGCTCATGGCTTATGTGACATTTTTATACCAGTTTGATGTAGTTCAGAGACCCTTATGCAGAATATTATGAGCCGAGCAGCGCTCCCGCCCGTCACTGGGTGGGAGGTGGGAAAGATTAATGCCAGCCCCTACCGATTCCCCTCACGTCCCAACAAGAAGGGCAACGCAGTCAAAGAAGAGAACGTACTGTGCCTCCGCCTGCCCGTATAAATGATGGGCCGTCTCCCCCAGCGCCAGTGGGAGGCAGGTGAACTCTGCCATGGAAGAAGCCAGGGAGGTGGAGAGATTGATTCTTGAAGGTTATTTGAATGAAAGGGGTGGAGAGAGCTGTTTTATGGGCCCACCGAGGTTTCCTCTCAACCTCATCTGAAGCTGTAATGGGTTACACATAGGTTTTGACCGGTAGCAGTTAATTAACATCTGCTCTAGGGGGCTTGTGTCAGGTCTCTGGCTCCACAATAGGCTGCTGTAAAAGGAAGATTAGGGAGTTGGTGGTTTTCTAATCAGTCGACAGGTTTAGTCTAATCTTTTTTCCTTTAGAGTTTCCAGCCTGGGGCTGAGATATCTTTCTTGTGCGCTCTCTGCCTTTCTCTCTTTTTCTCTGCCGTCTCACCAAGTGATTTCCAGACACTTACCTTCCGTTACCTTAATCAAGGTGCATGCAAAGGGCAACATAGCTCAGCACATGGAACTAGGGGACAGGAACTCACAGATTTTTATTGCCATCTCTGCTCCGAGCTCACTGTGCGTGTTGTTGGGCCAGACACTTGCCCGCTCTGTGCCTCAGTTTCCCCATCTGCAAGCTGTGGGGAGTAACAGGGGGCTCCATGGATGAATCAGTTTGCAAACTGCTTTAATGAAGAGGAGGCGCCATTGAAAAGCTGGAGTTCTCTCACCGTTGAAAACTGGAGTTCTCTCATCTGGAAGGGAGGAGGCTGGGTTCACACACATCTCATGAGCCATGCCGAGCAATGGACCAGTATGCTCATGAGATATGTGTGAACCCAGCCTCCTCCCTTCCAGATAGCTACAGAGCAGTCACAATAAGACGGGGGGAGGGGATTACAAATCCTCATATGCAAGGTCTAATCGGGTGATTGCTTACTACCTTGTTTACATACAGAATGGGAAAACACTAAAACCTAGTGCAGCTGCTCTATATATACCATGTGCTCCACCAGGGTTTTATATGAATAAACGGTGTCTCTCCTGTTAGCGGTGATATATTTGCCTAACAAATATCGCATGTCAGGAGCTGCAGACCTGCAGGAGTCTCTGGGAATAATTTGTGATCTAGCTCACCATCTTGTAACCCCAAGACATGTAGATCCTGTGATAATTGCTTTGCTTTGAACTGAGTGGTGGGGGCGGAGGGCAGAAGATGCCTGGATGATTTAAAAGGGTGTGGAATTGGAGTGAAGACTGAAAGAAAAACAAGGAAGTCCATCAATCCTGGGACAGAGAGGCCATAAATACAGAGCGTGTCTTGAAGGAAACGGAGAAAACACAGTAAAAATGCACAAGATGGATAAAAATCTGGAGTCCTAACGGGGGAAGCAAGCTAATTACAGGTTTAGCTCTGCTGCCTGCTTGCTGAACTGCTAGTTCATTGGGCATAATCTTAGAAGTGTTTGGTGGCGATTTGGTTGGATTCAGATACACTTGCTCAAAATAGTATTTACTTAGAGCAGGGGTGGGGAACCCTTTTTGGGTAGAGGGCCACTGACCAAAAGAAACGTCAGTCAAGGGCCTCTCACAAGTGAGGAGCCGCCCCCCCCCCAAAGAAACTAATCCCAACCCCTCACTGACATGGCCCAAAACTGAGAAGAAGATACTCCCCACATTCCCCTCACACAACTTAGCCTGGGAAGCCTAGGCTAGTAGATGTTGTGTGCTCCCGCCCCATAGGGGGTGGCGATGGGGGAGGGGAGCCATAAGCCTCGAGGGCTGGACCCACGCAAGCTAAATGTGGGGTTCCCCACCCCTGACCTAAAGTTTTACTGCTCCTCTCAAATTGAACCATGCATCCAGTTTGCAAAGCTGCTCTTTCTGTGCCTCGTGTCCACTTAAGGGGTTTCGTTACAAACCCCAAGTCCACGCACGTTTGCCAAAAATTCAGCAAGTCAGGCCTGGGTGCTCCTCTTTGTTGCTAGGGTTGGCGTGGTCCCAAGTTGGTGGATATGTGTGGGGGTGGGACTGCTCTTCTGAACAGGTATGGGCCAATTCTTGGTTGTGGGTGTAAACTACAAAACTCTTTTGGGTTTTGATCGAATGCCAGTCTTTCTCCCAAGAGAAATGTCATCAAAATCGATATGTTTTTTGCAAAGAAGTTCAGAACAGCATTTCCTGGCAGAAAACTTAAGTGCTTTTGAAAAAACATCTTATCCCAAATGCAAAGAAATGTGCTTGTGCTTAAAGCAACCTACTAAGGATGTTGAAGGCCCTTTTTTACTTTACAAAGAATAACTTGTAGTTAGAAACCTGTTGAAGTTAACAGCGAGGTTCCCTATGGTATTGTTACTGCCTTCTCACTTCCCTTCCAATTGGGTTTAAAGTCCTGACCCATGTACCGCCACATTGTTCTGGGATGACAACCTACCCTCAGAGTAAGTGGAGTCAAAGCATCTAACCTCTTCAACTCTTCCCATCTTTTTTTCCACACATTAGCAGAAACATCCCCATAGAAAATTTAGATTCTTCTCACCCATCACATGTTGTTGGTGTTGAGTTAAAGATCTGAGCAGGTCAAAAATCTGAGAAATACATTCTGAAGTTGATTTTGCTTTGTAGGTTTTTCAACATACCCATTATTCATTCCCCCCTCCTCCTAATTTTTATTCAAATTTTTTTATATCAACATCCATGGAAAAAATAGAAGCCAAAACCTTCACTAAAAGGCATGTTGATGAAAATATTAACTTGGTTGATGCAAATCATGAATCCTTTTTTACAAGAAATGAATCCTTTGGGGGGGGGGGGGGGAATGCAGCAAGCTTCCAGGAAGTGCTTCATTCTTCTAAAAGGGCCTTTTGGGGACAAGCTCTGTTAAACGTGAGCAGGTTCTGAGACTGACCTGCCTGGTGTCATGATACTGTCTCCTTGTTGGTTGCAGCCACTACATCACATTCAGATGTCTAAAACCACTTCTCTGTCTTTTTTCTTTTTCACGTAAATAAGTGTCAGAGTTGCCAGAAGCATGCTGTGCAGGCATGAATGAGGAGGACAAGAGGGAGGTAAATGAGAAGGAAGTGGGCAACAAGGATCCGGCAATGGGGAAGGAGAGCTCTCTGCGAAACGGTCTCTCTAGAAGAGTGAGGTCAGCAAGGTGAAAATGATGGAGACTCCTTGAGTTAGGGACTTGGCTCTGAGAGGTGCTCTCAGCAACATAAAACTGACATGTTCCCTGATGACCTGGTCACGCTAGACTAGCTTCAGTCTAAAAATCCAGCTTTTCATGTTTTGTTTTGTTTTCCGTAGGCAATTAGAGGTAATTAAGAAATCCAGCTAAAAATTAATCTGAGGTCATTAAGAGAAGCTACCTGGTAAGCAGGATGTGTTGGCTAGCATTAATTGTTCATTTTTTTTTTTTAAAGCAGGCAGGTGGAACAACATATTGTCTCATTTTTTCCTTTTTCCCTCCTGTTGACAGTCCATTTGTCATATATGCAGAACAGTGGTTCTTAATTTGTCCTTGCCTGGGTCAGTTCCATGGTATTTCTACAGCTCCCATCCTGCAAGGACTTATGAGGAGTGTCATTGCTCTCACTGGTGCAAAGTGAGGTGTGTAAGTTTGTGCGGGAGCAGGCCCTTATAAGATGAGCCTTCATAGAATAGAAAGTTAAAATTCCTCCAGCCCAGCATCAACCTTCAACATCAGTCATTCAGCAGGTTTATCTAAATGGGGCATATTTTAAGCCTTGTTCCTATGATTCTTCCTTTTAAACCTGCCGTAGAGTGAGTGTGTGTGTGTGTGTGTGTGTTTCCTCTGCCAACCACAGGTCTCCCAGCATGCACTTGCCTCTGTATTTGCTTCCCTTTCCAATTTCTCGTGCTCCCCAGACCTATTTTTCATTTTCAGACAGGCAACCTGAAATACTTCCAATTTCCCTCACTGTACACATGCTTATAGACACACATAGACACTTTCACAAAGCCACTAGTGCACAAGAATTTGTCAATGGGGGTAAATGGCAGTTCTTCATAGTGGGGAAAGGTTTAAAACCTTTAGAGGAGTTGTTCCCCATGACTAGCCCATGTCGTGCCCACGACTGTTTTATCTGCTGGCAGTGCTGTGATCTGTCTCTTTCGGTGCCAGAATGAGAACAAGGAAACTTAATCCAATGTTATACATTTCAACTCAAACTGCCACCGCTGCTTTATTAAACTAGCTTCTTTTGATTGCAGATGGCAGGTCTCCTATTATCCCTGGCTTAGTAAATATTGAATTTGCCTGCTGCCTCGGTCTCGGTGCGTGCCTGTCACTTCACAGGTGGAGAACTGAAGACGGACCAACATGCAAAACGTTTGCTTGTTTTTAAAAGCAAATGGTGGACGCGGATGCATTTTGCTCCATTTAAGATGCTAATATTCAGAGGCATGTGCGCAGAGTACCGGGAACCCTGCTGATGTATCAATTAATTTCTTTCCATTTAACTCAAATGGTTTAAAATGTATACAATGCACTTTTTTTTTTTTAATCAGCATGGGAATCTGTTCTTGGTCTATCCCAGGATGTTACAAAACAACTATTCAGACATTATCTGCTTAGTCCACTGATTGGAACAGAGGACTTGGGAGTCACAGAACTCTTGTGTTCTATTTCTGGCTCTGCTGTCAATTTCCTGTGTGTCCGTGGGCAGCTTGCAGCCTCTTGCTGCCTCAGTTTATCCCTCTTGTAATAGAGAGGCATTGTCGTTCTTGTGTTTTAATGGACATACTTTTGCTGATCAGTGTTTTGATCATTCCAGTGGGAAGTAGCTCTCTTTTCTGGGTATGCAGGGTTGTAGCTATTCTTGCCCCCCCCCCCATCTTGTAATCTGTCTGGCACCAAAATGGATTTTGCCATCTCTTCCCACTCAACTCTGCCCCCATTGCACTTGCAAATTATGGATATGAAAGTGTAACCGTTTACGTGGTTAACTGATAAGCCTGGGCTCATTTATTAACATGTGCAGTTACAAAAACTCCCCACTCGCCACGCACTGCTGCCTCTCTATCAGAGGCAGCAGCACGGAGGGGCAGGTGAGAGTCAAGCCAGCCCCCTTCATGCACCAGCCTCTGCCTTCCCCTCCCCTGAGTAACAGCTGCATTTTTCAGGGGTTACATGATTAAATAATTAAATGCATTTTAACAGGCCAGGTCTTAGGGCAAGGGCAGCAAGGTAGTTGCCTTGGGCCCCGCTCTGCCCGGCGCCGGTCTGCTCAGCTGTTTGCTTGCCACACTGGCTGGGAGCCACCTGGCTACATGGTGCCGCCAACACAACATGCCGCCTTGGGCCCCACAAACTCTTTGGCCAGGCCTACATTTTAACATCCCTGGCCTACTCTGGCCTACTTTGCTGGCAACCCTGGCCTACTCTGCTGTAGTAAGAATGAACAGGATTCGGCAGAGACCACTCACCTATTTTTTGCCCTGAGCTGAGATGTATACTGGGGGTCTGCAGAGGTGAACAGGCTAGGCCGTAGGCTAACTTCCTGCACTACCCAGCCTGCCTCTCGCCCTCTTGAACCTTCCAGTGCAGCAATTACATACTAACATTCCAATTTGCATCCACTGTCTGAATGCCAAGTATCCTTTCCACTAATGGCTTCTGATTGGATCTAATGTTGGGAACATCCTAGTTCCACTGTGGCAAAACTCCCGTTCACTTCAGAAGCCACCAGGATTTTACCCATGAATTTAATCATTCAGATAACATAGAACCTTGGACCACTATTTTGAAGTGGCTAGTGATTCTGGCTCTCGGACTTGAGACACCTTGAGGGAGTGTGATGTCGGGCTCCTCCAAAGGAAACAACTAAAATCCCTACATGATTCTAAAAATCATATTCAGAAATTGAGGGGGAGGCTATTGTGACCTGCTGGTTCCAGTTTGAAAGCGGGCATCCAGATAAGTCTCTGCTGGAATTTCACCCTGTAATAAGAATAATGAGAGGGGAAATCATATTCCCTAGTCGGATAATTACTTACAGGAGAAATCTGAAATTTCACATTGTCCATTTCAGAAAGTGCTCAGCTATGAAATTTAAAAGCAAACCTCAGATTCCTCTTTTTCTATCAGGTTTTTTTCCCCCCCTTTTCTCATTCTGTGCTGCTCTAACAGAGGCTTCTCAGCAAATGAGTTTGGCGGCTACTCAGCCGGTGAGGAAGGGAATTGTTCATGCTGGGCGCGAACAAAAAAGACACATAACTCACAATATGGAGAAGGGAGCTCTGAAATTGCACAAATTATTCGATTTTATACTTTAATTAGTTTGAATTAGCAATGGGAATAGATGCATAAAATGATCCAGTCAAGGGTGAAATGGAAAAAGGGATACGGTATAGAGTGTCACTTTATTATTATGAAGTTTGTGGGAAGTAAATGTAGAAGGCAGAGAGACCCTTCCCATACTAAGGCGTCATCCCCTGAATACAGACATGAGAATTTGACAGGGATGGGTTGCAACCAATTTCAGGCAGGCGTGGCCATAGACATACTCCATACAAGTGGCAACTTAGGGCATTTAAGGTCTTGCCCTGACTCAAGTTGGCATCTTACACCCTTCCCACTTGGCAGCAGCCCCCCAGAGTCGGAGAAAACTGCAACCACTTACCACTTGCCGTGACAACATCTCAGCTCCCTGATCTTGCTTGGACTCCATCCAATGCCAGCTCAGTACTAGATGGCTGAAATGTATGGCTAAAAGGAAACAGAAAGGTTTGAAACCACTTCAGATCTATCTGAACTTTTTATTGAAAACAATAAGAAAATGTCTTTTTTTTTCTTGTACTTCTGAAAAGTTCCACGAAATGTGATTGATAGGCTGGTTTTGACTTCATTAAGTCTCTCTGCTTGCTGGTGCCATTCCAAATTGGAAGGAGAAAAACAAAGCAACAAGCACCATTTCCTGCAGTAATTCTGACATGAGGAAAGGCAAGAAAATCTAGCCTGATTGCCAACCTAAATTACAAGATAAATTTAACCCAGTCGGGCCCTAGGACTCTCTTGCAGAACCAAGTCCTGGGAGGAGAAGCCGCCCCAACTAACATCCTTCTTCCCCGAGATGGGTTGAGGATTCAGTTCTAGTCAGGTTCTTATACTGCAGCATTCCCTATAGTCCTAAATCGAGAGCTCTTAAATATTTTCTTTAATAATTTGGATAGTCGAGTGGAGAGCATGCTCATAAAATGTGCAGATGACACTATGCTGGGAGGGGTTGTAAGCATTTTGAAGGAGAGGATTAGAATTCCAAACAGTCTTGACAAATTGGAGAATTGGTCCGAAGTTGTCAAGATGAAGGCTCATGAAAAGCCCTGGACTTAAGAAAGAAAAAAAAAATCAAATGTACAATTATAAAATGGGGAGTAACTGGCTAAGTGGTAGTAGTGCTAGAACGGATCGGCGGACTGTAGTGGGTCGCAATTTAATATGAGTCAGCAATGTGCAGCAGCTGCAAAAAAAAAGGTCAATACCATTCTGAAATGTATTATTAGGAATAAGTCCAGGCCCACTGACGGGGGCATGGCAAAAGGGGCAGTTGCCCCAAGGCCCAACGGGGGTGGTGCAGGAAGCCACCGGCACTTGAAATCGCTGCCGGAGTGCTAGGTCATGTGCTCTGAGCAGTACTGAGGGCTGGGACGAGGGAGGGTATGCCATGCTCTAGCCAGAGAAGAGGGCGGGCTGTCCTCAGCTCACCTCTTTTTGGGACCATGGAGTCGCCCCCATCACCTTGCCTGGGGCCCGCAGATGCCATCGGTTCCCCTGTGTAAGTCACAGGAAGTAATTGTCCTTCTCTGCTCTATACTAGTGAGGCCTCAGCCAGTGTGCTGTGTTCAATTCTGGGTGCTAACTTTGAGCAAAGACGTGGAGAAACTGGAGAGTCGGTGATCAATTGTTCTCTGTGCCCTCTCAAAATAGGACAAGTTAGCAATGGGCTTAATCTTCAGCAAAGGGGGATAGGTTAGATAGGAGGAAAAACTTTCTCATTGTAAAGCTTGTTACGTTCTGAAATGGGTTTCCAAGGGAGGTTGTGGAATTCCCATTAGTGCAGGTTTTTAAAAACAGGTTGGACAGACATTTCTCAGAGATGGTCTGGTGTACTAGGGGGATGGGCTTGATTTTTCAATATCCCTTCCAAGCTTCTATTTCTATGATTCTCTAGTACAGGAATGCCTTCCAAGAATGCATCAAGCAATGTAACTTACTTTTGCCATGTATGAGCCTTTCCTTGAATGAAAGGAGTGAGATTCCTTAACTTTGTCACTCAGCTTAACTGATCTGGGAATGGGGGTTCCAAAAGGAACTCCTACTAACATTAATATGCCTTGCAAGTAACTCCCGCATGTCCCAATAAGGAAATGGCATTCTAACAGAGTGGAGAGGGACCACAGAGTGTGAATAGGATGAGAATATTTAAATAGTGAAGGTACAAGCAGTTCTAATGTAAGAATATGATGGGAATTCAAAACAAAAGAAACTCTGGACCCTCACCTATTTAGATTGTAAGATTTTTGGGAAAGGGAATGTCTGGATATATACAGTACCTTGCACAACAGGGTTGTAATCTCTGCTGGGTCTTTTTGTTGCGATGGTGACACATACAGATAATAATGGTGAGAATCCAGTTCCACCCAAACTATTTTTAAGGGTCTGAAATGTTCAGAGGAAAGTTTCTGCAGGTTCCTGCAAGTTGTAAAATGATTGACAAATTCCAGGAAAGGTGGGTATGATGGTGTTTCCATTTGGGTCTACTAAATGATATTGGAGTTGGTTGGAAAACAAGAGAGAAAATTGTGAATTCCTCATCTCGTGTGTGTGTGTGTGTGTGTGTGTGTGTGTGTGTGTGTGTGTGTGTGTGTGTGTGTGTGTTGACTGTAAGATCTCAGCGGCTTTGGGGTGTGTGTGTGAGAATTGATTGTGAGATCTCAGGGGCTTTGGATAGCTCAGCATCCAGATCTCTGGAGGTTTCTGTAGTGAAAACCCCAAGCCTTTTGACATGTGAACCATCTCAGTCTTAGGTTATAAATTTAATGCAACCTTACATCAAGCTCTGTTCTAAAGCATGAATCTTTACTCCCAAGCATTGCTAGAGCCCAAGCCCACAATATCTCTGCTATTCTTCAGAGGCCGTTAGATTGATCTGGCATCTCTGAGCTATACTGATGAGGAAAAGCGGCTCCATTAATAATCTTCTATTTATTCTAGAAATTCAGGAATGTGCCAGGCAGACTAAACATTCTGGCTTCCCTTCTCCACCTCAAGGCTTGAGGGAGCCGGGGGAGGGGGAAGGCTCCATGCCAGTAACAGCAGTGCCCAGTGCTAAGTCAGAGGCCTTGAAGAACTTGCCAAGGTTGTTAGTGTCCAGACGGAGCTGGAACACAGTGTTCAGCAGATCTGCAGGGTGAATGTATGGTGGGAAATCCGCCGAGGTCCCTTCAGAATTCTTGCGGGGACACACCTACCTCCCCAGCTCCAGGCATTGGGGTTTTACACTCATTTACCCTGAGCGCTTTGATGAGGCTCTGCAGTGGTTAGAACAGGATGGCTGGAAGTCAGGACTCCAGCAGTCTGTGGCAGGCTCATGGGGCTGCTCCCTTAACCTCTCTGTGTCTCACTTTATCCATCTGCGAAAGAGAGAGAAAACGTACCTGATGCATTCTTGTGTTGTGAGACAGAACTCATTCTCCTCTCTACAGTGTTGAGGTGTGTGTCTAGCAAAGTGGTGTAGCTAAGCAAAGGAAGGTCAGCCCCGTCCCACTACTGAATCCAAGTATCTCATAGTTCCTCATGAATTTATTCTCGTGGTACCCCTGTGAGGCGGAGTGTGTTAGAATGTCAGTGAGGAGTTGTGTCAGAGAGCAATGAAGTGATTTGCTCAAGGTTATATGGAGAGTCTGTGTCAAAGTCAAGAATCATAGAATCATGGAATACTAGAACTTGGACTCGAGGTCATCAAGTCCAGTCCCCTACCTGCACGGCAGGACCAAGCACCATCTAGATCATCCCTGGCAGGTGTTTGTCTAATCTGCTCTTAAATATCTCCAGTGTTGGAGATTCCACAACCTCCCTAGGCAACTTATTCCAGTGTTTAACCACCCTGACAGTTAGGAAGTTTTTCCTGATGTCCAACCTAAACCGCCCTTGCTGCAACGTAAGCCCATTGCTTCTTGTCCTAGCATCAGAAGTTAAGGAAAATATTTTTTCCTCCCTCCTCCTTGTAACACCCTTTCAACCCACATCTACTGAGTCCCAGACCTGTGCCATAACCACAAGACAAATTTGTGGAAGGAATGCACAACAATTTCTATGTCTAGTAAAAATGTCTCATGGAATTTGTATCCCTGTTCAGAGGATGGTGACAGCACCGTTCATAACTCAGATATCCTAAAACTCTGGATAGAGCAACAAGGCTGTGACATTGGCCCAGCAGTGACTCTTTAGCGACTCTGTGATTTGGACACTGAGAGACAGCAGGGTTGACTTGCCGTGCTCATGGAGGGCTATGTAATTGGTTAGAGCCACCATCTAAAATCCAATCTTCCTGCTGTGATTGCTCAGTTCTCTTTGTTTGATGGAAATGGGTGATTTCTTTAAACTCAGGACACAGCAGAGTGAAGATTATGCTTCAGGTTATCTTCATACTCTGAGGATTGCCAGTTCAAAGGGGAATTTATTGGGGCACTCAACTGTGGAGGAGTCACTACAGGCATTTGAGGGTATGTTGGGCATCTCCAAACATAAATGCTGCTTTATACTGTCTTTGTCAGGAGCAAGATATTATTTTATATTTATATCACTGACACCAAAGCAGTCATGTGTGTCACAAAACAGGAGGTAGGAGACTCTCAGGAATAGAGGAAGTACAAAACACATGCAGTCTTAGGCCACGTTTTCACTTCCCGGAAGATCAACACTGCAGCCATCGATCTTCCGGAATTCGATTTAGCGGGTCTAGTAAAGACCCGCTAAATGGAAGGCTAAAGGCATCCCCATCGACACCAGTGTGCCTCGAATCATAAGGAGTAAGAGAAGTTGACAGGAGTGTTTGCTCTCATTCACCTCCCACTATAGAGATGGTGCCAAAGTTAGAAATAAGGTGTATCAGCTCCAGCTATTCAATTAACATAGCTAGAATTGCGTATCTTAATTCGAGCATCTCTGTAAGTATAGACATGGCCTTAGGCAGCTGGTCTGGTTTATGTGAAGATTTAAAGGTAATATCAAAGTTATGCCACCTAAGACAATCAGACATCCTCCCTCTCTTTGGCTCCTCTTCACAGTTTGTCTATCCAGTTTCTCTTGCAACACATATTTCCCTGTTCCATGCCCTTCTGTCTGTTTAATTAGTATTCACGTTCCCTTCAAATGGAAATCAAGTGAAGTCTTCAGAAAGCTGAAGTGACTTGCATTATTAGCACATCGCATGGGCGGGATGGGTGCCTGCTGTTCTGTCACGCACGGCAGTGAAAGATTCGGAGGAGTCCAAATTGGGTTTTCCAAATGAACTGAGCTGATTTGTGAAACAATTGAATTAAAAGAACCATTCAAAATCCCAAACCATTAACAGAGTAAATGCATGAATTTGAAAAGTACAAATCAGCACTGCATCAGAAGCCAAGACTGGGCAATCCTCAAACATAAGGAGCAGCGGGAGGAGGGTTTAAAAACTTAGCTCTGGCAGGCTTCAGAATTCTGCTTTATCTGAACCCTCCGTACTTTAGAGATTGTTTGGGGGCAAGTCCAGGTGGTTAGTTGTGTGTGTACAGTGGCCAAGCACTTTATTGCCCTGAACCATGACTGGGGCTGCTAGGTGGCACTGCTGCACAAATAATTCAATAATAATAATTAATAATATGACCTACAAAATGGCCAAATACACGATTAGCTCATGATTGCTACCCACCCTAGCAAGTCAGTGATGCTCGCCGTGGCAGTAGGCCCTGAGCCAGCCTGTTGCAATCTCCCACCTTCTAGTCACAAATGCCTTGGTAAATGCTGGATTTTGCAGCATGCCTTTGAGGTTAGCAAATCCAGTCCCTGGTGGGTCCACCCCCCTTGAAGACTCTGGACTGCTCCAGTGTGAGCACCACAGGTGATCACAGATGCAGCAGTATGGCCAGCGCTGAGCATTCTAGTCCATGATCTTTTCATTTTTTCCCCCTGCAAAAGGTTGGTTTGACTGTCTCCCCCACCCCCAACATACGCACACACCTCTTTAAGAGATGATTGATTGGCAGGCAACTGGTCCCAGTATTGAGGGCGCTATTAATATGCTCATAAGAACATGGTGATAAATATTTGGGGGGGGGGGGAGATAAAATAACAACTCCTCCTGCCTGGGACTGCGTGACAACTTGCAAATATTCTTACCCACAAAACAAATTAGCTTAAAATCTTTCCTTTCAGAAAGAGCTGACCATTCAGGAATATCTTGGATTTGGAGAAAAGGCTCTAGAAACTTCTTTCCTTTGACAGTGCAGAAAGGAATGGGCATGCTCCTATAATTTGAGTTCTCCACTTTTCAGCCTGTGCTTTCCCACTGATACCCGATTGTGGTATAGGGGAATCTGGTTTTGATTCGCAATAGAGTTTTGGATTAGTGTGTCAGCAAAGGATGTGGACGTTCCAGAGTAGGCAGCCAAAATCATGACAAACAACATTAAGGTCTTGATTAAGTATAGCAATTAAGCACATACTTACTTCATTGTCTTACCAGCCTTACAGAAGTGAAGTGTTAACTACAAGGTGTTCTGCAGGATGGTGCTCATTGGATAACATTGAGTTCCTGTTCCCTGTGGGATTTTAAGACTTCAATGCTGTACAGCAATATTGCACTTCAGCAGAGTCCAGGTTTGATGTCACAGAAAGGAGAGGTGACACTATCCTGCCAACCCCAGTTGGTGAATTCAGTTATTTTTAATGGCCTGAATTAAATCTGCGTGAGTCCCGAAAACGATAAATTGTTCTGGCTCGCATCATTTGAAATAGGATCCTTAATGCTATAGAAGTTCAGGTTTTATTTCGTTTTGCACTCAGTGTAGTCTTATTGATGGCAGCAGTGTAACGTTCTTGAATTATGGGTGACCAGAGAGAAAGAAGGCATCTCTTTAGCTCCCTTATGTTATTGTCTCTGGGTTCAGAACGAGATGTGTAGGCTCCAGGCTAGATTGTGTAAATCTCGTTAGAAAGCCATTCCAAGCTAATGAAACCCTGGGAGAGAGGGATTTGGCTTCCCAGCCCCATAGCCTTATAGCAGAGGCTGGGATAAATCCATCTTCAGTTATGTGTAAGCCCCTCTCTTCTCTCCTGTCTCGCCTGCTTGTATTTATTGGTGAAGCCGCGATGCTGTCATTGTTCTTTGAGATCAGCTCCAGGTCAGTAATTCATCGCGTATGCTCCTAAGCAAATTAAAGTGGCAAATGGTTTATTTCCCTTTTAAAATAAGACTGTTTTAAAAAAAAAGTCTCTCTCTGTCTGAATTTAAAGCACGACTAGCTAACTAACAAAATGAATGAATGTTGAAGATACATCGTGTAGGACATCCCCACAATTCACTTGGCAATATGTGTAAATTCAAGGGACCAGAGTTGTTAAGATAACCATTTGAAACAAGGTATTCAAATGCATCTCATCTTTCATTATCTGTGTAGGCTGTGAATGTTCATGCTGTGGAGTCAGATCCAACTCCTGGTTGTGTTTACTTCGATCTTATATCGTTGCAAAGCACTGGTTTACCAGCTCCTATTGTCTAAAGCAGGATTGACTTTGGCCTTTCTTCTTTTGAGTCCATTGGGGTGGTTCTGAAGTTTGTGTGTACAGATGTGGCATTGCTAGTCTTGTTACTGTCATTCCTAACAAATGGCTATGAACACAGTGACTTGCTTTCGGATCCAGACCATGCATATAGACATGCTTTGTCCTCTCTGCAGATTGCTACTCAGAGTCAGGGAGCCGAACATCACAATATGTAGGAGTCACGTCATCTAAATAACTGCAGAGAGGTGTCCTTGTGTTTTAGCTTGTCTTTCTGACATACCACAATCCATTCCAGACACTGAATTAGGAGTATTTTATTTCTCTGTTCAGTGTTGTTTCTTCTCTCACCTCCTTTCCTCACTTTCCCTGGCTACTGGGAGGGCATGAGGAGGGGTGTCCCCGTCCTACTTTGCCCCACCACTAGTTGGCTTGGAGTTCAGTGCTCCCTTCTGTGTCTCTCAGTGCTTCAGGATGCCTGAAAACAAGAGCTCTGGCCAAACTTTGAGCTACGTCTACACTGCAGGCTTCTTGCACAAGAGTGTGTTCACACTGCCATGTGCTTTTGCGCAAGAGAGTGTCCATGCGGTCATGGATGCTCTTCTGCAAGAAAGCTCTGATGGCCATTCACAGAATGGCCATCAGAGCACCCATGCTTTTTCCAATAGGGGTTTCTTGCGTGAGAAACCCCTGTTGTTCGTCCATGCACGCCTTTTTGCTCAAGAGCTCATGTGCAAAAAGGCTTATTCCTCGTAGAAAGAGGATTAACTCTTGTGCAAAAAGCCCTGTGTTCTGACGATCTACTGTACTTTTTCTTGCACAAAAACACGCCTATAGTGTGGTCGCTCTGCGAGTTTTTGTGCAAAAATGGCTATTTTTGTGCAAAAACTCTGCAGTGTAGATGTAGCCTCAGACATACAAGAGCAACATGAGCTCTTGAGCCAGCTGTGCTCTAACTAACAAACCTTTAAGCACTTACGCACCCCTCTATAAAGAAAATATTGAATTAATCTACAGCAAGGATCCAACGCAGAAGGTTATAACTGAGGTACTGGAGCATTTCAGGCCATTACTCTAGGATGCTGTTGTGTTTTTTAAAAAGGAAAACTAGTTGTATCTCAATATAGTCTAGAAACTTGTGGGACATGGTGGTTGGTGGAAGTAAAGCTGGTTTCCCTTGCGAGCCATATAAAGCAGAAAAATATATAAGGTTTCCATGTGCCAGAGCAAAACTAAATGTGACCGCTCAGATAAAAATCCACTATAGAAAATGCATCCAGGCTCTTCTGGGATAGCAAGGGCTGCTGGAATATTTACGTTGTTTTTCATTCTCTTTATCTTCTGTCTGTCCCAATGAATTCAGGGTATCCTTTGCTTATAATGAAGGCTCTGAAGGTTTTAATGCATCTTTTTTAAAACACTAACTAATCTTTTGTAACACCTCACAGTCTCATGTCCTATAACTAAATACATTTTATTTAGAAATACCATTTAATGCCACTTTGGATTTCCAATTATTCTTCAGTCGGACTTTGAGTCTTCGTTGCTTCGATATGCACAGAAGATGACAACATCAGAGCAGCCAGACATCAGCAATGGAAATAATTTGTTGTTTAAGAGTGTGGTAAAATATGAAGACGTCGGGCCAAATTCATTCCTAGCATATTGAAATGTGTGGCGCATGATACTGGCAGCGAATTCATCCCACAGACTCCCAAGTGTGCTGGGAGAAAACTACAGCAGCAGTAATTGAGACAAACATGAGGGACGTGTGTTGCTGTCATGTCCATGGTACAAAGGGCCCTATTTTTTTATTTATTCTTGTTCAGGGTAGATATGTAGTGGTGGTGAAGGGTGCTGCGTTGACAGCCCTGGGGCATTGCTATAGCATAGCAGGTACCACGCTTCTCCAACATACTGAGCTCTCCCTGTTTCTGGGTGATGTAACATAATCTGGTGATTTCTGAGGGATGGAACACCATTCCAGAAACTCAGTTCCTGCTGCACAAGAGGTATTTAATGGCAGCACGGTTTGTGTACTGGGGTAAGGCAGTAACACAGCCACTAGACAGACTTTTAAAGGCCTTCACTTTGTTACTGTAGACTTCCTGTATAATATTCCCCCCCCCCCCCCCTCCAGTAAATCAGGCAGGGATCTTTGCTAGGAGCAAAAGGTTCAAATAAAGGTCAGGTGGGGAATTTATTTTATTTTATTTTATTTTATGTTGTAAAAACCTAAGGGACTTCCTAACTGGCTAAACACTATTCACAGAAATAGTCATGAAGTTTGCCCTTAGCACCTAGCTGAGCGTAACACGGGCACGAGAAAGAATTCCTCTTTGAGCTTCATGGAAGCTTTCAGAAGTCCTTTTATCACTGTCCTTTAGAAGAATAAAAATATAAACACACCGCTTTGGAAATTAAGAGGGGCTGCTTTATTATGAATAGCCTTTCATTTACCAATCAGGAATTTTGTGTAGCATCTACCAGTATACACAACCCTGGGAAATGGTGTTTGCCAGATTAAAGATTTTGCCAGGCCAGGAAGCGTATAGGTGGGGTACTTACCTGCCACTCCCTGTTCCTGGTCACTCCCAGCAAAGCATGTTGCTTCGCTGCTGTTCCCCCAGCTGGGGTGTAGAAGCAGCAGCCGCATGCAGAATTGCTTCCACCTCCGCCTGCCACGGTCTGTACCACGGGTGTTCCTGAATTAGGGCCACCCAGAATACAGAGGTTATACTGTATTAGCAAAGGGCTTTTAGTACTGTATTTTTTTCCCTTCTAATCCAGTTTACAAACCAAACTACAAACTATGCACAAGGATTGCTTCCCCTACTACTAAAATGCAGCCACTTCTGGGCTGGATAGTGGCTACCCACCCATACAGTTGCATTCATGTACTAGAGAGATTAGCAAGTTTAAAAGAGCCTAGATAAACACCTGGTAAGAGCAAGAGCTGAGGAATATATTGGATCTGATAGAAAATTTATGGCCGCTAACTATAATTATGAGGGTTTTAACTTAGTTTCTTGATTCATGGTCACACTTGGCATAACTAAGTAAAGTCAAAGAGGGGTTGCTGTGTTAGTCTGTAACTTTAAAAACAATGAGCAGTCCTGTGGTACCATAGAGACTAACCAAAATTAGGGTTGCCAGGTGTCCGGTTTTGAATCGGACAGTCCAGTATTTGAGCTTTCTGTCCAGGAAACAAATGGAGAAAATACCAGACATAGAAATGTCGGGTATTTTCTAATTAAGTAAGATTTATTATTATCATGAGTATCAGTACGCAACTACACAGTAGAGAAGAGGAGAGCGAGGCCAGAGAGGGATGGAATCCCCGGGGCCGGACTTGCCCGTGCACCCCACCAGGAGCGTGTGGGGGACGGGCAGCACCCCGGGATCCTTGTGCACCCAGGCCAGCCCCGCTCCCCCCATCCCTCTCCTGACCAGCCCCGCTCCCCCAGACCTCTTCCCGGCCAGCCCCGCTCCCCTCCTGGCTGGTTTCCCCACACACCCCACCCCAGATCTGAGATAAAGTGTGTCCAATATTTTTTTGAAACCTTCTGGTAACCCTAACCAAAATATACAGAACTGTGAGTTTTCATGGGTCAAACCCACTTCTTCAGCTGAGTTGGAGTGTGGGTTTTACCCAGGGAAGCTCATGATTCTGTATCTTTTGGTTAGTTTCTAAAGCGCCCCAGGACCACTCGTTCTCTTTGAAGTAAAGCCAACCCCGTGTAAGAGCACAATGCAGAGTTCATCTAGTTTACCTCATGGTAAAACTAAAGCATGTTCACCTCGCTATGTTACCCCAAGATGACTACTTGTTATTTATTATAATTTGTACTTTCCTAGCACCTAGCAGCACCAGTCAGAGGCACAATACAAACACAGATCAACGAGACAGGCCCTGCTCCAAAGACCTTACAATCTAAGTATAAGACAAGAGACAACAGATAAAGACCAGGCCTCAATTGCTCCAAACAGCTTTATCCGGTAGCAAAGACAATGTTATTGCGCTCGGGGTGAAAGAGCAGTAAGTGCCTGTACTATTAAAGGGCTGCTGTGTTGCTAAATAGAAACAGAGCCCTGGTTTCTCCTGTTGCACACCATTTAAGCTGACTGCACCAAATGTTCAGCAGCATTCTGTTCACCTTTCCTTTTGACAGGGCCTCCTGCAGCCTATCCCACGTGAGACATCAGCCTCTCTGCACGGAGATGTTTTCTGGGAGAGAGATTGCACTGGAACATGTGTCTCGGGAGGTGGGGGGGTGTTGTAATTGAACATCCACCCCTCTGGTTCCAAGGGGCTCCTGTCTGTGATGGCTGCCTCAAGGCTTTGGTTTTTTGCACAGGGGGAAAGGGTGGGGGGAGGGAAGACTGACGGTTCATTTTGTGTCAGAATTACAAGGCTTTAGATATCTTGGGAGGGCTCATTTTTCACATTGCTGGTCAGGTATCTAAATTACTTCTGACAGCTTGATGGGCTGATATACAAATGGGTAGAATGATAGACAGAGGGGCAGAAGATTGACTAGCAAGGACAAGAGGAGGAGCAAACGCTCCTACAAAGGTACCTGCACTACAATAGTCTTTCTGCACCAAATGACCGATGAATCAATGGTCAAACTCTGAATGCATTGCTAATAATATGAAGCTGAGATCTTAAAAACAGGACAGGAGATTTAAATAAACAGTTGCCATTGAAACTAAATGGAGTTGTGCATCTAAATCCACTGGGCAACTTTTTTAAAACGTCTTCCCACCTTTGTGTCACATTTATCCTGAAGAACCTTAAAACCGTTTCCAGATGCCAAAGACAAGGATCATTTCACCACTTTGGAAAGAGAGCCACCTCTAGAGTTGAGCATCGTAGTTGTTTAACCATGCATGATAGCACAGGCTGATCGTCTGGGACCAGAAGCGTCTGCAAGGAGAATTTAGTTTCTGCATTAGAACTGGCTCCGAAGATGCGGGTTGACACCGGCTCTTAGGAGCCGTCCTGGCTAAAAGAAATCAGGGTGGAATACTCCAGTCTGTGTTGAGCAGGAGGTCAGAATAGATGAAGAGAATTCCCTTCTGGCTTTTAAATCGACAATATGCTTGGGGCCTCAGTTTGGAAATTCACTTGAGAGCAGCACTTTCCGAAGCACAACACCATGGGACAAGTGCCATGTAATGCAGCACTGAGTGCATTGCCAGTAGCTGTTTTCCTAGCACCAGTTTCCCATGGGGAGTTCTGACAGGTCTCAGACCTACCCAGCTTGTGCCGGGAGTTCCCAGGGAGAGGTGCTGCAGGCACGTAGGAACAGAGGTCCCCAGGGATTTGGAAGCTGTGGATTTCCACTCCTACCATCATCCAAGCAGAACAGCCACTGAATGATTATGGCAGTCACACACAAGGGAGAGTGCTGAGGTGGGGTTATTTAAACTATATTGGTGTGTGCCAAGGGTATGCACAGCAGGAGCTAATCAAATCTTTTCAGTGCCATCGACACCCTGGGCCGTGCCAGAGCAGAAAACAAAGCCCAGATTGTTGCAGAGCACAGCTTTGCTGGTCTACTCTCGAGAGGCAGGTGCAAGGTTCTCTGCCCATTCCATGTTAGCCATGTGGGGTCCCTTGCAAGGTGGGTGGCAGGGCATTTCCTCCTCAGCAGTTCTGCCTTTTCATCTGCAGGATGGATTTAGCATTTTTGTTTGGGTGTTGGCTAACCATGGCCAGCACCCCTGGAACTTGGCTGGGGGAGGGAGAGGTGGGTCACAGCCGTACCTCAGGGATGGTTCAAAATCTATGCAAGTGGCATGAAAACCTAATAATGCAAAACGGAGGGTCTTGTGATTAAGGCACTGGAGAACTAGGTTCAAGTCCCAGCTCTGACAGACCTCACTGTGCAGTCTTGGACAAATGACGTAACTCCTGCTTGCCTCAGTCCCTCACCTGTGAAATAGGAATAATAATGTTTCATCTGTCTAGTCTGTAAGCTCCATGGGACAATGATAGTCTCTTATGTGCATGTGTGTATGCTGCACAGCGCCGTCAGGCACTGATCTCAATTAAAACCTCTGGGTGCATCTGTAATGAGACAAAAATAGACACCTCTACAGCCGGGGTGTCCAACACGCTAGCCACATGTGGCTATTTGGCCAACTGAGTGTAACTAATTGGTTCACAAAATTTACTTTTTTAGAATAATGTGGCTCATTTGCTATAGCAGTAACCACGGTAGTTACTGGTTGAACACCATGGCTCTACAGCCTCAATTTCTCCTTCAACGATACTGGTCTCCCTGCAGTGCATGCTGCAGTAAAGCATGTGGGGAGTTAATAATTCAGCTGCAAGAAAGAGCCTATCTGAAGAGCATTCCAGAAGATGCTAGGGCAGTGTGAAGCAGGCTGCCGAGGTCCCTGGCTCCAGAACAAGCTCCCTGCTCTGGCTGCCTCTGATGCATATGCTGCTCATTTTTCATACTCAACTCGGCTGCTGCCTGCGTCTCTTTCCTATCCCTGTTCCTGCCAGTTTTATGAGAAAAGAATAAAGAGGGGAAACAGATAACCATGGAGGTTCATTTGCCAATTGTCAGACTGTCGGTGCATCAGAAATAGAGTAATCTGTCTGCTTACCCCACGCCATCTTAGCCGCACAGGCCTTCTTTCATTAGCCGTGTTATTTATTTATGGCTCTCTCTAGCTACTCCGTGTTTTGGAGGAGGGCACCTGCTGGTGTGTCCCTTTCCCCCAGAGCTTGTTTTGCCTTATTTAATTTTCTCAGCACGTGGGCGGGTTGGAGAAGCTGGTTCTCTTGGACTCCTGATGTTCTTGCTGAGGGAAAATTCCTTCCTTCAACACCACAGGGTGCAGTGGATGGATCGATTGCTGAGGGCAGAGCTGGGATGGTAGGGTGGGCCTGCTCCGCAGGTTGTCCCTTATCCTGTTGCCTGATAATTAGGGGTTCTCGGAGTGAGGAAGGAGAGATCACACATGGGGCAGGCCTATTAACCCCTTTCCTTGCAAGCTGTCATGCAGAGAACTTTGCCTGCCGCAGCTGCTGTCACTCAGACTTTCACCAGGAGGGCAGCTGAGGGAAAGCAAAGCTCCAATCCTATCCACCCCATGCATTAGACACATGCTGCTCTGCCCCGGTTGGCAGCCCTCTTGCTAGCCATAGGGGAAATACAGCAGTTGTGAAGTGTGGAAAGGCCCTGAGTTGGGGTGTGCGGGTGAGGTTGTTATAAAATTACAGTTAGTTCTTACTTTATTTGCTTGTTGTTCCCCAAACCAAGGGAGTTATTTCTAGGTCCAGTCTTCCCCTTCACCCTCCCCTGGTCTGTGCTGTGTGTCTACATGGCTTCCCCTAGAAAGGGTGCCCCAGCTCCTTCTACCTTTTCCTCATGTTGAGTGATGAACTCAAAAGATCCAGAGATTCAGCTCAGATGGCACTCCGAGTTAGAGCCAGGCTCTGACTGGGACACCAACTCTTGAGTCCCTCTAAGGCTAGACCTACACTAGGGGGTGACTTTGAGTTAAGATGCATAACTCCAGCTATTTCAGTGGGTAGCTGAGTTAGTCAGTAACAGGAAAAACTTAAAAAACAACAAAGTCTGGCAGCACCTTAAAGACTAACAAAACACGTAGATGGTATCATGAGCTTTCGTGGGCACAGCCCACTTCTTCAGATGACCTTCTTCCAATACTCCGGTCATCTGAAGAAGTGGGCGGTGCCCACAAAAGCTCATGATACAATCTCCATGTTTTAACTCCAGCTGTGTTAATTGCAAACCTTAAATCGAAGTATCTTAAATCGAATTTTGGCGCCGTCCACACTGCGGGAAGTCAATGGGAGCGCACTCTTCCTTTGACTTCCCTTACTCCTCGGAGGAGCAGGACTGAGGCAGCGTCGATCTTCTCTGTAGTGTTGATACGGCGTAGGAGGCTCTAAACCGGGACATAGGTTCTGGACCTCTCAAGCTCTGTAGAGATTTGGGGAGATTTGGTTCTTTGCCCCAGCTTCCCAGCTGAGCCTAGCCTTCTGATCTGAACTAATTCAATAGCTCGAGGCTGTGAATTATGACTTGGAAATCTCTCTGGAACAGGCACTTACATGGGAGTCTTCCTTTATCCTGTTTCCAGAATGGTTGGAAATTCAGCTCAAATCAGTTTGCTGGTTCCTGCTTCTGCCCTTCACCACTTTATCTGGGAAGCTTCCACTTCTTCTCTTGCCCTGGTCCCGCTAACTCTCTACAGCAATGGCAGCTTTCCCTCAATCTGGAGGTCATTGGAAGGTATTGACGTGTGTAGGCGCTCCTTCCCTCGGCAGTGACACAGACCTGTTCGGTGGCTCTGTCTGTTTGCCCGAAGTGCCCCTGTTTTGGTTTCGTATCAAGGTGGTGACATGGCTGAAGTCAAAGTTGTGGTGTTAGTGATCATCTGGGGAAGGCAGTAAGAGGCATACAGCACAGAGGTGAGAGTCTGTGTAAACAGACAATCTTGCATGCACCCCAGCCATGCTGTGCTGGGTTTTTGCAATCTCTACATAGTGTCAGAACGGGATTGAATATAAAGCTGCCAGAAGAGGGTCTTTGACAGGTGACATAAAGACTCGCATCCTTGAGACTACTGAATCCATGAGATGCTGTTTGGGTGGAAGTGTGTTGAGAAAAATAGATAATATAGGGTTACACCAGGACACCTCGATTCGATTTGGTTAGGATGCCAGCAGGAATCCTCGATTGGAACCGGTGTCTTTGTGTCACCTGGTGAACCTCCAATATGCCCTCATTGCTACCTGAGTTTGTAGCTGTGAACAACGCCATCGCTGTGCACACTGCAAGCATGTCCTGCTGATGCTCTCAGGCTGCTGCTTCGTCCTGGGAGGGTTACCTAAAATGCTGAGAATCCAAGCAAGTCAGAGGGTGGGGAGCTAAATGTCTTAAAAGGACAGAATCAATCCATGACACAGGGACTGAAGGTTCAAGCCGTGTGCCCCGTCCTTCCTAAAGGCCGTTGGTTCTTGTGCTAAGTTGCTATTTCGTCTGGGGAGGAAGGTTTTACCACTCTCCCTTTCTCAGAAAGTGGGGTGGGGTGCTATGGGTGTGTGGAAGAGTCCTCCAGGGCGTCCAGCGAGAAGGGTAGGGTCTGTGTCTGCAGAAAGAAGGGCCATCTTGCTTTCTCAGCCATGGCCTGCTGGGTCTCCCCAATCCGTACAGAAGGAGTTTGGCAACCAGTTAGCAGGAGGCAGTGTGAACTGTCAGTGTGGCACAGGAGACATGAATTCAGCAAAACTCTAACCCACCCCACCCCCTTCGCCCGCCAGCCACAAGAGCCCGCTATGAGACACGGGGTCTCCTCCAGGCTTTGCAGTAGCCCCAAAATTGCTCTGACTCTGGCTCTCCTATGTGGCAACACTGCTTGCTGAGTCAAGACAGGGAAGGCTCCCCTAAC
The DNA here is from genome assembly GCF_052426305.1 of Pelodiscus sinensis. Taxonomy (NCBI): domain Eukaryota; kingdom Metazoa; phylum Chordata; order Testudines; family Trionychidae; genus Pelodiscus; species Pelodiscus sinensis. Next base: position 4,876,485 of record NC_143078.1, read on the forward strand.
CTGATTGGCCTACAGCTGAACTCCTTCACCAGCCCTTCCATGGCTCCGGTCGCTGCTTATACTTTTGTTTAGGCCGGTGGGAGGCCCTCGTCTGTCCTTTCCCCTGGTTCCCAGAGGCCCTTCCAAACCTCAAGCACCAATATTTGCTTTGTGGTGTGCAAGAGAAGCGGAAGAGAGACTTGCTGGCGGGAGCGAGAATTGAAGTCAAGTCCCTGGAAATTGGGAGCATTTTCAGGAGACGGTCTGATGGCGAAAAGCCACAATGTTGTGACTTGTGGAACGGTCAGACCCATTGCCAACCTTAATTGTAAGTTTAAAACAAACCCCAGGCGACCACTGCTTCTCGTGCCTTCGCTTTGGCAAGTCGCCCTGGTTTCAAGGGCTCCTATCATTCATTTTGTGGTTGGCCTGTCAGGAGTCACCCTCGTATTTAGGAAAGGAAAGTTAAAAGCCTGCTATGTAAAATGGCCCACTGTTTGCACAGCTGATTTAACTTTCAGGTATTCATTTTTTTAAATTAATTTAATTAAGACTTACTCAGGTACAGTATTGGAAAGGTCACCTGTCCCCGACGCTGCAGGAATACCTGTGAACCCAGGCTTCTTTGCTTTTTTACTTGTCTGCTTTCACAATTGTTTCTGGATGAGAAAGCACAAGACTTGGGCTTTGTTTCCTGTGTGGACAGTTAATTTATATTTATAAAATGTGTGTGTGTGTGTGTGTGTGTGTGTGTGTGTGTGTGTGTGTGTGCGCGTGCACACACATTTACACGCACACCCCTCCCCAGCCAGCGCTTCACACTAGGCCATGTCCCTAATACCTAGAGCACAGTTCTGGGATTCGGGACTTGAATTCCATTCCCAGCTCTGCTATCAACTCCCTTGGTCACGTCAGTTCACATCTCCCGGCCTCAGTTTCTCCCTCGGTAAAGTGAGGGTGCTAATACTTACCAAGCCCACAGAGGGCTTATCCTTATTTGTAAGGCAATTTCAAATTCCAGGGTGATAAGGATTAATGCTGTGATAACTCCATGTGACTAATACAGTGTTCAAAAGCTCACCCTCTTCTCCTGTCTCGGGTAGGTAGCCAGGGCTGGCCTTACCATGAGGTGAACTGAGGCGGCCGCCTCAGGTGCCAGACGGTGGGGGAGAGGGGGACGCCACTAGGACCCAGAGTGTAGACAATTGTCTCTGCTGCTGGTGCAGATGTCTTCTCTCTGCTCTAGATGCACAGAGATGGTGGGGTGCTGTGCTGGAGGAGGGAGGGCCCAAAAGACGTAACAGGCAAGCAGGAGAAAAGGAGGCATGGGGGCATCATTTGAGCTCCCCACCTCAGGTGCCAAAATGTTGTGGGCTGGCTCCATAGGTAGCCCAAATCTGTCTAACAGCTGCAGGCCCCAAGAGCTGGAGTTAATCTAACCACTTAGCAGTGTCTTTCATTCAACACATGGGCTACTGCAGCTGCCTTTCGGCTGGTGTCTTTGTGGCTCACCTGGAAAGCACTCCGCAGCATTTCCAACAAGGAGGCAGTGCTGCCACAAATAATGTGCCCACTGGGGCTCTGATGAGATGTAGTAGACCAGACGGCTGGCTAAAAACCCCATAAGGGTTAGGTGCTGTGTCACCACGCAGCTTCATCATCCTCCCCTTGGCCTGTCTTGATAGGGCCACTCCCAACCCCATGCTCACCAGCACTCGTGTAATATCAGTGTGCCCAGGAGAGCAACCCCACCTCCTGCTCAGCAGGGTTGGTTTCGCAAAGGGTTTTATCCTGTGCTCCCCGTACGGAACAGGCAATTGGAAGCGTCCGGGCAATTTTAACAACCAGCATATGGAGGCCAAGGGAGCCTGCCGAGGTCGCGGCTGTGCGTGTCAGATTGGAAGTGAATTGGCGGTGGAAGTGGAGCCACCTTGCAGAGATGAAAGGCTGAACCGAGGGTGTTGGTCACAATAATCGCAGCTTTGGTGACTGCGGTAATAATGTGCCTTCGCATACAGGATGTTCAATACTGGTCGGGGTGCTTTTTTGGTGAGGGAGGGGCATATTTCAGCTTCCGAATGAACTATTTCCCCATGAGAGGCAGCATCCAAATCAAGAAACCCAGCTCCAGATAGAAGCCCGGGAGGGAGGGGGGGGGAGAATCTGTTTTAACATTAAATATAACCTTGTTATTTATTGACGTAGAGTAACTGAAGTCATTGTATGTGGTTTGTAGAGGCAGTATCCAGGGATCTAATCTATTTGTCTGATATTTATGGGTAACGTTTGGATGCCTCGTTCACTCATTACTCTTCATTATGACGGCAATCCTATTTTAGGGGCCTATCATTTTAAACTACTCTTTAACCATAGCTTGCCCTAATCTTTGTGTATACACCTTCACTGGACTTCAGGAGTTTTAGGTGAGCTGGGGGAAGATATGGCTGCTGTCTAGCTTATGATTGGTTGGAAGAATGACATTGTGCAGCCAAGTAATCACGGAGGAATGGATGGATAAAGCCAATGGCTGTGTCTACACTGGGCCACTTATTCCGGAAAATCAGCCGCTTTTCCGGAATAAGCTGCGAGCTGTCTACACTGGCCCTTGAATTTCCGGAAAAGCAACGATGCTCTACTGTACAAAATCAGCCGCTATTCCGGAAAAACTATTCTGCTCCCGCTTGGGCATAAGTCCTTATTCCAGAACACTGTTCCGGAAAAGGGCCAGTGTAGACAGCCCAGTAGTCTTTTCCAGAAAAAAGCCCCGATCGCGAAAATGGCGATCGGGGCTCTTTTCCGGAAAAGCACGTCTACATTGGCCACAGACGCTTTTCCGGAAAAAGGGCTTTTCCTGAAAAGCAGCCTGCCAATGTAGACGCTCCTTTTCCGGAAAAACTGAAAACGGAATAGTATTCCGTTTTAAGCATTTCCGGAAATTCATGCCAGTGTGTAGACAGCCAGTGGGAACCGTAGGTGCTCAGAATCTCTGGAAATCGGGCCAGTTAGCACATGTCTACACAATATGTTAGCTGGCCTAGTGGGGTGTGAATTGTAATCCACTGCCCAGTTCTCATTGACACGATCACCCCTTTATGGCACGTAAAGGGGTCCTAAAATGGGAATACATTTTGAAAAAAAATTCCCCATTGTTTATAAAGCGCTCTGCGGGATAATCCCCACTGGGCTCGATTGGTCTTTCACTGATACCTATATGGCTTCCATCACAGTAGTATTTGAGCACCTGACAGTCTTTGAATGAAGAAGAGTTCTGTGATGCTCAGAAGCCTGCCTCTCATCCAGAGAAGTGGGTCCAATAAAAAGATCCTATTTCACCCACCTTGCATCTGTAATCTTTGAATGGGTTTGTTCTCACAACGCTCCATACGGTAGGACAATGCTATTTTCCTGATCTGCAGATGGGGAAATCGAGGCAGAGCAAGATTAAGAGACTTGCCCAAGACCATCCAGGAAGTCTGTGGAAGAGCAAACTCACAAGCCGTAGGCCAATCCCCTAACTGTTGAACAATCCTTCCTCTCCTAGGTAAATACCAGGTTTGCATACCTAGAGGTGCAGAGCAGCAGCTCCAGCTGAGAGTTGTAGGAGCGATGTGCTGTCGGCAACTCTGAAACTCATAAGCCATTAGCGAACGAAGCATGGAAACGGGACTCTGCTCTCATGGCTAGAGGGTCTACTTGGCCAGCTTAGGTGCCAGGGCTGCTGTGTGAGGACAGGCTCTTGGTATGGTCGAGATCCACCTTCCGTTCAAGCTGGGCTAAACTTCACTGGTGTAAGCTGTCTCTGCTCTAACAGTTTCTGTGGTGCTGCTACTCGGGTGGCTAAAATCTCACTGGAGAAACCCCACAGATAGGCTTCTAGGCCTCAGGCACCAAACCAGGAGGGCTGGCAGAGAGAACTGAGAAAAACCTAGACTTTCCCTGCCTATCGCCATACAAAGCATTGCACTTAAAGGAGACGTTTCAAAGCTGCTGGAGACACGCCTTTGTCACAGGGGACAACAGACCCAAAGCATTGGCCTGCTGGTGACCTTTGCCATCCCACCAAAGAAACTGCGCTGCAGACTAAAGCAAATACCTGAAGTGGGCTTTTGATTGAGAGTCACTCCTGGGGGGCAGCAGGATGGGATCTTTTGTGTTTCAGGGCAATTCTTTCCCACCTCCTTTATTCCTCAGATGCCTCAGCGCTTTCCCCGGCACAGATCTCAACTTCCTCTGGCTGTGATCCATTAAGGAAGCTTTGGCAAGGTCGTGGCATAACAGCACTGAAGCTTCCTCCCAACAGGCGTGGAAATGATAATGTATCACCTGTAGTGCGGAGTCGGTGGATCCCCTGGGTAGCAACAAGTCCAGGTCTAATTAGAGTTCCAGGGAATCAAACCGTTGTGCTACTAATGATTCTCCAGCAAAGTTCTGATTAAAACAGCAATTTTAATAAGCACTGCTCCAGTGTAAGTGTTCACTGAACATTTAATTACATCACTTATGACTCCAATATTATTTAAAATCCTATTTTTGCCACTTGCACAGAAAGAGACACACACACGATAATTGGTCACCTTAATTAATTTTCTAAGCTCCTGTTAAGACTTTAAAATGACTGTTGGGTATGTATTTTAGGCACATGGCAGCAAGGCAGAGCAGCAAATGAAAAAGGCCATGAACTGATCAGAGATCAAAGTTTACTATGTTGGATTGATCCCCACCTGAGTCTGGAAATTCTGAGAAGCTGTTCCCCTTTTATCTTGATTAATTAGTCCCTCTGAAGCTTGGGTCTAATCAGTGTCACACAAAGAAGGAATCTTATCATCAGGGTGACCACATTGGTGAGTGTGGGCTTGCTGTGCAATTTGCCAGTTGTTGCTGGGTCACAAGAAAGTCACTTCACATCAAAGCAATAATGCATTCGGAGGGATGCAGTTGTGTTTGATACCCAGCCGTTCCAGGGGGAAGCAAGGGGAGAAACCTCCCGTTCCACTGACATGCCAATTATCTCCACACTGACTTTCCACCAGTTGCATGGCTCAGTCTTGTGCCTATGCCCTTAAAAATATTAAAGGGCCCCATACTGCCAACTGCCAAGCACCCTGAACTCACGTTTGCATCCACGGGAATTGAAGGCACTTCCTGTGTTGGGGCAGGAATAAGAAGGGCGGTCTTTGGCTGCACTCCTGCAATGGGGGAAGGATTCGACTCACATGGAGTTCACTGTAGAACTGGGGGGATAGTTAGGCAAGTGAACCCGTAAAAGTAGCATCACAGATATTCACCCCCTAATCGTCCTGCTTCACTCTCACCTTCATATAATGTGAATAAAAAATAATTCAATTGAAACACCATCTTGGGCGCCATTTGAGATACATGCCGCCTCCCCCATTCTGATTATGTCCAGTGTAGAGATGTGAGTGCGTAGCAGGTTAACCACCTTAATGGTGATGCTTACCTGGTAATGGTTAACCGTACCTGGGAGCAGCCCCCTGCTAGCGGCCCTTCACCCACAAAAGCTGGGAGTCCAGCCTTATGTGGAGCAGCAGTAGGGCGGGGGGGCGACTGGCTGGCAGCTTCCTCTCCCCTTCCCACTCCCTGCTGCCACTTCCAGGCGGGTGCGAAGCTGCCACCACAGGGTTGAAAGCAATTGGGTTGGAACGGTACATAACTTTAGTACTAATCACTGATAAAAAGACCATGACATTCATTCTGCAGAACCACACACAAGCATCCCCCCTCCTTTGCATTTTTGTTTTTTTGGGGGTGTTTTGCAGTTGAGGACAGTAATTTTAGGGCCCTGGTGTAAAATAAACACACACCACAAACACAGTTTCAGAATTAAATCCCGCATGTTTATTCTTAGCACTGGAATTATTCGTGGGGTTGTCTGGTCTGTTTTTTATTTTTTCCCCTTGGGGGTTTTCTAACCTACAATGTTATAAGCTGCACAAAGAAGGGAAGTGGTTATGCAGGAGTTTGGGAATCTGTAATCAGTGGTTGCATTTAAAAAAAAAATTACATTTAGTTGCCAGATTCTTCTAGGAGCGCTGAGTTGTGTCATGCTGCCTTCTCCTAAACAAGGAATCGAGCACCTATGAGTTGGTGAGAAAAGCCTAAAATACAAGGAGAGAGGTGGGGTTCATGAGGTCCCAAGAGCTGGTGGTTTTCAAGAGGAGACTAGATGCAGATTTACTTTGACGGGATGCTGTCACTGTTTGCTGGATCCCAGTGAGAGCATCTCATTCCTAGTTATTAGCATCTTTGCGTGTCTCTCCCTCTTTCTTTCTTTGTCAAAAATATACTTACTTGCTCCAAATAACCCACTGGACTGTTATATTGCTAATATAATGACACAAGAGTTAGCCCAGCACTGGTCTGTGTTAGGGGAGAAGGTACACATTGCTTGTATGGCAATGTGTCTATATGGCAGACTTCAGCAGCTTAGTGATCTTGGGGGTTGGGCTTATCGAGACTATATATGTATGTAATGCACATCATCTGTAGTCAGTCTTATGATCAATGTATTTTCACTGACTCCAGAAATGTGTGGACATTTTAACCAAGTATTCAAAAAAAATGCATCCTAACATCATGTGTGTGTCACCTATGAACTGTGGCCTGGCTTCAGAGTAGCAGCAGCCACATGCATGTGATGCCCAGTGGTTCTGTTCCACCAAGGAGCCACTTTCTGGCTGCCGACATCTGTGTGCACCCCTGAGGATGCACTGATGCTGCCACCCCACTTCTCTCAGCGCGGTCATCACACATGCACTTGTGCTGGCTTGCAGTGGGCTCCCTTTTGTGTGCTGGTGGGCGTGAGAATGTCGGACTGTGTGCAGTCTGAAATATTCACAGTACTGCGTGGGACCTTCTCGGGTATCAACAGTTGTGTGGTTGCCAAGAGAAGACCTGGATGTTGGTGGTGAGAAGGAAGTTTCCCTGTTCCCTGCAGGATACTAGTGGCTGTCTGCCTGACAAGAGTGTGAATCTGCAGCAGAGACTGCGAGTCCGGGCTGCCTTGGTTCATTGGAACAGTCCTAGGTGGCAGCTTGTACTGCACAGCTCCCCTTGCCTGGTTTGATTGCAGTGGCGATGCCTGGGAGAGGCATGCAGCACTAGTGCGGTGTACACTCGGGATGCTATGCAACAGCCTGAGAGGGTTTGCTGGACTTGACAGATGTAATGGGCCCACGGCAGGAGGCAAGACACCAGATTAGACAGGCCCGGTGGTCAGATGCACTGCGGCAGAGCCTTAGCTGTAATGACTCATGGCATGCTCACAGCCCACCCAGGACAGGGAGAGGCAGGGAGTTCGTGGCATTGCAGTTTGTACCACATCCTGCCCACGGAAGCATGTGAGCTGCAGGGACAGTGGAGGAGCTAGCAGGGTGAATAGAAGGAGTCCTGGATGAATGACTGTGCGCAGCTCTTCTCTGATATGAAAACCAACTTTCCCTCCTCTACGTTTACACGAGCATGTTATTTCCCCCTGGGAATGAGAATAGAAGCTTCCCCTAACACCTTGGTTTTTCCAGCACATCTTGCTCCGACACTCATACAGATCTAATGATTAATGAGAGTGGCAGTAATCCACAGGAAACTTGGGCTGTCTGCCAGGGCAGAGTCCGCTTCAGATTCAGCCCCACCCACTGGGGCTTTGTGTGAAGGGAGAACTTTTGGTCTGAGAAGGATTTCAAGGTGCGTTTGGGGCTGCAGGAGAACTTCCACCCCGAGAAGCCCGCAGAGCCAGCCCAGTCCTCCCCATCGGGGGCGTGTACCCCATTCCTCCCTCACCTCCTTCCACTTACCCTTCCCTAGCCCCCCTTCCTGATGTACAAAATAAAGAAAACGTGTGTTCAAAAATAGAATCTCTCTTTATTGAACAAAACGGGGAGACTGGGAAAAAGAGGTGGGAGAGGGGAAGAGAGAGGCTGGGAGAGGGGAGGGCAACTAAAATGATCAGGGGTTTGGAACAGGTCCCATATGAAGAGAGGCTAAAGAGACTGGGACTTTTCAGCTTAGAGAAGAGGAGACGGAGGGGGGATATAATAGAGGTCTATAAAAGCAAGAGTGGTGTGGAGAGGGTGCATAAAGAAAAGTTTTCCATTAGTTCCCATAATAGAAGGACTAGAGGACACCAAAAGAAAGGAATGGGTAGCAGGCTTCAAACTAGTAACAGAAAGTTCTTCTTCACAAAGCAAAGAGTCAACCTGTGGAACTCCTTGCTGCAGGAGGCTGTGAAGGCTAGAACTAGAACAGAGTTTAAAGAGAAGTTAGATCAAGTCATGGAGGTTGGGTCCATAGAGTGGTATTAGCCAGGGGGTAGAAATGGTGTCCCTGCCCAAAGTTTGTGGAAGTCTGGAGATGGATGGCACGAGACAAATGGCTTGGTCACTGTCTTTGGTCCATCCCCTCCAGGGTTCCTAGGGTTGGCTTCTGTCTGCAGACAGGCTACTGGACTAGATGGACCTTTGGTCTGACCCAGTACGGCCATTCTAAGCTCAGGGCTCAGGGTCGAGGGTCTCAGTGGACCCCCTTGATTTTCATGCACACCTGCTCCTGGGTGGCCAGGCTGGCAGCTCTCCTGCCCTAGATGGCCACTTTCCTGTGCCTAGTGCAGAGTTCGTGGGCGAGGTCCACGATGTCTGCATTAGACCAGGCGGGTGCCCGCCTCTTGCGGTCCTGGCCAGGCTCCCGAGAGCCGCCAGCCTGGTCCCGGGAAGAGGCGGAGGGCTGGGGGGCATTGGGTGGCTGGCTCATGGCGTGCCAGGTGCAGGATCTGCTGGCTGGTGCTGGCAGGCTTGCACCTGGCACAGGCACCGTAGCCAGCCCGTGCCCCTTTAAGGGCTCCGGGGCCGGGAGGGGGGCATATGAGTTTCCCTGGTGGTGCCCAGAGTGGCCACCAGGGAAAGCTGGGGAGGGCTAGCCTCCCACTAGTTCGAATTAAGGGGCTACACGGCCCTTAATTCGAACTAGTACGTTCAAACTAGGCATTAGTCCTCGTGCAATGAGGTTTACCTAGTTCGAACTAAGCGCTCCGCTAGTTCAAATTAAGTTCGAACTAGCGGAGCGCTAGTGTAGCGCCTATGAAAGTTAATTCGAACTAACGTCTGTTAGTTCGAATTAACTTTGTAGTGTAGACATACCCTACCACAGTTAGATGGCCCAGACCAGCTGAGGCTTTTTGACTTGGGCTAAGGGGCAGTTGAACTGTAGTATAGACATTCAGGCTCGGCAGTCTGAATGCTGAGACTCTCCTACACAGCAAGATCCTAGAGCCCAAAAATCTACGTTGCGATTAAACGGCCCCTGAGCTGGTGTGGGCCAGCCAAGGGTTTTTAATTGCAGTGTAGACTTGCCCCAAGAGACTCTGGGCTTGTCCAGTCAAGGTTTTAGTGGACAGCAAGCTGAGTGTAAATCTACAGCACGCTAGCCTGCTGTGCACTGTCGGGTCATGTGGACCCTCCTACCGTGCACTAGAAGTTCTGTAGAGCACTTCGGTCTACTCCTGTTTCCAACAACAGCAGCTCAAAGAGCACTAGAGAGCTTCCAGTGTGCAGTAGCAGGGTCCAGGCAGCCAGCCAGCTAGCGATACACTAGGGCCCTGTAGATTTTATAACCCAGCTTGCTGATCACTACCTGTGCATAAAGACAAGCCCAGAGGCTCATCAGAAAGGTTGCCTAGAGCCGAGTTTTAGGTACACTGCTTCTGCACTTTCCTGCTAACTCTGTAATTGAATAATCCTTTGTCGTCATGGAAACGTCTGTAAATATGGCCTCCGCGCCCTCCTCATAGCTTCCCCTCCAAAGATTACAGCTGCTGATTCAATTTTTGACAACCTGTCAGATGATTTGGGTAATGTTTTCTCTGTTAAGCTAGGGAGGAGTAGGGGAGAAAAGGTGTTTATTTTCTAATGGCTGGTTTCTCTTATCTGTCAGTACAGTCCCCTCCTCCTCTGTCCCTGCCTTAGACGCATGTTCTTACATCAGTTACAGTGAAACACACTGCATTGCTGGTGCCTTTGAACTGACAGGGCTACATCCTCAAACAAAAAGACCTGCAAATCTGTGGCTATCCGATTTATATCCATGGATGTAGATGCCACTGTCCGCAGCTCAATTTTTTTGCACATATGGGTGCGGATACAAATTTTGTATCTACAACCCTGCCGATTTGCAGATACAGGCAGTCCCCGGGTTATGTACAAGATAGGGACTGTAGGTTTGTTCTTAAGTTGAATCTGTATGTAAGTCGGAACTGGCGTCAGCCGCTGCTGAAACTGATCCGTTTCAACCGCAGCTGAATCTGGATGCCAGTTCTGACTTACATACAGATTCAACTTAAGAACCCCAGGCGTCCCCAAGTCAGCTGCTGCTGAAACTGATCAGTGGCTGATTCCAGGAAGCCTGGGGCAGAGCAACTCTGCCTCGGGCTTCCTGTAGTCAGCGCTGGTCAGTTTCAGCAGCGGCTGACTTGGGGATGCCTGGAGCAGAGCAGCTCGGGTGCTGCCGGGTTGCTCCAGTAGCGTGGCTCCTCTGTGCTACTGGAGCAACCCAGCAGCACCCCAGCTGCTCTGCCCCAGGCGTCCTGATTCAGCCGCTGCTGAAATTGACCAGCAGCGACTGAATCAGGATGCCTGGGACAGAGCAGCTGGGGTGCTGCCGGGTTGGTCCTGAGCGGCGCTGCGGGACCAACCCGGCAGCCCCCAGCTGCTCTACCGCAGGGGTAGGCAAGAAAAGCCTGTTCTGCTGGGTGGGGCACTACCTGCACCCGCCCCCCCCCCCCCCCCAGAAGACCAGGGGGACAGGAGCAAAGCCACAGAGGATGCCCGCAGCGGGACAGCTGTCCCGCTGCGGGCGTGCTCCAAGGTTTTGCTCCCCGTCTCCCTCGTCTGTAGGGAGACAGGGAGCAAAGCCTTGGAGCACGCCCACAGTGGGACAGCCCGGGCGCGCTTGGACTGTCCCGCTGCGGGCGTGCTCCGCAGCTTTGCTCCTGTCCCCCTGGTCTTCTGGGGGGGGGCCAGCAAAGCCGCTGGACCCCCCCAGCAGACCAGGGACACCAGAGCAAAGCCACCACCTGGGCGGCTTTGCTCGTTTGCCCGGGAGCAAAACCGCCCAGGTGGCGGCTTTGCTCTGGTGTCCCTGGTCTGCTGCGGGGGGGTCCAGCGGCTTTGCTGGACCCCCCCAGCAGACCAGAGAGACCAGGAGAAGCTTTTTTCGCCCCAGAGGACACGGGTGGCGATCCGCCACCCGTGAGCTCCGGGGCGAGAAAAGCCCCGTTTATAAGTGCGGATCCGACGTAAGTCAGATCCGCGTAAGTCGGGGACTGCCTGTACTTACTTTGTATCCATGGACCTCTGCATGCACAGATGTCAGTGCTGATATCTGCGAATGTGGATAGAAATTTTGTATCTGCACAAGGCTCTACTCAAACACTCTTTCCTAATGTGCATGGGGAGAGTGAATGCATATATGTGACCATAGGACTGCCTTCACAAAACATGCTGTCAGTGCAAAAGCAGCAAGGCAGTTCTGTGTGAGAAATGCACAGAGATAGATGCTTGAAAACTTGCCTTCAAAGTCAGCTTTGAAAAGAGGTATTTGGATGCTTTCATGGAAGGGACCTTCTAAGCACGTATTAATTTTCTACTGAAGCTAAAAGTTTTGCCCGTCCCAGATGAGAGCCCTCGCTTTGAATGACGGAGAGTGGGGACGTACAGAAGTTTAAAGTATCCAGACGTTACTGTGGGCTATAGCTCATGCTCTCTTCTAGAGGGCACAGATTCTGGCTCTGAAATGCTGCACCTTTGGAAGGTTTTGGTAGCCCGGCTAGCCTATCATTGAGCTTGTCTGTGCCAAAGTCACAATGCACCGGGGCTGCTGGTGGAAGAGCCGTGCAGACGGCCGCTTGCTCTGCCACCAGGGCTCATCCGTGGGAGATCTCACTTTGCATCTCATCTATTATGTAAAGGATGCATTAAAAATAGCTGTGCAGTTCCTGCGGACATTGGCACGCATGCTGAGGAGTCAGGACGAGGCTTGGATTGTTCTTCGCAGCGACTTTGTGTGGTCTCCCTGCATTCCCTTTCAGGAGCGCCGGGGCGGGTGTGGAAGCTTTTCAGGAAGGACTGAAGCAAACAAGCTGTTTGTGCCTTTTTAAGTGGATGTCGAATCAGCATCCTGCAGCAGGTGCTTGCATGGCTTTGTGCCTGCTTTGACAGTCCCCCTTTGGAGAAACAGACCTCCTTGTGTGACAGTCACCTTTCCACTTTGCCCTCTGGCCTTTGCGTGAGCCAGTTTAATTCTACTCACCTGCAATGCTTTTCCCATGGAGACCACCAAACACAGGGTTAATTTTGGCACCGGGGGGGGGTTTCCTGTTTCTGAAATTTGCCTGCTTTTCAGAGCCTCTCCACAGCGCCCATAGCTATAAACCAGGCAGGATGGGTGTGAAAGTGAGAGACTTGTAAGGAGTGCACTAGAGAACTGAGCTTAGTCATACAAGGAGAGGTGCCATGCAGTACTACAGGTCTGGTCTGGGGGGTACTGGGGTGTTTTAGATGCTGCTTGTAATGATTAGAACTGGGAGCACTTGCTGTTGGGAATCTGGAAGCACAGGAAACAGGAAGGAGGGAGGAGGAGAGGGGAGCAGCAGCAGCTTTGTAAAGAGGTTTCACCTTTGGTAAATAAAGGCCTGCTGAAGTTTGTTACTACCTTGCTTGCACGATACAACAGATACTTTGATCAAGCCTGCAAGAGAGTCTAGTGCTGGCATAGCTGGCTGTCTCTAAGTCACAGGCCTACGCCCAGAGGGGATGCGAAGGGTGAGAACCTGAGGCAAAGAGGAGGTGCAGTGGGAGAGTGAGAAGAGCATGCAATCTCCAGCTTTGATCTTTGCTGCTGGGCCCTCACTTTCCCGAATATTGAGACTCGTTTAAACATTGGTTTCTAATCCCAAGATGGCTCTCGAGAAGGCAATATGCTGATATTCACAACGAGGGGTCTGAGGGATGAAAAGCCACTCATTAAATCACATCTCCTCTCCCCCATAAGACTGGTCCCTGCCGTGCATTTGTGAGCACTTTGTCCAGTGCTCCTTTTGAAATGGCCCCAGCGCTGAGTTTCCTAGCACGTACGGTGAGGGTCTAATCCACAGTGTACCAGACTTCACCCTAGGGCGATTTCTCTAATCTAAACATTCCTTTTTCACGTTCCTCTCATTTGTCCTAGTCATTGCCCCGTGTACCATGGGGATGAGAAGGTATAACTGGTGGGGCTGGAGCAGCTCCTTGCCTGCCACAGGGAGGGGGCTTCTCCAGCCCCACGGAGGGCCTGCTGCAGATGGGGGGGGGCACAGTCAGGGGCTGCTGTAACCTGGCTGAAGCAGGCTCTGCCTGCGGAGGGGGTGGGGGACATTCAAGCCTAGCAGCAGGGAGGGGGTGGAAGGCTGCTCCCCTCACCTTCTTTAATCGGTTAACCAGTCCAACAATATGTTTAGCCTGTTAGCCAATTCAATGGGATTTCACATCCCTAACGTACCACACCAAAAAGCGTCTCCTGCTTCCTTGATGTTTATGGGTGATGGTTGATGTCAGTTTCACGCTTGGCAGGGTTCTGCATTAAAAACCAACATCATCTCGGTCTGGTCCACACAAATCAGTTCTGGATCTGAACTTTCCCAAAGTTTAAGGCTCACGGGGACCCAAGGTTTGGGTTCTGGCCCAGCTGGAAGACGGGGAACACAATGTACTTCTCAGCCTCATACAGCAACAGGGCTTTTTGCGTAGGCTTGGAAATCTATTCCAGAATGCCTCTGTATTTGAGCAGCACTGGGGGGGAGGGGAATAAGACAGCAGCAGAAGTGTCAAAGAAAAAGTTTGTCCAACTTTTCATAAATACCGGGGGGAGTTTGGTTTCTTTATTTCCCCTCCGATTCGTCCCATGCAGTCACCCTGAAGCATGAGCAGCTGGACCTGATGAGAATCCTTCCCATTTTTTTTTTCCTTTTATGATTCCCGCTGGAGCCATGACTATGTTTTTTATGAATGAAGGGGGGAAAAATCTCATTGAAAAGTTCATCAACTTTCGGCTCCTACTCACTGAGTGATAGATCGCTTTAATTACCTTGAATTACTCAGCATTTCCACAGCGCTCCCCAAAGTCATTAAAAATAGATTTTCTGTTTGAACTTCGCTACCCGCAATGGGTCTCTAGGCGATATGCCGCATTGATGGGATGCCCCTTGGGTCGGCTCCTAGTCAGAGAGGTCAGCTGCTTGTGTCCGTAGGAGTCATAAAATGTAGAAACTTCTACTTTATTTATTCATGTATTTATTGGAGCCAGACTGTTTTGTTTTATTTGCAGTCTCTCGTGGAAGGGGGGAAGGGTGTTAAATTTAAGAGGACTTGGAAAGTCTCCATTTTTTTTTAATTTTGTTGCAGGTCAGTCGGTCAAGGAAAGCAGTAATGAGTCTTTATCATTTAATTACTGGGAACTAGGTTCATAATTAGGGAAGTGAAAAACTCAACACCAAAGCTGGTGTGTCAAGTGAGGGAGCAAAAACAGAAAAGGGAGCGTAAGACGCTGCACTTTGAGACTCCTGCTGTCTCTCTCATACAGACTCTCTGGAGTCCACAGGCCTCTGCCTGGGCTTAGCAACCCATCTTTGCACAAGAAGCCGGAGCATCGTGTTCTCCAGTTGTAGGACCAGGTTCTAAATTTGTAAAAACCAGGTGGCCAATGGTAGGTGCCTTCATTTGAGTGAGGGGTGCCCCTCAGCAGACACCTTGGGTCTCATTTCCAAGTCCGTTGGGGGCGATGGCAAATACTCGGTGCCTATGGAAAATCAGACCAAAAGCCGGTGTTTGACAACTCCCCTCCTCTCACACAGCGAAACTTTCCACCACCCCGGTAAAGCTCATCTGTACAGCGGATGCCTGTCAGAGACCGCGAAACAAACCGTCCCAGGAATTAAGGACCATCCTAAACCTCCCCACCTTCTGCTCCAACGGCCAGGCCTGCTTCTTCCATCAGTCTGCCTTCTCTTCTATACACACAGAGCAGCCTGGGCATTTAAAAAACCAAATCACACACAATTCTGCCCTTAGGGAGAGGACGTGGGAGAACAAACCAGATGCGATGGATGATGGTTAATGTACGACTGGAAGGCGGTCGGATATTAGTGATGATGGTGAGTTGCCCCAGATGGAGTGGGATGGGCTATGCAGACTCTTATGCTGCAGGGGCTGAGTTTCAGGGATGCTGGGCAGTTCTAGCTCACATTAACTTCAGCTGGCGATTAGGCGCTCAGACTTATTTCCCCCTCCCCGCCAGGGACACCGCCCAGTATGTGTGATGCAGCTCCTATAAGGGAGCTCTGTCTCTTCCCTGCTTCCCTCCTTCTGTTCCTTCCACTGGCTCTTTGCAATCAGCCTCCTCTCCACACTACGTGAAGTGAACAGCTCCGGACTTCAGTAGTTCTGCTGTGTCTAGTTACGACTAGAAATGCATTGCCTTCCTCGCCCCTGCCACCTGTGGCTGTAAAATCTGAAGAAGCCGTTCTTTTGATGCCTGCATTCCGACCCTCCCTCCCCCCGACGTGTTTGCTGCAGAGAAGAGCCGCTTATTGTGTGAGCTCCGGCCTTTTGGCCCCAGATCTGTCAGCCCGTCTCTGTCAGAGAGAGACTGGTCTGCATGCGGGGGACAGGTGGAAGCGTGTGTGCTAATAAGCCTACTTGGAGGCTCAGGGGGGCACAGCAGTGCGGCTCCTTGGCTCCGATTGTCAGAAAACAAGCTGTGTGTGGAAATGATATTTGACCACCATGGACACAGGCAGTCGCGTTTCTGAAAATGATGCTTTCGCAGAGCGTCAGTAGCTAGCCCCGTGATCCAATGAAAAGGAGGCACTTACATACTTGTGTTCCCTCAGTCACTTGTGTGTTTTTCTCTTTCCTTCTTCCATTCTCTCCTTTTCCTGCCTTCTGATTTTCTCCGTTCTCTCTTTTTCCTGCCTTTTCTCTTCATCTGCTTTTTTATCTGTTAGACATGCCTTCTCTCTTTCTTTTCTGTCTTTCAGTGATCCCTGGCTGAGATGGAGGGAAAACACACTAATCCACTTCACGGCATTCTCTCCCTGCTCTTGCCAGTTTGGGAAACAAGAGCAGGCCCAGAAATCAAATCTTCAGCTCTTGCAAAGCATTGCTATTTCCAGCTGGGCCAGTCCATTTTTTCTGACTGATGTTCCTGGCTTTCTTTCAGTTTTTGCCAGGATGTGGCTATCCTTTCACCGCAGTGTGAATTCCATTCATTTGAATCCTTCATTTTTCTGTCTGATCTCATTGTTTCTTTGTTTTTCTTTTTTAAATCAGCTCCCATCCTTGTTGTTTCTTCTTCAGCCTGCAGACAGCTACATGACTGAACCATGGTCTTCCTTATCTTCTGTCCCTAATGCAGCATTTCATGCGTACAGACACTTTGGTTTCATAATGATAATTAGCCTGGCAGAGAACATTTTGAAAACAATTAAAACACAAGCATTTCCATACTACTTTTGTAAGGGGCCACGAAACCCCAGTTCTTTCAGAGTCTCTGAGAGGGAACTAAGCTTTCAGAATTGCACGTGAGGAGATGGGTGGAGTCCTGCAAATCTGATATCCACTTCATAGCCACATGATGGGGGTACCAGATATCTGCAGACCATTTTTGTGAATGGGATGCAGATACTAATTTTGTATCCATGCAGAGCTCTTGAGATAGGGGCATGGGTGGCGGGTAATGCATGCAAGAGAAGGCATTGCTGTCCCAAAACTGCCTGCACTCTCTGGCCATCCAGGAGGGCTGAGGCTGCAGTGCAGCAGCCTTAGTCCTCCTGCTGGCCAGGAAGGATTGGGCTTCAGAGCTGGTGCTGGGCTTGGTTGCTGAAGGGGCGGGGCCTTAACTAAAGGGGTGGGGCATCAGCCTGAAGGGGTGAGATTGGGCCTTGCCTTCCATAGCTGGGCCCTCACCCGCCGCCCATGGATAGGAGTGTACGATAGTGTCTGCCAGGGCTGTTGAGAATCTTTGCCGGGCCCTGGCGGGGAGCCAGTTCCTCGAATCCCAGAAGGAGGAAGGTCATGAGTGGAAGAGGTGGGGCTTGGGGTAGCCTCCCCCTAGCCAGCCCTTCAACACTGCCAGGGATTCAGAGCATGCTGCTGCCGTTGAGAGCCTCGAGCCCTTTTAAATCACCGGTCCCATGGCCAGCTGCCCCCTTTGCCCCCCACCAGCATCCCTGGTGTCTGCTGTTAATGGAATTTTGGTGCTTTTACTCACCAATCTGAGGACACTCTAGAGACAGTCCATTGGAAACTTTAGTATTTGGATTTTGCTTTACGTGGATGATGGACGATACATTACGGCTGTGTCTAGACTGCATCCCTTTTCCATAAAAGGGATGCAAATTAGACACATCGCAATTGCAAATGAAGCGGGGATTTAAATCCCCCCCGCTTCATTTGCATAAACATGGCTGCCACTTTTTTCCGGCTTGGCGCTTTGCTGGAAAAAAGCGCCAGTCTAAACGCGGGTCTTTCGGAAAATAAAGCCTTTTCTGAAAGATCCCTTATTCCTCTTAAATCCCCGCTTCATTTGCAATTGCGATGTGTTTAATTTGCATCCCTTTTATGGAAAAGGGATGCAGTCTAGACACAGCTTATAACTGTGAGTGCTGAGGGAAAATATGATGGTGCAAGTGTTGCAAAAAACCTTCTTCCAATATTCTCTTAAATGTTTAAATGACATTGCTTCATGTGTGTTCACCGTGATCTTTTGTTTTCTCTTCCTGAATATCATCTTGGATAGTTCATCAGTTGAGTTTTTCTGGCATGAACATTTGCAGGGAGTGATTTTAAAGTTGTGCATTTGTGGAGAACAAATGGGAAATTCCCTCCAGAAGTATTTATGCATTCTTCCAATTAGGGAACAGAAACAATATCAGGTGCCTTATTGGTGTGATCAAAGTTAACCAATGCAGGCTGATATCTCTGCTGAAGGATATACTTTAGCCAGAGAAAAATTGTTGGGTCAAATGCAGGGATGACTGGCTGAAATTTGGTAGTTTGTGTTGTGTAGGTCAAGCTACGTGGTTCCATCTAGTCTATGTATGCTTCAAAATTAGTACATAATTTGAAAAACAAAGGTCAAATAATTTTGAATAGTAAATACATTTAGGCTGTGTCTAGACTGGCCAGTTTTTCCGGAAAATCAGCCGCTTTTCCGGAAAAACTTGCCAGCTGTCTACACTGGCCACTTACATTTCCGCAAAAGCACTGACTTCCTACTGTAAGAAATCAGTGCTTCTTGCGGAAATACTATGCTACTCCCATTCGGGCAAAAGTCCTTTTGCGCAAAACTTTTGTGCAAAAGGGCCAGTGTAGACAGCTCAGATTTGTTTTCCGCAAAAAAGCCCCGATCGTGAAAATGGCGATCGGGGCTTTTTTGCGGAAAACCGCGTCTAGATTGGCACAGATGCTTTTCCGCAAAAAGTGCTTTTGCGGAAAAGCGTCTGTGCCAATCTAGACACTCTGTTCCGAAAATGCTTTTAACAGAAAACTTTTCCGTTAAAAGCATTTCTGGAAAATCATGCCAGTCTAGACGTAGCTTTGCTGAAATTGATAGAGATAAAGAATAACACAGAGAATATCTCATTGCCTATGTATACATCCATAATATGCTCAGACCTTAAATACTGAATACAGATGTGACCACTTAATCTCAAAAAAGATATCTTGGCTTTGGAAGAAGTTTAAAAAAGGGGCAACAAAAATTATTAGGGGTTCGCAACGGCTACCATATGAAGAGAGATTAAAAACAGTGGGTCTTTTCAGCTTAGA
Organism: Pelodiscus sinensis; assembly: GCF_052426305.1. Taxonomy (NCBI): domain Eukaryota; kingdom Metazoa; phylum Chordata; order Testudines; family Trionychidae; genus Pelodiscus; species Pelodiscus sinensis. The sequence continues at coordinate 4,895,333 of NC_143078.1, forward strand.
AAACAGGAGACTAAGTATGTTAGAGATCTATAAAATCATGACTGGTGTGGAGAAAGTGAATAAGGAAAAGTTATTTATTTGTTCCAATAATATAAGAAGTAGGGGTCATCAAATGAAATTAACAAGTATTAAGTATAAAACAAACAAAAGGAAGTATTTCTTCACACAATGCATAGTCAACCTGTGGAACTCCTTGCCAGTGGATGTTGTGAAGACCAGGATTTTAACAGTTCAAAAAAGAACTAGATAAATTTATGGAGTATAGGTCCATCCAATGGCTATTAGCCAGGATGTGTAGGAATGGTGTCCCTAGCCTCTGTTTGTCAGACACTGGGAATGGGTGACGGGCTGGATCACTTGATCATTACCTGTTCCATTCATTCTCTCTGGGGCACCTGGCATTGGCCACTGTAGGGAGACAAGACACTGGGCTAGATTGACCTTTGGTTTAACCCAGTATGGCTGTTCTTATGTTATGTTCTTATAATATTTATTTATGGATATTCCACAAGCAGGAAAAGAGTCAAAATGTATTACATAAATTGTTTGTACAATTGTTTCTGTAATAATTATTGCTATTGGCACATGTTATTTTATAGAACTGTGCGTGTATACACCACTTTGCAAATGTGAAAAAAGAAGCTTGCTCTAAATGTATTGTTCATTTATAAGGGCAGGTCTTGTAAAACAGCCTTGGCCCAGGGTGGCTGATCCCTGTGGGGAGTTGGAGCCCGCTTTACCACTGCAAAATGAAGCAAAAAAACAAACAACCAACCAACCACACACCTGGCATGTTGTTGCATGACAATTGGTTTAATTAAGCACCACACAATGTGAGTCAGCAGCCATGCCATTGACTGATGGGAATTCCAAGAATAAAATTAAACAGCATCAGGAGAACAAATGCTCAGAGCCCTGGTGAAGTGGGGGAGACGCTTAGGGCATGACTTCCATACAGGTTCTGTTGACATAACTTACGTTGCTCAGGGGCGTGAATAAATTGCCCCCTGCACATCATAAATTACACCAACATAAGCACCGGAGTGAACTGCATTATGTCAATGGGAGAGCTCCTCTTGCTGACCTAGCTTCAGTCACTCACAGAGGTAGTTTTGTTATGCTGACGGAAGAGCTCCCTCCCATTGGCATAGCGCTTTGTCACCAGATGCACTGCATTGACTAAAATTCAGCAGTACACTTGCACCCCTGTCGTACTTTTGCTGCAGACTAGCCCTTAGAATCGTGAAGCCACCTGATTTTTCCATCTTCACAAGCACTCAAAAACTCCCTGGCATGGGGCACAGAAGACTGGTCCTGGAGCTGTCTGTACTCTTACACATATAGGCCTATTTCCCCCCTGCTCCAGTGCTGACCAAGCATTAGACAACCTTTCACAGCGCCCATGTTGCCCTCAGAAGACTTGGACAATGGCAGGGACAAGAGCAGGAGGCAGATTTCACCTTTGGGATATGATTATATTCTTAGCTTCCTGCTCAGTTTCATGGCTCTCGAAATCCCATGCTCTCTCCATATCTTTTCTTTGGGAGACCGAAAAGAAACAGTTTATTTTAACAGCTTGGGGACAGCCCATGCATATTCTGTTGTCTTGAATTTTCACCAGGCTTCCTTATGTGTCACAAGAAAATTCTATCAAATGGCAACTTTTGCCCCCCAAAACATACAAACATTCAGAATAGGCATTTGTAATCCACTAGTGGTGATGGGGACCATGTAAATGCCTAAGTAACTAGAATGGGGGTATGGCTAGACTGCAGGGGGGTTTCGGGATACTGGAAGTATCCCAAAAAAACTCTGCTGCATCCAGGGAACGCGTTTGCTTTTCTGCTTTTTTTGCGGAAGAGCTAACACACTCTTTTGGAAGCCCCTATATTACTCGTTCTATGAAGAAGGGGGCTTCCGAAAGAGGGGTCTAGATGGGCCAAATGTCAGAAAAGCCTCTTCCGACAAAAGAATCTGAAAAAGGGACGCAAAATGCATAGTGCATTTTGTGTCCCTTTTTCCGACAAAAACTTGTAGTCTAGCCAGGGTGCAGGGTCCTCTTACAGGAGGGCTGAACTTTGGAATTGCAGAGAGCAAAGTGGGTGTGTCTATGTGTGGGTATGAGAGACAAGGGAGGGGGTACTCATCTCTTTGTGCTATAGTAGCAGTTACTGGCCCTGCAAGATCAGTACCCCATTGTCCACGTTGCTATATCAACACATGCTGAGAGAGAGCTCCTGGCCTGAAGAGCTGGCGGGCAAATGATGAGAGAAAGTAGCATTATCCCCATTTTACATACAGGTAACTGAGGCAGAGTGCAAGAGAGTTGTCGCAAGACAGACAGTGAGTGTATGGTAGCGCCAGACCTCCTGTGTTCCTTATCACACCTCCCTTGTTTCCTTTTCCTACCTTACTCTTCTTGGTGTGTAAGTTAGTCTCCTGCTTGTCCTTGCCATCCTGGATGGGTGCATGTTATGCACAGTTTTGCCTCTTACAAACATTGTATACCTTCCACTATGGGATACATCCACACTGAATTTGACCCAAAGGCCTCTGTTATAGGCAAATTCCAGACCAAAACTATTCCATAGTGTTTTGATGCAGCATAAATGATGTATAAAATATATATTTTAAGTTGTTAAGTAGGGCCCAGGAAACAAGAAGAAAAGCAGCCCTATTGGTTTCATGTTTGGAGAGGAACTGGGTTCTCACTATATCAACAACACTTGGCGTGAAAGTGGCCTTTGTTCCAAGAGACACTGCTTCCTTTCAGCCCCTGACTTCCCAGCTGCTGAGAGCTGGGCCGTGTTTTGACAGACAGAGCGAATGCAATGCAGACAGTTGTTTTAATTTTCAGCCAGTTGCAGACATCACTCACCAGGAGCCAGAAACCCAAGTACAGAGGCCGCACACTTGGCTTTAGTTCTCTCTGCACAAGGGCTCTGTTTGGATGGCAGAGCAGAAGGAAGCCCATTGGTAGCGTAACGGATACACCAGAGTGCGGCAGCGAGCGATTGCCATGGGAAAGGTGAACAGGAATCACAAACATTCCTCTCAGGCCTCCTTGCACATGCAGCTTTTTAAACATAAAAGATCCTTTTTCTGCTCACTTTGATTTCCACCACAGGGGCTCCTTTCCACTGGAATATTTGCCTTTCAACCTCTTCTTCTTTTTATAACAAGCCAAACTCTGAAGCCAAGAACTGGTGGGGAAGGAGGAAGGGAGAAGAAGGGTAATTGTGGTAGTGGTGGGTTTTAATTTTTATTTCAGGTTGTGAAATGCCTCACTGATATTCAGCACTGGTCTCAGAGAGGTAGCCCGTGTTCGTCTGTAACTTTAAAAAAGTGCGTGGTCCTGTAGTATCTTAGAGACTAACAAATATATAGTATCATGAGTTTTTGTGGGCTAGTCCCACTTGCCACAGACATCACAAATTTCAGTCACATCCTCCATGCACCTGGCCCTGATTCACCAGTTTGTGGCCACAGTTGTATGCTGCTGTAACCTAGAACTTGCTCTGGTGTAACATGGAAGTTACATAGTGGTGAATCTGGCAAACAGAACTTGGTTCTCCCCTGCCTTGTGTCACCATATACCCTTGTGCAAAAGCAGCATAAAATGCTGCCAACTCAGATTTCTGTATTTGATTATACTGGCTGTTTGCACCTGTGCCAGCAACTGCACAAGGTGCAAAGGAGGGATGTAAAATTCCATGTAATCAGTTAACCGGTTAAACTATGTGTTTAAAATAAAGTGGCCTGGCTGCTCTGGCCTGGCTGTGCCACCATGGGCTGCTTGGCTAGGTTAGAGCGCCCCCCTCTGGCCAGGATGGGCCCACCACAGGTGGGGGCTACTTCAGCCTGGCTAGAGAGCCCAATATCCATGGCACAGCAGCTGAGACACCAGTTCACCATTCACATCCCTAGTGCAAACCCGACGAGAAAGAGACATATAATCTTTTATGACCGAAGCCGAATGCTCGATCTGTAAATAACTAACAGTACGTGACATTTCAGAGGGGTAGCCGAGTTAGTCTATAACAGGAAAAACTTAAAAAACAACAAATGGTCTGATAGTGTTTTATAGACCAACAAAACATGTAGATAGTATCGTGAGCTTCTGTGGGCACAGCCCACTTTTTCAGATGACCGGAGTGTTGGAAGTCCAGAACCAAGAATAAATAAGGGAAGGAGGGAGGGAGGGGAAGGAAAAAAATTGGAGGGGGACGGGAGAGAATATTGGGTAGATAAATTTCAAAGGGACAGCCGAGCCAGTCTGTAACAGGAAAAACTTAGTACATGAAGTGTCTTTCCTACTGGAGGTGGGTGGGTACAGAATGGGCTGGGTCGGTCACCTCCAAGGAGGAGAGATGACATGTTATAACACGGTATGGTCTCTTTCCGAGTGCATGTGTATGATATATGCATGCACATGTCTCCTGGGCAGGGAAGGTTTGGCAGGCTTACAGTAAAATTAGGCCTTTTCCTAGGTAGAGAGGACGAGGTTTTATAAGGGTGTAATTCTGCCTCCCGCTCAGTCATAACCTTACAACTTACACATGCTGTGTATCGCTGAAGTGTGACTTACCAGACTCAGCTTGCAAGAGGTGCCTCCAAGATTGGTTTCTGTGAGCCATATGGAAGCCAGCAGTCTGCGTCCTGTCCCAGACCATCGCAGCACATGTTTACGCCTCCAAACAAGTGTGCGCGTGGGGGTGGGTTTGGGACTGGCTCCTTGGACTAGAACTCTGCCTTCCGGCTGCCAAAGGGAGCCTTTGCCTGTGCGTTGGCAGGCAGATTTCACTAACGCAAACCAGCAAGAGCCTGCGATGTGCTCACCCCAGACTGCTGTGCAATCTGTCTGCACAGGCTAAGCCCTGGTCACCTGCTCCACTAGGCTTCTTGGCCATGCATACTTGACTGCAAGTTGCTGTTTATTGTAAGTGGTACATCTGTTCTCTGCTGTTGATACAACATGCTAGGTAGTAATAATAAATAGTATTTATTAACAAAAATGTTTACACGTCAGTTTTCACCCAAGTGGATCCCACAGTACTGCATAGACTATATATAAGATTTTTTTTGTAAATGAATAGATGTCGTATGAACTGGCACATTGAATTTGATTGGAGGTCAGTCTAGTCCAGTGTTCTACCTCAGAGAGTGGTTAGCAGCTCAAAGATCAAAGAATCTCATTGCAAGCGGTGATGAAAGCTCTGCTCTTAGCGAATGTCTCCTTCCAGCCCTGTTCATTAGAGATCAGTCGATGTCCCATTGCAGGATGGTATATGTGCCTTCATAAACTCTTGTTAGTTTGATTGTGACACTGGATAGTCTGGTGATCCATCTAAGGACACATCTACACAGTGGGGCTTAGCTCAATTTGCGTAGCTTATTTCGAGTTTTGGTGCTGTCTACACAGCACTTATTTTGAAATAGAGCACTCTTCCTCTGACTTCCCTTACTCCTCGTACATTGGGGCTACGTCTACACTGGCATGATTTTCTGAAAATGCTTTTAACAGAAAAGTTTTCCGTTAAAAGCATTTTCGGAAAAGCACGTCTAGATTGGCCACGGACGCTTTTCCTCAAAAAGTGTTTTTTGCGGAAAAGCGTCCGTAGCCAATCTAGATGCTGTTTTCTGCAAAAAAGCCCCGATCGCCATTTTCACGATCGGGGCTTTTTTGCAGAAAACACTACTGTGCTGTTTACATTGGCCCTTTTGCGCAAAAGTCTTTCGGAAAAAGACTTTTGCCCAAACGGGAGCAGCATAGTATTTCCGGAAAAGCACTAACAATCTTACATGAGATAGTCAGTGATTTTCTGGAAATTCAAGCGGCCGGTGTAGACAGCTGGCAAGTTTTTCCGCAAAATCATGTGATTTTGCGGTAAAACTTTCCAGTCTAGACACAGCCTGGGTGTTACCGGAGTCAGAGTAATAAGTCCTCCAGCTTGACAATATTTCGACGTTATGTCCAAATAACTGCCGTCTGTGTAGACATGGACTACGTTATTTTGAAATAATGTTGCTGTGCAGACATAGCCTACATGTTCAGTTCTTGTATTGAATCATGCTAAGCTCTTGCCCTCCAGTGTTGTGTTGTGGCAGTGAGTCCACTTCTGGAATGCACTTTTTTCTGGGGAGGAATGCAAGAGCCATTTAACACTACACAGCAGCCTATGCAACAGCTTTAAGACAGGAAGTGGAGACATCCCATTGAAACTGCAGGGAGGGGATTCATTAAGCAAAGCATCCTCGCCTAATTGGAATCTAGCCATGACACTGGGGGTAAAGCCCTCATCTTGTAGGCCATGTTTCTGGAAGAGTTCATGATGACCTCTGAGTCAGGTTCTTGACATATCTCACCAATGTAAATGTGCCTGTTCTGTTTGTGAAGATCACGGTGTGAAATTATTTGCTGATGGCCAGATTCAGGTGATTTTGTTAAGTCCATCCTGACAGAAGAGTTCCCTTTTCATTTTCTTTTTCTCTCCTGCTCCCCTGCCCCTGTGACACAGGCAGCCCCATTGTCTGGTTTTGAGAAACTTTTGCTCCCTTTTCTGAAGAAGTCTTGTCAGTAATCAAAGGAAATGGAATTGTGACTGCACGGGTTTACAGCCACTTATTTAAATTAGGCTTGTCCTGCTGTGGATTGGTCCTGCTGTGAGGGCAGGGGACGGGACTTGATGACCTCTCAAGGTCCCTTCCAGTTCTAGTGTGTGATGTACCGTACTAAGGATCCAAGACTGAGCATCTGCTCTTAACCTGAGAGTCCATAGACTCCAGATGTGCTCCTAGGAAGCTCCCCCAGGTTGAAATTGTCCCCTTTGTTAAGAGTCAGCTGGAGGTATATGAAACCCTGAAGTCAAGGCTTTACACCATATCGGATCACACCACTGGCCCTAGAAGTTCAGTATGGACCCAGACATGATTCTGCTAAGGGACATACAGCCCCTTAAAATATGCCTGACCTGACCAATTTTCAGTGCTGTCTAACCAGGAGTAACTCCTTCCTGATCCCTGTAGCGGCTTGGAATGGAAGCTTGAAATGTGATCAATTTTATCTTAACCCTGCCTCACTGGAAATATTATTACAGGGCCCAGAATTCACTAACAGTGTTTGAAGGCCAAAAGCCAAGCCAAGTCAAAATGGCGTATTTTCTCTACCGACGTGCACCGATCCTTTGGGGGAATTTCATTTCCTCCTAACCTTCCTGCTCAGAACTTTTTCCACCGTCCATGTGAAACACGAGATGCATCTCCCAGCTGCAGTGTCACATGCGTCCACCAGCAAATGGACAGACACCTGCTAGCTCTGCTCAAGCTAGCACACTAAAAGAGCAGGGTAGCCACTGAGGCATGGGCTGCACTCCCGGTGAGCTACTGAGTATGGACCTGAGGATCCAGCTTTGTGCTTCTGCAGCTGCCTCCAGTTTTAGCTCATTCCACCCCTGACAGCTCTGCTATTTTTAGTGCAGTAGCTCAAGCTGAGCTAGCAAGTTTCTGTTTCTATTCACACGGAGAAGCACACTCCCAGCCGCAGTGAAGATACTTGCACAGTGAACTGCACGTTGGGGGAGGTGGAACTCTGCTTTCATCCTGGGGATTTTTCTATAGGAAAGCTGAGTCACTTCCTCTAAAACGTTAGAACAAGGTACAAGTTGAACCTCTCTAGTCCGGCACTCTCTGATCCGACAGCATCTACGGTCCGGCATGATATTAGTTAGCCGGATGTCCACTTATCATGGGTGTGGCCAAGTTTCCTGTGGTCCCATAAAGTTTGTTTACAGCCACCCCAGTGCTGGCTCTCAGTGTTCTGTGCTGTTATTTAGCTCTCATTTACCCCTAAACATCTTCTAAGAGCCCAGCAAGCAGTGGAAGTGTTGGTGATGCTGCTAGACAACATTGACCTCCCATGATTTGGCAAATTCTCTGGTTTGGCACTGGTCAGGTCCTGAGGGTGCCAGTCCAGACTAGAGAGATTGAACCTGTACTGGATTCTCTTCTTAGCTCAGCTACTTACTTTACCTCTGCCGCTGACGTTAGGCTATTTATTCAGCACCCACGTGCTGTGGTTACCACATGCTGTCTGTACAAATCAGGGCTGGCCCACAACATTTTGGCACTTGAGGTGGGGAGTTCAAATGATGCCCCCTCGCATGGACCAAAACTTTGAAATGTCTCAATTCTGCCTTCTTCCTGTTCTACTCCTCTCATGGTACTGCTCCTCCTCCTCTCCCTCCCTGCTGCTTTCTGTTATTCCCTCTCACCTTTCCTCCTGCCTGCCTGTTATGTCTCTTGTGCCCTCCTTCCTACAGCACAGCTCTCCCCCATCTCTGTGCATCTAGAGCAGAGAGAATACATATGCACCTGCAGGAGACACAATTTTCTACACTTTGGAGCCTAGTGGTGCCCCCCCACAGTCTGGCACCTGAGGCGACCGCCTCAGTTCACCTCATGGTAAGGCCAGGCCTGGTACAAATGGATATATTTCATGGTGTTGTGTTACCCCCGTGAGGATTTTTAATTGAAGCTGGTGAATTGCTTTGCCACCTCCTGAGAAAAATCCCTGCGAAAGGGCGAGTGGCTGCTGGTTGGTTTGTTTATTGTGCAGACAAGAGGAGAGAAAATGCGATGAACACGTTTATTTGCTTCCTTTCCAGGTGTCCCGGGTTCCCGTGGAATCCTGTGAGCAATACACAACCTGTGCGGAATGTCTGAGCTCAGAAGACCCTCACTGTGGCTGGTGCTCTCTTCACCATATGTAAGTCCCATCATCAGCCATTTGATTTGAGCTAACGGGTGTTATTGTAAAAGAAGCCTTAAAAGCCTGAACTCTTTCTATAGGTGGTTATTTAAAAAAAAAATAGTAGCAGCCTGTTACTATCCCCCTCTTCCTACAGGGGAATCCCCTGCACTGAAGGGGGGGATGCTATTGAATATCACTGAAGTCCTGTTAAAAAGAACATATACTCCCTAGATGTAGGAGATGGGGAATGAATCCAGCATGTGATTTGAATGTCAAAGAGAATGAAACCACGTGAACTGAAACTCATGGGAATGGAAGCCTGCTGTTTTCACACAACCCTGCTATTTACCCCAACCCCTAATTGCTCTGACCTGGAGGGAGTTTTTACTAGTGGGGTGGATTAGCTGACATTATGGACATCAGGAAGGTTGTATCTGGGTACCTAGCCAGAGCAGTTGGCTCTTTGTGGTGGGGGGAAATTATTTTAACTACTACTTAGAAATGTTGGAAAACTGACTGCTTCAGGAAGTGCGTCCAAGCCAGCCAAGCAAGGAAACTGCTACAGGTTAGGCTGAGGCTCTGTGCTAGGTCTGAGACCAGCAGCTCTATCTCAAGTCAGTGGAGACAAAGAAAAGAAAGATTTTTCGGGTAAACTTTGGGAAAACGGGGCTTTGAATTTGGGCAGTGTTTGTGCACTCTCATTGTGACAATGGTGTTCATTGGCTAAAGTGAAAGGGGGACCTGATGCTCATGCTTGAGGGGAGGCAGGGGGGAACCTGGAACACACTGGTACAAAGGAATCGAAAGCCCTTTGGCTCCAGGCCAGCCAACAAAGTGTTCCCATTAGATGTGTAGAAATTGGGGCGGAGGCAAAGAGACAGAGTTCAGGGACCCACACAATAGCACTTGGCCTCACGCCGAAGCAGCAGGTGTTAGGAGAGCACTGTGAAGGCTTATATACAAAATCCGGACTGGATTAGAGACTTGTAGGCACTGGAGGTAGATCTGCGTTCCCATAACTGAGGGAGGTGTGATTGATTTCAGTAGCTGCATTGAGGGAAACTACGTTGAGTGGGTGGGCCACTGGTATAAACAAATATACAGGAGCGAGGAATTTAGCCCTCTTGGGTCAGATTCCTGAAACGATCTGAGCTTGTCTCTTTCCTCTTCCTTTATTGTGTCTCTCCTAAAGACTAGGCTGGCCAACCCCTCACTGACTCTGTCCATTGTTGGCGATATCACAGGGCCTACACATCTTTGAAAACAGTCCAGTGGAGTGGTTATAGAGTCCTGAGTCCTCCATGGATACTAGACAGGACCAGGGTGTGTTGCAGGGGGACTTCCCAATCAAGTAGTTCTCTGTTTAGTTGCTGGTTAAGCGTTGGCTCTTCTTGTTTATACCCTCCCGCTACAAGCCTTGCTTTGTCTGGTGATTAGAGCTGGAAGGTGAAAGAATCGCTACGCCCTTTGCCGATATTGCACTAATGAAACAAATCTCACAACCCACCAGGGAGGGGAAGGTAAGAATTGTTATCCTCATTTTTTCAGAGAGGAAAATTAGGGCATCAAGAGAAGAAGAGACTTCATATCTGTCACCCCCTGGCTGTCTTGGCTATTTTGTTTGTAAGTTCTTTGGGGCTCTGTCTCACTGCATGGAGAGCAGCTAGAACAGTGGGACCTTGATCTCTATTTGGGCCTCCAGGTGCTATTGAAAGCAAACAATAATGCTAGATAACCTCATGGACGGTAGCTCCATCAGTGGCTATTAGCCAGGATGGCTAGGAATGGTGTCCCTAGTCTCTGTCAGAGGCTGGAAATGGATGACAGGAGAGGGATCACTTGATGGTTCCCTGTTCTGTTCACTCTCTTTGGGGCACCTGGCATTGGCCACTGTCGGCAGACAGGACACTGGGCTAGATGGACTTTTGGTCTAACCCAGTAGGGCCATTCTTATGGTGACTTGCTCAAGGCCACACAAAAGCATCAAGCAGGACAGGGGCATAACCCAGGTGTTTCTAGTCCCCTCCTTTAATCATTAAGTGACTTTTCCTTGCCCACCCTATGAGCTAGTGGGGTGAGAACTTAAGCCAGGAGTGTGGAATTGTGTGCGTATAGAGCTATGTTATATGAGGGGAAGCACAGCAAGAAGCTCAGAGGAGCCAAACAATGCATCCAGGTAGAGGATTAAATCTGGCAAACAGCCTGCAGTGTGCAAGCCACTACAATGCCTTCTTTCCTGCTGCTATTTTTCTACCCTTCCTTGGAGTTTCTCTGCCTTCCTACTGCCTGCGCAGAGCAATGATCATTTTTAGCCCCTGTCTTAAGCTGTAAATAATTTAGTTTATCTTGCTGTTAGTGGACGCTGCTTTCATATTTGTTCGGCGGCCCCCCCAATGCTGGCGGGTTTTGTCATTTGTCATCTCTCACCTCTAATTTTTACATTTCACTTCTGCCAGATGGGCCAGCTGCTTCTGCGTTGGGTGGGGAGGTTGCAGGTCAGTGTATGCTGTCCACGCTGCGTTCACGGAGGGCTGGCAAAAAGAGACACGCAAGAGGAGGTTAGGGAGATGGAAGCAGAGAGAGAGGTGGACTGCGGGGCAGGGGAGAGAGTAAAGTGGTTATCAGAGATACATGAGCCAGTTAGAGCAAAAAACAGGACTATGCAGCACTTTAAAGACTAACAAGATGGTTTATTAACCATCTTGTTAGTCTTTAAAGTGCTGCATAGTCCTATATTTTGTTTCAGCTAGACCAGACTAACACAGCTACATCTCTATCACTATGAGCCAATTAAGATACAGTGAGAACCAAATGAGAACCTTGGCCCAGTAAGATTTCAAGCTGCTTTTCTCACCTCTTTTTCTGATTTGAATTTGCTTCTGCCCTTCTGGGCCCTGTAAGGGGAGTGAAATACCAAAACCGCCGCAGATGTTCTGTGTCGCAGTGCTGTTTCCTGGCCCCACCGGAAGCAGGGAAGGTGAGCTGGGGATCTTAGGAGACAGCTTATGAAGGGATTAGGGAGAGTTTTGCCGACTCAATCAGCTCCTGAACAATTGCAAAGCCAATTAAAGCTTTTGGATCTTAAAATCATACCCATGTCATGAATTGATGTGCCAGTGAGAGACCAACATAACTGACCCTTGCAAGATGAAACCAAGACTGTCTGTACTGTCATCAGAACTGCTCTTTTCAGCTCATGTGCAGATTCTTTTAGAGCAGGAGGATCTCTGTTCCCACAAAGCTCTAAGGGACCAGGAGGATCTGTCTTCAAATTCTGAGTGACGACAGCATGTTAGTATCACTCTATAACGTTGCTATTGCAATTATCCCTAGAAGTCCCAGTCAGGGATTGGGGCCCCTCTGTGCTCGGCTCTGTACATACATAAATGTATAATCTAAGTGTAGCCACTGTGGGGGAATTAACTTACAACCTCTGGATCCAAAAGCAAGAGCTGCTTGCGTTTGGGCGAAAGGGACCGATCTGTAGGTCACACACGGCAGTAGAACTACAATTCTCTGTATTCCATGTAAACATTTGAGGAGAACAAAGAGAAACACTCTGTTAGGGGAGGTACTTTTACATACACTCACCTGCAGGAGCCCATGAGACAGAGGAACAAATATCAAAGCCAAAAGCATGAAATGAGCTTGAGCTAGTGGCTTCCGCGGACACTTCATCCCCAGCAGTGGTGCTGGGAAGCTGGCTGGGGTAGGAATGGAAGAAGCAAGAGGTAGATCTGGAGCTGAATATTGGAATAGAAGAGAACGTGGTCTGAGCCAACCTACAGCGGGGACATACTGGGGATTCGCTGAGTCTGATTGCACATTGTAGTTCATAAGTCCCCCTTTTCCTATTGCTAGTTCCATTACAGTAGCATCCAAAGCGTGTCAGGGTAGATCCGTGCAGCCCATGACCATAGGTCTCCGAGCGCAGGCTGTCGGACTCACAAGTGTCCAAAACAGCTGGGTAGATATTGTGACTCAGGCTACAGCCTTGGGCTGTGACAGCCACCCAATACCCTCCCCTCTTACACCTCAGAGTCAGATGCTCCAACCCAAGTCTGAACATCTGTGCGGCTGTGTGGAGCACCATAACTTGAGCCATAGTCTGTAGACCGGGGCTCTGAGATTTGCTGTTACTCGCTCGTTAGACATGCCGGCAGGGCTGTAGAGGAAGACAACCTCTGCCTTGAAGACCTTTCAGGCTGCCCATTAATTTTGTCCTGTTAATTTTTCTGTGGACACATGTTCAGCCCAGTAACGTTTGATCTAAGGGAGTAAATCAGTAGCAGAGCACAGCAGCAGGGTAACGGACTTCCCGCTGAAGAAGGATTCAGCACACACACTTACGTTACACCTTGATTTAAGAAGTCTTCTAAAAGTCTGGGATATTACAGGAGATTCCAAAAACCCGTAGACAAGAAAATGGCTACGGGAAAGGTCTGGATTCCTTGGTTAACCGCCAGAATGAAAAAAGAACAGCCTCCTGTACAGTCCTCCCAAGAGCCAACTCGGGGCATGATCTCCGTTCATTCATTTTTATAATCAAGACAGACTGTCGTTAATTCTTCTTCCTCCTCCAGCAGTTCTGCTCCTTGGGAGGTAGGCAGAGTCCTCAAGGAGATTAAGGAGTATCCTTGGTCCAGTGGAATTTGCAATCTGCAAGGCTCTCTCTATATGCTGTTCTCTGCAAGTATGTTATTGTCTACAGGCCAATTTGTCTCTGTTAGGGCTGTTGCCATAAATAGTATGATAAAAAAAGAGCCATTCCAGTGAGTCAATGAGATAAAAGCTCCAGTCAAGAGCTCACTTTAAAGCTATCTTACACAGTCACTTAAACCTCAATAATTCTTTTCTTTAGCAGCATTCATATGTAGACCCCATTATTGTATTCCCAAAAAAGGGAAAGTGGGGGAAGGAGAGGAGGATGGCTACAACAATTGCCAGGTATCAGAACAGCTGTTGGGAAAGGGAAAGCAGTAACCTCTTAGTGCTTTTCTTTTTCAGAAGCAAGCAGCCTTTCAGCAAGGAAGACAGCTCTGTTTTTGTTTTGTTTTGAGTCCCAATTTTGCAAGGCTCTTGTCACCTCCTTTAAGAGAGGTTTGGCACAAGGAGATTAAGACTCTTTGTGGAGCAGTCAGTTTGTCTGCTAATGTAGATGTTTACCTAAGATTGCGCCCAGCACTGTCAAAAGGAAAACAAAACAGCCAAACCTGCTTTTGTGTTGAATATCCATTCTGCTGATTCCAGTCCTAAGTAGAATAGCACTTTGATGCTTAAAGCAGGGGTGGGGAACCTATGGCCTGGGAAAGGTGGGGGGGGGGGCTGCATCCAGCCCTTGGCTTGCCTGGATCTGACCCCTGAAATTCAGGGGTCCCATCTCCAGCATTGGGAGTCTGGCCTCCCTCTCCGTCTAAACCCCGCATCCCCACTCCACTCCTGCATCCTACCTCCCGCCCAGCCTGTTCCTGCACCATCCACGCCCCAAGCCTCCTTCCCAGAAGCTCCCTACCACACACTGAACTCCTCATTTTTGACCCCACCCCAGAATGTAGGGGGGGCACAAAATCTACTAGCCAGAGCCACCCAGGTTCTGGTGTGCGAGGGGAATGTTTGTGTGTGTGTGTGGGGGGGGGGGGTTACCTCTCACTTTTGTGTGGCCCACAACTGAATTTTCTGTGGGTCAGTGGCCCCGGACCCAAAAGAGGCTGCCCACCCCTGGTAAAGTAGCAAATACATTCAAATGGGCCCTTAGAAAAGCACTGTAAGGCATGGGGGGAGGGGCATGTCTCAAGCGCCTTATAATGGCATTTGGAGGTTAATAGTGAGTGAAAGTTGATATCAATTCAACATATGCCAGCCCCTGCTGTATAGTGGAATGTGAAGGACTCTACTTCCCTATATACCCTAGGATAGAAAAGCGCCATGATACGCTGTTCCTGATACCACTCTTCAGGAACAGCTGGTCGTGTTGACTTTAATGGTAATTGCTTTATGTAAAATAAGTTGGTGAGTCTCTCTCCAGCTTATAGTGGACAGGTGTCCGCGTCCCCAAGTTGGCTGTAGTTGCCCCCTTTATTTTAGGTTATGTAACTGCAATTATACTGATGGTCGTAAAATGATCCCGTTTGTGTACAAACCCAGCTGCACTCCCTTGGTCTCGCTGCCCGTCTGTGCGTGTACAAAGCCTAGCACATTGGGACCCCAGTCTGAATGGGTCCCTAAACCCATCCGTAATAAAAGTGCTTTACAAAACGCTCCTGCCTCTGTGGTCGCGGCTGGCGTCTGCATAGCGTTTTCGGTCCCCTGTTGTGTTGAATGGCGCCTTCATTTCCGGTCCTGGGGGAGCATCGGGAGGGGGGACTGGATTAGCCCTTTTAACCTCACCTCGCCTGATTCAGGGAGCCACGCTGATTGTGAATCAAAATTTCCCTCCGTGCTGAGGTCCTCCTCAGCGGAAGGGACTTGGTGATGAGCACACAGAACGGCACGCTCCAGAGGCAGCCCTCCCCATTCAGCCTGGCACGTTTAATGGCTCCTTGTGGAGGGCGGGGAGAGTCAGGCATGACAGTTGAATTTAACTCTCATGGCTCCAGCCTGGGGATAAGAAATTACATCTTCCAGTCCTTCAAGACCCTCAGCTTTGGGAAGAGATTAATTAGCCACGTAGTTTTTGTTTTTTGTTTTTTTTTGGTTGGGTTTTTTTTGTTTGTTTTTTTTAATTAAAGTACAGGTGCTGTCTTGCAAATGCCTTTTATAGCTTTTGATTTAAGGTAGCAGGTGGATTATGTGTGAGTTGCTGACAGAAACGAGGAGCTCATCTGAGCCAAAGATAGTGGGTTTGGTTTTCAGAAATGCTGCGTTCCCACAGATCCCCCTGTAGTCCACAGGAGCTGTGCTCAACACTTCCTAGATCAGGCACCGTTTGGATAGGACCCAATGATCTTTTCATTCTCTTCTCTCACCTGCCCCAAACGTGCATTTCTCTTCTGTTCTGCTGCATCGGCGCTTGCTGTTCTAGCCCTGGTATCTGTGCACAGAGCTGTTGATGTGCCTCAGTCTTGGTCGTTCTTATCCCTTGTTGCTGCACTTTCTCAGCTCCGATGCACCACAGTCCTGGCCAGCCATGGCACCCGCTGCTGTGTGACAGTGAAGTGTTCCTCGGGCGTCCCTTTGCACTGATGCTTGTGTGCATTTCAGGTGCTCCCGGAAGGACAAGTGCGAGCGAGCAGACGAGCCGTCACGATTTGCAGCCAGCCTCAGCCAGTGCATGAGGGTCACCGTGCGGCCCAGCAGCATCTCTGTGTCTGAGCACAGCCTTCCGGTAGGTACCAGCAGCAGGCAGTTCTCCATCTGAGGGGCCAGGCTGACAGTTCTCCAGACCCACCAACTCAGATTCACAACAACAAAAGCCATTTCTGTCTCCACAGATTTATTTCCCATGGGCACGGAGTTCAGGGTCTTGAAGGGGTTGAGAAGGGAAGTGATCGTCTGAGCCCCTCCAAAATGGGGAGCCAGAAGTGACACAGACACTCCCATTCCCAAATCCAACCTCAGTGCCCACGTTTTCACTGGGCAACTACCAGCCAGTGTCAAACACTGAAGGAAAAGTTTCTGTTTCCTAAGCAGCTGGCACCAGCCATTACTTGTCCCGCTGGGAGGATCTAGCTCCTCATACCCATACCCGACAGGCTGCCAGCTGTTCCTTTTTAAGCAGCTGCACACGCTCCCCACCTATTCTGTTCCAGGTGCTGCCCTGGGACAGGCATTTCTCAGCAGCTGGCTATTTCCAGAACACCCACCGCCCTTTCCCCAAAGACTGGCTAGAGGGGACGGTCTGACCATCATACATCAGTGGAGAAAGAAATTACAATACCATTGACCTTTCCTCCTCTGGCTACAATGAAAGAGTGGTTGTGTGTTTTCTGTCTAGTCTTCATCTCTGTGTAGGTATAACCCCCACACCTGCTAGGTGAGGGTCACTGTCCCATGTAGTGGCACTGAGACTACTTATGGAGAGAGAATGAGTTTGCTCGACAGCTTCGCTGACTTTTAGCTCATGCAGGTAGAGGCTCGTGCACTAAACTCCAGAGATCGCTTCTTCCTTTCGGCCTTACGTAGCATTGATACTCCATTGAGAAGCAGCAGGTGCTGAAAATCTAAAGGGAACTCTAGGTAGTTCTGACAACAAATGGGATCTTGATTGTATTTTTTTCCTCTCCTTTTCCCTTGCTCCAGCTCAGCATGCTGGTAAGTGACGCACCAGATCTGTCAGCTGGAATAACCTGTCTCTTTGGAAACCTCACTGAGGTGGAAGGCCAAGTTTCCGGCAGCCAGGTTGTCTGCATTTCGCCGGCGGCTAAAGATGTCCCCACCATCCCCGTGGACCAAGGTGAGCTGATTTACTGGTTGAAGGACTGCCTGGTGGCCGTGTGTTTCTCCTTATGGGAGGGTGGAGCCAGCGAGCGCTGAGTCGATCAAGCTGCCAGGCAAAGCAGACCACAGCCTGAGCCCCACCAACACGGTGCACGACAAAACACCATCCAGGAGTGGGGTCAGACGGGCTGCCCTGTAACAACCCTGACGTGCAGGGTGTTAGCTGTGCGGAAAGAA
Source organism: Pelodiscus sinensis (assembly GCF_052426305.1). NCBI lineage: Eukaryota > Metazoa > Chordata > Testudines > Trionychidae > Pelodiscus > Pelodiscus sinensis. Next base: position 4,912,695 of record NC_143078.1, read on the forward strand.
TCCCAATAACAGGCGAATCTTCAAGCCAGCTACCCCCTTGTCTCTCATCTCCCCAGGGATCTCACCTTCATGCAAGGCAGATGTGGGAGGTGAAAGTGTGGGGGTGGTTGCATTCAGGCCTGACTCAGTCGCTGAGAGTAGGTGGATGAGGTTTCTATTTTTTGGTTTTGATCTTTGGGTTGTTTCTTCATTAATGTCACTGCTGTCATAGTCCCCCTCTCCCTCGCTCTCTCCGGAATCAGAATGCGACTTGTTTTAAATTCATTTTCTCCTTGGCATGTGTCCAAGTGTCATCTGCGCTTTCCTGCTGATATTTTCCTATATGTAAAATTCTGCGTTGAAGTTGAGTGCTCGTAGAAGTCGGGGCCTGGGAGAGAGAGCTAGGAAAGTGAAGAGCAAACCTCCCTCGCTCAGCTCAGCTAGTGCAGTTTATTCTTGCGTCGCCTCCTCAGCACTATTAATCTTCCCCTGCCCCCATCTTCGCCTGCAACACCCCCTCCTGGGCTGCATTTCAGATAGATTCTGTTGGGAGTTTGCGCTGGGGGATGAGATGAGACCGCCACACTCATGTCACTTGTGGAGATGGAGTCTGAATCCTACATCTCCAGCGCATTTCCCCATCTCACCTTTAGATGTGATGTGACTTCTATGGTGGGGGGAGGGTGTTGGCTCAGCTTCCCAGCATCTCTGGGGAGAGGTCTTGTCATACGCTTGTAGCAGCCTCCACTGGCCAGCTGCGGAACTGGCATGTTCATTGGCGTCCCCAGAGGATCCACAATGTGTGGATTATCGGCTTCTCAGAAGCCTTTAGCGTTCAACGACCCAGCGCAGACTCGCCGTTCATGGGCCAATCTGGTGTCTTAGTGCACCACTGGGACCAGAGGTGTTTGATTTTCTCGCACCACAGCAGAAGGCAGCCTTGAGAACTCGAGTACCTCGTCTGTCATGAGCTCTGTTATTTGTAGTGAAATGCTCCCCTAACCGCCTCCCTTCTTTTCCCCCCCAGACTGGTTCGGGTTGGAGCTCCAGCTGAAATCCAAGGAGACAGGCAAAACGTTCGTCAGCACGGAGTTCAAATTCTACAACTGCAGTGCTCACCAATTGTAAGACACCCTCACCTTTCTCTCCTGCTTTCCATCCCCACCAGCATCGCAGCCCCTCCGTTCTCCCCCGCCCCTGAATTGAGCCTGCTGCCTCGGTATACAGTGGAATGGGTTTCTTTATTAACCTCCTAAGTGCCACAGCTGATGCACCCCTCAGGAGCCATCATACAGAACTGCTCTCATGTGTCTTGTATATGGCCCTAGACCACGTCAAGATGGGCATTGGCCAAATGTGCGTGGGAGCCGCACGGAGAGTTGAAACAGAACTGGAGTACGATTTTCAGTCGTAGGCCAAGAGAGACTCTGGCTTGATGCCGGGCACAGTCTGACCTCTGAGTCATCGGCGACAGAGAGGCAATCAAGAGATCCCCATCCTGTGGAAGCTTCTCTGAGAGCGTAGAGATTTATCTGCCTTCTCAGAGAGTGAGCGTGCCTGAAAGGAGCTTGACCTGCTGGTGCCCCCAAGCTGCATGATCTTGCAACTGTGAGCTCAACTCCATCCTTGCTCACAGGCAGCTGTGGGGGGAGAAAAGAACATGTCTGGGAATTTCCCGTACGAGCCGCTCCGAGCAAGATAGGAGACACAGAGGCCTTGCAGCAGCTAAGACCACACAGGGCTGTGTTCTGTGGTAGACAAGAAGGGGTGGGGCAGCAAGAGGTGTACAGGGTGGTTATGCCAGAAGAGTCCAGGGGCTGAGTGAAGGGAACTCAGCTGGGGTTTGCTTTTCATCTTGTTTTTCAGACACAGAGGGAGAAAAAATGCCTCTCCTAGGGTGTATCTAGACTACACGGTTTTTTCAAAAAAACTTCCCCTGCATCTAGACTGCTGCTGCGTTCTTTCAAAAGTAAATCAAAAGAACGTGGCAGTTTTTTTCAACCATGGAAAACCTCGTTTTACGAGGAAGGACACCTTTTTTCAATAGTGCTCTTTTGAAAAAAAGGCACTATGGAATGCAAACTGTGCTTTTTCGAAAGAGAGCATCCAGATTGCCTGGGTGCTCTCTTTCGAAAAAGTGGCTTGCTCTTTCAAAAGTGCTGGTTGTAGTCTAGACGCTCTTTTTCGGAAGAGGCTTTTTCAGAAGTATCTTTCGAAAGAGGCTTGCGGTCTAGACGTAGCCATAGAGATGAAGTCTGTGTTGCGTCTCCTTCCCTTCAGGTCATGCCAGGGAAGCACCACGGAGCTCTGAGCTTTTTTCAGCTTCTCAGTAAATCCCTGTCTTGGGGAGGGCAGTCTTTAGACTCTGGTACCTCTTGGCCCTCAGTCTGTGCTCTGGAGTGAGCCCAGTACTGCCGCAGTGTGTTCCTTGCAGCAGCCTTTGCCCCAGAAGCCCATGAGGCAGAATGCTGCCGGCTGTGGTCTGTTTTGTTAAAATCTTGGCAGTGTTTATGAAGATCTCGGTGGGATCAGACAGTCAGAAACCACAAACGGCCGCCGTGAAACACGTGCAGGACACGGGAGACAGGGAATAAACATGCCAAAGACCAGCTCGTGAAGGGCAGGCCTGAGCCACGGCTCTAGGGAAGCAACTCCTACTGCCAGGGATCGGACAGCTGGCTTCAGAATTGTGGTTGTTAGCGCTGGAACTGCCCTGTTAACCCTGCCTGCTGGCAGACTTAGCGGGTACCAAGCAGGGTCGTCTCCTGGTTTATTCAACGATCTTTTGTCCAGCCTCGTTTTAAAGCTGGAGGTGACCTGCCTGGAATGGAAAGTGGCAGCTGCAGCCCACATCACCCCTTGAGAATTACTCCGTGAGCCTCCCAAGAGCTCCCCCAAAACCGTCTGCACAGATCTCTCCCTCTCTGCACCCCACATGCCAATAACTGACAGCTTGAGGCAGGGGTGACAGTAACTTAAATTTCTTACAGGTACTGTTGTATCACAACACCCCCACCCCTTGTTGTAGGGGGTGCTCAGGGCAGGTGGTTGGGAGTGGTTGCTAGGCAACAGTACCTGTAAGAAATTTAAATGTGGGGTAGTGGGGGGAGGGGCTGGGAGTGGTTGCCAGGCAACAGTATCAGTAAGAGGGTAATAGTATCAGTAGTGTGGGATGGGGGACCCCCACGTGCTGGGGTTCCCTCCTGCCAGCCTCAGCTCTGGGCAGGGGCAAGGACAGGGGTAAAGGAGCTGCCCCCACACTAGACAGCCACTTCCTTAGTGGTGCATCGTCTTGCTTTCACCTTTGGCTTGAGGCTTCCTAGCTTCCAGGAAAAGGGCGTCAGGTCTGAGATTGTCGAAAGGGGGCATGCTGTGGGATGGGGAGATTTTCCAAACTCTCATCAGGTGGGTTCTTGTTGTGCAAAGCTAAAAACTGTGCCCCCACAAAGGTCAAGAGAGCGCTGGGGAACCTGATAAACAGGTCTGGTATGGGCCCATTTCTAGCAGGGAGGGGATAAAAGCTTTCCCAGAGTGAGCGGTTCCCAGAGGCCATGCAACAAGGATGCTTCCTGGTTCAGAAGTAAAGGGGACTTGTTTTAAAAATGGAAACTGCTTTCTGAAGGGACTTTGCTGTGGTGGGGGAGCGTCTGTGTGAGAAACTCTCCTCATGAAAAAGCAGATGCGCTCTCTGCGGACGAGCTTTGAAGAAGTCGCTTGTCTGCGACTCCTTGTCTAACCTTTGCCCCTTCCCAGCTGAGCCAGAGCGGAGCTGAAGACAGCGGTGAGAAAACCACACGCGCCGAAACAAACTGTTGGGCTTGAGCATCAGAACGACTCTCCTCTTGTAATCTCAGCTGGGCTGTGGCAGGCAGAGAATCTGCTTCTACCTCAAATCCGAAAGCTAATAGCCAGGTCCAAGGCAGGAATGGTCCAACAGCCAGGTCCAAGTGCAGCAAACCGAAACGGAGGCAGAAATGGGTCAAATAAAGGAGTAATTAAATAAGCTCACAGTGCCTGATATTCCTCACCAGATTTGCATTTTTATGATTAGAATAAGCTTCCTTAGCTATTAAGGTCACTATGGATGCTTAAGGAAACTATAACTCAGCTATAAAAAGGGGAAGCCATTAAAAGTGCATTGTAGTGACAGTAACTTTAGAAAGAAAGTAACAGACCATTAGCTGTCCCTTCACTGCACAGATGGGGTGCAAACCCCCCTTCAGTTGCAAAGCCCATGCCTTTGAGTGAATTGGGGACCCCACGAAACTGTATGAAACGATGCCCGTGGACTGTCACTGAGGACTTGACAACACAAAATGTACCAACAGCATCACTCTGTGCTTCAAAGATATTACCCACACTGACCCGAGTACTGACATGGGTACTCCACCTATCCAAGAGGCAATAGCTAGGGCGAGGGGGAAATCTTCCCATCAATCTATTCACTGTCTTCAATGGGGGGTTAGGTTGGTTTAACAATATCACTCGGGGATATGGATTTTTCACCCCCCTGAGCAACATAGTTATACAGACCTAATCCTAGTGTAGACCTAGCTTCTGAGAACAAATGAAGCTTTATTGTGAATACCAACAACTGCTATGAGCCACCCAGCTTACCTGCAGTATATAAGGATCTGTGAGATAGTGGATACCCAGCCAGATCCTTGTCAGATGGACTTACCCCATGTCCTGCACCATTGGCCTCATCCAACATAAAGCACAGACATTTGCTATGCCCTGGAACAATCTAATATGCTCCAGGTTTGACCTTGAGTGAAAAAGGACAAATAGAAACATTTACAGTTGATGATCTGAAATTCTTCTAATTATTGAAAACCACTGAGCCAAATTTCTTCGAATCTTGCTTGTTCAGTAGATATCACGAAGGCTTAACATCAGTCAAGATTGCACTACATTGTATTTTCTTGGCCCATATGTGATGTTGTATAAGATGCTTCAACTTGTATTAATAATCCATTTAAAGACTGGATATATTTTAGGACATGAGCACAGGGGGCAGAGTCCTGGGCTTTTGAGAACTTGCTTTCTCAACCTTAACTTTGCATTATTATCTGTTAGTGCCCAGAAGTGTGCTAGACATCTCACAGGTATGTAATTACACTAGACTGCAGAACTTCCAATCTAAATAGATGAAACTATGGAGGGAGGCAGAAATAGGAGCAAATAACTGATTGACATGCAGGTTATTGGGTCTCTGATTTTGTAGAGTTTTTGTCTTAGTTTTCTACCCGGAACATGTCTTCCTATGTATAAATTCAGACAGAGTTCAATTCCTGATGAACATCTCTGTAACCCAGACCTTATTTCTGTCTCTGGCTCTACAGGTGCCTCTCTTGTGTGAACAGTGCTTTCCGCTGCCACTGGTGCAAATACCGCAACCTCTGCACTCATGACCCCACAACTTGCTCGTTTCAGGAAGGACGGATCAATGTTTCTGAGGTATAAGGATTTGCTTGGGGTTTTTTTTTATTGAACTCTTTCTGTTCCAAGCTAACCTGTCCATTCTGTGGAGCAGCGTACAGTATGGTTAGCATATCTGATGTTTGGCTGAGGCTCTCTGGCAAAGAGGTGTCCCATTTTTCTCTGTATTTGGTGCATCTGCTCTCTGCTGGTTCCCAAAAGTGCAGAATTAGCAGCAAATATGAACAAAGCAGGACAATGTCATCACCTAGCAATGGTGATGGGTCCGAATCAATTCCACCGCTGAGGGTCGGATACATTCCGACTAACTCAGTTCTTCCCATCCAAGGACCTCAAAGCTACATCAGCATCACTAACCCCATTTTATAGATGGGGCGCACAGAGCTGCAGTGGCTTTCCAAAGATCACAAAGCAGGTCAACTGTAGTGCTGGTCGGAGACATTCTAGAGGTTCGTCAACTGGGCTGGGTTCCAGATCTGATTTTCTGACTGGATAATGATCCAAGTTTGAATGCCTCATTGGAATAACTGTGAGGGTTGGGGAAGTAATTGATTCTGGATCCAAACTGCATGACTTGGGCCCATATCTGCTAATAACTCAGGGTTCAGTTCTGGGAATGTGTCAAAAAGCTGGAGGGAGGGAACTCTTGCTAGCCAGTTTGCCAAATTTTGGAAGGGGATCCATAATCAGGGAATTTATCTGTTACCTTTTTTGATCTGGGGTTCTTGCTGTTAGCTCCTTCCACTGCAGACATCACAGGTACTGCCAGGGTGCTAGCCAGAACAATGACACTTGACAGCGCTATGAGTTTGTAAACTTTTCTGGGCATGGATCATATCTTCTTTCTATTTGGGGGAGGTGGTGAGCACAGCTGTGTCTGCTATTAGAAATCTCTTTCATTGTGGATGGGCTTTTGCTTCCCGCCTTTGCTGTTTCTACATCTGTGTCTTTACAACATCTGCAGCAGGCATGTGCTTATGGAGTGTCCTTTTGGTGGAGAGCCATGAAATGCCTTACCTCAGGTCTCTGGCCATGGGGGTTGCCAGCTGTTACTCCATTTTAACCCCAGGGGAGCCCTAAATCCATCAAATAGGGTGAGGATCTGAAAATCAAGGGGAACTGACTATCATCCAATCTCCCAGAGAGGGAGAGGGGCCCCAAAGGGAGCAAGAGGGAAGAGAACAAAATGCTGAGCCATGAGAAGAAACAATGTCTAGTTCCCTTTATCACATTTTAGAAGCTCATTGGGCTTCTAACTAAATCAACAAGGAATGCCCCCTGGGTTGCTTTAGTCTTGCATTTCTGGTTATATTGATGCCAAGAGAAGTGTAAAACAAAAAAAAACCCCATAAACGACTTACATGTGTGCGTACAGCAGCGGGGAATCAGCGGTACCGAAGAGACCAACAAAGGTAATTGGGAACAGGTGCTGCTGCCGTTCTGTGGCCTACAAGAAGGAGGCAGTTTACTCTCAAAACCTCAAAGAAGTGTTTCAAGCAGCAGAGTGTGAAGATGCCAGAGGAGAAACTCCCAGCCCTGAAGACAAAGTGAAAGCTTTACCATCCTGATACAAAACCAAGTCACTTCCTTTCAAGGGAGCAAGAAGGAGTAGGAATTTTTGCTTTTGCTACTCTTCAGTGTTGGGATAATTTTCCTTCCTGTTTAGCACTTTCTCCCTTTTCCATAGGCTTTGCAATTCTGCCTTATGCTTCAGCAGCACCTTCAGTCCACTGATCTCAAAACACTTTGGTAGGGTAAGGTAGGGATTTATTGTCCCAGTTTTACATTTGGGGAAATAGACATACACAGAGAGCATGATTGACCCAGGCTCACGCAGTATGTGAGTAGCAGAGTCAGGAAAAAGACCAGGACCCCTGACTTCCCATTTCTGTTCTAATCCACAGGAATTAGAGGACCAGTTTCTATTTCTATTACAGGGAGGCCTTTTACTTATGTCTCTGAGCATTTCCTCCATCTTGTTTACCCAGTGCATCTTCTCTCTTAGCTTCCACTGTTAAGAACTAGGTTTTGTGCTGTCTGATGCCATTTTGATGTAGGGTAATGGTAACCATTCAGATGGTCCACTGTTCATCATGGCTATCCTGTACCCATGACAACGCATGAGGGCACAACCACCAAAGGCCAACTTTGCCTGCCTTTTTTTTTTTTTAAAGGAAATTAATTGCTACTTGTGAACACAAGCAGCAAGGAGTCCTGTGGCACCTTATAGACTAACCAAAGTGTTGGAGCATAAGCCTTCGTTGGCAAAGACCCACTTCGTCAGATGCATGTAGTGGATCTTATACCTGCCTCTGGATATTTCCCCTACGTGCATCTGATGAAGTGGGTCTATGCCCATGAAAGCTTATGCTCCTACACTTCAGTTAGTCTATAAGGCGCCACAGGACTCCTCGCCGCTTTTGCAGATTCAGACTAACACGGCTACCTCTCTGATACTTGTGTACACGCTGTATTCCGGCTGCCTTTATTATGGGCACTTCCTTTTTGCAAATTCATGGGGTGAGATACATATCTGGGAAAGAGTGTCCTCACTTAATGTAGTTCAGATCACGGTGATCTCATTGGGCCCTAGTAAAACGTTCATGCTCACAGCTATCATTGCCTTCATAACAGAGGGCTTATTATCTTAGCAACAGAACATAAATAACAAGATTTCGGCCGGAACAGCCTCTGTGAAGGCAGGATGGCCAAACAGAAATGCACACAGCGGGTCAGTTCTCACATCTATGCACAGGCAAACACACTTGCTCTCCCATGATCCTTTGCACACAGATACATGCTCCCATGGGTGATTAGAATTAGTCTGGAATGCCAAGTTTTAATTCTGTGTAATTTGCTGTTTCCTAGAGGGGAAAGCTCTGATCTTTCTAGGTTGGTGGGGATTCCCCCAACAGGCTTCACCCTTTGATCCTACTAGGAGTTGCTTGTTTGTGTTAGGGAGCAAACAGAACCCAGAGCCCTCAAAAGGGGTTCCATGTGGAAAGGTGGCTGGGTGGAAATGGTATATTCATATCACAGATGCGCGCCCGGCTTGTGTTCAGAGTCCAGTCTGCTAGCTGTGATGACTGAAGTAATCTTGGGCTACTTTTTCCTGCTGCTTGCCCTGCAGAACAACAAGGGAGTGAGCGGAATGGTATTCCTCCCTTTTGCACCATCAGCAGAGATGCTTACACTAACCTGATTACAGGGTTAAGCAACTGCAGTCTTGCCTGCTGAGCGGATGATCGTTGGGGCAGGTGTCTCTCATAGCTGAATCTGAACATAGACATTTGGTTTGAGCCCAGTGTCATGGAGAGGTGGAATTTGGCCTGCAGAATTCCTGTTATTGATGAGGATGATGCAGAAGAAGGAAAGAACCCAGCATGACTCTGACATCTCAGGTTGATTTTTTTTTTTTTTTTGTGGTACTGGGCCTTTAAAAAAAATCATATTGCTTATACACGGGGAACATTTAATCTGGAGGCATTGCCGCAGGAAGCATGGACAGAGACACACTCAGTCCACTTTCCCAAGCAGAGTGGATTGAGCCTGATTTATGGCAGATCCTAAGTGGGGCATCCCCTTGCAGCCAGTCAAAACCCATAGGAAACCGTTTCCAGGGGGCCAGTTCTGCAAGAATTAACGTGACAAACTCTTTCATTCCTCAGCAGGGATTTTTAAAGTCACGTGACTTTCATTAATATCAATGCGAGTCACTTGATTAAATATCCCTGCTCGAGGCGCTGAAAATACAGAGACCTGGGGCCCACCTGCAACCACAGAAAGAAGAGGTTTGTGACATAAGGCCTTATAGGGATTTCATAGCGCTATCCGACTTCCATCCCCAAGGCAGGACAGCTGGAGACTTGAGCCTGAATTTCTCCACTTCTGCAGACTCACATCAGATCTCTACCATGATTTTAATGTGTATGCGGAGGGTGGGTTTGTGTGTGTGATGATTTTAGGTATAAAATAGGTCAGTGCTAATTTATAAAAAATGCAGACAAAGAGAAATGTAGATACATAAACACATTCGTATGCCCCATCCCAATGGGGAGAGAGAACAAAATGAATCCTATTAGTTTCCTAGGATATGGGATCCATTCCCTCTTTGATGTCCAGCATGTGCAGATAATGCCATTTCCGTGTGTGTTTCAGGCTCTGAGAGCTTATGGAGAGCCAAATGTCGTGTCCATTCAAACACTTGGGAGGTTAGGTTTGAGTGATTATTGCTTTTAGAGGATGTTTTTACAAATGGCTGTGCCTCTTCATGCTTTCAGGGCTGCTTCCAACTTAAGCTGAAGCTTCTGTTTTTTTCCATGGAAATCCTGCCTTTAGGTACATGGATTCTAAGACCTGGGATGTGTTAGCTATGGAGGAGCTCTTTCGGAGCCTTATCTAAAATCAGTGGCTGTCTTTTCATTGACTTCAGTGGGCTTTGGATCTGGCCTGGCTCCTGGAGAGGCAAGTTTGGTGAAACTATTTGGCAATTCCTCTGGAGAAAAAGAACCACCAGTAGTAGCATGAAAAACCTAATGCAGCAGGATTAACTCTTCCCAACTTTGAAACAGTTTGGTTGATCGGTTATTGGTAACGTTTTTTCAATGGTTAGGTTTGTTCACCTGGAACCTAGTGTGCTCATCGTTGTTTAGGAACTGGGGCGCAGGAAATGATACAGGTTGAACATCTCTAGTGCAGAACTGTCAAGTCCAGAAACATCCATTGTCCAGAATTATTTTAGTTAGGCGGATGTCCACTTTTCTTGGGTGTGGCCAAGTTTCCCGTGGTCCCATAAAGTTTGTTTATAGCCACCAGTCCTGGTTCTCAGTGTTCTGTGCCGTTATTTAGCTCTAATTTACCCCCTAAATGTCCTCTAGCAGCCCAGGAAGCAATGGAAGTGTTGGTGATGCTGCTAGACAATACTGACTTCCCATGGTCCAGAAAATTCTCTAGTTTGGAACCAGTCAGGTCCCGAGGGTGCCAGACTAGAGAGGTTAAACTTGTAATAAAATAGTGAGTGAGGAGGGAGAGCACTCTATGAAACTACAGGAGATGAGACGATAAACTGCAGGGATTTCATCCAGTTCCCTGTGCTGCTGACTACATTGAAAGCAGACTGCATCTCAGGGTCGTAAAGGGATATGTTTATGGGAGAAACACAGATCAAGGCCTGGTCTGTGCCTGAAACATAGGGTGACCTTTCTACATCACTCAGGACTGGGAACATTTCATGCCCGAGGACTGTACGTAGGTCAATTTAATCTCTAGTATAGGCCCAGCTAGGTTGATAGAAGGATTTGTCCATCAACCTAGTTAGTGCCTCTTGGAAGGATGCATTAACGACAGCAACAGGAAAATCCATTCCAGCCATATGGTATCTAAACTACAGCAGCACTGCTGTAAATGGAATCTGACCTAAACTGCTCTTTTGAATGTATTATTATTAACTGCAGTGTTGTAAATACAGATGGCACTTTATAAAGTACAAGCCAAGACACCAGTTACAGCTGAGTTCATGTTGCACAAAACACAGGATGAAAGGTCAGGTAATGGGGATTTTACCAGTGGCAAACGTGCTGAGTCCGTGGTTTCTTCTTTCCATGCTTGCCTTCTGAGGGCCAAAGTCTGCTCTCTTTTCCATCAGGTTAAATTTTGGGGCAATGCCCCTGATATCAATGGAATGGCTCCTGATTGACACCGGCAAGAACAGGACCCAGGTCCAAGTGTTTTAGCTCATGTGCCAAATGGGCTAAGGCTTATCACTTTTGTGCTTAATTAGTTGATGCGCACAAAGCCCTACATAAGCAACTTTCTCAAGGGGAAGTGTCCCAACATTCTAGACAAAGGCAGCAGAGTTGGTTGCTTGTCACTGGTGTGGGATTTGTGTAGTTCCTTTGGGATCTTGGGGCATAGAAGCATAAAATATGATCTTCTCTCTGCAAAACTGTGTGTGGAAACATTCCATGGGCAGGACATTCTATAATCATCTGTATCACTTTTGCATTGGAACCCTGTCTTTCTCCCACCAGTGTTCTGATTCTTAAAATTCCCTTCTGAGTCCCCTCCTTCCCTTATTTATTCTTGGATCTGAACTTCTTACACTCCTGGCACCTGAAGAAGTGGGTTGTACCCACGATACCGTCTAATGTTTTATTAGTCTGTAAGGTGCTACTAAAAAGTTTTTCCTGTTACAGACTAACCCGGCTATCCCTCTGAAACTTCTGATTCTTAGTCCAATTTGCAGATCTCAGGAAGGATAATGAGAAAATTCAGCCTATGTGGTTGTTTTTAGCGAGTGGAGGTGTGGATGCCCGTTCTAACTCACTACAGGATTTACTTCTCATGAATGAGAAAAGAAAGTAAACCGATTATAGAACAAATCACGTACTCCCACTGACAGCATCTCTCTTTCTCTTTTATGGAGCACTCCAGGGATGCTCAGAACTTCATAGCAGCAGCAGTGATAAAACTCCACATCAGTCACACAGGCATCTGCGATCTGAGTTCATGGAGCATCTCCATTAGCTGTCAGTTGTCCAGGGCTTCTGCCAGTTGGGCTTTTTTTATTCCAACCAGTAGAGGGCAGAGGTCTGCATGTGAACACAACTGTGCACCCACACACCTCTTTGTGAAATTTCTGAAAAACATTGATCAACACCCAATGTGTATTAACAATGGAAGACGTATTCGTTCAGTGTGCAATGTATCTCAAACAAAATAATTTTGATTTAAAAAATCACTCATCAAAGACTCTTTAAGGATAGACACGCATCCTATATCGGGGTGGGCAATAATTTTTTATGAGGGGCCACTCCAAGATTTTGGTGAGTGGTCAAAGGCTGCATTTCTCTATAGAGAATGTGACAGAGATTGGGTGAGGAAGGGAGCTTGGAGTAGGAGATCGAAGTGCAGGAGAGGATGTGGGGTCTGAGAAGGAATTTGGGTAAAGGAGAGGGGGCACTGGTTCTGGCAGGGAGTTGTGACTTGAGGGAGGGGGGTACAGAGGGTTTGGGTGAAGACCTGGGGCAGGAGAATGGGGTGCAGGGTATGGGAGGGGGTATGGGTACAGGAGAGGATTCTGGCCTGGGGGAGGGGTGTAGCTGAGGGTACCAGATCTGGGAGGGAGTTGACCTAGGGGAGGGGGGATGCGAAAGGTTTGTGTAGTGACTTGGGGCAAGACGGGGTGGTGATCTTGGGCAGGGAGTTGGGGAAAGGGAGGGTGTGGGAGGAGTGTCAGAGGCAGGCTCTGGCCTGCAACCGTGCAGGCCCCATGAGACAGGCTTCCTGCCTGCCCAGTCCCAGGCTGCTCAAAACCATTGGCAGGTCCATGTGGCTCTCTGCTTGGGGGGGGGGGGGGAGGCTTTGCAACCCAACCCTCCCAGCAAAATCTCTCAGCTCCTATTGGCCAGAAACCAGCCAATGGAACCTGAGAGATTTTGCTGAGGGTGGGGGCAGCATGTGAAGCCTGCCCCCCCCCCCCCCCCGTCTCTCCCCCTCCGTACCTGGAGCTGAGAAGTACAGGGAGCAGCCAGATGATTAAAACAGTGTGCCCGTGGGCAGGATCTGGTGGCTTGGCAGGCCGGATGCGGCCCATGGGCCATATCTTTCCCACCCCTGCACTATATACAAATCTACATGCCTACAAATACAGCTACACATACTTGTCTACGCAGTCATGTGTGCACAGCATTCCAATAGTTATAGGCACAGATGCCCTTGTGCATTCATGCAGTGACAAATGCCTATATGCACCATCACATGCATAGGCCAAGCACGTGTATGCACCAACACCCTTCTGCATTCTTTCAGTGGCAATGTTTTTAAAAGAACCGAAAGCAAAGCCTAGGCCTGGCACTGGAACGGGCACAAACAAGAAATGGAGGGGCTTCAATGGTGCTTTCAGTAATGCATGCAACTTTTGAGCAAACTCAGCACCATCTACGAGCCCCTGCAGGTTTTGTAGCTTCAATCACTCATCTGATAAATTTAGCCAGCAGCGATGTGGTCCCCACAAGTGCCTGTACAGTTGTTTAATGTGGAATCTCCCTGAATATCCCTCCATTCCAAACGTTATGTCCCCTTATTAATACAATCATTGTAGCTGTCAAACAACATGTAGGGGCTGCGCTTTCCCCCGGTCCCCGGAGTGGAATGCACTCATAGTCTGACTGACTCTTTATTTTCCCCAGTATCCCAATGTGACATTTTTCTCCCAGTGAAACCCTTGCTAAAAGAAAAAATCCATTATGTCCTCCTTGCCTCTAATGATGGTAGAAAATTTTTTGCTACCAGCAATTTATCTCTGCAGATATGATTTGAAAAATGTGAGTTCTGGGGTTTTTTCCTTCTTTATAGGAAAAAAAAAAGAATTTCTTCAACACTCGGCTTGTCTAGTGAATGATTGCAGCCAGGAAAGATAATGGTCCAGAACATATTTTCATTTTTTTCAGGGCTAAATATTGAGATTCTCCTGCAGTGACAGTTAGAGGTTTGAGGGGGGAGGAGGGTTATAACAACAACAATAAAAAAAAAACTTTACAATTCCAGAGCATTTTTCATCCCAAGGGATTGCAAAGCAGAGCTTCTCAAAGAGATCTAAAGGAGTTAGAGGCCCAAACTAAGTATTCATCCCCTTTCCAGCTAAATACAGGACCACTGAAATGCAGCTGTTTTTGGGGTGGAGGGTGACTTCTGCTTAATGCAAAACAGAGAGGACAAGGAACAAACTTTTGTTCAAGAAATAGGGGAAAGCGCCCCTAGTTAAACAAGTCTGCAGCTCTTAAGAGAGTCTACGGCTCTTCAGAGAGGCCTCACAGCATAAGTCTTAGCAGTAGAAATGCTGAATCAACCCTGCTGTGATTTGAGCTTGGGTTACCCAAGAACTAAGTATTTCACATCCGATGCTTAAAACAGTAAGCATTCCCTTCCAGCTAGTAAAGTCACTACCTAAGAGCAATGATCATTCCCTCCCCTACCCTCCATTCCCTCAGGATTCTCGTCTTCCCCTCTGCCGGTGTTTAAAATCACTCTTGGCGGTTAATCTGAGAAAGTCCCTATTAGAAATAAAATTTTAAAAAATGCAGGGAATAGTGCCATTAAAAAGAGACTTTATGAGGCAGCAGCTTAAGCTACTGGCTGCCCCAGATTGGTCAGCATCTGTTTCTCATTTGCAACATGCCTGAGTTACTGGAGAATTGAGATCTTGTCAGGATAGCTGCGAGCTGGGCAGGGCCTTCATTCAGTGCCTAATAAACAGAGGTGAAGGATCCCTCCTTGTGTTTGCTTCTAAATGAGTTCGTTTAATTGGTAGAAAGGGCTGCCCAATGGTTAGAGCACTAGCCAGGAATGCAGAGAGTTGGGTCAGAGCCCTGCTGGGCCACAGACTTCCTGCATGACACAGGAGAAATCCCTGAGGTTCTCTGGGGCGTCAGACCTCCATTGAGGCTTTACAGAGGCGCTGGGAGGACAAATATATTGAAAACTGAGAGGTGCTCGGGTACCACCGTACTGGGGGCAGTATAAATGTCATAGCTAGATAGCCCTGCCTTCTAATCCCGGTTGTATGTTACCTTGGGTCAATCACATCACCTGTTTGCCCAGCTGTAAAATGAGGGGAATGATATTTACTGTTAAATGTGGTTTGTACAGTGATATCCTGCCTTTTTACATTATTTAACTACGCCCCTAGGTGCCCAGAAATGTGCAGTTTTGTTAGTTTATTTCATCTGTTTCTTGGCATTGCCTGTTGGCTCTCACTGGAAGCCCTTTGAGGCAGGGACTGTCTTGGACCACTGTGGGTATGTCCAGCACCTAGCACAATGGGGCCCTTCTCCCTCACTCCAGGTGCGATTGCAATACACGGGTTAAATCATGTTGTTCAGGCCAGGCAGGGACAGGAGATGGGAAGGAAAATTAGGACTCCCTGCCCAGCGCTTAAACTTAAAGAGAATCTAACTTTCTCATGCCACTTTTCCCAAATTCTCAATTTTTGGCTTTTTGATTTTTTCTTATCTGCTCATTTAATGCAAACCCCCAGAAAACGCTTTCTGTCCAGTTTCCAATGGAGAATTGAATGGAATGACTCCGGCTTCATAAACTGAACAACTTTCACGTTATGTGCCTACAGCTGGGGACTGGGACTCCAAAGCTTCTTTTACTTGTGAACTGATTCAGGATTTAAGCCTCCGTCTGTCACTTTGGGTATGTCTAGACTACATGCCTCCGTCGATGGAGGCATGTAGATTAGACAGATAGGCAAAGGGAAATGAAGCCGCGATTTAAATAATCGCGGCTTCATTTAAATTTACATGGCTGCCGCGCTGAGCCGACAAACAGCTGATCAGCTGTTTGTCAGCTCAGCGCACTAGTCTGGATGCTCTGCACCGACCTGAAAGCCTTTTATCGACATCCCCCTTATGCCTTGTAGGATGAGGTTTATGGGGGTTGTCGATAAAAGGCTTTCATGTTGGCAGGGGAGCGTCCAGACTAGCGCGCTGAGCCGACAAACAGCTGATCAGCTGTTTGTCGGCTCAGCGCGGCAGCCATGTAAATTTAAATGAAGCCGCAATTATTTAAATCGTGGCTTCATTTTCCTTTGCCAAATAAACAAATCTACATGGCTCTGTCAACGGAGCCATGTAGTTTAGACATACCCTTTGCGTCCTCTCATTGCTGATCTCTGGTCTGTGTTGGAAGCCTGTGCAACTCAGGAAGGACTCCATTGCCTCCCCGCAGTGGGCCATTAGACTCAGTTGCAGTGCAGACTGCCTCTCTGTTTTGCCTAGAGTGAACAAAAGTCCTGATAGTCTTGTGCCTATCACCTCCCACCTTTAACACACTTGCTCTCTGGCACTTTTACACACTTGCTCTCTGGTCACACTAATTTGGCCCCGGCTGTGTGGTACCATGTCCAGGGTCATTTCCCACACATTGGGAAGCTGGTAGGAGCCCCTCATCTCTGTCATTACCGGAGTGGGGGCCCTTGTCTTTAATCTTTGATACAAAAAGGGGGTAGTCCGGTTGTAAGTCCCAGGTCCTTCACCGGAATCTGTCGTAGTCTGTTAGTTTTGGAGGAGCCAGGCTGCTGGTTCCTGTGGCAGAAAGAGCCCATTCGTGTGTCTGCTCTTTTCACTTCCATGTGTGTTTCTCTGCACTGGAGCAGGAAAGGCCTCAAGTAGAATTTCAGTGTGTTCCCCCCGCCTCTCTCCAGCCCCGTGGACTGCCGCAGAGCAGTGTGCTTCCCACTTCTCAAGTCCCCTCTGGTTTCTTGGGTTTCCTTTCCACTTGCTGTGACTTGAGCCTGGCAGGAGGATGGCGCTTTCAGGCTTTGTCTGTAACACCCTGACCGTTTGCATTTGTCTGGGAGAGTTTTACTCTTGGAACAGCGCCAGATGCCATCCCGAGGGGGACTTAGAATATTGAATCTGGATCAGAAAATGCTTGTGCTACCCATTGGGTTGAATCACTTAGCCACCAAAGAGAAACACCTTCCAATCCCTCCTGCCTGTCAGGAGCATAGGTTCCCTTTATGAAACAGAAGGATTTGGTAGGATGACAGGCTGGGTTTGTTGTTTCCAGGCTTAATCTGAGAGAGCTCTAGGAAATCTAAAGGGACGATTTCCAGAAGAGTTAGGGGCTTAAGTTCCTGAGGCCTAAAAGATATTGCAAGGATGGTGGGGGAGGGAGTTAGCATCTTGGCTTCCAGCGATATCAAAGTTCATCCTTGTAGAGGGCTGGCATCTCCTAAGCTAGCTTGGCTTTGCATCTGACACAGTGAGATATCTGCAGTGAGCGACTGCAACGGATCTGCGGATGTTGCTGCAAATACATACGGGCAGTTTTATTGTCTGAACGGTACGCTGAGACTTTTGGAGCATCCACTGTAAGCCTGCAGCTTTTCCACTCGCCCCCACCACATGCCGGTGCAAGCAAGGGTTGTTGTGCATAGAGAGCTGCCTGATTTGGTTTCCCACTCATTTCCCACTCAGCCAGGGCGCCATCCTACAAGAGAGATTTCTCTGGCCAGGTCTGCACTAGATCTGGCAGCTCGGCTTAAGGTACACAACTCCAACTACGTATTCTACGGAGCTGGCATCTGCTTACCTTAAGCCGAGCTTGGCGGCATCCCCACAGCGGAAGGCTGATGGGAGCAAACACTTCGGTCGGCTTCCCTTACTCCTTGCAGAAGCAGGAGAATCAGACGCTGGAAGGAGCACCCTCTGAGTTTGATTTAGTGAGTCTTAAGTAGACCTGCTATATCAAACTCTGAAAGATCAATTGCAGAAGCGGTGATCTTCCATTTAGTGTAGAGAAGGCCTCAGAGCACAGAATGCCCATTGAGTTCAGGAGAATACCCTGTGAGGAAACATGGCAGAATTGGACCCGTTTTGAATCAGGTATTTGTTTTACAGCTAGTATTTGCTGACGAGCTTTCAGGTCTGTTACCCGATTTCTAGAGATGGGACCCAGTTTTGAAGACTCAAGATGAATTCATAGAAGCATTTTCTAAAGAAGTGTTCATCTCCCATTTCAATTAATTGGGATTTGGGTGCTAAATCCCGTGGGTCTACTTGAAAATCCCAGCCTTAAACTCTAGGGTGCTTATTTTAACCCAATCTCTGAGCATTTGGACACCTCTCTACCCATCAGCATGGATGGGAGCGGAAGGTGCAGTTTCACATACAGGAGCAAAACTTCATCCCTTCCAGTCCCAGCTGAAGGTGGGAGAAGTCTTGCTCATGCATCACTGAGCTACTAGAAGATCAATCCTGGGGACTGCTTTGCCCTTCTGCAGAGAGCTAGTTGGGGTTTTCCTTGGAAAATGTCAGTTAATCAAAACCCAGAACTTTTTGCAGTGTAAGAATTGGTGTCAATAAAACTCTGCTTGAGAAGATTTCTTGGGCTTTCTAGTCAAAATAAGAGGCACCCGAATAACCTGTAGTCTGCTGGTTAGGGCTTGGACCTCGCTCTTCCACATCCTAGCTCAATGCTTTAACCTTTAGGCTCATGGGTCAGGAAAACTACTTCCCTCTGATCTCCATTTTTGCATACAGGCCTGGCTGTGTAACTAGCCAGAGGTGTTGGATGACAGGGTAGGGTAAGAGAGAAAAAGGGGAATTGTTTGTAGGGTTGGGGCTGCAGATTGTGAAATTAATAGGATATTGGAATCATTTTGCTAAACACAAAAAGAGGGTCACAAAAAAGGGAAGCAT
Organism: Pelodiscus sinensis; assembly: GCF_052426305.1. NCBI lineage: Eukaryota > Metazoa > Chordata > Testudines > Trionychidae > Pelodiscus > Pelodiscus sinensis. Next base: position 4,931,327 of record NC_143078.1, read on the forward strand.
GTCCCATGCTGAGCAGTCTGGTTTTGAAAAACAGACTCATAGAACTGGAAGGAACCTTGAGAACTCAAGTCCAGTCTCCTGCACTCATGGCAGAACCATGCACTGGCCAGGAATGAAACAAGATGGAAAATGAAACCTAGAATGAATGTTCAGTGTGTGGTTAGGAGGATCCAGTGCTTTTTTTGTGATGGCACTGCCCGATATGCAGTACTGGCACCTCCAGTTAGAACTTACCTGGAAAGAATGGAAGCATACCAGCACCTCTGTATGCAAATGTCCGACAGTCGGCTGGGCTGCATGTCTGAAATGGGCTTCATCTCTTAAAAGGGCAATGCCGGCCCCACCCCAGCTTTTTTTTCCCCCTCAACAGCTTTTCCCCTGGAGTACAGAAAAAAGCACTGGGAGGATCCAATCCACCTTGCAGTAAAATCGGTCTCAGCTACAGTTGGGAAGCTGAAGCAATTGATGATGAATTGCGGATAGCTTGTGTGGGAAAGGGTAAAGAGGACTGGGGAGGTAGTCTTGGGGTTTGTGTCTGAAGATAAAATGTGTAACCCAGCAAGCCAGGATGAACAATGGTGCTTTGATAGATTTCCTGAATTATGTCCCCTCTCGTTTGACTGCAATGAAAATATCAGCACTGTTCCAGAGTCCAGGTGTGTTCAGACTTGTCATTCCATAAAGGGGAGTGGCCCTGTAGTAACTGGAGTCACCTTTGCCTCTGTGTTTGCTCCTCTCAGGACTGCCCACAGCTGTTTCCCACAGAAGAGATTCTGATCCCGGTGGGGGAGGTGAAGCCCATCACACTGAAAGCCAGAAACCTGCCCCAGCCCCAGTCTGGCCAGCGTGGGTATGAATGTGTCCTCAACATCCAAGGAGTTATTCATCGGGTACCAGCTCTACGCTTCAACAGCTCCAGCGTCCAATGCCAGAACAGTTCGGTAAGGGGCCGGGGCAGTAGGGGTGGAATGGGAGAAGGGAAGGGCCCATCAGAGGAAGACATGGGAGGGACAGGACAAAGGGAGGCCAACAGCCAATAGCCATGCTCCAAGTGGGTTCTAGAATGCAAGCGCTTTAGAGTTGAATGGATGAGGCTGTCCGGGATCTGTAGAGTCTGTTCCTGCACCATTGACTAACCCACATGCTGTGAGGGCAGGTAAGCATTGTTATCTTTACATACAGGTGCGGTGACATGGATTAGCCAAAGCCACAGAGGATGTCATTCTTAGACCTGGGCCTGGAATGCAGGAGGAGTTCCTGGCTCCCATCACTGTGTTCTGTCCACTAGGCAATGCTTCCACTTACACGCACCAGAGATGCCTCTTTGTTTTATTTAAACCAGCCATCCCACCGCTAATACAGCCGTCACCCCAATCTCGACATTAGCAAGAGGACACTGTGAATAAGGCAAATTTAACTGGAAGAGGAAAAGGTGAAAGTTAAAAAAAGAAGAGAGAATGATGATAATAATAATTAAAAATAAATAAAACTAGGGGTTAAACTAATTGTGAATTCCAGATGGGAATCTGCTATAGGCATATGAAGTGTTTAATTATACTGCTCGGGTGCAGATCCTTTATGTGCCAACTCACTGTCAGTGACCGTGAGTGGGTCAGTGAAGGCAAGGCAGGCAGGAGCACAGGGATGGGTTTGAGAAAGGAATATAACAGAGGTGAGAAGGCAAGATATTTCATACTGGCGAGAGAGAGGGAGACCTGTAGGCCTCTGATCAGAGAGCTGTCAAATTCCAAGTCTCAGCAATTTAACGGAGTGCGTAATGCTAGGAAAGAAGGGAATGGGACTCAGCTGGGGGAGTAGATACAGTGCCGCAGAGTGATACAAACTCTGTGGATGAAGCCACAAAAGAAATACACACAGAGGGCCAACTGTATAGCAGCTTACAGCCCAAGAGATTGTACAGCAAGGTCCCAACCTGTAGGAATGCCATTGGAATCAGTAACCGAGAATAGCATCGTACTTCTTGGAGGGACGGCTCTAACTTTTTTTGCCATCCTTCTCGCATGTTGTAGAGAACAAAACACAGATTCAGCTGCATTCATTGCATGGTGCACACCTCTGCTCTTCACAAAAGCCATTCTCCGAACTTTAGAGGAAGGGCCTCTCTGTCTGTTGGCAGGAGACAACAGGCTACAAATGGAAGAAGAGCTGGGTGCAGGGTTTGGTTTTCTCACTTCCCATCATGTATCAGTGAGGGTTCTATATGGAACCAGAAACCTCCAGATCTATTTTAACAGCCCATGTGGATATTTTTAGCTTATTAATGAAGCTCCGAGTTGTCTTAAATTTCTCTGGGTATTTGTGCCACACTGGCTTTCTGTAAATCCCTATAGCAGGCTAGATAATAAATTAATACATACGATATAGTCATTTTCCTATCCAAAGTGATTTATGAACATTACCTAAGTAACACATACCCAGAGCAGCCCTGCCCCAGGGCAATCCTGTTGTGCTTTTATACAAATGGGGAATGGGAAGCAGAGAGTTCAAGGGTTAGTCTACACAGAGTTGTAACAACATATCTAATGGTGTGGTTTTATACTGATTTAGTTAAACTAGAGCAACTGTGTGGAGCTACTTTGATGTCTGTTTAATCCAGGCTTGTATGGTTTAGCTCTCGCTGGTAAATATGTATGTGCAAGCTAAACGAGTATAAGTAGATCTATGTTAAGCCAAAACAAAAAACAGGACGATGTAGCACTTTAAAGACTAACAAGATGGTTTATTAGGTGATGAGCTTTTGTGGGCCAGACCCACTTCCTCAGATCAAATTGTGGATATATGGTCATGCCAATTTTCTTCCACAATTTGATCTGAGGCAGTGGGTCTGGCCCACGAAAGCTCATCACCTAATAAACCATCTTGTTAGTCATAGAATCATAGAACTGGAAGAGACCTCAGAAGGTCATCAAGTCCAGCTCCCTGCTCTAGGCACGACCAATTCCAACTTAATCAACCCAGCCAGGGCTTGTCAAGCCGAGACTTAAACAACTCTAGGGATGGAGACTCCACTACTTCCCTAGGGAACCCATTCCAGTGCTTCACCACCCTCCTAGTGAAATAGTTTTTCCTAATATCCAACCTGGACCTCTCTCACCACAACTTGAGACCATTGCTCCTTGTTCTGCCATCTGTCACTATTGAGAACAGCCTCTCTCCATCCTCTTTGGAATCTCCCTTCAGGAAGTTGAAGGCTGCTATCAAATCCCCCCTCACTCTACGCTTCTGCAGACTAAACAGACCCAAGTCCCTCAGCCTCTCCTCATAAGTCATATGCTCCAGCCCCCTAATCATTTTGGTTGCCCTCCGCTGGACCCTCTCCAATGCGTCCACATCCTTTTTGTAGTGGGGGCCCCAGAACTGGACTGTAGTCTTTAAAGTGCTACATAGTCCTGTTTTTTGTTTCAGCTAGACCAGACTAACACGGCTACATCTCTAGTACTATGTTAAGCCAGTGCAGCTTCTGCATGTGGATGAGCTCTAAGTGACTTGCCTAAGACCACACAGGGAGCTAGTGTCCAAGTTGGGCCCCCTGACTCCTCCTCCTCTACTTGTTCCATTCAGGTTCTCATCTTGCTTAAAAGCTTGAAGGCTGATGTGGACCAAATGTAGATAAGTAATCTGCGAGGAAGGAAACGCTGAACAGTCATGCCCTTTGTGGAGGGTTTCTTTAATATGCTTGCTTTTTGCAGCCAACGTTTTCCTTGTAGGAGAATTGGAGACTTTAGTTGATCTATAAAGGCTGCCAACATAGGGCCTAATATGTGATAATTACGATGATGGCACTTGTGAAATGCCCACTTGGAAACTGGTCAGAGACCTCCAAACTCATCTCTATGACCAGTGGGCACCCATCAGAAGGTGAAGCATTCCAGTCAGCCTTGATTTGGATTTGAACCGGTGACTTAGAAAACTCCCTCTCTTCCCCCTTGCATAGGGTGCACTGACTGAATTTCCATAGTCAGTTGTCAGATCTTTTCAGCACTTTGGTACATTCCTGATTACATCGAGGGAGGGTGGAGGCTAGATGGAAAGTTGGCCCAGTCTGTCTCCTGGGCAGAAGAGCCACAGTGCAGAACCTCAATCTAGTCTCATTAAATAGTGGGGATGTATTTATGAGAACAGCCAGCGTGTCTGGGATAATTAATCTATTGCCTCTTGCAGGGTCCATCAACTGATTTTAATTATATTTCCCTGGCAAGGAGAAATGAGTCTCATTATGTGGACCCAAAGCAGGATCCTAGATATGAGAGTGTGAATTGTCAGTCACTCAGACATCGTCACAAAAAGTTGTCATGGTGATTTAAAAAAAAATCATTTCCTTCCTGGTGTCTCTTCCTGACACATCCTCCCAACCACCTCCCCGAAATTTCTTTCTTTTCTTGTTCCCTAGTATCTCTATGACGGGATGGACATAAGCAACTTAGCAGTGGATTTTGCTGTGGTTTGGAATGGAAACTTCATTATTGACAACCCAGAGGATTTGAAAGGTAATGGGTGCTCGGTTTCCTGCTGCAGTGTTTTACCCTTGAGTTATGCAGTGGAGGGGACTTGTTCAAGATTTGGGAAGTATGTGGTCAAGCCCATTTATGGAAAAAAGACGTTTCTATTCATGGGAAGATTGGGCTAGAACCTTGCTAGTGACATCCAAGAAACAGTACCATTGTACCCAGAGTCATTCTGGTGGACTCTCCCCAGATCCCCCCTCCCAATTAGCCATGTCACAGATTATCAGCATTCCAGAACTGGTCTTAAGTGACAGCAGCGTAGCACTGCAAGAAGAATGCCTTTAACAAAACATCTTGACCTGCAGCCAGCTCAGAGACAGCTCTGCCGCATGTGCCTGCCTCCAGCCCCATTGTCACAGGTCAGTGTGGTGTGACCAGCGCTCCTCATCTCATGATACTTTCAGCTGTCCACAAGGCTGAGGCTAAGGTTTTCATGTAGGGCACTGGAATCTGGGAATCCCGGTGGGATGCACATGCCCAACAGCTCTGCACAGTTCAACCAAAGGGAACGATGCATGAACTTAACTGGCATGAGAGGGAGAACAATGTGTACTCAGCATAAAGAAAAAGTGACTAGAAATCTGCAGCAGCAGCACCATGGCCTCTGGATTTTATTTTCAATTAAGTATATGTAACACCCTAGAAATATGCTCGACTGCTCTGCAGATTGCAAAACCTTCTGTTTCTCTATAGAACATGGGCAGCCACAGTCCAAGTTTCTCTTTGTGCGCTGACTTACCAAGGCACATCAACCCTAACCTAATGGGATTCCTTCTAAAAATAAGAGTGTAGCTCAGTTTCTATGCCCTAAGCAAGCACTGGCCTCCCTACAGCTCTGTGCTTTATACAGCATCCGTCGCCCTGTAGGATCCCAACGTGTTTTATCATTTGTATGTGGGAACATAACTCAAATATAATTGCCTGTGATAATTTTAGGGTCGTCAATTTAACCAGGATATTAGGTCTGAAACCTCTGATCACGTGAAAATTCAGTGTGTGTGTCGTAGATGCCTTTTATTATGTGTTCAGTAATATCAGTAGCCCATATGGATACTGCGTTTCATTCTATGGACTTTGCTTCTGTTTGCCTCAGTGCTTGATTTATAAAAGACCTGTTAAAAGAATTGACCTGTAGAAAATCTGTATGTGCCCTGCTCTGAAGCAAGCCAGCTCTGGCTGTACAGTGCAGCCAAGCCCTGATAAAGAAAGAATTCTGTTCCACTTCTAGCTAGAGGAGGAAAATAGAGCTGGTCCCAGGGAAAAAAAATGGCTTTGTGACAAAAATGAGTGCAGTGCAGAGTAAAATAGACTGAAAGCAGCAGATGAACCCCCTGAAAAGACCCGTTAATAGTCCCATTTTGCTGAAGCAGGAACATCAATTTAACAGGTTCTTGTTTATCCACACTGGAGCTGTGTTTGCTTTGGAATGCTTTGAAATTTCCTAAGGAATTTGATACACAGGAGGCCCTGATGGAGACCCTGCCATGCTCCCTGGAAATGGAGACAGTGCAGCAATGCGCTCCTTTGTGGTGGACTAAGCTAAACAAAGAGGTTTTGAAAGCTGCCTTCCAAAGCAAGCATGGGAACAATCATATGAGAACATCTGGAAAAAGGATAAGCAGGAACGAGAAGGCTTAAGAGCCCCCCCGGGGTGGCTCTGATGAGCCTGATAAATGTTCCCTGTGGCTCTTGAACTACGGTGTTGCTTATGTTCCAGCTGGGGCTGTTCAACTGGTCATCTGCAATAGCGTGGGCAATCAAAAATGGCCGAGTTGAAGAGCGAGAGGCAGGGAGTGATTAGCTTGTTGGAGAAAAAAAAATGTGAGGGACAGAACCCCACAAGTTGTGCAGAATATCGACAGGCACTTAGCTGCAAGGCAGATACATCAGAAACCTGTCAGTTCATTCCCCCAAAGCCCCTATTTCTGTGCCTCCCCCTCTTTTCCATATCTCCACCACCGCCTGGTGAGGTTGTCTTTTCATCAGTGAAAGGGAATCGTGGGCCATCTTCATCTGTAAGCAGCTGTAGCTCATTCAGCCCTGAAGATTTAATCTCCAGCTCTGTCCTTGCTTCTCCCTGCTCCACAGTTCATCTGTACAAATGCGCTGCCCAGCGGGAGAGCTGCGGCCTGTGCCTGAAAGCAGATCAGAAATTCGAGTGCGGCTGGTGCAGCGGAGAGGCCAAGTGCACCCTCCGGCAGCACTGCAGCTCCCCCATTCACCCTTGGCTCGACTGGTCCAGCAGAAACGTCAAATGTTCCAATCCCCGCATCACCGAGGTAAGAGACTCCAGCCAGCACGAATCTGCCTGTCTGTCCGCCCTGGCGCATTCTGTTTCACTTCATCGTGCTTTAAATACCAGGTGGGTTTGTGTCTGCTTCTGGCTGCCTCCCGTGCAGCCCTGATACAAGCTATGCTCCATTCTGTTCCGAGGAAGAATGAATAAAACACGCCACTGCTTCCTGCAGAATGAATTTGTTGCTTCATTAGCGTGTGTCCAGGGGTTTACACCCGCGCTGCCTGCCACTCCCTCTCATTTGTCTGGCTGTGCTCTCAGCACTAGGGTGCACGCTATGCCCTGCTCTTTGGATACTAATTAAACCAGGGAGGTAATTAGTCTGTAATTGATTTTTCTGTATTACAAACCAGCAAGGGAGTTAGGGTCCTCCACAAGGTGTCTCCTGGAGGAATTATTCACTGTAAGCAGTTGTTGCGGTTATGCTTGTACTGTTGGTGGTAGCTCTTTGGGGCCAGATCAGAAGTGTTGGATCCAGGAAGCCTTTGATGTCTTGTTTAGCTGGTTTCCATGACAAACGCGAGGTCTAATTCTCCGTTGACCTGCGCTAGATGTTGTCATTTGCACCAGTGCAAAATGAATGTAAAGGGGTCATAACATTCAGTATTACCAAATCAGAATGGTTGCACAAAGGACAATCAGACTACCTCAGCACGCAAACTTGCACCAATTTAAAGTAGCAGCGCCAGTTTAACCTAAATCAGTTTTTAAATAGGTTTAGTGTAACCCTGCATAATTCATTGTTATAGTTTGAGTGGTTTATTTTCCATTTAGCAAAGAGCTGTTCATAATGGACTTAAGCGTAAACTAAACTTATATTGGTTTAGCTAAGATAAGTATGTTCACACAGGAGTTTGCACTATTTTAAATAACTTGTTGTTATAGAATCATAGAATGTTAAGGTTAGAAAGGACCAATAGAACATCTAGTTGTCCATGTTCTATGTGTCGACCAGGCCTCAGCCCCTCAGTGTTTACATTTTGATACAGATAGTCATAGAACAATCTGTATTTGTGTATTTCTGTGCTTAGAATGGAAATCATATTGCCTGTATATAAATCCATGGTTTGCCCACATCTTGAATACTATGTGCAGATGTATGGTTGTCCCTTCTCAAAAAAGATATCTTGGAATTGGAAAAGGTTCAGAAAAGGGCAATAAAAAATTTTAGGGATATGGGACAGCTTCCCTAGGAGGAGCGATTAATAAGGTTGTGATTTCCAAACTTGGAAGAGAGGTGAATATATGAGAGATTTATAAAAATCATGGTGTAGAGAAAGTAAACAGGGAAATGTTGTTTACTATTTTACATACCATAAGAACTAGGGTTCACCAAATGAAATTAATAGAAAGCAGGTTTAAAACAAGTATTTCTTCACATAAGGCACAATGAGCCTATGGAACTCCTTGCCAGAGGATGTTGTAAAGCCCAGGGCTTTAACGGGATTAAAAAAAAGAGCTAGATAAATTCATGGAGGACCGGTGATGCCGAGATGGCAGAGATGGTGTCCCTCGCCTCTGTTTGCCAGAAGCTGGGAATGAGTGATAGCAAATGAATCAATTGATTATTACTGGTTCTGTTCATTCCTTTGGGGCACCTGATGTTCGCCACTGTCGGAAAACAGGTTACTGGGCTAGATACATTTTTGGTGTGACCCAATGTGGCCATTCCTATGTTCTCATTAAATGGACACCTAAGCATGTCTGTTGAGTCTGCAGAGCTGGGTTCTAACTGGGTACATCTTTACTAACAAATTAAAATGTGGGACCATCTTTCATACACTCACAGAAGCTAGAAGGGGAAAGACCTTACTGCTCTGGCCATTACAACCTTCAGAGGAAACCTCTGGGCTACGTCTACACTGTAGGTTTTTTGCACAAGAACAGCCATTCTTGTGCAAAAACTTGCGGAGCATCTACACTGCACGTGCATTCTTGCTCAAGTAAATTTACAGTAAGGCATTGGAACAGAGGGCTTCTTGCACAAGAATTATTCCTTTCCCCGCGAGGAATAAGCCCTCTTGCACAAGAATGCAGTGTGGACGATGCCTAAAATAGCCATCAGAGCTTTCTTGTGCAAGAGAGCGTCCACACTGCCATGGACGCTCTTGCTCAAAAACACATCTCTTGTGCAAAAGCACATGGCAGTGTGGACGCACTCTTGCGCAAGAAGCCTGCAGTGTAAACATAGCCTAGATATAGACAGGGTGAGCTGCTACAAGCAGCCATTTAGAAGGATGCAGCTTCGCCTGGTTTTAACTAGGAGTAAGCTACCCCAGGGCAAATACCAATTGGCCTGCCTGCACTGAGAGTTTGCATGGGTACAGGTGCCTCAGTGGCAGGCTGAAATCAGAATGTCTCCACTTGTATATCCCGTAGGATAATTCCCTAGAGTCTGTTCTGCAGGGCTTTCTCTAATACAGGTTGAACCTCTCTAGTCTGGCACGCTCTGGTCCGTTATCATCTCTGGTCCGGCATGATTTCTGTTAGCCAGATGTTCACTTTTCATGGGTGTCGCCAAGTTTCCCATGGTCCCATAAAGTTATTTAGCTCTAATGTGCCCCTAAATGTCTTCTCAGAGCCCAGTAAGCAGTTGCAGTGTTGGCAATGCTGTTAGACAATACAATATTGACCTCCTTTGGTTGGGCAAATTCTCTTGTTCAGCAGTAGTCAGGCCCAAGTAGAGAGGTTCAACCTATATCAGTGTTTTAAAGATAACACTACACAACAAAAGCTTTTCACAGCTGGCCTACCCAAACTAATTTGAATCCAGCTAGTGGGGATGACAGGGGCAGTGAAGATAGCACAGCATGGCCTTCAGCACACAAGCCCAGCCAAGACCTTGGTTATGGACACCTCTCACCACCCTGCCTTAAAGGTTTCACTGTCTTCCCTGCTATTGTTAGCCTGAATCTAGCTACTGCACCTGTTCCTGTGCGCAGCTTTTGCTGTATAAACTTGGGGGTGTCTCATAAGATGGGGCTTTCACTATTGCCCTTTGGAAACAACACTACAGTCTAACACCTGTGATTGATTGTTCAGATGCCTTTTTTTTTTCAGATATACTCCCTTCATTCCGTCTCTTGTCCCTTAAATCATTACTCTCCCTCCTTGTGCTTTCAATATTGTTGTTGTATAATGCTTCGATTCCTTACCTTGTGACAAGAAAGGACACTTGTTGTTTTAAGGTGTCAAGTTCTGATTAATTTCACTCCATCATCATCTAATTGTGAGAGAGAAACAGACACAGAGGCTTTTCTAAACACAAAATAATACTTATAATTTACATGGTGCCATTTCTCTGCTGAACACTTCAGACTTAAGCGAATGGTCACAAGCCCCAGTGAAGAGGCTCAGAGGGGTGGCCATATTAGTCTGTATCTGCAAAAACAACAATTCCCGTGGTACCTTAAAGACTAACAGATGTATTGGGGCATTAGCTTTTGTGGGTAAATCCCATTACACTCCAGTTCATCTTATGAAATGGGTTTTATCAAAGAAAGCTTATGCCCTAATAAATCTGGGAGTGTCTAAAGTGCCACAGGATCCACACTGAGACGTGGGGGAAGAAAGCAAGCAGTAAGCTCTGGGGCAGAATTGAGGGGTTATACTAGGGTTGAATGTGACCCTCTGGGTACCTGGCAGTGGCCACTGTCCGAAAACAGGATACTGGGCTACATGGACCGACAGTCTTACCCAGTATGGCCACTCTTACCTTATGTTCCCATGAGTTTGATTGGTCCTAAGCCACAGAGGGAGGAGTTAAGGAGCTAACAACAACCAGTCCTACGCTGAGGTCTCTATGAGTAAGGCCTTCCACCTAAGTTACTCAACTCCAGCTATGTGAATAGCTTAGCTGAAATAGTGTACTTGGATCTGCTTACCACGATTTCTTCACCGTGGTAACTTGAGAGCAGACACTCTCCCATCTCTTACTCTGCTTACTCTTCTCAGACCAGATCTACACTGGCAGAGAAAATCGATGCAAGATATGTAACTTCAGCTACATGAATTTCATAGCTGGAGTCAATGAATCTTGCACCGATTTTCTGGGGCAGCCCCACAGCAGGAGTTTGATGGGAAAAACATTCCTGCTAGTAAGGAGCAGGACTACCAATGCTGATGGGGGTGCCCTCAGAATTTGATTTAGCATGTCTTTTCTAGACCCACTAAATTGAACTCTGGCGGATCGATCACCAGAGCATCGGTCCTCCAGCATGTGGAGATGCGGCCTCGTTTTGGAGGAGTGCCTGAATCGATTGAAGAGCACTCAGCAGTTGATTTATCATATCTAAGCTCAACATAATAAATCAATCCCGCTGAATAGATTGCTGCCCATTGATCCAGCAGGTAATGTAGATATGGCCTTAGTCTACCCTACAGCTGGGAGTGTATCTTCCAGCCAGGGAAGACTGAATTCTTCAACTGCACTCAGCATAACTATGTGGAACTTGCCTCTCTGGCTGAGACATGGTTTAGCTTCCCGTGTTCAGCACAAACACCACAATTCTCCCCACCTTGTCTGTCTTATGAAAACATGGGAGATTGTCATACTTGAACCCTATCATGTCATCCTTTGTTGTTGGAGCCTGGTATGCAAACCCCTCCAGATGCCTTCCAGCTAATCAAATCCCAGCTTTTAGCAGAAAGGCGCTTGCATTTCCATCTCTTGCATAGTTCCACCCCTGCTGGGTTTTTGAGACTGAAATGCGCTAGGACTGTAGGGCTGTAGAAGAGCAAGGATAATGGCAGTGCTGATTGTATAAAGAGATCAGAAGGTTAAGAAATCAAGCACCAAAGCTTGGTGGAATCAGTTCAGGGACTGCTGCTGCTCCTAAATCCATCTTCAACTTTGGATTATTTTACAGGCTGCAGCTTGGTTTTACAGACCAACCCTGGGAGCATGTGTTCTAGGCCTCCCTCAACAGGAAACAGCCTGGGAGTCTTTTGATTTGTATAAAAGCCAGATTAGGAGCTCATCAGTCACTCTCATTCCCCAGCACCTTCGCTGTCATAAAATTCCCCTTGGAATCATTGATAGCTGGCTCTGACAGAAGATACCGTCGTGCATCTGAGCTCCTAGTCAGCTCAACCTAGAGAAAAGGAAAGCCTTGGCAAATTGCAATGCGACAGGACACCTGACCCACTGTGACAAGTTTTTGTTGGTTTCCTTCTTAATGCTTTCTCCAGCCGTGTAACTGCACTAACTCCCTGTGGTTTAGGATCATGAGAAACATTAACCTCAGCAGAAAAGGAGGATTCAGGCAATGTTACATTTTCCAACAGAGTGCAAGAGAGGAGAGGCTCTATTCTTCTCTTTACAAATTGGAAGTAACAATTTCATGTGGCGGGGCTCAGGGGTTACACTAGTGAAACAGAGCAGAATATGGCCTTGACAATGAGATGCATTCGAGATTCTAGTACAGGGAAGTGCTAGTCTCCGAATCTAACATTTGAACCTTGCAACATTAATTTCTCTCCAGCTTACCCTTCTCCTGAAGCTGTGTCACCCCAATGGATGCATGCATGGATGTGCACACACTCTTGTGTGCACACAGTGTCTGCACTTGTGTTTCTGCCAGTTATCACCATAGATACTCGTGTCCTCAGGCAGGAATCCAGAATGGTTATCTCTTCCGGGCCCCAGATATGATCAGTGAATAATTTGTGCTATAACCTGACAGAGATGAGTGGATTTCTCTGGCAACTGAATGATGTGTTATGTTTTCCGTGAGGCCGTTTCAGTATTACTGATCTCAAAGCGCCTTGCAGAATACGGAACATGCACCACCACAGTGAAATGCAGCCACCTCGGGGACAACCAGCTGGTATACACACACATTGCCAGCGGGAGTGGGAAAACTGGCAAAGGGCAAAGCTCTGGCTTCACTAAAGGTACCTCAGCAGAATGGACCTTGGTGTGTAGGGGCTTGCCTAAAAGTTTCATCTCACTCGACAGCATGGTATTCTGCCTACCTACCCTGATGGGTGAAGGCCTGTATTGATCATCTAGGACTGGTCAGTCCAGGGCTGGATCCCTCGGGTAGTGCTCAGTCTTGATCTTAGTGTGAACAGAGGTCCTTGTGAGGCTTCACAACTAAGCCAAAGCACATTTCACTTGTTCCCCTAATAATCGTGGGGTGCTGCCAGCCCAGAGGTCTTTCTGAACTGCAGCTGTCTCGTCTCTGGTGCCATAGCAGCCAAGTTTCCACAGGCCAGTGTCTGTTAATTTTTTTTAAAAGTAGTAGTCGGGGGAGGGGGTTGCAGGGAATTCACAAAAACCTATCAAAGCACCAATAAGAATCTTCCCCCATAGAATATTCTCTCTGGGCACAAAGCCCCTGCAGCTCTTGGCTCACACTGCAACCTTGGTTTAGGGCCCTTTACTAAGGTCCTGATTCTGCAAAGCCATTAAGCATATGCTTAAGTTTAGGCTTAAGGAGAACTTAAGGATGTGTGTGCTGCTCCTTTGCTCCGGGGTTGAATGTCACCTTGGCTATATAGCGATTGAAATGAGAGCACCACCTGCTTGCTTCTATCTGACACCGTGTGGTGCTAACCCCCAGTCTGCCAGCCTGAACTTTTTATCTCTGAGGTGTTTTGTTTCCTTTTTTTTTTTCAATAATTTTTTAACAATGAGCAAACTTCTCCCCTTGCCCCTTCAATAGACTACAACTCCCTCTCTCTCTCTTTCCTACAAGCATTTGTACTCTTTGCAGAAGGCTGGGTTGCAAGATGCTGGGAGCAAAAGCGGCTGTTTCCCTCATACTAAGTGATTCGGACAGTTGTAACATTTAAGAAGTCTTATTTTCCCTTCCATACACTAAGCAAGAGGAAACAAAATGTAAAATACCCACCCCGACCACAAAATAACTGGCAGCAAAGCTGCACAAGATCTGAGCTGGGGATTCCGTTCATGCTAGCTGTGGGCTGGGCGTAGCTTTAGAATATTTTATCACTGTCCGACTCAGAAAATAATATTAGCTTAGCTGTGGTAATTGCAGATTTGTTGTCTCCATAACCCAGCCTGTGTGTTTCCTTCAAAGCTAGAGGCAGGAGGGGTCTTTGCGGGGAATTTAATCTTAGGGGATTGACCTAAGTGGACGCTGAGCTTGATATGGGAGGGAAGATACAGTTCTGCTTGTGCTGGTAAAATCAATGTGCTCCATATTCAGGGGTCTGAATTATAAAGGTGCCGATAAGCAGGCTCTTAGCGCTGTGTTCAACAGGATTGAATCAGTGGAACAGAGAGATGAGTTTGGCCCCTTATATTGGCCCATGTAACTAAGCTCATGGTTGATTCCCACTGCAAGAATCTTCACCATTATCCTGTTAGCAGTTAGCGTCCCTCTCTCCTGTCAGATCAGCACTCTTGTTTGTATGCCCCAGACCAGTGCTCTGGCATTTGTGTTCCCAGCATCATGTGAGGACTTGGAAATGCCAATGAGAAACCACGGAAACAAAAGGAAATGAATTATGGCTACTATCCAGTCCTTCCATTTATAAAACCAGAGTCCATGCCCTCACCTCCATTGGCCGTGTCCTTTCTTTCGCTGTATAAAACTTCTGCAGCCTTAGCGATAAATAAATAAAAAATCAGTTTTCTTCAGAACAAGCAGCTCTCTGATCTTCTATTCATTTATTTGCAGGCCTCATTAATATAACATCACTGCAACAAACAGCTAAAGGGGGTAGTGTCAGGCTGAATAATGGAGTCACTCTGCTGAGATAACAATTAGGTTCTGAATGTGCTATCAGCTAAGACAGAGACAAGGCGGGATCATGCAGGGATGAAGAGCTAGGGATGCTTATGTGCTGAGTCCCTGCTGGGCTCATCAACTGGGATCCAGCCAGCTTAGAACATAATACAAAGAAAAGAAAAGGAAGAAGGTAAATGACTCTTGGGTAATTTTTGTGCCATCCTTTGCGTGGCTGGGACTCTTTTTCGAGTGCGACGTGATGTGATCGTTCGGGACTGCCTGGTTTGCCTCTGTAGGAAGGATATTCTTCAGTCTTGCAGATGATCCTGTCTCCACCCCGCACACAGAACTTGCTTTTTGTGGTTCTGTGTTGTTTTATATGGGAAGTGACAAACCATGGAATTGGGGCGACAGGAAACTTTAATGGTGCTAAAGAAACTGGACCATGCCTCAAGGGAGGGAATACCTCAAGGAGGGCGGGGACTCGGGACTTTTGGGGTCTGTTCCCTGATGTGAGAAGGGAATGGGGTCTAGTGGTTAGCGTAGGGGTGGCTGGGAGTCACAACTTCACAGGTTTTGTCTTGGCTCTGCCACTGATTTGTGGGGTGACTCTGGATAAATCAGTGCTGCTCTCTGTCTGAGTTTTCCTGCCTATGAAATAGGTGCAGTGATATAGGTTGAACCTCTCTAGACTGGCAACATCCATGGTCCAGCATGATTTCAGGTAACCAGATGTCCACGGATCATGGGCCTGGCCAAGTTTCCCGCAGTCCCATAAAGTTTGTTTGCAGCCAGCAGTCCTGGCTCACAGCATTCTGAGCTGTGATCTAGCTCTAATTTACCCCTCAATGTCTTCTAATAGTCCAAAAGCTGAGGACGTGTTGGTAATGCTGCTACACAGTATTGACCTCCCGTGGTTCGGCAAATTCTCTGTTTCGGAACCTGTCAGGTCCAAAGGTATCAGATTAGAGAGCTTCAACCTGTACCTATCTGTGACACAGAGCACACCCTATATGTTGTTGTATCTCTGTGTATAGTATACGTTCTGAGCTTTCCTTTACAAGCTAATAACACTCTGATCATTGAAATTCTTGCATACCACATATATACACTGTGTATTAAGAGTTAAGAAATTATAACTAACATGTTTACCAGACAAGTCTGGAGATGGAGTGAACTGGTTTCTCAGAGGACAAGCTGTTGACTCTAGGCAGGTGTCAGCAAAGTTAATTGGTCATCCGGGGCTGAGTGGGCATTCTTTGGGAATGAAGGGGGACAGAAACAGACTGATCTGCATTATAAGAAAATAACATGGAATCTTATGCACCATGAGACATCATGTCTCCATTCTTACAGAGGGAAAGAGTTTTATCTAGGGATAACCCTCAGGAAAATTCGTTTCAAAGAGAGACTGGATTGTAAAGGCAAAGGACAAAAATACCCCATGGTTTCTCTCTCCCTCTCTCTTTCACCTAAAAAACACAGGTCAACTTCCCTCTGACTAGAGGGAGCTGCTGACCTGAGAATTTGATCAACCCTATTGCAGAGGTATATGGGAACCATTTTACCTTGAACTCAGTTTAGCTTGTTGAATTTTAGCTGCCAGAAATTTCTTACCTGTATTTCTCTTGTAGCCTTGTCTGACTTGAATACCTTACTCTTGTTTTCACTTAAAATCGCTCTCCATGTAGTTAAAACTACCTTGGTTTTTATCATAAATTAATCCTGCGCTACGTTTAAACTGCACTGTGTTATAAACAGTGCACTTGAATATTCATCGCTTCTAGAGGTAATGGACCTCTAATATCTGATCTGTCCAGGAGAGGGCCTGACAGTGCAGAACACGTGGTGTTGTGGAAAATTCAGGGCTGGGAGTGTGCTGGGGTCACCCTGCAGGTAGTAACAAGGCTGCTGGAAGCCAGAGTGTGGCTGGTGCATTGCTGACAGGCGGCTGGGGTCAGAGTCGCTGGCCAAGGGTTGTAGCTGTACGCACACGCACTCAGGGCATGCCCTGCCTACTGGCAGGCTCTTTGCGAGTGGCAAAAATAAAGCACAGTGGGGCGTGCAAGAGTTGCAGGGCAGGTGGTGCCAAGATGCCTCGCTGGTCTGGATGGTATCCCAGAACATGACGCAACCTCTCAGGGTTCATGTGAGGTTTCATTAATATTGGTGAAGTGATGTGAGATCTTCAGGCAAAAGGGGCTTTAGAAGAGAGGGAGGAAAGAGGATTTCTGGCTCAAGTGGGGGGAAGGCAAATAAGTGTCAATCTATCTTGTTTCTCCCTTGCCAAGGCACTCCCTGCGGAGATCAACCCTAGACAATCCCCCCCAGCACCACTTGGCTTCCTCCCCTGCAGCGACCTGACTCTGTCCATCAGGCCAGGGTGGGGATGCCAGGAGGTCTGATCGGAGGGAAACGGATCCTGAATTCTGCCCGCAGAGCTGGTTGGAGCTAGCAGGTTCCAATCTCCCACCCAGGGGTTGTGTGAATTCTTGTGAGAAGAGGAGCTGTGCTTGCACAGAGGACTGATTGGCAGAACACCGGGGGCCCTGATTGGTCCACGGCCCCTATTTAACCGAGAAACAGGAAGTTATCCATGCAACTGGGATCCACCCTTCTCTGGACTGTGTGTGTTTCCTGCTCCCACTGCCTTGGCTTGGACCTCTCGATATCCTGACCAGGCCTCCCTCGGCTTATTGATCCATAGTTCTGTTCTCTAGTTTGTGTGCTTTTTCTGATCTCATGGTAACTGACGCTTTTTAGATGTAGTAAGAGCCCCTGGGGCGCAGCATCCCAGACCAGCACGATCCAGGACTGCTCGGTCCCGGCTTGCACTGAGTCCAGCAGCCCCAGTTCACGGCAGCCAGTCCTGTCTGCTGTGAACAGGGAACAGGGGCTGCTCTGGAAGCAGACTCTGTTCGCAATGGCCAGAGCTGGACATGGACGGGGCTGCTTGATGGCAGCAGCCACTGTCCGTGGAAGAGCTCAGCTCCCAGCTGGGACCCCCGCAGACAAGGGCTGTTGCTGGAGCAGCCTCTGCCCACAGTGAGCCTCGGCTCACCCCCGGCAGAGGCTGCTTTGCAGTAGCCTCTCCCACCCCACTGCTGCCTGTGATAGCAGCACCATAGAGACGGTGCTGGGGGGAACTAGCTTCCCCCAGCACCAGCTCCTCTCCCCACCCCACAATATAATATAATATACCTATCTCCTAGAACTGGAAGGGACCTTGAGAGGTCATCAAGTCCAGTCCCCTGCCCTCATGGCAGGACCAAGTACTATCCCTGACAGATTTGCCCCAGATCCCTAAATGGTCCTCTCAAGGACTGAACTCACATAGCTAGGTTTAGCAGGCCAATGCTCAAACCACTGAGCTATCCCTCTCCCTTTTCTGCCACTTCTCATGGAGGCAGCCGGGGGGAGGGGAAGTGAGTGGTCGATACTCCAGTTGACTACCCGATAAAGCTTTTGCTTATCAGGTAGTCAACTAGTTGACTACTTGCTTACATCCCTAGTTCCAAGCTGGGCTAAGCTGTACTGGTACCAACTGTGACTTTGCCTGTGCACAGTAAGAGTTTGCACCAGGTTGCAACTAAATCAGGTAACATCATCTCTCCTGTGAAGAGAGGAGCTATGCAAATGCAAAACATTGTACTTTCACCGAGTAGTCTCAGTATGGTTTGCACCAGAGGGTCAGCATCAATGTCTCATTTTATAGATGTGGAAACTGAGGCGGAGAGCAGGGAGGTGACTTGCTCCAGGCTACCCAATGGGTTAATTGCTGTGCTGAAACAATAGCTGGGAGTGCTGACTCCCAAGTCCTGTTTTCATTGATAACAGATGCTCTAGAGACAAGATGAGACTTAACAAGAGATACCTACAATACCCTGCTGATGACAACTGTATTTAGACCCAGAGGAAAGTATATTAAATAGAATGAGCTGGCCTTGTTACATGGGGACTGCTTCCTCCTGCATCTCAGAACAGTAATGAGATTATCCTGAACATGAAACTATTGTCTCCGGTTCTTGCATCCTCCAAGCGTGACTGGCTGCCGCTGACATTCGGGAGTGACGTCAGCAGCAGCCTCAGGTCAGACTTGCTGTGCATAATTGGGTTGCACATCCACATAAGTATAGGGTCTGACAATTGCACGTGACAAATAACCCAAAGTCCAGCTGCTGCTGCCATCTCAGCATGACAGTAAAGCTGCATAATACACTGCAGAGACCAGGTCCCATTCTGCTCAGAGGAGGTCACTGAAGTTCTATGCAACCATCCCTCTATCTCTCGATTCCTTCTGCAATTTTGACTGAATCTCCCCAGCTGTAATTAATTGAACGCATCTGTTCTAACCCTGGGGCTGCTCTTTGGCACAGTTATTTCAAAACTGTTCAATTAGCAACCCCTAAAATCTAGGTCGAATGGAATTCTGGTTCGGGCATTTTCCAGGTCAGGACATTGATTTTTTTTTTTTTTAATTTTGATAATGTTGTTATGTTTGGCAACACAGTCTGGTTTTGTCGGTTGCAGTTGGGTCATAAAATGGCAAGCCACAAGGGTGGTTTTGGGGTGTGTGATAAGTCAATGCATCCTGTAGTAGAAATACCACAATAAATAGGGCTTAAACTAATTTACAGTTGTAAGGAGAGTAAACTGTCAAGAACTGGGTGCTGGTGAGATGTAACTAGCAGTGTAAACATTAGCAGATCAGGCTTTCAGTGTTCAACATAATACAATCCATAGGGTCTTCTTTGGGAACACAATCCTTTACAGAACTATGGTAAGTGATACAAGATATGCTACATGGTATGAGGTGCAGAGAGCAGCGGTGCACAGACGCTGTACAGTGAATAAATTAAAGCCTTCAGTCATAAGGCCCAGAGTGCAAAGAGAAAGAAATTGAGGCATAGGCAGTGGAGAGATACAACACAATACAAACACGATGCAGCTGTCTGTCGTATGGTCTATAGAGCACATTACAACCCAGAACATTTTTCCAAATTACATAACACAGCTTCAGTGTTAATCATAAATAGGAGGCGAAGGGAGAGAAATTAAGAAGCATAAGAGGGAGAAAAGCAATAGCTTCAGCTGAGATTTGAAAGGATGCAGGAAGACAGTAAGATGAGGCAGGAAGGGAGGCTACTCCAGGCCACAAACACTTCAGAGAAGCAAGCTCCTGCACTGATCACAAAGGATATGAGAGGAGGCCAGCGTTAGGTAAGTGGAGGGAATTAAAAAGGGATCGCCCATAGAAGTCATGGGGAGGGGCACATGCCGGTTAGGCTACTTTGCATTTGGCAACATGAATGATTATCAGTGCTGGTGTGTCACAGTTCATCTCTATGTACTAACAATGCAGATCCCACCTACGAAGCTGTTCTGAGGTTGTGGGGGAAGTGGGCAGCTGGTAGGATGGTAGGAGGACCAGACAGCTGGTGCTGGGAATCAAAGGCTGGGATTAAGACTAATCTAAGTCAGTCTTGCATTAATACTAATAATGGTCCTTTGCTCTTAACTAGCAATTTCACTATCTGTCTCAAAGTGCTTCACGGGTGGCAGGTCTCTTTCCTTATCCCCATTTTACAGACACAGACCTGAGGCATGGAGACTTTCCCAAGGCTTCTCAGCAAGCCAGTGCAAGAGCCAGGACTGGACCCCAAGCCTCTTGGGTCCCAGTCCTATGGCCCCTCACTGGCTGGGGAGGGGAACGTGCTCTTTAATGAAACCTTATTGCAAGTGGAGGCACTCACGATTGAAGGACTCTATGAAGGGACCTCTTCCGAGCCTACCCCTTTCCCTTTATCATTTCAAAGAGTTGTTTGAAGTGCTTCTCGTTGCCTTACTCACTCATAAAATGTGGTATTAACATTCAGAGCCTGTCCAAAGCAGAACTTAACGAAGTTCTCCATAGCAGCAGCTCACTTCTTTAAGGTTATGATCTTTTCTATGTCTGCTAGAAGATCCACCTGGCATTGATTGGATCCCTAATTCAATTACATGTTTGTTTTCTGAAAAATAAACTGGTGGAGCTGGGGATGAGGGGTTCAGGATGCAGGCTGCCTCGAAGAGAGAACACTACCCTGGTTCTCTCTTACCAGCAGCTTGGGGCCAGGTGAGGAGCACCTCTCCATGGCCTCTGCAGATACAGCCAGAGGAAGGGTGCATGTCCTCTGGCTGGGGCAGGTCCAGGTTCATCTGCCCCCATGCCACCCAGCCAGAGTGAGGAATGCAGCAAACTGTACACTTTCCCCTCACTTCATACAGCTTTGGCTCCCCACCTCACCCTCCCTAAAGGGTTCCTGGGGGTGGAAGGCTCCAGGCTGGAGCAATCCTGGATGGGGGCGGGTGGAATATACCACCAGCCAGCCCCTTTCACCTGTCTGGTGATTCTGTCTCTTTTCAGCATGGTTTTCTGAGAAGCAATCCTATTCTAGGCACATCCCATTGTCCTGGCACAACCACATCCCGACCTTGCTTTAAGTTATGATACGAGGAATCTGGATACTGAATTTGGTGGTTCTAGCTCTTACCGTTTAGAAGGAGTTCTTGAACAAACAGACAAACAGAGAGAATCTCAAATAAATAGTAGATAAAAAGGGAGCTGATCCTATCGGTGTAGCCCACATTTCTGCTGCTGATATTGGTCAGGCCTCTGCCTGCTGCCTCACTCCAGTTCCAGCACAGTGGGCTCAGACGCTGGCTCCCCTGATTACAGCAAGAAGACTGAGCATGATACGGAGATGGCAGTGAGAGGTGTGTGCTGGGTTGAGGATGATAACATGAGTCTCAGGACAGAGCCCGGTGGAAATGGTTCAGGTTAGGGATATACGGAATAGTCGACTAGTTGCCTGTCCGATAAGCAAATGCTTATCGGATAGTCAACAGGATAGTCAATTAGTCGCTTCCTTTCCCCTTGCTGCCTCTATCAGATAGAGGCAGAAAAGGGGAGAGCAGAGGGAAGTACTTCAAAGCAACAGTGCCGCACGGAGCCTGGGATCAGCTGGGGACTCCCCAGCTGACCATGGGCTCCACACAGCACTGCCCCTTTGAAATGCCGCCACGGCATTTCAAAGGGGCAGCGCCACCCTATTGAATAGTCCATGTAAAAATGCATCAATGATTTGATTAGTCAATTACATGCTACTTAACATGCTTAGTTCAGGTTGCAGGGTTTGGTGCTTGCGTGCAGCTTAAATTAATTATATTGCAAAATAAGTGAAGGAGGCACTGGGCTTATGGGTAAACCATCCAAAGAGTCTCTTAGATCCTGACCTGGTGAAGCCTGAGTGTTTGTGTGAACGAACCACTGTAAACAAGCATCATCTGCAAAGCCCAATGAATCAGAGAGGATCCCTGGGTGATTTCCCCATTGTCTCCTGGTGCTCATGAAAGAATCAGCCTGACTCCCCGCAGCAGGCTGAAGAAATGAAAGACGGTCAATAATGGTACGTGTGTGCCCAGCAAAAGTCACCGGCAGGTCTATGCTGTGGAATCAAGCAGGCCTGATTCTAGGGCAGGACAAGCAAGGTGGTTGCCTTGGGCCCCATGTCTTGAGGGCCGCAGGCTGCCCAGCGTACGCCCTCCTCCCCCCCACCCACTCACTCGTTGCCCTGGCTGGGAGGCACCCAGTCGCATGGCGCAACTGCTGTCAGCGTGCCGCCTTGGGACCCGCAAACTCTTCGGCTGGGCCTGGGATCGTGTCGGGGGCTGCATACGCATTCTGCATTCAGCCGTGCTGACTTTCCTGCACGCAGCTCCCCCTTTCCTGCAGGAGCAGAGTCGCTGCGAAGAAGCCTAGTGGATTAGTTCTTCCCCACAGTGCTGCCTTTGCTGGTGGGAAGCAGTGAGGGGAAGTAGGCAGGAGGACTAGCAGGCTTCTGGACAGTTAGGTACAGCTGCCAGACCTTGGAGATCTCCCCCTCCCAGAGCTGATGCAACGGAAGAGCCAAGCCGTGAGCAGGCTCAAGGCAGCTGCCAGGAGGAGCTAGTGACGTCTCTTGTTTCCTCTCCAGATCCTGACGGTGTCAGGGCCCCCCGAAGGAGGGACACGAGTGACCATCCACGGCGTGAACCTGGGCCTGGATTTCTCCGAGATTGCCCACAGCGTGCAGGTGGCGGGGGTGCAGTGCACACCCCTGTGGGAGCAGTACATCATCGCAGAGCAGTAAGTGCGCTCGGCCTCGCTCTTAGAGCCTCACAGGTGGGTGGACCGCGGCCCTTCAGGAGGCCCGTTCCTCACACTGTCCACCCATGAGTCAGAGGCATGCTCCGGTCACTGCCTGCCTCTCTCCTCCCTGCTCTGCAGAGCTGCGGCAGAGCTTTCAGGGCCAGATCCTCAGGGGCTGTAAGCCAATGTCGCTCCCCTGACTTCAACGGTGCCACTTTACACCCGCCAGGGGATCCCGTGCTTGGATTTCCTCCCAGGGATTAAACAACCCTTTTAAAGGTTTATTAAGCATTTTGTTCCCTCCTGCACCACGGCTCCTGCTTCGCTAAGCAACTTTAATATGAGCACCTTGCTGTTTACCCTCAGCCTTTCCACCTCCCTCCCCCCCCCACACACACATTTCTCTGGTTGGAATGCATCCCGTGCTGCTGGCTGCCGGTAACCATTTGTTAGGCATGTGAGGGGTGACAGCAGTTTAATCCGAATAGGCCTCCACTGGAGTCAATTCATTTATTTCGCTGAGAAAAACGTCAGCCGAAAATTAGAAAATAGGCACATAACAGAGGACAGGCAAATAAACCTCCCAAAGTGACACATGTCCCCATTGCGGGGGAGGGTTTTTTTTTTTTTTATTGTCAGAGTTGTGTTTTATTTTAGCCAAGGTGCCAATATGCCTATGAGAGGGGAGGGGAAGGTGCATTCATGCAGGGCAAGATGGAATATGCTAAGCAACTTCTTTTTGAGTAATCTTTACTGCACGGGCAAATGGTCAGGCAGCCAAGTACAGACACAGCACAGCATTGCAGGAGAAACCTAACGGCCTGGGAGTGGACCTGCGCCAGGGTCTGTCGCCACTGGAAGTGGCTGTTCTTGAATGGTGTGAGTGAAAAGACCTTGGTGGGTCTCAGTCTGGCTCCCAAAGCGGAGGCAGCGTGTGTCCCTAAAAGCAGCTGGATTTAATTCACCTCTTTGCTTGGCAGTCCCAGCAAAGCAGCAGTGTCTCTAGCTAAAGCACCTGGGGACTCAATTCCTTGCATGTGGACGAAACACAGCTTTTAGGGTGAGAAGAGGGAGCCACTCAGTGAGCTAGACCTGTCTACAAGGCCAGGGTGCAGGAGAGCTGCTCTGGAGAGCTCTGGCATTCAGCTTGAGTTCCCCTTTGGATTGCCAGGTTCAGCTCCTGAGCCTATTCCCCAGACTCTGCACTCGCCAACACAGGGTGAAGTCAAGGTCCAGGTCAATTCCTGCCACTCAGATCAGTGAGGGGAATGGAATGTGGGTTTTGGTAGCCCCAGGCAGTAGGGAGAAGGGACTTCAAGCTGGGCTGAGCCCATATTTTAAAAAATACTGTCCAAGTGGTTAGAGCAGGAGACAGCAAGATGGGATTTGGGGATTCTGTTCCAAGGTTGTCCATTCATCTGCTGTTTAAGTTTAGGCAAGTCACTTGAATCCCTCTGTACCTCAGTTTACCCATCTCTAAAAAATGATAACATTATCTACTGTTGTTACTGGGGGCAGCTAAGGTTATGTCTAAACTACAGCCTAGCAGCGTGATGCCCCTCTTTGATGGTCACCTACGCTGGCTCTCATTAAGCTAATGCGAGTATAAGTATTAATGACACTGTGGTGGTATGGGAGGCTGCTTTGGAGTCATGGCTGAACCATGCTGAGTATGTATCTGCCAGTTTCAGGTTGGTTTTACTTGGCACAGTGCAGTCATGCCACCTCTAACAGAGCTACTGTGGCTACGCTGCTTTTTTATACTCACGCTAGCTTGAAGAGAGCACAAGTACGTGTATATGAGCAACAAATTCACACACCTAGCTCTTAGCATAGACATCACCGGAGTGCTTTCAGATCACGGATTGAGAGATGCTACAGAAGTGTGAAGTATTAATATTATTATCGGAATGGCTCAAAGCAGGGCGCTAATGCCACTTTAAGACCCCGTTCTCTGCCCATTATGGTCTAAAACTGCCGTATTTCGTTCTTGAAATCAGGGATGGGAGATGATAAAATTACCCTCCTTTGATGGTGGGAAACCCTGATTTTATGATGACGATTCCAATTACAGTTCTTCAGCTTTCCAAGTTTGTTAACATCATTAAAACATTTATCCTGGGCAGATAACAGCAAGTGTTCGCATGAGAGCTGCCTTTTATAGATGAATCTGGATAAAAGGACCCTCTTCAGGGTTCTGTGGGCAGACTGAATTCCGAGACGATAATGACTCGCCATATGTTCCAGCCATGCAATCTATCAGCCGGCAATTAGGTTAATGTTGGTTAAAGGGCCACTTAGCCCAGTAATCAGCACCCTACAGCTCTGCCGAGTGCATCATTTTGTAGGAGGGTACCTGCTGGGATTTTGGCCTGGACTAGGAATCGGAGATCAGATGTAGCCAGCAGCTTGTGCCACCATCCCAAACTCCCAACATCTCTGGCGATGTATGCAACCACATGTCCCCTATTACTTGTTCTGGGATGATGCACAGATGTTTTTGGCCTGCTGACAAATGAAAAGCCCATGTTATTGGCTAATATTTGGTTATTTGATCTTCTCTTGTGTTTGTTGAAATCCTGCACTAGTGTCCCCTCTCCCAGTGCTGGACTGAGCCATAGTTGCGCCCCAGGCAGCAGGTGCGAGGTGCATGTGCAGCCTCACCTCCGGGCGCGCAGCACCCCTTACCACTTCAATCAGGCGCCCCCCATCGGTTGGTGCCCCAGGCAGCTGCCCGGTTAGCCCGCCCTTAATCCAGCCCTGCCCTCTCCTCCTGTGTGGAATAAAACCTGGGTCCCACCACTCTTCCTTTACAGCTTCTGCCATTAGTTCCTGGTTTTTGGCTGCCCATCTGGTGGAGGGAACAGAGCTGATCTCCCCTCTCTGAAAACTGTGGCAACCACATTGCCCCGCCTTGTCTAAACAACACTTGCTCAGCCCATTGACTGCCAATGCCCAAAACAACTGCTCTCTTTTTTCTTGCTGCTCCTGCCTTTGCGGAGCAACAGCAGCCAAACGATGCTCCAGGGAGAAAAGTCTGCCTAGTTGAAAGGAGAAGAGAGAGCAAAGCTTGGAAAATTTAGGCACAAGACGGAGACACTTGAACCTCTGTTCTCCAAAGGCAGCGTCTCTACAGGAAACCCATTTTGATGTGTAGTGATAGCAGCTTTCACATTAAGGCTCTTTGCTAGCATGTTTGTGTTTTGTTACGCCTCCTAGCATTGCTGAGTGTTTTGTCTGCAGGTTTCTTTTCCTGTTGCTTTTTTAAAATCCTTTTTATTTGCTAGTGAGTTTAGCATGGGTGAGAGCCGCTCAAACAATAGCTCCAGAGACTGAAGACTTCTGTTTATCTAAGCACAAGTACAAGCTTTCCTCACTCTCTCCCAGCCAATGTATCCTCAGTCTTGCTCTGGGAGGGACTTCAGTATCTATGAACCATCTGCCTGTGGCCTTTCCCATTGGGACTGACCACCAGGGACCAGCCAGTTCTCTGCAGCAGGGTTTTCTATTATAAGTGTGTGTGTACAGGTTGAACCTCTCTAATCCAGCACCTTCGGGACCTAACCAGTTCCAAACCAGATCATTTTCCAGACCATGGGAGGTCAGTATAGTCTAGTCACATTACCAACACTTCCACTGCTTGCTGGGCTATTAGAAGACATTTAGGGGTAAAATAGAGCTAAATCACAGCACAGAACACTGGGAGCCAGGACTGGTGGCTGTAAACACACTTTATGGGACCATGGGAAACTTGACCACACCCAGGATCAGTGGACATCTGGATAACTAAAATCATGCCAGACCATGGATGTTGCGAGACCACAGAGTGCCAGACTAGAGAGATTCAACCTGTATTAATATCTATCTATCTAGCTAGCTAGCTAGCTATCTAGCTATCTATCATATCCCATTCCATGTATCCAACCACTTAATCTACAGGGCCTTCACTACCAGGATATCTGAGTGCCTAGTCTGCTTTTCACAGTTGATCCTCTTTGTTCACCTTTCTTGCTCCTCTCCGTGTGGACAGTGAGACTCAGCTGTTCACTTTTAGTCTGTCTGGTTAGCAGGCTTTAGCAAACTGCTCTGGTGTATGGTGTTTCCAGCACTACACTGGGAATGTCTCCTGGCAAAATCCCTTTTGAGGCATTGCTAAGGATCCACACCGGCTGAGGTCACTTCAAAAACTTGGGTTCACTGCCTCTCTATTGAATAGCGTGTTGTGACAAATGATGATTTGGTTCTTGTTTTGAGTAGATGTTAACTATTACTGCTGCTGCCCTGGTGAGCATAGGACCCATGGAGATATGTGTCATGCAACCATGATCAAGCTGTTCCTTTATTTTTTTTCCTGCTTCTCGCCCCACCCACCATCCTGAGCTGCCATCCGGATCCATTATGTTTCTGTTGAGTATCTTACATTCACATTCAAAACATCATAATATTTTACACCTTCCCTTCCTGAGAGCACACGTCTGGGTACCCATCAGGACTAGATGAAGTATACTTTGCACAATTCAGTTCCACTAACCTGCTTTCCTCTGTATTGGGAGTATTCTCTAGAAGTCAAACTTGCCTTCTACGCCAAGGCCTGTATCATTTGTCTGTCATCCATTAACGGGCCTCTCCATTTCTTATTAAACAGGAGCCTACAATGTGCGTTGTTCCATTAATGAACTCATCCATTACTCTGCGGACTTCACAGTCACTTTGCTTCAGGCTAATAAATTTGCCATTAGAGCTCTGCATTGCTCTGGAGTTTACAGCTTGTAATAATTATGTCTAATTTTGAGGGGTTTTTTCTAAAATTACTACATGGGGGGAGAAATAGACTCAGTAATTAGCACCTTCCAAAGGGGCGAGCAGCAGGCATCAAAATAAAAGGGAGAAAAGGAATCGTCAAGCTGACTAAGTTTCTGCTGCGTCTCCCGACTATGGTCTCATTGTGGGCTTTATATTTTCAGGATTGTGTGTGAGATGGGGCAGGCACTCCCAGGGATCAGCTCGGGGCCAGTGCTCCTCTGCATTGGAGAGTGCAAACCTGAGTTCATGGCCAAGTCCTCCCAACAGTACACGTTTGTGGTGAGTATCTGGGCAAAACCAATGCGGGGGAGATGGGCAAGCTAAAGCATCTGCTCTGATTTTGGCCCGATGCATGCACTAGGACAGGGCTACTCAACAGTGCCCACAGTGCACTTTGGGTTTACATGGGGCTCAACACACGGCCCATGGGGTGGAGCCAAAACAAAAAAGGAGTCAATATAATGGTCTTCTGCTACTATGCATTTTAGTAATTAAATTCCTGGACAGTCACTGCTCATTAAAAGTGTTGTCATATGGGTGGAAATGGGGTAAATATTGCATGTTATTAATACCAGCAGAACTGACTTAAATGGAGCCTGCGTGTTGTGTAGTCTTGCCTTAACCTTTGTATCCATGCCTGTCAGTGCGCAAGACACTATTTGCATATATTTGCATATATATTTGCATGTATATGCAACCACAATTAAGTTGCAGCCCTCGTCATGTGCTGTGAGTATCATTGTGGCCCCCAGGGCTTCAAAAGTTGAGTAGCCCTGCACTAGAACATGCCTTCAGTGGACTAGTGATGGGGAGGGGAGTTGATGGAAAGCCATGAAGTCCCGAATTCTAACTATGACTCTTCCCTGTCACATTGTACAAGCGGTTAAACTCCTAATCAAGCAGTCTCATGTTTCAGACATGCTCCCATGCCTTCCACTAGCCTTCAACCTGAATGTAGACTTAGGTGACTAAATGTATGCCCCCAGACCTCTGTTTTATTTTCCAAGTTATGTTAAATGGTGATTCTCTTTCCCTGCTGCACAGAATGGTTAAGCCCAGTTAGGTCCTGTTTGTAAAGTACCTTCAGATGCACCATGTTAAGGTGTGCTCAGCCTGTAGCTAGTCGCTCTCCTGCCATGGAATGGCTGTCATATTGCTCACAACAGTCCTCTTGTGAGGGAAGGGAAGAATAATGAAGACACTTTACTTTTGGACGTACTTACTGGGATAAATCTATTGTGCTGCTTTTTGCTGCTCTCTATTGTATCAAACTAAGATACTGAAGGCTTGGTGAAGCCACTTTTTATTATTCACATGCAAATACTCTGTATATCTGACTTCCTGTCTATCTCTACCTGTTTAAATGTCTCCTGCAGCCTATTTGGGGAAGGGAGTACTTTTGCATTCCAGTACTTCCCCTAAGGTTGCTAATTCAGTGTCAATTCCATCCATATACTTAATCAAGAACTACTTTTTGGGATAGTGGATTTCTGCTGGTTGAGTGATCATTGCCTCTCTCCTTTATTTAATTAGCAGCCTTTTGATTCATAAACTTGCAAGACGCAGCTGGGGTTTTTCGTATCTCCATTTTTGCCTTCGCAGGGCACTTTATCCAACCACATTGATTTTATGCTGAGTGGAATCTGTGCGTGCAGCGAAATGCTAGCACTTACCAATTGGCCATAATTTGTAATCTAATTGATAGATAAATGAGGCCAGACCCTGCCATCTCTTAGTGTTATGAGCGTCACCTTGCCCTGGGATTTTATTTATTCAATGACGTTGCAGTGGTGTAAAATAATTATATGTCACCAGCCTGCTGCAGGAGAGAGTTTGAACGTCAGCGTAACCAGAGAAGACAATGAGGAGAAGGGCTGTCTGCTACAGTCCTGTAGCACCTATTACTTGAGGGACTCAAAACATCTTACAAATGTTAATTAAAACTCATAATTCCATTTTTACCAACTTTAAAGACACAAGAGGCTTCTTTAAGGATTGTCTCCGGGGTTAGCCGTGTTGGTCTGTAACTTTACAAAAACAACCAGTAGTCCTGTAGCACCTTAGAGGCTAACATATATAGTATCATGAGCTTTCGTGGGTGCAACCCACTTCCTCAGATGAGAGTGGAGAAATAAAAATAAAAGCAGAGTTTCATGCTATCAAAAGAAGCTAATTTTAAATCCTCTATTTTATGGGCTGAGAAACTTGAATTCAAGTCTCCAGTTCAGCAAAATGTTTCACCATGTGTTAAAAATCAAAGCTCATGCATAAGCCTGTTACTGAATAAAGACGGGCTTTGAATACATTGTCCATGATGAGGTATGATTGTGTTTTGTGATGCTGCTAATGAAGGGGGCCAAGCCGACCGCTCTGCTCAGCTAAGCATACTGTAATGTTTATGCACAGGACACTTGTAACATACGATGCACCAACACAACCCTACCCAACACTGTGACTCACCCCTGGGGCAAAAGTTGTAATGCTGAGAAGTTCAGTCTCCGCTACCCACTGAATCCTGGGCCTCTCTCCTGTGACTGCTAGAGGTCTCACTTACTACCCAGTGTGGCAGGAGTTGCTGTGATGGGGACACCAGACCACAGTCCACTATCAATCACCAAAGAGTAATAGCGTTGCACATTAGGGATCTTGGCTGGATGATTTGGCAGCCTTCAAATGAAAAGCTCTGTGTCCCTTTCTCCATGCCTATGCAGATCCCACTCCTAGGCAATTGGTCTCTTATTGGTCTTTCTTAGACTGCCAGTTCTTAACGGTCCAACAGGGGTAGCCGTGTTAGTCTCAAACTTTACAGATGAGTCGTTCTGTGCCACATTTGAGACTAAACAAAATACATAGAATCATGAGCTTTCGCAGGTAAAACCCACTTCATCAGATGAGTTGGAGTGGAAATAACATTAACCAAGATATATATATAACAGCAGAAGTACCTGTTAATTGTAGGACCTGTGTTAATGGGGCTAATTGAGTGAGCTGGATGTGTCCCATTCATAGCTTTTAATGTGAAAATGCAGCTGTTAAAGGCAGGAGAAATTGGCTTTGTAGTGCACCAACCAGTCAATGTCTTTATTCAAGCCCAGGGTGTCCATGTCACATCTGTAGGTGAATTCCAGTTCTTCAGTCTCTCTTTCTCATTGGTTAGTGAAATTCCTTTGTAGAAGAATGGCTACTTCTTAAAGGAAAATTATATAGCCACACAGAAGGAACTCGTGAGTTATGTTTAAATAATAACCAGAGCCCAGCTGAAAGTAACTGCAAGGATTAATCTTGGAGTAATACCTTGCAGCAACCTGTTAAACAAATGCTGAGCAATATTGCTCTTTGCATTGTTGTCCCTTGTTTTCAGCACTTCATTTACTATCATTTTCCCCCTCAGCCATCAAAACCTGAGTGTACATAGTTTCCTTTGATGTTTGGCTTTTAATCCCATCCCACAGCACAGCTACAAATTCCATTAAATGCAGTAATAAAATTGTTTGGTATCTTTAAAGCAGAGTTATTTTCTGACCATGAGAGTGTTCATGCCTTAGTGAGCTCATCCGAAGTCTGATAATCCTGCAGGATCTACGCTATCACCTTAGTGGTGTCCATTTTATCTGGAAAGGTGGAGCCTATCTGTTAATCTCCCATAATGTACATAGAATCATACAAGCTAGAAATGTGAAAATCTTATTTACTTGCCTCTTGTGAGATCTGGCATTTTGGCCAAAAGGAGGTTATTGGATTTATTTTTTTAACATTCCTACCACTTGCCCTTCCCTTTTTCATGTGTTTAGGAGAATGACATTTTGGGGGCAGAGCCAGACTGTTCAGGGTGGTACCTCTTAGAAACTTCTTGAATTTTATCAGATGCCTTGTACTCTGTCCTGTAATACTTGAACAAGGCAACACTCTATACAATTTAAAGGTGACAAATTTAAAACTAAGGAAGGAATTTTTTTTAACATAATGCAGTAATCTCGTGCAACTCATTGCCACTATGCACTGATGTCAGGTGCATAGCAGGATTCATAAAGGGTTTAGATACGTAAAAAAGTGACCACAAAGACAGAATATAAAGCACACACTGAATAAGTAATTTCCCATGGAGTTGAATAGCTAAAGTGCACACACTCAGGAGTTCTTAAATTTAAGCTTTATTAATCAAGAGAATTTTAAAGATAAAAACAGAGAAATTGAGGAAAGTAATCTAAATACGGTTTAGCGCTTAAAAAGCTTAACAGAATGAATCCAACACAGAGTGCTTACTTTATCTAGTAGTAATCATTCCCCAATTGCAATAATTGAAATTCTCATCAGCCAGTGACAAATTAATTCTACTATTAATGTATTGTTCTAGGAAGTTGATCTTGGCATGGATCAGCAGGGAACTGTGGATCTATACAGGTCCGTATCAATTTGCCATTCAAACATTAGCTCGGTTAAAACAAAAAACAGGACTATGTAGCACTTTAAAGACTAACAAGAGGGTTTATTAGGTGATGAGCTTTCATGGGCCAGACCCACTTCATCAG
The DNA here is from genome assembly GCF_052426305.1 of Pelodiscus sinensis. NCBI lineage: Eukaryota > Metazoa > Chordata > Testudines > Trionychidae > Pelodiscus > Pelodiscus sinensis. The sequence goes on from NC_143078.1 coordinate 4,963,351, forward strand.
ATCAGTTAGCTCAGTTAGGTTCTGGAGCTGTCCATGGGAATTTAACTGAAAGCCACTCTGAAGTTGGAAATGTATACAATTGCTTAATTGCTTGCATGTCTATTTGGTCCTGAATCACTGCTTTTTTGATGTATCTGAGGTTCAGACTTAAAATTCACTGATAAGCATTGTTTTTAATATTCAAATCTGTATTGGTGTTGTCATTAGATAAGATAAAAATTGAGTGAGAGAGAGAAGCCAGCCACAAACTGCTTAATCATAGAATGATAGGGCTGGAAAAGATCTCAGGATGTCATCAAGTTCAGCCCTCTGGCCAAAGCACGACCAACCCCAATTAAATCAAGCCAGCCATGGCTTTGTCAAGCTGAGACTTAAAAACCTCTAGGGACGGAGATTCCACCCTCTCCCTATGGAACCCATTCCAATGCTTCACCACCCTCCTAGGGAAATAGTTTTCCATAATATCCAGCCTAGATCTCCCCCACTGTAACTTGAGACCATTGATCCTTATTCTGCCATCTGTCACCACTGAGAACAGCCTCTTTCCATCCTCTTTGGAACCCCCCTTCAGCGAGTTAAAGGGTGCGATCAAATCCCCCCTCACTCTTCTCTTCTGCAAACTAAAGAAGCCCAAATCCCTCAGCCTCTCCTCATAGGTCATGTGCACCAGGCCCCTAATCATCTTCATTGCCCCGCTCTCAACAGGTTATTCCATATTGGTCCATTCTGAGGTGCCTTGTGCTTCCCAGAACCATCTGCTGCCAACCATTGTCAGAATACTGACTCAGATGGTCTAATCCATTCTGGTGGTTCTTTCGGTACTTCTAAGCATAAGCATTAGTAAACCAATTTGGTTATATCCTCTGATTGAAAACAAATAGGCACCTGCTTTCTGCAGATTGTCTTAAAAGGAATAAATAGCCATCACTGATGTAAGCCAGTATAAAAACTGGCATTGTTACAATAAAAACCACTGGCATGATGTCAAAGGAATATAAGACTGTCAGTTCCCTGGGATGCCCTAACAATTCCTTCCATTATCCAACCCTCCACCCAATATTGTTGTTGGTTTGTGTGTATTATGGGCAACGCTGATAGTGCTGAAAAATAGTTAAGGTTACCCAACACTTCCCATTCTAAGACTTGAAAAAATTGGCAAAAAAATAGACTTGAAATTTGGCAAAAAGGTTGTCTTGTGAGGGGGGTTGCCTTTTGCTGGTTTTCTGTGAGGAAAGATACCCATATGTAGCTGAGTGATAAGCCTTTGGGGGGGGAATCTTGTTTGGATGCGATCAGTTGAGACTTGTTAGGATGTAGCAGCAGAATTGGGTTGCAGATGCTGAGGTGAGTTTTACTCCCAGCAGCTCAGGGTACCAGATCTCGGAAGTGAGAATGGAGGAGGCTCTCTCTGCTGTGTCTCAGTGTTCCCTCAGACACAAGCTGATCCTGACTTGATCCCAGGAAACTCTGGCTCCTAGTAGACAAAATCAATGACCTTCTTCTTTCCTTTCCTTCTCAAGAATCCAGCTGTGATCTCCCTGAGCCCCAGCCGCGGCCCGGAGTCAGGAGGGACCATGGTGACCATCAGTGGCCACTACCTGGGTGCCGGCAGCAGTGTGTCTGTGTTCCTGGGAAACCAGACCTGCGAATTCTATGGGTAAGAAGGAGCAGAGCGTGTGTGTGATGTGATCCCTTCCACCACCCCAGTGCAACTTCTCAACCGTTTCAGCTGCAAACTCCTTTCTTCTCATTAATCCCATTATGTCATCTGATCCAGGAGAGTGACTGAATCTGCGATGGCAGCGAATTGCTTCTATGTATGTTCTTTTTATCCCCCGACATGATTTGCATATTAAAATGATGTCCCAAAAATCCCAAACCAACCTCACAGCAATTGGTAAATCCCTTTGAATAGTCCTCAAGCCAGTCTCTCCTGAGGTAGTCCTGGGCAAACATACCACACGTTCCATACTACAACAGCAGGCTTGTGCATCCATGACAGCCTAGCATACATGCATATCTGTGCACTTGAGAGGGAGAGGCACTCCATATCTCTTGGACAGCACAGGTAGGACTTTCAGAAGCACCCAACGTTAGCCTGAACAACCACACTAGGAGTAGGGTCAGTCCAACACAGATGCTTGTGAACATTCCACCCAGGGTGTGTAAGTTTGCAGGGGATGGGAAGGGAGGGAAGAAGACTCTGTTCTTTCAGGAGCACGCACTGTCTGGGGTGATGAAATCAGGTCCGCTGCCCCCACGGGCTCCTGCTGAAGGAGCTCATCCACTCCTCCAGGTCTGTGGAGTAGTGTCCCTTCTGCATGCAGTGAGGAGAGTTTTATGCGGTAATCCTCCATGCACCAGACAACTCATGTCTAGTCCCGGTTCCAGCCCATTGCCCCTTCAGGGGCAGTGAATGGGCGAATCAGGGATACATCATATTATGAAATGCTGAGGAACACAAGAGCAAGGGACTGTGTCTGACTCTGCCCCCGTGCTCCCTGAGGCTGCCAGCTACTAACATTACAATTTATGTATCACCCGTTCCTCTCAGGGGGGTCACAGACTTGCCAGACCACTGGAGAAGATGCCGGGGAGCCTGGCTCCACACCCCCAGAAGGCGCGGGACCTCAGGCAGAAGGGACAGCCCTCAGCACTGCCGATGCCCCCTTCTCCCCCACCCCTGCCCACAGCCCCCAGAACCTCTGGCGCATGCTGCGCATCTGGCTGCCACCACTCCTGCAGTAGCAGCAGCAGCGCAGAAGGGAGCCACAGGCCCTTTTGAGTCGCCAGGCTCTGGGGCAACTGCCCCTGTGCTTCCTCCCCACTCCCAGGTCAGCAGATTCCTCTTCTGCTCAAGCGCAGGGCCAGACTGCATCCTGCATTTGAAATCAGAGGAGCTGGCATGTGTGCATTCAAGGGCAGAATTAATCCCTTCAATATATGATTATTTTCAGGCCACCTGCAGATACTGACCTGTAAAATCCTGCCCTCACTTTAAATTGTCTGCATGTTCTAATTACAGCAGACGAGCTGCAACTTACACGCAGCAAGCAGCAGTGTATGAATTACACCATCTTGCCTTGCCGTGGCACACCGTGGCCTGTATTGTCCTTGGCCTGCTTTGTGGCAACGAAGTTGAATGGTAGGAGAGGTGCGGGAAAGCCTGATTAGATGAAGCAGTTTCTAATGACATTGCCTCTAATTACAGCTGCCGCCATTCTCCCGTCTCTCGGAAGAGTGGGTAGATTCACCATGACGACATAATAATAGCGCAGAAAGCTAATTAACTGATCACAGGGAGCTCAGAGTGACTCTGCCAGCAGTGATGCGTCACTTTGAATCTCATGGAAGGGCTAAGCAGGGCCCCGTGCATTCTGATCTCCCACAGACTAGAGCGTCTGCAGCGATGCGAGGCCACTGGGATGAGGGGAGGTGGGAGATAAAAGGCAATGGAAAGAGTAATGAGCCTCTTTCTGCACCATGCTGGCTGTGTGAATTTTTGGGGCACCCTTCCTAGAGGTGGAGAGGAAAGCGGAGGAAAGGGATTAAAGAGGAATCAGCTTGTAGCAAAATTATTGTTCTGAGCCAGCCACCCTCCCCCCTGCACAGATCCTGCAAGTCCTGCCAATAAAGAACGATCTGTTAAAACAAATTGAGAGGGAAGAGTGAGGGAGGGATAGAAGAGGGCAGAGAGAGGGTTAAAAGGAAGAGACAGTGGGAGGCAAGGAGAGGACCACAGTTTAGGCAAGTCGGTAAAGGTTCCAATCTAAATTTAATCCACATGATTTTAAGTAGCTCTCTTGTGTCTCCTTCTCCTTGTTGCCATTCCCAGTGGTCAAGCCATGAGTTAAATGGGCCATGAAGGCTGCCTTGTCCTCTCCAGATCAGAGCTGAGGCCCAAAGTCAAGGCAGCTTGTCCTACCACTACCCATGCCATCTGTGACTAAACATAGAACTCAGTCTCTAGGGCTGTCAGTCTGGGACCTTTCATGCCAACACTAACATCACAATACACTTATGAGTGATACAGGTGTTTTCAGACCTATCTCAGAAATGAACAAATCAAGACACCGTGCTGGCAAGTAATGTGCCCAAGGTGACAGAGTGAATCAGTAGCAGAGTTGGGAGCAGAACCTGAAGCATCCTGGCTCTCATTCCCCAACTCTCACCGCTAACTGATCCCTGTGTGCTTTTGTAGGCATGCTGCTAAGCAGCCCACATAGCTGTTTTTTGGGGGGGCTCTTAGAGAAGCAGATGGTTTGATCTGTCCAAACACCAGACAGAAAGTCCTGAGGTTCATTTCCACTTCCACAAGGGGGACAAGAAAACGAAACTGCAAAGAGAGCGATGATACTGAAACTGTTCCCGTTCTGCCCAGCTCTTCTCAGGTTGAAACTGGCTGCTTTTCACGGTCCATGTGTGCCATGGGGGAAGAAAAGGATGTAGCCTTTGAGTAAGCATACAAATCTCACTTGGAAAACAGCCATCTGCTTTCACGTGCCCAGCAGAAGGCAGGAGGTTCACAGAGGGAGGCAAGAGGCTGCAGTGTGGCAGAGAAAGTAATTTCTGAGAGTCTGCTGTTCTCTTTGGATAGTCAGGAGGGGGTCTCCGCTTGCATGGAGCCCTCATTGCTCCTCTGTGGTGTTAATAAATTCTCAGTGTCAGGAGCATCTGCCTCCCTGTGTTTTCCCTGCAAGTTTCCACTTGGAAAGCACATTGGGTAGCGTTGCTATCAGGCTATTCCCAGCTGCCACATCCCACCCCAGAAGTGGCTGCATTTGTGGTAGGAGTCATAATTGCAATGGTTGTCATGCCTACCCTTGGGGGAGAGGCACTATGGACATGTAAGAGGTTTCCGGTACCCGTAGCGTGGACGCTCTCCAGCTAAAGGCTCTCCTGTTTCTCTTTGCAACAGGAGGTCCATGAGTGAGATTGTGTGTGTCTCTGCTCCATCAGCACATGGCCTGGGCCTCGTCCCCGTCTCTGTGAGTGTGGACCGGGCACAGTTAGAGAGCACCCTGCAATTTGAATACATTGATGACCCAAGAGTGCAGCGCATTGAACCTGAATGGAGCATAGCCAGGTAACAAGAGTTTCTTGCAGCTTCTGCCACATCTCTTGCCCCGCTGGGAGGGAATGTATGGGCCAGAAGCTAACTCACCTGATATGATGGAACTGGAGACGAGCAAACTGGACAGATTCCATGGGAACTGGTCTAGGCCTTCACCTCCTTCTCAGAGGGAGTGTTCTTTAAGGTAGTCTGTTCTTTTTTTCAGTCCTTCTTCCCCATACCATGTCTCCCATGCAGGGTCCCTAATCCATCATTGCTAAGCATCTACAGCATCCAGATTCCCTGAGATGGAAGACCAGGTCCGGAGTCATTAAACCAATTATAATTACCAAGGCAATTGCAGCAGTCTCAATCTGTACAGAAGATTCTGGGAGAGCAAATAAAGCCCCAAGATCACTCCCATCTGCTGACAAAGTTCACAGTTGCTCATTAAAGTCTCCTTCTTGTTGCTCTAGAGACTCTGGAATGAAACAAAAAACAGCAGCAACCAAAAAACAAAAAACCAAGTGGATGTTAATCAAAATCCCTGTTTATCCAAGATTCACTGCTAGGGACAGGACGGCAGACACTTGTAGCATCATGCTGATGTGTGGAGTGTTAAAAGACTCAGCTAAATTCACCCCCAGTGTAACGCCATGAACCTGCACAAGGGAGGGAACAGAGTCATTCATTTTACATTTCGTTATTTAAAAAAAAATTTCGTGGGAAAAGTTGGTATCTTGAGTGAGAACATAAGAACGGCCGTACTGGGTCAGACCAAAGGTCCATCTAGCACAGTATCCTGTCTGCTGACAGTGGCCAGCACCAGGTGCCCCAGAGAGGGTGGACCGAAGACAATGATCAAGTGATTTGTCTCCTGCCATCCCTCTCCAGCCTCTGACAAACAGAGGCCAGGGACACCATTTTATCCCCTGGCTAATAGCCTTTTATGGACCTAACCTCCATGAAATTATCTAGCTTCTCTTTAAAGTCTATTATAGTCCTAGCCTTCACCGCCTCCTCTGGCAAGGAGTTCCACAGGTTGACTACACACTGTGTGAAGAAGAACTTTTATTTTTAAACCTGCTACCTATTAATTTCATTTGGTGTCCTCTAGTTCTTCTATTTAGGGAACTAATAAATAATTTTTCTTTATTGGCCCTCTCCACACCACTCATGATTTTATAGACCTCTATCATATCCCCCCTCAGTCTCCTCTTTTCTAAACTGAAAAGTCCCAGTTGCTTTAACCTCTCCTCATATGGGACCTGTTCAAAACCCCTAATCATTTTAGTTGCCCTTTTCTGAACCCTTTCCAAGGCCAAAATATCTTTTTTGAGGTGAGGAGACCACATCTGTACACAGTATTCAAGATGTGGGCATACCATAGTTTTATACAGGGGCAGGCACTGGGGCTCTCAGACTGGAGGTGGAACAGTACTACAGTGTCCCGGAAAGTCTCATCAACACAGCTCTCTACCTCCCTTAGCTCCTCCAGTTCAGCCACCCTGGCCTCCAAAGCCCAAACTCGATCTCTGAGGGTCAGGAGCTCCTTGCAACGGGTGCACACATATGGCACCCGTCCACAGGGCAGGTAATCATACATGTTACACTCTACACAATAAACAGGATAGCCCCCACTCTGCTGCTGGGCTTCTGACTCCATTTTTCTAATGAATAAGTTTAAGTATAAACTGGGATTCTTTTTAAACCTTTGGAATATAGATTATTCTAAGAGTTATGTTTTAAAGAATGTCAGAAGTCACTAGTGCCCTCTAAACTCCTTCTCCAAACTCTCCTGTAAGCTGTTCCTGGTCGCTGAGTCACAGGCTTATATAGCTCTGGTAGCCCCTCCCGCTGACTGAGGCTCAGCCAATTGACAGAGGCTTCTAGATTTCAAACCTTTTAGAAAGGTCCATCTAGCCCAGTATCCTGTCGGCCGACCATGGCCAATGCCAGGTGCCCCAGAGGAAGGGGACACAACAGGTAATCCTCATGTGATCCCTCCCCTGTCACCCACTTCCAGACAAACAGAGGCTAGGGACACCATTCCTATCCATCCTGGCTAATGGCCATTGATGGACCTAACCTCCATGAATCTATCTAGCTCTTTTTTGAATCCTGTAAAAGTCCTAGTCTTTACACATCCTCTGGCAAGGAGTTCCACTGATTGACTATGCTCTGTGTGAAGAAGAACTTCCTTTTGTTTGTTTTAAGCCTGCTGTCTATTAATTTCATTTGGTGACCCCTTGTTCTTATATGATGGGAATAAGTACATAACTGTTCCTTATTCACTTTTTCCACCTCAGTCATGATTTTATAGACCTCTATCATATCCCCCCTTAGTCTCCTCTTTTCTAAGCTGAAAATTCCCAGTCTTTCTAATCTCTCTTCATATGGGACCTGTTCCAAACCCCTCATCATTTTTTGTTGCCCTTTTCTGAACCTTTTCCAATGCCAAGGATGTCGTGGGTTGATATGAATAATTGTAGAGATGTTATAAGAGACAAAGCTGGCATTTTCTTTGGAGACGTGTGGGTGCTGGGCTGCTGGAGGGGCTCTCCAGCAAATAAAGCAGAAGGAAAAGCAAAGAATAAAAGATCCCATTGTGCTTTTTGCAAAGTTTGGAGGTATTAGCACCAGAATCATGGCCATATTCTAACTTGGCTTATTACATTCTGCTTCCCTAAATTCCATGGGGCTAACCAGATACCTCCCCATTCTGCCAAACCTCTGCTATGTGGGATTCTGTGCCCAACCCTTGAGGTGGCTGCAATCTGGAAATGGGAAAAATAACAATCCCTTCAGAGCCTATACCATTCCTTGTGCAGCCCTCTATTAATCAGAAGATTCTCTGTATAAATCGTTAAACACTGTGACTAATCTATTGTCCTTATTTACTTGGTCCTGATTGTTTGTTTTTTCATCCTGCTGCTTTTGTTTGTGCCGAGCCTTGAAGTGTTATGTAAGAGGGGACTTTCCACTGGGGGACAGTCAAGACCAGAAAATCCAATTAACGGGAGAAACATCCCTCCCCAGAGAATCAGGGATAGTATATTAATCCATGATGTCACCTAGCTCCTGTAGAGTCCACAGAAAACATCTTTCTGAGATCAAGCATCCGTGTTGTTGGAGCACAGTCGCTAGATGCTGCCGTAGCTCTCCCTGCCAAACCTCATTAATCTGGTGTTTTCTGCTTCTCTGTAGCGGGCACACGCCTCTGACCGTCACGGGCTCCAATCTGGATGTGATTCAGGAGCCGAGGATCCGTGTGAAGTACAATGGCAAGGAGTCTGTCAATGTAAGTAGGTGGCATTGGAGTGCAGCTGGTTTCCTCATTCGCCCTGTTGAGATCCGTATCCCCTGTTGAAACCAATGTGACGTAAGCAGGCTGGGCAGCCAAGCAGGAGCATTCTGCCTCGACCACTCTGGCCTTCTCAACAGTACAGCACCTGTTTTCTGTTCTGGCATGGTCAGTGACACCGGTGCTGCATCCCATTCAGAACCCCCTGAAACTAGGGATGTAAAAGGTTAACCAGTAAGTGTCATCCTACACAGGCAATGCTTACCGGTTCCGGTTAACCCATAACAGAGGGGCTCGAGCAGCTCCCTGACTGCCGTGGGCACGAAGCTGTGTGCAGCCCCTGTCCACGGCGGGCCCGGGTGCCCGACTGGAGCAGCCTTCGTCCGCAGGTCCACTGCAGACAGAGGCTGGGACCTGGGAGCCGGCAGCTGTCCCTGCACGGAGCTGGGGGTGGGATCCCTGCAGGCTGGGTTTAGACCCCAGCCTGGGATCCCAATTTAGCCAGTTAACTGGTTAAATGCTAAGCAAACTTAACGTTTAACCAGTTAACTGATTAACTGGGGTTTTACACCCCTTCCTGGAACATACGGAACAGCTGGTGCATCCCACCTACCCATACCTAAGACATTCAGTCTGGCGAGAGAGACTCCAGCCTGGTAGCTCCTGGCATACTCAGTGGCACTGCCAGGGTGTTTTACCTGGATGTACCCAGACCCATTAGTAGAAAATTAACTCTGCAATTCTTTAGACCTGGGATAAATAAGTATCTCTGAAAAGGACTTGGTGCCCTGTGCCAAAGAGGCCTCCAAAAGGTGCATTTTATATTTTTATGTGGCTTTCTGCGAATTCTTTTCAGAACCTACCCTCAGTCACATCCACCCTCCCTTTCTGAGAAACTCTGTGTATGCTGACAGCCCTGTATAAATGCTGGCTTCCAGCAAGCATTTTATTGGTTAATGCTCCTCAGATTTTCTTCAGTACGTTTGAATTGCAGGACTAATTAAATATAAGCCCCTCAAACTCTGAGAGGCCTCTTAGGTGTTTTCAAGCTTCTGCCATTTGTAACTGTCCCAGTTGAATTGTTTGCTTGTTTTGTTTAACTGGATTTCGAAAAGGCGCTGTGATCAGAGATTAAGATACTATATACTGGGGCATCGGGGTGATGAATTCGTTTGCCTAGGGAAGGTAGAAATGGCTGAGACAGTGAATTGTAATGTGTAAGTGTTGATGGAAACTTTGTCCCAATGCTGTTGTAATACAGAGTGGACAGGACAGGTTATTAATTGAGATGGCCTTTGGTCTGTCAGTAGGGGAGGGAGACCGTGCTCTGGTCAACTTGATCCTCCAGTGTTTATGTTTACCAGCTGGGGACCCCAGGTGCTAACACTGATTTAACTCTTTAGCTGAGCTCCCCATCTGGCAAGCAGGCTGGCTGAATGCATGCAAATCCGGTATGTTCACAGCTATAACCGCAGGCCCCCCTCCCCGCTTGTGGGTCCTAGGCACCAGCTCCAGAAGAGAGGGAGCTGCCTTCCATGGCCCGAGTTGGATTTTGTGCAGCTGACTGCCTGCTCCTGAGGTCAGCAAAGGGCCTGGGAGTTCTGCACTTGATGACTTCAGCCCCATGCTCTTGAATAGACCTAGGAGGAGCAAGGTGGCCGGGCTGCAGATGGGCATTGTTGGGGATCCCGAGGAGGAGTTAGTAATTCACGCCAGGGAGGCCCCTCGTGCCGGGGAGCAGCAGGGAGTCAGGGATTGTGGAGACACATGGCGTGTGTGTCATTGTGAGGCCCAGCTATATATCATCCGACACGCACAAAAACCAACAGCAGGGGAGGGCGCCGAGTGCACAGAGGGAATTTGACACACAGACAATGGGAAAAGGTTTCTGCCGTGACCCAGGGGAGTCTGTTCCGTACAGAGGCTGCCCCGGGCTGGCACAGAACTGCCAGGGCATCTCAGAACCTAGACGTGGAAGAGTCTGATTAGGTCATTTGATCCATTTCCCCAAGGTCAGTGTCTAATCCCTCCCCTGGGCTTCGCAAGTTTGTTTTCTGTTTGAAATCACCCCTGGTTTTTCCATGCTTTAAGAAGCCCCATGCATTAGCTTGAGAGCCTTCCTTCCTCCCTGCATGTCACTGCCATGGGGCTCCCCGGGACTCCCCTCTAGCAGCGAGAGAGAGCAGATATCAATTCCCAGCGGCTCCATTTGCCTTGCTCCTTTTCTGCAGGCCTACAGCTACGTTTGCAGTGAGAAATTGCCCGCGTGGGGTTGGTTCTTTTTCAGTAGTCCCTCTGTATCTCTCCAGACATAAATACAGCTCATATCATAGCAGCTCTGGGCCCAGCAAGCATGCTAGGAGCTCGGGGAGGGAGGGAATCTGCTACTGAACAAAAAGCTTTCAGGTTGCTTTCCCCTCTTGCTGCAATGATCCAGTCAGGAGATAAGTGAAGAGGTTGCTTCCCTGCAAAGATGCCTGCCCGCCTATGAAATGAAATGAAATCCGAGCGGCTGGAAATGGGGTGCTCCTACTTCCGCAGTAAGTGTCTCTAACAGCCCTTGCTTTTCGAGGCCACAGCAGGCCTGGTTCTGCAGCGTGACACAAGTGCGCACTTGTGTCCCTTGTGCTTATACAACGCCAACAGGGGAACTGGACCTAGAACCTGTGGGGCTTAGTGCAGGAGCCTCCACAGCATGAGCTAAAAGCAGCTGGCCCTCAGCTACAGCTATAAAGCAAACTCATTCTTTGTCATTGTAAGTGGTCTCAGTACTACTACGTGGGACAGTGACCCACACCCGAAGGTGTTTGGGTTACACCTGCAGAGCCCCAGATTGTCATATGCAGAAGGGAGCTGGTGTGTAGAAATAAAGGCACCCATTTCATGGGCGGGACTGCAGCTCTGTAGGGCAGCGATGGGCAACCTAGGCTAGTGAGTGGGCCACCTGATTGTTGTAACCAAGATCATCTCCCGGGATAGGGCAGTTGTGCTTGCTGCTCGTGTGTACTAGAATTTGCGGGTTGTGCCGATGGAACCGTAGCCACGCTGTGATCGGAGGCAGAGGGAGCGCACAGCTCTCCCAGTCAATGTTGTGTGCAATCCGCACCCACCTCCCTTCGCATACCCTGGCTTTACGTGCCTGTTGCTTTAATAACACTGGTAGGGGAAAAAATGCACAGACAGAAAACCAGCGGAATCTGGCATCCCTGCACCTGGGCAACAGTAAACACAGTGTCTCAGGGGCCAAATGTGCAGCCCTCGGATCGCAGGTTGCCCTCCGTTGCTTTAGAGACTTGCATGCCTGGGGCTGCCTGTATTTCCCCAGACTTCTCTTTATGCCTTTTTCCTTGTTAGCTCTAACGGAGCCCCTTATTTAAACCATTTGTCCCACACTTCATAAACCGCCATGGCAAGTTAGGAAGTCAATAAACAGAGCTGTAATCTTTTTTTCTTTGGGCCCAGACTGTGCAAATTGTATTCTCCCCAGGCACACTCAGCAGCACAGCTGGCAGCATACCCAGGCTACTGCACGGTTGCCAAGTGGGCAGGGCTGTTCTTCAGCTAGACTAGACCCTTTCATTCCCTTCTCTTGCCCTAAAAACTGGATGAACCTCCACTCTTTAGCCTACTGCCCACAGAAGCAGGTTGATAACAGGCTGAGCTGCTTGATGGCCTTTATTCTCGTGACTGCCCTGAGAGCAAATTGAGTAAAGGTTTCCTCCCTAGGAACTTGCAAAGGAAGCATGGATAAAACTCTTACTGGGCTTCTGCACAGGACGAGTCCCAGGTTATCACGCAGGCAGATAACTGATTTTTTTAGTTCTTGGGTTGAGCAAAACATTTCCGCATTTTTCGACAGCGAAATAATGTCATCGACAGTTCGAATAATGTCATCCAGCCTGGTGATGGCCTTTGTGCTACTGTGACGCCACACGTGGACCGGACATTCATTATTGATGATTATCATTTATCTTGTCCAGTTTTATTTGTCTGAGCTGTTGTGCATTTGATGTTTTATGAGCTTGTTTCATGTTACACGAGGCGCCCAGCAGGCAGTAAAAATCCAGTTTATTATTATTATTTAGTGACTTTCAAGAGCCATTCTGCATGGAAACAGTGTTGCATTCCCTCAAAAGCAAAATGATTTTGTAGATCTGCTCAGCACAGAGAAACTCACAGCTCAGCCTTAGCAGCCTGATTTTAAGAAGGGAGGTGTTTCAGATTTTGTAGGGATAGTGGAAGGAATGTCGGATGTAGAGAAGAGAACAGGCCTGTCTCGATTAGGTGTTCTGTGAATAGATCGGGAGTCTCTTAATTCCACTGTGTTGGGGAGGAAATTTCTCTTTGCTAAAATGATTGAAGCAGGGCTAGTGGGAATGGCATAAGACCAGGCAGTAGCACAGTGGTTCTCAGTCCGTGAGCATCATTAAAAGAAATTGTTTACACCCTTGATCTTGCACCTAAAGCTACAGCTGAGCCCACACTCAATTGCTTATAACCTTTTACAGTGTTCAGATATGTAGGCAAGAGGGACAGCTGCTTGTCTCCCTGCTCCCCTTCCGTTTTCCTGCACACAATTCCAGCCTTACCTGGAATAGCTGAAATACAGCAAGAAAAGTTGTCCTCTGCTTGTTAGCATATTTGCTTGGTTCATTATCCTCCACCTCCCTTTCATGTCAGAGCAATTCACAATTGTTAACAGATTTTATTCTTTCAAGACCCCTGTGAGGTGAGGATGTATCTTCCCCATTTCAGAAGTGGCGACCCGGGGCACTGTGTCTATCAAGTGAATTGCTCAAGAACACACAGCGGGTCTGCGGCAGAGCTGGGAACTGAATCTAGATCTCGAGACCCAGACCGCAACTCTGCCCTCCCTGTGGCTGAAGAAATAGCACCTAACATTAATTTAACCCTTTCCAAGACAAGAAAGCTGGGCTGAAGCAAACTCCTGGGTTACTAGTGTCTAGGTAGTGCCCATGCACTCTGTAGTGAGATGTATGCTCACTTGAACATTCATCACCAATGGAACCTGAGAATACTCTTTCCATGTTGCAAAAGACTAAACTTGTAGAGTGCTACCCTGGAAAGAGTTAATTACTTAGCAGTCATTCCTTTTCCCTTCCCCTTGTTCACCTCGGAGCTCTGCTTTTCTTTTCATTAATTTATTATTGTTACAAAGAGAATTCTAAATACACAAATCTGAGTGGATTTAAATTGTCTGTTTGTGGAGGGAGGCCAAATTAAACATCTCCCGAAGCTTAGGGCCTGATTTCTAAATAAATTAGCAGAGAAAGCTATGCTCTGTTTCCAAACAAACTCTTCCCCCTAGGGAGGGGGAGCAGTGGGTATTCTCAGCCCAAAGGAGTCGACCTTCATTTTATCTAGAATCCTTCAATATTGGTTGATTGTTCTTCTGTTCCTTTGGTATTAGAAGATTGTCTCTGATCACAAATGTGTAGCCAAGACCAGACATTAATTATGGGTCCCTTTCAAAGGCATGGTTGGCAGATACAGTGCAACAGAAGAGGAAAAAAAAGTACATAGCAATCTGGTTTGTGATTCTTTCGTTGCTTAGGCAATTTTCAAATTTGAAGCTCTGTCTCTGGCTCTGCTCTTGTGTCCTTGTGCTGGTTGAGAAGGACACACAAACTCTCCCAAAAACAAGACTATCATGATTCAAGCTTAAGCTGATGATTTTGGCTAAATACCAATACAGCAGAATCTGCAGAGGGAATTTAGAAAGGCGGAATGCTATTCGTCATGTCAGAATTTTGCTAATATACGAGAGCCCCTGTAACTTAGGCCAGATCTACACTACGCCAGAAACGCGACTTAAGAAATACAACTCCAGCTACAAGAATTGCGTAGCTGGAGTTGACATACTATAAACCAAATTTCTGCCGTGGAGAACCGGGGTCGATGGGGGCACCATCAGCATTCAATTTATCAGGTCTTTACTAGACCCACTAAATCAAACCCTGGAAGATTGATCGCCACCACATCAATCTCCGTGTAAGTATAGATAAGGCCTTAGTGCCATTAGAAACATTAATGACCAGAAGGGATTAGAACCCTGTTTTTGTATTACACCTAATGGAACTTACCTCCTGTAACCCACCCCAGAGCTATGCTGGGAATTCAGTCCTGGTTTGGAAGACAGACTGCAAAATTCTACATAACGCACGTAACTGCACACAGCCTTTGGTGTTCCTTTCCTCCTCAGGTACTGACTCAATACAGTGTGAAGACAAATAACACAACCTAAGGCAGCAATGGGCAACCAAGAACAATGAGGGGGCTGCATGAGTGGCCCTCCTTCATGTCAGTGGGCTCCAGCAGCCCATGGCCCACTGGGATTCCATCTGTGGACCCCCGTCTGCCTCATGCACTGGGGGAGCCCTGCACTTCCTACTTCTCCCCTCCCTCCTAGCACTTCTGGAGCACCACAAATTGCCTGATTTGCATTCTGTCCCCCCTCCTTCCCCGAGCTGGAACAGCTGATTCACAGCGTTCCAAAAGTGCTAAGAGGAAGGGTGAGAAATAAGTAAGTGCGGGGCTCTGGTGCCGCAGTGCGTGAGAGGTGCCTGGGGAAAGGGAACAGAGAGGGGGCCACGGGCCACGTGTAGAACCCAGTGGGCTGCAGGTAGAACCCAGTGGGTCGCATGTGGCCCGTGGGCCACAGGATTGCCTACCACTGGTCTCAGGTGCAGTGGATGCAGACTGTCTTTTTGGTTTTTAAGTTGCAGGGGGGCAGCCTCTCCTTTAACTTGCTCCTCTCACCTTTTAGCCGGTAAGAATAACTTTTATAGACAAACATTCCAAATAAGGTTTCCTTGAGAAATTAGCGACCTCCCCTTCACTATATTGTCTTAACTTGTGTGGGAAGGGAGGGGAGGGAATGAATGTGGTTTGATGAGCACCACTTTTGCCTCTTATGGTTTGTTTTTCCTGCTATCACCCTTCACTTCCCACCCTCAACATGTCAGTAACACCCACTTACACTCACACTAGGGGAGACCCAGGCCTCTCTAAATTTGGTCTTGAGTCCTTAACTCACTGCATTGTAAAATTAAAAAAAAAAAGATATCAGGGCTTCAAAGGCTCAGCACAAAGGCAAATTCTACTCTCCTGTCCTCTTTCCTTCATGCCAGGTTGTGGAGGGAGAGACGGAAGTTAGACAGATGCAGCTGAAACACTTTTTGCAGCTACTGCGTGCCGTGCTTTTACAGCAATGGTTACAACTTGAGATTCAGATCAGCACAAGAGAGAGTGTCTGCAAGGAGCTTTATTAAGATCTTGAAACTCCATGGTGTGGGAGGGAAGCTGTCAGTTGTACTGATTAGCTTCGGTGGCGCTTTACATTATTGCCAGTGGATTAGAACTATGGTCCTTCCCATGTAATGCATACCCCTCTGGACACTTCCCAGCTTCCCATATGTTGTCCCTCTAACTACAGGTCTCTGTCCTGCCCTGGAAAGACCAGCTCTAGACAGAGGAGAAAGCTTACCTCCCATATCCTCTGCTGAGGCCAGCAACCATAATGGTAGCTTTTATGCTGAGGGCACCTGTCCCACTAGATATAGGACTTCAGCTGTTTTGAACAGAGGCCAGTAAACAAGTCTGACAATGGCCTGTTTCAGCTGGGTTGGATTTGGAGATTAGCTATCTTCCAGTCTGATGGGGCTCTGGTGTACATGTTTTAAAAGACTCTTAGCAAGTAACTGTATAGTGGACCAAAACTACATAAGTGTAACTGCATGGAAGTCAGTTAATTTGCCGCTGGGTGTTCTGTCTGGGAAAAGATCAGACAGTGAAGGAGATTTCTTATTCTAAGTGTTAATCTTCTTCTCATTTTCCTTTGCTGTCCAGGTCTGTAAGATTGTGAATACAACGACCCTGACTTGCTTAGCCCCACCCCTCACTTCTGAGTACAGACCTGGCTTGGATGCTGTCGAGCGACCGGACGAATTTGGTTTTGTCTTTAACAACGTGCAATCTCTGCTCATCTATAATGACACTAAGTTTATTTACTATCCAAACCCAACATTTGAACTTCTCAGCTCTACTGGGGTTTTGGATCAGAAGCCAGGATCGCCTATCATTCTCAAGGTATGAATGCTGGATGTGGTGTTCCAGTCATTTGCATAATTCAGCTGCTCTCTTATTAATTCCAAAAGCCGCCTGCACTGCAATGGGAAATGGGTGGCATGAGAGAGAGTGAAGTCTAAGCCCCAGAAGAGGGTTGTAGATTAAGACCTTGTGATAGACCTGAAATGCAAAACTGAACTTGGCTATAGCCTGTAATTGCTAATCAGTGGGCAAACTCAGAGAGGGGAAGAGAAGGTTTGAAGTACACAGGGTCCCTGACGTTGTACGTTGACTGTCCTTCATCCTTCCCAAGTATGTAAATGCACTGTACTCCGGGAGTCTTTCAGATGAGTCCTTAACAAATGCCACAGCGAAGACCCCCACAGCACTTTTAGGCCAGCTCAGCTTAAGGTACGCTACTCCAGCTACGTACAATACATTGCTGGAGTCGGCTTACCTTAAGCCGATCTTGGCAGCATCCACAGAGCAGGAGGCCAACCGGAGTAAATGCTCCCATCGGCTTGCCTTACTCCTCGTGATTGCCAGGAGCACAGGAGATGGCTGGAGCAGTCCTCGGCATTCAATTTTCAGATCTATACTAGACCCACTAAATCGAATGCCAGAATATCGACCTCTGGCACTGTGTGAGCAAGGGTTTGTTCTTGTGTTAAAGGCTAAACTGCCCCTCCCTTTCCCTGTTGCACAGGATGCTACACATAAGCTGGCAGCACATTCCCTGAAGACATGGCGCCATTGGTGTGGTGCTGTGTAAAGCCCCTTGGGCTGACCGGTATTATAACTATGTAAAGCATTTCTTACTGAGTGTGGTGCCATCAATTTATGATCTGCTAAGTGAAGAAGAGGTAAAAACTTCCCCAAACCCAGAGAATTTTGTCTAAGTAACTTAGTTGCCCACATTCTGAGACCTAGTCTACACTAGGAAAAAGTTGGTGGCAAACTGTACTGGCACACCCTCCTAGCATAGACCCAGGAGTTCTTTTGCAGGTATAATTTATACCATATCCTTGAATGAAATAAGCTATATGGGCAAAAGTACTTTTTTGCTGGTATAACTTCACTAAGGCTTTTTCCAGAATAGTGGTGTCATAAAAAAATCATGTCCTTGCTGTACCACATAGTTTTATTAACTTGAGGCTCTCACAAATCTGAGGTTTTGTCTACATTTCAAAGTTTTTTGGTTTAACCGTGGTAGCATAAAAATGAGGGGAATTTTTGGCACACTAAATGCCTAGTGTGGGCATCATTATACCAGTATATAAGTGACTATATCAGTATAGCTTATTCTGCTTTAGCAAAGCAAATTAAGCCATGCCATCTTACACTCGTATAAGGGTGTCAACATTATAGCTTTTCCCAGTTAAAAAGAAAATCATATCTTTATCTAACCTAGTTATACCAACTGAAAGTACACACCAGGCCTGAAACACAGCAATGCAACAGGGTTAGGGCTGTGTCTACACTTTCACTTTTATTACTACAACTGATGTCACTCGGTGCTGTACAAAAACACCCTCCTGAACAACAAGTTTTAGCAATGAAAAAACGAGGACTCCTGTGACACCTTAAAGACTAGCAAATTCGTTTGAGCATCACTTTTTGTAGGCAGGAACCCACCTTTAGGCTCCAGCCTATGAAAGCTTATCCCCAAATACATTTGTTACGCTTTAAGGTGCCTCCTCATTGTTTTTTCTGAAACAGACTAACCAGTGGAAATTCGTGTGGGTGTCACCCCTTTCCTTCCTTCCAAAGTGCATGAAAGCCATGAGCATAAATGGCAGGTAAGTAATGGCTGCATGTGCTGAATATTTATGCAGTTTTCTCTGTCTTTGTCAATAGGGCAAAAATCTGTGCCCACCTGCTTCAGGAGGAGCAAAGCTCAACTATACTGTCCTAATTGGAGATACCCCCTGCGCTGTTACTGTGTCTGAGACCCAGCTGCTGTGTGAGCCCCCCAACCTCACCGGGCAGCACAAAGTTATGGTGAGATTAAAACACAGCAGCTATCTACCTTATATATCTATGTATCTAATCTTCCCTTCCTTCCTTCCTTGGCCTCACTGTGGCAGCTACGTGCCGTTTCTCCTAGAGTTGTCAGGAATCCGATTTACCTCCTTGTGTGGCTGTTTAATGGGAAGTTAAGTATCACTGTGGAATAGAAAGGAGGAAATCTCCAGGCGCTCACAAGAGATTTCCCCCTCTACTCTCAGTGCTTGCTATAGATTCCAGGAAACTCAAATATTTGTCAGCAGGACATCAATACCAGGTATTCTATTCTATTCACTGTTCTTTATCTATTGTTCATTCTGTAAGATGAGAGAGAATTTCCTGTAACCCCTGCAAGGGTCAGGAAGGAATTTGGCTTCTGTGCCCAGCATGGTACAATTGGCCAGGTGTATTAAGGGGCCTTTTGCATTTTCCTGAAGCATCAGAGATTGGCCACTGCTGAGTACTGAATGTGATGGGCTAGCATCTGATCCCACATGGCAGCTTCCGGGTTTTCATTTACTTCAGTATTAGGCAGTGTTACTTCTCTCCAATGCAGTCAGCGACCAAGTGGGCAGCTGCTGAAGTGTCTGGGTAGAATTCGAATGAGCCTTTAATTGTAATTTTTTTCCCAAGTTCAGCAACCAAAACATATTTGAAACATCACAGTGTAATTCACACTAGAGCATCCTTGCTGACAGTTGCTTATATCTGAGGCCTTGGCACATTAAAAAAAAAACCTAACCCATTGTAACCCCAGTCTGTTTCTACCACAGCTTTCAGATACAGTCTCTTCTCTTTTCTCTTCTCACCCAGCCCACTTTCTTGGTTTTCCTTTAGCTCCGTTGCCAGTGGGATTGTCACTCTGTCTCTAATGTCCGCAGTTTACAAAAGGGAATTGAAAGCCTGCGAAATGAAAGTCAAATGGAACCATCAGATAATACGAACAAAGTCGGAGATAGCAAAAGGCTGACGTATTTATCATGAACTGAAGCCATCTGTGTGTTTCAAAAGAGCCTTTTTTTGAAGGCAGCCAGTGTTTGTATGGTCTTAGTTGAAACCGAGACAGACTGTTTACCATGTCAGCATCTTCGCAGAGAAAGGGTACATCTAGACTGCAAGCTTCTTTCGAAAGAGAGTATCCACACCTCAAAAACAGATTGAAAAAGCGATCTGATTTTTCAAAAGAGAGCATCCAGACTGCGTGGACGTGCTCTCAAAAGCCCTGATTGCTATTCACTGAGTGGCCACCAGGGCACCTGTGCTTTTTTCGATTGCCTCTTCTTTTGAAAAATGTCCTTGTTCTGCATCCACACACGCCTTTTTTCGAAAGAGCTCTCGAAAAAGGCATTGTTCCTTGTAATTTGAGGTTTGCCAATATTGAAAAAAACCTGCATTCTTACAATTTAATTTCAAAAGAACGCAATTACAGTGAGGTGAAGTTTTTTTGAAAAAAAGGCAGTTTTTTTGAAAAAACAATGTAGTCTAGACATACCCTAAGGAATGATCTCCCTAACCAATAAATAAGGTGGTAGCTTTGAGAGCAGAGAAAATCTACCCTGCATCTGAGCAGGAAGAGTAAGTGCCAATTATTCAAAGTCTATTATTGCTTCCTGTTCCTGACTCTTCTCTCCTGCTGAGACAACCACTAGGCAGGAATCACAGTTTCCCCAGCGTGGGTGAAGGAACAGTACAGCGTGGTCAGTAGCGCCGCTGGGATTGTGTCAGGACTGAGCAGTGGTACAGGGTGAATCCAGTGTCCTTCAGGAGGGGAGGTCAAAGCTGGTGTCATAGCAGAAGCCTCACCACAGTAAAAGGTGCTGAACGAAGATACGGTCTTTCCAAGTGCATGATTAGTTGACCGTCAGCTAGACATGGGAAATCGGGGGGGGGAGAAAGCACAATCCAAACCCAGAGAGGAATAGAATAATCTCCAGTATGACAGAGAAGAGACTAAAATTTAGTTTAGAAAAGAGAAGATTGAGGGGGGACATGATAGCCGTTTTCAGGTATCTAAAAGGGTGTCACAAGGAGGAGGGAGAAAACTTGTTCATCTTGGCCTCTGAGGCTAGAACAAGAAGCAATGGGCTTAAACTGCAGCAAGGGAGGTTTAGGTTGGACATTAGGGAAAACTTCCTAACTGTCAGGGTGGTCAAACACTGGAATAAATTGCCCAAGGAGGTTGTGGAATCCCCATCTCTGGAGATATTTAAGAGTAGGTTAGATAAATGTCTATCAGAGATGGTCTAGACAGTATTTGGCCCTGCCATGAAGGCAGGGGACTGGACTTGATGACCTCTCGAGGTCCCTTCCAGTCCTAGTATTCTATGATTCTATGAAAATGGAAGGACATTGTCTACTCCAGCATAGCCATGCAAAATCCCATTTAATTGTTTAACCAGTTAACCGATTAAAGGCTGGGGGGGCAATCTGACTAGGTTGGAGTAGCCCCCCCATCCGCTGCTGGACGGAAGCATCCCCCCCACCGCAGACAGGAGCTGCTCCAGCCCAGCCAGAGCGACCTCTGCCTGCAGGGCATCCACACTTGTCATAGACAGAGGCTACACCAGGTCTGGCGCAGCCCATCCATGGCAGGTCCCACACAGCTGGATTATCCCTCTTCCCACAGCGGACTGGGAGCTGCTCCAGCCCCCACTGGTTAACCAATTAACCTTTCACATCCCTGCTCCCAAATGTTGTGGAATACATGAGAAGAGAGTTCTTCAGCCTGTAAGCAAGGAGCAGAGATGTTCCACCAGGTATCAGCAAGGAGCAGTGTAACCTAGGGATAGAGTGAGGTATTGGAGAAAGCACCATGCTGCATTCACAACACTTGTATGTCGGGTCATGCAGACACTAGAACTGACCATGCAAGACAGAAACTGGGGCAGTGGGAGGAAACAGGGTACCTGCACACTGTGGTGAAGGGAGCTGTCGAGAGAGCACATGACAGAAGAGATGGAGAGAGGCCAATGTCTCTGAAATGTCCCTCATCTGATCACCACAAGCAGAGCCCGCTGGCTGAGCCCCCTTGTGTTTTGCTTGACTAGGTACACGTGGGCGGCATCGTCTTCTCCCCTGGCTCGGTGAACGTGATCTCGGACAGCCTGCTGACCTTGCCCGCCATCGTCAGCATTGCGGCGGGAGGGAGCCTGCTGCTCATCATCGTCATCATCGTCCTCATCGCGTACAAGCGCAAGTCCCGGGAGAATGACCTCACCCTCAAGAGGCTCCAGATGCAGATGGACAACCTGGAGTCTCGGGTGGCCCTGGAGTGCAAGGAGGGTCAGTATCCCGCTGTTGTTGTGTTCAGGACGGGCCAGGGGGAATGGGCTTGGAGGTGACAGTATTCCTCGACACCAGCCTACGCGGGCGGGGCAGTGCAAATTACCAAATGTTACAGGGAAGCCAAAGCTGCCGACTCCAAGTGCTAGGTGGGGGCCTCCATTCTGAGATTCCTGTGTAGCCAGCCCGTGTCACTCATGTGTTTGCAATGGCTGGCCCCTGGAAATGCCCAGAACCACCCTTGTACAGAGTAATACATCTCCCCTTGCTCCTCCCGTTGGCCCTGGGCCTCTCCTTGTGGGACTTAGTTCCTCCTCTATACCTTTCACACCTGGCCTGGAAAATTCCCTGTTTCTGAGCTGGAGAAGTTCCCACCCACTCACTGAGCTGGCGGTTCTTTTCCTTTCCTGCACCAAGAGTGTCCGCGTTGCGGTTGGTACTATCACATCTGCAGAGGAGCTGAGGTTGCTCGGCACCCCACGGAAATGGGTGCCCCTAAACCTCCTTCCTCCTTCCCCCCACCCCGGTAAGGTTGAGGCAGCAGTGGGAGAGATCAGCTAAATCCATGTTCAGGAGTACTAGCACAGTGAAGGGGGTGAGCATTTTTGGCCCTCAGCTGGTTTAATGACATTGTGGTAAAATCTGCAGGAGCCCCCTGAAACTTGTCTCGACTAGGGCCTCCACAGCTTCAAGGCAGTTTAACCAGTGGGAGTGCCAGGGAGACTGATTTTGCTCAAATCCCCTAGTGTAGACAGGGCCACAGTTAAACACACAGGCAGAGTCCTGCATGGATGTGTGAAAACACACACACACACACACACACACACACACACACACACACACACACACACACACACACTCTGTCTCTGTCTCTGTCTCTGTCTCTGTCTCTGTCTCTCTCTCTCTCTCTCTCTCTCTCTCTCTCTCGGTAGTGACATTGTAGCTCTGAATTTTCTTCCAGCCCTTTGGTGAGTTCATGTTATATGCAGATTTCTCTCCCTTTTCCTGCTCAGCATAGCTCATCTTTTTCTCCTCCACGTGTTGGCAGATATATTTATAGATATAAAGTCACGATGGTAAAGAAACTGAAGACAGACAGTCAGTTTACAAACGGATCCCTTTTCCTGAGAGCTGGTATGGCCTAGCAGACTTTTCCTCACGTTGAGCTCCAATGATCTGATGCCATCAGTAGTACCTAATCTCAGGTCTGGTTTCCCTGGTAACCAGGGAAGGGGAAAGGGGCTGGTGAGCAGCCATCAGAGCCTCAGGAGCTAGTGGGGAGGAGGGGGCTGGCACTTGCATCAGGGAACTCCCCCTTCTCCCCATCCCCCCCGCACTCAGTGGGAGCAGCAGGGCAAGCAAAGCTACATGGCTCTAGCTTGCTCTGTTCTCCCAGCTTGTCTCTTGGGGTATGTCTACACTACAAAGTTCATTCAAACTAACAGACGTTAGTTTGAATTAAATTTAATAGGCGCTACACTAGCGCTCCGCTAGTTCGAAATTAAATCGAACTAGCGGAGCGCTTAGTTCGAACTAGGAAAACCTCATTTTACGAGGATTAAGCCTAGTTCGAACAAGCTAGTCCTCGTCCACGATCTCCGCACTAGGCACAGGAAAGTGGCCGTCTAGGGCAGGAGAGCTGCCAGCCTGGCCACCCAGGAGCAGGTGTGCAAGAGAATCAAGGGGGTCCACTGAGACCTCCGACCCTGAGCCCTGAGCTTACAATGGCCGTCCTGGGTCAGACCAAAGGTCCATCTAGCCCAGTAGCCTGTCTGCCGACAGCGGCCCACCCTAGCAACCCTGGAGGGGATGGACCGAAGACAGTGACCAAGCTATTTGTCTCGTGCCATCCCTCTCCAGCCTTCCACAAACCTTGGCCAGGGACACCACTCCTACCCCCTGGCTAATACCACTCCATGGACCCAGCCTCCATGACTTGATCTCACTTCCCTTTAAACTCTGTTCTAGTTCTAGCCTTCACAGCCTCCTGCAGCAAGGAGTTCCACAGGTTGACTCTTTGCTTTGTGAAGAACAACTTTCTGTTACTAGTTTGAAGCCTGCTACCCATTCCTTTCCTTTGGTGTCCTCTAGTCCTTCTTTATGGGAACTAATGAAGAACTTTTCTGTATGCACCCTCTCCACCCCACTCATGCTTTTAGGGAAGGGTAAGTGGAAGGAGGTGAGGGAGGAATGGGGCACGAGCCCCCGATGGGGAGGACTGGGCTGGCTCTGCGGGCTTCTGGGGGTGGAAGCTCTCCTGCAGCCCCCCAATTATCCCCTCTCCGCAGATGGCAGCCTGCGGCAAGTGCAGCCGGGCTGATGGCCGAGTGCTGTGATGTGCCCAGTGTGGGTAGTCTGGGCAATCCAAGCCAGGACTGCTTTGCAAGCGGGGCACCCCTGAGAACTGTCTGTCCGGGGTGGGGGTCGGGACCCTTTAAGCACAGCCCTCGGCTAGCCTGAGACAGCATCTCCACGCTCTAAGTTCTCCTCTGATGCCCTGCCGGCACTGCTTCCGGCCATCCTTAAGCCCTGTTCAGGGTCCACTTAATGTGGACATGCTAGTTCGAATTAGCAAAACGCTAATTTGAACTAGTTTTTTAGTCTGGATGCGTTAGTTCGAATTAGCTTAGTTCGAATTAACTAATTCGAACGAAGTTAGTTCGAATTAACGTTGTAGTGTAGACATACCCTTGGGTGCCATGGCCACCCCCACGTTCATGAACAGGAAGCAAAGCAACATGGCCAGAGGAGCCGAGCAAGCTGGGGCCACATTGCACCACTTCCCCCACCACTGCTGCTGAGTGGTGGGGAGAACAGACCCTCACTGTCAGCGCTGGACCCCCAGCCCTGCTAGGGCAGAGCAGGAGTGGAGAGAGTTGGGCCTGGAACAGAGAAGTTTGTCCCTGCCTTTCTCCTGGCTGCAGGAGGGGTCATGTGGCTGGTGGCTTCCCGTGGCCCTTTTCACCAGTCACCCTTGCTGGTAACCAGCTCCATTTTACACTGTGTTGCCTTTAAACAGGTTTGAATCTAAGGCTGTGGTCTCCAACCTTTTTAAGCACAAGATCACTTTTTGAATTTAAATGCAAACGAAGATCTACCTCACACCCAAATATCCTTGCCCTGCCTTCTTTGTGCCCCTTCTCTGAGTTTACCTCCGCCCCCGTCCCTGAGCACTCCATCCTCCCTCCCCCATCCTTCACTTTCACCAGGCTGGGGCTGAGGGTTGGGGCGCAGACTCTGGTCTTGGATTAAGGGATCTGGAGTATGAGAGAGGCTCTGAGCTGAGCTCGGGACAGGCGGTTGGGATGCCGGAGGAGGTTCTAGGAGCAGGCTCTTGGGAGGGTGTTTGGATGCAGGGGTGCTTGGGGCTGGGGCAGGGGATTGGAGTGCAGGAGAGGGTTCATGACTGGGGAAGGGTTTTGGGATGTGGGCTCCGACTGGGCCTTGCTGACCTCAGGTGGCTCCTGGGTGGTGGTGCAGTAGAGCGAAGGCAGGCTCGCCCTGGCCCTACACCACTCCCAAAAGCAGCCCGCAAACTCCATCCCAAGTCCTGTTGTCCCCTTCTGCTCTGTGGAGATAGGACACAGAGTGGGGGGGGGCACCCTGACATCAGCAGCCTCCTCTCCCTCCCCTGCCCAGCAAGCAGGAAGCTCCTGAGGGGACAGCTCCACGACAGAGGGTAGGAGCTGGACAGCAGTGCGGGGAGAGGCAGCTGAAGTGCTGGCACTTGATAGCCTCTTGGCCAAACCAGTTAGGATCACCTGTCAGAGGCTCCAAGATCTATCAGTAGATCCTGTGACGTGGAGTCCTGTGCAGATACCGCCTCTGTATCTGCAAAAACGCGTCGTGGATATCCACATTGACATCCGCGGATGCAGGTACCTGCCGCGATAAAGGGGATATCCGCAAATTTGCAGGGTGCGAGACGCAACATTTGTATCCGCACCCATAGCCACAAAAAATGAGCTGCAGATAGCTGCGTCCACACCCCCGGATGTGGATCCCCGCGGACAGAAAGCAGATATCCACGGATTTACAGGGCTCTATTCCGGAGCGTGATTAGAACTTAGAGGAAAGATTAAATCAGTCTCTCCCCCATGGGCTCAGAGAGCAGGAGAGTCTCTGCGCCTTCGAGGCAAGAACGCCCTGCGGCCGCCACAAGGGAAGGCTGTAACAAGTGTATCGGCTGCAGACCCAGCCTAATGTGCAGAAAATAGGATTAGACCTTGATCCTACTTAAGTGACACATACAGATTACACTGTGGAAATGGCTCAAGCTTCAGGGAGTCTGGACACTCTGTGTCATTCTCTAATGGCCTCTTGCTTGAAGGGGTTTCGTACAGGCACAAGGGGACTCTGACCCCTAGGAACTGTATGGTTCTGCTGAGGAAATAGACAGAACTAGGAAGTGGAATTACCCTGTACCCTCCCCTGGCCTTCAAGGAGAAAGAAGAGTCTATACTGAACCTGCTGGTAGCCTGTCTCCTGGAGCCCAGCATGGCACCATAGATACCCAGGAGAAAACAGACTGGGAGCGTACTGCAGACACCCCTGGGCTGCTCTCCTGCGTTCAGGCATGCTGTCAAAGATTGCATTCTGGGAGACAGTAGAATTGGGGAGACTGCATTGTGGGGCAGTGTGAGTGTTGTGCATTTTTACATGGAGTGAAAGGCAAAGAGAGGGGCTAATTTGTACCCAGGATGTCTGTGAATCAGTGTATCCACATTCTGGAAAGCTGTAGGGAGCTGTGCATTTGTAGATGGGGGGATGTAGGTTGAGTGGAAGGGAGAGTGTAAACATTTTGCGGATGAAAATGAGCACTTGTGATGAGGAATGCATAGATTCATAGAAACCTAGAACTGGAAGGGACCTCAAGAGGTAATCGAGTCCAGTCCCCTGCCCTCACAGCAAGACCAATCACCATCTAGATCATCCCTGATAGTTGTCTATCCAACCTGCTCTGAAATCTCTCCAGGGAGGGAGATTCCACAACCTCCCTGGGCAATTTATTACAGTGTTGAACCATCCTTTTTGGTTTTTCGATCATGGCAGATCTCCTGGTTAAGCCAAGATGGTCTATTGCCATATTTTCTGTCTTTCCTATGCAGTGGTATAATTTGCTTCTGGGACCTTAATAATGTCCTTTTGAAAAACTGCCAACTCCCTTCAGTTGTTTTTCCTTTTAGTCTTGCTTCCCATGGAACTTCCATGGAACCTTACCAGCTCTTGGAGTTTACTAAAATCTGCCTTCCTGAAATCCATTGTCTCTGTTTTGCTGTTCTCCCTTCTACCCTTCCTTAGAATCATGAACTCTATGGTTTCATGATCACTTTCACCTACGCTGCCTTCCACTTTCAAATTTTCAACCAGTTCCTCCCTATTTGCTAAAATCAAATCTAGAACAGCTTCCCCCCTTGTAGCTTCCTCAACCTTACGAAATAAAAAGAGGCAATACCATAGATTGCTACACTTCCTTCTGTGATGCTGCTGCTGGTGGCCCTGACTTCACAACTGGGCTCCCACACTCTCTGGCCTCCCGGCATGGAAGATAGAGATGCCACCAGCAGCGGCAGAAAGGAAGGGTGCCAATACCATACCACACCACCCCTCCTTCTCCGCCGCCACACAGTGGCACTGGCCTCCGAACTGGGTGCCAAGACAGAAGTCACTGCTCTCCAGCCACTGAGCTTGGACGGCCAGGAAAAACCATAGACACTTCTTTAATATTTCCAAAATCTGCCCAGAGAAAGGCCTGAGGCCTTGTCAGGGAAAACCTGGATGGCTACCCAACTTATCGCCCCCCTCCACTTGTTCCCCTATCCCCTCTTGGGCTGGAAGCTAGAGAAAGACTGCACTTGGGGACTCCCCAACAACCCTAGGGTCCAAAATGGCCAAAAGGTTCTGGCAGACCATTTCCCACAACTCGCACAGAAGAGATGGATCCCTACCAAATACGCCATTCAGTCTTGTCAATTTCACAGTCAGAGGTTTTTTAATGGATCCGTTCCAGAATTTCTGGTGTTTACATTGTGTTTACATCAATTCATTATGTTCTAATTGGTGGTGCAGTTTGAGAGCAAGCTGGCCACCCCGGGTTAAGGGTGCAACTGGAAGATGAGGAGGTGGCCTAGTAAAGACGTTATCACACTGAAGTGCCTGGGGTTGTGGGTTGAAGTCCTGCTCTCATCTGGGTTCAAGGAAGCTAAGCTTTGGGGTTTGTTTTGCAATAGTGTTGTGGGAAGGGCGGTCCCAAGAATTCCAGCATCATTTCTGTGCTTCCTTTGGGGCAGGACTACAACGGAGTGCTCCCTCATTTCTGCACTGCTTCTCAAGGTGTCTCTGCTGGCCCCTGTCCAGGGGCAAGACAACTCCTTTCCCTGCCCCACCTGGCAAGACTAGCAGCTGGGTGTCCCAAACTTCTACCAGCATGGGGAGATCAGATTCCACAGTCCATGACACCTTTTTCACAGCTGTGAAATTGATGGGGTCCTACTCAGGAGAGGACGGAATGCAGGAACTAGGGTGGAAGGACATAATCGCTGCACCATTGAGATAAATAACCTCTCTAGATAAAAATCTCAGTACATTTCTTTTTTGGCAGCATAACTGCGGGTGAAAAAATAAACTCTTCCCAGCAATGGTTATTAAGCTAGCAAGAGCAGAACCTTTGGGGTAGAAAGAATTTTCTCCTTGATTTGCTTTTGAGAAACCTTGTTGTTGTTGTTTTAACTCGTTGGAATTGTCACTTACAAATTTCTGAGTGTAGGAATCTAGTCCCTAGCAACAAGACAGGCTGGGCTCAGTGGTCCCAGCAGGGACACAAAGACAGAATTTAAATGATCATTGCTGGAAGCCAAGTGGCAGCAGGCTAACCTGGGACTGACTTCTGATAGAAAAAAAAACACTCTGGGAAGATTTACTGTTGTGCATCCTAGAAAAGATATGTTATATAGTTTGTAGGAAGCTTGGTGGATCAAGAAAAAATAAACAGAAGGGAGGAAATTATAGAAAATTATCTATATTCATTTTCTTGGAATTTCCATCAAGACCAGTTAAACAAAATACAATGCCCTTGCAAACAAGGCAAAGAATGACATGTGACTAAGACAGATGTATGGATTCATGGCTGACGAGAGCCTAGCTAGAGTAATAGAAACTATGGATGAAAGCATCAGTACTCCATCTAGCATCTTATGTTTCACCTCACCTCTACCCACACCCCCACCTGCACCCCTTCCAGAAAATCTATGTCTGTGCTGTACTATCCATCAACAGATACATAACTTCCTGACCCCTCCTTCTGGCATGGCAGTTTAGGCCCTGAAGCATGGTATTAGATTAGTGGTATTACTTGTAGATAGAGAAGAGAAAGAAAGTGACAGGTTGTGGTAGGCAAAACAATTTTAAAATAGTATCCTTATTTATAGCTGGAGCATTTCAAGGTATTTTGTGTGTTTATACACAAGGTGTGACCGGCATACAAATTAGCAAACGTCTTTTGTTCTCAGCATCTGTTCTTTGCACTGTTGTGCGTACTCATTTTCCCTCTCTCTGCTGCTGCTGTGAAAGTGTCTCCCAGCCATGCTGGCATGTCTGAGCTACACAGTGAGGTCCATCAGTGACCAAGCTTCCCAAGATGGCTCATTTACCATCCTGGATTTGCTTGCCAGGAAGGCAGACTGCTGGCTGTTACCAAAATCCTTTCTGTTTAGACTCAATTCCCCACAGATCCCTTTGATTACACCTTTTTCTCTCTCTTCCTCTCCTTCCCCTCCACCTGAACAGCTTTTGCAGAGCTGCAGACAGACATCAATGAATTAACCAGCGACCTGGATCGCTCCGGGATCCCATACCTTGATTATCGGACGTATGCCATGAGGGTCCTTTTCCCTGGTATTGAGGACCACCCCGTCCTGCGTGAGCTGGAGGTAATGAAATGGCTGGGTGCATGCTCTCCCTCTCCACTGCTCCATGTGCTTACGTAGCTTGGACTGTTTTCCTGGTCCCTTCTGGGAAGCTAAACTGAAAGTCACAGAGCTGTGAAGCACCTTCCCACCTCCCTTGCCGGATCTTATTAGAAGTGCTAGGATAAGTGAAATAAGCACAGAGTTCATTTTAACAAATGGCTGGACATTTTATCTCTTTAACACACTGCTTGCTTCCTCCTGATCTCTTCTGGGGCTGGGGACTGTTTTATTATTTTATTATTTCCCTTGCTAAAGCACCCCGATGGAGCTTGCAAGCCCAGCAGCAAGCTGGCTGCCTGCCTTATCAGGGTTTGGTTTGTTTGCTTGTTTTTTTTTTTAAGTCTCTTTTAATCCCTTTATTGTAGACGAAAAGCAAAGGGTATCAGGCTAGGGGCGGTCTCCTGATTTATTGCTGTTCTCTCTAAAGGATGAGAGAGAACCTTGGTATAACCTTGGTATAACCTGGCCCTGCTCTCCCTTGGTAGCTTTCATTCCCACTCACCCCCCTTTTTTTTTTTAAGATCAGAGTCCATTTTAACTTCAGTCCTCACTGCTTTGTGCTGTGTTCCTATGAGGCTCCTGCAAATGGCAGTGGGTTGAGGGGATCAGCTCATGAGCAAACACTGGAGCTGCAGGAAGTCATACCGATCACCATGCAGTGCTTTCCCTTTGAGACGGTGCTGACTTGGTGCCCCAGTGTGGCACTAGAAGGCCCAGCAGAGGTTGGGATACTTTACAGCTGTTAAATATTGGTGTGGTTCCAGTGACGTCCATGGATCTATGCTGTTAACATCCTCTGAAGACTCGCCCACTGTCTTTAGGATGAGCTGTAAAAGAGAGGCCTTGACCACTTGTGGTCATTACAGCTGCCCTGGTGTTGTTGACATAAGCTGGTTTGGGCCTGCCAGATTCCAGTATGGGTCACTGTGTTCTGTCTACGTAAACCGTCCAATTAGATGTGCTCTTGGCCAACCAGTACTGAGTCTGCTATTGATCAATTACAGTGCATCGCTCTAGAAGTGGCTGCATTTCATGCATGAATGAAGGGATCCCTGCATATCACTTCTATCAAGTCACGCTCTGCTATGAAAGGCATTGTAAAAATACAAAAGATCATTATTATTATTTTAACAAAGGATTGAATTAAAATTAACAAACTGGATTAAAATTAGGCCACTGACAGCAAACTGCTGGCCACCATTCGTGCATTAAACTCAGGCTGCCTTTGAATTGGCTTCTCCCATTGCCAATCTCCAAAACTTTCCAGCCCTGCACACAATGTGTGTTATTTAAATTGCCAAGTAAGCTGATTTTCTAGCAAACCAATGTGTCCGCTTTGTATTGGTTTCACTTATGAAATACAGAACCGCAGGAGTGATAAATGTGTTGCCAATTACACAGTTGTTTAATTATATAATGTTGGTAGAACCAATATATAAGGCTCCAAGATGTTTAGTGAAGAATTGCTTAATGTAGTTTATCATTTTGACTCATAATGAATTACTTAAAACTAGGCTTGGCTGAAAGCCTCAATTAATCTTTTACTGTTTCTCTATAATAAAGCAATAGTCTAAATTAGTAATTAATTTACTTATGGGAGTGTCACTTCTTTTTTGCAGAACAAGTACAAAATGTCTGTCATTCGTAGGGCTTTCAGCCTCCAAGCAGAAGCGCTACTGTTCAGCGAGCCAGATTCACAGCAGTGGTGAAGTTAGAAATAAGGGCATAGTTTCTTTCGGGGTCTTGCTGAGATCGTTGTCCTCTGCTTCACAGGTCCAAGGAAATGGGCAGCAGAATGTGGAGAAGGCCTTGAAGCTCTTTGCCCAGCTGATCAACAACAAGGTGTTTCTGCTGACGTTCATCCGGACCCTGGAGCTGCAGCGTAGCTTCTCCATGCGTGACCGTGGCAACGTGGCTTCCCTTATCATGACAGGCCTGCAGGGAAAGCTGGAATATGCAACTGATGTGCTGAAGCAGCTGCTCTCGGACCTGATTGAGAAGAACCTGGAGAACAAGAATCATCCCAAACTGCTCCTGCGCAGGTAAGATGAGTGGCAGTGGAAGAATGAGTCAACAGTGTGCCCTTGTAGCCAAGGGCTACATATTGGGGAGCATTAGTAGGAGTATTGCCAGCAGGTCTAGAGAAATGATTATTATCCTTTACTCGGCACTGGTGAGTCCACATCTGGAGTATTGCATCCAGTTTTGGGCTCCCATTACAGAAAGGATGTGGACACATTGGAGGGTTCAGCGGAGGCAACCAAAATGATTAGGGGGCTGGAGCACATGACCTATGAGGAGAAGCTGAGGGATTTGGTCTTATTTAGTCTACAGAAGTGAGGAGTGAGGGGAGATTCAATAGTAGCCTTCAGGTTTCTGAAGGGGGGTTCCAAAGAGGATGGAGAGAGGCTGTTCTCAGTGGTGACAGATGACACAGCAAGGAGCAATGGTCTCAGGTTGCAGTGGGGGAGGTGTAGGTTGGATATTAGGAAGAACTATTTCCCTAAGATGGTGGAATCTCCATCTCTAGCAGGTTTTAAGTCCCAACTTGACAAAACTCTGGCTGGAATGATTTAGTTGGGGTTGGTCCTGCTTTGGGCAGGGAGTTAGACTTGATGACTCCTGAGGTCTCTGCCAGCCCTGGGATTCTATGATTCTAAGAAGCTGCAGGGGACATTGTCAGCTGACGGTCAGGGCTCCCTATATCTGTCCCTTAAGACCGGCTGAAGTTCTTTTAAATTGTGCCTGGTTCTGTTACAGCAACTGAAGGAGTCAGGTTAAAACTTAAACAGTTACAGGTTTATTGAGGAAGCTTATAAATCATATGGTTGCAATGGCTATTGTTCTATTTCTTAACTGCTAGCAAAATATAGATCTTAAAAATGGTTACAAAGAAGATAAAGATAGGAAAACAGAAATAATTGTACCAAGTAACAGCTTAATCTTTAAAGAACTCTAAGTCTGTGTACACTTAAGACAGAGGACCACATCCAGGTACAATTTTTACCCCCTTCTGTGCCTCTCGACTCCAGCGTGTCAGGCCAGGGCCGGTCCCTCAATTCCTAGGAAAGACGAAAATACGAGGTGGGCGTCCCCATAGAACCTCGGGAGGTCAGACACCTAACCCGACCAGCAGGTAGAGGGTAGAATGACACTCAAAGTGAGTGTGTGCTGGACCCATCTTTTATACCCATTGGGGTCACGTATTTCTCTTTCTTATCTGTCATGCCAAATGGGGCTGGTCTGTCTTTTGTGAGACCAGTTCTTACAAGGGAGTTGTGAACTTAATTTACACTTGTAAGAGAGATAACTAAATTGGAAGTACTGGGCATTCTTTTCTCAGTGGGGGATTCCTCTCCCAGGGACTGTGTGTTCGTATCAACATGGGTGCCAGCCGGGCACATTCGCATATCCTGATCTTGCATCAAAGCAGATCAAAGCTTAATGGCTATGCTGATTGCCTTAATCGTTCTCTCTCTCCTCATATCTATGTTTTCAGCTTCTCAGGATCAGATGAGCCAGCATAGACTATGCTGATTTTACTGCTCCTTCTCTGCCCTTTATGCTTCAGAGAGGCAAATAAGATGGATGATATGGGGGGTTGGTCTGTCTGGCTACAGACATGCCCAGATGAAGGAACCAGAGTCATGCAGTTGCTGTCCTTGCTCCAACCAGGGAAGAGCCTTAGCTGGGGGGAGGCAATGAAAGTTACATGGCCACCAGTGTCTAAAACACACACACTCACTGGCAAGTACCAAAGAAATGTTGCATACATCAGGATCTGGCAGTGGGTAGCAAGGAAACCTGGTCCAGGCAGACCTTCCAAGTGCAGAACTCCCATCCTATGCTTTTACTAATTGCTCTTACCACTTTCCGTAGCCTCTCTGGTGCTGAGGGGCTGTGGAGTGGGGAGAGGTTGCTTGATCTTTCCATCTTGCTGCACTTGGAGCCCTGGGAAGGCTCAGCATGGGGGGAGAGTGGCTCCAGGCGAGATGACCCAGTTGACACTAATAAGCGAGAGTGTGTAGTAGAGGTTTGGACAGCTTGACAGTTAAAACGCATTACTCAGCATTGACAGGCTGACCCCTGACCTGCAGGGACATGAACAATTTCACTCTTATGTTTTCCAGATGTCAGGTTTTTTATTCCCAGCCCAGGTGGTTTCTTGATGAGCAGTTCCCATCACTTCTAACCTGGTTATCTTGAGGAGATTGGCTTTGTCACTTCTTTCCTATTCACCTTGGGGGTTGGGAGGCTCGAAGGGGCTGAGGGCCCTGCTCAGAGTTGTCTTTGACTGTTGGGTCGGTTTTTTTTGGAGGGGGGGGGAATTGGTTTTTTCTAAATAAAAAATGTCCCTTTGCTTCCCCACACGCACACACACAGAGCTAGCTCTTGGCCATGAAGGAAGCAACTGGAAGACAAAAAGGGACAGGGCCGATGGGCTTTTGATGGATGCCCTGTTCTGTTGTGCAGACAGAAGGGAGGAATAAGGGGGGGTCAACAGAGAGGGTGGGGGATTATGAGCGAAAGAGAGACACACGAGAGGTAATAGTTCTCCTGGACCAAGTTTAAGCCCTTGTGCAATCATCCATGAAAACATACGATCTAGTTAACCCCATGGCACTAGAGACAGGGAAGGGGAATGGATGGTTGGTTGGAGGCCTCCCGATGGTGTGTTGCATTTTTCTTTCTGCCACCAGCCCACGTAGCATGCCTGAAATGTCACGGTGCGCCAATGCCTCCACCCCAAGAGAGCTGGACTTGATAAATGGGGTGAGCTGAGCCACATCTGGAGGCCTTCTCTCGCCATCACTGGGTGAAGGCTGACAGGGCCATCCATCTCACTGGTGCCAGATGGCCCCTGAGGTTATGCTGGTATCTCAATGTCAGACAGTTTCTCTTCCCCCTGCACCTCAGTCCATCTTCCAGCTGGGTTGGCAGGGGACGCAGGTGCTGGATGGAAAAAACTGGGTTAAGGGTGAGAATAAAAGCAAAGGCGCTCCCTTGGGACACACAAATGGTGTGGGGAGAGCATTCAGGGGCAATCTTAGCATGTTTCTTAGCGTTGCTCTGTCTGTTTCGTTCTACTGCCAGCCAGGACTATGTTGGTGCGGCTTTACGGCAGAGGTAGGACTGGCACATGCTCAGAGATTTTGCTCTGGTGGTTCTTGCATCTCAGCCACGTTTCTTCTGTCGAGTAGCACCTTGCTAGTCCAAACAGAGTGAGGGTGACATGGAATTAATTCAGATAACCAGGGACTTGGAAATGAAGGAGGAATGTTTTGATGTAACTTGAAGTGAGACATCACTTGTACCTAGAGCTGTGGGTTTCCCATAATCTTAAATGCAAATGCTGCTCACACGTGATACAAAGCATGACAGTGGGTGCTGCTCACCCGTCAGCATTTACTGATCTGCAGGGTCTGATCTGGACAGCGGTCTTTGTGGAATATCTTACATAAGAACATAAGAACGGTCATACTGGGTCAGACCAAAGGTCCATCCAGCCCAGTACCCTGTCGGCTGACAGTGGCCAATGCCAGGTGTCCCAGAGGGAGTGAACTGAACAGGTAATGATCAAGCATCTCTCTCCTGCCATCCATCTCCACCCTCTGACAAACAGAGGCTGGGGACACCACTCCTTACCCATCCTAGCTAATAGCCATTGATGGACTTAACCTCCATGAATTTATCTGGTTCTCTTTTAAATCCTGTTCTAGTCCTAGCCTTCACAACCTCCTCACACAAGGAGTTCCACAGGTTGATTGTGCGCTGTGTGAAGAAGAACTTCCTTTTATTTGTTTTAAACCTGCTGCCCATTAATTTCATTTGGTGGCCCCTAGTTTTTATATTATGGGAACAAGTAAATAACTTTTCCTTATTCACTTTCTCCATACCACTCATGATTTTATAAACTGTATCATATCACCCCTTAGTCTACTCTTTTCCAAGCTGAAAAGTCCTAGTCTCTTTAATCTCTCCTCATATGGGATATGTTCCAAACCCCTAATCATTTTAGTTGCCCTTCTCTGAACCTTTTCTAATGCCAATATATCTTTTTTGAGATGAGGTGACCACATCTGTACACAGTATTCCAGATGTGGGCGTATCATGGATTTATATTAGGGCAATAAGATAGAGAATATCTTATTCTCAATCCCTTTTTTAATGATTCCTGACATCCTGTTTGCTTTCTTGATTGCTGCTGCACTGCGTGGACGTCTTCAGAGAACTATCCACGATGACTCCAAGATCTCTTTCCTGATTAGTTGTAGCTAAATTAGCCCCCATCATATTGTATGTCTAGTTGGGGTTATTTTTTCCAATGTGCATTACTTTGCATTTATCAACATTAAATTTAATTTGCCATTTTGTTGCCCGATCACCTAGTTCGGTGAGATCTTTTTGAAGTTCTTCACAGTCTGCTTTGGTCTTAACTACCTTGAGCAGTTCAGTATTGTCTGCAAACTTTGCCACCTCACTGTTTACCCCTTTCTCCAGATCATTTCATAGAATCATAGAATAATAGGACTGGAAGGGACCCGAGAGGTCATCGAGTCCAGCCCCCCGCCCTCAAGGCAGGATCAAGCTCCGTCTACACCATCCCTTATGAATAAGTTGAATAGGATTGGTCCTAGGACTGACCCTTGGGGGACACCACTAGTTACCCCTCGCCATTCTGAAAATTTACCATTTATTCCTACCCTTTGTTTCCTGTCTTTTAACCCATTCTCAGTCCGTGAAAGGATCTTGTTCTAGAAGTAGGAAACATGCTGATCTGCTTTCTCATTGTATCACAGCACACTAGCTTTTTTTTAGGGTCACCTGCTGCATGAGACATAATGCTGGTGGTTGTGCCTGTAAATCCCTGGCTATCCAGGTGCATGTTTGCATTGAATTATTGTTTCAAAGGTTGAAGCAGGGCCTCAAAGAAACCTACTGCAGGAACTACAATAGGCCTGACCTTGTTTGAGCTGCTATGTTCGCTTTTGGAGTGCAGAGCTTTTCTAATCAGCCTGTGCCAGATCAAAGCAAAAGGGAAAAACCTTGGCATTTCTGCTTTTTTTTTTTTTTTTTTTTTTTTCCATTTCAAATGTGGAGGAATTGTATGGAATAAAAGGTTCCTTAGTTGTAAGCACCCGATTGTATCCCTTTTTCTGCATCTATCAGTGGTCTCATTAGACCGTAAGCTAGTCAGGGTAGGGACCTCCTTTCTTGTATGCTTGTACGGTACTTAGCATGCTTTTGAGCATTTGCATGGCAGGTCCAGATATTATGGAGATGAGCGAAGCGTAAAAGCCTACATGGCCAGGATAAGTGACAGTCCCAGAGTTTGGGCTGGCATGGAGAGGGCCGTGGTAAAACATTCCACCTCACCCCAGACCTTCTCTGGACCAGCTCTAGGCATTCGGCTGCTGTGGCCCAATCAATTCCACACGTGTCTGATGACACGGTGCAACAGAGGTTGCAGGGTCACTGTGATAGAAGGGCTTTTGTTCTATTTATCTATGTACTTACTTGACCTTCATCCCTACGCAGTCTCTGAGTATGCCACAGTCATTAATAGATTTTATCCACATCCAGGAAGGAAGGGAACTTCCCCATGTGACTGTTGGGGACTGAGGCAAAGAGTTGCTGAAGTGACTCATGCCAGGTCACATATGGAGTCTGCAGATGAGACAAAAATTGAATGTAGTTGCCTGCGTCAGATTGGCACCTCTGATTCCAAGATGAAAGGCTGCGTACTTCTCCCGCTTCCCTGAGCCGACTGTGTCCCCATGCTCATACTGAAAGCATTTCAGGGCCCTATCTCACCCTACTCCTATCCCATGGGTTGCTGCGTGATGAAAGAAGAGGGACAGCTCTGTGCTAACCAGCAGTCCACCAGTCCACAAACAGAGACGTTGCTTGACACTGAAGCCAGCAGCCAAAAAGCAACAGAGATCGTTTTGCAGCAGGGGGGAGTTTTCAGGGATTCCTCCGGCCGCAGTGAATATACTTGGCAGGAAATTGCTCTAAATCTGGCCCTGTTTGCAGAGGCAATAACTCATCTCAGAAATGGAAGCTCAGTTAATTTCCCCCGTGGTTTGATGAGTCGCTGTGAAGGCGTCTTCAGCCTGAGCCATCAATAATGGCTTTTCACTGTGCTCTAAAAATACAAGGCTGGTGATCTCAGCACTAGAGCCTCCCATCTCCTCTCTCTCCCCACCATCTCTCAACCCATTACCCTCGCTAGTAGGTTTTGCCCAGAACACAGTGGACCACATCAGAGCTTGCCTAGCAGTGTCATATTCCGATTGCCAGACACAGAGAAGCCAGACGCAGCAAAAGGGCCAAACCCACAGGGACTGTGTGTGGCCAGCCATCACTTTCTTTTAGTTTCCTGCCTGCTTGAAACATGTTTGATTTTCTTTTCTTGGTGTCTCAGACTCAGAGGGATTGTGTTGGAGCTAGATGTAACATGGGAGCCCTAAATCTCTGCACCACCCAGGAAAGGAATTAAGCCAGAAGCAAAGGTTCTTCATCCTTAAAGAAGGCTCCGAGAGAGAACCCGGCCAGTCCTTTGGCAGTTGGAGTCTGGGGGTTGAACTTTTAGTGCTCTTGAGGGTAGCTAATGTGATCTGGCCTGAAGTTTTACAACCAGTTTTACAGGCAGCCTGAACCAGTGATCTGGGCATAAAAGGCTCCATCTCCTATTTCTGATGTCCCCCTAGCTAGCCAGTCCTCTTAATGCAGCCCTGCACTCACATGCCCTTTTCATTTTGGGCGGGCAATGGTGCCAAGACAGATTTGCAAGCGAAATACATTAATACAAAAGATGAGAAGTCACCTTCTAGGATTTTATCCAGGGTTGGACTTCTCTGCTCAAACATTTCTGCCTCCATTAAGTTGCCATAAACTTCATCTGCCTGGTAAAATCCCTTTTGGGGTTGTAAATGGGCTGGGGGGAAAGAGACACACCCTACACAGCTACCAACCTCTCTATCATAGTTCTCACCCATCAACCTCTCTATCATTTGATCATTCAAAGGGCTCTTATGGCAGAGCTCCTTTCTGTGCTATGTGAACACAGGATGGATGTTACCACTTTCCTGGAATTATGGAATTAAACAGCTGATTCATATTGTAAATATAAGAATGTCTTTCTTTCTCTCTCTCTCTCTCTCTCCCCCCCTCCCTCCCTCCCTCCCTCCAAGTAAGGGATATGCTGCCTGAACCCCAACCCTCCTCCCCCATGTGCCGCAGAGGGTGAGTTTGTTTTGCATATGGCACAGCCAGCCACCTGCATGACTAGTATCCGTACTTGGCCAGATGGTGTCATGCCAATGCATACACAAGGGGCTGTGGGAAGAGGTCTCTTCTGCAGCGGCAGTGGCATTTGAGAGCCTGACAGTGGGGCGGGAGGAGATGGTTATTGACTGTGTTTAATCAGAACTGAACACCTGTGGATTAGTTCTGTGAATTATCCTCCCAGAAAGGGCAGGTGATGTCGGCAAACCAAACAAACCCAAAGAGCTTTCCTTATCCTCCATTTCAGTTTGCTTGTAATTTGATCTTCCCACTCCTGGTCATTACCAGCCTCTTTGCAAATGCAAACAGTAGCTCAGCAGGGGTGAGACAGTAGGCAGGGATAGAAGCACGGCATGGAGGGATGCCTTACAGATCTAGCTTTCATGTATGACAGCGCTGCAGGCCCCAGTGCCAATCTTTTTCTCCTATGGACACAGATTGCCACTAGGTTAAAGCAAAAATCTCAGTGGGGTGGTCCTGATAGTCTACAACTTTAAAAACAATGAGTGGTCCTGTGGCACCTTACAGCAGAAGGTTGTAGGACCCCTGTTAATGAGGCTAATTAAGTGAGCTGTATGTGTCCCATGCAGAGCTTTTGATGTGGAAATGCAGATGTTAAAGGCAGGGGAAATTGGCTTTGTAATGCACCAACCAGTTAATGTATTTTTGTTCAAGCCCAGGGTATCCCTGTCAAATCTGTAGATGAATTCCAGTGCTGCAGACTCCCTCTTTAATTTATTAGTGAAATTCCTTAGTAGAAGAATGGCTACTTTTAAATCCATCATTGAGTGACCGGGCAAGTTAAAATGTTCCCCTACTGGTACATGTGTGTTACCATTCCTGATGTCTGATTTCTGTCCATTTATCCTTTGTATTGGAAACTGTCTGGTCTGTCTGGTCATGGCAGAGGGGCATTGCTGGCACTCGATGGCATATAACACATTAGAGGATGTGCAGTTGTATGAGCCCCTGATATGGTGGCTGATGTGGTTAGGTCCTGTGATGGTGTCGCTTGTATAGATGTGTGAACAGAGTTGGCAACGGGGTTTGTTGCAGGAGCAGATTCCAGGGTAAGTGTATCTGAGGCGTGATGTGTGGCTGTTAGAAAGGATTAGTTCTACGTTATAAAGTATCAGCTTCCCCTTTGCTGCCATACCAACCTGGATTGACGCCGCACCGAGGAATGGAAGATGACCATGTGGCATACACATGTTCTAGCAGCAGCAAAGGGGTTAGCACCATATGCAATAGCTATTCAAAAGAGACCAAAAGATACAAAAGAAACAAAGCCCAAGAACTAAAAAGCTAGCTTTGTGCCGTGAAGATCCAGAGGTTTCATTTGGAAGCCTGCAACATAAAGGTCTCGTCCTGTCCTGTGGATCTGAGAGTTCCTTGGGTATTGTTTAGTATGCAAACCATTCCGAGTTAGAACATTTTGTTCTAAGTTAATAATGAATGAGCAGCCACAAAGTGAAAGATTATTTTATTTTACTTTTGAGCTCTCTAGTGGCAACACTTGATAATTGGTGTTCTGTTCTTTCCTTCTTTCTTTTTCTTTATTTCACCTTTCTGCTCTTCCTCTCATGGGAGACTGGAGGAAAGCTGGCATTAAATCAAATGACTGTCCTCGTCCCTGGAACAGGGAGCACATGACAGTTCAGAGACTAGACAAAGCAAGGGAAAATTAATAACATAAATATTGATTTTGGGGGCTTTTCCACATCCTTTTTATTTAGTTTGCTTCCCAGCACCCAAGTGAGTGAGAGGAACAGCCTAGGGGCTTTCATTTCTTGTAGTAGGCTGTTTTGGAAAGCTGTCCCTGGAGTGTACTTTGTCCCTGTTATGTGGTCAATATGAAAAGGGTTTTCGCGGAGTCTGGGGCCTTCATTTTCAGAAGTTTGTGTTTTCAGAGATGGATCTATAACAGCCTTCCAGATACCAAGCCAACCATGGAGTGAAAAAATACAACCTGCTGAGGGACTAGTGCGGTGTTGTGAAGGAGCTGTTTGTGCAGCTCAGCAGACTTCTTCTGACGCAGCAGAGAGAAAGGGAGGTCACTCCAAAAACACAGCAGGCGAGAGCTTAAACTTTAAAGCAGTGGTTCTTAACCTGGGGGTAATTACCCCTCGAGGGGTAATTTGGCATATTTCAGGGGGTAGTAAGTTTAAAATATAATGGGCGTTCAATTTTGTTCAACAGAAAGTATGAGAAAACGAAATACAATAAAAATGATTAATGGTAATTTTCTTTTTGTCTTTTGCCATTTTAAAAAGGAGGAGGGATAATTGTGATTGATTAGTTAAGCTTACGGGGTAACAGTACCAAAGAGGTTAAGAACCACTGCTTTAAAGGATGACTTGCTGAGACCTCCAGCACAGATCAAAGACTAACTATGGTAGATGAGGCAGGGAAAAGATACACCCCAGGCCAACCTTTGTGAAGAGCTTATGCACTCTCCTGCTCCTTGGACCCCTGATGAAAAAAGTGACTTTTTTGCCTCAGCTAAGGAAAGAATCAGAGGGGTTGCTGTGTTAGTCTGTACCTGGGGGGGTGGAGGGGAAGAATGGTCTTGCAGCACCTTAGAGACTAACAAAAAATGTAGCTAGTACCATGAGCTTGCATGGGCACAGCCCACTTCTTCAGATGAATGAATCAAGG